>NW_027362771.1:445140822-446420927 GCF_046119375.1 Phyllobates terribilis | reverse complement strand
GTAGATGCAGAAAAAAAATATATTCAGTTTGCAACCTGATGGAGGTCTGTATAGATGGATTAATAAAACAAGTCCCACACACAGCTAGAAGTCAGAGAATGTAGATGCAGAAAAAAATATATTCAGTTTGCAACCTGATGGAGGTCTGTATAGATGGATTAATAAACAAGTCCACACACAGCTAGAAGCCCAATATTTTTTCAGAGGTAGATGCAGAAAAAAATATATTCAGTTTGCAACCTGATGGAGGTCTGTATAGATGGATTAATAGAACAAGTCCCACACACAGCTAGAAGCCCAATATTTTTTCAGAGGTAGATGCAGAAAAAAATATATTCAGTTTGCAACCTGATGGAGGTCTGTATAGATGGATTAATAGAACAAGTCCCACACACAGCTAGAAGCCCAATATTTTTTCAGAGGTAGATGCAGAAAAAAATATATTCAGTTTGCAACCTGATGGAGGTCTGTATAGATGGATTAATAGAACAAGTCCCACACACAGCTAGAAGCCCAATATTTTTTCAGAGGTAGATGCAGAAAAAAATATATTCAGTTTGCAACCTGATGGAGGTCTGTATAGATGGATTAATAGAACAAGTCCCACACACAGCTAGAAGCCCAATATTTTTTCAGAGGTAGATGCAGAAAAAAATATATTCAATTTGCAACCTGATGGAGGTCTGTATAGATGGATTAATAGAACAAGTCCCACACACAGCTAGAAGCCCAATATTTTTTCAGAGGTAGATGCAGAAAAAAATATATTCAGTTTGCAACCTGATGGAGGTCTGTATAGATGGATTAATAGAACAAGTCCCACACACAGCTAGAAGCCCAATATTTTTTCAGAGGTAGATGCAGAAAAAAATATATTCAGTTTGCAACCTGATGGAGGTCTGTATAGATGGATTAATAGAACAAGTCCCACACACAGCTAGAAGCCCAATATTTTTTCAGAGGTAGATGCAGAAAAAAATATATTCAGTTTGCAACCTGATGGAGGTCTGTATAGATGGATTAATAGAACAAGTCCCACACACAGCTAGAAGCCCAATATTTTTTCAGAGGTAGATGCAGAAAAAAATATATTCAGTTTGCAACCTGATGGAGGTCAGTATAGATGGACTAATACAACAAGTCCCACACACAGCTAGAAGCCCAATATTTTTTCAGAGGTAGATGCAGAAAAAAATATATTCAGTTTGCAACCTGATGGAGGTCTGTATAGATGGATTAATAGAATAAGTCCCACACACAGCTAGAAGCCCAATATTTTTTCAGAGGTAGATGCAGAAAAAAATATATTCAGTTTGCAACCTGATGGAGGTCTGTATAGATGGATTAATAAAACAAGTCCCACACACAGCTAGAAGCCCAATATTTTTTCAGAGGTAGATGCAGAAAAAAATATATTCAGTTTGCAACCTGATGGAGGTCTGTATAGATGGATTAATAGAACAAGTCCCACACACAGCTAGAAGCCCAATATTTTTTCAGAGGTAGATGCAGAAAAATATATATTCAGTTTGCAACCTGATGGAGGTCTGTATAGATGGATTAATAGAACAAATTCCACACACAGCTAGAAGCCCAATATTTTTTCAGAGGTAGTTGCAGAAAAAAATATATTCAGTTTGCAACCTGATGGAGGTCAGTATAGATGGACTAATACAACAAGTCCCACACACAGCTAGAAGCCCAATATTTTTTCAGAGGTAGATGCAGAAAAAAATATATTCAGTTTGCAACCTGATGGAGGTCAGTATAGATGGACTAATACAACAAGTCCCACACACAGCTAGAAGCCCAATATTTTTTCAGAGGTAGATGCAGAAAAAAATATATTCAGTTTGCAACCTGATGGAGGTCAGTATAGATGGATTAATAGAACAAGTCCCACACACAGCTAGAAGCCCAATATTTTTTCAGAGGTAGATGCAGAAAAAAATATATTCAGTTTGCAACCTGATGGAGGTCTGTATAGATGGATTAATAGAACAAGTCCCACACACAGCTAGAAGCCCAATATTTTTTCAGAGGTAGATGCAGAAAAAAATATATTCAGTTTGCAACCTGATGGAGGTCTGTATAGATGGATTAATAGAACAAGTCCCACACACAGCTAGAAGCCCAATATTTTTTCAGAGGTAGATGCAGAAAAAAATATATTCAGTTTGCAACCTGATGGAGGTCTGTATAGATGGATTAATAGAACAAGTCCCACACACAGCTAGAAGCCCAATATTTTTTCAGAGGTAGATGCAGAAAAAAATATATTCAGTTTGCAACCTGATGGAGGTCAGTATAGATGGACTAATACAACAAGTCCCACACACAGCTAGAAGCCCAATATTTTTTCAGAGGTAGATGCAGAAAAAAATATATTCAGTTTGCAACCTGATGGAGGTCAGTATAGATGGACTAATACAACAAGTCCCACACACAGCTAGAAGCCCAATATTTTTTCAGAGGTAGATGCAGAAAAAAATATATTCAGTTTGCAACCTGATGGAGGTCTGTATAGATGGATTAATAGAACAAGTCCCACACACAGCTAGAAGCCCAATATTTTTTCAGAGGTAGATGCAGAAAAAAATATATTCAGTTTGCAACCTGATGGAGGTCTGTATAGATGGATTAATAAAACAAGTCCCACACACAGCTAGAAGCCCAATATTTTTTCAGAGGTAGATGCAGAAAAAAATATATTCAGTTTGCAACCTGATGGAGGTCTGTATAGATGGATTAATAGAACAAGTCCCACACACAGCTAGAAGCCCAATATTTTTTCAGAGGTAGATGCAGAAAAAAATATATTCAGTTTGCAACCTGATGGAGGTCTGTATAGATGGATTAATAGAACAAGTCCCACACACAGCTAGAAGCCCAATATTTTTTCAGAGGTAGATGCAGAAAAAAATATATTCAGTTTGCAACCTGATGGAGGTCTGTATAGATGGATTAATAGAACAAGTCCCACACACAGCTAGAAGCCCAATATTTTTTCAGAGGTAGATGCAGAAAAAAATATATTCAGTTTGCAACCTGATGGAGGTCTGTATAGATGGATTAATAGAACAAGTCCCACACACAGCTAGAAGCCCAATATTTTTTCAGAGGTAGATGCAGAAAAAAATATATTCAGTTTGCAACCTGATGGAGGTCAGTATAGATGGACTAATACAACAAGTCCCACACACAGCTAGAAGCCCAATATTTTTTCAGAGGTAGATGCAGAAAAAAATATATTCAGTTTGCAACCTGATGGAGGTCAGTATAGATTGACTAATACAACAAGTCCCACACACAGCTAGAAGCCCAATATTTTTTCAGAGGTAGATGCAGAAAAAAATATATTCAGTTTGCAACCTGATGGAGGTCTGTATAGATGGATTAATAGAACAAGTCCCACACACAGCTAGAAGCCCAATATTTTTTCAGAGGTAGATGCAGAAAAAAATATATTCAGTTTGCAACCTGATGGAGGTCTGTATAGATGGATTAATAGAACAAGTCCCACACACAGCTAGAAGCCCAATATTTTTTCAGAGGTAGATGCAGAAAAAATATATTCAATTTGCAACCTGATGGAGGTCTGTATAGATGGATTAATAGAACAAGTCCCACACACAGCTAGAAGCCCAATATTTTTTCAGAGGTAGATGCAGAAAAAAATATATTCAGTTTGCAACCTGATGGAGGTCTGTATAGATGGATTAATAGAACAAGTCCCACACACAGCTAGAAGCCCAATATTTTTTCAGAGGTAGATGCAGAAAAAAAATATATTCAGTTTGCAACCTGATGGAGGTCTGTATAGATGGATTAATAGAACAAGTCCCACACACAGCTAGAAGCCCAATATTTTTTCAGAGGTAGATGCAGAAAAAAATATATTCAATTTGCAACCTGATGGAGGTCTGTATAGATGGATTAATAGAACAAGTCCCACACACAGCTAGAAGCCCAATATTTTTTCAGATGTAGATGCAGAAAAAAATATATTCAGTTTGCAACCTGATGGAGGTCTGTATAGATGGATTAATAGAACAAGTCCCACACACAGCTAGAAGCCCAATATTTTTTCAGAGGTAGATGCAGAAAAAAATATATTCAGTTTGCAACCTGATGGAGGTCTGTATAGATGGATTAATAGAACAAGTCCCACACACAGCTAGAAGCCCAATATTTTTTCAGAGGTAGATAGATGCAGAAAAAAATATATTCAGTTTGCAACCTGATGGAGGTCAGTATAGATGGACTAATACAACAAGTCCCACACACAGCTAGAAGCCCAATATTTTTTCAGAGGTAGATAGATGCAGAAAAAAATATATTCAGTTTGCAACCTGATGGAGGTCAGTATAGATGGACTAATACAACAAGTCCCACACACAGCTAGAAGCCCAATATTTTTTCAGAGGTAGATGCAGAAAAAAATATATTCAGTTTGCAACCTGATGGAGGTCAGTATAGATGGACTAATACAACAAGTCCCACACACAGCTAGAAGCCCAATATTTTTTCAGAGGTAGATGCAGAAAAAAATATATTCAGTTTGCAACCTGATGGAGGTCTGTATAGATGGATTAATAGAACAAGTCCCACACACAGCTAGAAGCCCAATATTTTTTCAGAGGTAGATGCAGAAAAAAATATATTCAGTTTGCAACCTGATGGAGGTCTGTATAGATGGATTAATAGAACAAATTCCACACACAGCTAGAAGCCCAATATTTTTTCAGAGGTAGTTGCAGAAAAAAATATATTCAGTTTGCAACCTGATGGAGGTCAGTATAGATGGACTAATACAACAAGTCCCACACACAGCTAGAAGCCCAATATTTTTTCAGAGGTAGATGCAGAAAAATATATATTCAGTTTGCAACCTGATGGAGGTCAGCATAGATAGATTAATAGAACAAGTCCCACACACAGCTAGAAGCCCAATATTTTTTCAGAGGTAGATGCAGAAAAAAATATATTCAGTTTGCAACCTGATGGAGGTCTGTATAGATGGATTAATAGAACAAGTCCCACACACAGCTAGAAGCCCAATATTTTTTCACAGGTAGATGCAGAAAAAAATATATTCAGTTTGCAACCTGATGGAGGTCTGTATAGATGGATTAATAGAACAAGTCCCACACACAGCTAGAAGCCCAATATTTTTTCAGAGGTAGATGCAGAAAAAAATATATTCAGTTTGCAACCTGATGGAGGTCTGTATAGATGGATTAATAGAACAAGTCCCACACACAGCTAGAAGCCCAATATTTTTTCAGAGGTAGATGCAGAAAAAAATATATTCAGTTTGCAACCTGATGGAGGTCAGTATAGATGGACTAATACAACAAGTCCCACACACAGCTAGAAGCCCAATATTTTTTCAGAGGTAGATGCAGAAAAAAATATATTCAGTTTGCAACCTGATGGAGGTCAGTATAGATGGACTAATACAACAAGTCCCACACACAGCTAGAAGCCCAATATTTTTCAGAGGTAGATGCAGAAAAAAATATATTCAGTTTGCAACCTGATGGAGGTCTGTATAGATGGATTAATAGAACAAGTCCCAAACACAGCTAGAAGCCCAATATTTTTTCAGAGGTAGATGCAGAAAAAAAATATTCAGTTTGCAACCTGATGGAGGTCAGTATAGATGGACTAATACAACAAGTCCCACACACAGCTAGAAGCCCAATATTTTTTCAGAGGTAGATGCAGAAAAAAATATATTCAGTTTGCAACCTGATGGAGGTCAGTATAGATGGACTAATACAACAAGTCCCACACACAGCTAGAAGCCCAATATTTTTTCAGAGGTAGATGCAGAAAAAAATATATTCAGTTTGCAACCTGATGGAGGTCTGTATAGATGGATTAATAGAACAAGTCCCACACACAGCTAGAAGCCCAATATTTTTTCAGAGGTAGATGCAGAAAAAAATATATTCAGTTTGCAACCTGATGGAGGTCTGTATAGATGGATTAATAAAACAAGTCCCACACACAGCTAGAAGCCCAATATTTTTTCAGAGGTAGATGCAGAAAAAAATATATTCAGTTTGCAACCTGATGGAGGTCTGTATAGATGGATTAATAGAACAAGTCCCACACACAGCTAGAAGCCCAATATTTTTTCAGAGGTAGATGCAGAAAAAAATATATTCAGTTTGCAACCTGATGGAGGTCTGTATAGATGGATTAATAGAACAAATTCCACACACAGCTAGAAGCCCAATATTTTTTCAGAGGTAGTTGCAGAAAAAAATATATTCAGTTTGCAACCTGATGGAGGTCAGTATAGATGGACTAATACAACAAGTCCCACACACAGCTAGAAGCCCAATATTTTTTCAGAGGTAGATGCAGAAAAATATATATTCAGTTTGCAACCTGATGGAGGTCAGCATAGATAGATTAATAGAACAAGTCCCACACACAGCTAGAAGCCCAATATTTTTTCAGAGGTAGATGCAGAAAAAAATATATTCAGTTTGCAACCTGATGGAGGTCTGTATAGATGGATTAATAGAACAAGTCCCACACACAGCTAGAAGCCCAATATTTTTTCACAGGTAGATGCAGAAAAAAATATATTCAGTTTGCAACCTGATGGAGGTCTGTATAGATGGATTAATAGAACAAGTCCCACACACAGCTAGAAGCCCAATATTTTTTCAGAGGTAGATGCAGAAAAAAATATATTCAGTTTGCAACCTGATGGAGGTCTGTATAGATGGATTAATAGAACAAGTCCCACACACAGCTAGAAGCCCAATATTTTTTCAGAGGTAGATGCAGAAAAAAATATATTCAGTTTGCAACCTGATGGAGGTCAGTATAGATGGACTAATACAACAAGTCCCACACACAGCTAGAAGCCCAATATTTTTTCAGAGGTAGATGCAGAAAAAAATATATTCAGTTTGCAACCTGATGGAGGTCAGTATAGATGGACTAATACAACAAGTCCCACACACAGCTAGAAGCCCAATATTTTTCAGAGGTAGATGCAGAAAAAAATATATTCAGTTTGCAACCTGATGGAGGTCTGTATAGATGGATTAATAGAACAAGTCCCAAACACAGCTAGAAGCCCAATATTTTTTCAGAGGTAGATGCAGAAAAAAAATATTCAGTTTGCAACCTGATGGAGGTCTGTATAGATCGATTAATAGAACAAGTCCCACACACAGCTAGAAGCCCAATATTTTTTCAGAGGTAGATGCAGAAAAAAATATATTCAGTTTGCAACCTGATGGAGGTCTGTATAGATGGATTAATAGAACAAGTCCCACACACAGCTAGAAGCCCAATATTTTTTCAGAGGTAGATGCAGAAAAAAATATATTCAGCTTGCAACCTGATGGAGGTCTGTATAGATGGATTAATAGAACAAGTCCCACACACAGCTAGAAGCCCAATATTTTTTCAGAGGTAGATGCAGAAAAAAATATATTCAGTTTGCAACCTGATGGAGGTCTGTATAGATGGATTAATAGAACAAGTCCCACACACAGCTAGAAGCCCAATATTTTTTCAGAGGTAGATGCAGAAAAAAATATATTCAGTTTGCAACCTGATGGAGGTCTGTATAGATGGATTAATAGAACAAGTCCCACACACAGCTAGAAGCCCAATATTTTTTCAGAGGTAGATGCAGAAAAAAATATATTCAGTTTGCAACCTGATGGAGGTCAGTATAGATGGACTAATACAACAAGTCCCACACACAGCTAGAAGCCCAATATTTTTTCAGAGGTAGATGCAGAAAAAAATATATTCAGTTTGCAACCTGATGGAGGTCAGTATAGATGGACTAATACAACAAGTCCCACACACAGCTAGAAGCCCAATATTTTTTCAGAGGTAGATGCAGAAAAAAATATATTCAGTTTGCAACCTGATGGAGGTCTGTATAGATGGATTAATAGAACAAGTCCCACACACACCTAGAAGCCCAATATTTTTTCAGAGGTAGATGCAGAAAAAAATATATTCAGTTTGCAACCTGATGGAGGTCTGTATAGATGGATTAATAGAACAAGTCCCACACACAGCAAGAAGCAAAATATTCTTTCAGAGGTAGATGCAGAAAAAAATATATTCAGTTTGCAACCTGATGGAGGTCTGTATTGATGGATTAATAGAACAAGTCCCACACACAGCTAGAAGCCCAATATTTTTTCAGAGGTAGATGCAGAAAAAAATATATTCAGTTTGCAACCTGATGGAGGTCAGTATAGATGGACTAATACAACAAGTCCCACACACAGCTAGAAGCCCAATATTTTTTCAGAGGTAGATGCAGAAAAAAATATATTCAGTTTGCAACCTGATGGAGGTCAGTATAGATGGACTAATACAACAAGTCCCACACACAGCTAGAAGCCCAATATTTTTCAGAGGTAGATGCAGAAAAAAATATATTCAGTTTGCAACCTGATGGAGGTCTGTATAGATGGATTAATAGAACAAGTCCCACACACAGCTAGAAGCCCAATATTTTTTCAGAGGTAGATGCAGAAAAAAATATATTCAGTTTGCAACCTGATGGAGGTCTGTATAGATGGATTAATAGAACAAGTCCCACACACAGCTAGAAGCCCAATATTTTTTCAGAGGTAGATGCAGAAAAAAATATATTCAATTTGCAACCTGATGGAGGTCTGTATAGATGGATTAATAGAACAAGGCCCACACACAGCTAGAAGCCCAATATTTTTTCAGAGGTAGATGCAGAAAAAAATATATTCAGTTTGCAACCTGATGGAGGTCTGTATAGATGGATTAATAGAACAAGTCCCACACACAGCTAGAAGCCCAATATTTTTTCAGAGGTAGATGCAGAAAAAAATATATTCAGTTTGCAACCTGATGGAGGTCTGTATAGATGGATTAATAGAACAAGTCCCACACACAGCTAGAAGCCCAATATTTTTTCAGAGGTAGATGCAGAAAAAAATATATTCAGTTTGCAACCTGATGGAGGTCTGTATAGATGGATTAATAGAACAAGTCCCACACACAGCTAGAAGCCCAATATTTTTTCAGAGGTAGATGCAGAAAAAAATATATTCAGTTTGCAACCTGATGGAGGTCTGTATAGATGGATTAATAGAACAAGTCCCACACACAGCTAGAAGCCCAATATTTTTTCAGAGGTAGATGCAGAAAAAAATATATTCAGTTTGCAACCTGATGGAGGTCAGTATAGATGGACTAATACAACAAGTCCCACACACAGCTAGAAGCCCAATATTTTTTCAGAGGTAGATGCAGAAAAAAATATATTCAGTTTGCAACCTGATGGAGGTCAGTATAGATGGACTAATACAACAAGTCCCACACACAGCTAGAAGCCCAATATTTTTTCAGAGGTAGATGCAGAAAAAAATATATTCAGTTTGCAACCTGATGGAGGTCTGTATAGATGGATTAATAGAACAAGTCCCACACACAGCTAGAAGCCCAATATTTTTTCAGAGGTAGATGCAGAAAAAAATATATTCAGTTTGCAACCTGATGGAGGTCTGTATAGATGGATTAATAGAACAAGTCCCACACACAGCTAGAAGCCCAATATTTTTTCAGAGGTAGATGCAGAAAAAAATATATTCAATTTGCAACCTGATGGAGGTCTGTATAGATGGATTAATAGAACAAGTCCCACACACAGCTAGAAGCCCAATATTTTTTCAGAGGTAGATGCAGAAAAAAATATATTCAGTTTGCAACCTGATGGAGGTCTGTATAGATGGATTAATAGAACAAGTCCCACACACAGCTAGAAGCCCAATATTTTTTCAGAGGTAGATGCAGAAAAAAATATATTCAGTTTTCAACCTGATGGAGGTCAGTATAGATGGACTAATACAACAAGTCCCACACACAGCTAGAAGCCCAATATTTTTTCAGAGGTAGATGCAGAAAAAAATATATTCAGTTTGCAACCTGATGGAGGTCTGTATAGATGGATTAATAGAACAAGTCCCACACACAGCTAGAAGCCCAATATTTTTTCAGAGGTAGATGTAGAAAAAAATATATTCAGTTTGCAACCTGATGGAGGTCTGTATAGATGGATTAATAGAACAAGTCCCACACACAGCTAGAAGCCCAATATTTTTTCAGAGGTAGATGCAGAAAAAAATATATTCAGTTTGCAACCTGATGGAGGTCTGTATAGATGGATTAATAGAACAAGTCCCACACAAAGCTAGAAGCCCAATATTTTTTCAGATGTAGATGCAGAAAAAAATATATTCAGTTTGCAACCTGATGGAGGTCAGTATAGATGGACTAATACAACAAGTCCCACACACAGCTAGAAGCCCAATATTTTTTCAGAGGTAAATGCAGAAAAAAATATATTCAGTTTGCAACCTGATGGAGGTCAGTATAGATGGACTAATACAACAAGTCCCACACACAGCTAGAAGCCCAATATTTTTTCAGAGGTAGATGCAGAAAAAAATATATTCAGTTTGCAACCTGATGGAGGTCTGTATAGATGGATTAATAGAACAAGTCCCACACACATCTAGAAGCCCAATATTTTTTCAGAGGTAGATGCAGAAAAAAATATATTCAGTTTGCAACCTGATGGAGGTCTGTATAGATGGATTAATAGAACAAGTCCCACACACAGCTAGAAGCCCAATATTTTTTCAGAGGTAGATGCAGAAAAAAATATATTCAGTTTGCAACCTGATGGAGGTCTGTATAGATGGATTAATAGAACAAGTCCCACACAAAGCTAGAAGCCCAATATTTTTTCAGAGGTAGATGCAGAAAAAAATATATTCAGTTTGCAACCTGATGGAGGTCTGTATAGATGGATTAATAGAACAAGTCCCACACACAGCTAGAAGCCCAATATGTTTTCAGAGGTAGATGCAGAAAAAAATATATTCAGTTTGCAACCTGATGGAGGTCTATATAGATGGATTAATAGAACAAGTCCCACACACAGCTAGAAGCCCAATATTTTTTCAGAGCTAGATGCAGAAAAAAATTATATTCAATTTGCAACCTGATGGAGGTCAGTATAGATGGACTAATAGAATGATGCTATGCCCAAAAGATTTTACTTCACTAGGTGCAGTAAAAAAATTGGTATTCTATACACAGGTGGTATATCTTGCAACACAGATAGGCTACTCCACTGACTAACACACTCTGCAATAGGCCAAAAAGGATTAGCTTTGCTAGATTTAGCCAAATGCTGTGAAAAAAACTTGCACAGCACTAGCACAGACCTGCCTGGCAAAAACTGATAGGAACTGATGTAACCTAGTCCTGAAAAGGACTCCAATTACAATTAGTCTTTACTCCCACAATCTATCTATTTAAGAGCACAGACCTGCCTGATAAAAGTCGTAGGAAATGCTGTAACCTAGTCCTTAAAAGGACTGCAATCACAACTATTCCCTACTCCCAAGCTATCTGTAGATTTGTGCGAAAATTGGCTTGAAATTAACAAGGTATAGCGCACACAGCAACAGCGGTGCCGTCTAACACGCAGCTGCAGCAGTGAGAAAATGGTGGCGACGGGGAAAATGGCTTGGTCTTATAGGGCAAGGACATGTGACATACACTGCCAATGACACATGCCCTTGCTTGTGTCAAAAAAAGCACTTCGCTCCGTGTGTGCGCTGCTGATAGGCTGACAGATTGCACCTCCCCACTGCAAATGCGGGAAAGAGAAAAAAAAATGGAGATCTTCATTGTTCCTGCAGAGATCCATCCCCTGCCCCTCCCCCCACCCCGCTGTACACTCAAACTGCGTATTAACATTAATTTTCATCATTACTGTGAAAAAATCTAGTTATGATTTTGGTGCACGAACAGTTATCGAACATAACCTCGAACAGCCGAATTTTTCTCAAATTGTTCGTGTTCGCCGAACGGCTCGAACACCGCCCAAAACAGCTCGAATTTGAGATTGGCGAACAGTTCGAGTAGAACAACGCTCATCTCTATTCCTAAGTATTTGATACCCTGTGAGGGCCAGGCAAAGGGAAAGTTGGACTGGATGGAATCCTATATGGATTTGGGGAGGGAGACATCGAGGGCCTCAGACTTCGCTGCATTGATTTTAAAATTTGACCATGTAGAAAAGTGATCTATTTCAGCCATAACAGCATGGATGGATATATGTGATTGAGTGATATATACTAGGACATCATCAGCAAATAGAGAGCACTTGTACTCGGTGCCTCACACCTCAATCCACCTAATATTGGGGTTATGGCGAATTGATGAGAGCAGGTGCTCCGTCACTAGGATGTATAAGAGAGGGGACAGAGGACATCCCTGCCTTGTCCCATTGGTGATTGTGAAAGGTGATGAAAATGTTCTGATGCACCCCATGGGCCTTGGGACACCCAGAGCCGGACCCTTTTTGGTGGATGCTGGTGGTTGTAGTCTTCGCGGCGGCGACCCGGTTCCGTGGCTCAGGGTAGTCAAACCAGTGGCGGAACTATTTATGTGGTTTTGATGTTTACATGTCCGACTACGCCACCCATGGATTGCGGTCAGAGTGAACCGCCGCTGCAGGGCAGACCGCTGAGGCTGGTGTTGTGGGTGCAGCAGAGCGTAGCATAACTCCCCACGGGAGGAGTATAGCCTCAGGGCAGTGTATGCGGAGGATGGGGGTGATGGTGCAGGGCAGCAGCAGTAACGATACAGGGTCAGTGATGCAGTCCAGGGCCTTTACTCACAGTTCTTATTATCCAGACCACGTCTGCAGGTAACGGCTGCCCACGTTGTACTGTGCTCACCAGGTGAGGGGCTCAGACAACTCCCAGATTACTTTGGAACGCTTCACAGGACCCCCTTTGTGTGTCCTTTGTCTGGCCTTTCTTACCAACCCTTCTGTCCGGCTGCCTCGGGCCTCCTCTTGGTAAACTTGGCGCCAGTTTCCCTGACCCTATGTGGTGCCTTCCTAGCGGGTGTAGCGAGGGGCTGCGCCACATAAAATGTCACAGCCTCCGGTTTCTAGCTGAGGGTCATTTCCTGCCTCCACTAGTTTCGGGGACCGGTCTCCCCCTTTGGCCTGACCCCTCCACACAGGTGGATTCGGGCGTGCGGTGGCGACTCGCCCGTCCGCACCCCTGGGATCCCTTCATTCCTCATTCCTGGAGCCTTCTCCACTCCTCTTCCTTCCTTCTCCCTCTTCCAGGCCTGGGCCTCTGTTACTAGGCCCGCCTCCGGAGCAGAGCTCATGCAGAGCCCCTGCTCCCTGCCACTTCTGCTCAGACTTCTCTGCACTGAACTAAGATGGTGCCCATCTTTTTTACTCCATTCTCAATGCACCCAGGAACTGCTTCCTCCCTGCTCCTGCACTACAGGGTTCCCCTTCCTCAGGGACTGTCGTGCCCATCTCAGAGGCATATTGGTCGCCCTGCCCCACAGCAATGTGGTGTAATGCATGCAGGTGTCGGGTCCTGATCCACACTCCATCCTTACCTGAGAGTGAGATATCACACCTCTGGGTGAGGTGCAATACCTCTGTAGCAACTGAGCCCTCAGGGTGCTACAGTTCCATTTATCTTCAGCCTAGGTGACGTATTGTGATACAGGGGCGTGATTTTGGCTATAAAAGGGTCCCCTAGACTCCTACCCCAAGCTTTTTAAGAGAATCATATATGGCGTGCCAGGAGACTCTATGGAATGCTTTCTCAGCATCCAACGAGAGTATCTAATTACAAATTTTTAACTGCATCTAGCCCAGGAAATACTTTGTGCCTAGTAGCAGTGTCTGCTAGTCAGCGGATTATCCCGGCTGTTAAGCAAGCTACACCACCTGTAGTTTGGACACTTAATTTTTTCAAAGGAAATGCTTCGGGACCACGGGATACTCAGTGAAGAGCATCAGGAGGCACCCCAAGGCATAGGGGCTGGGACTGGCAGTAGGATGCCTTGCGGTGGACAGCCGAGCTCGATCCTTATAAAAGCTTATTAACTGCAGCAGCTTTAGTGGACGCTACTGGAGCTGGAATTACGCGGCTGCTGGCATGAGACTTGCCCTCCAATAGATCCTTGTAAATGGATTTAAAGTGTATTCATTCAAATTAGAGAGACAATTTAAATTAAAAAGCTTAGAGCTGCCTCCACCACAGGGGGGCTCGCTCGACCCACCAGCGGACAGGCACCAGTATTGGGAGAGGGGGGCTGGCCGTCAGGGTTCACCGCGGCTCTGGCACAAACCCGGCGACACGGAGGTGGCACGGACAGGAGCGGACTGAACGTGTCGGCTTCTCACTTTTTGGATTTTAGAAGGGCATGACATGCCTATATCTGTGTCTCCCCTAGAGATGAGCGTTGTTCTACTCGAACTGTTCGCCAATCTCAAATTCGAGCTGTTTTGGGCGGTGTTCGAGCCGTTCGGCGAACACGAACAATTTGAGAAAAATTCGGCTGTTCGAGGTTATGTTCGATAACTGTTCGTACACCAAAATCATAACTGGATTTTTTCTCAGTAATGATGAAAATTAATGTTAATACGCAGTTTGAGTGTACAGCGGGGTGGGGGGTGGGGCAGGGGATGGATCTCTGCAGGAACAATGAAGATCTCCATTTTTTTTTCTCTTTCCCGCATTTACAGTGGGGAGGTGCAATCTGTCAGCCTATCAGCAGCACATACACGGAGCGAAGTGCTTTTTTTCACACAAGCAAGGGCATGTGTCATTGGCAGTGTATTTCACATGTCCTTGCCCTATAAGACCAAGCCATTTTCCCCGTCGCCACCATTTTCTCACTGCTGCAGCTGCGTGTTAGACGGCACTGCTCTTGCTATGTGCACTATACCTTGTTAATTTCAAGCCAATTTTCGCACAAATCTACAGATAGCTTGGGAGTAGGGAATAGTTGTGATTGCAGTCCTTTTAAGGACTAGGTTACAGCATTTCCTACGACTTTTGTCAGGCAGGTCTGTGCTCTTAAATAGATAGATTGTGGGAGTAAAGACTAATTGTAATTGGAGTCCTTTTCAGGACTAGGTTACATCAGTTCCTATCAGTTTTTGCCAGGCAGGTCTGTGCCAGTGCTGTGCAAGTTTTTTTCACAGCATTTGGCTGAATCTAGCAAAGCTAATCCTTTTTGGCCTATTGCAGAGTGTGTTAGTCAGTGGAGTAGCCTATCTCTGTTGCAAGATATACCACCTGTGTATAGAATACCAATTTTTTTACTGCACCTAGTGAAGTAAAATCTTTTGGGCATAGCATCATTCTATTAGTCCATCTATACTGACCTCCATCAGTTTGCAAACTGCATATATTTTTTTCTTCATCTACCTCTGAAAAAATATTGGGCTTCTAGCTGTGTGTGGGACTTGTTCTATTAATCCATCTATACAGACCTCCATCAGGTTGCAAACTGAATATATTTTTTTCTGCATCTACCTCTGAAAACATATTGGGCTTCTAGCTGTGTGTGGGACTTGTTGTATTAGTCCATCTATGCTGACCTCCATCAGGTTGCAAACTGAATATATTTTTTTCTGCATCTACCTCTGAAAAAATATTGGGCTTCTAGCTGTGTGTGGGACTTGTTGTATTAGTCCATCTATACAGACCTCCATCAGGTTGCAAACTGAATATATTTTTTTCTGCATCTACCTCTGAAAAAATATTTGGGCTTCTAGCTGTGTGTGGGACTTGTTGTATAAGTCCATCTATACTGACCTCCATCAGGTTGCAAACTGAATATATTTTTTTCTGCATCTACCTCTGAAAAAATATTGGGCTTCTAGCTGTGTGTGGGACTTGTTCTATTAATCCATCTATACAGACCTCCATCAGGTTGCAAACTCAATATATTTTTTTCTGCATCTACCTCTGAAAAAATATTGGGCTTCTAGCTTTGTGTGGGACTTGTTGTATTAGTCGATCTATACTGACCTCCATCAGGTTGCAAACTGAATAGATTTTTTTCTGCATCTACCTCTGAAAAAATATTGGGCTTCTAGCTGTGTGTGGGACTTGTTCTATTAATCCATCTATACAGACCTCCATCAGGTTGCAAACTGAATATATTTTTTTCTGCATCTACCTCTGAAAAAATATTGGGCTTCTAGCTGTGTGTGGGACTTGTTGTATTAGTCCATCTATACTGACCTCCATTAGGTTGCAAACTGAATATATTTTTTTCTGCATCTACCTCTGAAAAAATATTGGGCTTCTAGCTGTGTGTGGGACTTGTTCTATTAATCCATCTATACAGACCTCCATCAGGTTGCAAACTGAATATATTTTTTTCTGCATCTAGCTCTGACAAAATATTTGGCCTTCTAGCAGTGTGTGGGACCTTCTCTATTAGTCCATCTATACTGACCTCCATCAGGTTGCAAATTGAATATAATTTTTTTCTGCATCTAACCCAGCCAATAGTTTTGGCCTAATACCACAGTTTGGCCACTCAGCTCTGCTCGGTTCCCATCCATTGTTTTTTTGTGCAAACAACTCCAGAGTTGTTAATTAGTTAACCACCAAAATGAGTGGAAAAAGGCCTGCTGCTGGTGGAAAGGGGAATAGGCGTGTTGGGAAGGGGAAAAAAGGTTGTGTCCGTGGGGTAGGTGTTAAAGCAACAGTAACATCTGCAGAAGAAAGACCATCTTCCAGCCAAACTAAAATGTCTACTTCTTTTAGCGGACAATGTGATAAGATCCCTTTCTTACGGCCACGCCAATCGCTACAAATTCCAAATGAGGCACAAAAACAGCAGGTGCTTCAACGGATATCAAGTGCTCCTTTAAGTGGGCTCTCCTCCACATCAACTTCAACATCACAGATACTTCAGTCCTCAAAGGTGTCACCCCAATCGCACTTGCTTCCTCACAGCTCCCAAATCTCCAGCTGCCCGTCTGAGTATGAGGTAGAACAGATGGTTGAGTCTGCAGAGCTGTTTACTCATACTATAGCCTGGGAATCAGAGGTCGACTCCAGCGCTTCTGTGAATCCAGACGAGGAAATGATCTGCACTGATGCCCAGAATCTTTATGAGTCGGATCCAGGACCAGACGCAGAAGGTTCTGACCATAATGTAGACCCTCATTCCCAAACTGTAACTCCTGTTGGTGGAGACAATGAGGAAGACGATGATAAGACTCAAATACCTGATTGGAGCGACAACTTTGGTTTTTTGTCAGGGCAGGAACAGGTTGGCTCTGAGGACGACGGGTGTGATAACGCACAGGGTGATGATGATGAGGTTGGAGATCCCACTTACTGTCAACCCACAGTCAGCCAAGAGATGAGGTCAGCAGAGGAGGTGGAGGAAGATGCTAGTGACGACGAGGTCAGGTTGCGCCTTCCTGGACAGAGACGTAGTACTGGAAGCACGTCAACAACTGCATCCTCAAACACAACTCTGCCTCTCACCACAAGTCGTGGTGGCTCTTCAGGTCGCATGGGTGCTAAGCCTTGCATAGCCTGGGCATTTTTTCAGATCGATAAAGATGACCCAACTCGTGTTATCTGTAACATTTGTCAGCAAAAGCTAAGTAGAGGCCAAAAAATACATAGTTTGAGTAATTCATGCATGAACCGGCACATGGACATGAAGCATAAGTTGCAGTGGGAAGCTCAGTGTGCTACAATGCGGCCTAGCCCGCCGGGCCAACCACCGTCTGCCATATCTTGTGCATCCGCGGCCTCTTCATCCTCTGTGACTGGGGGGACAGCAGTCACACCTGTTTTGGGGCGCAGACCTGCCACCTCTTTACAAGCAACAGCCAGCGTGATTGGCAGGTCATCATTTTCTTTGGAGGTGGTAAAACCAGCTGGTGTTGAGCGCTGTCCGACATCGATAGCACCACCTTTGGATCAAGGCAACCTAACATGTCCGCCTGCATCTTCCTCACAGACCGGCAGTTTGCCGGGGACACCCTTATCAACCCCGTCTAAGCACAATAGCCAGCCCTCGGTCCCTCAGATGTGGACAAGTAAAAGACCATTTCCTCCTAGCCATGAGAAAGCTAAGAGCTTGAATTTCACCATCTGCAAGTTCTTGGCTACAGAAATGCTGCCTTTCCGCCTGGTGGACACAGAGGATTTTCGAGACCTTATGTCCGTCGCAGTGCCCCAGTACCAGATGCCCAGTCGGCACTACTTCTCAAAGAAAGGTGTGCCTGCGCTCCACCAGCATGTCGCACACAACATCACCGCTTCTTTGAGAAACTCTGTGTGTGACAGGGTGCATTTCACCACAGACACTTGCACGAGTAGGCATGGACAGGGGCGTTACATGTCGCTGACTGGGCACTGGGTAACTATGGTGACAGCAGGACAAGGGGCTGCTGTCCAAGTCTTGCCGTCCCCACGAGTTGTGCGTCAATCCTCTTCATGTCAAAGTTCCTCCACTGCTTCTGCCTCCTCAACCTCCTCTCGGTCTTCCACCTGCACCCAAAGCCTGTCTGGTCATGCCACAAGCTTTCTAACTGCGCAGAAGGGATCCTGCACACCTCCTTACTATGCTGGCAGTAGGGCTCAACGTCATCAGGCGGTTTTTACATTGAAATGTCTGGGAAATGTGAGTCACACAGCTGAGGAGTTGTGGTCAGCTCTGGAGAACCAATTTCATGAATGGTTGTCTCCACTCGACCTGAAACCAGGGAAGGCCATGTGCGACAATGCTGCAAACCTGGGTGCGGCCCTTCGCCGGGGCAATGTCACACACGTGCCTTGTATGGCTCACGTGTTGAACCTGGTTGTCCAGCAATTTTTAGCCCACTATCCCAGACTAGATGGCCTTCTGCAGAGTGCACGGTCGCTGTGTGCTCACTTTCACCGTTCGCATCCCGCAGCTCAGCGACTTACATCTCTACAGAAGTCGTTGGGCCTGCCACTTCACCGGCTAAAATGCGATGTGCCTACCCGGTGGAATTCAACTCTGCACATGTTGCAGCGACTGTGGCAGCACCGACAAGCCCTGGTGCAATACGTTCTGACGTATAGCCTGGGCCAACGAGATCCAGAGGTGGGGCAAATCACGCTGGAGGAGTGGTCTCAGATCAGAGACCTATGCACCCTTCTGCACAGTTTTGAAATGGCGACGAAGATGTTTAGTGCTGACGATGCCATTATCAGCATGACTATTCCGGTGATTTACATGCTGGAGCACATGTTAAACAGAATTCGGAGTCAGGTGGTGGCGCAAGAGGAGGTGGAGGAAGTAGAGGAGGAGGAGTTGTATGCGGAAGGGCTAACATCTGCAAGGTCCAGACGGTCGGCAGCACCAAGGCGGCAGGCATGTGAGGGTGGGGGAGATGGTTTTACCAGGGCGCATGGTAGCAGCCAAACTAGTGAGGAAGGTGCAGGATCCCAGGAAGAAGTGGAGGACGAACTGATGGAAGACTCATCAGATGAGGGAGACCTTGATCACATTTCTGTTGTGCGAGGTTGGGGGGAGAGGACAGAGGAAGGAAGCATGATTGTTACCTCGCCACCAACACAACAGGGACTTGGTGCTCCTGGATGCGCAACACACATGAGTGCCTTCTTGCTGCACTACCTGCAACATGACCCTCGAATTGTGAGAATTAGAAATAATCCTGACTACTGGGTTGCCACACTGTTAGATCCCCGGTACAAAAGTAAATTTGCAGAAATTATTGCTGCCATAGAAAGGGATGCACGCATGCAGGAGTATCAGCAGAGACTGTTGCAGAATCTTACATGTGCTTTTCCACAAAATACCAGTGGTGCACGTAGTGAATCTCACAGTTCCAACTTGCCAACCGTGGGACCGTCAAGTGTTCAGCACTCAAACCGTAACAGAACCACAGTATCTGCTGGTAACATCAATTTTGCGGAATCATTTCACCACTTTTTTAGCCCATCCTTTGCAAGGCCACAGGAGACAAGAAGTCTGACACATAGTCAACGCCTAGAGACGATGGTACAGGAGTATCTCCAAGTAAACATTGAAGCCACGACTGTGTCACTGGACCCTTGCTCTTTTTGGGCTTCCAATCTGGATAAATGGCCGGAGCTAGCCACTTACGCCTTGGAGATCTTGTCATGCCCCGCAGCCAGCGTTCTGTCTGAATGTGTGTTCAGCGCTGCTGGTGGTGTGCTGACAGATAAGCGCACGCGGCTCTCCACTGATAATGTAGACAGACTCACGTTCATAAAGATGAACAAATCATGGATCCGAAACGACTTTTCTACCCCTGTGTCATCCTGGGGAGAGTAAAAGCTTGATGATTGGTTAAAATCACCCTACCAACCGTTTTAAGCTTTCAAATTACTAATCATGTTTTTCTGTATCTTGGCTGGAAAATAATTTGGGCTTTGTAGCAATGTGCAGCACTGATTCTAGTAGGCCATCTATAATAAGCTCCACCAGATTTAAAATTACTAATCATGTTTATCTGTATCTTGACTGGAAAATAATTTGGGCTTTGTAGCAGTGTGCAGCACTGATCCTATTAGGCCATCTATACTAAAGCTTCACCAGATTTAAAATTAATAATAATTTTTAGCTGCATCTAGCCCGGAAAATAATTTTGGGGCTCCGAGATGCGCAAGACACATAAGTGCCTTCTTGCTGCACTACCTGCAGCATGACCCTCATATTGTCAGAATTCGAAGTAATCATGACTACTGGGTTGCCACACTCTTAGATCCCCCAAACTTTTCGATCAACCTTTTCATTTTAATAAAGACCAAAAAATGGTCATTTTTGAAATTATAAGCATTAGCAGGTTGTTAGAAACTGAAATCAAACAGTTTTCAACTCAAAACTTTATTCTAGGTGATGTTACATTTTCACATAGGACCCTTTGCTCGAAAGGAGCTTCTGAACTCTCTTGTCCATTGAATTTGTCAGGTTTTGGATGGTTTCTGCTTCAATTGTTTTGCATGAGGACAGAATACCCTCCCAGAGCTGTTGCTTAGATGTGAACTGCCTCCCGCCATCATAGACACTCCTTTTAATGATGCTCCAAAGGTTCTGAATGGGGTAGAGGTCAGGGGAGCATGGGGGTCACACCATAAGTTTGTCCCCTTTTATGCCCATATCAGCCAGAGATGCAGATGTTTTATGTGCAGCATGAGATGGTGCATTATCATGCAGAAAAATGATCTTGCTGTGAAATACACGGTTCTTCTTCATGGACCATGGCAGGAAGTGCTGTTTGAGAAAATCCACATACATTATGGAGTTCATCTTAGCACCTTCAGGGATCCTAAAGGGGCCGACAATCTCTCTCCCCATGATTCCAGCCCAAAACATTACTCCACCTCCTCCTTGTTGGCGCTGTAGCCGTGTTTGCGTGGGGTGTCCATCAACCAGCCATCCTCCACTCCTTCCATCTGGACCATCGAGCGCTGCACGGCACTCATCCGTGAACAAAACAGTTTTGAAATCAGTCTTCATGTAATGTTTGGCCCACTGGAGCCGTTTCTGCTTGTGTGAAGTGGATAGAGGAGGTCGACAGGATGGCGTATGCACAGCTGCAAACCTCTGAAGGACCCTGCATCTTGTTGTTCGGGGGACGTTGGAGGCACCAGCAGCTTCAAAAACTTGTCTGCTGCTATGACAAGGCTTTTTTGCCGCTGCTCTTTCAACCTGACGTAATTGCCTGTAGGAAAGAGTCCTCAATTTTCCCTTATCAGCACGCACACGTGTGTACTGTGAATCAGCTACATACTTCTTGATTGCCAAGACACTTCATCCTGATCATCTCACAATGTTGATTGTAGTCATGCCTTGACCTAAACACTCCACAATTTGTTGCTTCTCAGCAGCCGACACATCCTTTTTCTTTCCCATTTTGGCAGAAAATGTAGGCTGCTTAATAATGTGAGACAGCCTTCTTAAGTAGTCTTGCCTTTCATTGGACACACCTGCCAAACTAATTAGCACAGGTGTCTGCAATTGCTTACAGTGATATAAAGAGCCCTGACACACATCACCATCAATGAGTTTAACTGACAAACAAACAAATTCTTCCCTTATCACTCCTAAACACTTTTTGCATAATAATTTGGAACACAGTGTACATGTGCTTTTCCACAAAACACCAGTGGTTGAATCTTACAGTTCTAACTTGCCAACCGTGGTCTGTATGGAGTTGTTCAATAAAGGGCCCAAAATTAAGATAACATAGATGGGAGAGGTCTCTATGAATAGGAATTCCTAAGTATTTGATACCCTGTGAGGGCCAGGCAAAGGGAAAGTTGGACTGGATGGAATCCTATATGGATTTGGGGAGGGAGACATCGAGGGCCTCAGACTTCGCTGCATTGATTTTAAAATTTGACCATGTAACAAAGTGATCTATTTCAGCCATAACAGCATGGATGGATATATGTGATTGAGTGATATATACTAGGACATCATCAGCAAATAGAGAGCACTTGTACTCGGTGCCTCCCACCTCAATTCACCTAATATTGGGGTTATGGCGAATTGATGAGGGCAGGTGCTCCGTCACTAGGATGTATAAGAGAGGGGACAGAGAACATCCCTGCCTTGTCCCATTGGTGATTGTGAAAGGTGATGAAAATGTTCTGACACGCCCCCTGGGCCTTGGGACACCCGGAGCCGGACCCTTTTTGGTGGATGCTGGTGGTTGTAGTCTCCGTGGCGGCAACCCGGTTCCGTGGCTCAGGGCGGTCAAACCAGTGGCGGAACTATTTATGTGGTTTTGATGTTTAAATGTCCGACTACGCCACCCATGGATTGCGGTCAGAGTGAACCGCCACTCCAGGGCAGACCGCTGAGGCTGGTGTTGTGGGTGCAGCAGAGCGTAGCATAACTCCCCACGGGAGGAGTATAGCCTCAGGGCAGTGTATGCGGAGGATGGGGGTGATGGTGCAGGGCAGCAGCAGTAATGACACGGAGTCAGTGATGCAGTCCAGGGCCTTTACTCACAGTTCTTATTATCCAGACCACATCTGCAGGTAACGGCTGCCCACGTCGTACTGTGCTCACCAGGTGAGGGGCTCAGACAACTCCCAGATAACTTTGGAGTGCTTCACAGGACCCCCTTTGTGTGTCCTTTGTCTGGCCTTTCTTACCAACCCTTTTGTCCGGCTGCCTCGGGCCTCCTCTTGGTAAACTTGGCGCCAGTTTCCCTGACCCTATGTGGTGCCTTCCTAGCGGGTATAGCGAGGGGCTGCGCCACATAAAATGTCACAGCCTCCTGTTTCTAGCTGAGGGTCGTTTCCTGCCTCCACTAGTTTCGGGGACCGGTCTCCCCCTTTGGCCTGACCCCTCCACGCAGGTGGATTCGGGCGTGCGGTGGCGACTCGCCCATCCGCACCCCTGAGATCCCTTCGTTCCTCGTTCCTGGAGCCTTCTCCGCTCCTCTTCCTTCCTTCTCCCTCTTCCAGGCCTGGGCCTCTGTTACTAGGCCCGCCTCCGGAGCAGAGCTCATGCAGAGCCCCTGCTCCCTGCCACTTCTGCTCAGACTTCTCTGCACTGAACTAAGATGGTGCCCACCTTTTATACTCCCTTCTCAATGCACCCAGGAACTGCTTCCTCCCTGCTCCTGCACTACAGGGTTCCCCTTCCTCAGTGTTCCCTCCCCCCACTCCAGCCAGGGACAGGGACTGTCGTGCCCATCTCAGGGGCATATTGGTCGCCCTGCCCCACGGCAATGTGGTGTAATGCATGCAGGTGTCGGGTCCTGATCCACACTACATCCTTACCTGAGAGTGAGATATCACACCTCTGGGTGAGGTGCAATACCTCTGTAGCAACCGAGCCCTCAGGGTGCTACAGTTCCATTTATCTTCAGCCTAGGTGACGTATTGCGATACAGGGCCGTGATTTTGGCTATAAAAGGGTCCCCTAGACCCCTACCCCAAGCTTTTTAAGAGAATCATATATGGCGTGCCAGGAGACTCTATGGAATGCTTTCTCAGCATCCAACGAGAGTATCTAATTACAAATTTTTAACTGCATCTAGCCCAGGAAATACTTTGTGCCTAGTAGCAGGGTCTGCTAGTCAGCGGATTATCCCGGCTGTTAAGCAAGCTACACCACCTGTAGTTTGGACACTTAAAAAGCAAGGCAGGCATGGTATGTGACAGACTGCACTGCAAACAGCACAAGAGAGTCCATTGCATGTTCTGACTGATCCTGCCATTACAGATATTTGTAGACATAGCCCCAGGTATCAGGGGCCAGGGCTATTTTTTTTTTTATCTTAATCCTGATTATTTGCTTAAAAAGTCCAGAGTACACCTTGTTTCTGCTCCATTTGCTTGTTGGCTAGCTTGTTTGCTTGTTAGTACTGTAGAATACAGCCAGATATTTTCCATATTACAGTGATAAAAATCCAGAAATTTGAGCTGAATGTGGAAAATATTGATCTCCATTTCCATTTTGTTCCAGTGTGTCGGTGAAGCTATTCACACGAGGTCGCTGTGAAGAATAGTATTAGTAAACCACAGGGCCACTATTTAAAACCGTGGTTGTCCGTCAAACGTATCACATATAACTGCTGTTCAAATCGAGTCACTTGTAGTAAATGTGGAAAATATTGTCCTACATTTAAAATGGGCAAGGTGCATGCAAGGGACGGGGAAGTGGATGTGATGGTGATGGTGGCCATGGACAAGCTGAAATTGTGCCACTACAATCACCCACACCTTGTTGCTCGACCTTATTGTCTCAATTCCTAGGGGACCGCAGAACACCACTATTGAACACAGAGCAGTGTCAAAAGTTGTTGGTTGGATAGCAGATAATGCTTCCAGTCAATTTGCCACCACCACCACCACCTCTTCTACACGGTCACGTCTCAGTAGCCGTGAGTCTGGACCGCATATTCCTCACCCTGATCCTCTGTCCTCCCACCATGCCGAGTGCCAGGAGACAACTGGTGCCACACTTGGACACTCCAAAGAGCTGTTCACTTTTCCATTTATAGATTCGGGCCTCTCGCCCAGCCAGCTTCAAGCGGGTGAAAAGGAAAACGTATGTAGTGATCCCCAAATATTTGAACAGCCATGGTCACATGAAGGCGACGGGGGGAAAGTGCAATTACTGTTGCAAGAGGTGGATGATGATGAGACGCAATTGCCAGAAAGTCAGGAGGAGGACCAGGGTGCAGAAGTGGAAGACGAGGTAGTGGATGATATAGTAACTGACCCAACCTGGCAGGGGGACATGCAGAGCGAGGACAGCAGCATACAGGGGGAGGAAGGCATAGCACTACAATAGGCATGAAAAAGCAGTGTGGTGGCCGCAGACAAAAGGTGGGGAAGTGTTCCCCGTAACACCAATACGAAGGAAGTTGCCAGTACAATTGTTAGGTCTTTCCGAGTCTGGTTGTTTTTTTAAAGACTCTGAAGATAACCCCAAAAAGGCCATTTGCACTAGCAAAACTAGCTGCCTGACCACCTCCAGCATGATCAGGCACAAGGAAACAAAGCACCCTACTAAGTGGGCCGAACCCCAGGGTCCAGAAATAGTGTATGTGGGTGACACCACTGCTTGTTCTCTGTTGTGTGTGCACGCAAATCCCCTGTCCATGGCGCATTCAAAGATGCCTCCCACCTTGTATGTATCGTTGCACACTCTCAACTAGCACCATCAGCAAGCATATCCACGTCCTTGTCCCAGCGCAGTGTTCAGTAGTCCCTACCCCAGTCCTTGGAGTGCAAGCACAAATACGCAGCAAACTCCCAACAGGCCACACTACTAAATTCACACATTTCGCGATTGCTTGCAATCGAAATGTTGCCTTTTAAGCTCGTGAAGACGGAAGCTTGATGGCGGAGGCCATCCCTCGGTACTCGGTCCCCAGCCACCACTATCTCTCCCGGTGTGCTGTCACCGTATTACACGAGCATGTGTCCCATAACATTAGCCGTGCCCTCAACAACACAGTTACTGGGAAAGTTTACATAACCACGGACACATGGACAAGTGCTTGTGGGCAGGGACGGTGCATCTCGCTGATGGTGTACTGGGTTAAAATAGTGGAATCTGGGACCAAGTCGGACCTTGGGATGGAACACGTCCTCCTGACGCAAAGGATTGCGGGTCCTAGGTCAATCAGGGTTGCCCCCACAGTCTACAGCTCCTGCACCTCATCCTCCTCTGCCTCCTCCTCATCTTCAAGAAAGAAGGAATTGTGCTGTGTTAGTGAAGCGCTAGAACAACTAGACAGGGGATTAGGTTATAACACACAAAGCTTTTATTGTTTAGTACGCTCTCTAACGCCACAACGCGTTTCGATAGCAGAAGCTATCTTGCTCAGGTCTTCCACCTCCATCTCCAAAATGACCACATCAGTCACAAGCTGGATGCACTGCAGCACTGCCTCGGCCAAGCTGCAACAGGCTGTGCTGAAGTTAATATGCTTAAGTGAGAAACCACACAATGCTGAAGAGTTGTGGACAGCTCTGAAAGAGCAGGCTGATCTGTGGCTCACACCGCTGAACCTACAGCCAGGCATGGTCGTGTGTGACAATGGCCAGAACCTGGTGGTGGCTCTGAGGCGAGGCGAGCTCACAAACGTACCATGCCTGGCCCATGTGTTTAACCTCTTGGTTCAGCGGTTTCTCAAATCCTACCCGTAGCTGCCAGATCTGCTTGCTAAAGTACGTCACCTGTGTGCCCATTTTAGAAATTCACCAACAGCTTCCGTTGCCCTTGCCTTGTTTCAGCAGCATTTGCAGCTTCCTTCTCACAGACTGGTGTGTGATGTCACCACGCGTTGGAACTCTATGATGAGGAAGAGGAGAAGGAGGAGGAAGAACAGGAGCTAATTTCATGAGCTATAAACCGTACTACCTGCAAAGCTGTCATACCATCTGTTCAGCGTGGATGGCCAGAGGACAGAGAGGAGGAGGAGGAGAGCATGGTCAGTCATCATTTTGGTGAGGACACGGAAGTCTTGCCTGTTAGCAGTCTGGCACGCATGGCTGAGTTTATGTTACGCTGCCTTTCCCATGACCCTCGCGTTCTCAAAATTTTGGGTGACAGTCATTTCTGGTTGGTGACATTTCTAGACCCACGCTACAAGGAGAACTTTATATCTCTTATTCCTGAGGCAGACAGGTCTACAAAAATGTGGCTGTACCAAAAGGCCCTTGTTGTGAAACTATTAAAAAAATTCCCATCTGAAAAGGCTTGCAGCAGTGGTCACAGTTCGTTGGACAACCAAAGAGTACAGGCTAGAGAGACACAACTTCAATCCAGCAGAGGCAGGGGAACACCGTCAAAGTTCTGGGAGAATTTTCTCAGCCCTTCCCATCGCACAGGCCCTGAGGCGTGGGGTACTCTCATAAGGAGTGCAAAGTTTGGGAAGATGCTGAGGGAGTACCTTGCCGACCGTACCAACATCCTCTCTGATTCCTCTGTGCCTTATAATTATTGGGTATCCAAGCTGTATACATTGAATGAACTGGCTCTCTACGCCTTGGAGGTCCTGGCCTGCTGTGCCTCCAGCGTTTTATCAGAGCGGGTTTTTAGTGCCGCTGGTGGAATTATAACTAATAAGTGCATCCGCCTGTTGACTGAAAATGTTGATAGGCTGACTCTTTTAAAAATGAACAAGGGCTGGATTGGGCCAAACTTCTCAACACCACCGAATGATAGCAGCGTAACATAAACTCAAATCCAGTGTCATTTTTTGGGAGGTGTATTCCCATGCACCTCCTCACAACCCACCCATGGGTATACGCTTCCTGATTTTGTCTATTTGCTCTTCTCCTCCTCCTTCTCCTCATCCTCCACCACCATATCACCATTGTGACCATGGTCAGTGATGCAACACCAACATAATTTTTTTAAAGGTTGTTTAAGATGCTCGTAAAAATTTTTTTTTATACAACTATGTTCATGTATACCTTCCAGGGGTAAATGTTTGTCAGCCCATACACTTAGTGCATGGGCATTACAAGTATAGGAGGGCCGCTCTTTTCTAATGGGAACATTTTTTAATGAGCCCTCCTCCACGTCTCTTCCAAGGGGCATTGGAGTGCCTCCCAATTTTTGGCAAACCTTGCATTCACTGCATAGGCAAACACAATGGGAGACCCACTTCCTAATAATGGGAACATTGTTTTCAGGAAGCCCTCCTCTAAGTCTCTTCAAACGGGGTATTGGGGTGCATCCAAATTTTCAATGTGGTATTGGGGTGCGTCCAAATTTTGGGTAGCCCTGCCACTCACTACATACGCAATAACAATATAGGAGACCCACTCTTTAGTAATGGGAACAATAAAACATAGCCGGCTGATGGCTCTTTAAGAATAGTGAGGACCGACTGCTGGCCCTTTAAGAATAGTAAAGGCCGCCTGATGGCCCTAAAAAATTAGGCTTTGTGACTTTCAGAGTCCCTCCTTCATAAATGAAACATGATGTGTCTGATGATATCTCACACACCACATGGCCAAATAAGATTGTAAAATGTTAAAATGACGTTTCCAGGTGAATGCATTTGTCACGGTTGAAAGGAATTTAAAAGTGAAAAAATGCATCAAAAAACGCTATGTGTGGACATAGCCAATGGTGTGTAGGAGCATTTTTGTTTTTGGTTATTTATTTTGCTTTACATACTAGTCATTACACTGGAAAGGATGTTCCTTAATATATTTCCCAGGAAAATCCATTTTGGTTTCGTTTTGGTATGTTTTATTGTGAGTCCGTAAAAGTGTCGTAATATCTCTGATAATGTTGTTGACAGCAGTGTCCTGGGAGTCAGAAATGCTTCCAGGGGTCATCCTCATGCAGTCCTCATGTCATTTGAGCACTGTTCCTTTTGATTTGGGCAATTTTTAGGCCCTCTGCAGACCGCCGGGGGGAGACGCCTGAAAAATGCTTGAGTTTCCCAAAGACTTCCATTAGGCTTGTTGCTCGGGTTGAGCACCCGAGTATTCCAATGTGCTCAACCCGAGCATCGAGCACTCATCACTAGTATATGCTTCCTGATTTTGGCCATTTGCTCTTGTCCTCCTCCTTCTTCTCATCCTCCACCACAATATCACCAGGGTGACCATGGTCCGTGATGCAACACCCACATAATTTTTTTAAAGGGTGTTTTTGATGCCCCTAAAAAAAATTTTTTATACAGTACATTCATGTATACCCCCCAGGGGTAAATGTTTGTCAGCCCATACACTTAGTGCATTGGCATTACAAGTATAGGAGACCCCCTCCTTTCTAATGGGAACATTTTTTTATGAGGCCCTCCTCCACATCTCTTCCAAGGGGCATTGGAGTGCCTCCCAATTTTTGGCAGCCCTTGCATTCACTGCATAGGCAAACACAATGGGAGACCCACTTCCTAATAATGGGAACATTGTTTTCTGGAGGCCCTCCTCTAAGACTCTTCAAAGGGGTATTGGGGTGCGTCCATATTTTCAAAGTGGTATTGGGGTGCGTCCAAATTTTGGGCAGCCCTGCCACTCATTGCATATGCAATAACGGTATAGGAGACCCACTCTTTAGTAATGGGAACAATAAAACATAGCCAGCTGATGGCTCTCTAAAAAGAGTGAGGGACGACTGCTGGCCCTTTAAAAATTGTAAAGGTTGCCTGATGGACCGCCGGGGAGAGCCGCCTGTAAAATGCTCGAGTTTCCCATAGACTTACATTGGGCTCATTGCTCGGGTCGAGCACCCGAGTATTTCATTGTGCTCGACCCAAGCATCGAGCACCCGAGCTTTTTATTGCTTGCCCATCACTAGTGGACATGCTTGCTGATGGTGCTAGATGAGAGTGTGCAATGACACGTGCAGTGCGGGAAGCATCTTGGCATGCGCTATGTACAGGGGGTTGGTGTGCTGTCCTGGCTGGTCGTGCAAATTGCCTTTTTGGGGTTATCTGCAGAGTCATTAAAAAACAGCCAGACTCGGGAATACCTAACAGTTGTACTGGCAACTCCCGTTGTGTTGGCGCTATGAGGAACGCTTTCCCGCCTTGTGTCTGCGGTCACAACACTGCTTCTTCCTGCCTGTTGTGGTGCTACACTACCCTCCCGCTGTGTGCTGCTGTCCTCACTTTGTATGTCCCCCTGCCAGGTTGGGTGAGTTACTATATCATCCACCAGATCATCTTCCACTTCCGCACCCTGGTCCTCCTCCTGACTTTCTGGCAATTGTGTCTCATCATCATCATCCACCTCTTGCGACAGTAGTTGCACTTTCCCACCGTTGCCTTTGTGTAATCATGGCTACTCCAATATTTGCGCATTCTCCTCTTCACTTGCTTGAAGCTGGCCGGGTGAGAGGCCCAAACCTACAAATGGAAAAGTGAACAGCTTTTCTGAATGTCCAAGTGTGGGATCAGTTGTCTCTGGGCACTCGGCATGGTGGGAGGAAGGAGGATCAGGGTGAGGAATATGAGGTGCAGACTCATGGTTACTGAGACTTGGCCGTGTGGAAGGTGGTGGTGGTGGTGAAAAAGTGACTGGAATCATTATCTGCTACCCAACGAACAACCTTTTGACACTGCTCTGGGTTCAATAGTGGTGTACTGTGGTCCCTTAGTAATTGGGACAGGAAGGTCGAGCGACAAGATGTGGGTGTTTGTTGTGGCACAATTTTAGCTTGCCCATGGCCTGGGCCCTGGCCTCTGCATGCATCATCACCATCATGTCCATTTCCCCATCCCTTGCCATGCACCTAGCCCATTTTAAATGAAGGACAATATTTTCCACATTTGCGAGAAATGGCTGTTTAGAGACCTAGATTGAATAGCTTGACGACACATTATTGATTTTGGAACACTCTTATAGGTGATATGTCTGACAGAGAACAACGGTTTTAAATAGCAGCCCTGTAATTTACTAATATTATTCTACAGAGAGACCTAGTGTGAATAGCTTGACCGGCACACTGCAACGAAATAAAAATGGAAGAAATGGCTGATTTTGGAACATTCTTATAGGTGATATGTCTGACAGAGAACCACGGTTTTAAATAGCAGTCCTTTAATTTACTAATACTATTCTTCACAGACACTTAGTGTGAATAGCTTGACCGACACACTGCAACAGAATGGAAAAGAAGGCCAATATTTTCCAGGTTCATTTCAAATTTCTGGATTTTTTCGCTGAAATATGGAACAGACCTGGCTGTATTCTGCAGTCCCAACAACTGCAATGTAGAGTACCAATGCGTGGGGACATCACAGATCAGTCGGTGAGCTGGAAGCTGCAAACACTGCTAAAGCACGGCAAGTGCGGCGGAAGCTGTAACTGACTTTCTAAAATGAGCACACAGGCGGCGTACTTTGACAAGCAGATCCGTCAGATCCGGGTAGGTTTTGAGAAACCGCTGAGCCCCGAGGTAAAGCACATGGACCAGGCATCGTACGTTTGTGAGTTCGCCTTGCCACAGAGCTGCCATCAGGTTCCAGCCATTGTCACACACGACCATGCCTGGCTGTAGAGCAGCGGTGTCAGCCACAGATCTGCCTTCTCTTTCAGAGCTGTCCACAACTCTTCAGCATTGTGCGGTTGTCACCTAAGCATATTAGCTTCAGCACAGCCAGTTGCCAATTGGCCGAGGCAGTGCTGCAGTGCTTCCAGCTTGCGACTGATGTGGTCATTTTGGAGATGGAGGCTGAAGAGAAGGAGGAGGAAGTGCAGGAGCTGTAGAATGTGGGGGAAACCCTGATTTACCCAGGGCCTGCAATCCTCGGCATCGGAAGGACATGTTCCGTCCGAATGTCCGACTGGGTCCCTGCTTCCACTATATTAACCCATTGTGCAGTCAGCGAGATGTATCGTCCCTTCCCACAAGCACTTGTCCACATGTCCGTGGTTAGGTGGACTTTCCCAGTAATTTTGTTGTTGAGGGAACGACTAATGTTTTGGGACACGTGCTCATGTAATATGGGGACAGCATGCCGGGAGAAATAATGGCGGCTGGGGACCGAGTAACGAGGGATGGCCGCCGCCATCAGGTTGCAGAAAGCTTCCGTCTCAACAAGCATGGAAAAGGAGGCCAATATTTTCCAGGTTCAGTTCAAAATTATGGATTTTTATGCTGAAATATGGAACAGATCAAGCTGTATTCTGCAGTCCCAACAAGCAAATGGGGCAGTAAAATGGTGTACTCTGGATTGCTTTTTAAGCAAATAACAAGGATTAAGATTAAAAAAAAATTTGCCCTGGCTCCTGATATCTAGGGTTATGTCTACAAATATCTGAAATTATTACAGCAGCAGCAGCAGCAGAGAGGACGTTCAATGGACCCTCTTATGCTACATGCACTGTTGTCTGCCATATACACTGCCTAGCACTGATGATATGCACCTGAATTAGTCCTCTGAAGGACTGTTAGTTCAGATGAATTTATCCAGGATATATATTTTGGAATACCTATGCTAACAGGACGTTCAATGGACACTCTTGCACTATATGCACTGCAGTCTGCCACATACCCTGCCTAACTCCTGCTATCACCACTAAATATATGCAGCTGGATTATTCCTCAGAAGGACAGTTAGTTTAGATGGATATATACAGTGCATTGTGAAAGTATTTCGCCCCCTTGAACTTTTCAACCTTGTGCCACATTTCTGGCTTCAAACATAAAGATATAAAATTCTATTTTTTGGGGGAAGAATCAACAACATGTGGGACACAATCGTGAAGTGGAGCGAAATTTATTGGATATTTTAAACTTTTTTAACAAATTAAAAACTGAAAAGATGGGGCGTGCAATATTATTCGGCCCCATTGAGTTAATACTTTGTAGCGCCACCTTTTGCTGTGATTACAGCTGCAAGTCGCTTAGGGTATGTCTCTATCAGTTTTGCACATCGAGAGGCTGAAATTCTTTCCCATTCTTCCTTGCAAAACAGCTCGAGCTCATTGAGGCTGGATGGAGGGCGTTGGTGAACAGCAGTTTTCAGCTCTTTCCACAGATTTTCGATTGGATTCAGGTCTGGATTTTGACTTGGCCATTCTAACACCTGGATACATTTATTTTTTAACCATTCCATTGTAGATTTTGCTTTATGTTTGGGATCATTGTCTTGTTGGAAGATAAATCTCTGTCTCAGTCTCAGGTTTTTGTTGCAGACTCCAACAGGTTTTCTTCCAGAATGGTCCTGTATTTGGCTCCGTCCATCTTCCCATCAATTTTATCCATCTTCCCTGTCCCTGTTGAAGAAAAGCAAGCCAAAACCATGATGCTGCCACCACCATGTTTGACAGTGGGGATGGTGTTTTGAGGGTGATGAGCTGTGTTGCTTTTACGCCAAACATATCGTTTTGCATTGTGGCCAAAAGTTCGATTTTGGTTTCATCTGACCAGAGCACCTTATTCCACATGTTTGGTGTGTCTCCCAGGTGGCTTGTGGCAGACTTCAAATGAGACTTTTTATGGATATCTTTGAGAAATGGCTTTCTTCTTGCCACTCTTCCATAAAGGCCAGATTTGTGCAGTGTATGACTGATTGTTGTCCCATGGACAGACTCTCACACCTGAGCTGTAGATCTCTTCAGTTCATCCAGAGTGATCATTTGACTTTTGGCTGCATCTCTGATCAGTCTTCTCCTTGTTCGAGATGAAAGTTTAAAGGGACCGCCGGGTCTTGGTAGATTTGCAGTGGTCTGATACTCCTTCCATTTCAATATGATGGCTTGCACAGTGCTCCTTGAGATGTTTAAAACTTGGGAAATCTTTTTGTATCCAAATCCGGCTTTAAACTTCGCCACAACAGTATCTCGGACCTGCCTGGTGTGTTCCTTGGTCTTCATGATGCTCTCTGCACTTGAAACAGAACCCTGAGACTATCACAGAGCAGGTGTATTTATACGGAGACTTGATTACACACAGGTGGATTCTATTTATCATTACCAGTCATTTAGGACAACATTGGATCATTCAGAGATCCTCACTGAACTTCTGGAGTGAGTTTGCTGCACTGAAAGTAAAGGGGCCGAATAATATTGCACGCCCCACTTTTCATTATTTTTTTTTTTTTTTAAAAGTTTAAAATATCCAATAAATTTCGTTCCATTTCACGATTGTGTCTGACTTGTTGTTGATTCTTCCCCAAAAAAATAGAATTTTATATCTTTATGTTTGAAGACAGAAATGTGGCAAAAGATACAAAAGTTCTAGGGGGCCAAATACTTTCACAATGGACTGTATATACAGGGTGGTTCACAAGTAGGTGGCCAGAAAATAATAACATTTATTTTGATTTATATATAAAATTATATTTACTGACATAAGCATAGCATTGACAATTAAATTTTATTCTGAACAATAATTCAAAAGCCCTTAAATTTTATCAATGCAGGTGCTGAAACTGTTTTCCATTACAATTTGCACAGCTTCGACAAACTGCCTTTTACGCTTCGACAAACTTTTTTGCACAAGTCTCCTTGGGTATTAATTTCTTGAAATGCATCTCTTATGTAATTTTTCAAATCAATGACACTTTTTGGTTTTCAACTATAAACTTTGTCCTTGAGTTCTCCCCAAAAGAAAAAATCGATTGGAGTCAAGTCTGATGAACGTGCCGGCCAATCAAGTGGGCCTCTTCGGCCAATCCATTTATTAGGAAATGTTTCATCAAGATAGTCACAGACTACTCTTTAATAATGTGGAGGGGTCCCATCTTGTTGGAAATAAAGGTCATTTGAATTAAGCTGTGGCTGTAACTGGGGAACAACTTGATTCATTAGAATTTCGAGAATTTCACATTTCTCATGTGACTGTTGCATCAAAAAATATTGGTCCTAAAATACCAAAACTTGAAATACCACCCCAAACATTGACACAAGGCTCATTTAGTTGTTGCTCTAATGTTAAATGCATGTTCTCATTATACCAGTAAATACAATTATGTCTGTTAATATGGCCGGATAATTTGAAAGAAGCTTCATCACTCCACATAATGTTATCTAAAATTACTGGATTTTCTTCAATTTCATTAAGCATAATCTCATTAAATTGCAGCCACCTGTCTGGATCATGCTCCAATAAACCATGAATTAGACGTGAACGATAAGCTTTCCACCCAATAGATTTCAGGATTCGCATGATAGAAGCTCGTGAAATTCCCAATTCCAGAAAGGCTCTTCTGGTGGACTTTTTTGGACTCTGAACAAATGTTTCAGCAACAAGTTGTTTATTATCTTCTGTACAGACTGTTTTGGGTCAACCAGTTTTTGGAGCATTAAGGATTGAGCCAGCGGTAAATGGTTTTCTCTTTGGGGCTTGAGTACCAAATGTTTCAACCCAATTTGCTCTAAAGTTTTCAGCATTTTGAAATTTCCAATACTCTGTTAAAATCCATTTTCTTTGATCTGCATTTAAATTATTTGCCATTAAGTGTTATCTGAATTATCTCAAAAGAAAACAGATTTGGGGGAGATCTATCTGTGAAAACTAGATCTGTGAAACTGGCCCAGTTGCCCTTAGCAACCAATCACTGTAATGCCACAACCAACATGGCTATGGCATTATAGTGTGTGGCCGGCAATCCCTGCATGTTCATTGGCTCTCTAAAGAGCGCCAGACATGCCGGGAGGGGACACGAGATCCCGCCCGAGCAACCCGGGAATACTCGAAGAGCGCAAAACTTGACGAGCACCGTGATGCTCGGGCGAGTACCGAGCAGTGGCAAGCACGTTCGCTCATCACTAATGCTCATCCTCCATCATATCTACCATATGACCATATCTATGCAACCTATACTTGGATAAGAAAATCCAAAAACCACTTGCAATAATATAAAACCGATTTTTATTGAAAAAATATTTAATAACACAAATAACAATTCTACAGATAGGTGAAAAAGGGATTCAAGAGATTGTGGAAAACGTGGTCTGAAATATGACCCTGTAGTAATTTAATAGTAATATGCCGGATCACAAACACAGGGAAAGAAAAATGCCATATAGGTAAATGGCACCCATCTCTCACACTTGTTGAGAGATGGGAAAATTTTCCCAAGCAGAAAAGAGGTAGTCATACTAAAATAATGCCCCATGTACATAAGGGGGAAAAAAGATCAGGTATAATCTTTAAAGGTCAGGACTTACCCATGTGCAATTCTGCTACCGAGACCACCGCCACAGCATACACCCCGACGCGCGTTTTGCGCTCTGATGGGCTTTCTCAAGGGGAGTGTGTGTGCAGTCAGAGGTCGTCATCTTTATACCCATCCTAGTCGCCCGCACGCCAATGAATGCAGCGCTTGTTTGCACCACGTCAGAGCCCCGGAAGTGCAGGGATTTGGCACTCCGTTATTGCAAGCGTCAGGGGAAATCCCCATTAGATGTCATCGGCGCATACCAAAAGTGATGGAGGCCTTCACCCAAACACAGGGGCACTGATGCAGTGCGCAAGTGTCTGCCGACACCATACTTTTGGAATCTCATCCCCCGTGCCTGGTTGTCAGGGAGGACCAAGTATTCTGGCCAATTTTTGGAGTTTTGTGTGAAATGATCAATGATTTGATTTTTGCTTCATTCTCTTTTGTGTTTTTTCCTTGCAAGCAAATTAAATGAAGATAATAGTACCAAAGAATTTGTGATTGCAATCATTTTCAGGAAGAAACTGAGTATTATCTGACAGAATTGCGGGGGTGCCAATACTTTTGGCCACCACTGTATCTGTAGAATTATTATTTGTGTTTTTAAATATTTTTTTCAATAAAAATCTATTTTATATTATTGCAAGTGGCTTTTGGATTTTCTTATCCAAGTATAGGTTGCCTATATGTAGACCCACTGCATTGAATTGTCTATTTTTCAAATAATGGGGAGATATGAATTTTTTAAAAATCTCCAGCCATGATGACTAATTTATGCCTTTGGAATATTTTTATTCATATCACCATATCTATGTCTCTTGCCAGGGGCATTGGAGTGCCTCCAAATTTTTGGCAGCCGTTGCATTTACTGAATAGGCAAACAGTATGGGAGACCCACTTCCTATTAATGGGAACATTTTTTTCTGGAGGCCCTCCTCTATGTCTCTTGCAAGGGGCATTGGAGTGCCTCAAAATTTTTGGCAGCCCTTGCAGTCACTGCATAAGCAATAACAGTATATGAAACCCACTTTTTAATAATGGAAACTGCAAAGCATACCCGGCTGATGGCCCTCTAACAATAGTGAGGGCTGACTGCCGGCCCTTTAAGAATAATAAGGGCCACCTGATAGCACTATAAAACTAGGCGCTATGTCTCTTGCAAGCGGCATTGGAGTGCCTGAAAATTTTTGCCCGCTGTTGCATTCACTGCATGGGCATTACCACTATAGGAGACCCACTCCTTTATAATGAGAACATTTTTTTTTTTACTGAGATCCTCCTCTATGTCTCTTCAAAGGGGTAATAATGAGAACAACAAAGCATAGCCGACTGATGGCCCTCTAACAATAGTGAGGGCAGACTGCTGGTACTTTAAGAATGGTAAGGCCCGCCAGATGGCCGTATAAAAATAGGCTTTGTGACTTTCAGACTCCCTCCTTTTTAAATGTAACAGGATGTGTCTGATAATGTCTTGCACACCACATGGCCAGATAAGGTAGTTAAATGTTAAAATGACATTTACCAGTGAATGCATTTTTCACCGTTGAAAGCAATGCAAAAGTGAAAAAATGCTTAAAAAACGCTACGTGTGAACCAGGGTAACCTCCCACGCCGTCCTGTGTTCACCAAGGGAGGGGTTCAGCAATCCCCCAGGTATCTCAGAAATACTTAACGGGACCCCATTCTGTGTGCCTTCCTCGGTCGTCTTCCTGCACTGGCTCTCCCCCTCCTGCCCTGCGCCTCACAACCAGTGTCCCAAGCTGGTAGTCTCGGATTTTGGCGGGCAACGTGCAGTCCCCTGAATCCTATGCGGCCACTTTTTTGGTGATATAGTTGCGGTAGTGAGCAGCTGCACCCTGAAAGTACAGTAGCCTGCGGTTTCTAGCTGAGCCTGGTTGTTCTCCACTAGTTAGGGTCCCCTTTGTAGCCTGATCCCTCCACGTCCTTGTAGATTCGCGCGCACGGGTGGCTTCTGCACTCGCCATGCCCCTGGGATCCCCTCTGTTCCTGGAGCCTTCCCTCTGCTCCCGTCCTCTTCCAGCCTGTCCTCCTGGGTCTCTCTGTCTAGGCCTGCTCTTCTCTGTCTAGGCCTGCTCCTCTCTCCTCTCTTTCTGAGCAGAGCTGCTACAGAGCTCCTGCTCCCACTCCTTCTCCTCTCAGACTGGACTGACTCTTCCAAGATGGTTCCCTTTTTGTACTCCTACTCAAAGTGCTCCCCTGTACTGCTTCCTCCACCCACACCCACTACATGGTTCCCTCTCTCTCGGTTCCCCCCCACTTCCAACCAGGGACAGGGCTCAGCATAAGCCAGTGCATCTTGCCCCAACTGCTGGTCTGGAATTGTGTAGTGTTGGATGCAGGTGGGTGGGTCCCGGGCAGTACTCCTCTCCTTACCTGAGCGTGGGGTACCACACCTCTGGGTGAGATGCAGTACCTCTGTGGCGACTGAACCCGCAGGGGCACCACAATAGCACCAGTGTCTAGCAGACTCAGCTTTCTGAGCCACTAGTGCCTTATAGAGACCACAGCAGTAAAGCAGAATCTACCAGAGTATACTGAGGTGCTCTGGGGAGAAGCTGCATCATGCTCATGTGGTTTTTAAAGTGAACACCATGGCATATAAAACGTAAAGGTAATAATAGACATGAAAAAATAAATTTGCTAAAAGCCTTCATTTTTCCATCCAAGCAGAATAAACAATTTTCTTCCAGTTGGACCGAATTGTGAAGGCTGCAGCTGATCAACGACCGCTGATTGGCTGCAGAGGTCATGTGATACTAATAGTTGTAGGGAGGAGGGAGAGGGAGGTTTGGAGGCTTACCTCATTGCCGATCATGAAATCAATGTTCAGGCTGCAGTTCATCCTGCAGATGCCGCAACTGCTGGTGATTCACAGACAAATAATGGAGGAAGAGGGAGATTCATCGGCACATCCAACAAGGATGTTTTTAATTAAAACATATTAAAAATTAAATATCAAGAAAGCTGACACATTCCTGGTGTATGACAACACAATTACTCATAGGACATCAGGTTTATTGAGGTTTAATTTTTAATATGCTTTAATTTTTCATAATATATTCTTTTATTATATCTTGGCCAGATGTGCGAATGATTCTCCCCCTTCCTCGACTGTCATGTGATACTGTTTATTTTAGATGACTAGTGGAGAACGCAGAACTGAGAGCGAAGAAGTGGTGCTGGTCCAGGAGGTAAGGATAGATTTTCTTTTATGGTGCCATTAATAAGGGTTTGCCCAGTATTGGATAAGGCCTTGAACTACAACTTGGCAGCAACGTTAAAGGTGGCACTACCTGAATCATGTATTAATCAACCACCAAGACCAGTCAATGGTGATTAGCTTATGGGGAATTAAAGGGGGCACAACAGAACTAAGTAAAATACTCTTACATTTCACAAACAAATATAGTGCATGACCTCCTGACGAAACCGCAGTAGCGGTGAAACGAACGTCGAGGGCTATCTGAGCCACCTGCACATGACCACCAATATGTTCACAGGTAACTGATTCCCACACTCTCTATATATATGCTTCTCTCCATGCAACCGTTAGCAATGCCTACTGTATGCCCATATGATTGAATGCATTTAAACTACAGTAGCAGCATTTAACTGTGATGCCATAGTTGTAATATCTAAACTTTACGGTTAGGCATGTATTGTACTCTCTGAATCATACATTTAGAGCATACTTTTGGGTTGACTGTGCTTCTGTTTATTTAGGACAGGTTGGTGAGGTACTATATGTGATATAGCAGGGCTCAGCGTTTCGGCACATAGATTCTGTCATACCATTTTTCCCACTATATGTATACACTGTATAATGTTCAAATGATTTTAAATAACTAAATAAATTGTACATTTTATATGTTATTTGGATCTATTGCTCCTTCATTATCTTTTTAGGTTGAGACAAATATGGTGCATGTAGTCTACTGTATTGATTTCAACACATAAGAGGCAGCACACTCAATAGATAGTGTTGAATAGTACATTTTACACAATTCATTCTTATAAAATAAAGTAGCTACTTTATCGTTGAACCCTTGCTTTTCAGTGGCATCAAACACAGCAATCATTTTTTTAAAAAGTATGATTCAGAAACTAATAGGTTTCTTGGAAAATAATCCATCTGTACACCTACGCTGCCATAAATAAGCAATAAAACACAATGTACAGAATTGAAATCAAATTAAAAGATGACCAATGGAGAGTGATTAATGGGAAATAAAATCCCCATAGCATTATTATAACACAGTACCAAACATTATATGATGGAACCTGGAATAGTTACTGCAGAAGAAAATATATATTCCAATTCCACAGGAGGATGATTAACAAATGCGGAAAAATACAAAACCAGATGAAAAAGCAGAAAAACAAGGTCCTATACTCTGTAAGAAAAAATGTGTTAGTAGTGCTAAAATACATCAGTCTCCAGCAGACGCCATATGAAGAATACAAGTGCGGTCGGTTAAACAGGTTTTCCCAAGTAAACATGGTTATCCAGTAATATAATAGAATTCAGTGGTTAAAATGATACATGACTTGTTCTCCCACATCAATAGTCTTCCATGTGTAAATTATTCTGCGTGACCTGTAACAATGCATTGTGTTAACTGCAGAAAATAACTACTCAGATCCCAACCTCTGCATTGTAGGTGTCATATAAGTATTGTATATTTCCAAACATCGTTGATTTCAGATAACTGATATAGTACAAGTCCGGAAAGCAATTTGCACCATTACAGATCCGAATCTCAGACAAGTTAAGATATATCTAAGTATATATATATATATATATATATATATATATATATATATATATATTTATATATGTACATATACAGTGAGGAAAAAAAGTATTTAGTCAGCTACCAATTGTGCAAGTTCTCCCACGTAAAAAGATGAGAGAGGCCTGTAATTGACATCATAGGTAGACCTCAACTGTAAGATACAAAATGAGAAAACAAATCCTGAAAATCACATTGTTTGATTTGGAGAGAATTTTTTTTCGAATTTTGGTAAAAAATAAGTATTTGGTCAATTACAAAAGTTCATCTCAATACTTTGTTATATATTGTTACGGGTCCGGGAAGTGGAACCTCTGAGCTGCAATACAAGGGGGAAGTCCTTGTAAGGAAGCGGGTGACTCCCAGGGAGGGCAAGCAGGTAGTCACAGCAAGTGACGGGGACAGTCTCTGGGTAAGCGGGCAGGTGGTCACGGCAGGTGACGGGGGACAGTCTCTGGGAAGACAGGCAGGTGGTCACGGCAAGTGATGGGGGCAGTCTCTGGGTAGATAGGCAGGAGGTCACGGCAAGTGACCGGGGCAGTCTCTGGGTAGATAGGCAGGTGGTCACGGCAAGTGACCGGGGCAGTCTCTGGGTAGATAGGCAGGTGGTCACGGCAAGTGACCGGGGCAGTCTCTGGGTAGACAGGCGAGGCGGGTACCTGACAGGTAGCTGGCGGGCGCTCCCAGGTGAGCGGGCAGACTGAAACAGCAGGAAACAGTCAGGTAACTGGTGGACGCTCCCAGGTGAGCAGTCTGACAGACGAGGCAGGAGACAGGCAGGTGACTGGTGGGCGCTCCCAGGTGAGCAGTCAGCAGACAAGGCAGGTAACAGGCAAGTAACTGGTGTACGCTCCCAGGTGAGCGGTCTGACAGACGAGGCAGGTAACAGGCAGGTAACTGAAGGACGCTCCCAGGTGAGCGGACTGGCAGACAAGGCAGGTAAGTAGAAGATGCTCCCAGGTGAGCGGTCTGACGGACTGGGCAAGCAACAGGCTGGCATGCAGGACGGGAAGTCAGGCTAGCAGCGGAACCTGAGGGCTGAAGCACAGGTGAGACACAGTGCAAACAACATAGCTCGGGCACCTCCATTTTGGAGGAGGTGCCCTATAAATGGGAGGTCCTCCGGCAATTGGCCGGGGACTCCTTAGGACGGCGCGCGCGGTCCCTTTAAGAGCGGGGGAGCGCGCGCGCGCGTGCCCTAAGCACACTGCCGGGGAAGGAGCGCGTGCCGGAAGCAGCGGGGAGAGAAGCGCTGGAGGACGCCGCGCCAGGAGTGGGGAGGTGAGAGGGACGGCGTCTCTGCCTAGCACGGGGCAGAGACGCCGATGCTACAGTACCCCCCCCTTTAGGCCCCCTCTTTTTTTGGCCAGAAAGAAATTTTTCAAGGAGAAGCGGGGCGTTGATGTTCTCCCTGGGCTCCCAAGTTCTCTCCTCAGGACCAAACCCCCTCCAATCTACCAGAAAAAAGGTCTTTCCTCTTACCCTCTTGGAGGCCAGAATACTCTCTACCTCAAAGACGTCGTCAGCGGAAACCCGAGCAGGAGGGGCACCTGGATTATTGGAAAAAGAGTTAAAGACAACGGGTTTGAGGAGAGACACATGGAAGGAGTTAGGAATCCGTAAGGTGGCCGGGAGTTTTAGTTTGTAGGCCACCGGATTTATTTGCCTGAGGATTTCGAATGGGCCGATGAAGCGAGGACCTAACTTGTAGGAGGGTATCTTGAGCCGTACATGTTTGGAGGAGAGCCAAACCTTGTCTCCCGGACGGAATTGAGGCGGATCCAGACGTCTCTTATCAGCATATCTCTTCATCCGCTCGGAGGACAGAAGAAGTGCGGATCTAGTACTCTCCCAAATGGTAGAAAACTCGCTGACAAGAGACTGCGCGGCAGGGTTGTCCACAGAGGCGGAGACGGGAAACGGAATCCGGGGGTGCTGGCCAAAGACAACAAAGAACGGGGATTTGGAAGAGGACTCGCTCTCGTGGTTATTGTAAGAGAACTCGGCCCAAGGGAGGAGGTCCACCCAATTAGAATGGTGGGCATTAACAAATTGCCGGAGATAGCTGGTAAGGATCTGATTGATCCGCTCCACTTGACCATTGGACTGAGGGTGGTAAGCGGAGGAGAAGTCCAGGGTGACGTCCAGCAGTTTACATGTGGCTCTCCAGAAGCGCGAGGTGAACTGAACTCCTCGATCCGACATGATGTGGAGGGGTAGGCCATGAAGACGGAAGATATGGCGGATAAAGTCCTTAGCCAGCTCAGGTGCAGATGGAAGACCAGGCAGGGGAATGAAGTGGGCCATTTTAGAAAAGCGGTCAGCGACCACCCAAATGACAGTACACCCGGCAGAGACAGGAAGATCGGTAATGAAGTCCATAGCGATGTGTTGCCACGGGGCAACAGGTATGGGAAGCGGCAGGAGATGACCAGCTGGTAAGTGTCTGGGAACCTTGTTGCGGCCACAAGATGAACATGCAGAGACGAAGTCTACCACATCCTTACGCAGGGTAGGCCACCAGTAATGCCGGGAAATGAGTAGGAAGGTCTTTTTTTGGCCGGCATGGACAGCAAGTTTAGAAGAATGACCCCAGTGAAGAACCTTCTCACGGTCAGGAGGCGCCACGAACGTCTTGCCGGGTGGAAGACGAGTCAAATCCAGGGGGGCCACATTCATCACCTTGGAGGGGTCGATAATGTGCATAGGCTCCTCCTCTTGGTTGGAGGACAGGAAGGATCGGGACAAGGCATCAGCTTTGACATTCTTGTCCGCCGGGCGGAAATGAAGGATGAAATCGAAGCGGGCAAAAAACAAAGACCACCGGGCCTGACGTGGATTAAGTCTCTGGGCATTTTGGAGATATGCCAGGTTTTTGTGATCCGTGTAGATGATCACCAGGTATAGAGCCCCTTCAAGCAGGTAACGCCACTCCTCCAGCGCCAATTTAACAGCTAACAGTTCTCGGTCTCCAATGGAGTAATTGCGCTCAGAGGAGGAGAAGATTTTAGAGAAGAAGCCGCAGGTTACCATTCTCCCGGAAGAAGACTTTTGGGTGAGCACCGCTCCGGCTCCAGAGGAGGAAGCATCAACCTCCAGGTAGAACTGTTTGTTACAGTCCGGACGGTGCAGCACAGGGGCAGAGGAGAAGGCTTGCTTCAGGGAAAGGAAGGCCTCCTCAGCTTCGGGTGGCCATACCTTGGGATTTGCTCCCTTACGGGTGAGCGCAGATATGGGCGCAGTCCGAGACGAGAAGTGAGGAATGAAGAGACGATAGTAATTAGCGAAGCCCAGGAATCGCTGTATCGCCTTCAAGCCCTCCGGACGGGGCCACTTTAGGACAGCAGAGAGCTTCTCGGGATCCATTCGCAAACCCGTCTGGGAGATAACGTAGCCCAGGAATGGAAGAGAGGTCTGCTCAAAAAGGCACTTCTCATATTTAGCATAGAGGTGGTTCTGCCTGAGCCTCAGCAGGACCTGACGAACATCCCTCCGGTGTGAGGGAAGATCCGGAGACAAGACCAAGATGTCGTCCTGGTATACCACCACGCAGGAGTAAAGAAGGTCACGGAAGATGTCGTTGACCAGTTCTTGGAAGACGGCGGGAGCATTGCAGAGACCGAAGGGCATTACACGGTACTCATAGTGTCCGTCACGGGTATTAAATGCCGTTTCCCACTCGTCTCCCTGACGGATACGGACCAGGTTATACGCTCCACGTAGATCCAGCTTGGAAAAGATCCTGGCGCCTTTAAGGCGATCAAATAACTCGGAGATGAGCGGAAGGGGGTATTTATTTTTAACCGTGATCTGATTGAGTCCTCTATAGTCAATACAGGGGCGTAGCGAGCCATCCTTTTTTTTGACAAAGAAGAATCTGGCTCCAGCCGGGGAAGTAGACTTCCGGATGAATCCCCTGGCCAGATTCTCCTCTATGTACTCAGACATGGCCTGGGTTTCGGCTGCAGACAACGGATAAATACGCCCACGGGGTGGAGTGGCGCCAGGAACCAGGTCAATCGGGCAATCATATGGCCTATGAGGTGGCAATGTCTCTGCTTCCTTCTTACCAAAGACGTCAGCATAGGTCCAGTAGGGAGCCGGAAGACCGGGTAAATTAGCTGGGGTAGGTGGAGGACGAACCGGACGAACCGGAACCAGGCAGGTCTTATGGCAGTCCGGCCCCCACCGGAGTACTTCACCGGAATGCCAGTTCAACACGGGTTCGTGTGTTTGGAGCCAAGGTAGACCTAGCAATAGGGAGTGGGAGAGTCCGGGCAACACATGGAAGGAGATTACCTCAGAGTGCAGCATTCCCACCTGCAGGGTTATGGGTTCCGTGGCGAGCAGGATGGTCACCGAAAGGAGTCTTCCATCCACTGAGGCGACCGACAAGGGTTCAGCCAGAGACTTGGTGGGAATACGGTATTTCTCAACCAGGGACTGGGAGATGAGGTTTCCAGCGGATCCAGAGTCCAGGTGGGCGAGTTCAAAGTGACGGGTCTCTCCCCAGGAGATAGATACAGACAAAGTCAGGGTTGGAGAGGATTTATTTTTGTCTAGGGCGACCTCTCCGAGCGGTCATAGACACTGGAGTTTCCCGGCCTCTCCGGGCAGGAACGAATCAAGTGCTCCTTACTGCCACAATAGAAGCAGCTCCCCTCGGCTCGGCGAGACTCTTGGCGAGATTTGACCATCTTGGTCTGGTCGACCTGCATGGGCTCGGGTGAGTGTGCCCGGGGAGTGACAGAAGAGGAGACAGGTTTCTGGAAAGTAGGAGCTAGGCGGGGAAACCTTCTCTCACGGGTGGTCTCTTTGGTGCGTTCTTGAAACCGGATGTCAATCCGGGTAGCCAACGACACCAGGTCATCCAGGGTGGTAGGAATAACCCGACCGGCGAGCTCATCTTTAATCCAACCGGAAAGGCCCTCCCAGAAGACGGACACCAGGGCCTCATTATCCCAGGCAAGCTCAGAAGCGAGGGTGCGGAACCGTATGGCATATTGGCCCACGGTGAGACTCCCTTGACGGAGACGTAGCAAAGAGGAGGCAGATGAGGTCTTTCGTCCCGGTTCATCGAAGACTCTCTGGAAAGCAATGAGGAAAGACGACAGGTCGGACACCAGGGGATCCCCTCTCTCCCACAGGGGGTTAAGCCATGCCAGTGCCTCCCCAGTGAGATGGGACATGATGAATGCCACTTTGGCCCGGTCGGAGATAAACTGGTGAGTCAAGAGTTCAAAGTGCAGGGTGCACTGGTTTATGAAGCCCCGAACTTGAGCGGGGTCGCCTCCGAAGCGAGGAGGTGCAGACAGCCGGGGTCCGGGACAGGATGCCATGGTATTGGTGGGCAACGGTGCTGCCGGGGTGCGAGTCGTGACACTAGCGGTGGTTGCTGGTGGAGCAGACAGTGTGTCCAGGCGGGAGTTGACATTCCGCAGGTGGTTCAGGATGGACTCCTGCTGGGATCTCTGACGGGAGAGTTCATGGTATAGGTCAGAGAGCGAGGGAGCTTGGGTGCCACCGGGTTCCATGGCCCGAGCTAACTGTTACGGGTCCGGGAAGTGGAACCTCTGAGCTGCAATACAAGGGGGAAGTCCTTGTAAGGAAGCGGGTGACTCCCAGGGAGGGCAAGCAGGTAGTCACAGCAAGTGACGGGGACAGTCTCTGGGTAAGCGGGCAGGTGGTCACGGCAGGTGACGGGGGACAGTCTCTGGGAAGACAGGCAGGTGGTCACGGCAAGTGATGGGGGCAGTCTCTGGGTAGATAGGCAGGAGGTCACGGCAAGTGACCGGGGCAGTCTCTGGGTAGATAGGCAGGTGGTCACGGCAAGTGACCGGGGCAGTCTCTGGGTAGATAGGCAGGTGGTCACGGCAAGTGACCGGGGCAGTCTCTGGGTAGACAGGCGAGGCGGGTACCTGACAGGTAGCTGGCGGGCGCTCCCAAGTGAGCGGGCAGACTGAAACAGCAGGAAACAGTCAGGTAACTGGTGGACGCTCCCAGGTGAGCAGTCTGACAGACGAGGCAGGAGACAGGCAGGTGACTGGTGGGCGCTCCCAGGTGAGCAGTCAGCAGACAAGGCAGGTAACAGGCAAGTAACTGGTGTACGCTCCCAGGTGAGCGGTCTGACAGACGAGGCAGGTAACAGGCAGGTAACTGAAGGACGCTCCCAGGTGAGCGGACTGGCAGACAAGGCAGGTAAGTAGAAGATGCTCCCAGGTGAGCGGTCTGACGGACTAGGCAAGTAACAGGCTGGCATGCAGGACGGGAAGTCAGGCTAGCAGCGGAACCTGAGGGCTGAAGCACAGGTGAGACACAGTGCAAACAACATAGCTCGGGCACCTCCATTTTGGAGGAGGTGCCCTTTAAATGGGAGGTCCTCCGGCAATTGGCCGGGGACTCCTTAGGACGGCGCGCGCGGTCCCTTTAAGAGCGGGGGAGCGCGCGCGCGCGTGCCCTAAGCACACTGCCGGGGAAGGAGCGCGTGCCGGAAGCAGCGGGGAGAGAAGCGCTGGAGGACGCCGCGCCAGGAGTGGGGAGGTGAGAGGGACGGCGTCTCTGCCTAGCACGGGGCAGAGACGCCGATGCTACATATATCCTTTGTTGGCAATGACAGAGGTCAAACATTTTCTGTAAGTCTTCATAAGGTTGGAACACACTGTTGCTGGTATGTTGGCCCATTCCTCCATGCAGATCTCCTTTACAGCAGTGATGTTTTGGAGCTGTTGCTGGGCAACACGGACTTTCAACTCCCTCCACAGGTTTTCTATAGGGTTTAGATCTGGAGACTGGCTAGGCCACTTCAGGACCTTGAAATGCTTCTTACGAAGCCACTCCTTCTTTGCCCTGGCGGTGTGCTTGGGATCATTGTCATGCTGAAAGACCCAGCCACGTTTCATCTTCAATGCCCTTGCTGATGGAAGGAGGTTTGCACTCAAATCTCACGATACATGGCCCCATTCATTCTTTCATGTACACCGATCAATCGTCCTGGTCCCTTGGCAGAGAAACAGTAGGTATGGTGTTCTTTGGATGCAACTCAGCATTATTTCTCCTCCAAACATGCCGAGTGGTATTTCTACCAAACAGTTCTGCTTTGGTTTCATCTGACCATATGACATTCTCCCAATACTCTTCTGGATCATCCAAATTCTCTCTAGCAAACTTCAGACGGGCCAGGACATGTAATGGCTTAAGTAGGGGTACACGTCTTGCTCTGCAGGATCTGAGTCCCTGGCGGCGTAGTGTGTTACTGATGGTAGCCTGCGTAACGTTGGTCCCAGCTCTTTGCAGGTCATTCACTAGGTCCCCCCGTGTGGTTCAGGGATTTTTGCTTACCGTTCTTGAGATCATTTTGATCCCACGGGGTGAGATCTTGTGTGGAGCCCCAGATCAAGGGAGATTATCTGTGGTCTTGTATGTCTTCCATTTTCTAATTATTGCTCCCACAGTTGATTTCTTCACACCAAGCTGCTTGCCTATTGCAGATTCAGTCTTCCCAGCCTGGTGCAGGGCTACAATTTTGTTTCTGGTGTCATTCGACAGCTCTTTGGTCTTCACAATAGTGGAGTTTGGAGTGTGACTGTTTGAGGTTGCGGTCATGTGTCTTTTATACTGATAACAAGTTCAAACAGGTGCTAGTACTACAGGTAATGAGTGGTGGACAGTGGAGCCTGTTAAAGAAGAAGTTACAGGTCTGTGAGAGCCAGAAATCTTGCTTGTTTGTAATTGACCAAACACTTATTTTCCACCAAAATTTGAAAAAAAATTCTTTCCAAATCAGACAATGTGATTTTCAGGATTTGTTTTCTCATTTTGTCTTTCATAGTCGAGGTCTAGCTATGATGTCAATTACCTCTCTCACCTTTTTAAGTGGGAGAACTTGCACAATTGGTGGCTGACTAAATACTTTGTTCCCCACTGTATATATATCTATATGCAGAGTGGGCCATTTATATGGATACACCTAAATAAAATGGGAATGGTTGGTGATATCAACTTCCTGTTTGTGGCACATTAGTATATGGGAGGGGGAAAACTTTTCCAGATGGGTGGTGACCATGGAGGAGATTTTGAAGTCGGCCATTTTGGATCCAACTTTTATTTTTTTCAATGGGAAGAGGGTCATGTGAAACATTAAACTTATTGAGAATTTCATAAGAAAAACAATGGTGTGCTTGGTTTTTATGTAACTTTAGTCTTTCATGAGTTATTTACAAGTTTATGACCACTTATAAAATGTGTTCAAAGTGGTGCCCATTGTGTTGGATGGTCAATGCAACTCTCTTCTCCCACTCTTGACACACTGATAGCAACATAGCAGAAGAAAGGCTAGCAAAGTCTTCCAGTATCCGTTGTTTCAGATGCTGCACATCTCGTATCTTCACAGCATAGTAGACAATTGCCTTCAGATGACCCCAATGATAAAAGTCTAAGGCGGTCAGATCGGGAGACCTTGGTGGCCATTCAACTGGCCCACGACGACCAATCCACTTTCCAGTAGTCTGTTCATGTAGGAATGCTCGGACCTGACACCCATAGTGTGGTGGTGCACCATCTTGTTGGAAAAACTCAGTTTCCTGGAAACAGTTTCCTGGAAAGTGGATTGGTGCAATAACAGCTGATCAAAACATTGTATCTACCCAAAAATGGTATCATTAAAAACATTCGCTCAAGGCACAAAAAACAAGCCCTAAAACTGCCCCACCAGACAAAAACAAACGCCAATTTCTAAAAATCCCAAAACAATTCCGGAATTGAACTTTTTTTCGCAATTTCGCTCCACTATTTTTTTTCCTGCGTTCATGTACATCACATATGTTAAAATAAATTGTGTCATTTAAAAGTACATGTCCCACAAAAAACACAAATTCATATTGCCAAGACAACGAAAAAAAGGAAAAAATGTATGACTCTTGGAAGGAGAGGAAAAACTGAAGACACAAAAATAAAAATTTGCCAAGGAAGGGGTCATAGGGAATTTGTCATCAGATTTATGTTCCAAAATCATAGGCAGAGTGAACCAGATATGGGCTGAATGGTTGCAGCTAGATATGTGTACATAGGTGGAGTAAGACATGACACACAATCTATGTTATCTCTGAAAGGCCAAAGTGTTACAAGTAAGGGCATTGTCCTGCAAGGTGAGGGAAAGACTAAGTGCACAACAACGGGAAAAGTGGAGACTCCTATGCTGACCTGACAACACCCTGGCTCCCCTAACTTCCCTAAATAGGTTCTGCACCTATCGCCAAGCAGGAAACCTAATCCCTGGCTTCACCTAGTGATAGGCCCTAGATAGGGAAGGGGTGAGCACTAGTTAGCCCCCCACTGCAACTAATGACAAACAGGTAAACAGACAAGGGAAACACTTAGCTTGAGAATACACCAGAGAGATCACGCCAATTACCCTCCAAGGGAACTTCAAGAAGACACTAGCCAACTACTAGTACTTCAAGCCTAGACAGAGGAAAATAGAGCTATCACCGGTGACTCTCTGGAGAGACTGAAGGTATTTAAACATCCTGCAAGAGTGTGTCAATTAGCAGCAGAAGGTGAAGGTCACTGCTAGGTCCTATAGGGAGAAGGATATCACTACACTACAGAGATGAAAAGATCAAGAAGATGCTTGCAGAGCCAAGCGCAATCACCTTCTTCAGTTGGATCCAGAACGACTGTCTGTCACACCTGACATACCCGTGACTGTACCCCCTCCCTTCCACATATGGCCTCCGGACACTCAGAACCAGGATTCTCAGGATGAGAGGCATGGAACGAATAAACCATCCTAAGGGAATTCACGTCTGATGCTGAAACCCACATCCTTTCCTCTGGACCATAACCTTTTCAGTGCACCAAGTACTGTAGGGAACGACACTGGAGATGGAAATAAACAATACTCAAAATTTGGAACTCCAAATTACCATCAACCATGATTGGGGTGGCGGCAGGGGAGAGGACTCAAGAGGTTCTACATATTTCTTGAGCAGAGACCTGTGGAACACATTGTGAATTTTAAGACCTGAGGTAAGTCAAGACGAAACGCTGCAGGGTTAATAACGGTGATTATTTTATAGGGTCCAATAAACCTAGGTTCCAGCTTCCAGGAAGGAATTTTCAACTTGATATTCCTGGTAGACAACCACAAAAAGTCATTCACACTTAGGTCCGGACCTGGTGAGCGTTTCCTTTCAGACATATGCTTGTACCTGTCTGCCATGATCTTCAAATTACACTGAGCCTTGCGCCACACAGAAGAGAGCGACAAAGCAAAATGTTCCTCCTCATAAACTCCTGAAGCCCCTCCCCCACTAAAAGTATCAAACTGTGGATGGAAACTTATTCACCAAAGAATGGTGACCTGCCCGGAGATTCTGGGTGATAATTATTAATAGCAGTCTCAGCAAATGGTAATATGCCAAATCCTCCTGGTTTTGGAGACAAAACACCTGAGGTAAGTCTCTAAATTCTGACTAATGCGCTTGGTCTGTCCATTCGACTGAGGATGGAAGGCAGAGGAAAAGGACAGCTGCACCCCCAGTCGATTACAGAAAGCTTTTCAGAATTTAGAAACAAACTGGGTCCCCGTTCTGACACCACATTGGAGGGAACCCTGTGAAGCTTCATAATCTCATTAATAAAAACCTGAGCAAGAATCTTGACATTTTACTGAACCTATCTACAAACACCATAACCGCAGTCTTGCCTGCAGATATTGGTAGGTCAGTAATAAAATCCATGGACAAGTGAATAGGCAGTGGAAGAAGAGGACCAGACGGACAGGTATGCAATACTTTAGAACGCGAGCAAATACTGCAGGCAGACACCTGTTCAGCCACATCCCAATGCAACCCCGGCCACCAAAAATAATGAGAAATGAGGTCTGCGGTTGCCTCAGCACCTGGATGACCCACAAGCACCGAGTTATGATGGTCCCTAATTACTTTACAGCGCAAATTAGATGGTACAAATTACCTCCCTTAAGGGCAAGAGGCGGGGGCGTCCCCCTGAGCCTCCAACACTTCATCCTCCAGGTCAGACTACAATGCCGAAATGACTACCCCCCTCTGCAAAATAGGGGCAGGGTTCTCATGGTCTCCACCCCAGGGAAGTTCCGGGACAAAACATCAGCCTTGATGTTTTTAACCCCTTGGCGGAAAGTGACAATAAAATTTAATCTAGTAAAAAAAACGGACCAGCTAGCTTGCCAACGGTTGAGACGTTCAGCAGATTAACGATATGACAGTTTCTTATAGTCCATGATAACAGTAATAGAATGGACTGCCTCCTCCAAACAATATCGCCATTCTTCGAACACAAATTTAATAGCCAAAATATCTCTATTACGCACGTCATAATTTCTCTCAGCCGAAGATAATGTTTTGGGGAAAAAAAGCGCATGGACGCCATTTACCAGGAGACGGAATCTGAGACAACACAGCCGCAACCCATACCTCCAATGCATCAACTTCTATGTTAAAAGATTGAGAAACATTGGGTTGACTGATTAAAGGTGCTGTGGTAAAACAACTCTTAAGGGAGGAAAAAGCCTGCTGGGCGGCATTCGACCATTTAGAAAAATCAGACCCCTTCCGTGTCATGTCAGTAAGGGGTTTCACAATTACCGAATAATTTTGAATAAATTACGTGTAAAAATTAGTAAAGCCTAGAAAGCGTTGTAATGCCTTCAGGTTCTCGGGATGGTACCAATCAAGTACAGCACGGACCTTCTCGGGATCCATCCGAAAACGAGAAGATGACAACTTGTACCCCAAAAACTGCACCTCCTGAACAGTGAAAACACATTTCTCTAGTTTGGCATGCAGTTTATTATCCCTTAATATCTGAAGCACCTGTTTAATATACCCCCAATGCGTCTCAAAATCAAGTGAGTAAACCAAAATATCATCCAGATAGACCACCACAAACCTGCCCACCAAATGATGAAAAATATAATTTACTAAATGCTGGAACACCGTAGGTGCATTGGTAAGACCAAAACGAATAACCAGACTCTAGAAATGTCCCTCAGGGTTATTGAATGCTGTTTTCCTTTCATCCTCTTCTCTGATTCTAACCAGGTTGTAGGCCCCCCTTAAATCCAACTTGGAGGACACCTTAGCTCCCACAACCTGGTTGAAAAATCTGGAATCAGAGGAAGAGGGTATGGATTTCAGATGGTAATTTGATTCAATTCCTGGAAATCTAAACAAGGACGGAGACCACCATCTTTCTTATTTGTGAAGAAGAACCCTGCCATCACGGGCGAAGATGAAGGTTTGATAAGTCCCTTCTGCAGACTATCATCAAAAAAATCCTTCATGGCTTGTATCTCAGGGCCAGAAAGATTGTACAGTCTGGACTTTGGTAGTTTAGCTCCAGGGGTCAGGTTAATAGCAAAATACGTTCTCAAAACCAGACAAAAACGCAGGTAAGGTCTCCGTAGAGACTGCAGAAAGGGAAATGTTTAAGCAGTTCTCATGGCAGTAATTTCCCCACTCAGCAATCTCTCTGGATTGCCAATGAGATAATGTTTCACCAACCAGGGTAAACCCAGTACAATTGGAGTGGGAAGGCCCTCCACAACATAATGAGGAAGTACCTCTTAATTAAAAGACTCCACCCTCAGTCTTATACTATGTACAATCTGAGTCAAAGCTTTCTGTGCAAGTGGTGCTGAGTTGATGGCATAAATAGGAATGGGCTTAGCTAAAGTACAGCAAGCAAGCTCATGAGTTCTCGCAAACTCAGCATCAACCATGCTGACTCCAGCTCCACTGTCTACAAATACAGAAATTTTCTCAGTCTTGCTCTCTAGCACCACCTCTGCCTTCAGAACAAACCAAGAGCTGAAGGTTGAAGAGAAACATAACCCTTGATCATTCAACTCCAGACTCCCAAGGGTCATATGAGTCTCTCTTTGCTTAGGAATCGATGTACAAGCCCCAATAAAATATACCTTCTTCTCACAAAAAAACACACGTCCTTTTTCTTGCGGATGTCAGGGGAAACATACGACGCAGAAGCACCCCCTAACTGCATGGGTTTCTCTGACTCAACAAATACTGGTTCAACCCCAGACTGCCCCCCCCCCATCAAAGGGGCATTGCCCCAGAAAGAGGGCTCAGGAGAAGGTGGTCTTACCCTCCTATCCCGCAGGCATCTATCAACACGTATAGCCAATGACACTTCAACCTCCTAGGACTTCGGGGTTTCGTACACTGCCAAAGCATCCTTCAACCTTTCTGTAAGGCCTTGACAAAATTGGCTTCTAAGAGCCAGGTCATTCCATTTTGTATCGGTTGCCAACCTACGGAATTCAGAGCTGTAAGTTTCCACTGACCAATTCCCCTGCTGAAGGTGGCGCAGCCTGGATGAGACCTAAAGCCCCAAAAAAACCTACTACTGACTGGAGACAAATCGAACCCTATGGCAAAGAAAAAGCCCAGGATTGAGGATCTCCTTGCAACAGTGAGATCACAATCCCCACTCGCTGCTCCTCATCTCCAGAGGAATAAGGACGAAGTTTGAAATACAATCTACAAGCTTCCTTGAATACAAAAAACTTGTCCCTACCTCCCGAAAACCTGTCCGGGAGGGCAACTTTGGGTTCTAGCTGGACCGGCCTACCTGCAGAGTCCCCAAAAATAGGAGTCTGCAGCGGCTGCCATTGCTGCTGAACCTCAGATCGAAGGTCAGTCACCTTTAGTAGCAACGGCAGATGCTCTGCCAGCACAGAAATGGGATCCATGAACTAGGGGAGAGAAAAAAAAAACCCACACCAAAAGAAAAACACTTAATTTTTTTTATATATATGTATATATAATATATATATATATATATATATATGTGTGTGTATGGCCGGTGATACTGTCACGCTAGGTAAGGGAAAGACTAAGTGCACAACAATGGGAAGAAGGGGAGGAAGCCCCTAGGCCGATCTGACAACATTCTGGCTCCCCTAATGTCCCTAAATAGGTTCCGCATCTATTGCCAAACAGGAAACCTAATCCCTGACTACCCCTAGCAATAGGCCTTATATAGGGAGGGGACAAGGTGAGCACTAGTCAGCCCCCATTGCAACTAAAGACAAACATGTAAACAGTCAAGGAAAACATTTAGCTTGAGAAGACACCAGAGAGATCACACCAACTATCCTCCAAGGGAACTCCAAGAAGACACTAGCCAACAACTAGTACTTCAAACCTAGACAGAGGAAAATAGAGCTATTACCGGTGACTCTCTGGAGAGACTGAAGGTATTTAAACATCCAGCAAGGTTGTGTAAATTAGAAGCAGAAGGTGGAGGTCACTGCTAGGTCCTAGAGGGAGAAGGATATAACTACACTACAGAGATGAAAAGATCAAGGTGCCTGCAGAGCCAAGCGTAATCACCTTCTACAGTTGGATCCAGAATGACTGTCTGTTATACCTGACACCCGTGACAGGCAGGTACAAACGAGAGTATTTTCAGTTCGAGTGCATTCCGACAAAGCATCAGGTAGTGTGAATAGGATGACAGGTTCCCTTTAAAACTCATGACACAGGAATGAGCATCAAATAACTACTGGCACCAGGGTAGTTTAGAATTTATAAGGTAGTTGCATTTTTTATTTTCATATACAGTAGATAGTTTATTTAATTTTTTATGAATGACAAATATACATATGATTTTAAAGCCACATTTATATAACTTCATGTTGAAAAACAAAAAAAAATTGTTTTGTTTTTTTTGAAAATTGTGATGTGTATCGAAGCTATTGAGGTTTCTAAGGAGTCACGTGACAACGGCTATCTTAAAAGCAACTCAATGTACTCCTGTGGACTGTGCATACTGCGTGCATGTCTGTGTGTTAGCCCCAGCCTCATGTTGCAAAGTATATTCTGCTATCTTTTAATCCAGATTATAGTAATTTTGATTCTATAAAATATGTATTTTGATAAAATATTAATTATGGCTGCATTATCTAATCTGTTATTTTATTTAATGTGACCAATCTATTTGGACCCTCATTACTTCATTTTCTTAACAAAGGAGCTAACAACAGAGCCTGTATGATGTCTGAGCACCCGGCCTCATTATAGTGCACAGTATACTTGCTTTTACAGCAGTTTAATGTTGAGTGATCTGGTTCCCCGAATCACACAGCAGCGCCATCTACTGGCAATCAAAAATAAGAAATGCAAAAGAAATTCTGTAGCAGCATCATGTATAGCTGTACAGAGGCAGACAGCTGCAATACTTATTTATAACCCAATTAGGGTAATCTCTTAAAGGGGACATGTCACAGGATAGGAATATTTGTTACATGCTTTAAAGCCACACATATATCCTCACAGCTACCTGGAGATGGATTTACCGCTATCATTTAGTTGTAATTTATTTATTTTTAAAACCTGTGCAAGCTAATTTCCACCAATTTAACGAAGCTTTTTAGTATAACATAAGTGCATGTTACAGAGAGGAGGATGTGATTTCATTTAGATTCTTACGGTATGAATCCTAATTTCTGATTACTGATATCTCATGTATCTGAGCAACATGCATAGATAAACCCTTATTTTTTAATCCAAATATAAGATAAGGACATGGAAGCTGAAGTTTAAAGGTGATGTAGTACCTATGCTATTTGTCCATATTTAAAGCACTTTGAAGATTAAAATTATTTTTTTAATGAGTGAGCCGCTATTATAAACCTTTTATAATGGTCCTCAGCTATCTACTGCGCACGTTTGATCCTTCATCCAGACAATCTATTATTATGCTTTCTTATACACAGAGCCATCAAATTCCACAGCACTTTACAAACAAAATTATTACTGTCCCAACTGGGGCTCTCAATCTAAATTCACTTTTCTGTATAAACCCACACAAACATGGGAAAACATACAAGCTCCTTGCAGAAGTCCTACGTGGAATCTGAACCCAGGATCCCAGCGGTGCAAAGCAGTATTGCTAAAGCTCTATTTGACTACAAAGTTCAGCAAGCCCATCCCTCTACTTAGCTCCCTAGTAGTTTACAACTGCTCATGTGCTAAGTAAACATTGTTTTTTAAAAAAGAAAGCTTAAAAGCCATACCATCAGCAACAAGCTGTGCCCAATCGGTATGGTCCTAACTAGTGATGAGTGAGCACTAAAATGCTTGGGTACTCGTTGTTCGAGTCAAGTAAATTGGAATGCTCGAGTGCTCAGTCCGAGTAACGAGCCCAATGTAAGTGTATGGGAAACTCAAGTATTTTTCTGGCAGCTTTCCTCGGAGGTTGGCAGAGGGCCTAAAAATTGCCCAAATCAATGGGAACAGTGCTCAAATGACATGGGAACAGCATGGCGAAGACCCCCGGAATCATTTCTGACTCCCAGGTCACTGCTGTCAACAACATTGTCAGAAGTATTACGCCACTTTTTCTGACTCACAATAAAACATACAAAAATGAAACCAAAATGGATTTTCCTGGTAAATATGTTAAGGAACATCCTTTCCAGGGTAATGACTTGTATATAAGGCAAAATAAATACCAAAAACAAAAATGCTCCTCCACACCTTGGGCTATGTTCACACTTAGCGTTTTTAATGCGTTTTTGCACTTTTGCATTGCTTTCAACCAAGACAAATGCATTCACCAGGAACTGTAATTTTAACATTTTACAACCTCATCTGGCCAAGTGGTGTGTGAAACTTCATCAGACACATCCTGTTTCATTATGAAGGAGTGTTTGTGAAAGTCACAAACACTGTTACAGCCATACTATTCTTAAAAGGCCAGCAGTCGGCTATGCTTTGTTGTTCCCATTATTAAACAGTGGGTCTCCTATACTGTTATTGCGTATGCAGTGACTGCAAGGGCTGACAAAAAATTAGACGCAACCCAAAACCCCTTTGACGAGACATAGAGGAGGATCTCAGTAAAAAAATGTTACCACTATAAAGGAGCGGGTCTCCTATAGAGGTAATGCCCATGCTGTGACTGCAAGGGCTGCCAAAATTGGGAAAAACCTCACTAACAGTTTAAAGACACATAGAGCCACAGTAACGACATGTTCCCATTAGAAAGGAGAGGGTCTGCTATACAGTTGTAGGGTATGCAGTGAGTCCAACTGCTGCCAAAATTTAGGAAAAACACCACTAACAATTCAAAGACACATAGAGGTGAGCCTCAGTAACGACATATTCCAATTAGAAAGGAGAGAGTCTCCTATACTGTTTGCCTATGCAGTGACTGCAATGGCTGCCAAAAATTTGGAGGACCTCCAATGCCCCTTGCAAGACACGTAGTGGTCGGAGGGCCTCCTGAAAGCAATGTTCCCATTATTAGGAAGTGTGTCTCCCATACTGTTTGCCTATGCAGTGAAGCAATGGCTGCCAAAAATTTGGAGGAACTCCAATGCCCCTTGCAAGAAATATAGAGGTAGGAGGGCATCCTGATAACAATGTTCCCATTATTAGGAAGTGTGTCTCCCATACTATTTGCCTATGCAGTGAAGCAACGGCTGCCAAAAATTTGGAGGAACTCCAATGCCCCTTGCAAGAGAGGTAGAGGTCAGAGGGCCTCCTGAAAACAATATTCCCATTATTAGAAAGTGTGTCTCCCATACTGTTGGTCTATGCAGTGAAGCAACGATTGCCAAAAATTTGGAGGAACTCCAATGCCCCTTGCAAGAAACATAGATATGTTGATATGGTACATATGGTGGTGAAAGGTGATGGAGGATGAGGATGCAGAGAAGGAGGAGGACAAGAGCATATAGACAATATCAGGAAACGTACACCCATGTCTGGGTGTGAAGACAGAGGTGCATAGGAATACAGTTAGATCTCACAAAAAAAAGACATGTATTTGAGTTTATGTTACGCTGCTATCATTCATTGGTGTTGAGAAGCCTGGCCCAAAGCAGCCCTTGTTCATTTTTAGAAGAGTCAGCCTATCAGCATTTTCAGTTGAGAGGCGGATGCACCTATCAGTTATAATTCCATCGGCGGCACTAAAAACCTGCTCTCACAAAACGCTAGCGGCAGGGCAGGCCAGGACCTCCAAAGCATAGAGAGCCAGGTCATGCCACGTGTCCAGCTTGGATACCCAATAATTCTAAGGCACAGTGGAATCACAGAGGGCGTTGGTACGGTCGGCAAGATACTCCCTCAGCATCGTCCGCAACTTTACCCTCTTTGGTAGAGTACCCCACGCATCAGGGCTTGTGCGATGGGAGGGTCTGAGAAAACTGTCCCAGAACTTTGACAGTGTTCCTCTGCCTCTGCTCGATTGCATTTGTGTCTCTCTTACCTGCACTCCTTGGTTGTCCAACGAACTGTGACCTCTTCAGCCAGTGTTTTCAGATGGGAATTTTTTTAATATTTACTCAACAAGAACCTTCTCGTACTGCCCCATTTTATTAGGCCTGTCCTGTGCGGGAATAAGAGACAGAAAGTTCTCCTTGTAGCATGGGTCTAGGAGTGTCACCAATCAGTAATGACTGTCACCCAAAATTTGGACAATGCGAGGGTCACAGGAAAGGCAGCGTTACATAAACTCAGCCATGTGTGCCAGACTGCAAAGAGGCAAGACTTCCGTGTCCTCACCTAGAGGATGACTGACCATGAATGACCTCCTCCTCCCTGTCCTCAGGTCATCCACGCTGAGCAGACGGTATGAAACTAGCTCCTGTTCTTCCTTCTCCTCTTCCTCATTGTCACCCAATCCACGTTGGGATGAGATGAAGCTGGGCTGTGTGGAATCACCCTGTATGGTTTCTTGCTCCATCTCATCGTGCTCCGCCTGCATCCTCTTTAATTGTGAGCAGAGAGAGTTTCAGAAGACAGAGAAGCGGGATGGTGATGCTAATTATGGCATCATTGCTGCTTACCATCCCTGCAGAGTCCTCAAAGTATTGGAGGATGGTACATATGTCTGACATATATCTCCACTCCTGAGGTCTTATGTGTGGAGTCTGAACTGAATGCTGACGGCCTTGTTGATGCTGGTAGTCAACAACTGCCCTCTTCTACTCAAAAATCCTTCCCAACATCTGCAATGTACAGTTCCAACGTGTTGGGACATCGCCGATCAGTCGGTGAGCTGAAATCTGCAAACGCTGCTGAAGCAGGCAAGGGCGGCAGAAGCTGTAGCTGTCTTCCTAAAATGGACACACATGCGGCGTAGTTTGACAAGCAGATCCTGCAGATCCGGTTAGGTTTTGAGAAACCGCTGAACCACGAGGTTAAGCACATGGGCCAGTCATGGTACATGTGTGAGCTCGCCTCAACTCAGAGCCACTACCAGGTTCCGGCCATTGTCACACATGTCCATGCCTGGCTGTAGGGTCAGTGGTGTCAGCCACAGATCTGCTTGCTCTTTCAGAGCTGTCCACAGCTTTTCAGCATTGTGCAGTTTGTCACCTAAGCATATTAGCTTCAGCACAGTCTGTTGCCGCTTAGCCGAGGCAGTGTTGCAGTTCTTCCAGCTTGCAACTGATGTGGTCATTTTGGAGATGAATGCTGAGGAGGAGGAGGAGGAGATGCAGGAGCTGTAGATTGTGGGGGCAACCCTAATTGACCTAGGGCCCGCAATCCTTGGCGTAGGGAGGATGTGTTCCGTCCCAAGGTCCGACTGGGTCCCAGCATCCACTATGTTAATTCAGTGTGCCATGAGCACAGTCCCTGCCCGCAAGCACTTGTCCTCTTATCCGTGGTTAGATGGCCTTACCCAGTAACTGCGTTGTTAATGGCACATCGCATGTTGTGTGACACGTGCTCAAGTAATGCGGGTCGGCACACCGGGAGAAATAGTGGCGGCTGGGGACCAAGTACCTAGTACCATCAGGTTGCAAAAATATTCCATCTCCACAAGCCTAAAAGGCAACATTTCGAAATGTGTGAATTTAGCAGTGTGGCCTGTGGGGCGTTGGTTGCATATTTGCGCTTGCGTTCCAAGAACTAGGGTAGGGACAACTGAACGCTGCGCTGGTACAAGGACGTGGACGTGCTTGCTGATGGTGCTAGTTGAGAGTGTTCAACGACAGGTACAGGGCGGGAGGCATCTTGGCATGGGCCATGGACAGGAGATTGGCGTGCATGCACAACAGTGGAACAAGCAGTGGTGTCACCTGCAGACACTGTTGCTGGATGCTGAGGTTCGGTCCACTTAGTCGGGTGCTTTGCTGCCATGTGCCTGATCATGCTGGTGGTGGTCAGGCTGCTAGTTTTGCTACCCCTGCTGATGCTGGCCTCCAAGCAGGTACAAATGGCCTTTTTGGGGTTCTCTGCAGAGTCTTTAAAAAATAACCAGACTCAGGAAGATCTAACAGTTGTACTGGCAACTTCCATTGTGTTGGTGTTATGAGGAAAGCTTTCCCGCCTTGTGTCTGCAGCCACCACACTGCTTCTTTCTGCCTGTTGTGGTGCTACGCCTCCCTCCCCCTGTGTGCTGCTGTCCTCGCTCTGTATGTCCCCCTGATAGGTTGGGTCAGTTACTATATCATCCACCACCTCGTCTTCCACTTCCGCACCCTGGTCCTCCTCCTGACTTTCTGGCAATTGTGTTTCATCATCATCATCATCCACTTCTTGTGACAGTAATTACACTTTCCCACTGTTGCCTTCATTTGTTCGTGGCTGCTCCAATATTTGGACATCGCTACACGCGTTCTTCTCTTGACTCGCTTGAAGCTGGCTGGTCGAGAGGCTCGGATCTACAAATGGAAAAGTGAACAGCTCTTCTGAGTGTTCAAGTGTGGGATCAGTTGTCTCCTGGCACTCGGCATGGTGGGAGGAAGGAGGATCAGGGTGAGGAATATGCAATCCAGACTCACAGCTACTGAGACTTAACCGTGTGGAAGACAGGGTGGTGGTGGTGGCAAAGTGACTGGAAACATTATCTGCTATCCAATAAACAACCTTTTGACACTGCCTTGGGTTCAATAGTGGTGTATTGCGGTCCACTAGTAATTGGGGCAGGTAGGTCGAGTGACAAGATGTGGGTGTCACGGTGTAGTGGGAATGCTGGTGAGGAAATGGCAGATACAGTTTGAGTTACAGTAGCATCTAGAATAGACCGCAGATACACAGTGCTAGACAGCGTGTGACAGTACCCCCTCTTTTAAGAGAGGCCTCCGGACTCTAAACCGGACACGTCCAGAAAAGGTCCACATTTCCTGAGTGACGAGATATGAAAAACATTATGGGTTTCAAGCACTTGGGGTAGTTTGAGTTGGTATAACACAGGGTTGTAAATGGTCGATATCCTAAATGGACCATTATCCCTGGAACTGGGACCCCCAGCAGCACACCTCCACCTGACGTGCTTGGACAACACCCACACATACTCGTTCACTCTCAGGTCTGGACCTGCACGTTTATTTCCACATCTGTTGTCACAGTCAGAGGGCACACACTCATAACAGCAAACAGCAGCAGTGTCCCCCCTGGAGAGCACAGTAGGAAGCTCCATCCTTCCCCGGCCCCTCCTCCTTGAACGACTCCTAGACCATCCATTAATCTGAGGCGCAGTCTGGACTCCACCCCCTTTTCCAGGCTCACTCCCAATCACTTCTGGTAGTGGGGTAGGAGTTGCTGCAACCAGTATGGTAGAAATAGTTGTAGCTAGGCTATTACTCACACAGAAAACTCCCCAACTTACAACTTTTCTGGCCCGCCAGTCAACCACCAAGTTATGTTTCTCCAGCCAGGGAAGGTCCACTGCAATGAGAGTGGGCAGGTTTTCCAAGAGGTGACAGGATAGGACCTCTGGGTGGAGAGTTCCTATGCTCAGGTTCACATTACGCACCACTTGGGACAGGACATTTTGGCTGAGTGGAACTGAGTCTATCAAGGCGATGGGAATGGGTCTCACTAAAGCACTGCTTGTGAGACCATGAGCCCAAGCTAAGCGAGAATCCATCAAATTGACACCTGCTCCGCTATCGACCAGTACAGGAACAGTCTCGGTTTTACCATCTACCACAATCTTGGCAGACAGTGTGAACGGAGACCTAGCAAGGAAGGAAATATAAACCTTCCGATCGTCTCCTTCCGAACGACCCGAGGTAGGCTGCTTCTGTGACTGCGTGGTTGTCTTGGAGCGAAGTGGACAAACCTTAATAAAATGGTCAGATTTTCCACAGAAAAAACAAGTTCCACCCACTTGAGGAACAGTAGCCACAGGAGGTTTAACATGAGAACCTACTACCCCCAACTGCATGGGTTCATCGGGTATAGTCTCCTCAGCAGGGATAGGAACAGAAGACAAAGTAGATATCAGTCTCTCCCTCAGGCATCTGTCCCTATGGATAGAGACATTGCAGCCTCCAATGACTCAGGTGCAGTGTACTGAACCAGGATGTCTTGCAGTCTAGCTGACAAACCCAAGCTGAACCGACTCCAGAGGGCTGGGTCGTTCAACTGGGTGTCAGTTGCCCCATACTCCCCCACTGCCCGTGTTCCCTGCTTGAGTTTACAGAGATTAGACTCAGCAAAGGTCACCCTATCAGGTTCACCATACACCTGAGCCAGAGCAGCAAAAAACCGTCCACAGACCGCAGTGATGATGAGTCGCCCAGGAGAGAGAAGGCCAATGTCTGGGGATCCCCTTTAAGAAGAGAAACAATAATCCCCACCCGCTGTTCCTCACTTCCAGATGAAAGGGGCTGGAGACTGAAATAAAGCTTACAGGCTTCACTGAAAACAAAAAATCTGTCTTGTCCCCCAGAAAACCTGTCTGGAAGAGAGACCTTGGGTTCTGGCACAGCCAGAGCATGAGCCGAGGCCAGGTAACCCACAACTTGCTGCAGCTGTTGCACTACCTGAGTTCACAGACCAGCTACCTCTTCAGAGATGGCCCGCATCAGGTGAGAAAATGCCTCAGCTGAGGCAGTCTGAGACATAGTGACAAGAGATGAGCGGTGTTCGACAAGAACTGTTCGCCAATCTCAAATTCAAGCTGTTTTGGGCGGTGTTCGAGCCGTTCAACGAACCCGAACGATTTGAAAAAAATTTGGCTGTTCGAGGTTATGTTCGATAACTGTTCGTGCACCAAAATCATAACTGGATTTTTTCTCAGTAATGCTGAAAATTTATGTTAATACGCAGTTTGAGTGTACAGTGGGGTGGGGGGAGGGGCAGGGGATGGATCTCTGCATAAATATTGAAGATCTCCATTATTTTTTCTTTTTCCCGCATTTACAGAGGGGAGGTGCAATCTGTCAGCCTATCAGCAGCGCACACACGGAGCGAACTGCTTTTTTTCACACAAGCAAGGGAATGTGTCATTGGCAGTGTATGTCACATGTCCTTGCCCTATAAGACCCAGCCATTTTCCACATAGCCACCATTTTTTCACTGCTGCAGCTGCGTGTTAGACGGCACCGCTGTTGCAGTGTGCGCTATACTTTGAGTGTTAATTTCAAGCCAATTTTCGCACAAATCTACAGATAGCTTGGGAGTAGGGAATAGTTGTGATTGCAGTCGTTTTGAGGACTAGGTTACATCATTTCCTACGACTTTTATCAGGCAGGTCTGTGCTCTTAAATAGATAGGCTGGGAGTAGGGACTAATTGTAATTGCAGTCCTTTTGAGGGCTAGGTTACATCAGTTCCAATCACTTTTTGCCAGGCATGTCTGTGCCAGTGCTGTGCAAGTTTTTTTCACAGCATTTGGCTAAATCTAGCTAAGCAAATCCTTTTTGGCCTCTTGCAGTGTGTGTTAGTCAGTGGAGTAGCCTATCTGTGTTGCAAGCCATACCACCTGTGTATAGAATACAAATTTTTTTACTGCACCTAGCCAAGTAAAACCTTTTGGGCATAGCATCTTTCTATTAGTCCATCTATACTAACCTCATCCAGGTTGCAAATTCAAAATAATTTTTATCTGCATCTAGCTCTGAAAAAATATTTGGGCTTGTAGCAGTGTGTGGGACTTGTTCTAATAGTATATCTATACTAACCTCCACCAGGCTGCAAATTCAAAATAATTTTTATCTGCATCTAGCTATGAAAAAATATTTGTGCTTGTAGCAGTGTGTGGGACTTGTTCTATTAGTCCATCAATACTAACTCCCACCAGGTTGCAAATTCAAAATAATTTTTATCTGCATCTAGCTCTGAAAAAATATTTGGGCTTGTAGCAATGTGTGGGACTTGTTCTATTAGTAATCTATACTAACCTCCACCAGGTTGCAAATTCAAAATAATTTGTATCTGCATCTAGCTCTGAAAAAATATTTGGGCTTGTAGCAGTGTGTGGGACATGTTCTACTAGTCCATCTATACTAACCTCCACCAGGTTGCAAATTCAAAATAATTTTTATCTGCATCTAGCTCTGAAAAAAATATTTGGGCTTGTGGCAGTGTGTGGGACTTGTTCTATTAGTCCATCTATACTAACCTCCACCAGGGTGCAAAGTAAAAATAATTTTTATCTGCATCTAGCTCTGAAAAAATATTTGTGCTTGTAGCAGTGTGTGGGACTTGTTCTATTAGTCCATCTATACTAACCTCCACCAGGTTGCAAATTCAAAATAATTTTTATCTGCATCTAGCTCTGAAAAAATATTTGGGCTTGTAGCAATTTGTGGGACTGGTTCTATTAGTCCATCTATACTAACCTCCACCAGGTTGCAAATTCAAAATAATTTTTATCTGCATGTAGCTCTGAAAAATGTTTTGGGCTTGTAGCAGTGTGTGGGACTTGTTCAATTGTTCCATCTATACTAACCTCCACCAGGTTGCAAATTCTAAATAATTTTTATCTGCATCTAGCGCTGAAAAAATATTGGGCTAGTAGCAGTGTGTGGGACTTGTTCTATTAGTCCATCTATACTATCCTCCACCAGTTTGCAAATTCAAAATAATTTTTATCTGCATCCAGCTCTGAAAAATATTTGGGCTTGTAGTAGTGTGTGGGACTTGTTCTATTAGTCCATGAATACTAACCTCCACCAGGTTGCAAATTCAAAATAATTTTTATCTGCATCTAGCTCTGAAAAAATATTTGGGCTTGTAGCAGTGTGTGGGACTTGATCTATTAGTCCATATATACTAACCTCCACCAGGTGGCAAATTCAAAATTATTTTTATCTGCATCTAGCTCTGAAAAATATTTGGGCTAGTAGCAGTGTGTGGGACTTGTTCTATTAGTCCATCTATACTAACCTCCACCAGGTTGCAAACTAAAAATAATTTTTATCTGCATCTAGCTCTGAAAAAATATTTGGGCTTCAAGCAGTGTGTGGGACTTGTTCTATTAGTCCATCTATACTAACCTCCTCCAGGTTGCAAATTCAAAATAATTTTTATCTGCATCTAGCTCTGAAAAAATATATGGGCTTGTAGCAGTGTGTGGGACTTGTTCTATTAGTCCATATATACTAACCTCCACCATGTTGCAAATTCAAAATAATTTTTATCTGCATCCATCTCTGAAAAAATATTTGACTTGTAGCAGTGTGTGGGACTTGTTCTATTAGTCCATCTATACTAACCTCCACCAGGTTGCAAATTCAGAAAAATTTTTATCTGCATCTAGCTCTGAAAAAATATTTGGGCTTGTAGCAATGTGTGGGACTTGTTCTATTATTACATCTCTACTAACCTCCACCAGGTTGCAAATTCAAAATAATTTTTATCTGCATCTAGCTCTGACAAAATATTTTGGCTTGTAGCAGTGTGTGGGACTTGTTCTACTAGTCCATCTATACTAACCTCCACCAGGTTGCAAATTCAAAATTATTTTTAAATGCATCTAGTTCTGAAAAAATATTTGGGCTTGTAGCAGTGTGTGGGACTTGTTCTATTAGTCCATCTATACTAACCTCCAACAGGTTGCAAAGTAAAAATAATTTTTATCTGCATCTAGCTCTGAAAAAATATTTGTGCTTGTAGCAGTGTGTGGGACTTGTTCTATTAGTCCATCTATACTAACCTCCACCAGGTTGCAAACTAAAAATAATTTTTATCTGCATCTAGATCTGAAAAAATATTTGGGCTTGTAGCAGTGTGTGGGACTTGTTCTATTAGTCCTTATATACTAACCTCCTCCAGGTTGCAAATTCAAAATAATTTTTATCTGCATCTAGCTCTGAAAAAATATTTGTGCTTGTAGCAGTGTGTGGGACTTGTTCTATTAGTCCATATATACTAACCTCCACCATGTTGCAAATTCAAAATAATTTTTATCTGCATCCATCTCTGAAAAAATATTTGACTTGTAGCAGTGTGTGGGACTTGTTCTATTAGTCCATCTATACTAACCTCCACCAGGTTGCAAATTCAGAATAATTTTTATCTGCATCTAGCTCTGAAAAAATATTTGGGCTTGTAGCAGTGTGTGGGACTTGTTCTATTAGTCCATCTATACTAACCTCCAACAGGTTGCAAAGTAAAAATAATTTTTATCTGCATCTAGCTCTGAAAAAATATTTGTGCTTGTAGCAGTGTGTGGGACTTGTTCTATTAGTCCATCTATACTAACCTCCACCAGGTTGCAAACTAAAAATAATTTTTATCTGCATCTAGCTCTGAAAAAATATTTGGGCTTGTAGCAGTGTGTGGGACTTGTTCTATTAGTCCTTATATACTAACCTCCTCCAGGTTGCAAATTCAAAATAATTTTTATCTGCATCTAGCTCTGAAAAAATATTTGTGCTTGTAGCAGTGTGTGGGACTTGTTCTATTAGTCCATATATACTAACCTCCACCATGTTGCAAATTCAAAATAATTTTTATCTGCATCCATCTCTGAAAAAATATTTGACTTGTAGCAGTGTGTGGGACTTGTTCTATTAGTCCATCTATACTAACCTCCACCAGGTTGCAAATTCAGAATAATTTTTATCTGCATCTAGCTCTGAAAAAATATTTGGGCTTGTAGCAGTGTGTGGGACTTGTTCTATTAGTCCATCTATACTAACCTCCACCAGGTTGCATTTTCAAAATAATTTTTATCTGCATCTAGCTCTGAAAAAATATTTGTGTTTGTAGCAGTGTGTGGGACTTGTTCTATTAGTCCATCTATACTAACCTCCACCAGGTTGCAAATTCAAAATAATTTTTATCTGCATCTAGCTCTGAAAAAATATTTGGGCTTGTAGCAATGTGTGGGACTTGTTCTATTATTACATCTATACTAACCTCCACCAGGTTGCAAATTCAAAATAATTTTTATCTGCATCTAGCTCTGAAAAAATATTTGGGCTTGTAGCAGTGTGTGGGACTTGTTCTACTAGTCCATCTATACTAACCTCCACCAGGTTGCAAATTCAAAATTATTTTTAAATGCATCTAGCTCTGAAATAATATTTGGGCTTGTAGCAGTGTGTGGGACTTGTTCTATTAGTCCATCTAAACTAACCTCCACCAGGTTGCAAAGTAAAAATATTTTTTATCTGCATGTGGCTCTGAAAAAATATTTGTGCTTGTAGCAGTGTGTGGGACTTGTTCTATTAGTCCATCTATACTAACCTCCACCAGGTTGCAAATTCAAAATAATTTTTATCTGCATCTAGCTCTGAAAAAATATTTGGGCTTGTAGCAATGTGTGGGACTTGTTCTATTAGTCCATCTATACTAACCTCCACCAGGTTGCAAATTCAAAATAACTTTTATCTACATCTAGCTCTGAAAAAATATTTGGGCTTGTAGCAGTGTGTGGGACTTGTTCTATTAGTCCATATATACTAACCTCCTCCAGGTTGCAAATTCAAAATAATTTTTATCTGCATCTAGCTCTGAAAAAGTATTTGGGCTTGTAGCAGTGTGTGGGACTTGTTCTATTAGTCAATCTATACTAAGCTCCACCAGGTTGCAAATTCAAAATAATTTTTATCTGTATCTAGCGCTGAAAAAATATTTGTGCTTGTAGCAGTGTGTGGGACTTGTTCTATTAGTCCATCTATACTAACCTCCACCAGGTTGCAAACTAAAAATAATTTTTATTTGCATCTAGCTCTGAAAAAATATTTGGGCTTGTAGCAGTGTGTGGGACTTGTTCTATTAGTCCATATATACTAACCTCCTCCAGGTTGCAAATTCAAAATAATTTTTATCTGCATCTAGCTCTGAAAAAATATTTGGGCTTGAAGCAGTGTGTGGGACTTGTTCTATTATTCAATCTATACTAACCTCCACCAGGTTGCAAATTCAAAATAATTTTTATCTGCATCTAGCTCTGAAAAAATATTTGTGCTTGTAGCAGTGTGTGGGACTTGTTCTATTAGTCCATCTATACTAACCTCCACCAGGTTGCAAATTCAAAATAATTTTTATCTGCATCTAGCTCTGAAAAAATATTTGGGCTTGTATCAATGTGTGGGACTTGTTCTATTAGTAACATAGTAACATAGTTTGTAAAGCCGAATAAAGACTTGCGTCCATCAAGTTCGAACTGTAATTGCTAAAGTTGATCCAGAGGAGGGCAAAAACTCCAAATGATTTGGCCAATCTTCACCTGAGGAAAAATTCCCTCCTGACTCTGAAACCAGCAGTCAGAATAAATCCCTGTATCAACCTACTATTTTATTTTATTTTTAAGTATATGCTGAAATCTGCCTGGTATCTAGAAATGCATCCAGTCCCCGCTTGAACTGGTGTAGTGAATCCGACATTACCGTCTCCTCACTCAGTGAATTCCATATTCTCACTGCTCTTACCGTAAAGAACCCCTTCCTTTGCTGGTGCTGAAACCTTTTCTCTTCCAGTCTTAGTGAGTGCCCTCTTGTTACCGTAAAATCCCTCCTTCAAAATAATTTGTATCTGCATCTACCTCTGAAAAAATATTTGGTCTTGTAGCAGTGTGTGGGACTTGCTCTATTAGTCCATCTATACTAACCTCCACCAGGTGGAAAATTCAAAATTATTTTTATCTGCATCTAGCTCTGAAAAAATATTTGGGCTTCTAGCTGTGTGTGGGACTTGTTCTATTAGTCCATCTATACTGACCTCCATCAGGTTGCAAATTGAATATAATTTTTTTCTGCATCTAACCCAGCCAATAGTTTTGGCCTAATACCACAGTTTGGCCACTCAGCTCTGCTCGGTTCCCATCCATTGTTTTTTTGTGCAAACAACTCCAGAGTTGTGAATTAGTAAACCACCAAAATGAGTGGAAAAAGGCCTGCTGCTGGTGGAAAGGGGAATAGGCATGTTGGGAAGGGGAAAAAAGGTTGTGTCCGTGGGGTAGGTGTTAAAGCAACAGTAACATCTGCAGAAGAAAGACCATCTTCCAGCCAAACTAAAATGTCTACTTCTTTTAGCGGACAATGTGATAAGATCCCTTTCTTACGGCCACGCCAATCGCTACAAATTCCAGATGAGGCACAAAAACAGCAGGTGCTTCAACGGATATCAAGTGCTCCTTTAAGTGGGCTCTCCTCCCCCTCAACTTCAACATCACAAATACTCCAGTCCTCAGAGGTGTCACCCCAATCGCACTTGCTTTCTCACAGCTCCCAAGTCTCCAGCTGCCCGTATGATTATGGGGTAGAACAGATGGTTGAGTAGTTTTGAGTTGTTTACTCATACTATAGCCTGGGAATCAGTGGTCGGCTCCACAGCTTCTGTGAATCCAGACGAGGAAATGATCTGCACTGATGCCCAGAATCTTTATGAGTCAGATCCAGGACCAGACGCAGAAGGTTCTGACCATAATGTAGACCCTCGTTCCCAAACTGTAACTCCTGTTGGTGGAGACAATGAGGAAGACGATGATGAGCGACAACTTGAGTTTTTTGTCAGGGCAGGAAGAGGTTGGCTCTGGGGACGATGGGTGTGATAACACACAGGGTGATGATGACGAGGTTGGAGATCCCACTTACTGTCAACCCACAGTCAGCCAGTCGATGAGGTCAGCAGAGGAAGTGGAGGAGGATGCTAGTGACGACGAGGTCAGGTTGCGCCTTCCTGGACAGAGACGTAGTACTGGAAGCACGTCAACAATTGCATCCTCAAACACAACTCTGCCTCTGACCACATGTCATGGTGGCTCTTCAGGTCGCATGGGTGCTAAGCCTTGCATAGCCTGGGCATTTTTTCAGATCGATAAGGATGACCCAACTCGTGTTATCTGTAACATTTGTCAGCAAAAGCAAAGTAGAGGCCAAAAAATACATATTTTGAGTACTTCATGCATGAACCGGCAAATGGATATGAAGCATAAGTTGCAGTGGGAAGCTCACTGTGCTACAATGCGGCCTAGCCGGCCGGGCCGACCGCCGTCTACCACATCTTGTGAATCCGCGGCCTCTTCATCCTCTGTGACTGGGGCGACAGCAGTCACACCTGTTTTGGGACACAGACCTGCCACCTCTTTACCCGCAACAGCCAGCGTGATTGGCAGGTCATCATTTTCTATGGAGTTGGAAACACCAGCTGGTGTTCAGCGCTGTCCGACATCGATAGCACCACCTTTGGATCAAGGAAACCTAACATGTCCGCCTGCATCTTCCTCACAGACCGGCCGTTTGCCGGGTACACACTTCTCAACCTGTCTAAGCACAACAGCCAGCCCTCAGTCCCTCAGATGTGGACAAGTTAAAGATCATTTCCTCCTAGCCATGAGAAAGCTAAGAGGTTGAATTTCACCATCTGCAAGCTCTTGGCTACAGAAATGCTGCCTTTCTGCCTGGTGGACACAGAGGATTTTCGAGACCTTATGTCCGTCACAGTGCCCCAGTACCAGATGCTCAGTCGGCACTACTTCTCAAAGAAAGGTGTGCCTGCGCTACACCAGCATGTCGCACACAACATCACCGCTTCTTTGAGAAACTCTGTGTGTGACAGGGTGCATTTCACCACAGACACTTGGACGAGTAGGCATGGACAGGGGCGTTACATGTCGATGACTGGGCACTAGGTAACTATGGTGACAGCAGTACAAGGGGCTGCTGTCCAAGTTTTGCCGTCCCCATGAGTTGTGCGTCAATCCTCTTTATCTCGAAGCTCCTCCACTGCTTCTGCCTCCTCAGCCTCCTCTCCGTTCTCCATCTGCACCCAAAGCCTGTCTGGTCATGCCACAAGCTTTCTAACTGTGCAGAAGGGATCCTTCACACCTCCTTACTATGCCGGCAACAGGGCTCAACGTCATCAGATGGTTTTTACTTTGAAATGTATGGGAAATGTGAGTCACAAAGCTGAGGAGTTGTGGTCAGCTCTGGCGAACCAGTTTCATGAATGGTTGTCTCCAGTGGACCAGAAACCAGGGAAGGCCGTGTGCGACAATGCTGCAAACCTGGGTGCGACCATTCGCCGGGGCACTGTCACACACGTGCCTTGTATGGCTCACGTGTTGAACCTGGTTGTCCAGCAATTTTTAGGCCAGTATCCCTGACTAGATGGCCTTCTGCAGAGGGCACGGTTGCTGTGTGCTCACTTCCGCCGTTCGCATCCCGCAGCTCAGTGACTTACATCTCTACAGAAGTCGTTGGGCCTGCCACTTTTCCGGCTAAAATGCGATGTGCCTACATGGTGGAAATCAACTCTGCACATGTTGCAGCGACTGTGGCAGCACCGACAAGCCCTGGTGCAATATGTTCTGACGTATAGCCTGGGCCAACGAGATCCAGAGGTGGAGCAAATCACGCTGGAGGAGTGGTCTCAGATCAGGGACCTATGCACCCTTCTGCACAGTTTTGAAATGGCGACGAAGATGTTTAGTGCTGACGATGACATTATCAGCATGACTATTCCAGTGATTTACATGCTGGAGCACATGTTAAACAGAATTCGGAGTCAGGTGGTGGCACAAGAGGAGGTGGAGGAAGTAGAGGAGGAGGAGTAGTATGCGGAAGGGCTAACATCTGTAAGGTCCAGACGGTAGGCAGCACCAAGGCGGCAGGCATGTGAGGGTGGGGGAGATGGTTTTACCAGGGAGCATGGTAGCAGCCAAACTAGTGAGGAAGGTGCAGGAGCCCAGGAAGAAGTGGAGGACGAACTGATGGAAGACTCATCAGATGAGGGAGACCTTGATCACATTTCTGTTGTGCGAGGTTGGGGGGAGAGGGCAGAGGAAGGAAGCATGATTCTTACCTCGCCACCAACACAACAGGGACTTGGTGCTCCTGGATGCGCAAGACACATGAGTGCCTTCTTGCTGCACTACCTGCAACATGACCCTCGAATTGTGAGAATTAGAAATAATTCTGACTACTGGGTTGCCACACTGTTAGATCCCCGGTACAAAAGTAAATTTGCAGAAATTATTCCTGCCATAGAAAGGGATGCAGGCATGCAGGAGTATCAGCAGAGACTGTTGCAGAATCTTAAATGTGCTTTTCCACAAAACACCAGTGGTGCAAGTAGTGAATCTCACAGTTCCAACTTGCCAACCGTGGGACCGTCGAGTCTTCAGCACTCAAACGATAACAGAAACACAGTATCTGCTGGTAACATCAATTTTGCAGAATCATTTCACCACTTCTTTAGCCCATCCTTTGCAAGGCCACAGGAGACAAGAAGTCTGACACATAGTCAACACCTAGAGACAATGGTACAGGAGTATCTCCAAGTAAACATTGAAGCCATGACTGTGTCACTGGACCCTTGCTCTTTTTGGGCTTCCAATCTGAATAAATGGCCGGAGCTCGCCACTTACACCTTGGAGATCTTGTCATGCCTCGCAGCCAGCATTCTGTCTGAACGTGTGTTCAGCGCTGCTGGTGATGTGCTGACAGATAAGCGCACGTGGCTCTCCACTGATAATGTAGACAGACTCACGTTCATAAAGATGAACAAATCATGGATCTGAAAGGACTTTTCTACCCCTGTGTCATCCTGGGGAGAGTAAAAGCTTGATGATTTGTTAAAATCACCTCACCAACCGTTTTAAGCATTCAAATTACTAATCATGTTTATTTGTATCTTGTCTGGAAAATAATTTGGGCCTTGTAGCAGTGTGCAGTACTGATTCTATTAGGCCATCTATACTAAACTCCACCAGATTTAAAATTACTAATCATGTTTATCTGTATCTTGACTGGAAAATAATTTGGGCCTTGTAGCAGTTTGCGGTACTGATTCTATTAGGCCATCTATACTAAACTCCACCAGATTTCAAATTACTAATCATGTTTATCTGTATCTTGGCTGGAAAATAATTTGGGCCTTGTAGCAGTTTGCAGTACTGATTCTATTAGGCCATCTATACTAAACTCCACCAGCTTTCAAATTAATAATAATTTTTAGCTGCATCTAGCCCGGAAAATAATTTTGGGGCTCCTAGATGTGCAAGACACATGAGTGCCTTCTTGCTGCACTACCTGCAACATGACCCTCAGATTGTCAGAATTCAAAATAATCCTGACTACTGGGTTGCCACACTCTTAGATCCCCAACACTCTTCGATCAACCTTTTCATTTTAATAAAGAACAAAAAAATGGTCATTTTTGAAATTATAAGCATTAGCAGGTTATTAGAAACTGAAATCAAACAGTTTTCAACTCAAAACTTTATTCTAGGTGATGTTACATTTGCACATTGGACCCCTTGTTCGAAAGGAGCTTCTGAACTCTCTCGTCCATTGAATTTGTCAGGTTTTGGATGGTTTCTGCTTCAATTGTTTTGCATGAGGACAGAATACCCTCCCAGAGCTGTTGCTTAGATGTGAACTGCCTCCCGCCATCATAGACACTCCTTTTGATGATGCTCCAGAGGTTCTCAATGGGGTTGAGGTCAGGGGAGCATGGGGGTCACATCATAAGTTTGTCCCCTTTTATGCCCATATCAGCCAGAGATGCAGATGTGTTAAGTGCAGCATGCATGAAAATTATCTTGCTGCGGAATACACGGTTCTTCTTCTTGAACCATGGCAGGAAGTGCTGTTTGAGAAACTCCACATACATTATGGAGTTCATCTTTACCCCTTCAGGGATCCTAAAGGGGCCGACAATCTCTCTCCCCATGATTCCAGCCCAAAACATTACTCCACCTCCTCCTTGTTGGCGCTGTAGCCGTGTTTGCATGGGGTGTCCATCAACCAGCCATCCTCCACTCCATCCATCTGGACGATCGAGCGTTGCACGGCACTCAACGGTGAACAAAACAGTTTTGAAGTCAGTCTTCATGTATTGTTTGGCCCACTGGAGCCATTTCTGCTTGTGTACAGTGGATAGAGGAGGTAGACAGGATGGCTTACGCACACCTGCAAACCTCTGAAGGACCCTGCATCTTGTTGTTCGGGTGACTTTGGAGGCACCAGCAGCTTCAAAAACTTGTCTGCTGATATGACAAGGCTTTTTTGCCGCTGCTCTTTTAACCTGATGTAATTGCCTGTAGGAAAGAGTCCTCAATTTTCCCTTATCAGCACGCACACGTGTGTACTGTGAATCAGCTACATACTTCTTGATTGTGCGATGATCAGGATGAAGTGTCTTGGCAATGTTGATTGTAGTCATGCCTTGACCTAAACACTCCACAATTTGTTGCTTCTCAGCAGCCGACACATCCTTTTTCTTTCCCATTTTGGCAGAAAATGTAGGCTGCTTAATAATGTGGGACAGCCTTCTTAAGTAGTCTTGCCTTTCATTGGACACACCTGCCAAACTAATTAGCACAGGTGTCTGCAATTGTTTACAGTGATATAAAGAGCCCTGACACACATCACCATCAATGAGCTTAATTGACAAACAAAATAATTCTTACCTTATCACTCCTAAACACTTTTTGCATAATAATTTGGAACACAGTGTACATGTGCTTTTCCACAAAACACCAGTGGTTCACGTAGTGAATCTTACAGTTCTAATTTGCCAACCGTGGTCTGTATGGAGTTGTTCAATACAGTGCACAAAATTAAGATAACATAGATGGGAGAGGTCTCTATGAATACGAATTCCTAAGTATTTGATACCTTGTGAGGGCCAGGCAAAGGGAAAGTTGGACTGGATGGAATCCTGTATGGATTTGGGGAGGGAGACATCGAGGACCTCAGACTTCGCTGCATTGATTTTAAAATTTGACCATGTAACAAAGTGATCTATTTCACGCCATAACAGCAGGGATGGATATATGTGATTGAGTGATATATACTAGGACATCATCAGCAAATGCAGAGCACTTGTACTCGGTGCCTCCCACCTCAATCCACCTATTATTGGGGTTATGGCGAATTGATGAGAGCAGGTGCTCCGTCACTAGGATGTATAAGAGAGGGGACAGAGGACATCCCTGCCTTGTCCTATTGGTGATTATGAAAGGTGATGAAAATGTTCCATTTATCTTCAGCCTAGGTGACGTATTGCGATACAGGGCCGTGATTTTGGCTATAAAAGGGTCCCCTAGACCCCTACCCCAAGCTTTTAAAGAGAATAATATATGGCGTGCCAGGAGACTCTATGGAATGCTTTCTCAGCATCCAACGAGAGTATCTAATTACAAATTTTTAACTGCATCTAGCCCAGGAAATACTTTGTGCCTAGTAGCAGTGTCTGCTAGTCAGCGGATTATCCCAGCTGTTAAGCAACACCACCTATAGTTTGGACACTTAATTTTTTCAACGGAAATGCTTCGGGCCCCCAATACACTCAGTGAAGAGCACCGGGAGGCACCCCAAGGCACAGGGGCTGGGACTGGTGGTAGGACGCCTTGCGGTGGACCGCCAAGCTCGATCCTTATAAAAGCTTTTTAACTGCAGCAACTTTAGTGGACGCTACTGGAGCTGGAACTCTTTTTTTATTTAGAAAAATACAAAACACATACAAAACACAAATATAACCACCAATACAAACATCATACAGAAAAACAAACAACCCCAACAAGACATAGCCCAAATCCTAAATCCCAGAGTCCAGTTAAATTAACATATAACATATAACATGGAAAAGTCTCTCACTCTCCAGGAGACCCCTGAGCTAGGGAAGACCTTAACTTGCCTCTCTATACAACAACCCCTACCATTCGCCACATTCATACCTGCACATTCACACCTGACCCCCTAAGAAAACCAAAAGAATGGCCCATCGCCCAAACAAATAAAGATAGGCCACCTGGCCAAAAACTTAATATTTATATTTCTATGCGCACAAAATTTTTATTTTTTTATTTTTTATTTATTTTTTTTTTATTTTATTTTTTTTATTTTTTTTTTATTTCCCCCCACCACCATTTTTTGAACACCCAAGGTCCCACGATAGTCTGTGGCCTCAACACGCTTTACAAGGTCCCACGAAAGTTTGTGGCCTTTTTCCACACACAAAGGGTCCTTTTTCCCGCATCCCGTAGGACGTCCATATTCTCAAAAACCCCTCCCCCCCGAAATCCCCCACCCAACCTACACTAAACCCACCCACGTGCAAAATACACATACATATACATACATATACATACAAGACACATTACTATACATATATATATACAATACACAACATAACTATAATAATATACACCACATAACAATATAACTACTAACCATTTTTTTAAATTTTTCCCAACCATGAACCAAAATCAGACCCAAGTTCAGTGCATGCAAGCCCTATATTCAGGTTTCCAATACTGTAAAACAAAACTCTACAATGTGAGGGAAGCAACCCACCACCAGGAAACTGGAGACTACAGAGGCTCTCAACCTAATCTAACACACAACACCCTGTCCCTCCCTATTAAAGAAAAAAAAAAAATCTGTCCCTACCGCCCTACCAATCTTTCCCTACCTGTCCTTACCTGTTCCTCACTGACCCTCAATAGCAACCTAATACTAACTACCTATCCCTGAAGACTGTCCCTGCCTGTCCCTCCCTGACCCTACACACCTATCTGACCCTACAAATAAATATAAAATATAGAAAGAGACTAACTCACCCTATCACAGACACACGTAACCTAACTCTCCCTAGCAGTGTGTGGGACTTGCTCTATTAGTCCATCTATACTAACCTCCACCAGGTGGCAAATTCAAAATTATTTTTATCTGCATCTAGCTCTGAAAAAATATTTTGACTACTAGAAGTGTGTGGGACTTGTTCTATTAGTCCATCTATACTAACCTCCACCAGGTTGCAAACTAAAAATAATTTTTATCTGCATCTAGCTCTGAAAAAATATTTGAGCTTGTAGCAGTGTGTGGGACTTGTTCTACTAGTCCATCTATACTAACCTCCACCAGGTTGCAAATTCAAAATAATTTTTATCTGCATCTAGCTCTGAAAAAATATTTGGGCTTGTAGCAGTGTGTGGGACTTGTTCTATTAGTCCATATATACTAACCTCCTCCAGGTTGCCATTTCAAAATAATTTTTATCTGCATCTAGCTCTGAAAAAATATTTGGGCTTGTAGCAGTGTGTGGGACTTGTTCTATTAGTCCATATATACTAACCTCCACCATGTTGCAAATTCAAAATAATTTTTATCTGCATCAATCTCTGAAAAAATATTTGACTTGTAGCAGTGTGTGGGACTTGTTCTATTAGTCCATCTATACTAACCTCCACCAGGTTGCAAATTCAAAATAATTTTTATCTGCATCTAGCTCTGAAAAAATATTTGGGCTTGTAGCAGTGTGTGGGACTTGTTCTATTAGTCCATCTATACTAACCTCCACCAGGTTGGAAATTCAAAATAATTTTTATCTGCATCTAGCTCTGAAAAAATATTTGTGCTTGTAGCAGTGTGAGGGACTTGTTCTATTAGTCCATCTATACTAACCTCCACCAAGTTGCAAATTCAAAATAATTTTTATCTGCATCTAGCTCTGAAAAAATATTTGGGCTTGTAGCAATGTGTGGGACGTGTTCTATTAGTACATCTATACTAACCTCCACCAGGTTGCAAATTCAAAATAATTTTTATCTGCATCTAGCTCTGAAAAAATATTTGGGCTTGTAGCAGTGTGTGGGACTTGTTCTATTAGTCCATCTATACTAACCTCCACCAGGTTGCAAAGTAAAAATAACTTTTATCTGCATCAAGCTCTGAAAAAATATTTGTGCTTGTAGCAGTGTGTGGGACTTGCTCTATTAGTCCATCTATACTAACCTCCACCAGGTTGCAAATTCAAAATAATTTTTATCTGCATCTAGCTCTGAAAAAATATTGGGGCTTGTAGCAATGTGTGGGACTTGTTCTATTAGTCCATCTATACTAACCTCCACCAGGTTGCAATTTCAAAATAATTTTTATCTGCATCTAGCTCTGAAAATTTTTTTGGGCTGGTAGCACTGTGTGGGACTTGGTCTATTAGTCCATCTATACTAACCTCCACCAGGCTGCAAATTCAAAATAATTTTTATCTGCATCTAGCTCTGAAAAAATATTTGGGCTTGTAGCAGTGTGTGGGACTTGTTCTATTAGTCCATATATACTAACCTCCACCATGTTGCAAATTCAAAATAATTTTTATCTGCATCCATCTCTGAAAAAATATTTGACTTGTAGCAGTGTGTGGGACTTGTTCTATTAGTCCATCTATACTAACCTCCACCAGGTTGCAAATTCAAAATAATTTTTATCTGCATCTAGCCCTGAAAAAATATTTGACTTGTAGCAGTGTGTGGGACTTGTTCTATTAGTCCATCTATACTAACCTCCACCAGGTTGCAAATTCAAAATAATTTTTATCTGCATCTAGCTCTGAAAAAATATTTGGGCTTGTAGCAGTGTGTTGGACTTGTTCTATTAGTCCATCTATACTAACCTCCACCAGGTTGCAAATTCAAAATAATTTTTATCTGCATCTAGCTCTGAAAAAATATTTGTGCTTGTAGCAGTGTGTGGGACTTGTTCTATTAGTCCATCTATACAAACCTCCACCAGGTTGCAAATTCAAAATAATTTTTATCTGCATCTAGCGCTGAAAAAATATTTGGGCTTGTAGCAATGTGTGGGACTTGTTCTATTAGTACATCTATACTAACCTCCACCAGGTTGCAAATTCAAAATAATTTTTATCTGCATCTAGCTCTGAAAAAATATTTGGGCTTGTAGCAGTGTGTGGGACTTGTTCTAGTAGTCCATCTGTACTAAACTCCACCAGGTTGCAAATTCAAATTAATTTTTATCTGCATCTAGCTCTGAAAAAATATTTGGGCTTGTAGCAGTGTGTGGGACTTGTTCTATTAGTCCATCTATACTAACCTCCACCAGGTTGCTAGGTTAAAATATTTTTTATCTGCATCTAGCGCTGAAAAAATATTTGTGCTTGTAGCAGTGTGTGGGACTTGTTCTATTAGTCCATCTATACTAACCTCCACCAGGTTGCAAATTCAAAATAATTTTTATCTGCATCTAGCTCTGAAAAAATATTTGGGCTTGTAGCAATGTGTGGGACTTGTTCTATTAGTCCATCTCTACTAACCTCCATCAGGTTGCAAATTCAAAATAATTTTTATCTGCATTTAGCTCTGAAAAATTTATTGGGCTTGTAGCAGTGTGTGGGACTTGTTCTATTAGTCCATCTATACTAACCTCCACCAGGTTGCAAATTCAAAATAATTTTTATCTGCATCTAGCGCTGAAAAAATATTTGGGCTTGTAGCAGTGTGTGGTACTTGCTCTAATAGTCCATCTATACTAACCTCCACCAGGTTGCAAATTCAAAATAATTTTTATCTGCATCCAGCTCTGAAAAATATTTGGGCTTGTAGCAGTGTGTGGGACTTGTTCTATTAGTCCATCTAAACTAACCTCCATCAGGTTGCAAATTCAAAATAATTTTTACCTGCATCTTGCTCTGAAAAAATATTTGGGCTTGTAGCAGTGTGTGGGACTTGTTCTATTAGTCCATGAATACTAACCTCCACCAGGTTGCAAATTCAAAATAATTTTTATCTGCATCTAGCTCTGAAAAAATATTTGGGCTTGTAGCAGTGTGTGGGACTTGCTCTATTAGTCCATCTATACTAACCTCCACCAGGTTGCAAATTCAAAATAATTTTTATCTGCATCTAGCTCTGAAAAAATATTTGGGCTTGTAGCAGTGTGTGGGACTTGTTCTATTAGTCCATCTATACTAACCTCCACGAGGTTGCAAATTCAAAATAATTTTTATCTGCATCTAGCTCTGAATATATATTTGGGCTGGTAGCAGTGTGTGGGACTTGTTCTATTAGTCCATCTATACTAACCTCCACCAGGTTGCCATTTCAAAATAATTTTTATCTGCAACTAGCTCGGAAAAAATATTTGGGCTTGTAGCAGTGTGTGGGACTTGTTGTATTAGTCCATCTATACTAACCTCCACCAGGTTGCAAATTCAAAATAATTTTTAACTGCATCTAGCTCTGAAAAAATATTTGGGCTTGTAGCAGTGTGTGGGACTTGTTCAATTAGTCCATCTATAATAACCTCCACCAGGTTGCAAATTCAAAATAATTTGTATCTGCATCTAGCTCTGAAAAAATATTTGGGCTTGTAGCAGTGTGTGGGACTTGTTCTATTAGTCCATCTATACTAACCTCCACCAGGTTGCAAATTCAAAATAATTTTTATCTGCATCTAGCTCTGAAAAAATATTTGGGCTTGTAGCAGTGTGTGGGACTTGTTCTATTAGTCCATCTATGTTAACCTCCACCAGGTTTCAAATTAAAAATAATTTTTATCTGCATCCAGCTCTGAAAAAATATTTGGGCTTGTAGCAGTGTGTGGGACTTGTTCTATTAGTCCATCGATACTAACCTCCACCACCTGTGTATGTAATAAAATTGTTTTTCTGCATCTAACCCAGCCAATACTTTTGGGCTAATACCACAGTTTGGCCACTCAGTTCTGCTCGCTTCCCATCCATTGTTTTTTGTGCAAACAACTCCAGAGTTGTCAATCAGTTAACCACCAAAATGAGTGGAAAAAGGCCTGCTGCTGGTGGAAAGGGGAATAGGCGTGTTGTGAAGGGAAAAAATGGTTGTGTCCGTGGGGTAGGTGTTAAAGCAACAGTAACATCTGCAGAAGAAAGACCATCTTCCAGCCAAACTAAGATGTCTACTTGTTTTAGCAGACAATGTGATAAGATCCCTTTCTTACGGCCACGCCAATCGCTAAAAATTCCAGATGAGGCACAAAAACAGCAGGTGCTTCAACGGATATCAAGTGCTCCTTTAAGTGGGCTCTCCTCCCCCTCAACTTCAACATCACAAATACTCCAGTCCTCAGAGGTATCACCCCAATCGCACTTGCTTTCTCACAGCTCCCAAGTCTCCAGCTGCCCGTATGATTATGGGGTAGAACAGATGGTTGAGTCTGCAGAGTTGTTTACTCATACTATAGCCTGGGAATCAGAGGTTGACTCCACAGCTTCTGTGAATCCAGACGAGGAAATCATCTGCACTGATGCCCAGAATCTTTATGAGTCGGATGCAGGACCAGACGCAGAAGGTTCTGACCATAATGTAGACCCTCGTTCCCAAACTGTAACTCCTGTTGTTGGAGACAATGAGGAAGATGATGATCATCGACAACTTGATTTTTTTGTCAGGGCAGGAAGAGGTTGACTCTGAGGACGATCGGTGTGATAACACACAGGGTGATGATGACGAGGTTGGAGATCCCACTTACTGTCAACCCACAGTCAGCCAGAAGGTTGCGCCTTCCTGGACAGAGACGTAGTACTGGAAGCACGTCAACAACTGCATCCTCAAACACAACTGTGCCTCTGACCACATGTCGTGGTGGCTCTTCAGGTCGCATGGGTGCTAAGCCTTGCATAGCCTGGGCATTTTTTCAGATCGATAAGGATGACCCAACTCATGTTATCTGTAACATTTGTCAGCAAAAGCAAAGTAGAGGCCAAAAAATACATAGTTTGAGTACTTCATGCATGAACCGGCACATGGATATGAAGCATAAGTTGCAGTGGGAAGCTCACTGTGCTACAATGCGGCCTAGCCGGCCGGGCCAACCACCGTCTGCCACATCTTGTGCATCCGCGGCCTCTTCATCCTCTGTGACTGGGGGGACAGCAGTCACACCTGTTTTGGGACACAGACCTGCCACCTCTTTACCCGCAACAGCCAGCGTGATTGGCAGGTCATCATTTTCTTTGGAGTTGGAAACACCAGCTGGTGTTCAGCGCTGTCCGACATCGATAGCACCACCTTTGGATCAAGGAAACCTAACATGTCCGCCTGCATCTTCCTCACAGACCGGCCGTTTGCCGGGGACACCCTTCTCAACCCGTCTAAGCACAACAGCCAGCCCTCGGTCCCTCAGATGTGGACAAGTAAAAGACCATTTCCTCCTAGCCATGAGAAAGCTAAGAGGTTGAATTTCACCATCTGCAAGCTCTTGGCTACAGAAATGCTGCCTTTCTGCCTGGTGGACACAGAGGATTTTCCAGACCTTATGTCCGTCACAGTGCCCCAGTACCAGATGCTCAGTCGGCACTACTTCTCAAAGAAAGGTGTGCCTGCACTACACCAGCATGTCGCACACAACATCACCGCTTCTTTGAGAAACTCTGTGTGTGACAGGGTGCATTTCACCACAGACACTTGGACGAGTAGGCATGGACAGGGGCGTTACATGTCGATGACTGGGCACTGGGTAACTATGGTGACAGCAGTACAAGGGGCTGCTGTCCAAGTCTTGACGTCCCCATGAGTTGTGCGTCAATCCTCTTTATCTCGAAGCTCCTCCACTGCTTCTGCCTCCTCAGCCTCCTCTCCATTCTCCACCTGCACCCAAAGCCTGTCTGGTCATACCACAAGCTTTCTAACTGCGCAGAAGGGATCCTTCACACCTCCTTACTATGCTGGCAGCAGGGCTCAACGTCATCAGACGTTTTTTACTTTGAAATGTATGGGAAATGTGAGTCACACAGCTGAGGAGTTGTGGTCAGCTCTGGCGAACCAGTTTCATGAATGGTTGTCTCCAATGGACCAGAAACCAGGGAAGGCCATGTGCGACAATGCTGCAAACCTGGGTGCGGCCCTTCGCCGGGGCACTGTCATACACGTGCCTTGTATGGCTCACGTGTTGAACCTGGTTGTCCAGCAATTTTTAGCCCAGTATCCCTGACTAGATGGCCTTCTGCAGAGGGCACGGTTGCTGTGTGCTCACTTCCGCCGTTCGCATCCCGCAGCTCAGCGACTTACATCTCTTCAGAAGTCGTTGGGCCTGCCACTTCACCGGCTAAAATGCGATGTGCCTACCTGGTGGAAATCAACTCTGCACATGTTGCAGCGACTGTGGCAGCACCGACAAGCCCTGGTGCAATATGTTCTGATGTATAGCCTGGGCCAACGAGATCCAGAGGTGGAGCAAATCACGCTGGAGGAGTGGTCTCAGATCAGGGACCTATGCACCCTTCTGCACAGTTTTGAAATGGCGACGAAGATGTTTAGTGCTGACGATGCCATTATCAGCATGACTATTCCAGTGATTTACATGCTGGAGCACATGTTAAACAGAATTCGGAGTCAGGTGGTGGCACAAGAGGAGGTGGACGAAGTAGAGGAGGAGGAGTTGTATGCGAAAGGGCTAACATCTGTAAGGTCCATACGGTCGGCAGCACCAAGGCTGCAGGCATGTGAGGGTGGGGGAGATGGTTTTACCAGGGCACATGGTAGCAGCCAAACTAGTGAGGAAGGTGCAGGAGCCCAGGAAGAAGTGGAGGACGAACTGATGGAAGACTCATCAGATGAGGGAGACCTTGATCACATTTCTGATGTGCGAGGTTGGGGGGAGAGGGCAGAGGAAGGAAGCATGATTCTTACCTCGCCACCAACACAACAGGGACTTGGTGCTCCTGGATGCGCAAGACACATGAGTGCCTTCTTGCTGCACTACCTGCAACATGACCCTCGAATTGTGAGAATTAGAAATAATTCTGACTACTGGGTTGCCACACTGTTAGATCCCCGGTACAAAAGTAAATTTGCAGAAATTATTCCTGCCATAGAAAGGGATGCAGGCATGCAGGAGTATCAGCAGAGACTGTTGCAGAATCTTAAATGTGCTTTTCAACAAAACACCAGTGGTGCACGTAGTGAATCTCACAGTTCCAACTTGCCAACCGTGGGACCGTCGAGTCTTCAGCACTCAAAACGTAACAGAAACACAGTATCTGCTGGTAACATCAATTTTGCAGAATCATTTCACCACTTCTTTAGCCCATCCTTTGCAAGGCCACAGGAGACAAGAAGTCTGACACATAGTCAACGCCTAGAGACGATGGTACAGGAGTATCTCCAAGTAAACATTGAAGCCATGATTGTGTCACTGGACCCTTGCTCTTTTTGGGCTTCCAATCTGAATAAATGGCCGGAGCTCGCCACTTACACCTTGGAGATCTTGTCATGCCCCGCAGCCAGCATTCTGTCTGAACGTGTGTTCAGCGCTGCTGGTGGTGTGTTGACAGATAAGCGCACGTGGCTCTTCACTGATAATGTAGACAGACTCACGTTCATAAAGATGAGCAAATCATGGATCTGAAAGGACTTTTCTACCCCTGTGTCATCCTGGGGAGAGTAAAAGCTTGATGATTTGTTAAAATCACCTCACCAACCGTTTTAAGCTTTCAAATTACTAATCATGTTTATTTGTATCTTGTCTGGAAAATAATTTGGGCCTTGTAGCAGTGTGCAGTACTGATTCAATCAGGCCATCTATACTAAACTCCACCAGATTTAAAATTACTAATCATGTTTATCTGTATCTTGACTGGAAAATAATTTGGGCCTTGTAGCAGTTTGCGGTACTGATTCTATTAGGCCATCTATACTAAACTCCACCAGATTTCAAATTGCTAATCATGTTTATCTGTATCTTGGCTGGAAAATAATTTGGGCCTTGTAGCAGTTTGCAGTACTGATTCTATTAGGCCATCTATACTAAGCTCCACCAGCTTTCAAATTAATAATAATTTTTAGCTGCATATAGCCCGGAAAATAATTTTGGGGCTCCTAGATGTGCAAGACACATGAGTGCCTTCTTGCTGCACTACCTGCAACATGACCCTCAGATTGTCAGAATTCAAAATAATCCTGACTACTGGGTTGCCACACTCTTAGATCCCCCACACTCTTCTATCAACCTTTTTTTAATAAAGAACAAAAAAATGGTCATTTTTGAAATTATAAGCATTAGCAGGTTATTAGAAACTGAAATCAAACAGTTTTCAACTCAAAACTTTATTCTAGGTGATGTTACATTTGCACATAGGACCGCTTGTTCGAAAGGAGCTTCTGAACTCTCTCGTCCCTTGAATTTGTCAGGTTTTGGATGGTTTCTGCTTCAATTGTTTTGCATGAGGACAGAATACCCTCCCAGAGCTGTTGCTTAGATGTGAACTGCCTCCCGCCATCATAGACACTCCTTTTGATGATGCTCCAGAGGTTCTCAATGGGTTTGAGGTCAGGGGAGCATGGGGGTCACACCATAAGTTTGTCCCCTTTTATGCCCATATCAGCCAGAGATGCAGATGTGTTATGTGCAGCATGCATGAAAATTATCTTGCTGCGGAATACACGGTTCTTCTTCTTGAACCATGGCAGGAAGTGCTGTTTGAGAAACTCCACATACATTATGGAGTTCATCTTTACCCCTTCAGGGATCCTAAAGGGGCCGACAATCTCTCTCCCCATGATTCCAGCCCAAAACATTACTCCACCTCCTCCTTGTTGGCGCCGTAGCCGTGTTTGCATGGGGTGTCCACCAACCAGCCATCCTCCACTCCATCCATCTGGACGATCGAGCGTTGCACGGCGCTCATCGGTGAACAAAACAGTTTTGAAGTCAGTCTTCATGTATTGTTTGGCCCACTGGAGCCATTTCTGCTTATGTACAGTGGATAGAGGAGGTAGACAGGATGGCTTACGCACACCTGCAAACCTCTGAAGGACCCTGCATCTTGTTGTTCGGGGGACGTTGGAGGCACCAGCAGCTTCAAAAACTTGTCTGCTGCTATGACAAGGCTTTTTTGCCGCTGCTCTTTTAACCTGATGTAATTGCCTGTAGGAAAGAGTCCTCAATTTTCCCTTATCAGCACGCACACGTGTGTACTGTGAATCAGCTACATACTTCTTGATTGTGCGATGATCAGGATGAAGTGTCTTGGCAATGTTGATTGTAGTCATGCCTTGACCTAAACACTCCACAATTTGTTGCTTCTCAGCAGCCGACACATCCTTTTTCTTTTCCATTTTGGCAGAAAATGTAGGCTGCTTAATAATATGGGACAGCCTTCTTAAGTAGTCTTGCCTTTCATTGGACACACCTGCCAAACTAATTAGCACAGGTGTCAGCAATTTCTTACAGTGATATAAAGAGCCCTGACACACATCACCATCAATGAGTTTAACTGACAAACCAAAAAATTCTTACCTTATCACTCCTAAACACTTTTTGCATAATAATTTGGAACACAGTGTACATGTGCTTTTCCACAAAACACCAGTGGTTCACGTAGTGAATCTTACAGTTCTAACTTGCCAACCCTGGTCTGTATGGAGTTGTTCAATAAAGTGCCCAAAATTAAGATAACATAGATGGGAGACTTCTCTATGAATATGAATTCCTAAGTATTTGATACCTTGTGAGGGCCAGGCAAAGTGAAAGTTGGGCTGGATGGAATCCTGTATGGATTTGGGGAGGGAGACATCAAGGGCCTCAGACTTCGCTGCATTGATTTTAAAATTTGACCATGTAACAAAGTGATCTATTTCACGCCATAACAGCAGGGATGGATATATGTGATTGAGTGATATATACTAGGACATCATCAGCAAATGCAGAGCACTTGTACTCGGTGCCTCCCACCTCAATCCACCTATTATTGGGGTTATGGCGAATTGATGAGAGCAGGTGCTCCGTCACTAGGATGTATAAGAGAGGGGACAGAGGACATCCCTGCCTTGTCCTATTGGTGATTATGAAAGGTGATGAAAATGTTCCATTTATCTTCAGCCTAGGTGACGTATTGCGATACAGGGCCGTGATTTTGGCTATAAAAGGGTCCCCTAGACCCCTACCCCAAGCTTTTTAAGAGAATAATATATGGCGTGCCAGGAGACTCTATGGAATGCTTTCTCAGCATCCAACGAGAGTATCTAATTACAAATTTTTAACTGCATCTAGCCCAGGAAATACTTTGTGCCTAGTAGCAGTATCTGCTAGTCAGCGGATGATCCCAGCTGTTAAGCAAGCTACACCACCTATAGTTTGGACACTTAATTTTTTCAACGGAAATGCTTCGGGCCCCCAATACACTCAGTGAAGAGCACCGGGAGGCACCCCAAGGCACAAGGGCTGGGACTGGTGGTAGGACGCCTTGCGGTGGACCGCCAAGCTCGATCCTTATAAAAGCTTTTTAACTGCAGCAACTTTAGTGGACGCTACTGGAGCTGGAACTCTTTCTTTATTTAGAAAAATACAAAACACATACAAAACACAAATATAACCACCAATACAAACATCATACAGAAAAACAAACAACCCCAACAAGACATAGCCCAAATCCTAAATCCCAGAGTCCAGTTAAAATAACATATAACATATAACATGGAAAAGTCTCTCACTCTCCAGGAGACCCCCGAGCTAGGGAAGACCTTAACTTGCCTCTCTATACAACAACCCCTACCATTCGCCACATTCATACCTGCACATTCACACCTGACCCCCTAAGAAAACCAAAAGAATGGCCCATCGCCCAAACAAATAAAGATAGGCCACCTGGCCAAAAACTTAATATTTATATTACTATGCACACAAAAATTTTTTATTTTTTTTTTTTTTTTTATTTCCCCCCACCACCATTTTTTGAACACCCAAGGTCCCATGATAGTCTGTGGCCTCAACACGCTTTACAAGGTCCCACAAAAGTTTGTGGCCTTTTTCCACACACAAAGGGTCCTTTTTCCCGCATCCCATAGGACGTCCATATTCTCAAAAACCCCTCCCCCCCGAAACCCCCCACCCGACCTACACTAAACCCCCCCACGTGCAAAATACACATACATATACATACATATACATACAAGACACATAACTATACATATATATACAATACACAACATAACTATAATAATATACACCACATAACAATATAACTACTAACCATATATTTAAATTTTTCCCAACCATGAACCAAAATCAGACTCAAGTTCAGTGCTTGCAAGCCCTATATTCAGGTTTCCAATACTGTAAAACAAAACTCTCAATGTGAGGGGAGCAACCCACCGCCAGGAAACTGGAGACTACAGAGGCTCTCAACCTAATCTAACACACAACACCCTGTCCCTCCCTATTAAAGAAAAAAAAAAAAAAAAAAATCTGTCCCTACCGCCCTACCAATCTTTCCCTACCTGTCCTTACCTGTCCCTCACTGACCATCAATAGCAACCTAATACTAGCTACCTATCCCTGAAGACTGTCCCTGCCTGTCCCTCCCTGACCCTACACACCTATCTGACCCTACAAATAAATATAAAATATAGAAAGAGCCTAACTCACCCTATCACAGACACACGTAACCTAACTCTCCCTAGGGCACAGTAAATAAGAACCCCCTCCATAGAAGGGAAGCCCTCCCTGCACCCAGCCTCTCATACTCCAGCGAGCGCACTTTTGCCAGGTCACCCAGGATGTTCCTAATCACCTCTTCCCGGGGGAGGGCTTTCTGCTGGGTGGACACTAAGCACCATGCGTTCCTTGTGTAGAACCTAGTCACTAAGCTAACTAAGAAAACAGTGCCCCGATCTCGACCACCAAGGGACCTGAATGCCCCATAGACCCACTCCGCATAGGAAAGGCCTGCCAGCCTGGGCCAGCCAATGGAAGCACCCACCCTACTGTAGACCTCTGTATTAAAGGGACAACGAAGCAGGAAGTGCTCCATGCTTTCAAGCATGCCGCCACACTCCTCGCGGGGACAATCCCGGTCATCAGAGTTCCTGTACTTCAGGTTGTCCCTCACATACAGTCTCCCATGGAAGCAGCGCCAAGCCAAGTCCCAAAACTTCAAGGGGATCCGCTTAGAGTTCAATAACCCAAGCCCTTCCTCCAGATCCCGGCTTGGGCAATCCTTGAGCGCCAGGGGCTTCTGAAAGTGGGTCAACAGGACCCTATTGTCAAGTAACCTCCTTGACAAGGTCCTGATCTCCCACACTCCCAGACCCCACCGGCGGATCACCTTCAGAACCGGGGTAGCATAGGCCGGAAGATGCCCATGAGGCGTTCGAAGGTCTTTCACCTGCCCTCCTGTCTCCCATTCCTGGAAGAAAGGCCGAAACCACCCCCTACAGGAGAATACCCACGGAGGAGCCCTTTCTAACCAGAGGTTGCTAATGTTTGCCTTAATAAAGGTGTTTACAAGGAACACCACTGGGTTGACCATACCCAACCCTCCTAGTCTCCTCGTGTGGTACGTGACCTCCCTCTTTATTAGGTTCAGCCTATTCCCCCATAATAGTTAGAAGAACAGGCTGTAGACCCGTGTCCAAAGAGGCTCTGGCAAGATGCAGACGCTGCCCAGGTATATTAATAAAGGGAGCAAAAACCCTTTGGCCAGGTTAACCCTTTCCCTCAGGGTCAAGGACCAACCCTTCCACTGATCCACCTTCTGGGTGGCGATCTTAAGTCTGCCCTCTCAATTTTGCTGAGGATAGTCCCCCGGGCCGAAACTGATGCCTAAAATTTTTGCTGTGGCCTGAGGCCCTGGAAGGGTGTCCGGGAGATTAAAACTAGGATCTCCCCCTCCCAGCCAGAGACTCTCACACTTATCCCAGTTGATCATGGACCCTGATGCCACCGAGTAGCGCTCAACCTCAGACATGACCCAATCTGCCTCCCATCTCGAGGATACAAAAAGGGAAATATCGTCGGCGTATGCCACTACCCTCAAGGTGGCCTCTGGCTCCGCCTGGTCCAACCCGACTCCCACCAACGGTCCACGCTCCACCCTCCTTAGAAGGGGGTCGATCGCGAACACGTATAACAGGGGGCTCAGAGGACAGCCCTGGCGGACATCAGAATTCACCTCAAAAGGGTGTCCGACCCAACCGTTCACGAGCGGAAAAGTCTCTGCCCCATTGTATAACACTCTCAACCAATCAACAAACCTCCCGGGCAGACCGTACCTCAGAAGGACGGACCAGAGGTACTCATAGTTAACCCGGTCAAAGGCTTTCGCCTGGTCTAAGGACAGGAAGTACCCCTTCCAGTGACCTGCCCTGCTCTGCTCCACTGCCTCCCGGACACCGAGCACAGCACTAAACGTACTGCGGCCTGGAACAGAGCAGTGCTGGGCCACCGAAAGGAGCCGGGGTGCAAATTTCACCAACCGATTAAAAAGCATCTTTGCCAGAACCTTTCGGTCCGTATTGAGAAGCGCTATGGGATGGCAATTCTCAATAGGGGGCGAGTCTTTACCCTTTGACAGAATAATCAAGGCTGACTTCCTCATTGAACTGGGCAGAGTGTCCGAGGAGAGACACTCATTAAACACCTCAGTCAAGAGGGGGACCAAAGAGTCCCTAAAGGTCTTGTAAAACTCAGATGTTAAGCCATCCAGACCAGGCGACTTTTTGGGCCGAAGCCCATCAATCGCCCGTCTAACTTCCTCTTCCCTGATTGCTTCTGACAAAGCATGAAGAGAGGGGTCATCCCCTGGCTCAGGGATGGTTTCAGCCAGGAAAGCCGACATCTCATCCCGATCAGGTTCCCTCCTCCCCAAGAGGTGCAAGTAGAAGGATCTGACCACCTCCAGGATCCCTGATTTGGATCTGTTCAGGGACCCTGTACTGTCGATCAGTCCTGTTACCACCTTACAACTCACTGACATCCTGCAGTTCCTGTAAGGGTCGGGCGAGCGGTACCTCCGGAAATCCCTCTCAAAAACCAAGGATGTGTGCCTATCATACTGGCACCCCTTGAGCAAGGTCTTCACCCTGGAGATTTCCTCGCGGTCCCCTCCAGTCGAGATGAGCTGCTCGAGTTTCCTCCCCAGATCCCGATACAGTCGGTACCTGTTCAGGCCCCTGAGGCTCGAGAGCTGACGGAAGAACCTTGCAACCCTTCTTTTGAAGATCTCCCACCACTCAGACTTAGTACTACAGAGACCCAAGAGAGGTACCTGGCTCTGAAGAAATTCCTCAAAGGATAGTCTTACATCCGCTTCTTCCAACAGGGACGAATTCAGCTTCCATAGGCCTCTCCCCATCCGGGGGGTCTCTGTAACATTCAAGGAAAAGAAAATGAAACAGTGGTCGGAGAATTCCACCTCAACAGCTGACACTGCAGAAGAGACTGCCTCCTCCTTTAAAAAAAAACTATCTATCCTAGACCTACTGCTACCCCTATGAAAGGTGAAACCCCCGTGGCCTGGGGTGTGCCAGATGTGGACATCCACCAGGCGAGCTTCACTTGCTATGCTATTCAGGGCTATGCTATCATAAGCCAACCGGTCTCCAGGGCCTCCCCTATCACGGGATCTAGTTATAGTGTTAAAATCCCCACCGAAGACCACCTGCCGGCTCGTAAAAAGATAGGGCTTGACCTTCAGGAAGAGACATTTACGGTCCCACTTAGACTGCGGGCAATAGATATTAATGAGCCGGAGCTCCAGTCCCCTCATGAAGATGTCAAGAACCAAGCACCTCCCCATTTCTACCTCAATCACCCGTCTGCATTCCACCGAAGCGGCCTTAAAAATGACCGCTACCCCGCTATACGGCTCGGCCACAAGAGACCAGTATGAGGGCCCACACCTCCACTCCCTTTTTGCTTTATAAATGGCCCCCATGTCCGTTAGTCTGGTCTCCTGCAAAAATAAAATGTCAGCCTCAACTCGGGTGAAAAAATCAAAGGCCGTAAATCTGGCAGCATCTGACCTTATACTGGCGACATTAATCGATGCCAGAGTCAATGGGGTAGGTTCCGCCATCATGGGTGATTGAGTTAAATGGCCTTCTTTTTCACCGTACCCCCCTTCTTCCTCTCGCTGTCTGAGGAGGAGCCCGAGTCACCCCTCCTCTTTAGGGATACCGATGTGTCCATGCCCGCCCCTCCAGCATCAGACACCTCATTCCCAGCACAGGTTTCCTCGCCTCTGGACCCCGGGGCAGTCCCTCCCCCAGGGGCAACTGAGTCCCCCGGGGGACGGACCACGCCGCCCTCTGAAGGCACCTCAGATGTTGTCTCTGGCTCCTTACCCCCGACCTCCGACACAGCAGAGTCATCGAGGGCTTGGGACTGATTGGAGAGGGGGATCAGAGGGGAGCTGGTAAGCCCTTCCATAGGCACCGTAGCGGTCAGGGGGGTGGGGGCTTTAGATTTTTTTACCCTTTTCTTGTTCTTTTTCCTCCGACTACTGGTACTTTTGTCACCCGATTTTTTGGGCTGCTCCACCACCTCCTCATCCAGACTTTCATACTGGGAGGAGTTATCAGAAGCAGCCGCCTCCTCCCTCTCCATTCTCCTGATCTCCTCGCTCACCGCCTTCTCCCCCAGGGCCTCAGAGGCATCGGCTGCAGCCTCCAGGGAGGGGACAGTCATCACCCCAGTCGCCTGAGGCTTATCCTGCCCCCTGTCCCTTCGGCGCCCCACCTGTTGCCACTGGCGGGCAGATGTATTCGCCTCGCCTTTCCTCACTGACCCCTCAGCTCCTCTCCCGCCCCCGCCTCCAGTTCCAGCAGAGGATGAACCACTGGGGACCCCCCCACGGCTCTCCCCCGCCTGACCAGAGATGGTGTTGGAAAAGGAACGGGGGCAGCGGCTATACGGGTGACCTAGATCACCACACAGGTAACACCTAATGTCACCACAGGCCACGGCCAGATGACCTACCCCGCCACACAAGGCACATTTCTGCACCTTGCAGCCCGCGCTGAAGTGGCGGGGGTCACCGCACCTGTGGCAGACCTTCGGTTGCCCCTGGTATAAGATCAGGATCCGGTCCCTCCCCAGGAATGCCGAGGAGGGGATGTGGGTGACAGTACCACCTGAAACCTTCAACTTCATCATGAAGGTCCAGCCCCCTGACCAAATGCCGAACTCGTCCCGGTTCCTTTTAGGGACCTCCGTGACTTCCCCATAGCGAGAAAGCCACGTCATAATATCAATCCCAGAGAGTGACTCGTTATTTGTTAGAACGGTCACCCTCTTTACGCCATTTTGGCGAGACACCGCCTGTACGGCAAAGTCTCGCCAGCCGGGCTCTCCCTTCACCAGTTCAAAACTCGACCAGAAAAGCTCTAAGCCCCCTGGTCGAACAAAACTGATGTCAAAGATGAAGGTACCAAAAGGATGGATCAGGGCAAAGATGTCAATCGCCCTGAAGTCCATCTTCAGGAGGAGCTCCACGACCTTCGCTCTAGGCGGGCACGCTTCACTGCCCCTCCACTGAAGACGGACCACATTCCTCCTGGCCACCCCCTGCCCAGCTGTCGGGAGGGACCACACTGTTTCCCCCTCCCTTTTATCTTGGAAGGTGGCCTGGCCTTGCCTGTCCAGCCAAAAGGCCAGGTCCACCTCTCTTCCCTCTACCGAGATCGTCCGTTCTCCCTTCTTGAGGGCCTCCAGAAAACGGCGTCGCAAGTCACCGTCCCTGAGGTCCAGAGGCGAGGAAACCCCCCGAGAGGACCCCGAGGCCCCGGCCACTACCCCCGCAAAACTCCGGGGGCCCGCAACCAGGGGGGCAGATGGACCAGCCCCCTCCCCGTGCTCCCCACTACCAACATACACACCATTCACACCACCTACCGCAGACACATCCCCATTTGCATCCTCAGCCACCAGCACGTCCATACCCACACCATCCCCATTTGCATCCACAATCACCCCACTCGCCCCGCTCCCACTCCCATGCGCACTGGGGCCGATGTGCTTTGTTTTTTGGGCACACTTACTATGCACTGCTTTATTTCCACCTTCCACGTTACCAGTGCTGTTGGTATTGCAACCCGCAGGTGGCGTCTTCCCTGCCGGGGGGTTCTGTACACAGTGTGCTGCCGGCCCTTTAAGGACCACACTGCATGCCTTAAGCAGTGCAGCACCACAGCTCCCAGTATTCCTGGAGCTTCCTGCTTTACTGGCAGGTAGAGAGCCAGGCGTAGCTCCACCCCCTGCAAATTCCAGCCCTGCTGCAGCTTTCCTGGACACCTGCACTGCCGGAGCCCCTGCCTCAGGTAAGCCCCCATACACAGGGGACCCCGACACGCAGGCACCCGCAGCAGCCCCCACATTGGTGCTGACCGCAGCTGCGGTCCGTACGGCTCCAGGAGCGGCGGCCGCCGGTGCTAAGCCCCGCCCACCGGGTGTGGCCATGCCCACATGGGCAAACTCGGCCCAGGAAGCCACTCCCCCAGTGCCCGGCAGCACAGCTCTCTGGAGCTACTCCTACATGGGCGGGCCCTGCCTGAAAAGCCACGCCCCCTGCACCTGGCCGCACAGTGCGGCCCTCTGAGGCCACTCCCACATGGGCGGGGGACTACAGGTAAGCCACGCCCCCTGAAAACGGCCGCGACGGGACCACCAAAGCTGACCCGGAGCCGGGTCTACTCTCAGGGGTCCCCAGTCCAGCGGCACCAATTCCTGGAGGCACAGCACCCCCCACCATCACTCCCTTGGCCACAAAGAGCTTGGCCACAGCAACTCCAGCGGCCGCCCCCAGGCAAGGCCACTCCCCCTCGGCGTCCACCAGCGGCGGAGCCCCCGGCGCTGACCCATTACTGGGCCACTGCGCCGGGGGCCCCGACTTCGCCTCGGACCCCGCCAGGGGAGCAGGCCCCACCACCTTATTTTATGAGCCTGCTCTGCCGGAGTCGCCGGCCACGCACCTTTTGCCTTGCAGGATGCCTTAGCAGGTGCCTGGGTTCCCAAAGGTGATCCAGTTTTTTTTAACGGATTAGTGAGTGGGGGGCCCAGACACCTTCCCAGCACACGCCACCGGTGATGCGGCCCCGGCTGCCGGTGTGCCGCCAACAGTGCGGGTGGCTGCGGCAGTTACGCTCGCCGCCCCTCGCACGCTAGCAGGCACACCAGGTGCCAGGCCAGTCCCCTCCCTCACAGGGGACCCAGCCTGAGCACCACCACAGGTTTTGCCCGCCGCTGGGCCGCCCTCCGTGCCATGCTCCATGTCAGACACATCCGACACACCACCTTCATTACTACAAACTGAGGCGGCGCTCTGTGTGCCATGGCCTACATTCTCCCCGCTCCCTCGCTGCGGACCCACAACAGAGCCCGAGCCGGGGTGGGTAGCGGGTGCCGCACAACGGGACCGGGGGGCCCCAGAGAGGGGGACATACACAAACTTATGTGCCACAGATGTTTTTTGCTTTTTCTTTACTTTCTTCTTCTTCGCCCCCCTCCCGGTTGCCTCGTCCTCGCAGATCTCGTCCCCGAACGTCAGCTGGTTAAAACGTACCGGGGACTCAATCTGCCTGATCTGCTTCATGAGGAGGCAACCCCCCTCACTGCTGCTACTACCGCCCTCTTCATCCTCCCCTTCACTCCCGCTGCCCTCTGAAGGGCCAGAATCAGACGGGAGAGCCATCTGCTCAGGGGCTATCCCGCTATGCGATGCCTGGAGATCACTTACCAGGCCACCAGATGGCGGGTAGGGTGCGACCTCCTCCTCACAGTCCTCTTGCTCCACCACCGCCACCTGGCTGGAGCTCCGTGACCCCTCCAGAGATCCACCGGCCATGACTCTGAACCGGTCATCATTCTTGAGTTTTTCCCGGAATGGCCCGCTGCCGGCCAGGATGGTACACCGCCGGCTCTCCACCTCCTGAATGATTTCCTTGATCTTCCTGACCGCGGCAGATAGCTCAGGCTTTTTGCTGTTAGAGGCCCTTTCGGACCTCTCCTGAGCTACCCTCAACTCCCCCCAGAGGGATTTTAGCTTCCTAGAGGCATCCTCATACTCGCAGAGGTGCGCATGGATGCGGGAGCCATAGCTGACCGTGGACTCCTTCGCCACCTTGGTGCCCCAATCAAGGGGCACCGCTGCAGCACCCCTGCTCGTACTCGGCCTACCTCCGGGGGGAGGAGCCGCCGCGGCCGTGGCCTCGGGGGTCCCTCTGGTCTTCATGCCGGACCCCTTGCCTTTTCCGGACCTGGTCCTGGTCATCCCGGCCGGGATGGTATTCCTCCCGCCCCCCGCCAGCTTGGACCGGGGGGCAGGAGCCTGGGGCCCAGCCCCAGAGGCCAATCCACGAACAAGCCTGCTTTCCTGGGAAGGGGGCAGACAAAAAGTCCCAGATGGAAAAACAAAACCTCCCTTCCCAGGAGCTCTCTCCACACCCCAAACACAGCAGCACACGGCAGGCTCCGCCTCTTCCTCTTCCTGCTACCGCGGCTGCTGGCACCAGACTTGCCCTCCAATAGATCCTTGTAAAAGGATTTAAAGTGTACTCAAATTAGAGAGACAATTTAAATTAAAAAGCTTAGACCTGCCTCCACCGCAGGGGGGCTCGCTTGACCCACCAGCAGACAGGCACCAGTATTGGGAGACGGGGGCTGGCCGTCAGGGTCCACTGCAGCTCTGGCTCAAACCCGGCGACACGGAGGTCGCATGGGCAGGAACGGACTGGCCATGTCGGCTTCGCACTTTTTTGGTTTTAGAAGGGCATGACATGCCTATATCTGTGTCTCTCCCTCCTTTTACTCCTCCACCTCTTTTCTTTTCGCATGACTATATGTACTTGTCACTTTTCCATGTGGTAGTTGTGTCTTCTGAGCAGTTTGTCAGCTTTTGGACACCTTTGAAGTGTTTTCTATGTGTTCCTATGTGTTTTTGTTTGCCTGCCATTGGTTTTAACGGTGTTCGAAGGTGTTCGACGAACAGTTCGATGAACAGTTCGGCGAACATACGGGTGTTCGACGAACTGAACCGAACTCAAACACAACGGAGGTGGCTCAACTCTACTCTACAACTTTTGCTTTTTATATAATATGGCATCACACAATCCCCCTATGCAAAAAAACCCCACACTGCCCACCCTTATGAAATATGGCATCCATACTGCCCTGCATGAAATGTGGCCCCTAGTGATGAGCGAGTATGTTTTGTTAACCCTTTTGCCGAGTATGCTCGGGCGAGCACTGAGTAGTTACAGCTGCTTGGTCATATGTTTGACTCACTCCCGTGTGCATGATTTGCAACTGTTTGACAGCTTTAATACATGTGAGGAATGTGTAAAAAAATTTGGAGGCACTCCAATGCCCCTTGGAAGACATGTGGAGTGCAATAGTTAAAAGTTGCAGTTATACAATGGCAGTTGTACAGGGCAGGAGACAGGTAAGGTGCATAAGATATTCATACAAACATGCTTCTCGGTCAGTCATACTGCATTATGCATTAATCTTATCAATCTGCTTTTTATTTGTTTTCACTTCTGCTTTCTCACAACTCGCCCGCCCTTTAACACATTCTGTGCACTCTCTCTATATCAACCCTTCCCTTCTCCCCTCTCTCATGTATAACTCTGAGGCTCTACTGACATTCCTCACCCACTGCAAACCATCCTCTACCTATACAGCACTCAAAACGTTCATACAAATCATTGCACCACCTGCTCTTTCTCTTCATTCTCCTTTTACTAGTCGCAGGTGACATCTCCCCCAACCCTGGGCCCCCCTCCACTAGCATACATTACTCTCCTCCAGCTGCATATAGAAACCCTGCTAATCTTATTAAAGTTCAGTGCATGCCCTCTCCTATCGATTTCCATTGCGCTTTCAGGAATGCACGGTCTGTGTGTAACTAACTTACATCCATGATTTTTTCCTCTCTAATTCCCTTAACCTTCTGGCTATCACAGAAACCTGGATTCAGCAGCCAGACACCACCGCTGCTGCTGCTCTCTCATTTGGTGGGCTGAAATTTTCACATACCGCCAGACCTGGCAACAGACAGGGTGGAGGTGTTGGTCTGCTCCTTTCCTCACAATGTGCTTTCCAGGTCATCCCCCCGGTACCCTCACTTATGTTTCCTTCCTTTGAAGTCCACACCATCAGACTCTTTAAACCCTTCTCCCTGCGAGTGGCAGTTGTGTATTGCCCTCCAGGCTCCTCCCACCAGTTCTTGGATCACTTTGCCACCTGGCTTCCTCACTTTCTATCCTGTGACATCCCCACCCTCATCATGGGCGACTTTAACATCCCCATCGATGATCCCCTCTCCCAATCTGCCTCTCATCTACTTTCTCTAACCTCTTCATTCCGTCTCTCACAGTTTACTAATTCTCCTATCCATGAAGACGGGAATACTCTGGACCTGTTTTTTTCCAGTCTCTACTTGCTGGATGACTTTACCAACTCCCCTCTCCCGCTCTCGGACCACAACCTTCTTTCCTTCTCTGTCAAGAATTGTTTCCTCACCCGGGACACCCCCACTTACCACACTTATAGGAATACACGTACCATTAATGCCCAGCAGCTTATTGACAATCTCCACACATCTTTAGCCCCCATCTCCTCCTTCTCCTGTCCAGACTTAGCATTGTCACACTACAAAAATACACTGATGAAGCAGCTCCTTCTACTTGCAGAAAGACCCGACACAGACAACGGCAGCCCTGGCACACGATGCAAACATGTTTTCTTCAATGTTACTCAAGGTGTGCTGAGCGTCAGTGGAGAAAATCTCTTTTAGCAGAGGACTTTATCCACTATAGATTCATGCTCAAAACCTATAACTCTGCCCTTCATCTGGCCAAACAATCCTACTTCACCACCCTCATCACTTCAATGTCCAACAATCCAAAACGACTTTTCGTAACCTTAAACTCCCTCCTGAAACCTAAAGCACAGGCCCCCACCACCAACCTCAGCGGGGAGGATCTGGCCTCTTATTTCTTTGAAAAAATCAACCACATCCATCAGGACATCTCAGCCCAATATCCTCAGTAGCTGGATCCCCTTCCCTGCCGCACTTCAAGCTCACTTGCCATCTTTGAGCCTGTTACCGAAGAAGAAGTTACTCAGCTCCTCGCCTCTTCTCGTCCTACAACCTGCAACAGTGACCCCATTCCTTCACATCTCCTGCAGTCTCTCTCACCAGTGGTCACCACTCACCTAACTAAAATATTTAACCTCTCTCTTTCTTCAGGTATCTTTCCCTCCTCATTTAAACATGCCATCATAACCCCTTTACTTAAAAAGCCATCCCTGGACCAGAACTGCACTGCTAACTACAGACCTGTCTCTAATCTTCCCTTCATCTCTAAACTCCTGGAACGCTTGGTCCACTCCCGTGTAATCCGCTATCTCTCAGATAACTCTCTCCTCGACCCTCTACAATCTGGTTTCCGCTCCTTACACTCCACTTTAACTGACCTCACTAAAGTCTCTAATGATCTACTAACAGGCAAATCCAAAGGTCACTGCTCCCTGCTGATTCTCCTGGATCTCTCTGCAGCATTTGACACTGTGGATCACCAGCTCCTCCTCACTATGCTCCGCTCAATAGGCCTCAAGGAAACCGTTCTCTTCTGGTTCTCCTCCTACCTCTCTGTCCGCTCCTTCACTGTATCTTTTGCCGGCTCCTCTTCCTCTCCTCGTCCCCTTACTATCGGACTTCCGCAGGGCTCAGTCCTAGGCCCCCTCCTCTTCTCTCTATACACTGCCCCTATTGGACAAACAATCAGCAGATTTGGGTTCCATTATCATCTCTATGCTGACGACACCCAATTATACACTTCTTCTCCTGACATCACCCCTACCCTAATACAAAATACCAAGGATTGTTTGTCTGCTGTGTCTAACATCATGTCCTCCCTCTATCTTAAACTGAATCTCTCCAAAACTGAACTTCTTGTGTTTCTCCCCTCTACTAACCTAACTCTACCTAACATCGAAATTACCTTGGAGGATTCAACCATAACTCCCAAGCAGCACGCCCGCTGCCTTGGGGTCATATTCAACAATAACCTTTCCTTTACTCCCTATATCCGATCACTCACTCGCTCTTGTCACCTGCATCTTAAAAACATCTCCAGAATCCGATCTTTTCTCACTTTTGAAACTGCTAAAACTCTTACTGTCGCTCTTATTCACTCTCGTCTGGACTACTGCAACTCTCTTCTGATCGGTCTCCCTCTTACCAAGATTTCCCCTCTCTAATCTGTCATGAATGCGGCAGCCATGGTCGTATTTCTGTCCAGCCGCTTCACCGATGCCTCCACCTTGTGTCAGTCATTACACTGGTTACCCATTCGCTACAGGGTCCAATATAAACTCATTGCTCTCACCCACAAAGCTCTCCACAGTTCTGCACAACCTTATATCTCCTCTCTCATCTCAGTCTATCGTCCTACACGTGCCCTCCATTCCACAAATGACCTAAGACTAACATCCCCCATAATCCGAACCTCGCACCTCCGTCTCCAAGACTTCTCTCGTGCTGCGCCAGGTCTCTGGAATGCTCTACCCCAGACGATCCAATTGATGCCTAGCCCCGATGTATTCAAGCGCGCTTTAAAAACCCATCTCTTTAAACATGCCTACCACCTCAAATACCCAGTAAACTAACTTTCCCCTGTTCCCTCCTAAATATTAGTCAGAATCTGCTCCCTACTGTTCATCTGTCTCTACACCCTCCATTAGTGTTGAGCCACCCCCGTAGTGTTCGGGTTCGGTTCGGTTCGTCGAACACCGGGATGTTCGAGGAACTGTTCGTTGAACACCTTAGAACACCGTCGAACACCTTCGCACACCGTTAAAACCAATGGCAGGCAAACAAAAACACATATAAACACATAGAAAACACCTTCAAAGGTGTCCAAAAGCTGACAAACTGCTCAGAAGACACTCTCTTTAAAAAAGCCGGCCGGCAATTCAGCAGCGGCATACACCGGTACCCGACAATTTAGACAAGAAGGAATAGAGCATCACACATAGATTAGATAGATAGAAACATGTCAGTCACATATATAAGAAGTACAGTGATAGTGTTGATTACTGTACTTGTCATTTAGTGTTAAAGGATTTATTAAAAAAAATATTAGTGTTTACATGCACCGTCTCTTTAAAAAAGCCTGCCGGCAATTCAGCATCGGTACCCGACAATTTATAACAGAAAGAATAGAGCATCACACATAGATTAGATAGATAGAAACATGTCAGTCACATTTATAAGAAGTACAGTGATAGTGTTGATTACTGTACTTGTCATTTAGTGTTAAAATAAAGGATTTATTAAAAAAAAAATTGGCGTGGGGTTCCCCGTAATTTTAGTCTCTAGCGGAGGTTAAGCAGACGGCTGGGGCAGATGTTTGAAGCCTGGGAAGGGGGTAATACCCACGGAGCTTCCCAGGCTACTAATATCAGCCCCCAGCTGGATACCTAGCCTTCACTAGCTATTAAAACGGGGGACCCCCAAAAAAATGACGTGGGGTCCCCCTATTTTAATAGCTAGCAAAGGCTAGGCAGACAGCTGGGGGCTGATATTAATAGCCCAGGAAGGGTGCCATGAATATTGGCCCCCTCCCAGGCTAGAAACACCAGCCGTCAGCCGCCCCAAAAATGGCGCATCCATAGGATGCGCCAATTCTGGCACTTAGCCTCGCTCTTCCCACTGCCCTGTAGCGGTGTCAGTGGGGTAATAGGGTTGGGGTTGATGTCAGCTTATAATGCCAGCTGACATCAAGCCCAGGTTAGTAATGGAGAGGCGTCTATAAGACACCCCCATTACTAACCCCATAGTCAAAGTTACAAAAAAACACAAACACCCAGAATAAAGTCCTTTAATTGAAATAAAGACACAATTCTTTATTGTTCTAAATTAAACCATACTTACCATGGCACCCGTCCTGGGCTATTAATATCAGCCCCCAGCTGTCTGCCTAGCCTTTGCTAGCTATTAAAATAGGGGGGACCCCACGTCATTTTTTTGGGGGTCCCCCATTTTAATAGCTAGTAAAGGCTAGGTATTCAGCTGGGGGCTGATATTAGTAGCCTGGGAAGCTCCGTGGGTATTACCCCGTTCCCAGGCTTCAAACATCTACCCCAGCCGTCTGCTTAACCTCCGCTAGAGACTAAAATTACGGGGAACCCCACGCCAATTTTTTTTTAATAAATCCTTTATTTTAACACTAAATGACAAGTACAGTTATCAACACTATCACTGTACTTCTTATATATGTGACTGACATGTTTCTATCTATCTAATCTATATGTGATGCTCTATCTTTCTGTTCTAAATTGTCGGGTACCGATGCTGAATTGCCGGCCGGCTTTTTTAAAGAGGCGGTGCATGAAAACACTAATATTTTTTTTAATAAATCCTTTACACTGAATGACAAGTCCAGTAAGCAACTCTGTCACTGTACTTCATATATATGTGACTGACATGTTTCTATCTATATAATCTATGTGTGATGCTCTATACTTTCGGTTCTAAATTGTCGGGTACCGGTGTATGCCGCTGCTGAATTGCCGCCTTTTCATGTTTCACTATGAGCACTGTTCCCATCGATTTGGGCAACCATTGTAATGCTACAACCACTATGGCTGTGGCATTACAGTGAGTGGCAGACAATCCCTGCATGATTGGTGCTCTAAATGCCAGACATGCAGGACACGCTTTTGGTGTACGAACAGTTATCGAACATAACCTCGAACAGCCTAATTTTTTGCAAATCGTTCGCATTCATCGAACGACTCGAACACCGCCCAAAACAGCTCGAATTTGAGATTGGCGAACAGTTCTAGTCGAACACCGCTCACCTCTACCCTCCATGCACACGATAACTGCACTCGGTAATTGAGTATTGCACTTGAACAAACAGGCTGATGACCGGATCATACAGCTTTATATGATAATCCCGACTCATTATAATTAGTGTTGAGCCACCCCCGTAGTGTTCGAGTTCGGTTCGGTTCGTCGAACACCCGTGTGTTCGCCGAACTGTTCGTCGAACTGTTCGTCGAACACCTTCGAACACCGTTAAAACCAATGGCAGGCAAACAAAAACACATAGAAACACATAGAAAACACCTTCAAAGGTGTCCAAAAGCTGACAAACTGCTCAGAAGACACAACTAACACATGGAAAAGTGACAAGTACATATAGTCATGCGAAAAGAAAAGAGGTGGAGGAGTAAAAGGAGGGGGAGACACAGATATAGGCATGTCATGCCCTTCTAAAATCCAAAAAGTGAGAAGCCAAGACGGCCAGTCCGCTCCTGCCCGTGCCACCTCCGTGTCGCCGGGTTTGTGCCAGAGCCGCGGTGAACCCTGACGGCCAGCCCCCCTCTCCCAATACTGGTGCCTGTCCGCTGGTGGGTCGAGAGAGCCCCCCTGTGGTGGAGGCAGCTCTAAGCTTTTTAATTTAAATTGTCCCTCTAATTTGAATGAATACACTTTAAATCCATTTACAAGGATCTATTGGAGGGCAAGTCTCATGCCAGCAGCCGCGTAATTCCAGCTCCAGTAGCGTCCACTAAAGCTGCTGCAGTTAAAAAGCTTTTATAAGGATCGAGTTCGGCTGTCCACCGCAAGGCATCCTAGTGCCAGTCCCAGCCCCTATGCCTTGGGGTGCCTCCTGATGCTCTTCACTGAGTATCCCGTGGTCCCGAAGCATTTCCTTTGAAAAAATTAAGTGTCCAAACTACAGGTGGTGTAGCTTGCTTAACAGCCGGGATAATCCGCTGACTATCAGACACTGCTACTAGGCACAAAGTATTTCCTGGGCTAGATGCAGTTAAAAATTTGTAAGTAGATACTCTCGTTGGATGCTGAGAAAGCATTCCATAGAGTCTCCTGGCACGCCATATATGATTCTCTTAAAAAGCTTGGGGTAGGGGTCTAGGGGACCCTTTAATAGCCAAAATCACGGCCCTGTATCACAATACGTCACCTAGGCTGAAGATAAATGGAACTGTAGCACCGAGGGCTCGGTTGCTACAGACGTATTGCACCTCACCCAGAGGTGTGATATCTCACTCTCAGATAAGGATGGAGTGTGGATCAGGACCCGACACCTGCATGCATTACACCACATTGCCGTGGGGCAGGGCGACCAATATGCCCCTGAGATGGGCACGACAGTCCCTGTCCCTGGCTGGAGTGGGGGGAGGGAACACTGAGGAAGGGGAACCCTGCAGTGCAGGAGCAGGGAGGAAGCAGTTCCTGGGTGCATTGAGAAGGGAGTATAAAAGGTGGGCACCATCTTAGTTCAGTGCAGAGAAGTCTGAGCAGAAGTGGCAGGGAGCAGGGGCTCTGCATGAGCTCTGCTCCGGAGGCGGGCCTAGTAACAGAGGCCCAGGCCTGCAAGAGGGAGAAGGAAGGAAGAGGAGCGGAGAAGGCTCCAGGAACGAGGAATGAAGGGATCCCAGGGGTGCGGACGGGCGAGTCGCCACCGCACACCCGAATCCACCTGCGTGGAGGGGTCAGGCCAAAGGGGGAGGCCGGTCCCCGAACTAGTGGAGGCAGGAAACGACCCTCAGCTAGAAACTGGAGGCTCTGACATTTTATGTGGCGCAGCCCCTTGCTCCACCCGCTAGGAAGGCACCACATAGGGTCAGGGAAACTGGCGCCAAGTTTACCAAGAGGAGGCCCGAGGCAGCCGCACAGAAGTGTTGGTAAGAAAGGCCAGACAAAGGACACACAAAGGGGTCCTGTGAAGCGCTCCAAAGTTATCTGGGAGTTGTCTGAGCCCCTCACCTGGTGAGCACAGTACGACGTGGGCAGCCGTTACCTGCAGACGTGGTCTGGATAATAAGAACTGTGAGTAAAGGCCCTGAACTGCATCACTGACTCCGTGTCGTTACTGATGCTGCCCTGCACCATCACCCCCATCCTCCGCATACACTGCCCTGAGGCTATACTCCTCCCGTGGGGAGTTATGCTACGCTCTGCTGCACCCACAACACCAGCCTTAGCGGTCTGCCCTGTAGCGGCGGTTCACTCTGACCGCAATCCACGGGTGGCGTAGTCGGACATTTAAACATCAAAACCACATAAATAGTTCCGCCACTGGTTTGACCGCCCTGAGCCACGGAACCGGATCGCCGCCACGAAGACTACAACCACCAGCATCCACCAAAAAGGGTCCGGCTCCGGGTGTCCCAAGGCCCAGGGGGTGCGTCAGAACATTTTCATCACCTTTCACAATCACCAATGGGACAAGGCAGGGATGTCCTCTCTCCCCTCTCTTATACATCCTAGTGACGGAGCACCTGCTCTCATCAATTCGCCATAACCCCAATTTTAGGTGGATTGAGGTGGGAGGCACCGAGTACAAGTGATCTCTATTTGCTGATGATGTCCTAGTATATATCACTCAATCACATATATCCATCCCTGCTGTTATGGCTGAAATAGATCACTTTGTTACATGGTAAAATTTTAAAATCAATGCAGCGAAGTCTGAGGCCCTCGATGTCTCCCTCCCTAAATCCATATAGGATTCCATCCAGTCCAACTTTCCCTTTGCCTGGCCCTCACAGGGTATCAAATACTTAGGAATTCCTATTCATAGAGACCTCTCCCATCTATGTTATCTTAATTTTGGGCCCTTTATTGAACAATTCCATACAGACCACGGTTGGCAAGTTAGAACTGTAAGATTCACTACGTGAACCACTGGTGTTTTGTGGAAAAGCACATGTACACCGCGTTCCAAATTATTATGCAAAAAGTGTTTAGGAGTGATAAGTAGAGATGAGCGTTGTTCTACTCGAACTGTTCGCCAATCTCAAATTCGAGCTGTTTTGGGCGGTGTTCGAGCCGGTCGGCGAACACGAACAATTTGAGAAAAATTCGGCTGTTCGAGGTTATGTTCGATAACTGTTCGTGCACCAAAATCATAACTGGATTTTTTCTCAGTAATGATGAAAATTAATGTTAATACGCAGTTTGAGTGTACAGCGGGGCGGGGGGAGGGGCAGGGGATGGATCTCTGCAGGAACAATGAAGATCTCCATTTTTTTTTCTCTTTCCCGCATTTGCAGTGGGGAGGTGCAATCTGTCAGCCTATCAGCAGCGCACACACGGAGCGAAGTGCTTTTTTTCACACAAGCAAGGGCATGTGTGATTGGCAGTGTATGTCACATGTCCTTGCCCTATAAGACCAAGCCATTTTCCCCGTCGCCACCATTTTCTCACTGCTGCAGCTGCGTGTTAGACGGCACCGCTGTTGCTGTGTGCGCTATACCTTGTTAATTTCAAGCCAATTTTCACACAAATATACAGATTGCTTGGGAGTAGGGAATAGTTGTGATTGCAGTCCTTTTAAGGACTAGGTTACAGCATTTCCTACGACTTTTATCAGGCAGGTCTGTGCTCTTAAATAGATAGATTGTGGGAGTAAAGACTAATTGTAATTGGAGTCCTTTTCAGGACTAGGTTACATCAGTTCCTATCAGTTTTTGCCAGGCAGGTCTGTGCCAGTGCTGTGCAAGTTTTTTTCACAGCATTTGGCTGAATCTAGCAAAGCTAATCCTTTTTGGCCTATTGCAGAGTGTGTTAGTCAGTGGAGTAGCCTATCTGTGTTGCAAGATATACCACCTGTGTATAGAATACCAATTTTTTTACTGCACCTAGTGAAGTAAAATCTTTTGGGCATAGCATCATTCTATTAGTCCATCTATACTGACCTCCATCAGGTTGCAAACTGAATATAATTTTTTTCTGCATCTAGCTCTGAAAAAATATTTGGGCTTCTAGCGGTGTGTGGGACTTGGTCTATTAGTCCATCTATACTGACCTCAATCAGGTTGCAAATTAAAAATAATTTTTTTCTTCATTTATCTCTGAAAAAATATTTGGGCTTCTAGCAGCGTGTGGGACTTGTTCTATTAGTCCATCTATACTGACCTCCATCAGGTTGCAAATTAAAAATAATTTTTTTCTGCATCTAGCTCTGAAAAAATATTTGGGCTTCTAGCAGTGTGTGGGACTTGGTCTATTAGTCCATCTATACTGACCTCCATCAGGTTGCAAATTAAAAATAATTTTTTTCTGCATCTAGCTCTGAAAAAATATTTGGGCTTCTAGCGGTGTGTGGGACTTGGTCTATTAGTCCATCTATACTGACCTCCATCAGGTTGCAAATTAAAAATAATTTTTTTCTGCATCTAGCTCTGAAAAAATATTTGGGCTTCTAGCAGTGTGTGGGACTTGGTCTATTAGTCCATCTATACTGACCTCCATCAGGTTGCAAATTAAAAATAATTTTTTTCTGCATCTAGCTCTGAAAAAATATTTGGGCTTCTAGCAGTGTGTGGGACTTGGTCTATTAGTCCATCTATACTGACCTCCATCAGGTTGCAAATTAAAAATAATTTTTTTCTTCATTTATCTCTGAAAAAATATTTGGGCTTCTAGCAGCGTGTGGGACTTGTTCTATTAGTCCATCTATACTGACCTCCATCAGGTTGCAAATTAAAAATAATTTTTTTCTGCATCTAGCCCAGCCAATAGTTTTGGCCTAATACCACAGTTTGGCCACTCAGCTCTGCTCGGTTACCATCCATTGTTTTTTTGTGCAAACAACTCCAGAGTTGTGAATTAGTTAACCACCAAAATGAGTGGAAAAAGGCCTGCTGCTGGTGGAAAGGGGAATAGGCGTGTTGGGAAGGGGAAAAAAGGTTGTGTCCGTGGGGTAGGTGCAGAAGAAAGACCATCTTCCAGCCAAACTAAAATGTCTACTTCTTTTAGCGGACAATGTGATAAGATCCCTTTCTTACGGCCACGCCAATCGCTACAAATTCCAGATGAGGCACAAAAACAGCAGGTGCTTCAACAGATATCAAGTGCTCCTTTAAGTGGGCTCTCCTCCACATCAACTTCAACATCACAAATACTCCAGTCCTCAAAGGTGTCACCCAAATCGCACTTGCTTCCTCACAGCTCCCAAATCTCCAGCTGCCCGTCTGAGTATGAGGTAGAACAGATGGTTGAGTCTGCAGAGCTGTTTACTCATACTATAGCCTGGGAATCAGAGGTCGACTCCAGCGCTTCTGTGAATCCAGACGAGGAAATGATCTGCACTGATGCCCAGAATCTTTATGAGTCGGATCCAGGACCAGACGCAGAAGGTTCTGACCATAATGTAGACCCTCATTCCCAAACTGTAACTCCTGTTGGTGGAGAAAATGAGGAAGACGATGATAAGACTCAAATACCTGATTGGAGCGACAACTTTAGTTTTTTGTCAGGGCAGGAACAGGTTGGCTCTGAGGACGACGGGTGTGATAACGCACAGGGTGATGATGATGAGGTCGGAGATCCCACTTACTGTCAACCCACAGTCAGCCAAGAGATGAGGTCAGCAGAGGAGGTGGAGGAAGATGCTAGTGACGACGAGGTCAGGTTGCGCCTTCCTGGACAGAGACGTAGTACTGGAAGCACGTCAACAACTGCATCCTCAAACACAACTCTGCCTCTCACCACAAGTCGTGGTGGCTCTTCAGGTCGCATGGGTGCTAAGCCTTGCATAGCCTGGGCATTTTTTCAGATCGATAAAGATGACCCAACTCGTGTTATCTGTAACATTTGTCAGCAAAAGCTAAGTAGAGGCCAAAAAATACATAGTTTGAGTACTTCATGCATGAACCGGCACATGGACATGAAGCATAAGTTGCAGTGGGAAGCTCAGTGTGCTACAATGCGGCCTAGCCGGCCGGGCCAATCACCGTCTGCCATATCTTGTGCATCCGCGGCCTCTTCATCCTCTGTGACTGGGGGGACAGCAGTCACACCTGTTTTGGGGCGCAGACCTGCCACCTCTTTACCCGCAACAGCCAGCGTGATTGGCAGGTCATCATTTTCTTTGGAGGTGGTAACACCAGCTGGTCTTGAGCGCTGTCCGACATCGATAGCACCACCTTTGGATCAAGGCAACCTAACATGTCCACCTGCATCTTCCTCACAGACCAGCAGTTTGCCGGGGACACCCTTATCAACCCCGTCTAAGCACAATAGCCAGCCCTCGGTCCCTCAGATGTGGACAAGTAAAAGACCATTTCCTCCTAGCCATGAGAAAGCTAAGAGGTTGAATTTCACCATCTGCAAGCTCTTGGCTACAGAAATGCTGCCTTTCCGCCTGGTGGACACAGAGGATTTTCGAGACCTTATGTCCGTCGCAGTGCCCCAGTACCAGATGCCCAGTCGGCACTACTTCTCAAAGAAAGGTGTGCCTGCGCTCCACCAGCATGTCGCACACAACATCACCGCTTCTTTGAGAAACTCTGTGTGTGACAGGGTGCATTTCACCACAGACACTTGGACGAGTAGGCATGGACAGGGGCGTTACATGTCGCTGACTGGGCACTGGGTAACTATGGTGACAGCAGGACAAGGGGCTGCTGTCCAATTCTTGCCGTCCCCACGAGTTGTGCGTCAATCCTCTTTATGTCAAATTTCCTCCACTGCTTCTACCTCCTCAACCTCCTCTCGGTCTTCCACCTGCACCCAAAGCCTGTCTGGTCATGCCACAAGCTTTCTAACTGCGCAGAAGGGATCCTGCACACCTCCTTACTATGCTGGCAGTAGGGCTCAACGTCATCAGGCGGTTTTTACATTGAAATGTCTGGGAAATGTGAGTCACACAGCTGAGGAGTTGTGGTCAGCTCTGGAGAACCAATTTCATGAATGGTTGTCTCCACTGGACCTGAAACCAGGGAAGGCCGTGTGCGACAATGCTGCAAACCTGGGTGCGGCCCTTCGCCGGGGCAATGTCACACACGTGCCTTGTATGGCTCACGTGTTGAACCTGGTTGTCCAGCAATTTTTAGCCCACTATCCCAGACTAGATGGCCTTCTGCAGAGGGCACGGTCGCTGTGTGCTCACTTCCGCCGTTCGCATCCCGCAGCTCAGCGACTTACATCTCTACAGAAGTCGTTGGGCCTGCCACTTCACCGGCTAAAATGCGATGTGCCTACCCGGTGGAATTCAACTCTGCACATGTTGCAGCGACTGTGGCAGCACCGACAAGCCCTGGTGCAATACGTTCTGACGTATAGCCTGGGCCAACGAGATTCAGAGGTGGGGCAAATCACGCTGGAGGAGTGGTCTCAGATCAGGAACCTATGCACCCTTCTGCACAGTTTTGAAATGGCGACGAAGATGTTTAGTGCTGACGATGCCATTATCAGCATGACTATTCCGCTGATTTACATGCTGGAGCACATGTTAAACATAATTCGGAGTCAGGTGGTGGCACAAGAGGAGGTGGAGGAAGTAGAGGAGGAGGAGTTGTATGCGGAAGGGCTAACATCTGCAAGGTCCAGACGGTCGGCAGCACCAAGGCGGCAGGCATGTGAGGGTGGGGGAGATGGTTTTACCAGGGCGCATGGTAGCAGCCAAACTAGTGAGGAAGGTGCAGGAGCCCAGGAAGAAGTGGAGGACGAACTGATGGAAGACTCATCAGATGAGGGAGACCTTGATCACATTTCTGTTGTGCGAGGTTGGGGGGAGAGGACAGAGGAAGGAAGCATGATTGTTACCTCGCCACCAACACAACAGGGACTTGGTGCTCCTGGATGCGCAACACACATGAGTGCCTTCTTGCTGCACTACCTGCAACATGACCCTCGAATTGTGAGAATTAGAAATAATCCTGACTACTGGGTTGCCACACTGTTAGATCCCCGGTACAAAAGTAAATTTGCAGAAATTATTCCTGCCATAGAAAGGGATGCACGCATGCAGGAGTATCAGCAGAGACTGTTGCAGAATCTTACATGTGCTTTTCCACAAAATACCAGTGGTGCACGTAGTGAATCTCACAGTTCCAACTTGCCAACCGTGGGACCGTCAAGTGTTCAGCACTCAAACCGTAACAGAACCACAGTATCTGCTGGTAACATCAATTTTGCGGAATCATTTCACCACTTTTTTAGCCCATCCTTTGCAAGGCCACAGGAGACAAGAAGTCTGACACATAGTCAACGCCTAGAGACGATGGTACAGGAGTATCTCCAAGTAAACATTGAAGCCACGACTGTGTCACTGGACCCTTGCTCTTTTTGGGCTTCCAATCTGGATAAATGGCCGGAGCGAGCCACTTACGCCTTGGAGATCTTGTCATGCCCCGCAGCCAGCGTTCTGTCTGAACGTGTGTTCAGCGCTGCTGGTGGTGTGCTGACAGATAAGCGCACGCGGCTCTCCACTGATAATGTAGACAGACTCACGTTCATAAAGATGAACAAATCATGGATCCGAAACGACTTTTCTACCCCTGTGTCATCCTGGGGAGAGTAAAAGCTTGATGATTGGTTAAAATCACCCTACCAACCGTTTTAAGCTTTCAAATTACTAATCATGTTTATCTGTATCTTGACTGGAAAATAATTTGGGCTTTGTAGCAGTGTGCAGCACTGATCCTATTAGGCCATCTATAATAAGCTTCACCAGATTTAAAATTAAAAATAATTTTTAGCTGCATCTAGCCCGGAAAATAATTTTGGGGCTCCGAGATGCGCAAGACACATAAGTGCCTTCTTGCTGCACTACCTGCAGCATGACCCTCATATTGTCAGAATTCGAAGTAATCATGACTACTGGGTTGCCACACTCTTAGATCCCCCAAACTTTTCGATCAACCTTTTCATTTTAATAAAGACCAAAAAAATGGTCATTTTTGAAATTATAAGCATTAGCAGGTTGTTAGAAACTGAAATCAAACAGTTTTCAACTCAAAACTTTATTCTAGGTGATGTTACATTTTCACATAGGACCCCTTGTTCGAAAGGAGCTTCTGAACTCTCTCGTCCATTGAATTTGTCAGGTTTTGGATGGTTTCTGCTTCAATTGTTTTGCATGAGGACAGAATACCCTCCCAGAGCTGTTGCTTAGATGTGAACTGCCTCCCGCCATCATAGACACTCCTTTTAATGATGCTCCAAAGGTTCTGAATGGGGTAGAGGTCAGGGGAGCATGGGGGTCACACCATAAGTTTGTCCCCTTTTATGCCCATATCAGCCAGAGATGCAGATGTTTTATGTGCAGCATGAGATGGTGCATTATCATGCAAAAAATTGATCTTGCTGTGAAATACACGGTTCTTCTTCTTGAACCATGGCAGGAAGTGCTGTTTGAGAAAATCCACATACATTATGGAGTTCATCTTTAGCGCCTTCAGGGATCCTAAAGGGGCCGACAATCTCTCTCCCCATGATTCCAGCCCAAAACATTACTCCACCTCCTCCTTGTTGGCGCTGTAGCCGTGTTTCCGTGGGGTGTCCATTAACCAGCCATCCTCCACTCCATCCATCTGGACCATCGAGCGCTGCACGGCACTCATCCGTGAACAAAACAGTTTTGAAATCAGTCTTCATGTAATGTTTGGCCCACTGGAGCCGTTTCTGCTTGTGTGAAGTGGATAGAGGAGGTCGACAGGATGGCATATGCACAGCTGCAAACCTCTGAAGGACCCTGCATCTTGTTGTTCGGGGGACGTTGGAGGCACAAGCAGCTTCAAAAACTTGTCTGCTGCTATGACAAGGCTTTTTTGCCGCTGCTGTTTCACCCTGACGTAATTGCCTGTAGGAAAGAGTCCTCAATTTGCCCTTATCAGCACGCACACGTGTGTACTGTGAATCAGCTACATACTTCTTGATTGCCAAGACACTTCATCCTGATCATCGCACAATGTTGATTGTAGTCATGCCTTGACCTAAACACTCCACAATTTGTTGCTTCTCAGCAGCCGACACATCCTTTTTCTTTCCCATTTTGGCAGAAAATGTAGGCTGCTTAATAATGTGAGAGAGCCTTCTTAAGTAGTCTTGCCTTTCATTGGACACACCTGCCAAACTAATTAGCACAGGTGTCTGCAATTGCTTACAGTGATATAAAGAGCCCTGACACACATCACCATCAATGAGTTTAACTGACAAACAAACAAATTCTTCCCTTATCACTCCTAAACACTTTTTGCATAATAATTTGGAACGCGGTGTACATGTGCTTTTCCACAAAACACCAGTGGTTCACGTAGTGAATCTTACAGTTCTAACTTGCCAACCGTGGTCTGTATGGAATTGTTCAATAAAGGGCCCAAAATTAAGATAACATAGATGGGAGAGGTCTCTATGAATAGGAATTCCTAAGTATTTGATACCCTGTGAGGGCCAGGCAAAGGGAAAGTTGGACTGGATGGAATCCTATATGGATTTAGGGAGGGAGACATCGAGGGCCTCAGACTTCGCTGCATTGATTTTAAAATTTTACCATGTAACAAAGTGATCTATTTCAGCCATAACAGCAGGGATGGATATATGTGATTGAGTGATATATACTAGGACATCATCAGCAAATAGAGAGCACTTGTACTCGGTGCCTCCCACCTCAATCCACCTAATATTGGGGTTATGGCGAATTGATGAGAGCAGGTGCTCCGTCACTAGGATGTATAAGAGAGGGGACAGAGGACATCCCTGCCTTGTCCCATTGGTGATTGTGAAAGGTGATGAAAATGTTCTGATGCACCCCCTGGGCCTTGGGACACCCGGAGCCGGACCCTTTTTGGTGGATGCTGGTGGTTGTAGTCTTCGTGGCGGCGATCCGGTTCCGTGGCTCAGGGCGGTCAAACCAGTGGCGGAACTATTTATGTGGTTTTGATGTTTAAATGTCCGACTACGCCACCCGTGGATTGCGGTCAGAGTGAACCGCCGCTACAGGGCAGACCGCTAAGGCTGGTGTTGTGGGTGCAGCAGAGCGTAGCATAACTCCCCACGGGAGGAGTATAGCCTCAGGGCAGTGTATGCGGAGGATAGGGGTGATGGTGCAGGGCAGCAGCAGTAACGACACGGAGTCAGTGATGCAGTTCAGGGCCTTTACTCACAGTTCTTATTATCCAGACCACGTCTGCAGGTAACGGCTGCCCACGTCGTACTGTGCTCACCAGGTCAGGGGCTCAGACAACTCCCAGATAACTTTGGAGCGCTTCACAGGACCCCCTTTGTGTGTCCTTTGTCTGGCCTTTCTTACCAACACTTCTGTCCGGCTGCCTCGGGCCTCCTCTTGGTAAACTTGGCGCCAGTTTCCCTGACCCTATGTGGTGCCTTCCTAGCGGGTGGAGCAAGGGGCTGCGCCACATAAAATGTCAGAGCCTCCGGTTTCTAACTGAGGGTCGTTTCCTGCCTCCACTAGTTCGGGGACCGGTCTCCCCCTTTGGCCTGACCCCTCCACGCAGGTGGATTCGGGCGTGCGGTGGCGACTCGCCCGTCCGCACCCCTGGGATCCCTTCATTCCTCGTTCCTGGAGCCTTCTCCGCTCCTCTTCCTTCCTTCTCCCTCTTGCAGGCCTGGGCCTCTGTTACTAGGCCCGCCTCCGGAGCAGAGCTCATGCAGAGCCCCTGCTCCCTGCCACTTCTGCTCAGACTTCTCTGCACTGAACTAAGATGGTGCCCACCTTTTATACTCCCTTCTCAATGCACCCAGGAACTGCTTCCTCCCTGCTCCTGCACTGCAGGGTTCCCCTTCCTCAGTGTTCCCTCCCCCCACTCCAGCCAGGGACAGGGACTGTCGTGCCCATCTCAGGGGCATATTGGTCGCCCTGCCCCACGGCAATGTGGTGTAATGCATGCAGGTGTCGGGTCCTGATCCACACTCCATCCTTATCTGAGAGTGAGATATCACACCTCTGGGTGAGGTGCAATACGTCTGTAGCAACCGAGCCCTCGGTGCTACAGTTCCATTTATCTTCAGCCTAGGTGACGTATTGTGATACAGGGCCGTGATTTTGGCTATAAAAGGGTCCCCTAGACCCCTACCCCAAGCTTTTTAAGAGAATCATATATGGCGTGCCAGGAGACTCTATGGAATGCTTTCTCAGCATCCAACGAGAGTATCTACTTACAAATTTTTAACTGCATCTAGCCCAGGAAATACTTTGTGCCTAGTAGCAGTGTCTGCTAGTCAGCGGATTATCCCGGCTGTTAAGCAAGCTACACCACCTGTAGTTTGGACACTTAATTTTTTCAAAGGAAATGCTTCGGGACCACGGGATACTTAGTGAAGAGCATCAGGAGGCACCCCAAGGCATAGGGGCTGGGACTGGCACTAGGATACCTTGCGGTGGACAGCCGAGCTCGATCCTTATAAAAGCTTTTTAACTGCAGCAGCTTTAGTGGACGCTACTGGAGCTGGAATTACGCGGCTGCTGGCATGAGACTTGCCCTCCAATAGATCCTTGTAAATGGATTTAAAGTGTATTCATTCAAATTAGAGGGACAATTTAAATTAAAAAGCTTAGAGCTGCCTCCACCACAGGGGGCTCTCTCGACCCACCAGCGGACAGGCACCAGTATTGGGAGAGGGGGGCTGGCCGTCAGGGTTCACCGCGGCTCTGGCACAAACCCGGCGACACGGAGGTGGCACGGGCAGGAGCGGACTGGCCGTCTCGGCTTCTCACTTTTTGGATTTTAGAAGGGCATGACATGCCTATATCTGTGTCTCCCCCTCCTTTTACTCCTCCACCTCTTTTCTTTTCGCATGACTATATGTACTTGTCACTTTTCCATGTGTTAGTTGTGTCTTCTGAGCAGTTTGTCAGCTTTTGGACACCTTTGAAGGTGTTTTCTATGTGTTTCTATGTGTTTTTGTTTGCCTGCCATTGGTTTTAACGGTGTTCGAAGGTGTTCGACGAACAGTTCGACGAACAGTTCGGCGAACACACGGGTGTTCGACGAACCGAACCGAACTCGAACACTACGGGGGTGGCTCAACACTAGTGATAAGGGAAGAATTTGTTTGTTTGTCAGTTAAACTCATTGATGGTGATGTGTGTCAGGGCTCTTTATATCACTGTAAGCAATTGCAGACACCTGTGCTAATTAGTTTGGCAGGTGTGTCCAATGAAAGGCAAGACTACTTAAGAAGGCTCTCTCACATTATTAAGCAGCCTACATTTTCTGCCAAAATGGGAAAGAAAAAGGATGTGTCGGCTGCTGAGAAGCAACAAATTGTGGAGTGTTTAGGTCAAGGCATGACTACAATCAACATTGTGCGATGATCAGGATGAAGTGTCTTGGCAATCAAGAAGTATGTAGCTGATTCACAGTACACACGTGTGCGTGCTGATAAGGGCAAATTGAGGACTCTTTCCTACAGGCAATTATGTCAGGTTGAAAGAGCAGCGGCAAAAAAGCCTTGTCATAGCAGCAGACAAGTTTTTGAAGCTGCTTGTGCCTCCAACGTCCCCCGAACAACAAGATGCAGGGTCCTTCAGAGGTTTGCAGCTGTGCATACGCCATCCTGTCGACCTCCTCTATCCACTTCACACAAGCAGAAACGGCTCCAGTGGGCCAAACATTACATGAAGACTGATTTCAAAACTGTTTTGTTCACGGATGAGTGCCGTGCAGCGCTCGATGGTCCAGATGAATGGAGTGGAGGATGGCTGGTTGATGGACACCCCACGCAAACACGGCTACAGCGCCAACAAGGAGGAGGTGGAGTAATGTTTTGGGCTGGAATCATGGGGAGAGAGATTGTCGGCCCCTTTAGGATCCCTGAAGGCGCTAAAGATGAACTCCATAATGTATGTGGATTTTCTCAAACAGCACTTCCTGCCATGGTTCAAGAAGAAGAACCGTGTATTTCACAGCAAGATCATTTTTCTGCATGATAATGCACCATCTCATGCTGCACATAAAACATCTGCATCTCTGGCTGATATGGGCATAAAAGGGGACAAACTTATGGTGTGACCCCCATGCTCCCCTGACCTCTACCCCATTCAGAACCTTTGGAGCATCATTAAAAGGAGTGTCTATGATGGCGGGAGGCAGTTCACATCTAAGCAACAGCTCTGGGAGGGTATTCTGTCCTCATGCAAAACAATTGAAGCAGAAACCATCCAAAACCTGACAAATTCAATGGACGAGAGAGTTCAGAAGCTCCTTTCGAACAAGGGGTCCTATGTGAAAATGTAACATCACCTAGAATAAAGTTTTGAGTTGAAAACTGTTTGATTTCAGTTTCTAACAACCTGCTAATGCTTATAATTTCAAAAATGACCATTTTTTTGGTCTTTATTAAAATGAAAAGGTTGATCGAAAAGTTTGGGGGATCTAAGAGTGTGGCAACCCAGTAGTCATGATTACTTCGAATTCTGACAATATGAGGGTCATGCTGCAGGTAGTGCAGCAAGAAGGCACTTATGTGTCTTGCGCATCTCGGAGCCCCAAAATTATTTTCCGGGCTAGATGCAGCTAAAAATTATTTTTAATTTTAAATCTGGTGAAGCTTATTATAGATGGCCTAATAGGATCAGTGCTGCACACTGCTACAAAGCCCAAATTATTTTCCAGTCAAGATACAGATAAACATGATTAGTAATTTGAAAGCTTAAAACGGTTGGTAGGGTGATTTTAACCAATCATCAAGCTTTTACTCTCCCCAGGATGACACAGGGGTAGAAAAGTCATTTCGGATCCATGATTTGTTCATCTTTATGAACGTGAGTCTGTCTACATTATCAGTGGAGAGCCGCGTGCGCTTATCTGTCAGCACACCACCAGCAGTGCTGAACACACGTTCATGTGTGTTGCGCATCCAGGAGCACCAAGTCCCTGTTGTGTTGGTGGCGAGGTAAAAATCATGCTTCCTTCCTCTGTCCTCTCCCCCCAACCTCGCACAACAGAAATGTGATCAAGGTCTCCCTCATCTGATGAGTCTTCCATCAGTTCGTCCTCCACTTCTTCCTGGGCTCCTGCACCTTCCTCACTAGTTTGGCTGCTACCATGCGCCCTGGTAAAATCATCTCCCCCACCCTCACATGCCTGCCGCCTTGGTGCTGCCGACCGTCTGGACCTTGCAGATGTTAGCCCTTCCGCATACAACTCCTCCTCCTCTACTTCCTCCACCTCCTCTTGTGCCACCACCTGACTCCGAATTCTGTTTAACATGTGCTCCAGCATGTAAATCACCGGAATAGTCATGCTGATAATGGCATCGTCAGCACTAAACATCTTCGTCGCCATTTCAAAACTGTGCAGAAGGGTGCATAGGTCCCTGATCTGAGACCACTCCTCCAGCGTGATTTGCCCCACCTCTGAATCTCGTTGGCCCAGGCTATACGTCAGAACGTATTGCACCAGGGCTTGTCGGTGCTGCCACAGTCGCTGCAACATGTGCAGAGTTGAATTCCACCGGGTATGCACATCGCATTTTAGCCAGTGAAGTGGCAGGCCCAACGACTTCTGTAGAGATGTAAGTCGCTGAGCTGCGGGATGCGAACGGCGGAAGTGAGCACACAGCGACCGTGCCCTCTGCAGAAGGCCATCTAGTCTGGGATAGTGGGCTAAAAATTGCTGGACAACCAGGTTCAACACGTGAGCCATACAAGGCACGTGTGTGACATTGCCCCGGCGAAGGGCCGCACCCAGGTTTGCAGCATTGTCGCACACGGCCTTCCCTGGTTTCAGGTCCAGTGGAGACAACCATTCATGAAATTGGTTCTCCAGAACTGACCACAACTCCTCAGCTGTGTGACTCACATTTCCCAGACATTTCAATGTAAAAACCGCCTGATGACGTTGAGCCCTACTGCCAGCATAGTAAGGAGGTGTGCAGGATCCCTTCTGCGCAGTTAGAAAGCTTGTGGCATGACCAGACAGGCTTTGGGTGCAGATGGAAGACCGAGAGGAGGTTGAGGAGGCAGAAGCAGTGGAGGAACTTTGACATAAAGAGGATTGACGCACAACTCGTGGGGACGGCAAGACTTGGACAGCAGCCCCTTGTCCTGCTGTCACCATAGTTACCCAGTGCCCAGTCAGCGACATGTAACGCCCCTGTCCATGCCTACTCGTCCAAGTGTCTGTGGTGAAATGCACCCTGTCACACACAGAGTTTCTCAAAGAAGCGGTGATGTTGTGTGCGACATGCTGGTGGAGCGCAGGCACACCTTTCTTTGAGAAGTAGTGCCGACTGGGCATCTGGTACTGGGGCACTGCAACGGACATAAGGTCTCGAAAATCCTCTGTGTCCACCAGGCGGAAAGGCAGCATTTCTGTAGCCAAGAGCTTGCAGATGGTGAAATTCAACCTCTTAGCTTTCTCATGGCTAGGAGGAAATGGTCTTTTACTTGTCCACATCTGAGGGACCGAGGGCTGGCTATTGTGCTTAGACGGGGTTGATAAGGGTGTCCCCGGCAAACTGCCGGTCTGTGAGGAAGATGCAGGCGGACATGTAAGGTTGCCTTGATCCAAAGGTGGTGCTATCGATGTCGGACAGCGCTCAAGACCAGCTGGTGTTACCACCTCCAAAGAAAATGATGACCTGCCAATCACGCTGGCTGTTGCGGGTAAAGAGGTGGCAGGTCTGCGCCCCAAAACAGGTGTGACTGCTGTCCCCCCAGTCACAGAGGATGAAGAGGCTGCGGATGCACAAGATATGGCAGACGGTGGTTGGCCCGGCCGGCTAGGCCGCATTGTAGCACACTGAGCTTCCCACTGCAACTTATGCTTCATGTCCATGTGCCGGTTCATGCATGAAGTACTCAAACTATGTATTTTTTGGCCTCTACTTAGCTTTTGCTGACAAATGTTACAGATAACACGAGTTGGGTCATCTTTATCGATCTGAAAAAATGCCCAGGCTATGCAAGGCTTAGCACCCATGCGACCTGAAGAGCCACCACGACTTGTGGTGAGAGGCAGAGTTGTGTTTGAGGATGCAGTTGTTGACGTGCTTCCAGTACTACGTCTCTGTCCAGGAAGGCGCAACTTGACCTCGTCGTCACTAGCATCTTCCTCCACCTCCTCTGCTGACCTCATCTCTTGGCTGACTGTGGGTTGACAGTAAGTGGGATCTCCGACCTCATCATCATCACCCTGTGCGTTATCACACCCGTCGTCCTCAGAGCCAACCTGTTCCTGCCCTGACAAAAAACTAAAGTTGTCGCTCCAATCAGGTATTTGAGTCTTATCATCGTCTTCCTCATTGTCTCCACCAACAGGAGCTACAGTTTGGGAATGAGGGTCTACATTATGGTCAGAACCTTCTGCGTCTGGTCCTGGATCCGACTCATAAAGATTCTGGGCATCAGTGCAGATCATTTCCTCGTCTGGATTCACAGAAGCGCTGGAGTCGACCTCTGATTCCCAGGCTATAGTATGAGTAAACAGCTCTGCAGACTCAACCATCTGTTCTACCTCATACTCAGACGGGCAGCTGGAGATTTGGGAGCTGTGAGGAAGCAAGTGCGATTTGGGTGACACCTTTGAGGACTGGAGTATTTGTGATGTTGAAGTTGATGTGGAGGAGAGCCCACTTAAAGGAGCACTTGATATCCGTTGAAGCACCTGCTGTTTTTGTGCCTCATCTGGAATTTGTAGCGATTGGCGTGGCCGTAAGAAAGGGATCTTATCACATTGTCCGCTAAAAGAAGTAGACATTTTAGTTTGGCTGGAAGATGGTCTTTCTTCTGCACCTACCCCACGGACACAACCTTTTTTCCCCTTCCCAACACGCCTATTCCCCTTTCCACCAGCAGCAGGCCTTTTTCCACTCATTTTGGTGGTTAACTAATTCACAACTCTGGAGTTGTTTGCACAAAAAAACAATGGATGGTAACCGAGCAGAGCTGAGTGGCCAAACTGTGGTATTAGGCCAAAACTATTGGCTGGGCTAGATGCAGAAAAAAATTATTTTTAATTTGCAACCTGATGGAGGTCAGTATAGATGGACTAATAGACCAAGTCCCACACACCGCTAGAAGCCCAAATATTTTTTCAGAGCTAGATGCAGAAAATTTTTTTATTCAATTTGCAACCTGATGGAGGTCAGTATAGATGGACTAATAGACCAAGTCCCACACACTGCTAGAAGTCCAAATATTTTTTCAGAGCTAGATGCAGAAAAAAATTATTTTTAATTTGCAACCTGATGGAGGTCAGTATAGATGGACTAATAGACCAAGTCCCACACACCGCTAGAAGCCCAAATATTTTTTCAGAGCTAGATGCAGAAAAAAATTATATTCAATTTGCAACCTGCTGGAGGTCAGTATAGAAGGACTAATAGAACAAGTCCCACACACTGCTAGAAGCCCAAATATTTTTTCAGAGCTAAATGAAGAAAAAAATTATTTTTAATTTGCAACCTGATGGAGGTCAGTATAGATGGACTAATAGACCAAGTCCCACACACTGCTAGAAGCCCAAATATTTTTTCAGAGCTAGATGCAGAAAAAAATTATTTTTAATTTGCAACCTGATGGAGGTCAGTATAGATGGACTAATAGACCAAGTCCCACACACCGCTAGAAGCCCAAATATTTTTTCAGAGCTAGATGCAGAAAATTTTTTTATTCAATTTGCAACCTGATGGAGGTCAGTATAGATGGACTAATAGACCAAGTCCCACACACTGCTAGAAGCCCAAATATTTTTTCAGAGCTAGATGCAGAAAAAAATTATTTTTAATTTGCAACCTGATGGAGGTCAGTATAGATGGACTAATAGACCAAGTCCCACACACTGCTAGAAGCCCAAATATTTTTTCAGAGCTAGATGCAGAAAAAAATTATTTTTAATTTGCAACCTGATGGAGGTCAGTATAGATGGACTAATAGACCAAGTCCCACACACCGCTAGAAGCCCAAATATTTTTTCAGAGCTAGATGCAGAAAAAAATTATATTCAATTTGCAACCTGCTGGAGGTCAGTATAGAAGGACTAATAGAACAAGTCCCACACACTGCTAGAAGCCCAAATATTTTTTCAGAGCTAGATGCAGAAATTTTTTTTATTCAATTTGCAACCTGATGGAGGTCAGTATAGATGGAGTAATAGACCAAGTCCCACACACTGCTAGAAGCCCAATTATTTTTTCAGAGCTAGATGCAGAAAAAAATTATTTTTAATTTGCAACCTGATGGAGGTCAGTATAGATGGACTAATAGACCAAGTCCCACACACTGCTAGAAGCCCAAATATTTTTTCAGAGCTAGATGCAGAAAAAAATTATTTTTAATTTGCAACCTGATGGAGGTCAGTATAGATGGACTAATAGAACAAGTCCCACACGCTGCTAGAAGCCCAAATAGTTTTTCAGAGATAAATGAAGAAAAAAATTATTTTTAATTTGCAACCTGATGGAGGTCAGTATAGATGGACTAATAGACCAAGTCCCACACACTGCTAGAAGCCCAAATATTTTTTCAGAGCTAGATGCAGAAAAAAATTATATTCAGTTTGCAACCTGATGGAGGTCAGTATAGATGGACTAATAGAATGATGCTATGCCCAAAAGATTTTACTTCACTAGGTGCAGTAAAAAAATTGGTATTCTATACACAGGTGGTATATCTTGCAACACAGATAGGCTACTCCACTGACTAACACACTCTGCAATAGGCCAAAAAGGATTAGCTTTGCTAGATTCAGCCAAATGCAGTGAAAAAAACTTGCACAGCACTGGCACAGACCTGCCTGGCAAAAACTGATAGGAACTGATGTAACCTAGTCCTGAAAAGGACTCCGATTACAATTAGTCTTTACTCCCACAATCTATCTATTTAAGAGCACAGACCTGCTTGATAAAAGTCGTAGGAAATGCTGTAACCTAGTCCTTAAAAGGACTGCAATCACAACTATTCCCTACTCCCAAGCTATCTGTATATTTGTGCGAAAATTGGCTTGAAATTAACAAGGTATAGCGCACACAGCAACAGCGGTGCCGTCTAACACGCAGCTGCAGCAGTGAGAAAATGGTGGCGACGGGGAAAATGGCTTGGTCTTATAGAACAAGGACATGTGACATACACTGCCAATCACACATGCCCTTGCTTGTGTGAAAAAAAGCACTTCGCTCCGTGTGTGCGCTGCTGATAGGCTGACAGATTGCACCTCCCCACTGCAAATGCGGGAAAGAGAAAAAAAAATGGAGATCTTCATTGTTCCTGCAGAGATCCATCCCCTGCCCCTCCCCCCGCCCCGCTGTACACTCAAACTGCGTATTAACATTAATTTTCATCATTACTGAGAAAAAATCCAGTTATGATTTTGGTGCACGAACAGTTATCGAACATAACCTCGAACAGCCGAATTTTTCTCAAATTGTTCGTGTTCGCCGACCGGCTCGAACACCGCCCAAAACAGCTCGAATTTGAGATTGGCGAACAGTTCGAGTAGAACAACGCTCATCTCTAATTATAATTGCCAGACCTGAAATAACAAGCACTTTCCACCTATTGTGTCCCCCCATTTCCTTGTAGAATGTAAGCTTGCGAGCAGGGACCTCACTCCTGATGTAACTGTTTAAACTGTCTCACCTTGTATTGAATTTATTGTCTGTGCATGTCCCCGTTTAATTGTAAAGTGCTGCGGAATATGTTGGCGCTATATGAATAAAAATTATTATTATTTTTATGTGGAGGTCAGAGGGCACACTGAAAACAATGTTCCTATGTTCTTATTATTAGGAAGTGGGTCTCCCATTGTGTTTGCCTATGCAGTGAATATAAGGATTGCCAAAAATTGCGAAGGACTCCAATGCCCCTTGGAAAAGACGTAGAGGGCCTCATGAAAAAATGTTCCCATTATTAGGAAGTGAGTCTCCCATAGTGTTGGCCTATGCAGTGAATGCAAGGGCTGCCAAAAATTTGGAGGCACTCCAATTGTTTTGATCTGCTACAAGCACTAAGGAAAGAAAGGAGATCTGTCCCTACAATAGAACTAAGCTAGATCCCTACGATGTAACGGGGAACCTGATCCTGCGATCAGACCCGCTAAAGTCCTCGGCTAGTCTGTGCGAAGACCTATAGATGCAAGGGGGGGATCCCTACAAGAACTAGGGACTGGGTTAAAGTTGGGCACCTCCTAGCAGAAATAGCAGCAGTAAAAGACAAACACACAACATAGAACATAAAGGTCCGAAGACCAAGCTAAACTGACTGAGACAGGTAACTAAGCACCAGGCTAATTTAAGAGTAGAAATTACAATGAAGTCCAGCAAGGCCAGGAGGGCGGAGCAGGATTAAATAGGCAAACAAGGTCATGTGACCAGCAAGATAGAAAAAACCTAACAGGAGAGTTCTAACAGTACCCCCTCTTCTATGAGGATTCTCCGGATCACCTAGGCCCAGGCTTATCAGGAAACCTCTTGTGAAACGCTCTGACAAGTCTGGATGCAGAAACATCTTCTGCCCTCACCCATGAGTTATCCTCGGGTCCGAAACCTTTCCAAGTGACGAGATACTGCAAACTCCCTCTATACCGTCTAGAATTTAGGATGCGGGAAATTTTGTATTCCCCGTCCTCCACCACCGGAGGAAGAGTGGCAGAGACATCTCCATCTGACACATAAGCTCTTTTCAACAGAGAAACATGAAACACCGGATTAATCTTCCAGGAGGTAGGAACCTCCAACCTAACAGCAGATTCGTTAACTACCTGAAGCACCTTAAAGGGCCCTACAAACTTGGGTCCCAATTTTTTAGAAGGAATCCTCAACCGCAGATTCTTAGAGGACAACCAAACCATGTCACCAATAGCAATCAAAACCTCTTGCCGTTTCCTATCAAAGTACCTCTTAGATTTTTTGTTAGCCTCCTGAAGATTACCACGCACATCCGTCCAAACTCTCTCCAAGTCATCGGAAAAACTCTCCTCCTCAGGCACAGCCGATACCAATTTGGAGAATGACCCAAAAGACGGATGTCTCCCAGAACAACAAAAAAAAGGCAAACAACCAGCAGAAGAGGATGTATGGTTGTTAAGAGCAAACTCAGCAAGTGGCAGAAACTCAGACCACCCCTCCTGATTGTCTGCCACAAAACAACGCAAGAACTGCTCAACATCCTGATTCTTCCTTTCTGTCTGGCCATTAGGCTCAGGATGATATCCGGATGAAAACGACAAATGAACTCCCAACCTGTCACAAAAAGCACGCCAAAAACGAGCCACGAACTGAGGTCCCCTATCCGAAACAATGTCAGTAGGAACGCCATGTAGTCTGACAATTTCCTTGACAAAGGCCTTAGCGAGAGTCTTAGCGCAGGGCAGTTTGATGAAAGGAACCAAGTGACACATCTTGCTAAAATGGTCCACGACCACCCAGATGACTGTGAAACCCTCAGAGGGGGGAAGGTCAGTAATAAAGTCCATAGCCAGATGTGTCCAAGGTGCACTAGGAACCTCCAGAGGGCAAAGCAACCCCGCTGCAGGAGTATGTGAAGACTTAGATCTAGCACACACCGTACATTGACGCACCCACTTAATGACTTCCTTCTGCCATCCAGGTCACCAAAAACTGCGACCCACAAGTCTCTTGGTCTCAGAAATTCCTGGATGACCTGCCAACCGAGACTCATGACACTCAACAAACAAATCTCTCCTAAAGGTCCTAGGCACAAACAACCTCCCATTGGGAGTGTTAGATGGGGCATTCTCCTGTGCTTTAAGAATCTCATCTTCCAAAACGGAGTCCAATGCAGCAATCACAACACCTTCTTGTAAAATGCTCCCCTCCTCCTCAGCACTGACCATGGGAGAAAAGCTGCGAGACAAAGCATCAGCTTTAACATTCTTGGTACCCGGGATGTAAGTAACGGAAAAATTAAACCGCGAGAAAAAAAGTGCCCACCTAGCCTGACGGGCATTCAAGCGCTTGGCAGCATCAAGATAGATCAGATTTTTATGATCAGTGAAAACCTGAATGGGAAATTCAGCACCTTCCAAGAAATGACGCCAGTGTTCAAATGCAAGTTTAATAGCCAGCAATTCCCGATTACCAATATCGTAATTAAGTTCAGTCTCAGAAATTTTTTTTGAAAAAAAAGCACAGGGATGTACTCCATCCTTGTTTTTCTGAGACAACACCGCACCGACCCCCACCGAAGAAGCATCAACCTCAACCAAAAACGGCTTAGTCACATCAGGCTGCATAAGGATGGGAGCAGAGCTGAACCTCTCCTTTAGAAACACAAAAGCTTCAATGGCATCAGTAGTCCACTGAACCACATTACCACCTTTCCTGGTGAGATCGGTCGGTGGTTTGACAATAATAGAAATTTTTTTAATGAATTTTCTGTAATAATTGGCGAAACCCAAAAACCTCTGTATCGATTTCAAATCAATAGGCCTAGGCCATTCCTGAACCGCCTGAACCTTCACAGGGTCCATCTCAAAGCCCTCGCTGGAGATAATGTAGCCCAAAAAACTAATTCTCTGTACAGCAAACTCACATTTCTCCAGCTTAGCAAAAAGCGAATTGTCAATTAATAACTGTAATACCTCACATACGCTCCGCCAATGAGACTCCAGATCAGGCGAATAAATCAAAATGTCATCCAAATACACAACCACATCTTTGCCGATCAAAGGTCTAAGGATGTCATTAATAAGATTCTGAAAAAATGCTGGAGCATTGGTAAGACCAAAAGGCATAACCAGGTACTCAAAATGACCCACAGGAGTGTTAAAAGCAGTCTTCCATTCATCACCCTCCTTCATGCGTAACAAATTGTATGCCCCCCGGAGATAAATTTTAGAGAACCACTTGGCCCCCACTAACTGGTTAAACAAATCAGGAAGCAATGGCAGTGGGTAAGGATTGCGTACAGTAATTTTATTAATCTCAAGAAAATCCAGACAAGGTCGTAAACCGCTGTCCTTTTTTTTAACAAAAAAAAATCCAACAGCCACAGGAGACTTGCAAGGCCTAATGTGACCGGCGGCCAAGCTTGTCTGTATGTATTCCTCCAAAGCCTTTCTCTCAGGAATAGTAAGATTAAATAAACGACTTTTAGGAAGAGTTGCTCCAGGGACAAATTCAATGGTACAATCATAGTCTCTATGGGGAGGCAATATTTGTGACTCCTCCTCAGAAAAAAACTCTCCAAAAATCCTGAATAGGTACAGGTAATTCCCCTTTTTTCACCGCAGCAATACGTCCGTTACAACACTTGTCATAACACTTAGGACTCCAGGACTTAATTTCATTGGTAGACCAATCCAGTACAGGATTGTGCAATTTTAACCAGGGTAACCCCAAAATTACTGGAGAAGGCAAATTATTTAATACCACCAAATCCAAATTTTCTTGGTGAATACCATTAATAGTGAGGGGAAATTCACAGACCTTGTGAGTAACACTCTTCAAAGGGGAGCCATCGACAGAAACCACAGCAATAGGGGATGACAAAGGTTTGGGTTTTAATTTTAGTTTTTCCAAGAATCCCCCATCAATCACATTCAGAGTAGAACCACAATCCACAAATATCCAAAATTCAATTAATTCTTCTCGAGCAGCAGTAGAAGCAGAAAGAAATACCCCCTTAGAATTTAAACAGGCAATACAGGCGTAACTGACCTTTTTTTTTTCTTTGTTCATACGAAGCACACAGTTCTTAATAAAATGGTCAGATTTCCCGCAATAAAAGCACAAACCTTCAGAAGATCTGCGGTCTTTTTCCTGAGAGCGGGGTGCCATCGCCCCAATCTCCATCGGCTTTCCAATGTCAGTACAGACCCTCTCAAGACTCGGAGCTGACATGGCAGAGGATTTACTTTCATTAACCCTTTCACGCAGTCTCCTGTCCACCCGTATAGCTAATTGCATAGCCTCCTGCAAGTTTCCAGGTGTGGGATAAGCAATCAGCAAATCCTTAACCCTTTCACCTAGCCCCGCAAGAAACAAACTTTTCAAAGCTGAATCATTCCACCCCACCTGGGCAGACCACCGACGGAAGTGAGAACAATATTTTTCCACATTACCTGATCCCTGCCTCAAATGTCTTAATTCAGTCTCAGCTGATGAGACACGATCAGGATCATCATACAACAAACCTAAAGCAGAAAAAAAAACTACCCGCTGATCTAAAGCATGGATCACTAGGTTGGAGAGAAACGGCTCATCCCTGAGGTTCTTTGCACAAAAGTGACATTATGAACCCTATGCGCTGTGATTCATCACCAGAGGATCTGGGTCTCAAACGAAAATACAATAAACAAGCATTTTTAAAGGAAAAAAATTCCTGTTGATCACCAAAGAATAAATCAGGCAAACATACCTTAGGCTCCACAAAATGTGCTCCAGAACAGCTACTCACGTGTTGTTGGAGCTCGGCCACCTCCAGAGAGAGTCCCTGCAGGCGTTGAGCCAAATCATGAACCGACACCATGATGGAAACTGGAAGTCTTTCCTTAGAGATAATTTTGGGCTGGACTTACTGTTATGATCTGCTACAAGCACTAAGGAAAGAAAGGAGATCTGTCCCTACAATAGAACTAAGCTAGATCCCTACGATGTAATGGGGAACCTGATCCTGCGATCAGACCCGCTAAAGTCCTTGGCTAGTCTGTACGAAGACCTATAGATGCAAGGGGGTGATCCCTACAAGAACTAGGGACTGGGATAAAGTTGGGCACCTCCTAGCAGAAATAGTAGCAGTAAAAGACAAACACACAACATAGAACATAAAGGTCCGAAGACCAAGCTAAACTGACTGAGACAGGTAACTAAGCACCAGGCTAACTTAAGAGTAGAAATTACAATGAAGTTGTAATGCACACGCCCGGACTGACTGGCATGTGTGTGTTTAGTGGTTCCACTGTGCCATGAACCGGAGAGTGTCTGGAGGGGCATAACTAAGTATCTGCCCGATCCGACCAAGGTCGCACGACGGCATACGACGCCAGTGCACCAGGGAGGAACCGAGCAGAGGGACCAGGGTCTACTCAAGGTCAGACTCCGGACACGGCTGTTGACCCACACCGGGGAATACAGGAACAGGCAGACTAGAGCGCAGGTTGGGTAGGGTCCAGTACAGACTGGGAGACAAATTCGGAGCCACAGATGCGGTAAACAAACAGAGAAAAGCGAAACCGCAGGTGCGGTAGTCAAGGCCGAGCAGAGCAGAACCGCAGACGCGGTAGACAAGAACAGACACAGCAGCAAGATACAGGAGCGGGTCTAGGTATGCGGCCCCTAGAAGGCGGAGCGAACAGGCAGGAGCGAGTTCACACAGGCCTGGAAATATAGCCTCCAGGATAGGCAGAAGACAACAGGCTAGAAGATAATACAGACAGGACACAGTTCAGACATGGGAACTGATACCGAAGGCAGGAAACATAAACGGGACCTGGCATATCAGTGACCAGAGGCCAACTGACAGAACACAATGCTCAGGCAGGGATTCATTGGAGCAGCTGGGTTAAATACCAGATGACAGACAGCAATAGGCTGAGGACGCACAAGGGGTGTGACTGCAGCAGGTACAAAAAGCAGTAAGTGATCGGGCGCCGCACTTAAGCAGCAGCCACAGAGGCAAGCAGACAGCATGGAGGGAAGCCAGGCTAGCAGACTGGACTGGAGATCAAGTGCGCGCTCTTGCACAGTGGGAGATGGACCACTATGCAAGGACGCAACCAGGTAAGTTACAGTACCCCCCCTCTTACGCCCCCTCTTCTTCAGGCCTGCCAGAATGTTCCGCAGGGAATTCGAGGGCCAATCCTTTACTTCAAGGAGATCACTTCCACTGTTCGCCGGAAAAACTGGTCTCCTCTGGGTAGCTAGGATGCTACCTCCTATCCAGCCATCCTCAGCAACAGACGAAACGGGTGGAGTACCAGGGATAGCACACAAGGAAGTCTCTCTCCACTTATTATCAGGTAGCACCCCAGAGGGTTCAGGAGACAACTGGAAGCCCTCCGCTGGGTTGGAGGGGTGCAGAGACTCAGGAGTAACCTCTGCTTCGGGGTACATCTTGTCAAGCTCACAGGATGAAATGGGCGAGGTATCAGGTACAAGGTGTAGAAAAGTCACTGTCTCTTTGTTATCAGGTGGTACCCCGGAGGATTCAGGAAACAACTGGGGGTCCTCCGCCCGGTCGGAAGAGTGCAGAGACTCGGGGGTAACCTCTGCTTTGGAGTACACTAGGTCGGACGAACTGGAAGAAGCGGGCGAGGTATCAGGTACCGAGTATAGGAGAGTCTCTGTCCATTCGCTATCAGGTAGCACCCCGAAGGATTCAGGAGACAACTGGAGGTCCTCCGCCTGGTCGGAGGGGTGTAGAGACTCGGGGATAACCTCTGCTTCAGAGTACACTAGGTCGGACTCACTGGAAGAAGCGTGCGAGGTATCAGGTACCGAGTATAGGAGAGTCTCTGTCCATTCGCTATCAGATAGCACCCCGAAGGGTTCAGGAGACAACTGGAGGTCCTCCACCTGGTCAGAGGGGTGTAGAGACTCGGGGATAACCTCTGCTTCGGAGTACACTAGGTCGGACTCACTGGAAGAAGCGTGCGAGGTATCAGGTACCGAGTATCGGAGAGTCTCTGTCCATTCGCTATCAGATAGCACCCCGAAGGGTTCAGGAGACAACTGGAGGTCCTCTGCCTGGTCGGAGGGGTGTAGAGACTCGGGGTTTACTACTGCTTTGAGGTACCCATTGTCAGGCTCACAGGACGGAGCGGACGAAGTATCGGTTACCGGGTGTAGGGAAGTCTCTCTCCATTTGTCATCAGGTGGTATCCCGGAGGATTCTAGGTGGGCAGAAGTCTCTTTGGGCAGGAGAACAGGTGTGCTACCCACGCATATTACCCATAGGGGCTGCTCCGGGATACCGGGAAATGAAGCTTCAGCAGGGACTTCAAGGTTGGGATCAGGAGGTCTTTGGGAGGACAGACCCAGGCGTGACGGCTTGCCTCTACGCCTAGCACGTCTGGACTGCCTCTTGAGGTTGGGAGAAGTATTCCAGAGAGCGTAGTCATCCTGTGTGGATTCTGGATGGGCAGTAGTCTCTTCGGGCAGGAGGACTAGTGCGCTACCCACACACATTACCCATCGGGGCTGCTTCGGGATTTTGGGAAGTGAAGCTTCAGCAGGGGTCTCCGGGTTAGGGTCATTGAAGACCATTAGAAAGGCCACCAGGAATGCCTGAAGGTCCAGGAGGATAGGATCCTGTGTTTCCCATAGGGGGTTGATCCATTCCAAGGCATCACCCGCTAGGTTAGACATAATGAATCCCACCTTAACCCGATCGGTGGGAAAACAAAGAGGGTAGAACTTGAAGTGTAGCAAGCATTGCTCCACAAATGCTCGACTCTGTCTTGGATCCCCATAGTACCGTGGCGGATCCGCAGGATTGAGTGCAGAAAGATCCATCTAGACGGGTGCGTAATTCGCCTGGAACTCAGCTAAAGAAAAAATATATATATATATATTTTTTTTTTATTTATTTTTAATGCACGTATTCGCTGGAAAATGTCTCAGAGAGCGAAGGCAGTGGGGCTCAACGGGAACCATGGCCTGAGCATGGTGTAATGCACACGCCCGGACTGACTGGCGTGTGCGTGTTTAGTGGTTCCACTGTGCCATGAACCGGAGAGTGTCTGGAGGGGAGAAACTAAGTATCTGCCCGATCCAACCAAGGTCGCACGACGGCATACGATGCCAGTGCACCAGGGAGGAACCGAGCAGAGGGACCAGGGTCTACTCCAGGTCAGACTCCGGACGCGGCTGTTGACCCACAATGGGGAATACAGGAACAGGCAGACTAGAGCGCAGGCTGGGTTGGGTCCAGTACAGACTGGGAGACAAATTTGGAGCCACAGATGCGGAAAACAAACAGAGTAAAGTGAAACCGCAGGTTCGGTAGTCAAGGCCGAGCAGAGCAGAACCGCAGACGTGGTAGACAAAACAGAGCAGAGCAGAACCGCAGACGCGGTAGACAAGGCTGAGCAGAGCAGAACCGCAGACGCGGTGGACAGGGCCGAGCAAAGCGAAACCGCAGACGCGGTGGACAGGGCTGAGCAAAGCGAAACCGCAGACGCGGTGGACAGGGCTGAGCAAAGCAAAACCGCAGACGCGGTGGACAGGGCTGAGCAAAGCGAAACCGCAGACGCGGTGGACAGGGCTGAGCAAAGCGAAACCGCAGACGTGGTGGACAGGGCTGAGCAAAGCGAAACCGCAGACGCGGTGGACAGGGCTGAGCAAAGCGAAACCGCAGACGTGGTGGACAGGGCTGAGCGAAGCGAAACCGCAGACGTGGTGGACAGGGCTGAGCAAAGCGAAACCGCAGATGCGGTGGACAGGGCTGAGCAAAGCGAAACCGCAGACGCGGTGGACAGGGCTGAGCAAAGCGAAACCGCAGACGCGGTGGACAGGGCTGAGCAAAGCGAAACCGCAGACGCGGTGGACAGGGCTGAGCAAAGCGAAACCGCAGACGCGGTGGACAGGGCTGAGCAAAGTGAAACCGCAGACGCGGTGGACAGGGCTGAGCAAAGCAAAACCGCAGACGCGGTGGGCAGGGCTGAGCAAAGCGAAACCGCAGACGCGGTGGACAGGGCTGAGCAAGCAAGAACCACCGAAGCGGCAAGCAAGGCATACCGGAGGGCACAGGGCTCAGTTCACACGGAACAGACAGGAAGGGAAAGGCAGAACCAGATACCCACAGAGTACTTGCAGAGAAGTTGCGAGTGGACCACAAACTCACAAACGGAAGTACAGTGACAGCGAGCAGGAGTTAGGTACGAGTTCAGACTCTGCAGAAAAAGGGAAGGTACGGACATAGAGAAAAACAAAACAGGCCAGGAGAGTATTCAGACAAGAACAGACAGACCAGCAAGATACAGGAGCGGGTCTAGGTATGCGGCCCCTAGAAGGCGGAACGAACAGGCAGGAGCGAGTTCACATAGGCCTGGAAATACAGCCTCCAGGATAGGCAGAAGACAACAGGCTAGAAGATAATACAGACAGGACACAGTTCAGACACGGGAACTGATACCGAAGGCAGGAAACATAAACGGGACCTGGCATATCAGTGACCAGAGGCCAACTGACAGAACACAATGCTCAGGCAGGGATTCATTGGAGCAGCTGGGTTAAATGCCAGATGACAGACAGCAATAGGCTGAGGACGCACAAGGGGTGTGCCTGCAGCAGGTACAAAAAGCAGGAAGTGATCGGGCGCCGTCCTTAAGCAGCAGACACAGAGGCAAGCAGACAGCATGGAGGGAAGCCAGGCTAGCAGACTGGACTGGAGATCAAGTGCGCGCTCTTGCACAGTGGAAGATGGACCACTATGCACGGACGCCGCCAGGTATGTTACAGAAGTCCAGCAAGGCTAGGAGGGCGGAGCAGGATTAAATAGGCAAACAAGGTCATATGACCAGCAAGATAGAAAAAACCTAACAGGAGAGTTCTAACACCAATGCCCTTTGAAATAGATGTAAAGGGCCTCATGAAAAAATGTTCCCATTATTAGGAAGTGAGTCTCCCATAGTGTTGGCCTATGCAGTTAATGCAAGGGCTACCAAACATTTGGAGGCACTCCAATGCCCCTTGGGAGAGACGTGTAGGAGGGCCTCATAAAAAATGTTCCCATTAGAAAGGAGCGTGTCTCCTATACTTGTAATGCCCATGAACTAAGTGTATGGGCTGACAAACAGTTACCCCTGGGGGGTATACATGAACATACTGTATAATTTTTTTTTTTACGAGCATCATAAACACCCTTTAAAAAAAAATATGTGGATGTTGCATCATGGACCACGGTCAACCTGGTGATATGGTGGTGGAGGATGAGGATGAGGAGAGAAAATAGCGAAAATCAGGAAGCGTATACCCATGTGTGGGTGTGAAGAGGTGCATGGGAATACACCTCCCAAAAAAAGACACTGGATTTGAGTTTATGCTACGCTGCTATCATTCGGTGGTGTTGAGAAGTCTGGCCCAATCCAGCCCTTGTTCATAAGAGACACCCTGTCAGTGTTTTCAGCATAACCTGATGCGCTTATCAGTTATAATTCCACCAGCGGCACTTAAAACCGGCTCTGATAAAACACTAGCGGCACGACAGGCCAGGACCTCCAAGGCATAGAGAGCCAGTTCATTCCACGTATCCAGCTTGGATACCCTATAATTATAAGACACAGAAGAATCATGGAGAACATTGGCATGGTCGGAAAGGTACTCCCTCTGCATCTTCCCAAACTTTGCACTCCATGTGATAGTACCCCGCGCTTCAGGGCCTGTAAGATGGGAGAGGCTGAGAAAATTCTCCCAGAACTTTGACAGTGTTCCCCTGCCTCTGCTGGATTGGAGTTGTGTCTCTCTCGCCTTTTGTCCTTGTTTATCCTACGAACTATGACCTCTGCCGCCAGTGTTTTCAGATGGGAATTTTTTTAATAGCTCCACAACAAGAGCCTTCTGGTACTGCCCAATTGTTGTAGACATTTCTGCCTCAGGAATAAGAGATATAAAGTTCTGCTTGTAGCATGGGTCTATAAGTGTCACCAATCAGTAATGACGGTCACCCAAAATTTTGCGTACGAGAGGGTCATCGGAAAAGCAGTGTAGCATAAAATCAGCCATGTATGCCAGACTGCTAACAGGCAAGACTTCCGTCTCCTCACTAAAAGGAAGAGTGACCATGCTCTCCTCCTCTCTGTCTTCAGGCCATCCACGCTGAACAGACGGTATGACAGTTGTGGAGGTAGTACCATCTATAGCACATGAACTAGCTCCTGTTCTTCCTCCTCCTCTTCCTCATTGTCACCCAATCCAAGTTCGGATGAGATGAGGCTGGGCTGCGTGTAATCACCCTGAATGGTTCCTTGCTCCATCTCATCGTGCTCCACCTGCAATGCATCCTCTTTGATTGTGAGCAGAGAGCATTTCAGAAGACAGAGAAGTGGGATGGTGACGCTAATTATGGCGTCATCGCCGCTCACCATCTTGGTGGAGTCCAAAATGTTTTGGAGGATGGTACATATGTCTGACATCCATGTCCACTTCAGAGTTCTTATGTGTGGAGTCTGAACTGAATACCGATGGCCTTGTTGATGCTGGTAGTCAACAACTTCCCTCTTCTGCTCACAAATGCTTCCAAACATCTGCAGTGTAGAGTTCCAACTCGTGGGGACATCACACACCAGTCTGTAAGCTGGAAGCTGCAAATGCTGATGAAACATGGCAAGGGTGGCGGAAACTGTAGGTTACTTTCTAAAATGGGCACAAAGGTGGCGCACTTTAACAAGCAGATCTGGCAGCTCCGGGTAGGATTTGAGAAACCGCTGAACCACGACATTAAGCACACAGGCCAGGCATGGTACGTGTGTGAGCTCGCCTCGCCTCAGAGCTGCCACCAGGTTCTGGCCATTATCACACATGACTATGCCTGGCTGTAGGTTCAGCGGTGTGAGCCACAGATCTGCCTGATCTTTCAGAGCTCTCCACAACTCTTCAGCATTGTGCAGTTTGTCACCTAAGCATATTTGCTTCACCAAAGCCTGTTGCCGCTTGGCCGAGGCAGTGCTGCAGTGCTTTCAGCTTGTGACTGATGTGGTCATTTCAGGGATGGAGGCTGAAGAGGAGGCTGAGGAGGATGAGGTGCAGGAGCTGTAGACTGTGGTGTCAACCCTGACTGACCTAGGGCCCGCAATCCTTGGTGTCGAGAGGACTTGTTCCGTCCCAAGGTACAACTGGGTCCCGACTTCCACTATTTTAACCCAGTGTGCTGTCAGCGAGATGTACCGTCACTGCTCACAAGCACTAGTCCACATGTCCGTGGTTAGGTGGACTTTCCCGGTAACTGCATTGTTGAGGGCAAGGTTAATGTTTTGAGACACGTGCTTGTGTAATGCAGGGACGGCACACTCGGAGAAATAGTAGCAGCTGAGGATCGAGTACTGAGGGATGGCCGCTGCCATCAGGTTCCGGAATGCTTCAGTTTCTACAAACCTAAAAGGCAACATTTCGAGTGCAAGCAGTCATAAAATGTGGGAATTTAGTAGTGTGTCCTGTGCGGCGTTGGCTGCGTATTTGTGATTGCGTTCCAAGGACAGGGGTATGGACAACTGAACGCTGCGCTGAGACAAGGACGTGGACGTGCTTCCTTATGCTGCTACTTGAGAGTGTGCAACCACAGGTGCAGGGCAGGAGGCATCTTCGCATGCACCATGGACAGGGGATTGGCTTGCACGCACAACAGCGGTAGAAGCAGTGGTGCCACCCGCAGACACTGTTTCTGGACCCTGGGGTGCGGCTCACTTAGTCGGGTGCTTTGCTGCCATATGCCTGATCATGAAGGTGGTGGCCAGGCTGGTAGTTTTGCAACTCCTGCTGATGCGGGCCTGGCATGTGGTACAAATGGCCTTTTTGGGGTTAGCGGCAGAGTCTTTAATAAACAACCAGACTCGGTAAGACCTAACAGTTCTACTGGCAACTTCCTTCGTGTTGGTGTTACAAGGAACGGTTGCCTGCCTTCTGTCTGCGGCCACCACACTGCTTCTTCCTGCCTGTTGGGGTGCTCTGCCTCCCTCCCCCTGTGTGCTGCTCTCCTCGCTCTGCATGTCCTCCTGCCAGGTTGGGTCAGTTATTATATCATCCACCACCTCGTCTTCCACTTCCACACCCTTGTCCTCCTCCTGAGTTTCTGGCAATTGTGTCTCATAATCGTCCACCTCTTGAGAAACTTTCTCACCGTCGCCTTCGTGTGAATGTAGCTGATCAAATATTTGAGCATCGCTACATGCGATCTCCTCTTGCCTAGCTTCAAGTGGACCGGGCTAGAGGACCGAATCTATAAATGGAAAAGTGAACAGCTCTTCAGAGTGTCCAAGTGTGGAATCAGTTGTCTCTGGGCACTTGGCATGGTGGGAGGAAGGTGGATCAGGGTGCGGAATATGCAGTCCATACTCACGGCTACTGAGATTTGACCGTGTGGAAGACAGGGTGGTAGTAGTGGTGGTGGCAAAGTGACTGGAAGCATTATCTGCTATCCAACCAACAACCTTTTGACATTGCTCTGGGTTCAATAGTAGTGTGCTGCGGTCCCCTAGGAATTGGAACAGGAAGGTAGGGCGAGAAGATGTAGGTGTTTGTTGTGGCACAATTTCAGCTTGCCCACAGCCTCGGCCTCTGTTTACAACATCACCATAACATCCAGTTCTCTGTCCCTTGCCACGTGCCCTGCCCATTTTAAATGGAGGACAATATCTTCCACTCTCACTACAAATGGCTGAATTTGGAACAAAGTTATAAGTAAACCGTGTGACAGAGAAATCAAAGTTTTAAATACCTGGCCTGTAGGTAACTATTTTGAACAGCAAACCGGTGTCAAAAACTTGGCTGACACACTGAAAAAAATTTGAATAGAGGCCATAAATGGCAGTATTTTCAGTGCAATTATATGTGATCTGTGCGACGGACAAAACACAGTGTTAAATACCTGGCCTGTAGGTAACTATTTTGAACAGCAAAGCGGTGTCAAAATCTTTGCTGAAACACTGAAAAAAATTTGAATGGAGGCCAGAAATGGCAGTATTTTCAGCGCAATTATATGTGATCCATGTGACGGACAAACCACAGTTTTAAATAGCTTGATTTTTAGCGCTGTAATATGGAAAAGACCTGGCTGTATTCTGCTGCGCCAACAAGCAAATGGCACAGAAAAACAGTGTTCTCTGGATTGCTTTTTAAGCAAATAATGAGGATTAACATCTCACAAAAACTATTCCTGGGCCCTGAGACCCGGGCCTTTGTCTAGAAATGTCTAACAGCAGCAGAAGGCAGAACTGGAATAGAGCCTCTTGTGCCTGCCTATATACACTGCCTGCTTGATATCTCTGCAGATGGATTAGTCCTCAGAAGGACTGTTTGTTGAGATGGATATGTGTAATGTACTTGTTTTCTCCCTACACTACCTAATACACAAGAAAATCTCTCCCTAGCTCAGCAGCACCTCTTCCTACACTGCCTGCTTGCGGAGTAGACTGACTAGCACAGTGGCATCAGGTCTGATATAGACCTGATGACGCTGTGTGGCCAGCCAATCACTGTAATGCCACAACCAACATGGCTGCGGCATTACAGTGAGTGGCAGGCAATCCCTGCATGTTCATTGACTCTGTAAAGAGCGCCAAACATGCAGGGAGGGGACTTGAGCATCAGTCTGAGCATCTCGCAAGTACTCGGCTAGCTTCGAGCATTTTGAGTACTGAGATGCTCGGGCAAGTACCAAGTACTTGTGAGTATGCTCGCTCATCACTAGCTAGTATCTCTTTGCTGCACACAAGCAGTGTCATAGCCTCATCATGCCAACCGTGTCACTAAGAAAGCTAGAACCACCAGCCAGCAGCTTCATACTCCAGTCAACTTCAGCTTTTTGCAGCAGGCTTGAAAAATGTGAATATGGCAGCCATCGTGTGGCAGCTCTTCTGTGAATGACTCTAGATTTTACCATATCGGATTGGGAGCACTGCGTCTCTCTGATTCAGTGAATTGATGATTTTAACTGCCAGTTCTGCTGAACTTGGGAGAACTTATACCTTTACAATGTGCCAGCACACTTTGAATTATGAATACATAAATTCCAATACTGCAATATTGCTGTAACCATTAAAAATGTAAGGTACTTAGTGTTTTTTGATTAAAGAGTGGAAAAAACATCCAACTATGTCAAGATGTATCTTTTAAAAACTACTATATGTACTACTTCTCCATGTGCCCAATCAACCTCATGTGAATGGGGAGTGAAAATGAAACCAACCATAGCTCTAAATTAAAACCTGTCATAGGAAAGGTGGGTGGCTAAGGGTGATAAGCCCTGGAAACCCCCACCTCCCACCCCCCAAAAAAAATAAATAAATGGATGGTCCCATCCTTGGCTTGTACAGCATATTTCAACTTTTTTGGCCGAAAGCTTACAAAAGCAGGAATCACAGTAATGTCATTTTTCACTCCCTTTCGAAAGTTGTAAATAATTCTACCAGTTTGCTTTTATGGTGAGGATGTAAAAGCATGACTATCCAATAGTCAACCCTTTGCTTGATGCTAATGACATGCATGTCAGCCCCCAAGCAAATCAATGTTGCAGCTAGTTATATTTTCCAGTAGGTTCACTTTCTGCAACCCACTGCAACAGTTAGTTGTCATAGCCAGCATTATAGTCAACATCAATGACCCACTGACTGTCAGCATCATTCTCTGCCTGTGGCAGGGATAACTCAATGTCCCCCTTCACATCTACCTGCTTCTACTCTTCCTCTACTTCCCCCCTTTCCTCCACATCCTTCTGCATGTTACATTGTCCTTGTGGGTCCCCAGCAACCTTAGGGAGGCGATGAACATGTAGAAAGGTGAAGAAGCCTCGACTTCAATATCATCATAAAAAGCGTCGGCTCAAGTTTTTGAAAAGTATGAAAAGTGGACAGTAGAAGATTGGAAATGGGTGATTTGAAGTGATAAGACAAAATTCAATATATTAGGCTCTGATGGGTGCAAATGGGTCTGTAAGTAAAAAGGGAGATTGAAGGAACTGTCACGTTCGGTGGAGGAAGCCTGATGATATGGGGTTGTTTCACAGCCAAAGGCGTTGGATACTTGACCAGGATTGATGGTAGTCTAAATGCTGAGTCATATGTGAGTATCCTACAAGACAAGTTACTTAGTAAACTTGAGTACTATGGATAGGAAAAAGACGACATAGTGTTCCAACAGGACTACAGCTACAAGCATACATCGAGAGTGGCAATTAAATAGTTCAATGACAATGAAGTAGAGGTGCTGGATTGGCCCCGACAGTCTCCAGACCTCAACCCAATCAAACACTTGTGGGTAGAGACTTGGGATCAGATTTGACTTTGAATCTCATCGAGAGCATGCCCAGAAGGATTCAGGCAGTGTTGAAAGACAAAGGTGGATTTACAAAATAATAAAAATTAAAATTTAGATTTTTAGAACCGTAGCAGTAACAATGCAGTGATATGACAAGAATCTGCATAACTAATCCTGTGCCAAATAGTTGCAAGTCAAATTTATTTATGAGATAGCCAAGATGATTGTACATAAAATGATGGTAGTCTCACGTTCGAAGCCATATTGGAAAGTGAGATATAGAGCCTGAAAGTCAAAAGTTCAAAACATTGTCATCGACAGTGTAAATTTAAGGGGAATTACATTTTGAAGGCTATAAATGTCCCTACTGACAAATTTAGTAACCATTTTGAAGGGCCTCAATAAGTATCACACGTCCCTCATCAGCTGCCAATGGCAGATTTCAAAGAATCCCAAACTCTACTTGTCCTGCTGCATAATGTAATCAGTCACGACTCTAAGCTACTCATACAGATGCTCCAACATATGCAGCATTTAATTCTTTCATTTTGCAACTTTGTAAATCAAGAGGTACTTAGGCAGACAGTTCCATTTTGGAAAGCCTGCGGGGCATGCTTTATCATTTAAGAACAAATGAAATGCCCACTCTCCTGGCTATGGCCTCTAGCTTCTTCAATCGGATATATTTCTTTTAGAAATATTGCATGCTCAAATTTAGGACATGCATTATGCAGAAAGAATGAGACACTTTGCCAAGTGTAATGTGGCTACAATATTCTGAGAATTGTCACTTATAACATGCCCAGCTGCAGTTGATATGGATTCATCCAGCTTCAGATTTTCTTCTTGATGCAGAACAACCCATACTTTGAGTTGGCCATTAAATACATTTACTATCCCTGTCCATAATGGCCACTTCACTTGTAAAATGGTGTATTGCAATTTTGAGCTCAATGTTAAGTCTAGAGAGGGGCCCATATTCTGCTGAAATATCTTCCTGGGAGGCTGAGCACATGCCATCATTTCTCAAAAGGCACTGACATCCACTAAGAGGTACGGTAGTGACTGCACCAACAGCAACTTGAGCAGGTGGTAGTTGATTTGGCACAAAAGTAGATCAGGGCTGGCATCAGCACCTGGAATACCCATGCAAGTGTCAAGGCCCTGGACCATCAGAGGGGCCCACTCGCTGTTGGGGCTCAGGCTGCTTCACCTAAACCTGTTCAGGACCGCCGGAGCTGCTTGAGTGCCCGCACTTCACCAGACATGGCCACTCTCTGTGTGGCTGTGTCTGGTAGTAATGACACGGCAGGGGTGACACTGCGCCTTTAATTGTGCTTGTGTGTCAGCCCTGCCACATCAGCAGCGCCAGAGGTCCTGAACAGGTGGTGGGGAAGCGTCCCCAGCCCGGGCCCCGATGGCAAGTGGGTCCCTCTGATGGTGCAGGGCCATGTCTGACACGAGAGCGGCCCTGCACTGCCATGTACCTGAGGAGCTGCTGGACTGGACACAGGCCGGGGCAGGTAAGCGAGGCTTCCACAATCCCCATATTAAAAATATTTCTAATGTGTGCGTGTGCATGTATGTATGATGTGAATGTCAGTGTATGTCAGTGTGTATGACTTTGTATATGTATTTATGTCTGTTTTATATGTGTTTTTAAGAATTTGTGTTCAAATATTTACGTATGCGTGTATGTGTACGTATCTGTGTATATGTTTGTGTATGTGCATGTTTGTGTATTGTATGTGTGCATATATGTGTACCATGTGCATGTGTGTATGCGCGTGCATGCCTGCATGTGTGTGCATGTCTGCATTCTGTGTGTGTGTGCATGTCTGCGTACTGTGTGTGTGTGCATGTCTGTGTACTGTGTGTGTGCATGTCTGCATACTGTGTGTGTGCATGTCTGTGTACTATGTGTAGCCATGTTTGCGTATCATGTGTGCGTGCATGTCTGCGTACTGTCTGCATGTGTACATACCATGTGTGAATGTCTACGAACCGTGTTTGTGTATGTCTGCATATTGTGTGTGTGCATGTGTGCGTACCATGTGCATGCATGTCTGTGTACTGTGTGTATGCATGTATGCGTACTGTGTGTGTGTGCATGTTTGCGTACTGTATGTGTGCATGTCTGCGTACCGGGGGTGTATGGCTGCATACTGTGTGTGCATTTCTGCATACTGTGTGTGCATTTCTGCGTACCGTGTGTGCATGCATGTCTGCGTACTGTGTGTGTGTGCGTGCATGTCTGCCTACTGTGTGTGAGTGCGCATGTTTGCATATGTGAAGGATGAGGTGACAGGCTGGGCCCTGTGTTGTATACATATATTTCTCCGCCGTATCTGTGCATCATGAATGGTGGGATGTATTAAAGGGGCCCACTGAGACTCTTTAGCCCGGGGCCCACGAAAACCTGGAGCCGGCCCTAATATAGATGACTTGGAGCATATGGTTGTTTCCTGTTCAAACAATCAGGTATGGATATATAACGGTGTGACAGAGAAAGAAGATGAGGAGTATTCGAAGTTCGACAAGCAGTATTTGATGATGACAATGACGATACCAGCCAGACGCTAGTTGATGATGCAGCCTGGCTAACAGAAAGATCAGGAGAAGGGGTAGGAGGAAAGCTTGAGATTTTCACATATTATTGGCTAGCTTGCTTTTTTCCACATGACCAGATGATGTTGCTTCATGTGCTGATGGAGATCTGTAATTTCTAGCCTTATTGAGGTATGACATCCACTGACAAATTTCCTCCTGAAGAGCCTGCAAACTACAAAAGATTTGTCGGCTAGCAATATGGAAATGAATTTCCGCACCCAAGATGACTGCATTTAGGCAGATTTGCTCCCACCATGACCACTAGTAGCTTTCAGGCATCTTCTGCACCAACAATAGTTGTGGCATCACCTGCTCCAAGGTGACCAGGAATCAGCCTCCGGATGTTCTTTGGCCAGATGTCTTTCCTGCTCTTTATCGCACCACTCCACCATGCACCCTCCTGTGATGATATCACCTCCCTCCTCATCTGATAACATCTCCTTCTCATCACAAATATCTGGTTCCCAGGTACTGTCCACATACAATCATCATCTATGACTCAGTGTGGGTAATGTCCTCAGCTTCTTGACCACCCCCTGGTTACCACCTCTAGACTTGTCCTGACTCAGAGTTCCACTACCACCTAACTGCCACAGCCACTGCCGAAGCCCCTACCACCATGGCTGACAAACCAACCAACATATCTAGACATTTGAATCATGTCGCCATCTCATCTGAGTACAAATACTGACTGTTCATTTCATCCAGTAAATCAATTAGAAAAAGTTGTTGTGAAATATCTCACTTAGTCACCAAAGTACTATGGCTTAGAGGACTAAGAGGTAAAAAAGGTAGACATGCCATTGACTGAATTAAAAGTCCACAATGTAAAATATTAACTATTATGGTAATAAAAGAGGAGGACTATGCAGAATACAGACTCAAACTGATGGTGTCACTGATAGAGGTAACAACATCTTGTTGTTACTGAACCGAGTGATGTGTTATATTTTCCACAATGTTCTCCACTTCCTTTCAACTAATACGCTTGCATAGTAGATCTATTGTGACCTGCACTTAGTAGTACTACTCCCTGCATGGCTGATACTAGTGGTTGTGGTGATGCTTCTGATTGTGGCACCAACCTAATAATTATTGCAATATGCTGTGGTATGGTTTTTTTACATTGCCATTTTTTCTTTTACCATACATTTTTTACTACACTGTAACAAACGTTCGTACCGGTTTTCAATCATAATTCCCCCTTCCCAAAGAGGACTTACAAGAAAATACACATCCAAAAAAATATCTGCAACAGACCATAGTATTGGTGTGGCATGAACAATAATTTGACCAATAAACCAGATATGGAGAAAACATTAGTTTGTGAGATAGACAGTGGCAGTAAAATGTCTGGATTTTTTTTAAAAAAAATCCCTATTATTAAACACAATTATTTTTCCAAAACAGGAATGAATAAGAAATGCTAGGTACACTTCCAAAATATAACATCAAGTTTCAAAAACTATCAAGTTTGAGGAAACATAAGAATACTTAACCAATGTATCTTGATTGAAACATTATATTAAAACTATGAAAATGTATTTTTACATATAAGGTGCAACTATGAAAGCAAGGATTACTTAAACATGCAAGGTTATGATTTAAAAAGATTTAGGTGCCCACTACAGTTATGGCTCCAGATATTTAAATTACTAAATCAGCATTATATACTTTCAGGTGATGTTACCCAATAATTACAACTGTATTAAATGATAATAAAATGAGTCAGAGTCTTAACAGGTTCAAATTCTTTGCTTAAAAATAAAGTGATATGTGCAAAATCCAGTGCCTTTATAAATCTAGTGGATCCCTGTAAGTTGTCAATGCACTGCTCCGAATTATTCATGTGCAATATGTATTTGGATTTGTTCAATGTTTCAATCAATATAACCATGTAAATACCTGTAGCTAAATGATCAATATTTATGTGCTGTTAGCCTCGCTGCCCCAACTTGTGTTTCGCTCATGTGTTCATCAGGGGGCAAAGCACAGCATGCAATATGAGTTTGCCATTGGCTGCTGAGACATGGACCAAGATGACAAAGCTCACGTCATCTAACGGAGAACTTTGTCATCTCAGTTTCTGCCTATGCAGAGCACAGCAGCTGAAAGCAAACTAATTGTGACTATTTAGCTCTGCATATGAACCTGCAGTTCAATGTTATTGAGCTGTTTTACTCTTCTAGCTGGCCCGTCTCCAGGCTGGCACATACTGCTCCTCATGCCACTCCAAGAAGAAATAGCAGTCAGGATGGAGAGAATGATGGTGAAATTTTGTTATCTCATAGAATTTTGTACCCAGGGCTCTTTAAATATTTAAAGTACAATATGGACATCTACCTGTCTTCCACTGCTTTAATACTCTGCTTTAACTTGCATGTTTTAAACTCATACACCTAAAACCTGAATTATAAAATAAGAAAGTAATGTGCATACATACTCATATTTTATGGCACTATTTTTTTTTTTTTTAATTTCACCCAGTACCTTACACATTTGTATGCTTTTATGCTTATTAGTATCAAGGTATAATGGTTAGTAAAAAAATCCGTAAAACTTCAAATCTGTGATTAAAAGTTTTCAATGTTGCTTTAATAAACAGTTGAATTAAATATTTTTATAGTTGACATTTCTATTATTCATTTTTTTAAGCTACACGTGCTAGTGTGTTTTGTGCGTATTTTCCCAGCAACTGAAAATGTTTATTATATCTGACTTAGCCGATAGTGTTTATCAATTAAAATAAAGGCTTGCCCAATCATTTTGAGAGTCTCAGGGCAAATTACAAAATTATAATTTAAGAATGTTACCCTACGCAATCAAATTTGTATAATTAGGTATTACTTAAATCCAGCTTTTATCTCAGTGGGGGATTTTACTAGCTAGAACATCAGACAATTTCATATATGTTTTATTAAAGAAAAAAAAATCCTTTGACAAAATTGCACCAATTGTCTGACATACCTAAACAATTTTCAGGGAAGGCTTTAACTGAAAATTACATCAGGTTCCCACAGGAGTAAAGTCTACAAGTAATAGCATTTAGATAACATCGAAATTACCAGAATCGAGTAACTGAAGACTGTTGTGCAAATACAGCTGTTTCATGCACACTGTATGCTTCTTTCATAGTCTCAGTTTTCTGCAATTTTCATGAAAAGTATATCATTCCTAATCCTGTCATCCAAAATCTTCCTGTGAGTTCACCAATCTGCTTGTTTTACCGATAGAGCCAAGAGTCTGTCTTTTCTAATTGCCCTGCTTGCCTCCTCTGCAGGAACACTGTAATTAGAGGTAATCGGTCTAATTTTCCCTCTTCTCTAATCATTATTGAAGTAAACGTGTTCTACTTAAAACAAATTAATCCCTAAAAAAAAAAAACTGTCACATTCCCGAAGAGTGTGGGAGGAGGAAGATGTCTTCTCCGCCTACTCAGGATAATTTATAGGTTTTAGAATAATACTTTTTTTTTTTCTTTGGTTGATCTGTCAGTGGATTATTGAAAATGTCATTGAATTGATGCTTTGTGTTACAATAAAAAAAGAAAAAGAGGATGATGGAAAAAAAAAGCATTAAGAGAATGTATAACAGCTCTGGGTAGATTCAGTCCATTAAATGCAAGGTCAGAATTCCTCTGTTAACTCTAGCCAGCCTGCACAGCAAAGCATTGTGAAAATTACAGAAAAACACAGTTAAGATGCAAAGCCACGTGTCCTAGTGATTGTTGGCTGAGTTATGAAGCAAGCTGAATGTCATTTACAGATCAAGCTTCTGGCCTTCAGAGGAAAATATGTGCAATGAATGTGTATATATATATTTTTATTTGAAAAGGTGAATTACACTTTTCAAAGAAATCAACTGATTAGCTATATATACTTTCCGCACATAGCTAACATACACTGCTCAAAAAAATAAAGGGAACACTGAAATAACACATCCTAGATCTGAATGAATCAAATATTCTCATTGAATACTTTGTTCTGTACAAAGTTGAATGTGCTGACAACAAAATCACACAAAAATCATCAATGGAAATCAAATGTATTAACCAATGGATGTTAGGCACCAGGCAGTTTCTGGATCTGAAATGGGTTCAGAATCTTCAGTGGATTCTGTGGTCTCCCATTCTGGTCCAGCCAGGGTTGATGCTACAGAGCATCACCATTGGTCCCAACGCCTAGCTAGTGCACGAGATGCACAAGTTGTATCACGGATGCTTGTGCCTAGCAGTATGAAGTTTAGGTTGCGGAGGGAGTCAGGGCTCCGTCAGCCTAAGTCCAAGATACATCGCACTGAGCATGCCCGTGACATGGCGGACCGTGATTGGTGGTTCGGGAGCCAGCTAATCGGGTGACCTGGCACCGCCTGATTGGTCACGGGTGACGTCACCAATGGTGCAACCGTGGGCAGGGCTTAAACTTTAAAAGGCCCGCCCACAAACATGGCGGCACGCTCTGATCTTTGAGCAGTGATGGTGTTGTCTGGACGCTTGGCCTTTGAGCTCCACGTATGCTTTTAGTGGAAATAGGCAGGCTTAGTGGAAATAGGCAGGTTAGTGGAAATAGGCAGGTAGCTTCGTCGTACAGACTGGCTTCGAATAGGGGGTCGCCATACACCCCGAGCAGTCTGCAGACGTCCTATTCCTGGTACCGCCTGTGAGCCACGTGGAGTGATTCTCCTCAGTCCGGTAGCACGCCGGCTGAGAGCACTTACACGCCGGCGTGAGTCACACACGCATCCTAGCGCCAACTTTGCAGTCCCTGTGCTGCAACAGGACTACAGATACTTTATTTATCTCACATCTCTCGTGAAGTTAACGGAGATAGTGCCGATTCCTATTCCCGCCCCGGTGTGCTGTAACACGGAGGGGATTGTTATTTAGTTGGTTATTTCCTTCTAACCTGGAAGGTGTTCGGCCGCAGTCCACCAGGCTGCATCACGGACCCCAGGGTTCAGTTGCTTTCCATTTTAATAAAGTTGTTTGCAACCGTCCCCTTAACAATGGAGGCCTGGATTTGGAGTCACACCCAAAATTAAAGTGGAAAAACACACTACAGGCTGATCCAACTTTGATGTAATGTTCTTAAAACAAGTCAAAATGAGGCTCAGTATTGTGTGTGGCCTCCACGTGCCTGTAAGACCTCCCTACAACACCAGGGCATGCTCCTGATGAGGTTGCGGATGGTCTCCTGTGGGATCTCCTCCCAGACCTGGACTAAAGCATCCGCCAACTCCTGGACAGTCTGTGGTGCAACGTAACATTGGTGGATGGAGCGAGACATGATGTCCCAGATATGCTCAATCGGATTTAGGTCTGGGGAACGGGCGGGCCAGTCCATAGCTTCAATGCCTTCATCTTGCAGGAACTGCTGACACACTCCAGCCACATGAGGTCTGGCATTGTCCTGCATTAGGAGGAACCCAGGGCCAACTGCATCAGCATATGGTCTCACAAGGGGCCTGAGGATCTCATCTCGGTACCTAATGGCAGTCAGGCTACCTCTGGCGAGCACATGGAGGGCTGTGCGGCCATCCAAAGAAATGCCACAGAACACCAGGATTGGCAAAGTCACCACTGGCACCCTGTGCTCTTCACAGATGAAAGCAGGGTGACACTGAGCACATGTGACAGACGTGACAGAGTCTAGAGACCCAAGGAGAGCAATCTGCTGCCTGCAACATCCTTCAGCATGACCAGTTCGGCAGTGGGTCTGTAATGGTGTGGGGTGGCATTTCTTTGGAGGGCCTCCCAGACCTGGACTAAAGCATCCGCCAACTCCTGGACAGTCTGTGGTGCAATGTAACATTGGTGGATGGAGCGAGACATGATGTCCCAGATATGCTCAATCGGATTTAGGTCTGGGGAACGGGCGGGCCAGTGCATAGCTTCAATGCCTTCATCTTGCAGGAACTGCTGACACACTCCAGCCACATGAGGTCTGGCATTGTCCTGCATTAGGAGGAACCCAGGGCCAACTGCATCAGCATATGGTCTCACAAGGGGCCTGAGGATCTCATCTCGGTACCTAATGGCAGTCAGGCTACCTCTGGCGAGCACATGGAGGGCTGTGCGGCCATCCAAAGAAATGCCACAAAACACCAGGATTGGCAAAGTCACCACTGGCACCCTGTGCTCTTCACAAATGAAAGCAGGGTGACACTGAGCACATGTGACAGACGTGACAGAGTCTAGAGACCCAAGCAGAGCAATCTGCTGCCTGCAACATCCTTCAGCATGACCAGTTCGGCAGTGGGTCTGTAATGGTGTGGGGTGGCATTTCTTTGGAGGGCCGCACAGCCCTTCATGTGCTCGCCTTAGGTAGCCTGACTGCCATTAGGTACCGAAATGAGATCCTCAGACCCCTTGAAAGACCATATGCTGGTGCAGTTGGCCCTGGGTTCCTCCTAATGCAGGAAAATGCCAGACCTCATGTGGCTGCAGTTTGTCAGCAGTTGATGTAAGATTTAGGCATTGAAGCTATGGACTGGTCCGCCCATTCCCCAGACCTGACACCGATTGAGCACATCTGGGACATCATGTCTCACTCCATCCACCAACGTCACATTGCACCACAGACTGTCCAGGAGTTGGCGGATGCATTAGTCCAGATCTGGGAGGAGATCCCACAGGAGACCATCCGCAACCTCATCAGGAGCATGCCCAGGCGTTGTAGGGAGGTCATACAGGCACGTGGAGGCCACACACAATACTGAGGCTCATTTTGACTTGTTTTAAGGACATTACATCAAAGTTGGATTAGCATGTAGTCTATTTTTCCACTTTAATTTTGGGGGTGACTCCAAATCCAGGCCTCCATTGGTTTAAAAAATTGGATTTCCATTGATGATTTTTGTGTGATTTTGTTGTCAGCACATTCAACTCTGTACAGAACAAAGTATTCAATGAGAATATTTCATTCATTCAGATCTAGGATGTGTTATTTGAGTGCTCCCTTTATTTTTTTGAGCAGTGTATAATGCATGCAGTCGTAACATGCGTTAACATTAGTGTTGAGCGAACATGCTTGACACTGCTCGGTACTCGCCCGAGCATCACGCTGCTCGGGATGTTCGGCGAGCACCGTGCATTTCCGGGTTACCCGGCGGGAGCTCGGGTCTCCGCCCTGCATGCTTGGCACTCTTTACAGAGCCAATGAACATGCAGGGATTGCCAGCCAGTCACTGTAATGCCGCAGCCATGTTGTTTGTGGGCATTACAGTGATTAGCTGGCCGCACAGCGTCACCTCGAGTATTTAAATCCGGGCGCCGCCATCTTGGACACAGTCTCTCCGGATCAGACAGTGTAGGGACATTGCTGCTGATTTAGGGAGAGATATATCCTGCAAAATAGTTAGTGTAGGGTCTGTAAAGGCTGCCAGATCAAACAAACAGTCCTTCTCAGGACTAATATCCATCCCAGGTATATCAGGCAGGCAGGCAGGCAGGCTGTATAGGAGACGCAGTGGTTATACCAGCAAACGCTGCATTACAGTCCTGTCTGCTGCTCCTGTTGCTGAAATTGCTGGACTTAGCTCCAGGTCCTGGGGGCCAGGAAAAATCCTTTTTTTTTAATCTAAATCCTCTTTTTTTTTTCCTCCTTCACAATGTACAAATACCCATCTTATTAACCTTTTGGTGCCCCCCCCCCCCAAAAAAAAAGTGTGCCTCTGATTTTTCAGACACAAATATATCTGTTGAAAATAGTCTGGTATAGGCCAGAGAGACAGAAGTGAGCTTTTGCTGTTCCACGGTAAAAAATCTCTATTATCCTGCTTTTTGCATTTTTTGCTGTAAAAAAAAAAAATAGTGTCTCCCTGATTTTTCAGACACAAATATGTCTGTTGAAAATTGTCTGGTGTAGGCCCGAGAAATACAAGTGTGGTTTTGCAGTTCCACGGTACAAACCTCTGTATTATCCGCTTTTGGGCCATTTGTATCTAAAAAAAACAGTTTGAGTGTGTTGCTCACTGTTCAGCCGCAAATATATATATATTTTAAAAAGCCTGGTATACACCAGTAAATTATTACTGTGGTTTTGATGTTCCACGGTAAAACATCTCTATTATCCTGTTTTTGGCATTTTTTGCTGTATAAAAATAATAATAGTGTCTCCCTGATTTTTCAGACACAAATATATCTGTTGAAAATAGTCTGGTGTAGGCCAGAGAGACAGAAGTGTGCTTTTGCTGTTCCACTGTAAAAAATCTCTATTTTCCTGCTTTTTGCATTTTTTGCTGTAAAAAAAAAAAAAATAGTGTCTCCCTGATTTTTCAGACACAAATATATCTGTTGAAAATAGTCTGGTTTAGGCCCGAGAAATACAAGTGTGGTTTTGCAGTTCCACGGTACAAACCTCTGTATTATCCGCTTTTGGGCCATTTGTATCTAAAAAAAACAGTTTGAGTGTGTCGTTCACTGTTCAGCCGCAAATATATATATATTTTAAAAAGCCTGGTATACACCAGTAAATTATTACTGTGGTTTTGATGTTCCACGGTAAAACATCTCTATTATCCTGTTTTTGGCATTTTTTGCTGTATAAAAATACTAATAGTGTCTCCCTGATTTTTCAGACACAAATATATCTGTTGAAAATAGTCTGGTGTAGGCCAGAGAGACAGAAGTGTGCTTTTGCTGTTCCACGGTAAAAAATTTCTATTATTCTGCTTTTTGCATTTTTTGCTGTAAAAAAAAAAAAAAATAGTGTCTCCCTGATTTTTCAGACACAAATATATCTGTTGAAAATAGTCTGGTGTAGGCCCGAGAAATACAAGTGTGGTTTTGCAGTTCCACGGTACAAACCTCTGTATTATCCACTTTTGGGCCATTTGTATCTAAAAAAAACAGTTTGAGTGTGTCGCTCACTGTTCAGCCGCAAATATATATATATTTTAAAAAGCCTGGTATACACCAGTAAATTATTACTGTGGTTTTGATGTTCCACGGTAAAACATCTCTATTATCCTGTTTTTGGCATTTTTTGCTGTATAAAAATAATAATAGTGTCTCCCTGATTTTTCAGACACAAATATATCTGTTGAAAATAGTCTGGTGTAGGCCAGAGAGACAGAAGTGTGCTTTTGCTGTTCCATGGTAAAAAATCTCTATTATCCTGCTTTTTGAATTTTTTGCTGTAAAAAAAAAAAAAAAATAGTGTCTCCCTGATTTTTCAGACACAAATATATCTGTTGAAAATTGTCTGGTGTAGGCCCGAGAAATACAAGTGTGGTTTTGCAGTTCCACGGTACAAACCTCTGTATTATTCACTTTTGGGCCATTTGTATCTAAAAAAAACAGTTTGAGTGTGTCGCTCACTGTTCAGCCGCAAATATATATATATTTTAAAAAGCCTGGTATACACCAGTAAATTATAACTGTGGTTTTGCTGTTCCACGGTAAAAAATCTCTATTATTCAGGTTTTGGTAGTTTTTTCCGTAAAGAAAAACAGTAGTGTCTCCTGACTGTTGTGACACAAAAATATATCTGTTGAAAATAGTCTTGTGTAGGCCCGACATCCCAGTGTGGTTTCACAGTTCCACGGGTCAAATCGCTGTTGTAGCGCCGGCGTCCCTGCCCTCTGCTAGGCAGGGATGCTGTTCCCCTCACCTCTCTGCTCCGTGCCCGGCGTCCTCCTCCCGCTCTGCTGGCAGCGCGCGCTCCTTCCCGGCCACTGTGCTTAGGGCGCGCTCGCGCGCTCTCCCTCCCTCTTAAAGGGGCCGCGCGCGCCGTCCTAAGGAGTCCCCGGCCAATGGCCGGAGGACTTCACCATATATAAGGCACCTCCCCCAAAATGGAGGTGTCCGAGCAATGTTGTTGCACTGTTCACTACTCTGCTTCAGCCCTCAGGTCCCGTTGCCAGTTACCTGCCAGTTACCTGCCAGTTACCTGCCAGATTCCTGCCTGATTATCTGCTACCTGCCTGCTAGTCTGAGGTCCGACGGTCTGCCTTACTTCTCCTGTCAGTCTGTCTAAGGACCAGCCTGCCCGCTCACCTGGGAGCGCACATCAGCCACCTGCCTGCTTGCCCGAGGTCCGACGGTCTGCCTTCCAACTCCTGTCAGTCTGTCTATGGACCAGCTTGCCCGCTCACCTGGGAGCACACACCTGCTACCTGCCTGCTAGTCTACCTGGAGGCTCCGCCGTCACGTGCTGTGACCACCTGCCTGTCCAGTGACTCCTGCTCGCTCACCTGGGAGCGCTCATCAGCTGCCTGTCTACTAGCCTACCTGGAGGCTCTGCCGTCACGTGCTGTGACCACCCGCCTGTCCAGAGACTTCTGCCCGCTCACCTGGGAGCGCTCATCTGCCGCCTGTCTGTTGGTCTTCCTGGAGGCTCCGCCGTCACATGCTGTGACCACCCGTTCATCCAGAGACTCTCGCCTGCTCACCTGGTAGCTCACGTCTATCATCAGCCGCCACAGGTCGTACCAACCCTTTACCTAGAGACTGCCCCGGTCACTTGCCGTGACCATCTGCCCGTTCATCCAGAGACTGCCCCGGTCACTTGCCGTGACCTCCAGCCCGTTCACTCAGAGACTGTCCCGGTCACCTGCTGTGACCATCAGCCCGTTCATCCAGAGACTGTCCCGGTCACTTGCCGTGACCTCCAGCCCGTTCACTCAGAGACTGTCCCGGTCACCTGCTGTGACCTCCTGCCCGTCTTCCCTGGTCGCCACCCGCTCCCTTACAAGGACTACCCCCTTGTATAGTAGCTCAGAGGTTCCGCGTCCCAGACCCGTTACAGCTGTACTATCCAGTTTTGGGCCTTTGGTATCTAAAAAAAAAGCAGTTTGAGTGTGTCGCTCACTGTTCAGCTGCACATATCTCTATTTAAAAAAGTGTGGTATACCCCAGTAAACAATAACTGTGGTTTTCCTCTTCCACGGTTCTAATCTACTCTTTATTACCCTTTTTCCATTGATAGTGCAAGTGTAAGCTATTTTACTTCATTTACAATGGGCAAGGCGCGTGGCAAGGGACATGGAAGTGGACGTTCTGGTGATGGTTCGTGCAGAGGATGGGGCCGTGGCCAAGGTGAAAATGTGCCACAACCAACAGCCACATCTTCTCGCTCCCACTTCTTGACCGAATTACTAGGGAAGCACAGAACAACACCAGTATTGAGAACTGATCAGTGTGAACAGGTTATTAATTGGATAGCAGACAATACTTCCAGTTACCTGGGCACCATCACCTCCGGTCTGTCTTCCACATGGTCAACTCTTAGTAGCCGTGAGTCTCGACCGCATACTCCTCCTCACCCTGATGCTCCTTCCTCCCACCATGCCGAGTGTCGTCAGACAGCAAGTGATCCCACACTTGGACACTCTGAAGAGCTGTTCACTGGTCCATTTCCATATTTGAAGTGGTGGAAGAGGAGATCCCATGTTGCGATGCCCAAATATTTGAACAGCCACGGCCACAGGAAGTCGATGTTGGCAATCTGTCACAAGAGGTGGACGATGACGAGACACAATTGCCAGGAAGTGAGGAGGAGGATCGTGGTGCGCAAGTGGAAGAGTAGGAGGTGGTGGATGATCTAGTAACTGACCCAACGTGGAAGTAGGACATGCAGAGTGAGGCCAGCAGCACACAGGGGGAGGGAGGCAGAGTACCCCAACAGGCAGGAAGAAGCAGTGTGGTGGCCGCAGACAGAAGGCAGGCAACCGTTCCCCGTAACACCAATACGAGGGACGATGCCAGTACAAGCGGTAGGTCTTCCAGAGTCTGGAATTTTTTTAAAGACTCTACTGATAACCCCAAAAAGGCCATATGTTCCACCTGCCATGCCAGCATCAGCAGGGGTGACAAAACTACCAGCCTGACCACCACCAGCATGATCAGGCACATGGCAGCAAAGCACCCGACTTTGTGGGGCGAAACCCAGGGTCCACGACCAGTGTCAGTGGGTGTCACCACTGCTTCTTCCACTGTTGTGCGTGCAATAAAACCCCCTGTTGTGTGTGCAAGGCAATCCCCTGTCCATACTGCATGTAAAGATGCCCCCTCCTCTCAGTCTTCACTTGTTATGGCAGTTTCTCAAGAAACAGCATCAACGTCCACGTCCACATCCCACCGCAGCGTTCAATTGTCCATATCCCAACGAAAGCGGAAATTCGCAGCTAACGCCCCACAGGCCACAGTCCTAAATTCGCACATTTCATGACTGCTTGCACTGGAAATGATGCCTTTTAGGCTGGTGGAGACGGAATCCTTCCGCAATCTTATGGCGGTGGCCATCCCTCGGTACTCGGTCCCCAGCCGACACTATTTTGCCCGGTGTGCCATCCCCGCACTACACAAGCACGTGTCCCAAAGCATCTGCCATGCCCTCAACAACGCAGTTACTGGGAGAGTCCACCTGACAACGGACACGTGGACAAGTGCTTGTGGCCAGGGACGGTACATCTCTCTCACGGCACACTGGGTAAACATAGTGGAAGCCGGGACCCAGTCGGACCTTGGGACGGAACACATCCTTCCCACACCGATGTTTGCGGGCCCTATGTCAGTCAGAGTTGCCCCCACAGTGTACAGCTCCTGCGCATCCTCCTCCTCCTCCTCCTCCTCATGTTCAGCCTCCATCTCAGATATCACCACATCAGTTACAAGCTGGAAGCATTGCATTACTGCCTCCGCCAAGTGGCAACAGGCTGTGCTGAAACTAATAAGCTTAGGTGATAAACCTCACACTGCTTGTGAGTTGTGGACAGCTGTGAAAGAGCAGGCAGATCTGTGGCTGAGACCGCTGAACCTACATCCCGGCATGGTCGTGTGTGACAATGGCCGTAACCTGGTGGCGGCTCTGAGGTGAGATCACACATGTACCATGCCTGGCTCATGTGCTTAACCTCGTGGTTCAGCGGTTTCTTAAATCGTACCCCGAGTTGCCAGATCTGCTCGTGAAAGTACGCCGCCTGTCAGCTCATTTTCGCAAGTCGGCTACAGCTTCCGCCGCCCTTGCTGTGTTGCAGCAGCGTTTGCAGCTTCCGGCACACCGACTGGTGTGTGATGTCCCCACACATTGGAACTCTACCCTCCACATGTGGCAAAGGATTTGTGAGCAGAAGAGAGCAGTTGTGGAGTACCAGCTGCAACAAGGCGGTCGATATTCAGGTCAGACTCCACACATAAGACCTCAGGAGTGGACCTGGATGTCTGACATATGTACCATCCTGACAAACTTTGAGGAGTCCACCAAGATGGTGAGTGGCGATGACGCCATCATTAGCGTCAGCATCCCACTTGTCTGTCTTTTGCAACGCTCTCTGCAGAGAATTAAAGAGGAGGCATTGCAGCAAGAATATGATGAGATGGATCAAGAATCCATAGCGGGCCATTACACACAGCCCAGCCTCATCTCATCCCAACGTGCATTGGGGGACAATGAGGGAGAGGAGGAGGAGGAGGAGGAAGAACAGGAGCTGCTATCATGTGTTGTAGACGGTAGTACCTGTACAAGTGTCATACCGTTGGTTCAGCGTGGGTGGCCTGAGGACAGGGGGGAGGAGGAAGAGGAGGAGAAGGAGAGCATGGTCAGTCGTCATCTTAGTGAGGACACGGAAATCTTGCCCGTTACCAGTCTGGCACGCATGGCTAACTTTATGTTACGCTGCCTTAACCATGACCCTCGCGTTGTCAAAATGTTGGGTGACAGTCATTACTGGTTGGTGACACTTGTAGACCCCCGCTACAAGGAGAACTTTCACTCTCTTATTCCTGAGGTGGAGAGGTCTACAAAAATGGGGCAATACCAGAAGGCCCTTGCTGCAGAACTCTTAAAAAAATTCCCATCTGAACACGCTAGCGGCAGAGGTCACAGTTCGTTGCCCAACCAAGGCGTACAGGCGAGAGAGATGCAACTCCAATCCAGCAGAGGCAGGGGAACACTGTCAACGTTCTGGAGGTCCTGGCCTGCCCTGCCGCTAGCGTGTTATTGGAGCGTGTTTTTAGTGCCGCTGGGGGAATTAAAACTGATAAGCACACTCGCCTGTCAACTGACAATGCTGACAAGCTGACCCTTATCAAAATGAACAAGGGCTGGATTGGGCCAGACTTCTCATCACCACCAAATGACAGCAGAGTAACATAAAGTCAAATCCACTGTGTTATTTCGGGAGGTGTATTCACATGCACCGCTTCACACCCACACATGGGTATACGCTTCCTCGTTTCGGCTGTTTAATCTTCTTCTCCTTATCCTCAGCCTCCACCACCACTATACCACCAGGGTGCCAGCATTGCAAGTTCCTCCGTCCTAATTTTTGGCAGCTTTTGCTGGGAAAGCATAAGCAAATACCATGGGACACCCACTCCCCAATAATGGGACTTATGTTTGTAATATGCTGTACTGCATGGCTCTTGTAAGGGGCATTGCAAATTGCTCCGTCCTAATTTTTGGCAGCTTTTGCTGGGAAAGCATAAGCAAATACTATGGGAGACCCACTCCCCAATAATGGGACTTATGTTTGTAATATGCTGTACTGCATGGCTCTTGTAAGGGGCATTGCAAGTTGCTCCATCCTAATTTTCGGCAGCTTTTGCTGGGAAAGCATAAGCAAATACTATGGGACACCCACTCCCCAATAATGGGACTTATGTTTGTAATATGCTGTACTGCATATGACGCACCCCCTGGGCCGTGTGTACGCGTGTGTGGGATACCCGGTGCCGGGTCTCTGGGGTCTGTAGTCTCCGTGGCGGTAACCCGGTCTCGTGGCTCAGGCTGGTCAAACCAGTGGCAGTCTTTCTTAGGTTTTGAGGTTAATTGTCCGACTGCCCCACCCGTGGATTGCGGTCAGGGAGTACCACTGCTGCAAGGCAGACCGCTGAGGCTGGTGTTGTGTGCGCAGCATAGAATGGGATATCTCCCCTCGGGAGGAGTATAGCCTCAGGGCAGTGAGTGTGGATGATGGGGGTGATGGTGCACGAGCGCAGCAGGAACGACTCAGAGTCTTTGCAGTGCAGTTCAGGGTCTTTATTGATGATTATAAGGTAGACCCTCCCGGGAGTACTGGCTAGCATAAGAGGCCTGGTCAGTCTGTGAGCAAGCAGGAGTTCCCCTGGCCAGGTGGATTTGTAGGCCTCCTCGTCTGTCTGCACTCTTCCTGGCTACCTTGCTGTAAGCGGGTAGAAGTAGCCCACGTCCCTGAGTGTACCGTGTAGTGCTCACCCATATGGCTGGTGACTTGGGGCCTTCTGTTAGCCTCCGCTCCACGACGGCAGTGCTGGTCCCTTGCTTGTCACTGAGCCTCCGGGCTTCTATGGCCAGAGGACCTGAAATCCCCTTCCGGCTGGTTTCTGCTGCTGGATATATAAGTCCTCACAGCTTCGGACTTCTGTGTCCGGTTCCTATTGTCTTCTGCCAGGGCGAGCTCTGCTCAGCTTCCAGCCCCTGGTCTTTAGCTCCTAGCTCCTACAGAGCTCCTTGCTGTTACTTTCCCTTGCTCTCACTCTGACTCTGACTGTTCTCTGCCTCACTCAACCCCGCCCCAGATCCAGTTTATAAGGGCAGAATTCTCCCCTCCCAGGACTGGGGCAGGAGGATGTTGCATGTTTAAGGGATCCTGACCAGGAAATCTCCCACTTGCTCTCTGACGTAATATCTCTATTACTGTGGTGACCAGACCCCTGGGGTGCCACACATGGCTCTTGTAAGGGGCATTGCAGTTCCTCATAATTTTTGGAAAGCCTTCCATTCACTGCTTAGGCCAACAGTGCACAGGAGACCCAGTTGCTATAAATCGAAAAAAAGGTTTAGTTAACGCCCTCTGACCTCCATGTCATTTCCAAGGGGCATTGGAGTGGCTCGAAATTTTTGGTAGGCATTGCACTCACTGTATGCCCTATAACTGTGTAGCCGTACCACTCCTTTTGTTACAGAAACATATCTTACAAGACATATCTGGTTGACTGGCCTGATATTGATGTGAATGGTCCCTGTTCCTCCTGCTCTTTCTCCTTTGCCACCACCTCATCCATCATTTATCACCTGAAGCTTTGTTTTAACAGGAGTCATAGAACTGGGATAGTAGAAGGAAAACATCCAGCAATCCTCAGAGGAGGTAGGATATGCGCCAAAACGCTGACCACCTCAGGCCTAGCTGCTACTACATACATGCGCTTGCATTCCAAGGAACAGAAAGCTAAGGAGGTGGATGGCCTCATGATCATGAATAATTTATTCGTTGTGTAGGAGGCCGACCACTGCTGCTGTCTACATTCTGAACTTTGTGTTGAAGCCTGATTGACCCAGGACCCGCAATCCTCTATGTCTGGAGGACGTGTTGCATCCCAGTGTCCAACTGTGTCCCGGCTTCCACAATATTAACCCAGTGTGAAGGCGTCAGTGAGATGGACCATTCCTGGCCACATTCACTTGTCCACGTGTTTGTGGTTAGGCTGTCCTTCCCACTAAATGCACTGGGGAGGGCACAGGTAATGTTTTGGTATTCGCGCTTGTGTATAAGGCGCACCGGGACAAATAGGGGTTACTGGGGACCATTTATGGACACCCGGCCACCCCCACGCAGCTGGGGACTGTGTGTGGGCACCCGGCCGCCCCCTGGCGGCTGGGGACCAAGAGTGGACACCCGGCCGCTGGGCGGCTGGGGACTGATTATGAATACCAGGCTACCGACGCAGCCATGACGTGGTGGCCAGATTCCACCTCCACATGCCTAAAAGGCCCAATTTCAAGTGCAAGCAAGCTAGCAGTATGGTATTGCAGCCTGGGGGTGGGCGGGTGGCAGGCTGCATATTGCGCTTGTATTGCAAGTTATGGGGGAGGTACAATTGAACACTGCCCTGGGACAAGGACTTGCACGGGGATAGTTGCAAGTCTGCATCTTCTGATGCGGCAAGGATCACTTCTGATGGGCACACTTTTAGGCAGTGACCTGGGTGTCAGAGATGCTTCCAGGGGTCTTCCCCATGCTGTTCCCATGTCTTTTTAGCACTGTATGCATGTGTCACACAGCACATGGCCAGATAAGGTTGTAAAATGTTAAAATGACATTTCCCGGTGAATGCATTTGTCACGGTTGAAAGCAATACAAACGTGCAAAAATGCATAAAAAATGCTACTTGTGAACATAGCCCAAGGTGTGGAGGAGTATTTTTGTTTTTGGTTATTTATTTTACCTTATACACAAGTCTTTACCCTGGAAAGGATGTTCCTTAACCCCTTTCCGACCTGGTCAGTAATAGTACGCACCAGGTCGGGAAGGCCGGTTCAGCGGGGGCTCCGGCGGTGAGCCCGCACTGAAGCGAGCACATGTCAGGTGATTATTGGAATCGCAATCCACCCGCGGCTGTTAACATGTTAAATCTCTGACAGTGGCATTTAACTCGCGCTTCCGGGAGTCCTAAGCCCCGCCCATCAGTGACCCCGTCACGTGATCACGGGTCACCAATGGGTGGGCATGACAACTCAGGGTCTGCAGCAGACGCCTGTGGTTGTCATGTCTCAATTGCTATGAGCGCCACCTAGTGGTCAGCGCTCATAGCAAGTGAGCATTTCTCCTGCATACAAGCGATCTGCTCATCGCTTGTATGCAGTAGAAGCAATCAGACAACTGCTGCTTCTAGTCTCCTCTGGAGACTATAGAAGCAAGCAGAAAGTGTAAAAAAAAAGTTTTTAAAAAAATAAAAAAAATAAAATATATATAAAAGTTTAAGTCACCCCCCTTTCGCCCCATTCAAAATAAAATATATATATATATAAAAAAAAAACACATACACATATTTGGTATCGCCCGATGTATCAATATAAAAGAAGTATTAACACAATCAGTAAACGGCGTAACGAGAAAAAAATTTTAAACGCCAGAATTACGTTTTTTTGGTCGCTACAACTTTGCAATAAAATGCAATAACGGGCGATCAAAACATCGGATCTACCCCAAAATGGTATCAATAAAAACGTCAGCCCGGCACGCAAAAAATAAGCCCTCACCTGGCCCCAGATCCCGAAAAATGGAGAAGCTAAGGGTCTCGGAAAATGGCGTCATTTTTTTTTTGTTTTTTTAGCAAGCTTTGGATTTTTTTTTCACCACTTAAATAAAAAAGAACCTATACATGTTTGGTGTCTATGAACTCGTAACGACCTGGAAAATAATGATGGAAGGTCAGTTTTAGCAATCTGTGAACGTGGTAAAAAAAAGGACCCAAAAAACAACTGTGGAATTGCATTTTTTTTGCAGTTTCGCTGCACTTGGAATTTTTTTCCCATTTTCCAGCACACAATATGGTAAAACCAGTGATGGTGTTTAAATGTACAACTCGTCCCGCAAAAAATAAGCCCTCACATGGCCATATTGAACGAAAATTAAAAAAGTTCTGGCTCTGGGAATAAGGGGAGCAAAAAAGGAAAACACAAAAACAGAAAGACCCATGGTCGTTAAGGGGTTAACATATTTCACAGGAAAGCACTTTCACTTTTGTTTTTGAACGTTTTATTGTGAGCCTGTAAAAGTGGCTTAATACCTCTGACCACGTTGTTGACAGCAGTGACCTGGGGGTCAGAAATGCTTCCAGGGGCGATCCCCATGCAGTCCCCATGTCATTTGAGCACTGTCACTATCGTTTTGGGCACTTTTTAGGCTTTCTACAGACTGCCGGGGGAGCCGCCGCAAAAATGTTCGGTTCTCCCATAGACTAACATTGGGCTCGTTGCTCGGGTCGAGCACCCGAGTATCACAGTGAGCTCGGCCCGAGCTTCGAGCATCCGAGCATTTTAGTGCTCGCTCAACACTAGTTAACATACATTCCCTTTTCATGTTGAAGAGATGATTCATTATTGTATTTGAACCTGTTTAGTCAAGCTTTAGCTTATTTTGCTTGTACTAAACCTGTCTTCCCATATTGCGCCTTTTTTGAAGTCTATTTTATATGTGTTTATGGGGTTTTTTTGGGGCCGGGGTGGCAGTCTAAGTACGTTAGGGTTTCCAAATGTTTTCATCCAATTCATCATTTGCAACTTTAAAAAAAAAATTACAAAATTTCTTGCAAATGTTCTCCAATGCTTCCCTGCAGTGATTTTATGTACACTAGGAATTTTTCTTAGCAATGTTTGAGACATTTGGAAAATCATGTGATCTTTTGATTTAAAAAAAACAATTGGAAAGATGGTTAAAGACAGAAAAAAAAGATTATCTTTGACTGCGCAGAATTCATTAACCATGTGCGTCATCTTGATGAACTTGGAACAGAAGAAACATCAGCGATTACCACTAGATAAAAAAATGCACCTGATCAATAGGGTCTATAGGAATCAATTCATCAAAGTGTTTATGCCATTTTCTGGTGTAAAACATTGAAAAGTCGCAATTTTTTTGGACAACATGAAATTGTAAAAACTTTTTTTACACTTTTCTAATTTTTATGCCAGTTCCGGCCAGCTCTGCTAAAATGGGTGTAGCATGGGGAGTATGGGGCATGGTGACACCTGCCTGGATAACATACTGTACACCAGAAATATTACTCCAGTGCCTGACTTAAAGGGGTTGTCCACTACTTGGACAACCCCTTCTTATTTCTCATGTTTGGCCCCATTAAAATAAAAACACCTATACTCACCGCCAGTGTTGGAGCTGTTCCAGTGGTGTTGGCTTTCGCATTCCCAGGAATCACGTGAGGGTAAGTCACATGAGTCCTGTGCCCAGTCAGCACTGGTGTGTAGAGAGAACTGAGGGCACAACCAATGAAAAACGGGATCACCAACTACACACTTAATATGCATATGCAAAAAAAGGAAGAAAAGAAGTGTGTGTATGACAGAATGACCAATAATAAAATTTGATACATTTTATTAATGATCAAACAAGCAGCATGATAATGAAAACAATTGAAAAGCCAATATAGGCTAGAAATAACAACCAGAGTATCCGAGTAAGGAATGGCACTCCTCCTCAAATATGCTCGCTAAGGAAAAATCCACAGCAATAAATAAGTTGTCACAGGGATAACAATATAATACCCTGAAAAATACAATACCCTAAGAAAAAGATCTTCTAATTAATGCTTCTCAAAAAAAAGCAATGATTAAATGAGTAGAATAAATAAGAAGTCTATCATCCTAGAACCTTCATAATGAGGTCACATTACTTCTGCTCTGGAAGATGGTGGCCACAATCTTCCAATACATGTAATCCCTTTACTCAAAACAAAGTAGCAGGGTGCAATATAAGCCAATAGTGAGGTGGCAAAGTAGTAGAATTATACACTGTTGTAAACAATCAAAAGACATGTACACATAAGCTTAATGTGTGGACCAAATCAATTAACCCCTTAGTGACGGGGCCAATGTTGACCTTAATGACCAGGCCAAATTTTTTAATTATGACCACTGTCACTTCATATGGTAAAAGCTCTGGAACACTTCAATGGATCTCAGTGATTCTGAGAATGTTTTTTCATGACATATTGTATTAAATGATAGTAGTAAAATTTGTTTGATACGACTTGCGTTTAATTGTTAAAATATTGGAAATTTGGTGAAAATTTGGAAAATTTCACAAATTTCAAACTTAATTTTAATGCCCTCACACCAGAGTTATGTCACAAAATAGTTAATAAATAATATTTACCACATGTCTACTTTACATCAGCACAATTTTTGAAACATATTTTTTTTTTGTTAGGAAGTTAGAAGGGTTAAAAGTTGACCAGTGATATCTCATTTTTCCAACAAAATTTTCAAAATAATTTTTTTAGGGACCCCATCACATTTGAAGTTACTTTGGGAGGCCTATATAATAGAAAATACACAAAAGTGACACCATTCTAAAAACTGTATCCCTCAAAGTCCTAAAAACCATATTCAAGAAGTTTATTAACCCTTCAGGTGCTTCACAGGAACAAAAGCAATGTGGGAGGAAAAATGAACATTTTACTTTTGTTCACAAAAATTTTACTTTAGCCTCAATTTTTTTATTTTCACAAGGGTAACAGGATAAAATGGACCATAAAATTTCTTGTGCAATTTCTCCTGAGCATGCCGATACCCCATATGTAGGGGAAAACTATTGTTTTGGCACACGGCAGGGCTCGGAAAGGAACACCGTTTCACTTTTTGAACGCAAAAAAGGCTGGAATCGAGAGCAGATGCCATGACGCATTTGGAAAGCGCCTAATATGCCTAAACAGTGGAAGCCCCCCAAAATTGACATCATTTTGGAAATTATATCCCTAAAGGATTCTATCTAGATGTTTGGTGAGCACCTTGAACCATCAGATACTTCACAGAAGCTTATAACGTAGAGCAGTAAAAATAAAAAATCACCTTTTCCCACAAAAATGTACTTTTAGCCCCAAATTTTTTATTTTCACAAGCACAACAGAAGAAAATGGACTACAAAGTTTATTGTGCAATTTCTCCTGACACCCCATATGTAGGGGAAAACTATTATTTGGGTGCACAGCAGGGTTTGGAAGGAAAGTAGTGGCACTTGACTTTTTGAACGCAAAAATGTCTGGAGTCGAGAGCGGATGCCATGTCACGTTTGGAGAGCCCCTGATATGCCTAAACAATGGAAATCCCCACAAATGACCCCATTTTGGAAACTACACCAATCAAGGAATTTATGCAATGGTATAGTGAGCATTTTGAACCCACAGGTAGTACACAGAATTTGATAACATTAGGTCATCAAATGGAAAAAAAAAATCAACAAAAATATTCTTTTAGCCCCAAATTTGTAATGCGGTCAAAAACTTCTGTTTGGGACATGGCAGGGCTTGCAAAGGAAAGAGTGCTATTTTTTTGGAATAAATTGTGAATTTCATGTCACATTTGGAGACCCCTGTCATACGCGAAAACAGTAGAAACCTCCCATTTTGTAAACTAGACTCCTCAAGGAATTCATCTAGGGGTGTGCTGAGCATTTTTAACCTACAGATGATTCACGAAACTTTATAATATTTAGATGTGAGAACAGATAATTTTTTTCCACTAAAATACTGTTTTAGCGCCAAATTTTTAATTTACGCGAGGGGTAATGGGAGAAATTGGACCCAATAATTTGTTATGCAATTTCTCTAGAATTAGACAGTACCCTATTTGTGGATGTACACTACTGTTTAAGCACACGGCAGGGATCGGATAGGAAGGAGCACTACTTGGCTTTTAAAATGCAGATTTCATTTGAATAGATAGTGGGCTCCATTAGTTGAGCCCCTGAGGTGCCATAACAGCAGAAATTCCCCCCAGTTACCCCATATTGGAAACTCCATTGCCTAAGGAATTAATCTAGGGGGACAATGAGTATTTTGAACCCATAGATGCCTCACAGAATTTTATAACATTAAGACATGGAAATAAACCTTTTTAGTGGTAAAAATTTAATTATTGTATTTGCTGCCAATTTTTCAGGTGCATAAGGGTTATTAAGTGAAACTTGACCCCATAATTTATTTCACAATTTCTCCAGAATGTGGTGATGCCCCATATTGTTGTCAGAAATTACTGTAAGGCCACGGCCCCAGTATCAGTATTTGGTCAGTATTTGGTCAGTATTTTTTCTCAGGAGTGGGAGCCAAAACCAGGAGTGGGTGATAAATGCAGAATTGGTGACTTGCTTCTATTATACCTTTTCTTTGATTGTTACTCACCTGGTTTTGGCTCCCACCCCTGAGAAAAAATACTGACCAAATACTGGCCAAATACTGATAGTGGGGCTGTGACCTTAGGACACACATCAGGGCTGAGAAGGAAGGAATGCTATTTGGCTTCTGGAGCACAGATTTTGCTAGAATAGTTTGCGGACAATATTAGCAGAGTCCCAATGGTGCCAGAACAGCAGAAAACCCCCAAAAGTTACCCTATTGTAGAAATTTCACCTCTCAATTAATTAATTTATGGCTGCAGTGACTATTTTGTAACATTCACGCCAGGCTTTATCCTGGAGAATTTCAAATATGCCAGTTTAGTGCCCAAATATTGTACCCCCAAACAGTGTAGTGCCTCCAAATATTGTAGTACCCCCAAACATTGTACCCAGCTTGTGCTTCTGGCGACACACATTCCGCAAATTGTTAAGTGCTCTCTCCCCACTACAATAATGCCAAACATGTGGCCCCTTTCTGCGGTTTAGGCACAGTGGGGCTCAGAAGGAGGAAGGCATTTCATTTTGGGAGCGCAGAATTTACTGGATTTTATTTAAGGGGACGAGAGTCATGTCACTTTCCCAGAGTCTTTATTCTATCAGTAACGTGGGAACCCCCTATAGTTCCAGTGACAGATGATGGCCCTTAGTAGGGGTTGATTTTGTGTGGGATAAATTTAGGGTTTTGTCGGTAACATTTTGGGATACATAATATTTTTCAATCACTTCCAGAATGAAGCTGGATCACAATCTTGTGTTCTACGCTGAGTGCTTACCACCAGGCGTCTGCTCCGGTGTTATACATCTTTTTAGGCGTTCATAGATCTGTGGTCACCCACACTTGTGCGCTAAAAAGACACCTAAAATAATGGGACACCGCTGGAACACAGACCAGTCCAAAGTGACTCAATCTGCTTCATAAGTGAGTGGCTCCTTCAGGGTTTTTGTCTTAATCACGGTTTTGGGGAATTTACACAGAAACCCTGGTATAAGCACTCAGCGGAGAGCGCAGGATATATGTGAGCCGAGCCTTGTTCCAATTTTGGGTAGGTTGAATGAACAAAAAGACAGCAGTACAAGAATAGTTCTTATTTTTATTTTTGCGTAGTTCACCATGTGATATAAGTGATAAGGCAAATTATTCTTTGGGTTGGTACCAGATTTATATAGTTTTTTAGGTTTGCTGCTGCCACACAGTAAAAATACTTTTTTATAAAAAGTCTTTTTTTTTTCGTTGCCTTATTCTGAGAGCTGTAACTTTTTTATTTCTTGGCAAACATAGCTATATGAGGGCTTATTTTTTGCGTGACGAGTTGCAGATTTTTTTGGTACCATTTTGAGGTATATAATATTTTTGAATCGCTTTTTATTCAGATTTTTCAGACACATTATGAACAAAAAACAGCAATTCTGTTATTGTTTTTATTTTTATTTTTTTTTGCTCCGTTCACCGTGAGGTAAAAGTGATAAGACCAAATTGTTCGTCAGGTCGGTACGATTACAGCAATATCAGATTTGCATTGTTTTTTTATGATTTGCTATTTTTACAGACTAAAAACAATATTTTCCAAAAATTAATTTGTTTTTGCATTAACATATTCTGAGGGCTGCAACTTTTTTATTTTATTGCCAAATGAGCCATATTAAGGTCTGATTTTTTGAGGGATGGTTTGGCATTTTAAGTCATACCATTTTGTTTGCATATGACTTTTTGATTGGTTTTTATTCACTTTTTTGTGAGTCAGTTTGATGAAAAAGCAACATTTTTCGGGTGTTTTTATTATTTTTTTACAGCATTAGCCAAACGGAATAAATAATGTGCCAGTTTTATAGAGAGGGTTGTTCCCAATGCGGAGATACCAATTATGTGTACTTTTTTTGTTTATTTTTGTTTTATCACAAATGCTGCATTTTGATTGGCTAAACGGATTTTAGTGATTTATGTATGCTTTTTTTGTGTTTTTTTTTACCTTTTTATATATTTATTTCACTTTATTTTACTTTTTCACCAAGTCTCACTGTGGTACAAGTATAATTTTTATTTTGATCACTGGTCTCATACATTGCAGTACTTGTGTACTGCAGTGCATTAGACGGTCTGTGAGCTGGATCTCACAGGCCATCATACCCTGAGGTCGTCACATGACCTCAGGGTTCCATGGTAATCATCGGGACCACCGATTCTCATCATGGGGGTCTGATTATTACTAAGGGGGTATGTAAAAACTTACATACCACTGTCGCGATTGACAGCAATATTTAAGGGGTTAATCAGCCTTGATCGGTCGCAAAATGGGCCGCGGCTGATACTGCAGAGTGTCAGCTGTCACCTACAGTTGACACCCGTGGGAGTTGCCTCCTCCAAAGGGCGACACTATTCCCTTATTCCCGATTGCCATTTTGAAACGGCGATAAGGGAATAAGGCCCCTAAATGACAGCCATTTTAATGCGTATCAGAGGTTGTTAAGGGGTTAAATATAAATAATATCGAATAGAATATAGAAAGAGTATATGGATATGCAAATAGGAGAAAACAAAGTTACTGAGCCAAACTTATTCTTTGTAGAATCAGTGTGAGGTCAGAATCAGTAATGGACTAGAAAAACATTTGTCCTAAGCCCTAATGCACAATTAAGCATGATGAAGCAAAGGGTAAAGGATCAAGAAAGCTGTCAGCTTCATGATTTAAAAAAGTCAAATGTTGTGGAACCTGTTTGCGGCTTGGCACATGGAGAGAGGACCCCACGCGTATCGCCATCAAAAGCGTGGCTTCCTCAGGGGTGAAAGATGGATGTGCTAATTAAAGTTCATTCTATACATGCAAAAAATAACAAGATAATTGTTACCATATGGAGTTGGCAAGTCCATGTTTTCATGCGGCGTCAAGAAGTATATTTTCCGTGTGTGCGCCCAGCACACTATATTCCCAATGTTCCCACTGTGGATAACGTGAAATAATTACAGCGCATGTGCAAGGTTAGAGAAATGAAAATGTGCAGGGGTACAATGTAAGAAATACAACTATTACGCCTGCATGTGAAGAAAAGCCAGCATAGGGAGCGCGCAGGTGTGTGACATCACTTAGTGAGGATGTCTACTGCGGCTGCGCATCAAAGTAAAAGAATGTAAGTATAAAGCCATAGCCGGCAAGAACACTTGACCTTAACTCATTCACTGCTTAACATGTACATAGCAGATGTTTTGACAAAGGCAGGTGGCCTGGCAAGCATATAATACCGTACAAGAGAAAAAGCTGCATTGATACGCGGTTTATTGAAAGTAATGAATCTCAAGCACAAATACAAAGCAGATCATGTCTGAAAAATATATAAATGACAGTGTGAATAATTCAATGGAGGAGATACCAAGAAATAAAAATATACATGAGGGGTGAAATAAGTGTCAGAAAATATACATAAGTATCTATGCTCTTATTTAGATTGTGAGCCCCAATGGGGACAGCGATTATAATGTATGTAAAGCGCTGCGGAATATGTAGGCGCTATATAAAAATAAAGATTATTAAAGATTATTATTAACAGGACAGTTATCTATATTTTCTGTCACTTATTTCCTCAGAGAGCACACTGGAGGAGGATTGCCAGTCCTTACGCGGATACTCTGGTGGTTATTTTTGAAGTTGCTTAACTGTTCACAACAATAGTAATTTTAACCAGGGGTGCCCAAACTTTTACATGCCACTGTATGTGACCGTGCTACTTGTTTGTGAGCTTACTGTACATCATCTGGATTGCATATAGCTTTGTTTCCTGCTTGACTTTGTAAATAGCACCTAGCTATCATTTAAGTACACATTTTAGATGCATTGATGGAAATTACATTCGATAAAATATAGCCAAAATTGTAATTTTGTCATTTGTAACAGTAATTAAATTATACACAGTAGTTCAGTAATTCAATAAAGACTGTAGCAGTGCTGCAAATAGGGAGCAGAAATCACCAATTATGGTAGATTGACTCTTTGAAATTGATGGCCAGTGAAGCTAAGGTCTCTTAATGCAGTAGACAGTTATCCCTCAAGACTCCCCCATGCAGACCAACACTCGCTTGGGAGAGAATTCCTAATGCCAAAATCTTGTCATGCGGACTTATCTCCATTCAAAAAAGAAGGATCGGTCATTGAAATTCCAACGGCCAAAGCCTTCTCTTCACCGACATCATCTGTTTAGGAGAGTCGGGAGGCTTTAATATAAATTAGACTGTCTGCCAATCCCACTGATATCGATGTGCTCATCTGACTTTATTCTGATGTGTATGGGGGCTTTTACATCTTATTTTGTTGTGTTGGAATTTATCCAGATGTACTGTTCAGGGACCTTCCAAACATGTTATTCTAAGTTATTCTAATTGTCAAAGTGACCATATACATTTCAATTCCTAAGTGTTCTTGGGATTTGATGGACCATACATAAAAAATCCCATTACAATTTAAAGGTTAATGTGCAAAATAGGAATCTGAATAACCACAATCTTCTAGTCTTTCATTAAAGGCATCTTTCACAGCTCAAGAAGGATTAATGTACATCAATTGTGTGCAAACTATTTGTGAGGAGAACGAATTCCAATCTTATCCCTGAGGTTTGCGCTATTCCCATTGTGGTCTTATCAAGACTCTGATTGTCTAGAAGCACAAAAGAAAACAGTCCGTGAGGTAGGAAGCAATTTGCAGTCGAGATGTTTAAAAAAATATATTCTTCCCAATAATAGTGGCGCTGATAACACAGCTGAAAATGAATTTGTTATATGAGGCAGAAGCTGAGGCTTATGTATGAAGAGCGTCTCAGTTAAGACAACACTTCAGAGATTTCCATTCCCTCTGCAGTTGCAGGTGCTCGATTCTCAGTTAATTATTTTTCACAGCCAAAACAACAGTCTAAAACTTTCAAGCCCACAGTGCGCTTCTAGCCCCCTACCCTCCTGGTGTTACTAAATCATGCAGAGCACCTTAGGTTTACTCACCATCCTAGCTCCTGGCGCCAGACTTCTGCACTCTGATGCTCTAGGTCCCAAGAAAGCCATTAAAAATCTTTTATTAGACCATACAACGCTAAACTACAGTGTTCACAAACAGACACAGATTATTATTATCGTGAAATGAAGATACCAGTAACGCCAGGCTCTCACATTATGGAATAATACATTCTGTTTTACACTAACCAGTTAAAAGAGCAGGAACATTAACATCTCTGCTCTCAGCTAAACAGCCGTATCACCACTGACTCAAATATATGGTTCCCGTATTCCTCTGTAATCTTGGAAATCTTCAATGAATAGTATTAAGGAGTCTTCACCCACACAATTTTTTCAGCTTCATCTTGTAAAAAACATCAAAAATTTTAATCATCTTTAAAAGTATTTTTTACATGTGTTGTTGTGGCTTTTTTTTAATTCTGCATTTGCAACATGTTTTTTCATGCATTTTAAAATCTACGAAAAAAGTGTGGGAAAATTGCTGGATCCAAAATATGTTGCATTTAAAAAACCCAAGAAATTGAATGGTAAAAAAATAAGTAAAAATTGTCAATGAAAACACTGCAAAAGCTGTATGTGAATTCAAGCACTACTGAAGCAATTCATGAGGACCATGGACTATTCTTATTGCTTTTATCAAAAGACGATGATGATTCTTTACTTCCTTCTAATGGTTTATGCAGATATTTGGGCAAATTGCACCGCGCATCGACCACTAATGCACCGACTTGCTGCCGGTCTCCTGATCAGAACATGACAGCTTCATGAATTTGTATGAGGCTATCATGCTCTGGTCAGGAGACCCAAGGCCAGTCTGTGCATTGTGGTCCGAGATTGGACTGAGATCCATGGACATCTGCATGAGCCCTTATGCAGTGGCAGACTGTCCATAGCTAAACACTGACCATCAGTGTATATAAACTCAAACAGCTTCATGAATAAGAGATTTAAGTATTAAATCCTGCACCTCTAATACTACTTGATTTTTTTACAATTTCTTTAACATTTTTTATTCATGATTGAGAAATTCAGAATTATTATTAGCAGTATTACAGCATGGAAACATATTTCAAACTATTGTTAATGTGAACCGTTTTTTAAATTAACCTATTGTTATTATTATTATTAACCTTTCATAGGCTATATCCTCTTAGTATGACACATTTCAAATTTATTATTGTGTGAGCTCCACTTGTTTCCTATCTATTTTTCAAGCCTCATAAAAATTTGGTAATGTTAACGGGAGTGATGTAAATAGCAAACATTTTGGCCCCTATTAATCAAAGAAATTTCGCCAATTTTTCGCAAATTTTTGGAGTTGCACAAAATTTTGTGACTTTTGGTGTTTTCACACCAGTTTGTCACAGCTCTGCCAAAATGAGACAAGGACATGGCAGGGGCGTAACAACACAGCTCTTCTAATTCATGGTGAGTTGTGCCATTCACAATGCTGAAAATATGTGGCAAGATGCACGGAGGTAGTCGCCACTCGTCAGACTCTCCTTTTTTTACCAAAAGGCGTATATCTCTTAATGACTTAGGAACACATGACTCAACTATGACCAACGTGAAAATCACTGGTCTTGATGAAATGGGGACTAGCGATGAGTGCAAGTGCTCGTTATTTGAGTTTGCCTAGGGTGCTCAGTTATACCCCAAGTATCTCGGGTACTCAAGTGAGAAGTTCGCATCCCCGTGACCCCATGTTTTGTGGCTGTTAGACAGCCAAAAAACATGTGAGGATTGCCTGACAAACACGGGCAATCCTAGTATGTTTTGTGGCTTTCTAACAGCATACCCGAGCACCCTAGACAAACTTGAGTAACGAGCACTTGCGCTCATCACTAATCAAGACCTTTATTTTAAAAATGGCATGAGAAACAGAAAATCAACAGGAACAAAAAAAGAGTGTCAATAACTTTTTGACAGGTCATAAAATAAGACGTCACAAGATAATTACAACTGTAATAGTATATGCAGATGTGAAATAAATAATAAAAAATTGCAACCTCTTAAGGAATTAATTGCATCTGACTCCAACACGCCACATCATCAAGACAAAATCACAGATCTTGATGAATCGGGGCCATTATTATAGATTTAATTTTCTACATAGAAATTTTCATTGGCTGAAGGGGATCACAGCTGTGGTTAGTAATTGACTGCATCAGTCACATATCCCTGTGACACAATGTATTCTCTGCAGCAGGAAGTAGAAACTAGCGGGATACCGGGCAAAGTATCTGACCAAGTGCTGAACAGAATGATGTGTATTGTTACAAACAGCCACATAGTGCTAATGTCAGATACAATTTAATTAAAATATCTTAATCATTCTAAAATAATAATTACATTTTAGATGGCTTTAAGGCTACTTGAGAAGTAATGCAGCCAGGAATTGTGTGTCTATTCTATCAATGCCAATGGGATGCCACATACCTTTATAAGATACCATACTTAAGTCAACATTTGATATTTTCAAAACAGCCTAATGTAATAAGTACCAACCAAACACCAGCCACTTAGCATCTATTGAAACAAGACTGAGAATGTATTGCAGGTTCAAAGCTAAAAATTGCTACTAAGCTGATGAGGTTATAAAGGTTATAAAGATGACATCTTAGTACTAAGGGTGTCAATATGAGTTGTATAACATTACATAGTAACATAGTAACATAGTTTTTAAGGTTGAAGGAAGACTAAGTCCATCTAGTTCAACCCATAGCCTAACTTGTTGATCCAGAGGAAGGCAAAAAAAAAACCATGTGGCAAACACTAAGCTCCACATTGGGGAAAAAAATTCCTTCCCGACTCCATACGACAATCAGACTAGTTCCCTGGATCAACGCCCCATCAAGGAATCAAGTATTTATAACCTGTAATATTATACTTTTCAAGAAAGGCATCCATGCCCTTCTTAAATTTTAACAGTGAATCACTCATTACAACATCATGCGGCAGAGAGTTCCATAGTCTCACTGCTCTTACAGTAAAGAATCCCCGTCTGTGATTATGATTAAACCTTCTTTACTCCAGACGTAGAAGATGCCCCCTTGTCCCCGTCTCAGGTCTCAGAGTAAAAAGATCAGTAGAAAGGTCTTTGTACTATCCCCTCATATACTTGTACATAGAAATAAGATCACCCCTAAGCCTTCTTTTTTCCACAGTAAATAACCCCAAGTGTATTAACCTGTCTTGGTATTGCAGACCCCCCAGTCCTCTAATAACCTTGGTCGCTCTTCTCTGCACTCCCTCTAGTTCAGCTATGTCTTACTTATACACCGGAGACCAGAACTGTACACAGTATTCTAAGTGTGGTTGCACTAATGACTTGTATAGAGGTAAAATTATGTTCTCCTCATGAGCATCTATGCCTCTTTTAATGCATCCCATTATTTAATTTGCCTTTGCAGCAGCAGCCTGACACTGGCCACTAAACGTGAGCTTGTCATCCACCAATACACCCAGGTCTTTTTCAGTTACAGTTTTGACCAGTGTTTTACAATTAAGCATATAATTATACATTTTATTTCCTCTGCCCAAGTGCATTACCTTACATTTATCCCCATTAAAGCTCATTTGCCATTTATCAGCCCAAGCTTCTAGTCTACATAGATCCTCCTGTAATATAAAATTGTCCTCCTCTGTATTGATTACCCTGCAGAGTTTAGTGTCATCTGCAAATATTGAAATATTACTCTGTATGCCCCCTACAAGGTCATGAATAAATATGTTAAAAAGAAGGGGGCCCAATACTGACCCCTGTGGTACCCCACTGTTAACTGAGACCCAGTCTGAGTGTTTTCCATTAATAACCACCCTTTGTTTCCTATCACTGAGCCAATTCTTAACCCACATACATATATTTTCCCCTATCCCCATTGTTCTCATTTTATGTATCAACCTTTTGTGTGGAACCGTATCAAAAGCTTTTGAAAAGTCCATATACACAACATCCACTGCATTTCCTTGGTCCAGTCCAGAACTTGCCTCCTCATAAAAACTGATCAGATTAGTTTGACAGGAACGGTCCCTCGTAAACCCATGTTGATATTGGGTCATGAGGTTATTCTTCTTCAGATACTCTAGTATAGCATCTCTTAGGAAACCCTCCTGGATTTTACCCACAGTAGAGGTTAAGCTTACTGGCCTATAATTTCCAAGTTCAGTTTTTGTCCCCTTTTTGAATATAGGCTCCACATTTGCTATACGCCAGTCCTGTGGTACAGACCCTGTTATTATGGAATCTTTAAAGATTTAAAATAATGGTCTATCTATGACATTATTTAATTCCTGCAGTACTCGCGGGTGTATCCCATCCGGGCCCGGGGATTTGTCAACTTTAGTGATTTTTAGATGCCGCCGTACTTCCTGCTGGGTTAAGCAAGTGACATTTAATGGAGAATTTTTGTTATCACTAATCATGTTTTCTGTCATGCGATTTTCTTGTGTAAATACGGTTGAAAAAAAATCATTTAGCATATTGGCTTTTTCCTCATCCTCATCCACCATTTCACCCAGACTAATGCAGACATATTGTAAAGGCATCTAAATTGATAAATGCAATCTGTTATTCTTCACACTTCAAAATCCCAGGAAATATACCATAAATGTTAATTTTCTGTATGTCTGAAATTAAACCACGATTAGTAGCCACAAACATTTCAACCAATAAATTAATGTCCACAGTTGGGAAAATAAAATTTAGAATTAAAAACTATCATGCTGTGGGGCATCAGATCCATGATGGACAACAGTACAAAGCCAAGTGATAAAATTATGCTTTATTCAGCAGTGGGTCACTGACTATAACCAGATAATGTTATGAAATGTATGCTAACACTGTAAATAATACATAAGTGCCCCATGGATAAAAGTAATATTTTTATATTCATCAATAAGTTATTTTATTATTATTATTATTCGGTTTGCAAAGACAATGGATGAGCTGTTAGAAGCCCCTTCTGATGTCCACTGTTGATAGATTCCCAGCTGTGACTCTGGAGCTTCTTATCTCTAAGCTGTAAATAGCTGTGAAAGCATCTGTCGGTTTCTTGGTGCGATTAATAATTTCTGAACAGACATCTATGTACTAAGAAGCAAAAAATGTATTTTCCATCTAAAATTATTCTCTGAAATATTTCATTCATAACAGAAGGAAATATATGGAATAGCAAACCTTATAAACCTCTATTAATAAATGTAGATATATAAATTCACTGTAAACTAAAACCTCATGCTCTCATTATTGGGAAACCTAAATAGTAGATGAGAGCAGATCTTTTAGAACTCAAATTCTCCTGCTTTGCCAAATTTTCCCAAAGAATTTGATTTGTGGCAAATAAATTTGGGCAAAGCTTAATACTTGAAAGTTTGTAATTGTCCGGAAAATACACGTGGGGGAGAAGAGAGAGAGAACCCTGCTGATCATAGGAGCTTACACAATAGAGGAGTGAGGACTCAACTGATCATAACAACTTTCATTCTACAGGAGAGAGAGAGAAGACCTCACTGATCAAAAGGACCCCACTGACCAAAATAGCTTAGACTCTACAGCAACGAAAGAGTGCCATTGATAATAGGAGGTTACACTCTACAGGAGAGAGAAGTCCCTGCTGATCACAAGGACCCCGTGGACCATAATAGCTTACATTCTACAGGAGAGAAATGATGTGACCTATCATAAGCACTTATGCTCTAAAGGAGAGAGAGAGAGAGAGGACCCCATTGATCATAAGAGCTTTCACTCTACAGAAGAGAGAGAGCACCTTGCTGATCATAAGAGTTTACACTCTATAGGAAAGAGTGAGAGCACCCCACTGACCATAACAGCTCACACTCTTCAGAAGAGAGAAAGAGGAAACCCTGCTGATCATAAGAGCTTAAACTCTACAGAAGAGAAAGAGTGAGAGCCCCGTTGACCATAAGGGCTTACACTCTGTAGAAGAGAGACACTTACCCAGTGACTCTGGAGATGGAAAATGACTCTGCTGTACAAACTGCTCTTCTGGGAAAGACTGATCTGTGATGGCCCAGATACTGACCACCACTGTACAAGGTATAATAATCCTGTAGATGTTATAGCCAAAAGGCATTATGTGGAGGTCTGCACAGCCATGCAAAAAGACATTAGCCTGCTCTCTGAAGCTTCAGCAGAATGTGAAATAATGCCAGCCAAGTTTGTTTTCTCTTTTTTTTTGCAAACCGCAAATCGAATTTCAAAGTGTTCAGATTCACGTAAAACCGCAAATTTTAGGAAAATTAACTTGAAGCCGATCCTTTGCGGATCAATCCACTTGTCTAAATAGAACTGTGACATAGCTGAAGGCACCCTTGTGTAGCAAGAAGCAAAAAACGCTTTTGCCCCTCTGTTCTGAATTGACCATTTCTTTCTTTTCATATAAATTGCAATAAAAATCACAATCAGACCCCCTCCCCCCAAAAAACTCTTACATACACTGTGTTACATAGATTGTTAATAAGAGAATTATTATAGCTATCATCATTCCTTCTTCTGTATCTATTGTTGTGATAGTTCAGATTTGTATGTGAATAGTCTTGTGCTTTACTTCTTGTGTAACATAAATCATGAAAGAAAAAAATTCTGTAGTTTCCATGTTATTTGTATCATAATAAGTGACCTGGCTGCAGCGGTCCATTGATTAGTGGGTCAGATGGGAGGCCCTGCTTTTGTTTTGTACATTCCTGGAGTGATTTAACAGATGTTTGTCTCGGTAAGGGATATAAATCTCACCCAAAAGGTCAGGTTTTAATGTGTTTTAGTTTGGACATCTAGCTCCTGCATGTTGTCCACACTGAAAAACTACCAGGGTTCATGTTTCTAAGAAAATGTCATCCATCTACATCCAGAAAACATACCTGAACATTGACAATGACTTTTCCTGCCCAGATCTTGTTAAAAATCTATCTGTTTTTGTTAGCTGGATACAGCTAGTTTTACAGTGTAATGAACTCAATTCCAGTAGGACCACCGCGGTTTTCAAATCTCACTTACACCGAGGTGCCCTTAATCATGTTGGCTATTGTTCTGTATAACCTAATGCCTCTAAAGTTCTTTTATGGCTTCCCTAATGATGAAATAAAAATCTTATCATGTTTATAGGGCATAAATCATGTACCTTGAGCTAATATGATAAAATGTTAAAGCATTACATCTTCCATTTTTTTTTTTCTTTGACAGATTTCTAAAAATTACATACTCCAGTCAAACGATTGAAATGGGCAGAAATGCATCACATATTGTCAATTGTTTAGAATTTATGCAGAATGAATATATCTGTTGGACATTTCAATTCATCACATTAATTTAGTACTTTTCTGTGTTAATAAATTTGAAGAATTTCAATATATAAAACATATAAATTAATTTGAATACACCCTTCCCATTTGTCCAATAGGAAAAGTGCCACGTGGCGTTACAGGATTGGGATTATGTGCAGAGTGACAGTTATAGTGTTTAGCATTGGTCCTGGAAGTTAAGGGAGGAATAAAGCTTCTCCATTTATGATAGGCTATTTGGTGTGCTCCATCTGAAATTCGTCAGGTACTGTTCACACAATATAATGAGCTATGACTGAAACGTTTAGAATGGTAAAAGAAAAAACAAAGTTCACATCAGCTCACTGATGCAGGCAATGATCCACAAGGGGTAAATAGACAGGAAGAGAAAAAGACAAAAAAAAAGTCCATCTACAACTCCAATTTTTTTTTTTCCATTTTCTTTTCATGAAACATTTAGAATTTTCCACCAGACTCAGATGTAACCAAAGTAGAACTGTTTGGTAGAAACACAGCTCATCGTGTTTGGAGGAGAACGAATGCTGAGTTGAATCCAAAGAACACCATACCTACTGTGAAGCATGGGGGATGGCAACATCATGCTTTGGGGCTGTTTCTCTGCCAAGGGACCAGGACGACTGATCCGTGTACATGAAAGAATGAATGGGGCCATGTATCGTGAGATTTTGAGTGCAAACTTCCTTCCATCTTCAAGGGCATTGAAGATGAAACGTGGCTGGGTCTTTCAGCATGACAATGATCCCAAGCACACATATAAATTAATTTGAATACACCCTTTCTGTTTGTCCAATAGGAAAAGTGGCACGTGGCATTAGGGGACTGGGATTATGTGCAGGGTGACAGTTATAGTGTTTAGTATTGGTCCTGGACGTTAAGGGACGAATAAACCTTCTCCATTTATGATAGACTATTTGGTGTGCTCCATCTGAAATTCGTCAGGTACTGTTCACACAATATAATGAGCTATGACTGAAATGTTTAGACTGGTAAAAGAAAAAACAAAATTCACGTCAGCTCACTGATGCAGGCAATGATCCACAAGGGGTAAATAGACAGGAAGAGAAAAAGACAAAAAAAAGTCCATCTACAACTCGAAAATTTTTTTTCCATTTTCTTTTCAAGAAACATTTAGAATTTACCACCAGACTTACAACTAACCCCATTATTTATCTATATATCTACAGTATATATCTATAGCTATAGATACAGTTGGGAAAAAAAGTATTTAGTCAGCCACCAATTGTGCAAGTTCTCCCACTTAAAAAAGATGAGAGAGGCCTGTAATTGACATCATAGGTAGACCTCAACTATGAGAGACAAAATGAGAAAACAAATCCTGAAAATCACATTGACTGATTTGGAAATAATTGTTTTTACAATTTTGGTGGAAATTAAGTATTTGGTCCCCTACAAACAAGCAAGATTTCTGGCTCTCACAGACCTGTAACTTCTTCTTTAAGAGGCTCCTCTGTCCTCCACTCATTACCTGTAGTACTGGCACCTATTTGAACTTGTTATCAGTATAAAAGACACCTGTCCGCATCCTCAAATAGTCAGACTCCAAACTCCACTATGGTGAAGACAAAAGACACAAGAGACAAAATTATAGCCCTGCACAAGGCTGGGAAGACTGAATCTGCAATAGACAAGCAGCTTGGTGTGAAGAAATCAACTGTGGGAGCAGTAATTAGAAATGGAAGACATACAAGACCACTGATAATGTCCCCTGATCTGGGGCTCCACACAAGATCTCACCCTGTGGGGTCAAAATGATCTCAAGAACGGTGAGCAAAAATCCCAGAACCACACGGGGGGGCCTAGTAAATGACCTGCAGAGAGTTGGGACCAACGTTACACAGGCTACAATCAGTAACACACTACGCCGCCTGGGACTCAGATCCTACAGTGCCAGACGTGTCCCCCTGCTTAAGCAATTACATGTCTGGGCCCATATGAAGTTTGCTAGAGAGCATTTGGATGATCCAGAAGAGTATTGGGAGAATGTCATATGGTCAGATGAAACCAAAGTAGAACTGTTTGGTAGAAACACAACTCATCGTGTTTGGAGGACAAAGAATGCTGAGTTGCATCCAAAGAACACAATACCTACTGTGAAGCATGGGAGTGGCAACATCATGCTTTGGGGCTGTTTCTCTGCCAAGGGACAAGGACGACTGATCCGTGTATATGAAAGAATGAATGGGGCCATGTATCGTGAGATTTTGATTGCAAACTTCCTTCCATCTTCAAGGGCATTGAAGATGAAACGTGGCTGGGTCTTTCAGCATGACAATGATCCCAAGCACACCGCCAGGGCAATGAAGGAGTGGCTTCGCAAGAAGCATTACAAGGTCCTGGAGTGGCCTAGCCAGTCTCCAGATCTAAACCCTATAGAAAACCTTTGGAGGGAGTTGAAAGTCCATGTTGCCCAGCGACAGCCCCAAAACATCACTGCTCTAGAGGAGATCTGCATGGAGGAATGGCCCAACATATCAGAAACAGTGTGTGCCAACCTTGTGAAGAATTACAGAATACGTTTGACCTCTGTCATTGCCATCAAAGGATATATAACAAAGTATTGAGATGAACTTTTGTAGGTGACCAAATACTTATTTTTCTCTAAAATTTGAAAAAAAAATCTTTCCAAATCAGACAATGTGATTTTCAGGATTTGTTATCTCATTTTGTCTCTCAGAGTTGAGGTCTACCTATGATGTCAATTACAGGCCTCTCTCATCTTGTTAAATGGGAGAACTTGCACAATTGGTGGCTGACTAAATACTGTTTTTCCCCACTGTATATACAGTGCCTACAAGTAGTATTCAACCCCCTGCAGATTTAGCTGGTTGACACATGCGGAATTAACTTGGCATTGTGACATTTGTACTGTAGATCAGCCTGGAAGTGGGAAATGCACTGCAGCAAATTTTGTTTTTGCTTTTTTTTTTTTTTTTTTTTTTTTTTTTAAAACGTTAAAAGTTAATTCAGAGTGTCATTTATTATTCAACCCCTCAAACCACAAGAATTCTGTTTGGTCCCCCTAAAGTATTAAGTAGTAGTTCAGGCACCAAGAATAATGAGCTTCACATGTGTGGATTAAAGATCTCTTTTGCCAGCCTTTTCTGACTATTTAAGACCCTCCCCAAACTTGTGAACAGCACTCATACATGGTCAACATGGGAAAGACAAAGTAGCATTCCAAGGCCATCAGAGACAAGATCGTGGAGGGTCACAAGGCTGGCAAGGGGTACAAAACCCTTTCCAAGGAGTTGGGCCTACCTGTCTCCACTGTTGGGAGCATAATCCGTAAGTGCAAGGCTTATGGAACTACTGTTAGCCTTCCACGGCCTGGACAGCCTTTGAAAGTGTCCTCCCGTGCCGAGGCCAGGCTTGTCCGAAGAGTCAAGGCTAACCCAAGGACAACAAGGAAGGAGCTCCGGGAAGATCTCATGGCAGTGGGGACATTGGTTTCAGTCAATACCATAAGTAACGTACTCCACCGCAATGGTCTCTGTTCCAGACGAGCCCATAAGGTACCTTTACTTTCAAAGCATCATGTCAAGGCTCGTCTACAGTTTGCTCATGATCACTTGGAGGACTCTGAGACAGACTGGTTCAAGGTTCTATGGTCTGATGAGACCAAGATCGAGATCTTTGGTGCCAACCACACACGTGACGTTTGGAGACTGGATGGCACTGCATACGACCCCAAGAATACCATCCCTACAGTCAAGCATGGTGGTGGCAGCATCATGCTGTGGGGCTGTTTCTCTGCCAAGGGGCCTGGCCATCTGGTCCGCATCCATGGGAAGATGGATAGCACGGCCTACCTGGAGATTTTGGCCAAGAACCTCCGCTCCTCCATCAAGGATCTTAAGATGGGTCGTAATTTCATCTTCCAACAAGACAATGACCCAAAGCACACAGCCAAGAAAACCAAGGCCTGGTTCAAGAGGGAAAAAGTCAAGGTGTTGGAGTGGCCTAGTCAGTCTCCTGACCTTAACCCAATTGAAAACTTGTGGAAGGAGCTCAAGAATAAAGTCCACATGAGACACCCAAAGAACCTAGATAACTTGGAGAAGATCTGCATGGAGGAGTGGGCTAAGATAACTCCACAGACCTGTGCCGGCCTGATCAGGTCTTATAAAAGACGATTATTAGCTGTAATTGCAAACAAGGGTTATTCCACAAAATATTAAACATAGGGGTTGAATAATAATTGACCAACACTTTTATGTTTAAAAATTAATAAAATTCAACTGAGCAACATAACTTTTTGGTTTGTAAGATTTATGCTTCTGTTCATAAAACCTACTCTCGTTTGCAGTTTGAAGGCTCTAACTTATTTGCATCTTATCAAACCAGCTAAATCTGCAGGGGGTTGAATACTACTTGTAGGCACTGTAGATAGATACCTATAAGAGGCCAAAATCAAAGGCACTTCCAAAACATTGAAAATCCAAAACAAAAAGGAAGTATAGAATGCCCAAAATAAAAAAAAGCAAATTTTATTGATAACATCAAGACAATCAGACTAAAAATACATAAAAATGGAGATAGCTTATGCGAAACATGCATCGGGGTCCTACTACCCTGCCTCCTTATACCCTTCAGGTTGCTTACTATTGCTCATTATTATTTTATTTTACCTTTACCCATTTGGGTTTATGTTATTGCTCTTTTTTTATAGTATTACCACTTTAGGGAAGTATGTTTTTATATATTTATATATATAAATATATATATACAGTGCAGACCAAAAGTTTGGACACACCTTCTCATTTAAAGATTTTTCTGTATTTTCGTGACTTTGAAAATTGTACTTTCACACTGAAGGCATCCCAACTATAAATTAACACATGTGGAATTATATGCTTATCAAAAAAGTGTGAAACAACTGAAAATATGTCATATTCTAGGTTCTTCAAAGTAGCCACCTTTTGCTTTGATGACTGCTTTGCACACTCTTGGCATTCTCTTGATGAGCTTCAAGAGGTAGTCACCGGAAATGGTCTTCCAACAATCTTGAAGTAGTTCCCAGAGACGCTTAGCACTTGTTGGCCCTTTTGCCTTCACTCTGCAGTCCAGCTCACCCCAAATCATCTCGATTGGGTTCAGGGCTGGTGACTGTGGAGGCCAGGTCATCTGGCGTAGCACCCCATCACTCTCCTTCTTGGTCAAATAGCCCTTAAACAGCCTGGAGGTGTGTTTGGGGTCATTGTCCTGTTGAAAAATAAATGATGGTCCAACTAAACGCAAACCGGATGGAATAGCATGCCGCTGCAAGATGCTATGGTAGCCATGCTGGTTCAGTATGCCTTCAGTTTTGAATAAATCCCCAACAAGTGTCACCAGCAAAGCACCCCCACACCATCACACCTCCTCCTCGATGCTTCACGGTGGGAACCAGGCATGTAGAGTCCATCCGTTCACCTTTTCTGCGTCGCACAAAGACACGGTGGTTGGAACCAAAGATCTCAAATTTGGACTCATCAGACCAAAGCACAGATTTCCACTGGTCTAATGTCCATTCCTCGTGTTCTTTAGCCCAAACAAGTCTCTTTTGCTTGTTGCCTGTCCTTAGCAGTGGTTTCCTAGCAGCTATTTTACCATGAAGGCCTGCTGCACAAAGTCTCCTCTTGACAGTTGTTGCAGAGATGTGTCTGCTGCTAGAACTCTGTGTGGAATTGACCTAGTCTCTAATCTGAGCTGCTGTTAACCTGTGATTTCTGATGACTCGGATAAACTTATCCTCAGTAGCAGAGGTGACTCTTGGCCTTCCTTTCCTGGGGTGGTCCTCATGTGAGCCAGTTTCTTTGTAGCGCTTGATGGTTTTTGCAACTGCACTTGGGGACACTTTCAAAGTTTGCCCAATTTTTCAGACTGACTGACCTTCATTTTTTAAGGTAATAATGGCCACTCGTTTTTCTTTACTTAGCTGCTTTTTTCTTGCCATAATACAAATTCTAACAGTCTATTCAGTAGGACTATCAGCTGTGTATCCACCTGACTTCTGCACAACACAACTGATGGTCCCAACCCCATTAATAAGGCAAGAAATCCCACTTATTAAATCTGACAGGGCACACCTGTGAAGTGAAAACCATTTCCGGTGACTACCTCTTGAAGCTCAGCAACAGAATGCCAAGAGTGTGCAAAGAAGTCATCAAAGCAAAAGGTGGCTACTTTGAAGAACCTAGAATATAAGACATATTTTCAGTTGTTTCTCACTATTTTGTTAAGTATATAATTCCACATGTGTTCATTCATAGTTTTGATGCCTTCAGTGTGAATGTACAATTTTCAAAGTCATGAAAATACAGAAAAATCTTTAAATGAGAAGGTGTGTCCAAACTTTTGGTCTGTACTGTATATATATATATACATATATATTTATATATATATATATATATTTGCACTCTATACACTAGCACTTTATGTATGCTTTGCTCTCTACCTGTGTCTGCTATGAGATATAAAGAATGATTCTGTACCACTATATTTAAGCTTACACAGATAGAGAGAGGGATATACAAGCACTTTATCCATTTTTACATGTTTATTGAAGCTACTTGAATGACCTGTTTCTGGTAGGATAAAGGAGGAGTTTATTCTTTGTTCAACTAGATCTATTTTTATGTGTTTTTAGTATGACTGTCATGCTGTCATCACTAAAATTTGATATTTTTTTAATTTGGGCGTTCTATACTTCCATTTTTGTTTCAGATATATACATATGTAGCAAACTCATATTAAAAGGGTTGTCCGGGACTTTAACATTGATCGCCTATCCTTAGGATAGGTTATCAATGTCTCATAGGTGTGGGTGCAACAGCCGGCACCACCTGCTGGTCATCTGTTCCTGGTGTCATTGGCGGGCGGAACTACTCAGTTATGGAGCTGAACAGCTCCATTGAAAGAATAGTGACCACAGCCGGGTACTGCACATCCATCCGTACTGATTTGCTGTGCTGTGCAGCTCCATAATTGAGCAATTCTGGCCACTGATGACACCCGAAATGGCTGATCTGTGGCAGTGCCATGTGTCGCACCCCCATTAATCAGACATTGATGGCCTATCCTAATGATAGGCCATTAATGTTAAAGTCCTGGACATCCCCCTTTAACAAGAGTACAGTATAATGCATATGAATAAAATCTTCTGTACATATTGTGGTAAACATATACTGTGGATTTAAAATCCATGACATGCTGCCAAAGATTTCTTCCAGATTTGCTTTGCATATACCTTATTGCAAAGAGTATTTTACACATGCATACATGGGCTATACACTGCTACACACATCTGGTAATCTAAGAGATCATTCACTCTTCAAATGGAATAGCATATTTCTCAATCAGTTTCACCAAAATTGAGTTAACAAGAAACATATGGTATAATATCTATGTGCAGCTCTATACCTGATCACAATTAAAAATATGTAAAAATGGGGTTAGTTGCAAGTCTGGTAGTAAGTTCTAATAACGTTACAGTCATGGAGAGGAGCATTAAAGGGGTATTCTTGCAAGAATAAGTTATCACCTGTCTACAGGATAGGTAATAAATATTACATCAGCAGGATTCTGACCACTGAGATCTCAAGTGATTGCCAAAATAAGGGACTATTCACTCCATTCATTCTCCATTCGATTGGCAGAGCACAGTTCTTATCCAAAATAAGAACCTGATGAAAAAAAATGTATACAGCAAGGTATAGTTTGATTTGAGAGTTTCTCTCTTTTTTGTGGACACATACTAGCCAGTCTTTTATTAATGAGAGCCTTTGGAACTGATAACAAATGTTGCCCCATTTTTGCATTATGATGACTTGATGTTAGTGTATGATGATGGTTAATGTATCTCAGCTGGATTATTTGCAGTTTTCTAAAATCAATGTAAATACTTTTATGCCCAAAAATGATAAAAGTATTCTATTAGTGATACCTTTATTGGCTAATGAGAAGAATTATTTTTGCAAACTTTCAGAGCACAGAGGTTCCTTCTTCAGGCAGGTTTAATAAAAACACCTATTTTTTGTAAACCAGCCTGAAGAAGGAGCCTATGTGTTCTGAAAGCTTGCAAACATAATTATTCTGGTTAGCCAATAAAGGTATCACTAATAGAATACTTTTGTCATTTTTGGACATAAAAGTATTTACATCGATTTTTCTGTCTAACACAGTACCACAATATAATTTTTTATTGTACATCAGTTTTAGAAAAAAATGTATTGTCATTCTCAACTGTCTGATAATAGAGATTAAACCTCAAAACAAGTAATGTTTTACTGACAAAATCACATCTATATTTCATGCATTCCTATAGTAGGAGAGTGTTATGCTGTCAGGACTAGTGTTGAGCCACCCCCGTAGTGTTCGAGTTCGGTTCGGTTCGTCGAACACCCGTGTGTTCGCCGAACTGTTCGTCGAACTGTTCGTCGAACACCTTCGAACACCGTTAAAACCAATGGCAGGCAAACAAAAACACATAGAAACACATAGAAAACACCTTCAAAGGTGTCCAAAAGCTGACAAACTGCTCAGAAGACACAACTAACACATGGAAAAGTGACAAGTACATATAGTCATGCGAAAAGAAAAGAGGTGGAGGAGTAAAAGGAGGGGGAGACACAGATATAGGCATGTCATGCCCTTCTAAAATCCAAAAAGTGAGAAGCCGAGACGGCCAGTCCGCTCCTGCCCGTGCCACCTCCGTGTCGCCGGGTTTGTGCCAGAGCCGCGGTGAACCCTGACGGCCAGCCCCCCTCTCCCAATACTGGTGCCTGTCCGCTGGTGGGTCGAGAGAGCCCCCCTGTGGTGGAGGCAGCTCTAAGCTTTTTAATTTAAATTGTCCCTCTAATTTGAATGAATACACTTTAAATCCATTTACAAGGATCTATTGGAGGGCAAGTCTCATGCCAGCAGCCGCGTAATTCCAGCTCCAGTAGCGTCCACTAAAGCTGCTGCAGTTAAAAAGCTTTTATAAGGATCGAGCTCGGCTGTCCACCGCAAGGCATCCTAGTGCCAGTCCCAGCCCTTATGCCTTGGGGTGCCTCCTGATGCTCTTCACTAAGTATCCCGTGGTCCCGAAGCATTTCCTTTGAAAAAATTAAGTGTCCAAACTACAGGTGGTGTAGCTTGCTTAACAGCCGGGATAATCTGCTGACTAGCAGACACTGCTACTAGGCACAAAGTATTTCCTGGGCTAGATGCAGTTAAAAATTTGTAAGTAGATACTCTCGTTGGATGCTGAGAAAGCATTCCATAGAGTCTCCTGGCACGCCATATATGATTCTCTTAAAAAGCTTGGGGTAGGGGTCTAGGGGACCCTTTTATAGCCAAAATCATGGCCCTGTATCACAATACGTCACCTAGGCTGAAGATAAATGGAACTGTAGCACCGAGGGCTCGGTTGCTACAGACGTATTGCACCTCACCCAGAGGTGTGATATCTCACTCTCAGATAAGGATGGAGTGTGGATCAGGACCCGACACCTGCATGCATTACACCACATTGCCGTGGGGCAGGGCGACCAATATGCCCCTGAGATGGGCACGACAGTCCCTGTCCCTGGCTGGAGTGGGGGGAGGGAACACTGAGGAAGGGGAACCCTGCAGTGCAGGAGCAGGGAGGAAGCAGTTCCTGGGTGCATTGAGAAGGGAGTATAAAAGGTGGGCACCATCTTAGTTCAGTGCAGAGAAGTCTGAGCAGAAGTGGCAGGGAGCAGGGGCTCTGCATGAGCTCTGCTCCGGAGGCGGGCCTAGTAACAGAGGCCCAGGCCTGCAAGAGGGAGAAGGAAGGAAGAGGAGCGGAGAAGGCTCCAGGAACGAGGAATGAAGGGATCCCAGGGGTGCGGACGGGCGAGTCGCCACCGCACGCCCGAATCCACCTGCGTGGAGGGGTCAGGCCAAAGGGGGAGACTGGTCCCCGAACTAGTGGAGGCAGGAAACGACCCTCAGCTAGAAACCGGAGGCTCTGACATTTTATGTGGCGCAGCCCCTTGCTCCACCCGCTAGGAAGGCACCACATAGGGTCAGGGAAACTGGCGCCAAGTTTACCAAGAGGAGGCCCGAGGCAGCCGGACAGAAGTGTTGGTAAGAAACGCCAGACAAAGGACACACAAAGGGGGTCCTGTGAAGCGCTCCAAAGTTATCTGGGAGTTGTCTGAGCCCCTCACCTGGTGAGCACAGTACGATGTGGGCAGCCGTTACCTGCAGACGTGGTCTGGATAATAAGAACTGTGAGTAAAGGCCCTGAACTGCATCACTGACTCCGTGTCGTTACTGCTGCTGCCCTGCACCATCACCCCCATCCTCCGCATACACTGCCCTGAGGCTATACTCCTCCCGTGGGGAGTTATGCTACGCTCTGCTGCACCCACAACACCAGCCTTAGCGGTCTGCCCTGTAGCGGCGGTTCACTCTGACCGCAATCCACGGGTGGCGTAGTCGGACATTTAAACATCAAAACCACATAAATAGTTCCGCCACTGGTTTGACCACCCTGAGCCACGGAACCGGATCGCCGCCACGAAGACTACAACCACCAGCATCCACCAAAAAGGGTCCGGCTCCGGGTGTCCCAAGGCCCAGGGGGCGCGTCAGAACATTTTCATCACCTTTCACAATCACCAATGGGACAAGGCAGGGATGTTCTCTGTCCCCTCTCTTATACATCCTAGTGACGGAGCACCTGCTCTCATCAATTCGCCATAACCCCAATATTAGGTGGATTGAGGTGGGAGGCACCGAGTACAAGTGCTCTCTATTTGCTGATGATGTCCTAGTATATATCACTCAATCACATATATCCATCCATGCTGTTATGGCTGAAATAGATCACTTTGTTACATGGTCAAATTTTAAAATCAATGCAGCGAAGTCTGAGGCCCTCGATGTCTCCCTCCCCAAATCCATATAGGATTCCATCCAGTCCAACTTTCCCTTTGCCTGGCCCTCACAGGGTATCAAATACTTAGGAATTCCTATTCATAGAGACCTCTCCCATCTATGTTATCTTAATTTTGGGCCCTTTATTGAACAACTCCATACAGACCACGGTTGGCAAGTTAGAACTGTAAGATTCACTACGTGAACCACTGGTGTTTTGTGGAAAAGCACATGTACACCGTGTTCCAAATTATTATGCAAAAAGTGTTTAGGAGTGATAAGGGAAGAATTTGTTTGTTTGTCAGTTAAACTCATTGATGGTGATGTGTGTCAGGGCTCTTTATATCACTGTAAGCAATTGCAGACACCAGTGCTAATTAGTTTGTCAGGTGTGTCCAATGAAAGGCAAGACTACTTAAGAAGGCTCTCTCACATTATTCAGCAGCCTAAATTTTCTGCCAAAATGGGAAAGAAAAAGGATGTGTCGGCTGCTGAGAAGCAACAAATTGTGGAGTGTTTAGGTCAAGGCATGACTACAATCAACATTGTGCGATGATCAGGATGAAGTGTCTTGGCAATCAAGAAGTATGTAGCTGATTCACAGTACACACGTGTGCGTGCTGATAAGGGCAAATTGAGGACTCTTTCCTACAGGCAATTACGTCAGGTTGAAAGAGCAGCGGCAAAAAAGCCTTGTCATAGCAGCAGACAAGTTTTTGAAGCTGCTTGTGCCTCCAACGTCCCCCGAACAACAAGATGCAGGGTCCTTCAGAGGTTTGCAGCTGTGCATACGCCATCCTGTCGACCTCCTCTATCCACTTCACACAAGCAGAAACGGCTCCAGTGGGCCAAACATTACATGAAGACTGATTTCAAAACTGTTTTGTTCACGGATGAGTGCCGTGCAGCGCTCGATGGTCCAGATGAATGGAGTGGAGGATGGCTGGTTGATGGACACCCCACGCAAACACGGCTACAGCGCCAACAAGGAGGAGGTGGAGTAATGTTTTGGGCTGGAATCATGGGGAGAGAGATTGTCGGCCCCTTTAGGATCCCTGAAGGCGCTAAAGATGAACTCCATAATGTATGTGGATTTTCTCAAACAGCACTTCCTGCCATGGTTCAAGAAGAAGAACCGTGTATTTCACAGCAAGATCATTTTTCTGCATGATAATGCACCATCTCATGCTGCACATAAAACATCTGCATCTCTGGCTGATATGGGCATAAAAGGGGACAAACTTATGGTGTGACCCCCATGCTCCCCTGACCTCTACCCCATTCAGAACCTTTGGAGCATCATTAAAAGGAGTGTCTATGATGGCGGGAGGCAGTTCACATCTAAGCAACAGCTCTGGGAGGGTATTCTGTCCTCATGCAAAACAATTGAAGCAGAAACCATCCAAAACCTGACAAATTCAATGGACGAGAGAGTTCAGAAGCTCCTTTCGAACAAGGGGTCCTATGTGAAAATGTAACATCACCTAGAATAAAGTTTTGAGTTGAAAACTGTTTGATTTCAGTTTCTAACAACCTGCTAATGCTTATAATTTCAAAAATGACCATTTTTTTGGTCTTTATTAAAATGAAAAGGTTGATCGAAAAGTTTGGGGGATCTAAGAGTGTGGCAACCCAGTAGTCATGATTACTTCGAATTCTGACAATATGAGGGTCATGCTGCAGGTAGTGCAGCAAGAAGGCACTTATGTGTCTTGCGCATCTCGGAGCCCCAAAATTATTTTCCGGGCTAGATGCAGCTAAAAATTATTTTTAATTTTAAATCTGGTGAAGCTTATTATAGATGGCCTAATAGGATCAGTGCTGCACACTGCTACAAAGCCCAAATTATTTTCCAGTCAAGATACAGATAAACATGATTAGTAATTTGAAAGCTTAAAACGGTTGGTAGGGTGATTTTAACCAATCATCAAGCTTTTACTCTCCCCAGGATGACACAGGGGTAGATAAGTCGTTTCGGATCCATGATTTGTTCATCTTTATGAACGTGAGTCTGTCTACATTATCAGTGGAGAGCCGCGTGCGCTTATCTGTCAGCACACCACCAGCAGCGCTGAACACACGTTCAGACAGAACGCTGGCTGCGGGGCATGACAAGATCTCCAAGGCGTAAGTGGCTAGCTCCGGCCATTTATCCAGATTGGAAGCCCAAAAAGAGCAAGGGTCCAGTGACACAGTCGTGGCTTCAATGTTTACTTGGAGATACTCCTGTACCATCGTCTCTAGGCGTTGACTATGTGTCAGACTTCTTGTCTCCTGTGGCCTTGCAAAGGATGGGCTAAAAAAGTGGTGAAATGATTCCGCAAAATTGATGTTACCAGCAGATACTGTGGTTCTGTTACGGTTTGAGTGCTGAACACTTGACGGTCCCACGGTTGGCAAGTTGGAACTGTGAGATTCACTACGTGCACCACTGGTATTTTGTGGAAAAGCACATGTAAGATTCTGCAACAGTCTCTGCTGATACTCCTGCATGCGTGCATCCCTTTCTATGGCAGGAATAATTTCTGCAAATTTACTTTTGTACCGGGGATCTAACAGTGTGGCAACCCAGTAGTCAGGATTATTTCTAATTCTCACAATTCGAGGGTCATGTTGCAGGTAGTGCAGCAAGAAGGCACTCATGTGTGTTGCGCATCCAGGAGCACCAAGTCCCTGTTGTGTTGGTGGCGAGGTAACAATCATGCTTCCTTCCTCTGTCCTCTCCCCCCAACCTCGCACAACAGAAATGTGATCAAGGTCTCCCTCATCTGATGAGTCTTCCATCAGTTCGTCCTCCACTTCTTCCTGGGCTCCTGCACCTTCCTCACTAGTTTGGCTGCTACCATGCGCCCTGGTTAAACCATCTCCCCCACCCTCACATGCCTGCCGCCTTGGTGCTGCCGACCGTCTGGACCTTGCAGATGTTAGCCCTTCCGCATACAACTCCTCCTCCTCTACTTCCTCCACCTCCTCTTGTGCCACCACCTGACTCCGAATTCTGTTTAACATGTGCTCCAGCATGTAAATCACCAGAATAGTCATGCTGATAATGGCATCGTCAGCACTAAACATCTTCGTCGCCATTTCAAAACTGTGCAGAAGGGTGCATAGGTCCCTGATCTGAGACCACTCCTCCAGCGTGATTTGCCCCACCTCTGAATCTCGTTGGCCCAGGCTATACGTCAGAACGTATTGCACCAGGGCTTGTCGGTGCTGCCACAGTCGCTGCAACATGTGCAGAGTTGATTTCCACGGGTAGGCACATCGCATTTTAGCCGGTGAAGTGGCAGGCCCAACGACTTCTGTAGAAATGTAAGTCGCTGAGCTGCGGGATGCGAACGGCGGAAGTGAGCACACAGCGACCGTGCCCTCTGCAGAAGGCCATCTAGTCTGGGATAGTGGGCTATAAATTGCTGGACAACCAGGTTCAACACGTGAGCCATACAAGGCACGTGTGTGACATTGCCCCGGCGAAGGGCCGCACCCAGGTTTGCAGCATTGTCGCACACGGCCTTCCCTGGTTTCAGGTCCAGTGGAGACAACCATTCATGAAATTGGTTCTCCAGAGCTGACCACAACTCCTCAGCTGTGTGACTCACATTTCCCAGACATTTCAATGTAAAAACCGCCTGATGACGTTGAGCCCTACTGCCAGCATAGTAAGGAGGTGTGCAGGATCCCTTCTGCGCAGTTAGAAAGCTTGTGGCATGACCAGACAGGCTTTGGGTGCAGGTGGAAGACCGAGAGGAGGTTGAGGAGGCAGAAGCAGTGGAGGAAAAATGACATAAAGAGGATTGACGCACAACTCGTGGGGACGGCAAGACTTGGACAGCAGCCCCTTGTCCTGCTGTCACCATAGTTACCCAGTGCCCAGTCAGCGACATGTAACGCCCCTGTCCATGCCTACTCGTCCAAGTGTCTGTGGTGAAATGCACCCTGTCACACACAGAGTTTCTCAAAGAAGCGGTGATGTTGTGTGCGACATGCTGGTGGAGCGCAGGCACACCTTTCTTTGAGAAGTAGTGCCGACTGGGCATCTGGTACTGGGGCACTGCGACGGACATAAGGTCTCGAAAATCCTCTGTGTCCACCAGGCGGAAAGGCAGCATTTCTGTAGCCAAGAGCTTGCAGATGGTGAAATTCAACCTCTTAGCTTTCTCATGGCTAGGAGGAAACGGTCTTTTACTTGTCCACATCTGAGGGACCGAGGGCTGGCTATTGTGCTTAGACGGGGTTGATAAGGGTGTCCCCGGCAAACTGCCGGTCTGTGAGGAAGATGCAGGCGGACATGTTAGGTTGCCTTGATCCAAAGGTGGTGCTATCGATGTCGGACAGCGCTCAACACCAGCTGGTGTTACCACCTCCAAAGAAAATGATGACCTGCCAATCACGCTGGCTGTTGCGGGTAAAGAGGTGGCAGGTCTGCGCCCCAAAACAGGTGTGACTGCTGTCCCCACAGTCACAGAGGATGAAGAGGCCACGGATGCACAAGATATGGCAGACGGTGATTGGCCCGGCCGGCTAGGCCGCATTGTAGCACACTGAGCTTCCCACTGCAACTTATGCTTCATGTCCATGTGCCGGTTCATGCATGAAGTACTCAAACTATGTATTTTTTGGCCTCTACTTAGCTTTTGCTGACAAATGTTACAGATAACACGAGTTGGGTCATCTTTATCGATCTGAAAAAATGCCCAGGCTATGCAAGGCTTAGCACCCATGCGACCTGAAGAGCCACCACGACTTGTGGTGAGTGGCAGAGTTGTGTTTGAGGATGCAGTTGTTGACGTGCTTCCAGTACTACGTCTCTGTCCAGGAAGGCGCAACCTGACCTCGTCGTCACTAGCATCTTCCTCCACCTCCTCTGCTGACCTCATCTCTTGGCTGACTGTGGGTTGACAGTAAGTGGGATCTCCGACCTCATCATCATCACCCTGTGCGTTATCACACCCGTCGTCCTCAGAGCCAACCTGTTCCTGCCCTGACAAAAAACTAAAGTTGTCTCTCCAATCAGGTATTTGAGTCTTATCATCGTCTTCCTCATTGTCTCCACCAACAGGAGTTACAGTTTGGGAATGAGGGTCTACATTATGGTCAGAACCTTCTGCGTCTGGTCCTGGATCCGACTCATAAAGATTCTGGGCATCAGTGCAGATCATTTCCTCGTCTGGATTCACAGAAGCGCTGGAGTCGACCTCTGATTCCCAGGCTTTAGTATGAGTAAACAGCTCTGCAGACTCAACCATCTGTTCTACCTCATACTCAGACGGGCAGCTGGAGATTTGGGAGCTGTGAGGAAGCAAGTGCGATTTGGGTGACACCTTTGAGGACTGGAGTATTTGTGATGTTGAAGTTGATGTGGAGGAGAGCCCACTTAAAGGAGCACTTGATATCCGTTGAAGCACCTGCTGTTTTTGTGCCTCATCTGGAATTTGTAGCGATTGGCGTGGCCGTAAGAAAGGGATCTTATCACATTGTCCGCTAAAAGAAGTAGACATTTTAGTTTGGCTGGAAGATGGTCTTTCTTCTGCACCTACCCCACGGACACAACCTTTTTTCCCCTTCCCAACACGCCTATTCCCCTTTCCACCAGCAGCAGGCCTTTTTCCACTCATTTTGGTGGTTAACTAATTCACAACTCTGGAGTTGTTTGCACAAAAAAACAATGGATGGTAACCGAGCAGAGCTGAGTGGCCAAACTGTGGTATTAGGCCAAAACTATTGGCTGGGTTAGATGCAGAAAAAAATTATTTTTAATTTGCAACCTGATGGAGGTCAGTATAGATGGACTAATAGACCAAGTCCCACACACCGCTAGAAGCCCAAATATTTTTTCAGAGCTAGATGCAGAAATTTTTTTTATTCAATTTGCAACCTGATGGAGGTCAGTATAGATGGACTAATAGACCAAGTCCCACACACTGCTAGAAGCCCAAATATTTTTTCAGAGCTAGATGCAGAAAAAAATTATTTATAATTTGCAACCTGATGGAGGTCAGTATAGATGGACTAATAGACCAAGTCCCACACACTGCTAGAAGCCCAAATATTTTTTCAGAGCTAGATGCAGAAAAAATTATTTTTAATTTGCAACCTGATGGAGGTCAGTATAGATGGACTAATAGACCAAGTCCCACACACTGCTAGAAGCCCAAATATTTTTTCAGAGCTAGATGCAGAAAAAAATTATTTTTAATTTGCAACCTGATGGAGGTCAGTATAGATGGACTAATAGACCAAGTCCCACACACCGCTAGAAGCCCAAATATTTTTTCAGAGCTAGATGCAGAAAATTTTTTTATTCAATTTGCAACCTGATGGAGGTCAGTATAGATGGACTAATAGACCAAGTCCCACACACTGCTAGAAGCCCAAATATTTTTTCAGAGCTAGATGCAGAAAAAAATTATTTTTAATTTGCAACCTGATGGAGGTCAGTATAGATGGACTAATAGACCAAGTCCCACACACTGCTAGAAGCCCAAATATTTTTTCAGAGCTAGATGCAGAAAAAAATTATTTTTAATTTGCAACCTGATGGAGGTCAGTATAGATGGACTAATAGAACAAGTCCCACACGCTGCTAGAAGCCCAAATATTTTTTCAGAGATAAATGAAGAAAAAAATTATTTTTAATTTGCAACCTGATGGAGGTCAGTATAGATGGACTAATAGACCAAGTCCCACACACTGCTAGAAGCCCAAATATTTTTTCAGAGCTAGATGCAGAAAAAAATTATTTTTAATTTGCAACCTGATGGAGGTCAGTATAGATGGACTAATAGACCAAGTCCCACACACCGCTAGAAGCCCAAATATTTTTTCAGAGCTAGATGCAGAAAAAAATTATATTCAGTTTGCAACCTGATGGAGGTCAGTATAGATGGACTAATAGAATGATGCTATGCCCAAAAGATTTTACTTCACTAGGTGCAGTAAAAAAATTGGTATTCTATACACAGGTGGTATATCTTGCAACACAGATAGGCTACTCCACTGACTAACACACTCTGCAATAGGCCAAAAAGGATTAGCTTTGCTAGATTCAGCCAAATGCTGTGAAAAAAACTTGCACAGCACTGGCACAGACCTGCCTGGCAAAAACTGATAGGAACTGATGTAACCTAGTCCTGAAAGGACTCCAATTACAATTAGTCTTTACTCCCACAATCTATCTATTTAAGAGCACAGACCTGCCTGATAAAAGTCGTAGGAAATGCTGTAACCTAGTCTTTAAAAGGACTGCAATCACAACTATTCCCTACTCCCAAGCTATCTGTATATTTGTGCGAAAATTGGCTTGAAATTAACAAGGTATATCGCACACAGCAACAGCGGTGCCGTCTAACACGCAGCTGCAGCAGTGAGAAAATGGTGGCGACGGGGAAAATGGCTTGGTCTTATAGGGCAAGGACATGTGACATACACTGCCAATCACACATGCCCTTGCTTGTGTGAAAAAAAGCACTTCGCTCCGTGTGTGCGCTGCTGATAGGCTGACAGATTGCACCTCCCCACTGCAAATGCGGGAAAGAGAAAAAAAAATGGAGATCTTCATTGTTCCTGCAGAGATCCATCCCCTGCCCCTCCCCCCACCCCGCTGTACACTCAAACTGCGTATTAACATTAATTTTCATCATTACTGAGAAAAAATCCAGTTATGATTTTGGTGCACGAACAGTTATCGAACATAACCTCGAACAGCCGAATTTTTCTCAAATTGTTCGTGTTCGCCGACCGGCTCGAACACCGCCCAAAACAGCTCGAATTTGAGATTGGCGAACAGTTCGAGTAGAACAACGCTCATCTCTAGTCAGGACTCGAACCCAGCAGCTCTTGTACACCAGGAGGCAGCTCTTCCCTCTGAGCTATTCTGCTCGCTGGACAGTTCCTGGTTAACTAGATTCTAGTATCTGGGTTGTTCCTGAGTGGCTCCAACCTGTGTTGCTCCTGATTGGCTGAATCCTGTGAGTTCCTGATTGTACACCTTCTTTAAACCTGGCCTGGCACCTCCTCCTTGTGAGATTTTTGAACTCTCAGTTCAAGTACTTCTTTCAACTGCTGCCTCCTACAAGATCATACTGCTTTCCTGTGTATCGACTCCTGGCTTTCCCTGACCACGTTACCTGCTAAATTCTACAAGATTATACTGCTTTCCTGTGTATCGACCCGTGGCTTTCCCCGACCACATTACCTGCTAAATCCTACAAGATTATACTGCTTTCCTGTTTATCGACTCCTGACTTTCCCTGACTATGCTACCTGCCGGTGCTGCCCCTAGTGGTTGCAATACCACTTCTCCAACTAGGTCGGTTCCTAACATATGCGCTTCTAAGAGGAACTCAAAAGACTGGCACCAAACAAGCAAAGGCGCAGACACAGACGCACTTGGCGCCAGCTGCCCAGATAGACGAGCCCTTGAGGGCCAAGAATACTCTTCACCCAGCTCCCATTAAATGGAAGGAGGACTTTTGGCAGAGACCTTCCCAGTCCCACTAATGCAGGAAAACTGGCATCTGGTGACGCGGCTAGTGCTCAGTTTAGGACCAGGTGAGTACCTTTTCTGGAACCCCAGAAAGTGTAATCAAAATGAAAATGAGAAAACCCTGCTGAAATACCAAAATCTAATAATAACACCACAAGCAACCAAGCACATGGAAACTGCAATAAACAGCAAAAGACTGAGCAGGGAGCAGGATCATATAGTCAACCTAAAGATCAGGTGTTGACCGCTTCCCAATCATCCCCAGACAGCCACTCTCTGCTAGCTTCAACCACAGGCTGGACAAAATCCCACCATTGCTCATTGCCAAACAAAGCATTGTTCTGCATTGCTTGGCAAGCAGGGAAGGTAGCGTCCCATCTTCCCTGGGCAAAGAAATCAGTGAGAGACATGGCATCCCATGTCTTCACACATCCACCAACACGAGAACTAGACACTACACCAGATTTCCTGCACGCGTAGTAACTCCACCTCCCGGGTCAGTACAATGGCGGCGCTTGCGACCGGAGACGCACCATACCGGACCAGCTCCATTACCAGGTGGGAGCACGGAACAATGATTCATAACAGAAAGTAAAAGGAATCATTGAGCAGGTTTTTACTATGTAATCTGAAAATGGCAGAAGATAGGGCTTTATGCTGTTGTTTACTCACAATGAAGGTTTTATCACCTGGAGACTATCACTGCCTGTACTAGGTCTCAGAGACTGCTAGACGGACCATGCCTCCTCCTCTGATAAGCTGCTCACTGTCAATCCACAATATACATAGAGAGCTGTGGTGTAGGCGGGGGCAGCCTTCTGAGCTTTGCTACATGCTACTTCTGAAAACTCTGATGATGTCACAACAACTGCATCCAGTAAACTAAGTGATACATTGCTGGATTCAGGGTCTCTTTTCCTACATCATGCTGCTCTCAGATGAGGTAGCAAAAGCCTGGTGACAGATTCCCTTGAAACGGAATCTTACAGGAGATTCAAGCTGCCTAAACCATCATGAATCAAACACTGATTGTGTTATTTCAGCCATGTTATAATCTGAACTACTACAATGTTTCAGGGAAAAAATACCTTAAAGAGCCCCTACCCTAATACCTAACATAACTCTCCCTATGTGTGTGTATAGGGAGAAACCTGTCAGTTGTGGGGTGCAGAATGGGGAGATGTCTCTTGGGACCTGCCTTAGACCAATCATCACAGACACATTTCCTGGATGATTTTTTTCTGAAATGCCACAGCATCTCAGAATAATTGATACACGGCTGTAATCACGGCTCATTTACGCTGCCCGTGGTTAGGGCAGCATGAATGTATCAGGTTCTCTTTAAAAGTACATGATTTTTCTTATGTGAAGTGTGTCCAGTTTTATGTCTACTGCTTGGACAAGAAAGAACGGGTAACAGTTGTCCTCTTCTTTTGTGACCAATTGGCAATCACTACTCATGTGGTTGTGCAACAATATACACTTTTTGATTTGGTTTGTGGATAATTACTCCATGAAGCACTCTGTGCTCTTTTACACCTCCACATCCGAAATATGAAATATGATAAGTCAGCTCTACTTCCTTAGATTACCTTATAGAAATCAAAGCCAAGGAAATCTGCAAAAAAAATGAAAAAAATTACACATTTAACATGCTGCACCAGTGCTTTACCTATTGCACAGCTAAACCCAATCCAGAGCGCATGCCAATTCTTTCATGTAAGCAGTTGGATATTGTTTTATCTCTCTGCATTGGTAGAATGGTAGTGGGTTAGTAATTTTGTGTAACAATAGGGGAGGCACATAAAAGGTGCTACTGCCAGGTGCACAGTCATTGGCAACAACCAGCTTGTACGTAGGAAATGTACTGTATTTCTAGCTGTAATCGAATTGGCTTTCCCTCCCACTGACTAGGTAAAAAGCCTTTAGCTAATCATATGCCTATTCTTCTTCAATCAATGAGAAGTTTTTAACAGTGTCTCATTTACAGAATGTCTCCCCTTGTTTCTGCTCAGCTTGCGTATTAATGCAGAATTCATGTGCATTAAATGAGCGAATCCTTATGCAATACAGAACTACGATATGTCTTAAAATAGAAGCAGATGAAGACAGTTCTATTCAGCCACAAGCCTTCATTTTAGAGATGGGAAAATTGGTATTCTAAGGTACGGCTGGAAATTAGCAACTAATGGTCTCATTTCTTTAATATTATATATTAAGGATAAGCTCTGCTCGTGGATATTTTACAAGACATATACTCACTCTAGGTATGTGAGACATTTTTATTACATAAATGATATAATCATCTTATATAGTATTAGAATATCAGATTCTCCTTGTTCGGTCACTTTATATGTAATATGAGAGCTGTATAGTCATAATCAGTCGCACTGATGGACACAGACAGAAGAGGGCCCCTGTGATAGAACAGTAAATGAGCACCTTGAGGTCCAATAGCTCATTATAATGCACAATTCAACCTGTTTTGGAGGTGGAAATGGACCCCATTCACTCCTGTTCCCCTGTGTGGCTGCACAGGTTGCACCAGTGATATGTCTGCTCCTGATCAGCCATCACATTATCTTCTGCTCTTTAGTGGGATTGTTCTATTAGCTAAAGTAGTCTGAATCAATTCCACTTCTCATAGCAATGGATATCGTCATAACATTTAACAACCTTTTCCTAGCATGGGCAGTTTTCGTAGTTTAGAATAATATGTTGTCACCAGTGATGTCAGCACAGTCCGGTGGGCAGAGGCTGATGACATCACTCACCTGTTTCTCTCCTCCCACTCCACTCTGCTGCAGTGGACAGGAATAGGAGCTTTTCACTCATGACGGGTGGGGGGTCAATTAAACAAGTATGATAATTAATCACCAAATTAGATCAAACAGACATTAGTGTACATTGGGAGTATTAATCAACACGGCTAGTGAAAAGCAAACCTTATCTATTTCTACTGATTACATAGAGCCAACATTTTTCGCAGCATAGTACAGCCATTTGTACAGGTCCTTGTCCCCAATGGGTTTCACCTTTACCTATCTGAGAGACACAATAGGGTCATTGCATATGAAGATAGTTGAAAGACCACATAAATATAACAAGTACTTAAAATAAAGATACAGTAGCCAATTCTTTTCAACAAACATGTTGGGGACATGATTTTGTAAGGGGGTGACAGGGGCTGTCATGTGCCTCTCCCTCTCTAAACAGTGTTTGCACCAAGTGTATGGTTTTGTTATATTTTGGTGACTATATTAATATATAAATCTGCCTTGTTTTATAGGCATTAATGTACACAGTTAATGTAATGTATTGTGATTATTGTATAATGTTATTTCTATATGGTATATAGGGAGAGCATAGGACACTGCCTAGGGTTTAGTTAGTGATAGAGAGAAACATTGGGGCTGATAGGCAGAGGTGGCCAATTAGTATATAGAAGATAAGGCAGAGTGTAGAGTATAGGAAGTTTAGTGTACGTTATTAGTGGGTGAATACGGCAGTCCATTGGTGAAGGGAGAAGTTTGCCCAGCGACCAGCAGAGACGGTTGCTGATTGGTCCAGTTAAAAAAGGGGGAGGAGTTTGGTCCAGAAGGAAGCAACGGTTATTCCTTTCGGGAATCAGTTCAGTCAGAGCTGTAGTTGCTGTTGGTAATGGTTAAGTCTGTGCTGGAGGAAGACTGAGGAGAAGTTCAGGGCCCTGGGGGCTGAAGGTCAATAGAGATACATACAGATGATGGAAAAAGAGTTAGGCAGCTTGGGGAATGATAAAACGGACAACTCTGAGGAAAATTCCCTAAACGTCCTGGGCCTGTAGAAGGTCTGATGGGGCCAGCCTTCACTACCTCCAAGGAGGGGAGAACGGACGGGAACATACCTGAGGAGAGTAGGACCGTGTTCTGGAAAGCTACGGTACTGGGAAAACTAACTCTGAGGATAGGACAGGAAGGGACAGTAGAGGAAGCTGAAACTGTAACGGTGATGTCCCAAAAGAATGTATTAATGACCACAACTGAACTGAAGAAAAAGTTAAGTAAAGTTGTTTTTTATTTAAGAGACTGTGTGTGACAGTGATTGCTTGCCTTCAACTACTGGACTCCTAAAAAAGACGGAGGGGCGACAAGGGATTGTGAGTGTTGTGCACTACATGCAAATCACAATACTACACGGACATTATCTTTTATTTGTGGGTGGTCAGGGTAAGCCACCCTGCACCCCTCACAATTTTGTGTCACATTAATATTTAAGTGTTACAGGTTCTCCTCCTGCTTTAGTGTTCCCTTTCTCACAGACTGGATAGCTCTTGTGTTCTCAAAATTGCGGCTGATGGAGGAACATGTGACCAGACCTGTCCATCACTGTCCACCAATTGAGTTACATTTTATATGGGAATGCTGTATTTCAATTGGAGAGGGCGGATGGACAGGTCTCATCACATGCTCCTCCATCAGCAGCCATTTTGAGGATCGGGGAGCTGCGCAGTCTGTGAGGAAAGCTGCAGTAACAGGTGCAGGAGAAGGACCTGTAACACTTATATATTAGTAAGTGCCACAAAATCATGCCCCCAACATGTTTGCTTAAATAAATATAATGTCGCCAACCCCTTTTTAATAAACACACATGATTTTGTGGCTCTTATGAATATATAAAGTTTTTCTCTCTGCACTAGTTAATGTGGCCTTCCTCATACACTGCTCCTGTTTTCAAAAGGGCTGTTGATTGAGGATCATGCGACCAGACCTGTCCATCAGTATCATCCAATTGAGTTACACTTCAAATGTATAAGCTATTTTTAATTGAAGGCAGCTGATGGGCAGGTCTAGTCACATGCTTTTAACCCGGGTGCCATGTTGTTGACAGAAGAACTGTGCAGCTTGCGAAGAAGGTCACACTATCAAATGCAGAAGGTGAACCTGTAATACTTATATATTATTTATATATTGTATGGACATTGTAGTACCTGTTCAAGAGATTCGGTGTTATGCAAACAATAAGCCATGGATTACAAAAGAGTTGAAACATTTACTAAACATGAAAAAACTGGCTTTTAAAAGGAAGGACAAGGAGGCATTGAAAATTATACAGCGAGACCTAAAGGGGAAAATTAAGATTGCCCGTGAGGCATTCAGAGTTAAATTAGAAAATCAAATTGCACAAAAAATCTCCAGGGAGGTGTGGGCTGGAATGAAGCTAGTGACTGGGTTTAAGGCAAGGTCGGAGCAGGGGGGTGGTGGACTTAGAATGGCTAATGAAATGAATGAGTTCTTCAATAGATTCAGCAATAAAGGTGCGGTAGCAGCAGGGAAGGGGGAGGAGGCCGGGGAACAACTAGCTAAATTAACAGGGGGTGAAATAGATCATTTCTCGGTCTCCAAAAATGACGTGAGGGACCAGTTTAGTAAGCTGGCCATTGGCAAAGCAGCAGGGCCTGACGGTCTCAGTCCACGTGTACTCAGAGTGTGTGCAAATGAGTTGTGTACTGTCTTCCAGCATCTCTTTAACCAGAGCTTACAATCAAAGAGAGTACCAGTGCTATGGAAGACTTCCTGACTGGTGCCGGTTCCCAAGACTACCTTCCCGGCTTCCCCGGGGACTATAGACCGGCGGCCTTAACATCGCATGCGATGAAGTCCTTGGAGAGAATAGTACTTGCTCACTTGTGTCCGAGGGTGATGGCACATACTGATGCTCTTCAGTTTGCGTACCGGCAGGGACTGGGGGTGGACGATGCTGTAGCGTCTCTGCTACAAACAGTACATTCCTTTTTGGACAATGATGGAACCACAGTGCGTGCTTTGTTCTTTGATTTCTCTAGTGCGTTCAACACATTACAGCCACTCTTACTGCGTGGAAAGTTGATTAAAATGGCGGTGGATGAGGGACTTGTGAATTGGATAATTGACTACCTGTCGGATAGGCCACAGTTTGTTAGGTGGGGGACGGCTACATCAGATAGTGTACTGAGCAGTGTTGGAGCCCCGCAGGGAACAGTGCTGTCGCCATTCCTCTTTACATTGTACACAGCTGACTTTCAGTATAAATCAGACCGTTGTCACCTCCAGAAGTACTCGGATGACTCTGTGATAGTTGGCGGTATTGGGAAGGACCAGGATGAAGAGGAATATAGAAGGGTGGTTGCGGACTTTGTAGTATGGTGCCAGGCTAACCATCTAGAACTAAATGTTAAGAAAACCAGGGAGTTGGTGATGAGCTATGGAAGGTGCAAGAAGGTATGCCTACCTGTTACCATTGACGGTCAGGATGTGGAGATGGTGGACAGTTTCAAATATTTGGGGGTTTACCTGTATAGCAAGCTAGACTGGAAGTGCCACATGGAGAAGGTCTACAAGAAGGGGATGAGTAGATTGTACTTCCTAAGGAAGTTAAGGTCTTTTAATGTGTGTGGCAAAATGCTTGAGGTGTTCTACCAATCCATTGTGGCTAGTGCCACCTTTGCGGCAATAATTTGCTGGGGTAACAGTGTGCGTGTGGCTGACGCCAACAAGCCCAACAAACTTATAAAGAAGGCTAGCGCGACGGTGGGCCTACAGCTTGGGACTTTTGAAGAGGTGGTAGAGGATAGGATTAAGAAGAAGTGCAGAGCTATAATGGGCAACAACACACACCCGCTTTATGAACTGTTTGCGAAACAGAAGAGCACATTCAGCAATCGCCTAATACAACTAAGGTGTAAAAAGGAAAAATACAGGAGATCGTTTTTTCCAACAGCTATGGGGGTGTTTAACAAATGTCTGAAAAGCAATGTCTAAAGCATTCCAAATGTTATGTTATCATATGTGTCATGTTCGAGATCTGTGTTCTGCTGCTGTGATACCGCAATTTCCTCCGGGATAAATAAAGTATATCTTATCTTATCTTATCTTATCTTATCTTATTAGAAAGTGCCATAAAATCATGTCCCAAACACATTTGTCAACAAAAAGATAAGTAAATAGTTAACTATTTTGTATTTATTTGGTCTTTTGCATGGAATTTTCCTATTTTGTGTCTCAGAGAGGAAAATTGTGAGTCAGATTGGGGACAAGGACTGGTGTAAATGTCTGTACAGTGTTGAGAAACATGTTGGGGCTATGTAATCAGTAGGAACAGTCAGGAGCGGTGGGCGCGTGACCACAATTATGCGATTTGTATACTGTACATAGGATCACTTGCTGACTAGACATGCACGGCCTCACTCAATGCTAGTGTATTGAGCGAGTCTGGACACGTCTAGTTGGATTGTGTGTAAATTGCATACGTGTAGTCCCATGACCACCCACTGACGGCAATGGAGTATCTTCGCAGTGCACGCAGTGTGAGGATTCATAAGTCTGCTATCACATAGAGTGACTACAGAGTTGTAGCCTAAGGCTAGACAAACCCTTTAAATTTAAACTGCATATCCCCAATTGGGCAGCTTGGGTTATCTACTGCCATATGATTATAAAACTTGGATTGATTTGCTCATGCCCTCACATGTATTTGGAGCCTTCTATCTTTGACTATAATGCTAGTTCAGAGCCAAACACAAAAGAAACTTTTGTGAAAAGTGTAAAAAACACTATATTAGAAACTTCGGGAAGTGTAAAGCTTTTTTATCATTACATGGTTCAGTAAGGAGTACTCTGTCTAGTGTAACTGTGCAAATCATAATATATTATTTAGCCTTTCAAGGACATAAAGACATTTTTCCTCGGTGTTGCTTGTTCTAGCACTTGAACTGACAAAATAATTTAGCTTCTCTGTGTATTATTTTCACTCTGTGCTGATGTGCAAGCAGGAACGTCCAGAATCAAGCCTCGGGACAGAGGACGAGAAACATGTCTTGATTTCTGTTTATTTGTAAACCTGAGTGTAGTCATTCTCTTATTATGAATTCTGTGAATTTCCATCAAGTATTTTCTATTTACATAATTTTTTTTTCATCAGTAGTTTTTTATTTTTAAAAGATGATGCTTAGACTCGGTATTCCATCTCCAGTATTCCACTGTGACAATGTAAATAGGAATCAGATTTACGTTAGAATCATATTTATGGCCACTATTTAAAGTATACTCTAGGACACGTAGGTTAAATGAATGCCTCCAACGCAGTGGTCCCCAAACTTTCATGCACCAAGAGCCGAATTAAGTTCTGTAAGATGATCGTGAGCCACATCCAAAGCCTCACATTAATGGTATAATGAAAGCTAAAGCTTCCTAGCAGAAATCACAACAAGAACTTGTGCCACTCCTTCCCTTTTAGGAACTATACTTACATCTAGAAGTTCCCACCTACCCCCAACTGGTATTCACGCATCAAGTATTCCCTCCATAATAGATCTGTGCAAAGTGCAGCCCGCGGGCCACATCCGGCCCTCTGGGTGTTCCAGTCCAGCTCGCGGACCAAGATAGCCAAGGGGCTGAAAACAGTGGCCCATGCAGGGGCGGCGTCAGCACTCGGCGCACCCGTGCAAGTGCCGGGACCCTGAGCAGGCAGGGGGGGCCCAACCGCCCTCGGGCACTCCGCTGCACTATGGGACCCGTGAGTGGAGGAGAGCGGTGTCAGCTCCCTCCCCCCCCCGCTTGCTCAGGGCCCCGGCAGCCGGAGCAATACTTGCCTCTCCCTGTGCCTCCGCAGCAAGTCCTGTCTCTTCCGCGGCTGCTGCACAGTGACATCTCAGGTCAGAGGGCACGGTGACGTCTTTCCACCGCGCTCTCTCCTGAGCAGTCACAGCGCAGAACAGGAAGAATCCGGCGCACGTGAGGAGTCCGGAGCAGCGGCAGCAGGTGAGAAGTGAGGTGAGTATTTGATTTTTTTTTTATTGTATGGAGGCATGGGGCATTATATGGTGGGGTGGGGGTGTGTGACATCTTGCATGGGGCATTATATGGTGGGGTGGTGGGAGTGTGACATCCTGCATGGGGCATTATAAGCGAGGGGGGTGTGACATCCTGTATGGGGCATTATAAGGGAGGGGGGGTGACATCCTGCATGAGGCACTATAAGGGGGGGGTGTATGACATCCTGCATGGGGCATTATAAGGGAGGTGGGGGTGTGTGACATCCTGCATGGGGCATTATAAGGGAGGGGGGTGTGACATCCTGCATGGGGCATTATTGAGGGGGTGAAATCCTGCATGGGGCATTATTGGGGGGGTAGCATAATGTATGGGGCATTATAAGGGGGCTAACATCCTGCATGGGGCATTATGTGGAGGGAACAGCCTGCATAGGGCATTATGTGGGGAAACAGCCTGTGTGGGGCATTATGTGGGGGGAACAGCCTGCATGAGGCATTATGTGGGAGGAACAGCCTGCATGGAGCATTATGTGACTGCACAGCCTGCATAGAATGTTATATGGGGGCCAGTGTTCTGTATGGAGCGTTATATGGGGGCCAGTATCCTGTATGTAGCGTTATATGGGGGCCAGTATCCTGTATGGAGTGTTACAAGGGGGCCAGTATACTGTTTGGAGCATTTTATGGGGGCCAGTATTCTGTATGGAGCGATTCGCCGGTTTCTGAGCTATTGTAGAATTTACAATAGATATCACTCATGTAATGTAAGAAGTGAAATTTTTGGCCTTGTACTATATATATATTTCTCTGCAGTATCTGTGCATCATGAATCTTGGTATGTGTTAAAGGGGCCCACTGAGAATCTTTCGCCCAGGGCCCTCAAAAACCTGGAGCCGGCCCTGGGCCCACGGTCCGCACCATACCCTCTGCCATCCGCCCACCTACATTCACCGCTCTATGCATCTGATGCAGACAGTGGTACATTGATGGAGAAGGGGCCACCAGCCTCTTCTTCCACCAATCAGCGTGTAAGACAGCTGAAGTGATTATGTCATTTCATCGCTTCAGCTGTGCACTGTGAAGAGTCAGTGTATGGGAAACAGGAGCAAGGTGAGTATGTGGTGGTTTATTTTCATGTGTATGGGTTGATTGTATGTACATAGGAGGCTATTTGGGGGCTCATACTGTGTATAGAGGGGCTCAACCTGTATATAGGTGGCTATGTGGGGCTCATATTATATATAGGGAAGCTATGTGGAGCTTATGCTGTTTAGAGAAGGCTTTGTGGGGCTCATACTGTAAATAGAAGGCTTTGTGGGGCTCATGCTGTATATAGGAGGCTATGTGAGTGCTATATGGTATATAGGTGGCTATGTGGGGGCTTATGCTGTATATAGGAGGCTACGTGGGGGCTCATACTGTATATAGGAGGCTATATGGGGCTCTTGCTGTGTATATGAGGCTATGTGCGGGCTCATACTGTATATAGGTGCTATATGGGGCTCATGTTGTGTATTGGAGGCTGTGTGGGGGGGCTCATGCTGTAAATATGAGGCTATGTATGGGCTCATGCTGTATATTGAAGGCTATTTGGGGCTCTTATGGTATATATTGGCAGTGTGCGGGTTCATATGGTATATAGGGGGCTGTGTAAGGGTTCATATGGTATATAGGGGGCTGTATGTGGGCATTTATGGTATATAGGGGGCCGTGTGGGGGCTCATACGGTATATAGGGGCTGTGTGTGGGCTTATACGGTAAGTAGGCATCTGTGTGTGGGTTCATATGTTATATAGGGGACTGTGTGCGGGCTTATGAAGCATATAGGGGGATGTCAGCATATTTAATTTTGCTCAATATTAAGTGATACAATTAATATTAATATAAAACAATAATTATAATTAATATTGAGCATAATTAATTTCAGCCTATTGGTTCAGCCCTCTACAACAGTCACCATCTCTCATGTGGCCCCTTTGGAAAATTAATTGCCCACTCCTGCTCCATATTATTGCATCAGGTTTCAATAAACCCTCTAACTTGCAGTATCCTATATCAAGCTGAAAATATTAAGCCCCAAGGCCAATATATGTATATTCATAACTTTTCTTCAATGTCAGGCTACCAACTAAAGTCTGGAGACCTGCTCTTTATACCAGTTTGCTAGACCTGACACTAATGCATCAAGTTGGAAGAGAGGCAAGAGCCACACATCAGAGTCCTGTGAGCCACATGTGGCAAAATAGTGACTGCAGCTCTGGATGTGACACGTGACTGGAGTATAAGACATGAAGTAACAGCAAAATAGTGACTGCAGTTCTGGATGTGACTGGAGTATAAGAAACTATGTAACACAGAATAGTGACTGCAGCTCTGGATGTGACTGGACTATAAGACATGATGTAACACAGAATAGTGACGGCAGCTCTGGATAGGACGGGGGTATAGACATGAAGTAACAGCAGAATAAGACTGGAGTGTAAGACATGATTATGAAGAATATTTGAGATATAATTTCATGTCAATCATTTGTATCTTATTTGGTCTGGGATTATAGACCCCCTTCTTTTGTTCAGCAGGGACAGTAAATCAGGCACAGCAGGAAGTCCAGCATTCTCAAAGCCACAAGGAAAAAACTGGCACCTAGCTCAGCATGAGGGTCAAGCCTCAAAAGACTGTGAGTGACAGATCTCACACCTTGAGCCAGCTCAATAGACTATAGAGTCACACTGAAGCTGCCAAAGAAGCCTTCTAGAACATTCTTGAAACATAACTCCATAAGGGGTTATGGAGATACTATCGGTTCTAACCATTCATCGTTTATATTTCCGAGATCCCCAGAACATGGCGAACACCTGCCTGGATCTCGACCTGTTCTAGCACCCAGGAGTATGGAGATACATAGAATGGCCAGTAGTAGACAGGTAGTGAAGTCATGTTTGGTCTCAATGTGTAGCATGGGCCTGGCCGGAACTGATGGCACCAAAACTGCCTCTCTAGGACCGTCCATGAAGTAGTTATAACCCATCTTAGGTTTTTGGAGTTCTTAGCTCCTAGATGCAAGGGGAGGGGATTTAGGTCCAGCCCAGGGGGTAGTAGGGGAGTGAACCCAAATGGTTAAATGCTAGTGTAATGCATGGCCTATTGCTTTTTATCCGGGGAGCTCACAATGACATATCATGTGAGGAGAAGTCAAGGCCGTGGGGACCACAAACCTCCCATGTGGCAGCCCCTCCCCCACAAGCCAGGCCTTTATTATGACTGATAATTGACTCTTATATTCTGCATATTCTGTACTGCTACTATTTTTATTTGGAAATCTGACCATTTTATATATATATATACAGTATATATATATATATATATATATATATATATATATATACATATATATATATATATAATATATACAGTACAGACCAAAAGTTTGGACACACCTTCTCATTTAAAGATTTTTCTTTATTTTCATGACTATGAAAATTGTACATTCACACTGAAGGCATCAAAACTATGAATTAACACATGTGGAATTATATACTTAACAAAAAAGTGCGAAACAACTGAAAATATGTCTTATATTCTAGGTTCTTCAAAGTAGCCACCTTTAGCTTTGATGACTGCTTTGCACACACTTGGCATTCTCTTGATGAGCTTCAAGAGGTAGTCACTGGAAATGGTTTTCACTTCACAGGTGTGCCCTGTCAGGTTCAATAAGTGGGATTTCTTGCCTTATAAATGGAGTTGGGACCATCAGTTGTGTTGTGAAGAAGTCTGGTGGATCCACAGCTGATAGTCCTACTGAATAGACTGTTAGCTGTTTTTTTCTTGCCATAATACAAATTCTAAGTAAAGAAAAATGAGTGGCCGTCATTACTTTAAGAAATGAAGGTCAGTCAGTCTGAAAAATTGGGAAAACTTTGAAAGTGTCACCAAGTGCAGTTGCAAAAACCATCAAGCGCTACAAAGAAACTGGCTTACTGTGGACCGCCCCAGGAAAGGAAGACCAAGAGTCAACTCTGCTTCTGAGGATAAGTTTATCCGAGTCACCAGCTTCAGAAATCGCAGGTTAACAGCAGCTCAGATTAGAGACCAGATCAATGCCACACAGAGTTCTAGCAGCAGACACATCTCTTCAACAGAGAGGAGACTTTGTGCAGCAGGCCTTCATGGTAAAATTGCTGTTAGGAAACCACTGCTAAGGACAGGCAACAAGCAGAAGAGACATTTTGGGCTAAAGAACACAAGGAATGGACATTAGACCAGTGGAAATCTGTGCTTTGTTCTGGTGAGTCCAAATTTGAGATCTTTCGTTCCAAACACCGTGTCTTTGTGCGACGCAGAAAAGGTGAACGGATGGACTCTACATGCCTGGTTTCCACCGTGAAGCATGGAGGAGGAGATGTGATGGTGTGGGGGTGCTTTGCTGGTGACATTGTTGGGGATTTATTCAAAATTGAAGGCATACTTAACCAGCATGTCTGCCACAGCATCTTATAGCGGCATGCTATTCCATCCGGTTTGCGTTTAGTTAGATCATCATTTATTTTTCAACAGGACAATGACCCGAAACACACCTCCAGGCTGTGTAAGGGCTATTTGACCAAGAACGAGAGTGATGGGGTGCTACACCAGATGACCTGGCCTCCACAGTCACCAGACCTGAACCCAATCGAGATGGTTTGGTGTGAGCTGGACCGCAGAGTGAAGGCAAAAGGGCCAACAAGTGCTAAGCATGTCTGGGAACTCCTTCAAGATTGTTGGAAGACCATTTCCGGTGACTACCTCTTGAAGCTCATCAAGAGAATGCCAAGAGTGTGCAAAGCAGTCATCAAAGCAAAAGGCGGCTGCTTTGAAGAACCTAGAATATAAGACATATTTTCTGTTGTTTCACACTTTTTTGTTAAGTATATAATTCCACATGTGTTAATTCATAGTTTTGATGCCTTCAGTGTGAATATACAATTTTCATAGTCATGAAAATACAGAAAAATCTTTAAATGAGAAGGTGTGTCCAAACTTTTGGTCTGTACTGTATATATGTACACTGCACAAAAAAATAAAGGGAACACTTAAACAACAGAATATAAATCCAAGTAAATCAAACTTCTGTGAAATCAAACTGTCCACTTAGGAAGCAACACTGATTGACAATCAATTTCACATGCTGTTGTGCAAATGGCATAGACAATAGATGGAAATTATTGGCAATTATCAAGACACCCTCAGTAAAGGAGTGGTTCTGCAGGTGGGTACCACAGACCACATCTCAGTACCAATGCTTTCTGGCTGATGTTTTGGTCACTTTTGAATGTTGGTTATGCTTTCACACTCGTGGCAGCAAGAGACGGACTCTACAGCCCGCAGAAGTTGCTCAGGTAGTGCAGCTCATCCTGGATGGCACATCAATGTGAGCTGTGGCAAGAAGGTTTGTTGTGTCTGTCAGCGTAGTGTCCAGAGACTGGAGGCGCTACCAGGAGACAGGCCAGTACATCAGGAGACGTGGAGGTGGGCGTAGGAGGGCAACAACCCAGCAGCATGACCGCTACCTCCACCTTTGTGCAAGGAGGAACAGGAAGAGCACTGCCAGAGCCCTGCAAAATGACCTCCAGCAGGCCACAAATGTGCATGTGTCTGCACAAACGGTTAGAAACTGACTCCATGAGGGTGGCCTGACGTCCACAGATGGGGGTTGTGCTCACAGCCCAACACCGTGCAGGACGCTTGGCATTTCCCACAGAATACCAGGATTCACAAAGTCGCCACTAGCGCCCTGTGCTCTTCACAGATGAAAGCAGGTTCACATTGAGCACATGTGACTGACGTGACAGAGTTTGGAGACGTCGTGGAGAGCGATCTGCTGCCTGCAACATCCTTCAGCATGACCGGTTTGGCAGTAGGTCAGTAATGGTGTGGGGTGGCATTTCTTTGGAGGGTCGCACAGCCCTCCATGTGCTCGCCAGAGGTAGCCTGACTGCCATTAGGTACCGAGATGAGATCCTCTTTCCCCTTGATAGACTATATGCTGGTGCGCTTGGCCCTGGGTTCCTCCTAATGCAGGAAAATGCCAGACCTCATGTGGCTGGAGTGTGTCAGCAGTTCCTGCAAGATAAAGTCATTGAAGCTATGGACTGGCCCATCCGTTCCCCAGACCTGTATCCAATTGAGCATATTTGGGACATCATGTCTCGCTCCATCCACCAACGTCACGTTGCAGCACACACTGTCCAGGAGTTGGTGGATGCTTTAGCCCAGGTCTGGGAGGAGATCCCACAGGAGACCATCCGTGGTCATACAGACACGTGGAGGCCACACACAATACTGAGCCTCATTTTGACTTGTTTTAAGGACATTACATCAAAGTTGGATCAGCCTGTAGTGTGTTTTTCCACTTTAATTTTGGGGGTGACTCCAAATCCAGGCCTCCATTGATTAATAAATTAGATTTTGATTGATGATTTTTGTTTGATTTTGTTGTCAGCACATTCAACTTTGTTCAGAACAAAGTATTCAATGAGAATATTTCATTCATTCATATCTAGGATGTGTTATTTGAGTGTTCCCTTAATTTTTTTGAGCAGTGTATATATAAAACCAGTTTGTATATAGTGTATTGTCTAGAGTGCCCTTAAGGCAATTAAATCTATAATTCAATCTTGGGCTGCTCTTTTATCTCGATCCACAAAATCACACGTTCATTTTCTCAGTTTAACTTTCCATGCTACCGGGGCTGGTTTCAAGCCCGATATAATCCCGTTAATGGACTGGGCTTATATTTAATGATGAACTGGTGGCTGTCCTACCGGACTAACCAAGCACTGTTTGTCTGGTGATAGTGAAAGGGGCCTCTCAGCCTGTCAAGGTTGTGGATGAGTGTGGTGCCACATCAGTGACTGCGTGGGCCATATCCTCTCACTCCGGTGCCTCCGGGCACGTAATAGTGATGCCAGGTGGGGTGCCGAGGTGCGGATTCATCACAATTATGTAACAGCAGAATAGTGACTGCAGGTGTGAATGGGACTGGAGTGTAAGATCTGTTGTAAAAGCCGAATGGTCATGCTCCTTCCTCTTGCGGCACAACCAAGTCTGGTTCATCAGTGTGATGTTACTGTATCAGCAAATGCACTGTACAAACTTTGGAGAAGAAAATAATAATCACGGACAGTGCTATTTTTCTGTCAAAAGCTATGGATGGTAGAAAAAAGCACCTATTTTTTACCGACTGCTGGTGAATTTACAGATGGTTGGCAACACAGCAGTGTACACAAAGAAAATATCAATAAGGTTTGAAAGAATATTGGTTAATTAATAGTGATGATCGAACGTGCTCGCCACTGCTTGGTAGTCGCTGCAATGCACACGCCCGGGCTGAGTGGCGTGTGCGTGTATATGTAGTGACTCCACTGGACCGTGCCAGAGAGTGAATACCTGGAGGGGCGTAACTAAGTATCCACCCGATCCGACCAGGGTCGCACGACGGCATACGTTGCCAGTGCACCAAGGAGGAACCGAGCAGAGGGACCAGGTGCTACTCCAGGACAGACCCCGGACACGGCTGTTGACCCACACAGGGGAATACAGGAACAGGCCGGTTAGGCTGGCACACAGTCTGCTGGGTATAGGAGACACGGCTGGTATGCAGACTGGCGGATGCTGGTAAGCACGACTGGTATGCAGGCAGGGAGGTACTGGCAGGTACAACAGGTTTGAACACCGAGTGGATAGGACCCAGTACAGACTGGGACTCAGGAACAGAACCGCAGATGCGGTGGAAAAACAGCAGAGTGAGGCCGTCCAGAGCGGCGAGCAAGAGCAGAACAAGATTAAACCGCCTGGAGCGGTGAGCAAGAGAGGAGCAGGACGAGACTGCCGAAGCAGCGAGCAAAGGGTCAGAGCAGAGCGAGACTGCCGGAGCAGCGAGCAAAGGGTCAGAGCAGAGCGAGACTGCCAGAGCAGCGAGCAAAGGGTCAGAGCAGAGCAAGACTGCCGGAGCAGCGAGCAAAGGGTCAGAGCAGAGCGAGACTGCCGGAGCAGCGAGCAAAGGGTCAGAGCAGAGCGAGACTGCCGAAGCAGCGAGCAAAGGGTCAGAGCAGAGCGAGACTGCTGGAGCAGCGAGCAAAGGGTCAGAGCAGAGCGAGACTGCTGGAGCAGCGAGCAAAGGGTCAGAGAAGAGCGAGGCTGCCGGAGCAGCAAGCAAAGGGTCAGAGCAGAGCGAGACTGCCGGAGCAGCGAGCAAAGGGTCAGAGCAGAGCGAGACTGCCGGAGCAGCGAGCAAAGGGTCAGAGCAGAGAGAGACTGCCGGAGCAGCGAGCCAAGGGTCAGAGCAGAGTGAAACTGTCGAGGCAGCGAGCAAAGGGTCAGAGCAGAGCGAGACTGCCAGAACAGCGAGCAAAGGGTCAGAGCAGAGCGGAAACCGGAGGAGCGGTGATCAAGGCAGAGCAGAGGGGACAGGGCTCTGTTCACACGGAACAGACTGGAAGGGAAAGGCAGAACCAGGTACACACAGGATACTTGCAATGAAGTAGCGAGTGGACTCTAAACTCACAAACGGGAGTACAGGGACAACGAATAAGAGTTAGGTACGGAATCAGATTCTGCAGGAGAAGGGAAGGTACGGACATAGAGAAAAACAGGTAACAGGCTAGGAGAGTATTCAGACAAGAACAGACACAGCAGCAAGATACAGGAGCGGGTCTAGGTATGCGGCCCCTAGAAGGCGGAACGAAAAGGCTAGGAGCGTGTTCAGACAGGAACAGGCAAGATACAGGAACGGGTCTAGGTATGCGGCCCCTAGAAGGCAGAAAGAACAAGCTAGGAGCGTGTTCACACTGGCCTGGAAATACAGCCTCCAGGATAGGCAGAAGACAACAGACTAGAAGATAGTTCAGACAGGACACAGTTCAGACACGGGAACTGATACCGCAAGGCAGGAAGCATAGACAGGACCTGGCACATCAGTGACAGGAAGCTAATTGACAGAACACAATGCTCAGGCATGGATTCCAGGGAGGAGCTGGGTTAAATACCAGGTGACAGACAGCAATAGGCTGAGGATGCACAAGGGGTGTGCCTGCAGCAGCTACAAGAAGCAGGAAGTAATAGGGCGCCGCCCTTAAGCAGCAGAAACAGAGGCAAGCAGACAGCATGGAGGGAAGCCAGGCTAGCAGACTGGACGGGAGATCAAGTGCGCGCTCTTGCACAGTTGGAGATGGACCACTATGCAAGGACGCCGCCAGGTATGTTACAGTACCCCCCCCTTACGCCCCCTATTCTTCAGGCCTGCCAGAATGTTCCACAGGGAATTCGAGGGCCAATCCTTCACTTCAAGGAGATCACTTCCACTGTCCACAGGAAAAGCTGGTCTCATCTGAGTAGCTAGGATGCTACCTCCTATCCAGCCATCCTCAGCAGCAGACGAAACGGGTGGAGTACCAGGAACAGCACACAAGGAAGTCTCTCTCCACTTTTTATCAGGTAGCACCCCAGAGGGTTCAGGAGACAACTGGAAGTCCTCCGCTGGGTTGGAGGGGTGCAGAGACTCGGGGGTAACCTCTGCTTCGGAGTACACTAGGTCGGACTCGCTGGAAGAAGTGGGCGAGGTAACAGGTACCGAGTATAGGAGAGTCTCTGTCCATTCGCTATCAGGTAGCACCCCGAAGGGTTCCGGAGACAACTGGATGTCCTCCGCCTGGTCGGAGGGGTGTAGAGACTCGGGGATAACCTCTGCTTCAGAGTACACTAGGTCGGACTCACTGGAAGAAGCGGCCGAGGTATCAGGTACCGAGTATAGGAGAGTCTCTGTCCATTCGCTATCAGGTAGCACCCCGAAGGGTTCAGGAGACAACTGGAGGTCCTCCGCCTGGTCGGAGGGGTGTAGAGACTCGGGGATAACCTCTGCTTCGGAGTACACTAGGTCGGACTCACTGGACGAAGCGGGTGAGGTATCAGGTACAGAGTATAGGGAAGACTCTGTCCATTCGCTACCAGGTAGCACCCCAAAGGGTTCTGGAGACAACTGGAGGTCCTCCACCTGGTCGGAGGGGTGTAGAGACTCGGGGTTAACTACCGCTTTGAGGTACCCATTGTCAGGCTCACAGGACGGAGCGGACGAAGTATCGGGTACCGGGTGTAGGGAAGTCTCTCTCCATTTGTCATCAGGTGGTATCCCGTAGGATTCAGGAGGCAACAGGGGGTCCTCCGCCAGGTAGTAGAGATGCACAGACTTGGAGGTAATCACTGCTTCGGAGTACCCTTGGACAGGCTCACCGGTTAAAGTGGGTGAAGCATCAGATACCGGGTGCAGGAAGTCCTCCTGTGTGGATTCTAGGTGGGCAGAAGTCTCTTCGTGCAGGAGAACTGGTGCGCTACCCACGCACATTACCCGTCGGGGCTGCTCCGGAATACAGGGAAGTGAAGCTTCAGCAGGGACTTCAAGGTTGGGGTCAGGAGGTCTTTGGGAGGACAGACCCTGGCGTAATGGCTTGCCTCTACGCCTAGCACGTCTGGACTGCCTCTTGAGGTTGGGAGAAGTATTCCGGAGAGCGTAGCCATCCTGTGTGGTTTCTGGGTGGGCAGTAGTCTCTTCGGGCAGGAGGACTAGTGCGCTACCCACACACATTACCCAACGGGGCTGCTCCAGGTTATTGGGAAGTGAAGCTTCAGCAGGAGCCTCCGGATTAGGGTCAAAGAAGACCATTAGAAAGGCCACCAGGAAGGCCATTATGTCCAGGACGATAGGATCCTGTGCGTCCCATAGGGGGGTGATCCAATTCAAGGCATCACCCGCTAGGTAAGAAATCATGAAATCCACCTTAGCCTGATCGGTGGGAAAACAAAGAGGGTAGAACTTGAAGTGTAGCATGCATTGCTCCACAAATGCACGACTCTGTCTTGGATCCCCATAGTACCGTGGCGGATCCGCAGGAACGGGTGCCGAAAGCTCCATCTGGACGGGTGCGAAATTCGCCTGGAACTCAGCTAGTAGCAAAAAAAAAAAAAAAAATTTCTTCTAGATGCACGTATTCGCTGGAAAAGGTCTCAGAGAGCGAAGGCCGTGGGGCTCAACAGGAACCATGGCCTGAGCATGCTGTAATGCACACGCCCAGGCTGAGTGGCGTGTGCGTGTATATGTAGTGATTCCACTGGACCGTGCCGGAGAGTGAATACCTGGAGGGGCGTAACTAAGTATCCACCCGATCCGACCAGGGTCGCACGATGGCATACGATGGCAGTGCACCAAGGAGGAACCGAGCAGAGGGACCAGGTGCTACTCCTGGACAGACCCCGGACGTGGCTGTTGACCCACACAGGGGAATACAGGAACAGGCAGGTTAGGCTGGCACACAGACTGCTGGGTATAGGCAGACACGGCTGGTATGCAGACTGGCGGATGCTGGTAAGCACGACTGGTATGCAGGCAGGGAGGTACTGGCTGGTGCGACAGGTTGGAGCACCGAGTGGATAGGACCCAGTACAGACTGGGACTCAGGAACAGAACCGCAGATGCGGTGGACAAACAGCAGAGTGAGGCCGCCCAGAGCGGCGAGCAAGAGCAGAACAAGACGAGACCGCCTGGAGCGGTAAGCTAGAGAGGAGCAGGACGAGACTGCCGAAGCAGCGAGCAAAGGGTCAGAGCAGAGCGAGACTGCCGGAGCAGCGAGCAAAGGGTCAGAGCAGAGCGAGACTGCCAGAGCAGCGAGCAAAGGGTCAGAGCAGAGCGAGACTGCCGAAGCAGTGAGCAAAGGGTCAGAGCAGAGCGAGACTGCCGGAGCAGAGAGCAAAGGGTCAGAGCAGAGCGAAAACCGCAGGAGCGGTGAGCAAGGCAGAGCAGGCAAGAACCGCCGGAGTGGTGAGCAAGGCAGAGCAGAGGGGACAGGGCTCTGTTCACATGCAACAGACTGGAAGGGAAAGGCAGAACCAGGTACACACAAGATACTTGCAATGAAGTAGCGAGTGGACTCTAAACTCACAAACGGGAGTACAGGGACAACGAGTAGGAGTTAGGTACGGGATCAGATTCTGCAGGAAAAGGGAAGGTACGGACATAGAGAAAAACAGGTAACAGGCTAGGAGAGTATTCAGACAAGAACAGACACAGCAGCAAGATTCAGGAGCGGGTCTAGGTATGCGGCCCCTAGAAGGCGGAACGAAAAGGCTAGGAGCGTGTTCAGACAGGAACAGGGAAGATACAGGAAGGGGTCTAGGTATGCGGCCCCTAGAAGGCGGAAAGAACAAGCTAGGAGCGTGTTCACACTTGCCTGGAAAGACAGCCTCCAGGATAGGCAGAAGACAACAGACTAGGAGATAGTTCAGACAGGACACAGTTCAGACACGGGAACTGATACCGCAAGGCAGGAAGCATAGACAGGACCTGGCCAACTGACAGAACACAATGCTCAGGCATGGATTCCAGGGAGGAGCTGGGTTAAATACCAGGTGACAGACAGCAATAGGCTGAGGATGCACAAGGGGTGTGCCTGCAGCAGCTACAAGAAGCAGGAAGTGATCGGGCGCCACCCTTAAGCAGCCGAAACAGAGGCAAGCAGACAGCATGGAGGGAAGCCAGGCTAGCAGACTGGACTGGAGATCAAGTGCGCGCTCTTGCACAGTGGGAGATGGACCACTATGCAAGGACGCCGCCAGGTATGTTACAGTCACCCTAGCATCTCACTGCTCGAGATGCTCGACGCTCTGCGAGTATTTCCTGGTTGCTCGGGCGGGAGCTCGGGTCTCCTCCCTGCATGTTTGGTGCTCTTTAGAGAGCCAATGAACTTGCAGGGATTGCCTGCCACACACTGTAATGCCATAGCCATGTGGGTTGTGGCATTACAGTGATTGGCTGGCTGCACAGCATCATCATCATATTTGAGACTGGGCGCCGCCATGCTCGTCACAGTCAACCCTGTAATCACACAATGTAGGGAGAAGTGCTGCTGCGTCAGGGAGAGATTTCCTTGTTTAGAGTTATTATAGGTATTCCACAACATATATCTATAATATCCATCTGAACTAAGAGTCCTTCTGAGGACTAATCCAGCTGCATATAATCAGTGGTGATAGCAGGAATTAGGCAGGCAGGCAGTGTATGTGGCAGACTGCAGTGCGCAAGAGAGTCCATTGAACGTCCTGTTAGTCTAGGTATTCCACAACATATACAGTTAGGTCCATATATATTTGGACAGAGACAACATTTTTCTAATTTTGGTTCTAGACTAGAGATGAGCGTTGTTCTACTCGAACTGTTCGCCAATCTCAAATTCGAGCTGTTTTGGGCGGTGTTCGAGCCGGTCGGCGAACACGAACAATTTGAGAAAAATTCGGCTGTTCGAGGTTATGTTCGATAACTGTTCGTGCACCAAAATCATAACTGGATTTTTTCTCAGTAATGATGAAAATTAATGTTAATACGCAGTTTGAGTGTACAGCGGGGCGGGGGGAGGGTCAGGGGATGGATCTCTGCAGGAACAATGAAGATCTCCATTTTTTTTTCTCTTTCCCGCATTTGCAGTGGGGAGGTGCAATCTGTCAGCCTATCAGCAGCGCACACACGGAGCGAAGTGCTTTTTTTCACACAAGCAAGGGCATGTGTGATTGGCAGTGTATGTCACATGTCCTTGCCCTATAAGACCAAGCCATTTTCCCCGTCGCCACCATTTTCTCACTGCTGCAGCTGCGTGTTAGACGGCACCGCTGTTGCTGTGTGCGCTATACCTTGTTAATTTCAAGCCAATTTTCGCACAAATATACAGATAGCTTGGGAGTAGGGAATAGTTGTGATTGCAGTCCTTTTAAGGACTAGGTTACAGCATTTCCTACGACTTTTATCAGGCAGGTCTGTGCTCTTAAATAGATAGATTGTGGGAGTAAAGACTAATTGTAATTGGAGTCCTTTTCAGGACTAGGTTACATCAGTTCCTATCAGTTTTTGCCAGGCAGGTCTGTGCCAGTGCTGTGCAAGTTTTTTTCACAGCATTTGGCTGAATCTAGCAAAGCTAATCCTTTTTGGCCTATTGCAGAGTGTGTTAGTCAGTGGAGTAGCCTATCTGTGTTGCAAGATATACCACCTGTGTATAGAATACCAATTTTTTTACTGCACCTAGTGAAGTAAAATCTTTTGGGCATAGCATCATTCTATTAGTCCATCTATACTGACCTCCATCAGGTTGCAAACTGAATATAATTTTTTTCTGCATCTAGCTCTGAAAAAATATTTGGGCTTCTAGCGGTGTGTGGGACTTGGTCTATTAGTCCATCTATACTGACCTCCATCAGGTTGCAAATTAAAAATAATTTTTTTCTGCATCTAGCTCTGAAAAAATATTTGGGCTTCTAGCAGAGTGTGGGACTTGGTCTATTAGTCCATCTATACTGACCTCCATCAGGTTGCAAATTAAAAATAATTTTTTTCTGCATCTAGCTCTGAAAAAATATTTGGGCTTCTAGCAGTGTGTGGGACTTGGTCTATTAGTCCATCTATACTGACCTCCATCAGGTTGCAAATTGAATAAAAAAATTTTCTGCATCTAGCTCTGAAAAAATATTTGGACTTCTAGCGGTGTGTGGGACTTGGTCTATTAGTCCATCTATACTGACCTCCATCAGGTTGCAAATTAAAAATAATTTTTTTCTGCATCTAGCTCTGAAAAAATATTTGGGCTTCTAGCAGTGTGTGGGACTTGGTCTATTAGTCCATCTATACTGACCTCCATCAGGTTGCAAATTAAAAATAATTTTTTTCTGCATCTAGCTCTGAAAAAATATTTGGGCTTCTAGCAGTGTGTGGGACTTGGTCTATTAGTCCATCTATACTGACCTCCATCAGGTTGCAAATTAAAAATAATTTTTTTCTTCATTTATCTCTGAAAAAATATTTGGGCTTCTAGCAGCGTGTGGGACTTGTTCTATTAGTCCATCTATACTGACCTCCATCAGGTTGCAAATTAAAAATAATTTTTTTCTGCAGCTAGCTCTGAAAAAATATTTGGGCTTCTAGCAGTGTGTGGGACTTGGTCTATTAGTCCATCTATACTGACCTCCATCAGGTTGCAAATTCAAAATAATTTTTTTCTGCATCTAGCTCTGAAAAAATATTTGGGTTTCTAGCGGTGTGTGGGACTTGGTCTATTAGTCCATCTATACTGACCTCCATCAGGTTGCAAATTAAAAATAATTTTTTTCTGCATCTAGCTCTGAAAAAATATTTGGGCTTCTAGCAGTGTGTGGGACTTGGTCTATTAGTCCATCTATACTGACCTCCATCAGGTTGCAAATTAAAAATATTTTTTTTCTGCATCTAGCTCTGAAAAAATATTTGGGCTTCTAGCAGTGTGTGGGACTTGGTCTATTAGTCCATCTATACTGACCTCCATCAGGTTGCAAATTAAAAATAATTTTTTTCTTCATTTATCTCTGAAAAAATATTTGGGCTTCTAGCAGCGTGTGGGACTTGTTCTATTAGTCCATCTATACTGACCTCCATCAGGTTGCAAATTAAAAATAATTTTTTTCTGCATCTAGCCCAGCCAATAGTTTTGGCCTAATACAACAGTTTGGCCACTCAGCTCTGCTCGGTTACCATCCATTGTTTTTTTGTGCAAACAACTCCAGAGTTGTGAATTAGTTAACCACCAAAATGAGTGGAAAAAGGCCTGCTGCTGGTGGAAAGGGGAATAGGCGTGTTGGGAAGGGGAAAAAAGGTTGTGTCCGTGGGGTAGGTGCAGAAGAAAGACCATCTTCCAGCCAAACTAAAATGTCTACTTCTTTTAGCGGACAATGTGATAAGATCCCTTTCTTACGGCCACGCCAATCGCTACAAATTCCAGATGAGGCACAAAAACAGCAGGTGCTTCAACGGATATCAAGTGCTCCTTTAAGTGGGCTCTCCTCCACATCAACTTCAACATCACAAATACTCCAGTCCTCAAAGGTGTCACCCAAATCGCACTTGCTTCCTCACAGCTCCCAAATCTCCAGCTGCCCGTCTGAGTATGAGGTAGAACAGATGGTTGAGTCTGCAGAGCTGTTTACTCATACTAAAGCCTGGGAATCAGAGGTCGACTCCAGCGCTTCTGTGAATCCAGACGAGGAAATGATCTGCACTGATGCCCAGAATCTTTATGAGTCGGATCCAGGACCAGACGCAGAAGGTTCTGACCATAATGTAGACCCTCATTCCCAAACTGTAACTCCTGTTGGTGGAGACAATGAGGAAGACGATGATAAGACTCAAATACCTGATTGGAGAGACAACTTTAGTTTTTTGTCAGGGCAGGAACAGGTTGGCTCTGAGGACGACGGGTGTGATAACGCACAGGGTGATGATGATGAGGTCGGAGATCCCACTTACTGTCAACCCACAGTCAGCCAAGAGATGAGGTCAGCAGAGGAGGTGGAGGAAGATGCTAGTGACGACGAGGTCAGGTTGCGCCTTCCTGGACAGAGACGTAGTACTGGAAGCACGTCAACAACTGCATCCTCAAACACAACTCTGCCTCTCACCACAAGTCGTGGTGGCTCTTCAGGTCGCATGGGTGCTAAGCCTTGCATAGCCTGGGCATTTTTTCAGATCGATAAAGATGACCCAACTCGTGTTATCTGTAACATTTGTCAGCAAAAGCTAAGTAGAGGCCAAAAAACACATAGTTTGAGTACTTCATGCATGAACCGGCACATGGACATGAAGCATAAGTTGCAGTGGTAAGCTCAGTGTGCTACAATGCGGCCTAGCCGGCCGGGCCAATCACCGTCTGCCATATCTTGTGCATCCGTGGCCTCTTCATCCTCTGTGACTGTGGGGACAGCAGTCACACCTGTTTTGGGGCGCAGACCTGCCACCTCTTTACCCGCAACAGCCAGCGTGATTGGCAGGTCATCATTTTCTTTGGAGGTGGTAACACCAGCTGGTGTTGAGCGCTGTCCGACATCGATAGCACCACCTTTGGATCAAGGCAACCTAACATGTCCGCCTGCATCTTCCTCACAGACCGGCAGTTTGCCGGGGACACCCTTATCAACCCCGTCTAAGCACAATAGCCAGCCCTCGGTCCCTCAGATGTGGACAAGTAAAAGACCGTTTCCTCCTAGCCATGAGAAAGCTAAGAGGTTGAATTTCACCATCTGCAAGCTCTTGGCTACAGAAATGCTGCCTTTCCGCCTGGTGGACACAGAGGATTTTCGAGACCTTATGTCCGTAGCAGTGCCCCAGTACCAGATGCCCAGTCGGCACTACTTCTCAAAGAAAGGTGTGCCTGCGCTCCACCAGCATGTCGTACACAACATCACCGCTTCTTTGAGAAACTCTGTGTGTGACAGGGTGCATTTCACCACAGACACTTGGACGAGTAGGCATGGACAGGGGCGTTACATGTCGCTGACTGGGCACTGGGTAACTATGGTGACAGCAGGACAAGGGGCTGCTGTCCAAGTCTTGCCGTCCCCACGAGTTGTGCGTCAATCCTCTTTATGTCAAAGTTCCTCCACTGCTTCTGCCTCCTCAACCTCCTCTCGGTCTTCCACCTGCACCCAAAGCCTGTCTGGTCATGCCACAAGCTTTCTAACTGCGCAGAAGGGATCCTGCACACCTCCTTACTATGCTGGCAGTAGGGCTCAACGTCATCAGGCGGTTTTTACATTGAAATGTCTGGGAAATGTGAGTCACACAGCTGAGGAGTTGTGGTCAGCTCTGGAGAACCAATTTCATGAATGGTTGTCTCCACTGGACCTGAAACCAGGGAAGGCCGTGTGCGACAATGCTGCAAACCTGGGTGCGGCCCTTCGCCGGGGCAATGTCACACACGTGCCTTGTATGGCTCACGTGTTGAACCTGGTTGTCCAGCAATTTTTAGCCCACTATCCCAGACTAGATGGCCTTCTGCAGAGGGCACGGTCGCTGTGTGCTCACTTCCGCCGTTCGCATCCCGCAGCTCAGCGACTTACATCTCTACAGAAGTCGTTGGGCCTGCCACTTCACCGGCTAAAATGCGATGTGCCTACCCGGTGGAATTCAACTCTGCACATGTTGCAGCGACTGTGGCAGCACCGACAAGCCCTGGTGCAATACGTTCTGACGTATAGCCTGGGCCAACGAGATTCAGAGGTGGGGCAAATCACGCTGGAGGAGTGGTCTCAGATCAGGAACCTATGCACCCTTCTGCACAGTTTTGAAATGGCGACGAAGATGTTTAGTGCTGACGATGCCATTATCAGCATGACTATTCCAGTGATTTACATGCTGGAGCACATGTTAAACAGAATTCGGAGTCAGGTGGTGGCACAAGAGGAGGTGGAGGAAGTAGAGGAGGAGGAGTTGTATGCGGAAGGGCTAACATCTGCAAGGTCCAGACGGTCGGCAGCACCAAGGCGGCAGGCATGTGAGGGTGGGGGAGATGGTTTTACCAGGGCGCATGGTAGCAGCCAAACTAGTGAGGAAGGTGCAGGAGCCCAGGAAGAAGTGGAGGACGAACTGATGGAAGACTCATCAGATGAGGGAGACCTTGATCACATTTCTGTTGTTCGAGGTTGGGGGGAGAGGACAGAGGAAGGAAGCATGATTGTTACCTCGCCACCAACACAACAGGGACTTGGTGCTCCTGGATGCGCAACACACATGAGTGCCTTCTTGCTGCACTACCTGCAACATGACCCTCGAATTGTGAGAATTAGAAATAATCCTGACTACTGGGTTGCCACACTGTTAGATCCCCGGTACAAAAGTAAATTTGCAGAAATTATTCCTGCCATAGAAAGGGATGCACGCATGCAGGAGTATCAGCAGAGACTGTTGCAGAATCTTACATGTGCTTTTCCACAAAATACCAGTGGTGCACGTAGTGAATCTCACAGTTCCAACTTGCCAACCGTGGGACCGTCAAGTGTTCAGCACTCAAACCGTAACAGAACCACAGTATCTGCTGGTAACATCAATTTTGCGGAATCATTTCACCACTTTTTTAGCCCATCCTTTGCAAGGCCACAGGAGACAAGAAGTCTGACACATAGTCAACGCCTAGAGACGATGGTACAGGAGTATCTCCAAGTAAACATTGAAGCCACGACTGTGTCACTGGACCCTTGCTCTTTTTGGGCTTCCAATCTGGATAAATGGCCGGAGCTAGCCACTTACGCCTTGGAGATCTTGTCATGCCCCGCAGCCAGCGTTCTGTCTGAACGTGTGTTCAGCGCTGCTGGTGGTGTGCTGACAGATAAGCGCACGCGGCTCTCCACTGATAATGTAGACAGACTCACGTTCATAAAGATGAACAAATCATGGATCCGAAACGACTTTTCTACCCCTGTGTCATCCTGGGGAGAGTAAAAGCTTGATGATTGGTTAAAATCACCCTACCAACCGTTTTAAGCTTTCAAATTACTAATCATGTTTATCTGTATCTTGACTGGAAAATAATTTGGGCTTTGTAGCAGTGTGCAGCACTGATCCTATTAGGCCATCTATAATAAGCTTCACCAGATTTAAAATTAAAAATAATTTTTAGCTGCATCTAGCCCGGAAAATAATTTTGGGGCTCCGAGATGCGCAAGACACATAAGTGCCTTCTTGCTGCACTACCTGCAGCATGACCCTCATATTGTCAGAATTCGAAGTAATCATGACTACTGGGTTGCCACACTCTTAGATCCCCCAAACTTTTCGATCAACCTTTTCATTTTAATAAAGACCAAAAAAATGGTCATTTTTGAAATTATAAGCATTAGCAGGTTGTTAGAAACTGAAATCAAACAGTTTTCAACTCAAAACTTTATTCTAGGTGATGTTACATTTTCACATAGGACCCCTTGTTCGAAAGGAGCTTCTGAACTCTCTCGTCCATTGAATTTGTCAGGTTTTGGATGGTTTCTGCTTCAATTGTTTTGCATGAGGACAGAATACCCTCCCAGAGCTGTTGCTTAGATGTGAACTGCCTCCCGCCATCATAGACACTCCTTTTAATGATGCTCCAAAGGTTCTGAATGGGGTAGAGGTCAGGGGAGCATGGGGGTCACACCATAAGTTTGTCCCCTTTTATGCCCATATCAGCCAGAGATGCAGATGTTTTATGTGCAGCATGAGATGGTGCATTATCATGCAGAAAAATGATCTTGCTGTGAAATACACGGTTCTTCTTCTTGAACCATGGCAGGAAGTGCTGTTTGAGAAAATCCACATACATTATGGAGTTCATCTTTAGCGCCTTCAGGGATCCTAAAGGGGCCGACAATCTCTCTCCCCATGATTCCAGCCCAAAACATTACTCCACCTCCTCCTTGTTGGCGCTGTAGCCGTGTTTGCGTGGGGTGTCCATCAACCAGCCATCCTCCACTCCATTCATCTGGACCATCGAGCGCTGCACGGCACTCATCCGTGAACAAAACAGTTTTGAAATCAGTCTTCATGTAATGTTTGGCCCACTGGAGCCGTTTCTGCTTGTGTGAAGTGGATAGAGGAGGTCGACAGGATGGCATATGCACAGCTGCAAACCTCTGAAGGACCCTGCATCTTGTTGTTCGGGGGACGTTGGAGGCACAAGCAGCTTCAAAAACTTGTCTGCTGCTATGACAAGGCTTTTTTGCCGCTGCTGTTTCAACCTGACGTAATTGCCTGTAGGAAAGAGTCCTCAATTTGCCCTTATCAGCACGCACACGTGTGTACTGTGAATCAGCTACATACTTCTTGATTGCCAAGACACTTCATCCTGATCATCGCACAATGTTGATTGTAGTCATGCCTTGACCTAAACACTCCACAATTTGTTGCTTCTCAGCAGCCGACACATCCTTTTTCTTTCCCATTTTGGCAGAAAATGTAGGCTGCTTAATAATGTGAGAGAGCCTTCTTAAGTAGTCTTGCCTTTCATTGGACACACCTGCCAAACTAATTAGCACAGGTGTCTGCAATTGCTTACAGTGATATAAAGAGCCCTGACACACATCACCATCAATGAGTTTAACTGACAAACAAACAAATTCTTCCCTTATCACTCCTAAACACTTTTTGCATAATAATTTGGAACGCGGTGTACATGTGCTTTTCCACAAAACACCAGTGGTTCACGTAGTGAATCTTACAGTTCTAACTTGCCAACCGTGGTCTGTATGGAATTGTTCAATAAAGGGCCCAAAATTAAGATAACATAGATGGGAGAGGTCTCTATGAATAGGAATTCCTAAGTATTTGATACCCTGTGAGGGCCAGGCAAAGGGAAAGTTGGACTGGATGGAATCCTATATGGATTTATGGAGGGAGACATCGAGGGCCTCAGACTTCGCTGCATTGATTTTAAAATTTTACCATGTAACAAAGTGATCTATTTCAGCCATAACAGCAGGGATGGATATATGTGATTGAGTGATATATACTAGGACATCATCAGCAAATAGAGAGCACTTGTACTCGGTGCCTCCCACCTCAATCCACCTAATATTGGGGTTATGGCGAATTGATGAGAGCAGGTGCTCCGTCACTAGGATGTATAAGAGAGGGGACAGAGGACATCCCTGCCTTGTCCCATTGGTGATTGTGAAAGGTGATGAAAATGTTCTGACGCACCCCCTGGGCCTTGGGACACCCGGAGCCGGACCCTTTTTGGTGGATGCTGGTGGTTGTAGTCTTCGTGGCGGCGATCCGGTTCCGTGGCTCAGGGCGGTCAAACCAGTGGCGGAACTATTTATGTGGTTTTGATGTTTAAATGTCCGACTACGCCACCCGTGGATTGCGGTCAGAGTGAACCGCCGCTACAGGGCAGACCGCTAAGGCTGGTGTTGTGGGTGCAGCAGAGCGTAGCATAACTCCCCACGGGAGGAGTATAGCCTCAGGGCAGTGTATGCGGAGGATGGGGGTGATGGTGCAGGGCAGCAGCAGTAACGACACGGAGTCAGTGATGCAGTTCAGGGCCTTTACTCACAGTTCTTATTATCCAGACCACGTCTGCAGGTAACGGCTGCCCACGTCGTACTGTGCTCACCAGGTGAGGGGCTCAGACAACTCCCAGATAACTTTGGAGCGCTTCACAGGACCCCCTTTGTGTGTCCTTTGTCTGGCCTTTCTTACCAACACTTCTGTCCGGCTGCCTCGGGCCTCCTCTTGGTAAACTTGGCGCCAGTTTCCCTGACCCTATGTGGTGCCTTCCTAGCGGGTGGAGCAAGGGGCTGCGCCACATAAAATGTCAGAGCCTCCGGTTTCTAGCTGAGGGTCGTTTCCTGCCTCCACTAGTTCGGGGACCGGTCTCCCCCTTTGGCCTGACCCCTCCACGCAGGTGGATTCGGGCGTGCGGTGGCGACTCGCCCGTCCGCACCCCTGGGATCCCTTCATTCCTCGTTCCTGGAGCCTTCTCCGCTCCTCTTCCTTCCTTCTCCCTCTTGCAGGCCTGGGCCTCTGTTACTAGGCCCGCCTCCGGAGCAGAGCTCATGCAGAGCCCCTGCTCCCTGCCACTTCTGCTCAGACTTCTCTGCACTGAACTAAGATGGTGCCCACCTTTTATACTCCCTTCTCAATGCACCCAGGAACTGCTTCCTCCCTGCTCCTGCACTGCAGGGTTCCCCTTCCTCAGTGTTCCCTCCCCCCACTCCAGCCAGGGACAGGGACTGTCGTGCCCATCTCAGGGGCATATTGGTCGCCCTGCCCCACGGCAATGTGGTGTAATGCATGCAGGTGTCGGGTCCTGATCCACACTCCATCCTTATCTGAGAGTGAGATATCACACCTCTGGGTGAGGTGCAATACGTCTGTAGCAACCGAGCCCTCGGTGCTACAGTTCCATTTATCTTCAGCCTAGGTGACGTACTGTGATACAGGGCCGTGATTTTGGCTATAAAAGGGTCCCCTAGACCCCTACCCCAAGCTTTTTAAGAGAATCATATATGGCGTGCCAGGAGACTCTATGGAATGCTTTCTCAGCATCCAACGAGAGTATCTACTTACAAATTTTTAACTGCATCTAGCCCAGGAAATACTTTGTGCCTAGTAGCAGTGTCTGCTAGTCAGCGGATTATCCCGGCTGTTAAGCAAGCTACACCACCTGTAGTTTGGACACTTAATTTTTTCAAAGGAAATGCTTCGGGACCACGGGATACTTAGTGAAGAGCATCAGGAGGCACCCCAAGGCATAGGGGCTGGGACTGGCACTAGGATGCCTTGCGGTGGACAGCCGAGCTCGATCCTTATAAAAGCTTTTTAACTGCAGCAGCTTTAGTGGACGCTACTGGAGCTGGAATTACGCGGCTGCTGGCATGAGACTTGCCCTCCAATAGATCCTTGTAAATGGATTTAAAGTGTATTCATTCAAATTAGAGGGACAATTTAAATTAAAAAGCTTAGAGCTGCCTCCACCACAGGGGGGCTCTCTCGACCCACCAGCGGACAGGCACCAGTATTGGGAGAGGGGGGCTGGCCGTCAGGGTTCACCGCGGCTCTGGCACAAACCCGGCGACACGGAGGTGGCACGGGCAGGAGCGGACTGGCCGTCTCGGCTTCTCACTTTTTGGATTTTAGAAGGGCATGACATGCCTATATCTGTGTCTCCCCCTCCTTTTACTCCTCCACCTCTTTTATTTTCGCATGACTATATGTACTTGTCACTTTTCCATGTGTTAGTTGTGTCTTCTGAGCAGTTTGTCAGCTTTTGGACACCTTTGAAGGTGTTTTCTATGTGTTTCTATGTGTTTTTGTTTGCCTGCCATTGTTTTTAACGGTGTTCGAAGGTGTTCGACGAACAGTTCGACGAACAGTTCGGCGAACACACGGGTGTTCGACGAACCGAACCGAACTCGAACACTACGGGGGTGGCTCAACACTATTCTAGACATTACCAAAATGAATTTAAAACAAAACAATTCAGATGAAGTTGAAGTTCAGACTTTCAGCTTTAATTTAGAGTATCCACATTAAAATTGGCTGAAGGGTTTAGGAGTTTCAGCTCCTTAACATATGCCACCCTGTGGACCAAAAGTAATTGGACAAATTAAATAATTGTAAATAAAATGTTCATTTCTGGTACTTGGTTGAAAAACCTTTGTTGGCAATGACTGCCTGAAGTCTTGAACTCATGGACATCACCAGATGCTGTGTTTCCTCCTTTTTGATGCTCTTCCAGGCTTTCACTGCGGTGGTTTTCAGTTGCTGTTTGTTTGTGGGCCTTTCTGTCTGAAGTTTAGTCTTTAACAAGTGAAATGCATGCTCAATTGGGTTGAGATCAGGTGACTGACTTGGCCATTCAAGAATATTCCACTTCTTTGCTTTAATAAATTCCTGGGTTGCTTTGGCTTTATGTTTTGGGTCATTGTCTATCTGTAGTATGAAACGACGACCAATCAGTTTGGCTGCATTTGGCTGGATCTGAGCACACAGCATGGCTCTGAATACATCAGAATTCATTCGGCTGCTTCTGTCCTGTGTCACATCATCAATAAACACTAGTGACCCAGTGCCACTGCCAGCCATGCATGCCCAAGCCATCACACTGCCTCCGCCGTGTTTTACAGATGATGTGGTATGCTTTGGATCATGAGCTGTACCACGCCTTTGCCATACTTTTCTCTTTCCATCATTCGGTTAGAGCTTGATCTTGGTTTCATCTGTCCAAAGAATGTTCTTTCTGAACTGTACTGGCTTTTTTAGATGTTTTTTAGCAAAGTCCAGTCTAGCCTTTTTATTCTTGATGCTTATGAGTGGCTTGCACCGTGCAGTGAACCATCTGTATTTACTTTCATGCAGCCTTCTCTTTATGGTAGATTTGCATATTAATACACCTACCTCCTGGAGAGTGTTGTTCACTTGGCTGACTGTTGTGAAGGGGTTTCTCTTCACCATGTAGATTATTCTGCGATCATCCACCACTGTTGTCTTCCGTGGGCGCCCAGGTCTTTTTGCATTGATGAGTTCACCAGTGCTTTCTTTCTTTCTCAGGATGTACCAAACTGTAGATTTTGCCACTCTTAATATTGTAGCAATTTCTCGGATGGGTTTCTTCTGTCTTTGCAGCTTAAGGATGGTTTGTTTCACCTGCATGGAGAGCTCCTTTGAGCACATGTTTACTTCACAGCAAAACCTTCCAAATTCAAGCACCACACCTCAATTCAACTCCAGGCCTTTTATCTGCTTAATTAAGATTGACATAACGAAGGGATTGCCCACACCTGTCCATGAAATAGCCTTGGAGTCAATTGTCCAATTATTTTGGTCCCCTTAAAAACAGGATGGCACATGTTAAGGAGCTGAAACTCCTAAACCCTTCATCCAAATTTAATGTGGATACCCTCAAATGAAAGCTGAAAGTCTGAACTTCAACTCTATCTGAATTTTTCTGTTTAAAATTCATTGTGGTAATGTCTAGAACCAAAATTAGAAAAATGTTGTCTCTGTCCAAATATATATGGACCTAACTGTATATATACAGTACAGACCAAACGTTTGGACACACCTTCTCATTTAAAGATTTTTCAGTATTTTCATGACTATGAAAATTGTACATTCACACTGACGGCATCAAAACTATGAATTAACACATGTGGAATTATATACTTAACAAAAAAGTGTGAAACAACTGAAAATATGTCTTATATTCTAGGTTCTTCAAAGTAGCCACCTTTTGCTTTGATGACTGCTTTGCACACTCTTGGCATTCTCTTGATGAGCTTCAAGAGGTAGTCACTGGAAATGGTTTTCACTTCACAGGTGTGCCCTGTCAGGTTTAATAAGTGGGATTTCTTGCCTTATAAAAGGAGTTGGGACCATCAGTTGTGTTGTGCAGAAGTCTGGTGGATACACAGCTGATAATCCAACTGAATAGACTGTTAGAATTTGTATTATGGCAAGAAAAAAGCAGCTAAGTAAAGAAAAACGAGTGGCCATCATTACTTTAAGAAATGAAGGTAAGTCAGTCCGAAAAATTGGGCAAACTTTGAAAGTGTCCCCAAGAGCAGTTGCAAAAACCATCAAGCGCTACAAGAAACTGGCTCACATGAGGACCACCCCAGGAAAGGATGACCAAGAGTCACCTCTGCTTCTGAGGATAAGTTTATCCGAGTCACCAGCCTCAGAAATTGCAGGTTAACAGCAGTTCCGATTAGAGACCTGGTCAATGCCACACAGAGTTCTAGCAGCAAACACATCTCTTCAACAACTGTTAAGAGGAGACTTTGCGCAGCAGGCCTTCATGGTAAAATAGCTGCTAGGAAACCACTGCTAAGGACAGGCAACAAGGGGAAGAGACTTGTTTGGGATAAAGAACACAAGGAATGGACATTAGACCAGTGTAAATATGTGCTTTGGTCTGGTGAGTCCAAATTTGAGATCTTTTGTTTCAACCACCGTGTCTTTGTGCGACGCAGAAAAGGTGAACGGATGGACTCTACATGCCTGGTTCCCACCGTGAAGCATCGAGGAGGAGGTGTGATGGTGTGGGGGTGCTTTGCCGGTGACACTGTTGGGGATTTATTCAAAATTGAAGGCATACTGAACCAGCATGGCTACCACAGCATCTTGCAGCGGCATGCTATTCCATCCGGTTTGCGATTAGTTGGACCATCATTTATTTTTCAACAGGACAATGACCCCAAACACACCTCCAGGCTGTGTAAGGGCTATTTGACGAAGAAGGAGAGTGATGGGGTTCTACGCCAGATGACCTGGCCTCCACAGTCACCAGACCTGAACCCAATCGAGATGGTTTGGGGTGAGCTGGACCGCAAAGTGAAGGCAAAATGGCCAAAAAGTGCTGAGCATCTCTGGGAACTCCTTCAAAATTGTTGGAAGACCATTTCCGGTGACTACCTCTTGAAGCTCTTCAAGAGAATGCCAAGAGTGTGCAAAGCAGTCATCAAAGCAAAAGGTGGCTACTTTGAAGAACCTAGAATATAAGACATATTTTCAGTTGTTTCACACTTTTTTGTTAAGTATATAATTCCACATGTGTTAATTCATAGTTTTGATGCCTTCATTGTGAATGTACAAATTTCATAGTCATGAAAATATGGAAAAATCTTTAAATGAGAAGGTGTGTCCAAACTTTTGGTCTGTACTGTATATTTCTATATCTATCAGAGCTAGGCAGGCAGGCAGCGTATCTGGCAGACTGCAGTGTATAATGCATCACAAGAGGCTCCATTCCAGTTCTGCCTGCTGCTTTTGTTACAGATATTTCTACAAATAGAGCCTGGCATCAGAGGCCAGGGATAATTTTTTTTTTATCTTAATCCTGATAATTACAGGCCAGCTATTTAAAACTGTGGTTTTCCGTCACACGTATCACATATAAGTGCGCTCCAACTTCAGTCATTTCTGTCCTCCATTTAAATTTTGTTGCAGTGTGTCAATGAAGTTATTGATATCAGGTCACTGTGAAAAATAGTAAATTACAGGCTAGCTATTTAAAGCTGTGGTTTTCCGTCACACATATCACATATGATGGTGCATGCAGAAGATGGGGCAAAGGCAGCGGGCGAGCTGAAATTGTGCCACAACAAACACCCACATCTTGTCGCTCGACCTTCCTGTCCAAATTAATAGGGGACAGCACAATACCACTATTGCGCACAGAGCAGTGTGAAAAGGTTATTGGTTGGGTAGCAGATAATGCTTCCAGTCACTTAGCCACCATCATTATCACCCTGTCTTCCACATGGTTAAGTCTCAGTAGCTGTGAGTCTGGACTGCATATTCCTCACCCTGCTCCTCCTTCCTCCTACCATGCCGAGTGCCCGGAGAAAACTGATCCCACATTTGGACACTCAGAAGAGCTGTTCACTTTTACATTTATAGATTCGGGCCTCTCACTCTGTCCACTTGAAGCAGGGCAAGAGGAGATCGCATGTAGCGATGCCCAAATATTTGAGCAGCCACGGTCACATGAAGGCGATGATGGGAAACTGTCACAAGAGGTGGATGATGATGAGACTCAATTGCCAGAAAGTCATGAGGAGGACCAAGGTGCGGAAGTGGAAGATGAGGTGTTGGATGATACAGTAACTGACCCAACCTGGCAGGGGGACACACAGAGCGAGGAGAGCAGCACACAGGGGGAGGGAGACGTAGCACCACAACAGGCAGGAAGAAGTAGTGTGGTGGCCGCAGACACAAGGCGGGAAAGCATTCCTCGTAACACCAACACGATGGAAGTTGCCAGTACAACTGTTGGGTCTTCCCGAATCTGGTTGTTTTTAAAGACTCTGCCAGTGACCCCTGCCAGTCCAGCATCAGCAGGAGTAGCAAAACTAGTCGCCTAACCACCACCATCATGATCAGGCACAAGGCAGCAAAGAACCTGACTAAGTGGGCCGAATACCAGAGTCCAGCAACAGAGTCTGCGGGTGACACCACTTCTTGTTCCGCTGTTGTGCGTGCACACTAATCCCCTGTCCATGGCACTTGCCAAGATGCCCCCCGCCCGGCACCTGTCATTGAGCACTCTCAACTAGCACCATCAGGAAACACGTCCACATCCTTGTCCCAGCGCAGTGTTCGTTTATCCCTACCCCAGTCCTTGGAACGCAAGCGCAAATACGCAGCTAATGCCCCACAGGCCACACTACTATATTAACACATTTCGTGAATGTTTGCGCTTGAAATGTTGCCTTTTAGGCTCGTGGAGATGGACGCTTTCCGCAATCTGATGGTGGTGGCTGTCCCTCTGTACTCGGTCCCCAGCTGCCACTATTTCTCCCGGTGTGCCATCCCCGCATTACACAAGCACATGACCCACAACATTAGCCGTGCCCTCAACAGTGCAGTTACTGGGAGAGTCCACCTATCCACGGACACGTGGACAAGTGCTTGTGGGCAGGGACGGTACTGTTAGAACCCTCCTGTTAGTTTTTTCTATCCTGTGTTTTGCGGTCACGTAACCATCTGCCTATATATTCCAGCTCCGCCCTTCTGGCTTTGCTGGACTTCACTGTTGTTTGACTGTCTTGCTAGCCTGGTGCTTCGGTGCCTATCTCTGTCAGTTCGCTTGGTCCTCTGGGACCTCTAGTACTTTTTGTCAGATTGTCTTTTGTGTTCTACAACAACTTCTGTTTAGGAGGTGTCCCATTTTTGTCCCTGTCCTTAGTTCTTTTAGGGACTGCTCCCTTAATTCTATAGGTCTTCGTTCAGACTAGCAGAGGACGAAGGCGGGTCTGTTCACTAGGAACAGGCAGCCCGCTACATCGTAGGCATTCAGCTTAGTCTTACTGTAGGGACAGCTTTCCTCTATCTTTCCTTAGTTCTTGTTGCAGATCATAACAGCAAGTCCAGCCCAAAAAAACATAAAGGAAAGAAATTTGGGATCAGTATGGTTTCCATCCAGGAGTTGGCTCAACGCTTGCAGGGATGGTCTCTGGAGGTGGCCGAGCTCCAGCAACACGTGAGTAACATAGTAACATAGTAACATAGTTTGTAAAGCCGAATAAAGACTTGCGTCCATCAAGTTCGACCTGTTAGTTCTGTAATTGCTAAAGTTGATCCAGAGGAGGGCAAAAACCCCAAATGATTTAGCCAATCTTCACCTGAGGAAAAATTCCCTCCCGACTCTGAAACCAGCAGTCAGAATAAATCCCTGTATCAACCTACTATTTTATTTTATTTTTAAGTATATGCTGAAATCTGCCTGGTATCTAGAAATGCATCCAGTCCCCGCTTGAACTGGTGTAGTGAATCCGACATTACCGTCTCCTCACTCAGTGAATTCCATATTCTCACTGCTCTTACCGTAAAGAACCCCTTCCTATGCTGGTGCTGAAACCTTTTCTCTTCCAGTCTTAGTGAGTGCCCTCTTGTTACCGTAATATCCCTCCTTTTGAACAAATCCCGGGCAAGATCTCCATACTGTCCCCTAACATATTTGTACACAATTATTATGTCCCCCCTCAACCTTCTCTTTTCCAGGCTGAATAGTCCTAGTTTTGCCAACCTCTCTGGGTATTGCAGTCCCTCCATTCCCTTTATTAATTTTGTTGCCCTCCTTTGTACCTTTTCAAGCTCATTTATATCCTTTCTATATATTGGGGCCCATAACTGAGCACAGAATTCCAAGTGTGGTCTGACCAGTGCTTTGTACAGTGGAAGAACAATGTTCTCATCCTTTGCAGCTATACCTCTTCTGATACATCCCATTACCCTGTTTGCCCTTACAGCAGCGGCCTGACTTTGGGCACTCCAATTTAGTTTGCTATCAGTCAAGATGCCCAAGTCCTTCTCCATCTCTGAATTCCCCAATGATTTCCCATTCAGTGAGTACTGGTGACTTCCATTTTTCCTTCCCATATGTATGACCTTACATTTCTCCTCGTTAAACCTCATTTGCCATTTAATGCTCCACCTACCCAGCTTATCCAAATCCCTCTGTAGGTCTGCACTGTCCTCTTTTGTATTAATTGTTTTACATAACTTTGTGTCATCTGCAAATATTGATATTTTACTATTTATCCCGTTGACTATGTCGTTAATAAAGATATTAAATAACATTGGGCCTAGTACAGACCCTGTGGTACCCCACTAGTGATGCTTACCCAATCTGAGTATATTCCATTTATAACCACCCTCTGCCTTCTATCCTTTAGCCAGTTAGCTACCCACTTGCAGACATTTTCCCCCAGCCCCATCATTCTCATTTTGTATACCAACCTATTATGTGGCACGCTATCGAACGTTTTTGAGAAGTCGAGATGCACGACATCCACTGGTTCCCCCTGATCTACTCGAGAGCTAACCTCCTCGTAGAAGTCAATCAGGTTTGTTTGGCAGGAGCGATTCCTCATGAATCCATGTTGGTTCTGGATTAAAAGATTATTAGCATCAAGATGCTCGGTAATTGCCTCTTTAATGAAGCTTTCAAAAATTTTGCCCACAACGGACGTCAGACTCACCGGCCGATAGTTTCCGGCGTCACTTTTCGCTCCCTTTTTGAATATTGGCACTACATTCGCCTGTCGCCAATCAAGTGGTACAGACCCAGTCTCAACAGAGTCCTTAAATATAAGATATAACGGTCTGTCTATCACATTACTTAGTTCCCTTAGTACCCGTGGGTGTATGCCATCAGGTCCTGGTGATTTGTTTATTTTAATGTTACTGAGGCGTTTCTGTACCCCAACTTGGGTTAGATTTGTCATACTTAGTGGAGGATTAAGTTTGTCACTTCTCATTTCTCCTGTTAGTTCGATTTCCTTTGTGAAAGTTGTCGAAAAAAAATTATTTAATAGATTAGCTTTATCCTCATCTTTCTCTATGATTTTGCCTTCCTCACTTTTTATCGGTCCAATATTATCCGATTTAATCCTTTTACTATATATATACGTAAAGAACAGTTTGGGATTTGATCTACTTTCCCTAGCTGTTCTGGAGTGCATTTTGTCGAACCCAAGGTAGGACTGCCTGGCGTTTTTTGTGGTAAACAGCAAAATTGTTTTTCCTTTAAAAATGCTTGTTTGTTATATTTTCTTTTGAGACCAAGATCCTCTGGGAATGAATCACAGCGCATTAGTTTTATTATGTCACTTTTGTGCAAGGAACCACAGAGGTGGGCCTTTTCTCTCCCACCTAATGATCTGGGTTTGGGGTCTTTTGAAGAATTTTTTTCTGCTATGGGGCTATTATATGACGATCCTGATCGAATCTCATCTCTTGAATCAGAACTTAGACGTTTGAATCAGGGGTCAGATGATGTTGAAAATTATTGCACACACTTCAGGAGATGGGCCTTGGAAGTTAAATGGAATGATTCTGCGCTGAGTTGTTTATTTATTGCTGGTCTCAGTGAAAGGGTTAAGGATTTGCTAATTGCATTTCCTGCACCTGAGACACTGCAGGAGGCTATGCAGTTAGCTGTTCGTGTGGACAGGAGACTGAGGTCCAGGGTGAATGATGTAAAAACTCCTGTAACATCAGGTCCTAGTTCCCAGAAAATCTGCTCTGACAGCGGAGAACCATTGGAGGTGGGGGCAATGTCACTCCGCTCTCAGGAAAGAGACCAGAGATTCGCCGAAGGTTTGTGTCTTTATTGTGGTAAAGCTGACCATTTGATTAAGTATTGTGAGCGTCATTGAAGTAAAGAAAAAAAAAAGGTCAGTTACTCCCGTATAGCTTGTTTACACTCTGCAGGAGTATTTCTTTCTTGGAGTACCACTCTGCAGGGAGATTTGATTGAATTTCAGGTATTTGTGGATTGTGGTTCAACACTTAATGCCATTGATAAAGGGTTTTTGGAAAACCTTAAATTGTAATCCAAACCTTTGTCATCACCTATTTCTGTGGTTGCAATTGATAACACTCCTTTGAAATGTATTACTCACAAGACTGCTGCATTTTCCCTCACTATCAATGGAGTTCACCAAGAAATTTTGGACTTGGTTGTTTTGGATAATTTGCCCTCTCCAGTTGTTCTAGGATTGCCTTGGTTAAAACTGCACAATCCTTTATTGGACTGGTCTACTAATGTGATTAAGTCTTGGAGTCCGAAGTGCTATGATAAATGTTGTAATGGTCGCATTGCGGCTGTGGTAAAAGGGGAATTACCTGTACCTATTCAAGATTTTTGGAGGGTTTTTTCGGAGGAGGAGTCGCAAGTTTTACCTCCTCATAGGGATTATGATTGCGCCATTGAGTTTGTTCCGGGTGCCACTCTTCCCAAAAGTCGCTTGTTTAATTTGACTATCCCTGAAAGAAAGGCTTTGGAGGAGTACATAGAGACTAGCCTGGCTGCTGGTCACATTAGACCTTCAAAGTTGCCGGTGGCAGTTGGATTCTTCTTTGTTAAAAAAAAGGACGGCGGTTTACGTCCATGTCTGGATTTCTGTGAAATTAATAAGATTACCGTACGCAATTCCTACCCATTGCCATTAATTCCTGACTTGTTTAACCAGTTAGTGGGAGCCAAGTGGTTCTCCAAAATTGATCTCCGGGGGGCATACAATTTGTTATGAGTGAAGGAGGGTGATGAATGGAAAACTGCTTTTAACACTCCTGTAGGTCATTTTGAGAATCAGGTGATGCCTTTTGGTCTTACCAATGCACCTGCATTTTTTCAGAACCTTATTAACGACGTCCTGAGACCTTTGATTGGTAAGAATGTGGTTGTGTATTTGGATGACATTTTGATTTATTCGTCAGATCTGGAGTCCCATTGGCAGAGTGTACGTGAAGTTTTGCAGTTATTAAATGATAATTCACTCTTTGCTAAGCTGGAGAAATGTGAGTTTGTTGTGCAGAAAATTAGTTTTTTGGGCTACATTGTCTCCAGCGAGGGCTTTGAGATTTCGCGTATCTTGAATTCTAGATGGCATAGAGGGAGATTACAGTATCTTGTCTCCTGGAAGGGTTTCGGTCCCGAAGACAACTCCTGGGTAAGGACGGATGATGTCTCTGCTCCTAGGCTTGTTAAAGCTTTCCACAGGAGGTTTCCGGATTGGCCCGGGCCTGGAGGATCCAGAGGATCCTCATAAAAGTGGGGGTACTGTTAGAACCCTCCTGTTAGTTTTTTCTATCTTGTTTTTTGCGGTCACGTGACCATCTGCCTATATATTCCAGCTCCGCCCTTCTGGCTTTGCTGGACTTCAGTGTTGTTTGACTTTCTTGCTAGCCTGGTGCTTCGGTGCCTATCTCTGTCAGTTTGCTTGGTCCTCTGGGACCTCTAGTACTTTTTGTCAGTTTGTCTTTTGTGTTCTACAACAACTTCTGTTTAGGAGGTGTCCCATTTTTGTCCCAGTCCTTAGTTCTTTTAGGGACCCCTCCCTTAATTCTATAGGTCTTCGTTCAGACTAGCCGAGGACGAAGGCGGGTCTGTTCACTAGGAACAGGTAGCCCGCTACATCGTAGGGATTCAGCTTAGTCTTACTGTAGGGACAGCTTTCCCCTATCTTTCCTTAGTTCTTGTTGCAGATCATAACAGGTACATCTCGCTGACGGCACACTGGGTTAACGTAGTGGAAGCCGGGACCCAGTTGGACCTTGGGGCGGAACACATCCTCCCGACGCCGAGGATTGCGGGCCCTGGGACAATCAGGATTGCCCCCACATTCTACAGCTCTAGCACCTCCTCCTCTTCAGCATCCATCTCTAAAATGACCACATCAGTCACAAGCTGGAAGCACTGTAGCACTGCCACGGCCAAGCGGCAACATGCTGTGCTGAAGATAATATGCTTAGGTGACAAATCACACAACGCTGAAGAGTTGTGGACAGCTCTGAAAGAGCAAGCAGGTCTGTGGCTGACACCGCTGAACCTACAGCCAGGCATGGTTGTGTGTAACAATGGCCGGAACCTGGTGGCGACTCTGAGGCAAGGTGAGCTCACACACGTACCATGCCTGGCCCATGTGCTTAACCTCGTGGTTCAGCGGTTTCTCAAAACCTACCCGGATCTGTCGGATCTGCTTGTCAAAGTACGCCGCCTGTGTGCCCATTTTAGAAAGTCAGCTACAGCTTCTGCCTCTCTTGCCGTGCTTCAACAGCATTTGCAGCTTCCAGCTTCCGACTTGTTTGTGATGTCCCCACGCATTGAAACTCTACATTGCATATGTTGGGAAGGATTTGTGAGCAGAAGAGGGTGCTTGTTGACTACCTGCATCAATAAGGCCGTCGGTATTCAGGTCAGACTCCACACATGAAACCTCAGGAGTGGACATGGATGTCAGACATCTGTACCATCCTCCACCCAGATGGCGAGCGGCGATGACGCCATAATTAACGTCAACATCCCGCTTCTCTGTCTTCTGAAACTCTCTCTGCTCACAATTAAAGAGGATGCATTGCAGGCACGATGAGATGGAGCAAGTAACCATACAGGGTGATTATACACAGCCCAGCCTCATCTCATCCCAGCGTGGATTGGGTGACAATGAGGAAGAGGAGGAGGAATAACAGGAGCTAGTTTCCTACGCTATTGTCGGTACTACCTGAACCGGCTGTTCAGCGTGGATGGCCTGAGGACAGGGAGGATAAGGAAGAGGAGGAGGTGAACATGGTCAGTCATCCTCTTGGTGAGGACACAGAAGTCTTGCCTCTTTGCAGTCTGGCACACATGGCTGAGTTTATGTTACTCTGCCTTTTCCGTGACCCACGCGTTGTCCAAATTTTGGGTGACAGTCATTACTGGTTGGTGACGCTTCTAGACCCATGCTACAGGGAGAACTTTATGTCTCTTATTCCTTTGCAGGACAGGCCTAATAAAATGGTGCAGTACGAGAAGTCCCTTATTGCGGAATTAGTGAAAAAATTCCCATCTGAAAACGCTGGCGGCAGAGGAGACAGTTCGTTGGACAACCAAGGAGTACAGGCAAGAGAGCCACAAATGCAATCCAGCAGAGGCAGGGGAACACTGTCAAAGTTCGGACAAAGTTCTGGGAGAGTTTTCTCAGACCCTCCCATCGCACAGGCCCTGAGGCGGGGGGTACTCTCACAAGGAGTGCAAAGTTTGGGAAGATGCTGAGGTAGTACCTTGCCGATCGTACCAACATCCTCCGTGATTTCTCTGTGCCTTATAATTATTGGGTATCCAAGCTGGACACGTGGCATGAACTGGCTCTCTACGCCTTGGAGGTCCTGGCCTGCCCTGCCGCTATCGTTTTGTCAGAGCGGGTTTTTAGTGCCGCCGGTGGAATTATAACTGATAAGCGCATCAGGTGATGCTGAAAATGCTGACAGGCTGACTCTTACAAAAAATTCACAAGGGCTGGATTGGGCCAGACTTCTCAACATCACCGAATGATAGCAGCGTAACATAAACTCAAATACCGTGTCTTTTTTTGGGAGGTCTAACTCTATTCCCATGCACCTCTGTCTTCACACCCAGACATGGGTATACGCTTCCTTATTTTGTCTATTTGCTATTGTCCTCCTCCTTCTCCGCATCCTCATCCTCCACCACCATATCAACACAATATGTACCATATCAACATATGTACGTCTTGCAAGGGGCATTGGAGTTCCTCCAAATTTTTGTCAGCCGTTGTTTCACTACATAGGCAAACCTTATGGGAGACCCACTTCCTAATAATAGGAACATTGTTTTAGGAGGCTCTCTGACCTCTACATCTCTTGCAAGGGGCATTGGAGTACCTCCAAATTTTTGGCAGCCGTTGCTTCACTGCTTCACTGCATAGGTAAACATTATAGGAGATCCACTTTGTAATAATGGAAATATTGTTTTTAGGAGGCTGTCTGACCTCAATGCAAGGAGCATTGGAGTTCCTCCAAATTTTTTTCATTTTTGGGAACAACAAAGCACAGCCGACTGCTGGCCCTTTAAGAATAGTAAAGGCCGCCTGATGGCCCTATAAAAATAGGCTATGTGACTTTCAGAGTCCCTCCATCATAAATTAAACAAAATGTGTCTGATTATGTGTCACACACCACACGGCCAGATAAGGTTATAAAATGTTAAAATGACATTTCCTGGTGAATGCATTTGTCTAGGTTGAAGGCAATGGAAAAGTGCAAAAACGCATCAAAAATGCTACGTGTGAACATAGCCCAAGGTGTGGAGGAGTATTTTTGTTATTGGTTATTTATTTTGTCTTTTATACAAGTCATTACCCTGGAAAGGATGTTCTTTGACATATTTCCCAGGAAAATCCATTTTGGTTTCGTTTTTGCATGTTTTATTGTGAGTCCGTAAAAGTGGCGTAATACCTTTGACAACATTGTTGACTACAGTGACCAGGGAGTCAGAAATGCTTCCAGGGGTCTTCTCCATGCTGTTCCCATGTCATTTGAGCACTGTTCCCATCGATTTGGTCAATTTTTAGGCCCTCTGTAGACCGCTGAGGGGAGCCGCCAGAAAATTGCTTGAGTTTCCCATAGACTTACATTGTGCTCGTTACTCGAACCGAGCACTCGAGCATTCCAATGTGCTCGACCCGAACAACCATAGGCGGATTATAATGAGGACGATCTGGGCTATCGCCCGGGGCCCTGAACGTCCAGGGGGCCCGGGGCTCCGGGGTGTCTATGGCCAGATTGTCCTCATTATTGTCCAGCAGACAGTGGCGGGGGGGCCCCTGGACCGCTCCCCCAGCAGCGGCGCACGGCCGCTGCTTCTTCTTCGGCCGGGCCAGAACGTGCGTGACTGCGTGCGGCCTGCTGCTGAGTATAGATGGAGCTGTGCGGCCTCTTGCTGTCTCTGGGGGGGAGGCGCCGTGCGGCCTGCCGCTGTGTATAGATGGCGCCGTGCAGCCTCCCGCTGTGTATAGATGGCGCCGTGCGGCCACCTGCTGTGTACAGATGGTGCCGTGCGGCCTCCCGCTGTGTATAGATGGCATCGTGCGGCCCCCTGCTGTGTATAGATGGCATTGTGCGGCCTCCCGCTGTGTATAGATGGCACCGTGCGGCCCCCTGCTGTGTATAGATGGCGCCGTGTGGCCTCCCGCTGTGTATAGATGACATCGTGCGGCCCCCTGCTGTGTATAGATGGCATTGAGCGGTCTCCCGCTGTGTATAGTTGGCGCCGTGAGGCCTCCTGCTGTGTATAGATGGCGCCGTGCAGCCTCCCGCTGTGTATAGGTGGTGCCGTGCAGCCTCCTGCTGTGTATAGATGGCGCCGTGCGTCCTCCCACTGTGTATAGATGGCGCCGTGCGGCCTCCCGCTGTGTATAGATGGTGCCGTGCGGCCTCACGCTGTGTATAGATGGCGCCGTGCGGCCCCCTGCTGTGTGTAGATGGCTACGTGCGGCATCCTGCTGTGTATAGATGGCATTGTGCCGCCTCCCGCTGTGTATAGATGGCACCGTGCGGCCCCCTGCTGTGTATAGATGGCGCCGTGTGGCCTCCCGCTGTGTATAGATGACATCGTGCGGCCCCCTGCTGTGTATTGATGGCATTGAGCGGTCTCCCTCTGTGTATAGTTGGCGCCGTGAGGCCTTCTGCTGTGTATAGATGGCGCTGTGCAGCCTCCCGCTGTGTATAGGTGGTGCCGTGCAGCCTCCTGCTGTGTATAGATGGCGCCGTGCGTCCTCCCACTGTGTATAGATGGCGCCGTGTGGCCTCCCGCTGTGTATAGATGGTGCCGTGCGGCCTCCCGCTGTGTATAGATGGCGCCGTGCGACCCCATGCTGTGTGTAGATGGCTACGTGCGGCATCCTGCTGTGTATAGATGGCATTGTGCGGCCTCCCGCTGTGTATAGATGGCACCGTGCGGCCCCCTGCTGTGTATAGATGGCGCCGTGTGGCCTCCCGCTGTGTATAGATGACATCGTGTGGCCCCCTGCTGTGTATTGATGGCATTGAGCGGTCTCCCACTGTGTATAGTTGGCGCCGTGAGGCCTCCTGCTGTGTATAGATGGCGCTGTGCAGCCTCCCGCTGTGTATAGGTGGTGCCGTGCAGCCTCCTGCTGTGTATAGATGGCGCCGTGCGTCCTCCCACTGTGTATAGATGGCGCCGTGCGGCCTCCCGCTGTGTATAGATGGTGCCGTGCGGCCTCCCGCTGTGTATAGATGGCGCCGTGCGACCCCATGTTGTGTGTAGATGGCTACGTGCGGCATCCTGCTGTGTATAGATGGCTACGTGCGGCCTCCTGCTGTGTATAGATGGCTACGTGTGCTCAATATTGAGTCATACAATTAATGTAAGGCTATGTGCCCACGATGCAGAAATGCTACGGATTTTTTTTGAGCGTTTCTGCATCTACCTGGCAGAAAAAACGCATGTTGATTGTACATGCGGATTGTACATGCTTTTTTCCTGACAGGGACATGCTGATGTGAAGCGTTCTTCACATGCATTTCCGCATGCGGGTGTCAAGCGCTTTCTAAGCGATTTTAGCATCACTTGGAAAGTGCTTGACAACTTGGTCACACTATATAAATCCATGCAACCGGCAACCGGCATGGATTTATATAGTGTGACCGTAAAAGAATGGTAAAAAATAAATATATAATTACCTTCTGATGGCCTGCCGACGTCAGCGGTCGCGTGACCCGTCACATGACTAAATGCCGTCACAGCAGGTCCTTTTCAGACCATCGCGAGCTGCCGGCAAGCCAGGATGCATCGGATAAAGACACCGGGGGCCATCAGAAGGTAAGTATAGTATTTATTTTTTATTTTATTCTTTTTTTACAGGTTCTATGGTACCCGGGTCCGGAGAGAAGAGTCTCCTCTTCTCCAAACCCGGGTACCATCCGCACATTGAAACGCATGGATTCTGCATGTACAGATGCAGTGATGCGGATTCCATGTGTTCGAATGCAAGACAATGGCGGCGAAAGCGCCGCGCTTCCACAAAATAATTGGTAGTGCTGCGGATTTTTCCGCATTGATAATCCGCAGCGGAAATTTCCGCAGCATGTGCACAGCACATGCGGATTATCATTGGGGAACATGGCAGACCTTCTACCAAGCGTTTTTAAGCGTTTCTGCAGTGGAATTGCCGCTGCGGAAACGCTTAAAAAATGCATAGTGGGCACACAGCCTAAAAAAATTATTATAATTAATATTGTGCCAAATTAATTTCACGTGAACTATCACATGATCTATCACAGGGGATCATGTGACATGTCATGTGATACATCAGGTGTGTGTGTGTGTGTGTGTGGGGGGGCGGTCGCGCCTTCTAAACTACCCGTGGCCCTTGCTACTCTTAATCCACCCCTGCGAACAATGAGTACCCGAGCATTTTAGTGCTCGCTCATGACTATTAACTCATAATAAATAGATGCTAGTGATACATAATTGTCAAAGTCAGCTCCAAATCGGTATGTGTTCTACTAGACCTTTGGGATCTGGGTTTGTTCCTGGGCCCACAGCAGAATCCTCTGGTACTCTGATTGACGAAACTAACATTGATAATTTATAAATTCCACTACACTCATGCATGCATAGCATGGTCTGATGCCTGTATGTAAAATAGTGACCGTTATATGACCCATATGCATGTAGCTATTTACCTATAAGTGTATCATGCATTATCAGTCTTCTTATCAAAGTTTATACTTATTAGCTGAATAGTAATGAGACTATAAATTTGGCAGATGTTTCTTTGCAATAAAACAAATTAATTTGCAGTCAAGCAAACTAAATAAATGCTGATTTGTAAAAATTAATTTAGAATGATTATTATGTTTGTGAATAAAAAGTTCTGACTGTGAAAGAAAAGATCTACTTTGGAAGGTGCATCCATCCCTTACATGAGTGTTATTTCAGGTTTTCTAAAGGCATGCAGGTATAAGTGGCTCCAAGGACTCATAGAGTGACAGTCACTTTAAGAAGCACTCCCATCAAAGCTTTTATCCTCTTAATAAATTGTAATCAATATTATATATATTATATTATATATATACATACTCTTTATATTCAAAAAGATGAAGACAGAACTCCAGAATCCAAAGATTATGTGATTTATTGACACAAAGTTATAATGGTGACATATCTTTCCAAGTGTGGATCTTTCTCAAGCCCACACTCAAGTTCCAAACTTCTCGTTCGAAGTTCCAAACTTCGAACGAGATGTCGCCATTATGACTTTGGAATATACATTGAGGTTTGATGACACCTGTGAGGCCTTGCACCCGCCATCTGCTTTAGCTTACCTGTGCTGTCCTTTTTTTTTTCATTATATACAGTACAGACCAAAAGTTTGGACACACCTTCTCATTTAAAGATTTTTCTCTATTTTCATGACTATGAAAAATGTACATTCACACTGAAGGCATCAAAACCATGAATTAACACATGTGGAATTATATAGTTAACAAAAAAGTGTGAAACAACTGAAAATATGTATTTTATTTTCGGTTCTTCAAAGTAGCCACCTTTTGCTTTGATGACTGCTTTGCACACTCTTGGCTTTCTCTATATGAGCTTCAAGAGGTAGTCACCGGAAATGGTTTTCACTTCACAGGTGTGCCCTGTCAGTTTTAATAAGTGGGATTTCTTGCCTTATACATGGGGTTGGGACCATCAGTTGTGTTGTGCAGAAGTCTGGTAGATACACAGCTGATAATCCTACTGAATAGACTGTTAGAATTTGTATTATGGCAAGAAAAGAGCAGCTAAGTAAAGAAAAACGAGTGGCCATCATTACTTTAAGAAATGAAGGTTAGTCAGTGCGAAAAATTGGGCAAACTTTGAAAATGTCCCCAAGTGCAGTTGCAAAAACCATCAAGCGCTACAAAGAAACTGGCTCACATGAGGACCGCCCCAGGAAAGGAAGACCAAGAGTCACCTCTGCTTCTGAGGATAAGTTTATCCGAGTCACCAGCCTCAGAAATTGCAGGTTAACAGGAGCTCAGATTAGAGACCAGGTCAATGCCACACAGAGTTCTAGCAGCAGACACATCTCTACAACAACTGTTAAGAGGAGACTTTGCGCAGCAGGCCTTCATGGTAAAATAGCTGCTAGGAAACCACTGCTAAGGACAGGCAACAAGCAGAAGAGACTGGTTTGGGCTGAAGAACACAAGGAATGGACATTAGACCAGTGGAAATCTGTGTTTTGGTCTGGTGAGTCCAAATTTGAGATCTTTGGTTCCAACCACCATGTCTTTGTGCAACGCAGAAAAGGTGAACAGATGGACTCTACATGCCTGGTTCCCACCGTGAAGCATGGAGGAGGAGGTGTGATGTTGTGGGGGTACTTTTCTGGTGACACTGTTGGGGATTTAATCAAAATTGAAGGCATACTGAACCAGCATGGCTACCACAGCATCTTGCAGCGGCATGCTGTTCCATCCGGCTTGCGTTTAGTTGGACCATGATTTATTTTTCAACAGGACAATGACCCCAAACACACCTCCAGGCTGTGTAAGGGCTATTTGCCCAAGAAGGAGAGTGATGGGGTGCTACGCCAGATGACCTGGCCTCCACAATCACGAGACCTGAACCCAATCGAGATGGTTTGGGGTGAGCTGGACCACAGAGTGAAGGCAAAAGGGCCAAAAAGTGCTAAGCATCTCTGGGAACTCCTTCAAGATTGTTGGAAGACCATTTCTGGTGACTACCTCTTGAATCTCATCAAGAGAATGCCAAGAGTGTACAAAGCAGTCATCAAAGCAAAAGGTGGCTACTTTGAAGAACCTAGAATATAAGACATATTTTCAGTTGTTTCACACTTTTTTGTTAAGTATATAATTCCACATGTGTTAATTCATAGTTTTGATGCCTTCAGTTTGAATGTACAATTTTCATAGTCATGAAAATCCAGAAAAATCTTTAACCCCTTTACGACAAAGGGCATATTAGTACGTATCTGTGCCCTGGGACTTATGGACCAGATACGTATTTATGCGCCCTGGCGATTTCGCCCACACACAGGCTGTGCGGGCGCGATCGCCGCCGGGTGTCAGCTGATTGTCAAAGCTGATACCCGGTACTATGTGCAGGGAGTGGTCCCGCAGCGCTCCCGGCACATTAACCCCCGCAATGCTGCGATCGAAGTCAATCACAGTCGATCGCAGCATTGCAGTGGCAAGGGGAGGTGATCGCAGATACTCACCTCCACTTCCGGCCTCCAGCGCTGTCTGCCGTGGCTTCCAGGATGTTGCCATGACGACCCGATGTCGTCATGACAACATCCGGGTCACCAGACAGCAGGAAGATTTTTTGGACATGCGCAGTGCATCTCCAAACTATCTTCTCCCTGTCCAGCGCTGACAGCCTGCATGGCACAGTGATAGTGCTCCATTCCTGTGCCATGCAGGCGATCAGAGAAAAAAAAGTGAAAGTCCCATAGTGGGACAAAGTAAAAAAGTAAAAAAAGTGTCATAAAGCAGAAAAAAAAAAATTGTAAAAATATAAAAAAAAAAAAAATAATAATAATCCACCAAAAATCAAAATATAATGTACCCATCAATAAATATTATAATAAAAAGAAAAAAAACATTAAAAGTACACATACTTGGTATCGCCGCGTCCAGAATGACCTGACCCATAAAATTGTCCCACTAGTTAACCCCTTCATTGAACACGGTAAAAAAAAAAAAAAAAAACGAAGCAAAAAACAATGCTTTATCAACCATACCGCCAAACAAAAAATGGAATAACATGCGATCAAAAAAACTAATATAAATAAAAATGGTACCGCTGAAAACATCATCTCGCCCCGCAAAAAACAAGCCATCATACAGCTTCATCAGCCAAAAATGAAAAAAGTTATAGCTCTCAGAATAAAGCGATGCTAAAAAATTATTTTTTCTATAAAATTGCTTTTATTATGTAAAAGTGCAAAACATAGAAAAACTATATAAATGTGGTACCGCTGTAAATGTACTGACCGGAAGAATAAAGCTGCCTTATCAATTTTGCTACACGCGGAACAGAATAAAAAAAACAAAAAAAACAATTCCTGAATTGTTGGTTTTTGTTTATTCTGCCTCCCAAAAATCGGAATGGAAAGCGATCAAAAAAGTCACGTGCCTGAAAATGGCAACAATAACAACGTCAACTCATCCCGCAAAAAAAAAGCCATCACATGACTCTGTCTGCTAAAATATGGAAAAATTATAGCTCTCAAAATATGGCAATGCAAAAACTAGATTTTACAAAAAATGTGTCTTTTAGTGTGTGACAGCTGTCAGTCATAAAAACTCCATATGATTCTGGTATCGCTGTAATCGCACCGACCCGAAGAATAAAGTCGTCTAATCACTTATACCGCACGAGGAACGGCGTAAAAAATAAACTCTGGGGTTAGGTTTGTGCTAGGGTTAGGGTTGGGCTAGGGTTATGGCTGGGTTTGGGGTTAGGGTTGTGATGGGGTTGGGATTTTTTTCAAAAGTAAGAAAAAAAGATGACGATATGGTGATTAGTGTTGAGCGCAAGTGCTCGCTACATGAGTTTGCATCGGGTGCTCTGGTATGCATTGAGTATCGTGGGTATTTGAGTGACATAGAATCATAGAATCATAGAATGGTAGAGTTGGAAGGGACCTCCTGGGTCATCTGGTCCAACCCCCTGCTCAAAGCAGGATTCACTAAATCATCTCTCAGATGTCTGTCCAGCCTCTGTTTGAAGACGTCCATTGAAGGGGAACTCACCACCTCTCGTGGCAGCCTGTTCCACTCATTAATCACCCTAACTGTCAAAAAGTTTTTTCTAATATCTAATCTGTGTCTCCTCCCATTTAGTTTCATCCCATTGCTTCTAGTCTTTCCTTGTGCAAATGAGAATAAAGATGATCCTTCTACAATGTGACAGCCCTTGACATATTTGTAGACAGCTATTAAGTCTCCTCTCAGTCTTCTTTTTTGCAAGCTAAACATTCCCAAATCCTGCAACCGTTCCTCATAGGACATGGTTTGCAGACCAGTCACCATTCTGGTCGCTCTTCTCTGAACTTGCTCCAGTTTGTCTATGTCTTTTTTAAAATGTGGTGCCCAAAACTGTACATGCTTGGGTCTCCGCCCCATATGCTTCACGGGCAAAAAATCTTTGCGGGGATTGCCTGCCATGCACGAGCGATCCCAGCCTGTTTTTTTTTGGGTGTCTAATAACAGTGAAACATGCGGGGCAGGGACTCGAGCATGTCACTCGAGCACACACAGTACATGGTGCATACCTGAGTACCCGATGCAAACTCAAGTAGCGAGCACTTGCGCTCAAGACTAATGACAACTTATTCAATATGATGACCTAATGTTATCAAATTCTGTGTCGTACCTCTGGGTTCAAAATGTTCACTATGTCCCTTAATAAAATCCTTGAGGGGTATAGTTTCCAAAATTGGGTCACTTGTCGGGGAGCTCCAATGTTTAGGCACACAGGGACTCTCCAAATGCAACATGGTGTCCGCTAACAAATTGAATAGAAAATCGTCTCAAATTGTTAGCGGACACCATGTTGCGTTTGGAGAGCCCCTGTGAGCCTAAACATTGGAGCTCCCGCACAAGTGACTTCATTTTGGAAACTAGACCCCCCAAGGCACCTATCTAGATGCATAGTGAGCACTTGAACCACCAGGTGCTTCACAAATTGATTTGTAAAAATGAAAAAGTGTTTTTTTTTCCACTTTTTCATTATTACGAATCAATTTGTGAACCACCTGGGGGTTGCAAGTGCTCACTATGCATCTAGATAGGTGCCTTGGGTGGTCTAGTTTCCAAAATGGGGTCACTTGTGGGGGGGCTTCAATGTTTAGGCACACAGGAGCTCTCCTAACACAACATGGTGTCTGCTAACAAATTGGAACCATGTTGCTTTTGGAGAGCCCCTGTGACCACATTTTGGAAACTAGACCCCACAAGGCACCTATCTAGATGCATAGTGAGCACTTGGAACTCTCAGGTGCTTCACAAATTGATTCGTAAAAATGAAAAAGTGGGAAAAAAAACACTTTTTCATTTTTACAAATCAATTTGAGAAGCACCTGGGGCTTCCAAGTGCACACTATGCATCTAGATTGGTGCCTTTGGTGGTCTAGTTTCCAAAATGGGGTCACTTGTGGGAGAGCTCCAATGTTTAAGCACACAGGAGCTCTCCAAACGCGAAATGGTGTCCACTAACAAATTGTAACCATGTCGCGTTTGGAGAGCCCCTGTGTGCCTAAACATTGGAGCTCCCCCACAAGTGACCCCATTTTGGAAACTAGACCACCCAAGGTACCTATCTAGATGCATAGTGAGCACTTGGAACCCCCAGGTGCTTCACAAATTGATTTGTAAAAATGAAAACGTGAAAAAAAAAACACTTTTTCATTTTTACGAATCAATTTGTGAAGCACCTGGGGGTTCCAAGTGCTCACTATGCATCTAGATAGGTGCCTTGGGGGGTCTAGTTTCCAAAATGGGGTCACATGTGGGGGAGCTCCAATGTTTAGGCACACAGGGGCTCTTCAAACGCAACGTAGTGTCCGCTAAAAATTTGAGCCGATTTTCCATTCAATTTGTTAGCGGACACCATGTTGCATTTGGAGAGTCCCTGTGTGCCTAAACATTGGCGCTCCCCCACAAGTGACCCCATTTTGGAAACTAGACCCCCCAAGGCACCTATCTAGATGCATAGTGAGCATTTGGAACCCACAGGTGCTTCACAAATTGATTCGTAAAAATGAAAAAGTGAAAATAAAACACTTTTTCATTTTTACGAATCAATTTGTGAAGCAACTGGGGGTTCCAAGTGCTCACTATGCATCTAGATAGGTGCCATGAGTAGTCTAGTTTCCAAAATGGGGTCACTTGTGGGGGAGCTCCAATGTTTAAGCACACAGGAGCTCTCCAAACGCAACATGGTGTCCACTAACAAATTGTAACCATGTCGCATTTGGAGAGCCCCTGTGTGCCTAAACATTGGAGCTCCCCCACAAGTGACCCATTTTACAAACTAGACCACCCAAGGCACCTATCTAGATGCATAGTGAGCACTTGGAACCCCCAGGTGCTTCACAAATTGATTTGTAAAAATGAAAACGTGAAAAAAAAAACCACTTTTTCATTTTTACGAATCAATTTGTGAAGCACCTGGGGGTTCCAAGTGCTCACTATGCATCTAGATAGGTGCCTTGGGGGGTCTAGTTTCCAAAATGGGGTCACTTGTGGGGGAGATCCAATGTTTAGGCACACAGGGGCTCTTCAAACGCAACATGGTGTCCGCTAACAATTTGAGCCGATTTTCCATTCAATTTGTTAGCGGACACCATGTTGCATTTGGAGAGTCCCTGTGTGCCTAAACATTGGCGCTCCCCCACAAGTGACCCCATTTTGGAAACTAGACCCCCCAAGGCACCTATCTAGATGCATAGTGAGCACTTGGAACCCACAGTTGCTTCACAAATTGATTCGTAAAAATGAAAAAGTGAAAATAAAACACTTTTTCATTTTTACGAATCAATTTGTGAAGCACCTGGGGGTTTCAAGTGCTCACTATGCATCTAGATAGGTGTCTTGAGTAGTCTAGTTTCCAAAATGGCGTCACTTGTGGGGGAGCTCCAATGTTTAAGCACACAGGAGCTCTCCAAACGCGACATGGTGTCCGCTAACAATTTTAGACAATTTTCCTTTCAATATGTTAGCGGACACCATGTTGTATTTGGAGAGTCCCTGTGTGCCTAAACATTGGAGCTCCCCCACAAGTGACCACATTTTGGAAGCTAGACCCCCCAAGGCACCTATCTAGATGCATAGTGAGCACTTGGAACTCTCAGGTGCTTCACAAATTGATTCGTAAAAATGAAAAAGTGGGAAAAAAAACACTTTTTCATTTTTACAAATCAATTTGAGAAGCACCTGGGGCTTCCAAGTGCACACTATGCATCTAGATTGGTGCCTTTGGTGGTCTAGTTTCCAAAATGGGGTCAATTGTGGGAGAGCTCCAATGTTTAAGCACACAGGAGCTCTCCAAACGCGACATGGTGTCCACTAACAAATTGTAACCATGTCGCGTTTGGAGAGCCCCTGTGTGCCTAAACATTGGAGCTCCCCCACAAGTGACCCCATTTTGGAAACTAGACCACGCAAGGCACCTATCTAGATGCATAGTAAGCACTTGGAACCCCCAGGTGCTTCACAAATTGATTTGTAAAAATGAAAACGTGAAAAAAAAAACACTCTTTCATTTTTACGAATCAATTTGTGAAGCACCTGGGGGTTCCAAGTGTTCACTATGCATCTAGATAGGTGCCTTGGGTGGTCTAGTTTCCAAAATGGCATCACTTGTGGGGGAGCTCCAATGTTTATGCACACAGGGGCTCTCCAAGCGCAACATGGTGTCCGCTAACAATTTGAGCCGATTTTACATTCAATTTGTTAGCGGACGCCATGTTGCATTTGGAGAGTCCCTGTGTGCCTAAACATTGGCGCTCCCACACAAGTGACCCCATTTTGGAAACTAGACCCCCCAAGGCACCTATCTAGATGCATAGTGAGCACTTGGAACCCACAGGTGCTTCACAAATTGATTCGTAAAAACGAAAAAGTGAAAAAAAAAACACTTTTTCATTTTTACGAATCAATTTGTGAAGCACCTGGGGGTTCAAGTGCTCACTATGCATCTAGATAGGTGCCTTGGCTAGTCTAGTTTCCAAAATGGGGTCACTTGTGGGGGAGCTCCAATGTTTAAGCACACAGGAGCTCTCCAAACGCGACATGGTGTCCGCTAACAAATTGGAACCATGTCTCGTTTAGAGAGCCCCTGTGTGCCTAAACATTGGAGTTCCCCCACAAGTGACCCCATTTTCGAAACTAGACCCCCCAAGGCACCTATCTAGATGCATAGTGAGCACTTGTAACCCCCAGTTGCTTCACAAATTGATTCGTAAAAATGAAAAAGTGGAAAAAAAATACTTTTTCATTTTTACGAATCAATTTGTGAAGCACCTGGGGGTTCCAAGTGCTCACTATGCATCTAGATAGGTGCTTTGGGGGGTCTAGTTTCCAAAATGGGGTCATTTGTGGGGGAGGTCCAATATTTAGGCACATCAGGGGCTCTGCAAACGCAATATGGCATCCGCTAATTTTCCAAGCAAATTTACAATCAAAAAGTCAAATGGCGCTCCTTCCCTTCTGAGCCCTGCCATGCGCCCAAACAGTGTTTTTTCCCCACATATGGGGTACCTGCGTGCCCAGGGTAAATTGCACAACAAATTTTTGGGTCCATTTTTTCTTGTTACCCCTGTGAAAATAAAAAAAATTGGGTCTAAAATAACATTTTTGTGAAAAAAGTTAAATGTTCATTTTTTTCTTCCACATTTCAAAAATTCCTGTGAAGCACCTGAAGGGTTAATAAAGTTCTTAAATGTGGTTTTGAGTACCTTGAGGGGTGCAGTTTTTAGAATGGGGTCACTTTTGGGTATTTTCTGTCATAAAGACCTCTCAAAGTGACTTCAAATGTGATGTGGTCCCTAAAAAAATGGTTTTGTAAATTTTGTTGGAAAAATGAGAAATCGCTGGTCAACTTTTAACCCTTATAGCTCCCTAACAAAAAAAATTTTGGTTCCAAAATTGTGCTGATGTAAAGTACACATGTGGAAAATGTTATTTATTAAGTATTTTGTGCGACATACAGTACAGAGCAAAAGTTTGGACACACCTTCTCATTTAAAGATTTTTCTGTATTTTCATGACTATGGAAATTGTACATTCACACTGAAGGCATCAAAACTATGAATTAACACATGTGGAATTATATACTTAACAAAAAAGTGTGAAACAACTGAAAATATGTCTTATATTCTAGGTTCTTCAAAGTAGCCACTTTTTGCTTTGGTGACTGCTTTGCACACTCTTGGCATTCTCTTGATGAGCTTCAAGAGGTAGTCACCGGAAATGGTCTTCGTACAATCTTTAAGGAGTTCCTAGAGATGCTTAGCACTTTTTGGCCCTTTTGCCTTCACTCTGCGGTCCAGTTCACCCCAAACCATCTCGATTGGGTTCAGATCTGGTGACTGTGGAGGCCAGGTCATCTGGTGTTGCACCCCATCACTCTCCTTCTTGGTCAAATAGCCCTTACACAGCCTGGAGGTGTGTTTGGGGTCATTGTCCTGTTGAAAAATAAATGATGGTCCAACTAAACGCAAGCCGGATGGAATAGCATGCCGCTGCAAGATGCTGTGGTAGCCATGCTGGTTCAGTATGCCTTCAATTTTGAATAAATCCCCAACAGAGTCACCAGCAAAGTACCCCACACCATCACACCTCCTCCTCCATGCTTCTCGGTGGGAACCAGGCATGTAGAGTCCATGCGTTCACCTTTTCTGCGTCGCACAAAGACACGGTGGTTGGAACCAAAGATCTCAAATTTGGACTCATCAGACCAAAGCACAGATTTCCACTGGTCTAATGTCCATTCCTTGTGTTCTTTAGCCCAAACAAGTCTCTTTTGCTTGTTGCCTGTCCTTAGCAGTGGTTTCCTAGCAGCTATTTTATCATGAAGGCCTGCTGCACAAAGTCTCCTCTTAACAGTTGTTGAAGAGATGTGTCTGCTACTAGAACTCTGTGTGGCATTGACCTGGTCTCTAATCTGAGCTGCTTTTAACCTGCGATTTCTGAGGCTGGTGACTCGGATAAACTTATCCTCAGAAACAGAGGTGACTCTTGGTCTTCCTTTACTGGGGCGATACTCATGTGAACCAGTTTCTTTGTAGCGCTTGATGGTTTTTGCCACTGCACTTGGGGACACTTTCAAAGTTTTCCCAATTTTTCGCATTGACTGACCTTCATTTCTTAAAGGAATGATGGCCACTCGTTTTTCTTTACTTAGCTGCTTTCTTCTTGCCATAATACAAATTCTAACAGTTTATTCAGTTGGACTATCAGCTGTGTATCCACCAGACTTTTGCACAACACAACTGATGGTCCCAACCCCATTTATAAGTCAAGAAATCCAACTTATTAAACCTGACAGGGCGCACCTGTGAAGTGAAAACCTTTAATGGTGACTACCTCTTGAAGCTCATCAAGAGAATGCCAAGAGTGTGCAAAGCAGTCATCAAAGCAAAAGGTGGCTACTTTGAAGAACCTAGAATATAAGAAATATTTTCAGTTGTTTCACACTTTTTTGTTAAGTATATAAATTCCCATGTGTTAATTCATAGTTTTGATGCCTTCAGTGTGAATGTACAATTTTCATAGTTATGAAAATACAGAAAAATCTTTAAATGAGAAGGTGTGTCCAAACTTTTGGTCTGTACTGTATATATATATGTGTGTATATATATAAATATATATATATATACATATATACATATATAGCACTGTGTTCTTACAATTGCTCATTTTGCCCTTCTACCTAGCTAATTATTCTCTTCACTATTAGGTCTATGAAATTACCAAATTTTTCGGAGTATAAGACGCACTAGACCATAATATGCACCCCAAATTTTGGGGTGGAAAATAGGAAAGAGAATATTTTTTATAAGATAGGGGTCGGTCTTATAGTCTGAATAGGTACGGTATCTTACCTGGGGGGCAGTGGAGCGGTGGTCACATGAGGCAGGGTCCTTCAAGAAGCCGGTGCTGGGAGTTGTGGTGGTGGTGGAGCAGGATCGCAGGGCCTTTCGTTCCCTCCCTCAGGAACCCGTCGGCTGCAGCAGAAGAGGTGAGATGGCTGAGGCCCGGTGTCTGGCTGAGGTCCGGTGTCTGGCTGGGGCCCGGAGTCTGGCTGGGGCCCGGTGTCTGGCTGTTAGTGGCGTGGCATAGCGACATGGCAGAACGGCATGCATGGTTTTCCGGTGGCTGTGGCCATCTTCCTGAAGCTGTGATCTACAGGAAAATGGGCCCTGAGCTCCCAGTCGGCACATGTGCCAGCTCGGGAGGCCATTTTCCTGTAGATCACAGCTTCATTAAGATGGCCACAGCCACCAGAAAGCTGCACACACCGCTCTGCCTCACCGCCGACAGCCACACATCGGCCCCACAGTATCTCACCTCTTCTTCTTCTGCTGCCACCGTAGGGTTCCTAGAGGAGGAATGTAGTGGAAGGCTCTGTGATCCCGCTCCACCACCACCGCAACTATCCGGTAAGCTCTACGTTCGGACCATAAGACGCACCCCCCATTTTCCTCCCAAATTTGGGGGAAGAAAAGTGCGTCTTATAAAAATCTAACCTAAAAATACGGTACATGATTAAAAACTGACTAATTGAATCCTTCTGAGCTCTCTGTAGAAACAGGAAATCTCTTTCTCCTGCATGAGTCATCATTAGAACTACAATTCTATATCACTGCAAAGTCCTTGGCAGGGGGGAGGAGTGGAGCAGCTGGGTCAGGAGTTGAAGAGGGGATGGAGTTTGGCTGCCAGGGACTTTGCAGTGAAGTAGTATTATAGCAATGAGACAATGTTCACTTCTGGTGTACTGTGTTAACTTTGCTGTACTCTATTAGTTCTGATCTCTTTGTAGAGCTGTATTGTATTAGGAGAGCAAAGTGTCAGTTATTACATATCTCACACTGGTAACGCTCTCATTCATTTAAAATAATCCCTGGAGGCAGATTCTCTTGCAGATCAAAGTCTGGCCCATAGATTTTATTAGCTCATTTGTATGAAAGAAAAACATAGATTTATCTGAAATAACACATTGGATCGCAGATATTAAGGTATCATTTTATCTAGCTTCCTATGACCTACATGCCCATATAGATGGCTTAAAATGGTTGATTCTACTGACGGATTCCCTTTATAGGTGTTTTGCCTCTCCTGTGTCTTGACTATGATTATACCTACCATAAACATCAATGCAGATGAACCATGGTCAGTAGGAGAATCCCGAAGTTGCATACTCATACATTTATGGCATGATTTTACTTGAGGTCATGTTCCCACATAGTATACTTGAAATGCAATTTTCCTTTGCTTTTTTTATGATATTTAACAGTTCAAGCAAAATAGATGTATGTTTTAAAGCATTGTGGAACTGTGTGATTTCTGGTACATTTTTTCCTACAGTCCTTTGAACAAAATGCATGTTAAAAAAAACAAAATTGTGTTTTTAAAAATAGAAATTTTAGAAATGAAAAAAGAAAGCAGAAAAAAACTGATGCGTCAAATCTGTCCAAAATTACATGAATAAAAGAGTAAAACACATCAAGAAAATGCAACAAATGCGTATAATCAATGCAGATTGCTGTGGTGTATTTTGACTCAGATGCAGGCAGAAAATATGTAGAAGAAATGTATAAGCAGGAAAAAATGCCATATTACTGCAAATGAGAACATGGCTTAGGAGTAAGGTCTGCTCTCCTATTGCTTGTTTACCTTAAAAGGAATCTGTCAGCAGGTTTTGCTACTTCGTCTGAGAGCAGCCTGATGTAAGCACAGAGAAGCGGAATCCAACAATGTATCACTTAGATTACTGTGTGCAGCCATTCTGACACAAGCAGAGTGTTTAGATTTAGCAATGAAGCAGAGCTGAGGAAGCTAACCCCTCCTACTCTACAGCTAACCCCACCTACACTAGGCTCTGGATATACAATGTCCATAGACTGTGATGTGCCAATCACAGGAGGGGGGCGTGTCAGACCAGGGTTCATACAACCAGCTAGTCACAGCAATGATAAGTTCCTGGACCTTAAACAATCATTGTAAGCAAACAAAACCTTGGAGCTTGATGAGAAAGGCATCGCTGAAATCTTTATTTAACCCCTACATCTTTCTGTCATCAGATTATGTAGATAAATATGCTGACAGATTCCCATTAGGTAATATATTGCAGCCAGGAAGCTTTTCTACTTAAAAAGGCTGTTTTTGCTTTGTGCTCTACTTTCCTATTTGGATTAAAGGACCGTTGGCTGGCTGCCATGTCCATGGAAATAGGAGGAGGATGTTTTTAGTATGGAGGTACTAGTATTAAAGAGCAATTAAGTTAATGCCGTAAAAAGAGAGCCAATTATTCTAATGCTTAAAAATGCAAAATGTCTGATTTCTAAGCAAACAATCTAAGACCAAAAGTTAAAGAAGCTGAAATCTGCAGAAAACAATTCCACACAAATACAGTGGATGCTTACTCCATATCACCTGCCTGACATTATAAATATTCCGTCAGAGCCGGTATCATCAGCATTGTTATAATTGAGTAACTATCTAGCAATGTGCAGCACTACTAGAGATGCTTTGTAATTGGCTTTTTAAAAGTCCCAAGGCCCAATCCCTTGCCACAAAGAGGAATGTTTTCTACCAGCTAAAAGAGATAACAGCTCCTCTCACATATCTCTGAAAAACCACAGGTCCATCCGCAGCATTTAAAACTAATAAAGGCTCAGACTTTGTTTTAACAGCTTTGAGGTTAATGCATTGCAAAAATGCATTGTGGTAAAGCCAAACAGGACTATTTATGTTGTCATGGTGTTAACTATTTAATGACGGAAGACCGACATATACAGTACCGATCAAAAGGTCTACCTATAAACAAAACTACTGCTATATTAAGCTTTTCTGAAGCTGGCTCTGAAAATTGCTTTTATGTTTTTAGCAATATTTTGCTTAGTAATTTCCAAAACATCACAAGTACAGCCCACCCAATGAACCTCCATATCAATCCTATTAAATGTAATCTCTCAGCCAGATCATCCACCATTCCCTAAAAAACATGTATGGGCAGGCAGATCTTTGAAATGTAAATCCAATGACATCTTTACATCTTCTATCTGTTCCTGCATTTTTATGTATTTGTAAATTAGATAATAAGTGCTCTTTTGCATGCAGGTTAAGTGCTTTTGGTGTGACAGAGCACTTAAGGATCCACTGCCTCCGAAGTTGTTTCCCAGTCCAGCACTAGCCTCTTTAGTTTGACTGATAGCCTAATTTCCTTGCCTTACATCACACAGACAGTGAGCTAAAGAGTTTGATTGTAATGCTGGTTCCACAGTGTGAAACTGTACCACAGGCCAGGCTTACTCTGGAGGGGCATGACTAAGTGTCTACCGGGTATTTACTAGAGCCTCTGATGGTGAAGATAGGCTATGCCACTAATATACACCAGGCACAACTCCAGGGCAGTCCCCGGGACTTCAGTTGACTAAGGGGTCAGAGACTTGGGTACGGGGTACAGGTGGGTGAGACAAAAATGTAGTCAGGTGGTCAGAGGTCGAGGCAGGCAGCATATGTTCAGAATTTGTAGGTCAGGAGCGGAGAGATCAGGATAGATGAGAAGGCAAGGTGAGACAAAACAGGAATACGCCAATACAGGAAGCTAGAGACTGAGCTACTAGAGCCTAAGTTCAGGCAAGGAATGGAGGGTGAATCCGCCCGATATATCACCTGCTGGCAGGTAATAGGCTGGGGAAGCAGATCTTTGCAGGACAGAATGGTTACAAATTCCTGCAGAGTTTTTTGCTGCGCACCCCTATGACTCACAAACGGCAGAGCTAGAAGAGAAGCATATTCAGCTCAGAGCAATGGTCAGGTACTGGGTTGAACAGAGTAAATCATGTGATGAGTAGAGTGGTGCTAGAAGGTGTGTGAGTGGACGGTGTAACACTGATGCTGGGCAGGGAAACAAACTCAAGAAGCAGTGGCTCCTTAAGTTCTCTATCACGTCCAGAGCACTTATTGCATTCTTTACATATGAATAAAAAGGATAATTACCCTATAAAAGGATAATTAAAATGATAAAAATATTACGATACAGCAAGATATCCCGACTAGTGTTGAGCCACCCCCGTAGTGTTCGGGTTCGGTTCGGTTCGTCGAACACCGGGATGTTCGTGGAACTGTCGTCAAACACCTTAGAACACTGTCGAACACCGTCGAACACCGTTAAAACCAATGGCAGGCAAATAAACATACATAGAAAACACCTTCAAAGGTGTCCAAAAGCTGACAAACTGCTCAGAAGACACACTCTTTAAAAAAGCCGGCTGGCAATTCTGCATCAGTACCCGCCAATTTAGAGCAGAAAGAATAGAGCATCACACATAGATTAGGTAGATAGAAACATGTCAGTCACATATATAATAAGTACAGTGACAGTGCTGGTTACTGTACTAGTAATTTAGTGTTAAAGTATTTATTAAAAAAAATAATAGTGTTTTCATGCACCGTCTCTTTAAAAAAGCCGCCCGGCAATTCAGCATCGGTACCCGACAATTTAGAATAGAAAGAACAGAGCATCACACATAGATTAGATAGATAGAAACATGTCAGTCACATATATAAGAAGTACAGTGATAGTGTTGATTACTGTACTTGTCATTTAGTGTTAAAATAAAGGATTTATTAAAAAAAAAATTGGCATGGGGTTCCCCGTAATTTTAGTCTCTAGCAGAGGTTAAGCAGACAGCTGGGGCAGATGTTTGAAGCCTGGGAAGTGGGTAATACCCACGGAGCTTCCCAGGCTACTAATATCAGCCCCCAGCTGAATACCTAGCCTTTACTAGCTATTAAAATGGGTGACCCCCAAAAAATGATGTGGTGTCCCCCCTATTTTAATAGCTGGCAAAGGCTAGGCAGACAGCTGGGGGCTGATATTAATAGCCCAGGAAGGGTGCCATGAATATTGGCCCCCTCCCAGGCTAGAAACACCAGCCATCAGCCACCCCAGAAATGGCGCATCCATAGGATGCACCAATTCTGGCACTTGGCTCGCTCTTCCCACTGCCCTGTAGCGGTGGCAGTGGGGTTATAGGGCTGGGGTTGATGTCAGCTTATAATGCCAGTTGACATCAAGCCCAGTTTAGTAATGGAGAGGCGTCTATAAGACACCCCCATTACTAACCCCATAGTCAAAGTTAAAAAAAAACACTTACACCTCATGCACGTCACTGACAGCATGGGAGAATTCTCTCATGCTCACTGCAAGCGCAGGAGAATTTTCCCACTCTGTCAGTGACATGCATGAGGTGAGCCGAGTTCATTGGACATGAACTCGGCTCATCTGGATGCCGTCACAGCCAGACACTGAGGAGCGCAAGCATGACTGCGCTTCTCAGTGTCTGCGGCATGGCAAGCTGGATGGCAGCTTTCGGCTGCGATCCAGCCTGTCATGTGAATGTAGCAGGGCTGGAGCCGTCCTAGGAACCATGGAAAGGTAAGGATGGATGATGTTGGTTTATTATTTTACTTTTATCGCAGGAGATCGTTGGCTTCAGCTGGAATGGATGTGATGGTAAGCATGGTTTAATTTAGAACATTAAAAAATGGTGTGTTTATTTCAATAAAAGGACTTTATTCTGGGTGTTGTGTTTTTTTTAACTTTGACTATGGGGTTAGTAATGGGGGGGGTCTTATAGATGCCTCTCCATTACTAACCTGGGCTTTATGTCAGCTGGCATTATAAGCTGACATCAACTCCAGCCCTATAACCCCACTGCCACCGCTACAGGGCAGTGGGAAGAGCGAGGCTAAGTGCCTTAATTGGCGCATTCTATGGAAGCGCCATTTCTGGGGCGGCTGACAGCTGGTTTTTATAGCCTGGGAGGGGGCCAATATTCATGGCACCCATCCTGGGCTATTAATATCAGCCCCCAGCTGTCTGCCTAGCCTTTGCAAGCTATTAAAATAGGAGGGACCCCACGTCATTTTTTTGGGGGGGTCCTCCATTTTAATAGCTAGTAAAGGCTAGGTATTCAGCTGGGGGCTGATATTAGTAGCCTGGGAAGCTCCGTGGGTATTACCCACTTCCCAGGCTTCAAACATCTGCTCCAGCCATCTGCTTAACCTCTGCTAGAGACTAAAATTACGGGGAACCCCACGCCAATTTTTTTTAAAATTAATCCTTTATTTTAACACTAAATGACAAGTACAGTAATCAACACTATCACTGTACTTCTTATATATGTGACTGATATGTTTCTATCTATCTAATCTATTTGTGATGCTCTATTCTTTCTGCTCTAAATTGTCGGGTACCGATGCTGAATTGCCGGCCGGCTTTTTTAAAGAGACGGTGCATGAAAACATTATTATTTTTTTAAATAAATCCTTTAACATTAAATGACAAGTACTGTAACCAACACTGTCGCTGTACTTCTTATATATGTGACTGACATGTTTCTATCTATCTAATCTATGTGTGATGCTCTATTCTTTCTGTTCTAAATTGTCGGGTACCGGTGTATGCCGCTGCTGAATTGCCGGCTTTTCATGTTTCACTGTGTGCACTGTTCCCATCGATTTGAGCAACCACTGTAATGTCACAACCACCATGGCTGTGACATTACAGTGAGTGGCAGACAATCCCTGCATGATGTGAAAAAATCCAGTTACACTTTTAGTGCACGAACAGTTATCGAACATAACCTCGAACAGCCGAATTTTTTGCAAATCGTTCGCGTTCGTCGAACGACTCGAACACCGCCCAAAACAGCTCGAATTTGAGATTTGCGAGCAGTTCTAGTCGAACACCGCTCATCTCTAATCCCGACACGGAAAAATATAATTCGACATTTAACTATTCACATCTAGAAAAAAATATGTGGCTTCAGCTTACGTCTCAAATGCTTGGTTTGATCCATGGGAAATGCTCTGATGAAAAATCCTGCTTGGGAAGGAAAAGATGGGATTTAGAAAGTTAGTGAAAATCCAGCACTTTTTTCCAATGTGAAAAAAAACAACTTTTATTGAAACATCCAAATTAAAATCGTTGAAACATTATAATCAGGTCATCCTGGGAATAGTAGCAAAAAACCTACTTGTTTCAAACCGGCATTTGTGTGTGGTTCTTATTCATGGCATGAATTACTATACAAATAATAACTAATTTAACTATACAAATGTAATATCTTGTGATGTGTTTCATGTCTGCTAGTTTAAGGCTATGTGCCCATGATGCAGAAATGCTCCGGATTTTTCCTGAGCGTTTCTGTATCTCCCTGGCAAAAAAAACCCATGCAGATTGTACATGCGTTTTTCCTGCCAGGGACAAGTGGAAGTGAAGCGTTCTTCACTTGCATTTCCGCATGCGAGTTGACAAGCGCTTTCCAATCGATTTTAGCATCACTTGGAAAGCGCTTGACAAATTGGTCACACTGTATAAATCCATGCAACTGGCATGGATTTATATAGTGTGACCGAAAGAATGGGACATCATGTCTCGCTCCTTCCACCAACGTCAAGTTGCACCACAGACTGTCCAGGAGTTGGCGGATGCTTTAGTCCCGGTCAGGGAGGAGATCCCACAGGAGGCCATCCGTAACCTCATCAGGAGCATGCCCAGGCGTTGTAGGGAGGTCATACAGGCACGTGGAGGCCACACACAATACTGAGCCTCATTTTGACTTGTTTTAAGGACATTACATCAAACTGGGATCAGCCTGTAGTGTGTTTTTCCACTTTACTTTTGGGGGTGACTCCAAATCCAGGCCTCCATTGGTTAATAAATTTGATTTCCATTGAGGATTTTTGTGTGATTTTGTTGTCAGCACATTCAATTTTGTACAGAACAAAGTATTCAATGAGAATATTTCATTCATTCAGATCTAGGATGTGTTATTTCAGTGTTCCCTTTATTTTTTTGAGCAGTGTATAACATTTTTTAAGCATCCATTGTCTTGTATGGTGAAAACACAACTGTAATAGGAAAGTTTCTTGTCAGGAATCAAATAACTAAGGCAAAGCATTTCTCACCTTTACATCAGTAAATCCCAGTACAAGCAAAACAGAGGTGCAAAAATATATTGAAATATATATATTGAGACTAAAAAGCAGAAAATGTACTTAACCGGGAACCATCATTTTTTAATCATAAATCAATATTAAATTAGCAACTTTGCAATGTATCTTATCAGAAAAATCTGCTCCCCCCCCCTATATGAATCGCTCATTCTAAAAATTCTTAATTCAAATGCAAACTCTATCTTCAGAGAACACAGATTTTCCCATTACTGAGATGGGAAATGACAGTTGGTGCTTATAAAGGTCTATGGTGAACTGTAACTGTCGTTTAAGAAGAATTCGCTACTTAATGTCTCCCCTGCTACTAAACTTTCCCCCTTCATTGAATTTTAGAAACACCAACTGCCATCTCCTATCTCAGTAATGGGAAAATCTATCTTCACAGATTTTACCCATGAACTGAGAATGACAGATCAATACAGGAGGAAGAAGAAGAAGGTTTTTCTGTTATACTACAAAAAATTGCTAGTATTCATTATGTACTACTGATTTATGAAATAAAAGTTAAAATGACGTATACTCTTTAATCAGAGACACCAGCCCCAATATATGGGAGGATCTTTTAGGACCATAGGGTTGATGCTTTTTTCACAGTCATTTTTATTGTCCATATCTCATTGCTAGTTTTATGGGCATTCATTCCTTTTCCAAAATGTTTTTATTTTTTATCTGGGTGGTTTGGTGCCAAGAGTCTTTGCACTCTCATTTTTTAAAGGTGATACTCTATTTTTCTAAATATATAGATAAATAGACACTGTAGATAGATATATAAAGATAAAAAGAGGCAGCACTCCATTAAAAGGCAAAAAGTGTGGACTTTATTATCTGTCCAATGTTGCTTTCTTTATATAGATAGATACAAAAGATAGATATGATTTATACCATATGTATGATAGATAGATAGATATGATTTATACCAACGGTACGATAGATAGATAGATAGATAGATAGATAGATAGATAGATAGATAGAGCAAAAATGGAGGCAGCACTCCAGTGCCATAATGTTAGATATACCTGTAAATTAGATTTTCAATGGCCCCTAATGGCAATGTTTTGGTCCACATGAGGACTTTTATCCATTTTTTTGTTTGCTATATTTGGAGGACTGGTTCTTGGCATCCAACAGTTTTTGCTGGTGCTGCACCTATTTTCCTATTTTTAGATAGATAAAATATAGATTGATAGATATGGATAGATAAACAGTCACATTAGAGATGTCACTGGTGTTTGTACAGTATATACAGTATTTGAGCTGACATTGACAGTTTAGAATATTCTAGGAATTAGCTGTGTGAAAGAGATTATCCATTTAGGCATCATTGGATGTGGCGGTGCGCTGTCATATAAAGGTTTATCACCTTTAACCACATCCTGCCTAATTGCTGCTTTTATTATCATGATGAGTGAACTCTCAGTTACCAAAATGACTTGGGAGATGGTTTACAATTCGGATTACAGCAGACCCTCTTCTGTCTCCAGAACAGAACTATGAATAACCAATGACCCTTAGAATACAGAACATTTTGTTTTCTGTTTGTGCAATGCATTTTTAAAGCCTTGGTACAATGTGTGCATGTAGCACCTAGAAGCAGATGGTATTTTAGCTTTTCATGTCACTGATGAATCTCCATTATGGGCTGTCAGACAGGGAAGCAGCCATCATTATGTGAACTTACCACTGGTATATTTTTTTGTAGTAGAGCATACACATCACCTTGCATCATAAAGTTAATGACAGTATGTACTGTGCTTTGTTCTACTGATTACAGCTAATTGTTCTACAAATTGTGAACTGGAAAGAGGAAACGTGATACAACGATCTGTGGCGTATTCCATTTTTGATACATTTTATCTCCTCTCTTCCTCCAGACTCTGGGACCTTGATTTCCAAATGAAAATTGTAACTCTGGGACTTTGTGGAGTGTGTCAATGACTGCCTTCTGGAAATCTGTCAAGTCAGCGGTCTTCCTCATGATTGTGGAGCCTACTGAAACAGACTAAGGGACCTTTTTAAACGCTTAGGAAGCCTTTGCAGGTGTTTTTTGTTAATTAGTTTAATTTACTGAGATAATGACTTTTGTGTTTTCATTGGCTGTAAGCCATAATCATCAACATTAACAGAAATAAACACTTGAAATAGATCACTCTGTTTGTAATGACTCTATATAATATACGAGTTTCACTTTTTGTATTGAAGAACTGAATAAATTAACTTTTTGATGATATTCTAATTTAGTGAGATGCACCTGTATGACTTGTGCTGGACATAGGAGATCATTCCCTTTATCATCACATGCTGTATGTGTAGGGATAATTGCTTACTTAAGTAGCTCAGCCAGTGTCTTTCTCTGACACAGATGATGCACACACAGACAAGGGGGCTGGCTCAGCTATTCAATCTACGGTAATATATCACTGAAGCATTGCTAATACAAGTACAAATCATACAGTGTGTGAAATAAGTATAGAACACATCACCAATTGTCTAAGTAAATATATTTCTAAATGTGGTATTTACATGAAATTCTCACGAGATATTGGTAACAACCCATCCAACTCACACAGGCAGGGAAATCAAACCATAGATGTCCATATATTAAGCTATGTGTAGTGTTGAGCGATACCTTCCGATATCAGGAAATATCAGATCGGATTGGATCGGACCGATACCCAAAAAATATCGGATATCGCCGATTCCGATACCGGAAACCAATGTAAGTCAATGGGACACAAATATCGGAATGAAAATAAACCCTTTCTTTCCTTGTAGGTTAATTCTACATGAAGGAAAACAACTAATAATAATGTAGAATGTATTGGGGGAGGTGGAGGAGACATTAAAGGCATAGAGGTTTAGCTCAATCAAATGGAATAGCAGGAATTAATATATTTTTTAAGGCATTCGGAGTTACAAAGATATTGACTATGTTAAGCTTTTTTATATTTTGTCAGATATTTATGTTTCACTACTTCCATGCTCTTCACCTTCTTTTTTACTTCTCCCACACTGTCTCCTTCATAATCCTCAGCAGCAGCATCTTTTTCATCAACTTCTTCACCTTATTCATCTTCTTCTTCTTCACCTTCTTCCTATTATTCTTTTTTTTACATTCTTCATAGTCTTCTTATTCAACTATTATTCTTCTTCATATTCTACTTCTTCATCTTCTTCATATTCTTCTTCTACATCATATTCTTATTTGTGACAGGCATTCCTGTAGTTGTTATCTACAAAAAGTTTGAAGATTACACCTTCCGTTCTGCCTGTCACAAAAGATTTACAACAGGATTTGTCCGCATTCAGTTTGGCCTGCAGCAGCAGGTATTTTCCAGGGGCACCATGAGGAGGAACAGACTCACCCCCATACACTGCTTTGTCTTCTTCTGCTTAAAATTTAGATAATATATTTTGCTCTGATTCTTAGTCTTATGCTTAATGTTCTTCTGCTTTTTGTTCTGCAGCTTCTTGTTCTTCTGCTTCTTGGTCTTCTGACTCTTGTTCTTCTGTATCTTGGTGGTTGTCTCCTTGTTCTTTGTCCTCTTGGTCATCTTCTTCAGGGTCATCTTCTTGGTCTTCTTTGGGGTGGTCTTCAGGGTCGTCGTCTTCAGGGTTGTCGTCATCTTTGGGGTGGTCTTCAGGGTCGTCATCTTCAGGGTCGTCGTCTTCGGGGTCCTCATCTTCTTCGGGGTGGTCTTCAGGGTCGTCGTCTTCAGGGTCGTCATCTTCGGGGCCCTCGTCTTCTTCGGGGTGGTCTTCAGGGTCCTCGTATTCGGGGTCCTCGTCTTCTTCAGGGTGGTCTTCAGGGTCGTCGTCTTCAGGGTCGTCGTCAGGGAGATCCAGAGTGATTACCAAAAACCATTTCAAAAAGCTTTAACTTGGAAATGTAGCAGAAGGTACAAGAAGGCTGAGGAACTGCCAAGAACCAGCTGACTGTACTGGAACCTGGATGCGTAGCAGAAGGTACAAGAGCCAATGGAACTACCGAGGACTAGCTGATGGTACTGGAACCCGGTTACTAAGCAGGATGTACCTGTGCCAGAAAGCACTACCACGGACCAGCAGACGTTGGTGGAACTTGGATACCGAGAAGGAGGCAACTAAGCCAAAGGCACTGCCTGGAACCAGCTGATATTAATGGAACCCAGGGGGACATATTCAAGATTGACTTCCAAAGAACCAGCTAATGTTACTGGAACTCAGATAGGCAGCAGAAGGTACACATGAAAAAAAAGTTGCAAGGCCGCGAGCCGGCCGGAGTTACCGAAACCCACAGTCCTACAAGGGGTGCTTGTCCTATTGGCACTATGGAACCTGCCTTCATTGCCACATCCCGCAGCCCACATAGGTGTCACCTAAACTGCAGGCACCATAGAGTCGGCTAACCCGACCACAACCCTACAGGACAACGTATTGGAGGCACAGTGATGTTGACACTACCCGGAAACAGCTGGCGTGCTGGAACCAGGCTGGGCAGGAGGGAGTACCCGTGCCAAAGACACTGCCGAGAACCAGCTGACAGTACTGGAACCCGGATGGGTAGCAGAAGGTACAAGAGCAAATGGAACTACCGAGGACCAGCTGACGGAACTGGAACACGGATGGGTAGCAGAAGGTACAAGAGCCAATGGAACTACCGAGGACCAGCTGATGGTACTGGAACCCGGTTCCTAAGCAGGAGGTACCTGTGCCAGAAAGCACTACCAAGGACCAGCAGACGTTGGTGGAACTCGGATACCGAGAAGGAGGCACCTAAGCCAAAGGCACTGCCTGGAACCAGCTGATGTTACTGGAACCCAGGGGGACATATTCAAAATTGACTTCCAAAGAACCAGCTAATGGTACTGGAACTCAGATAGGCAGCAGAAGGTACACATGAAAATAAAGTTGCAAGGCCGCGAGCCGGCCGGAGTTACTGAAACCCACAGTCCTACAGGGGGTGCTTGTCCGATTGGCACAATGGAACCAGCCTTCATTGCCACATCCCGCAGCCCACATAAGAGTCACCTAAACTGCAGGCACCATAGAGTCGGCTAACCCGACCACAACACGACAGGACAACGTATTGGAGGCAAAGTGACATTGACACTACCCGGAAACAGCTGGCGTGCTGGAACCAGGCTGGTCAGGAGGGAGTACCCGTGCCAAAGACACTGCTGGGAAACAGCTGGCGGTGCTGGAACCCAGGGTAAATACTAACAACAGAGTGGAGACAGAGGCCTAATTGGAGCAAGTTTAAAATCAGTAGTAGTGTGAATGTGGACAGAGCAGCAGAAATTGCCAGACACACAGCAGGGGATCAGCTGACGTTACTGAACCCCAATAACACTGGAGCAAGTGTTGACTGTGCAGACGGCACTTCTGAGCAGCAACTGGCGGTGTTGGAGCCCAGGGTAAATAATGAAAACAGAGAGGAGCCAGAGGCCTAATTGGAGCAAGTTTAAAATCAGTAGTAGTGTGAATGTGGACAGAGCAGGAGAAATTGCCGGACACACAGCAGGGGAACAGCTGACGTTAGTGAACCCCAATAACACTGGAGAAAGTGTTGACTGTGCAGACGGCACTTCTGAGCAGCAACTGGCGGTGTTGGAGCCCAGGGTAAATACTGAAAACAGAGAGGAGCCAGAGGCCTAATTGGAGAAAGTTTAAAATCAGTAGTAGTGTGAATGTGGACAGAGCAGGAGAAATTGCCGGACACACAGCAGGGGAACAGCTGACGTTACTAAACCCCAATAACACTAGAGCAAGTGTTAACTGTGCAGACGGCACTTCTGAGCAGCAACTGGCGGTGTTGGAGCCCAAGGTAAATACTGAAAACAGAGAGGAGCCAGAGGCCTAATTGGAGCAAGTTTAAAATCAGTAGTAGTGTGAATGTGGGCAGAGCAGCAGAAATTGCCAGACACACAGCAGGGGATCAGCTGACATTACTGAACCCCAATAACACTGGAGCAAGTGTTGACTGTGCAGACGGCACTTCTGAGCAGCAACTGGCGGTGTTGGAGCCCAGGGTAAATACTGAAAACAGAGAGGAGCCAGAGACCTAATTGGAGCAAGATTAAAATCTTTATTAGTGTGAATGTGGACAGAGCAGGAGAAATTACCGGACACACAGCAGGGGAACAGCTGACGTTGCTTAACCCCAATAACACTGGAGCAAGTGTTGACTGTGCAGACGGCACTTCTGAGCAGCAACTGACGGTGTTGGAGCCCAGGGATTACAGTTCAGGTGGTAGAAACATGAACACAACAGGAGACCTGGCTACTGTTGACAGCCAATTATTTAATCTGGAAGAGGACTTGCAAAGTCATGCGAGATCCAGGCCTTGTTCATTCTCAGAAAAGTAAGCTGGACAACGTTATCGGAGGATAGTCGGATGTAACGGTCTGTTAGTACACCACCTGCGGCACTAAAGACGCGTTCCAATAATACACTAGCAGCAGGGCAAGCCAGCACCTCCAATGCATACTGGCTAAGCTCTGGCCATGTATCCTGCTTAGCGGCCCAAAACTTGAAGGGGGAAGAGCCATCTGGGAGTACACTGAGAGGGTAAGACATATAGTCTGTCACCATCTGACAGAAACGTTGCCTCCTGCTGACTGGAGCCGTCTGTGATGGTGTAGACATTTGTGGCGGGGACAAAAAACTTTGCCACATTTGGGCCATACTGGTCTTGCCTTGTGCTGAGGCACTGCTTCTTCTCCCTCTTTGTGCAGAGCTTCCTCCACTGCCTCAACGCACTGAGCTGCTTTGTAAAGCACTAGCAGCACTGCTCTCGGGTGGAATGGAGAACATGATGGAATGCACCAGTGTGTCTTGGTACTCCCGCATTTTACGCTCCCGGTTCAACGGTGTTATGAGGCTTTGTAAGTTGTCCCTGTAGCGAGGATCTAGGAGGGTGGACACCCAATAATCAGCCATGATGAGAATGTGGGCGATGCGGCGGTCGTTTCTCAGGCACTGCAGCATGAAATCAACCATGTGCTGCAGACTGCCAACTGACCCAGAAGCGCTGTCCCCTGCTTGAGGCGTGATCTCTGCCTGCTCTGCATCACCCCACCCTCGCTCTAGATACTGACTACTAGAGCATTGTGTACCTCCCTCCTCTGGACAGATGTCTTCCTCCTCCATTGACTCCTCCTCATCCTCCTCACAAAGTGTCCCCTGCCTAGGCCTTTGTGAGGAACCACGTTGCGCAGACTGTACAGAAGCAGATGGCATTTGTGACTCCTCATCCTCCACCTCTTCCAAAACCTCCTCCCTTAGTGCTTGCAGTGTTTTTTCAAGCAGGCAGATAAGGGGGATAGTCATGCTGACTAGTGCATCATCTGCACTCGCCATCCGCGTGGAATAATTGAAGGCAAGCAAAACGTGGCAGATGTCCTTCATAGAGGCCCTCTCAGTGGTGGTGAAGTGTGAACAGCGTGCAGTGCGACTTGTTTGCGCCTGCTGCAGCTGGTACTCCATTACTGCTGCCTGCTGCTCACACAACCTCTCCAACATATGTAACGTTGAATTCCACCTGGTGGGTAGGTCATATATGATGCGATGCTCCGGAAGTCATAATCGGCACTGCAGAGCTGCAATGCGCGATCTTGCGATGCTGGAATGCCGCACGTGAGCGCACTTTGTACAGACCTTGTGCAGCAGTGCATCAAGATCCGGATAGTCCCTCAAAAAACTCTGCATGACCAAGTTGAGCACATGTGCCAGACATGGGATGTGAGTGAGGTTGCCTAGGCCCAGAGCTGCCACCAGATTTCGGCCATTGTCACACACTACCATGCCTGGCTGGAGATTCTCTGGCACAAACCACACATCGCTCTGCTGCTTGATGGCATTCCAGAGCTCCTGCGCTGTGTGGCTTCGATTCCCCAAAGAAATTAATTTCAATACGGCCCGTTGATGTTTGGCCACGGCTGTGCTTATATCGGTCGTAACAGGTAACCATTCACGGGTCGATGTGGAGGTAGACCGTGACGGCTCCTGCAGCGCTGATTCAGAGGAACTGGAGTATGAGGAGGAGTCAATGTGTACAGACTGGATTCCTGCAATCCTTGGAGTTGGCAGAACACATACAGAGCCACTCTAAAATTCTGTAACCGGCTCCACAACATTTACCCAATGGGCAGTGAGGGAAAAGTATCGTCCCTGTCCATGCTTACTGGTCCACGCATCGGTGGTCAGGTGGATCTTGCTACTGACGGCGTTTTCTAGCGCATGTTTAATTTTTCCCTCCACATGCTGTGGCAGGGCAGGGACGGCTTGCCTGCTGAAATAAAAGCGGCTGGGCACGTTATATTGTGGGACTGCCAATGCCATCAAGTTACGGAAGGTGTCAGTCTCCACCAGCCTGAATGATAGCATTTCAACGGACAGTAGTTTTGCAATGCCAGCATTCAGAGCCTGTGCTCGGGGGTGGTTTGCCAAGTATGGCTGCCTTTTCTCCCAAGCCTGTACTAACTATGGCTGTAGACTGGCCTGGGAGTGTGAGGATGACAGGCAACGTGGTGCTGTGGGTGGAATGACACTGTGTCTCTGTACAACAGTGCCAGAGGTTCTTCCATGGCGATCCTGTGAGGAAGCCGAACAAGCTGTGTGTGAGCTGGAGGAAGAGGCTACAACACGAGCTGAAGAGGTGGTAGGTGGCGCTGTAGGTTGGCCTAGGTCTTCAGTGTGTTTTTGTAACTCCACCACGTGCATGGTCTGCACATGTTTCCACATATTTGTGGTATTGAGGTTGCTGACACTTTTCCCTCTTTTCACTTTCTGATTACACAGCTTGCATTTGACAAAGCAAATGTCATCTGCAACTGTGTCAAAAAAGGACCAGGCACTGCAAGTCTTGGGAGCGCCCGTTTTGGGTTCTGGAAGATGCATGCTCCTAATGGGTGCCGAAGTGGAGGCTACAGGCAACCAAGTCTGCCCCCTCCCTCTCCCTCCTTTTTGGGCCGTTCAGGGAATCTCTTCCTCAGAGCTGCTCCCATCACATTCCTGTAGCTCACGTCATGACGGGACAAGGACCTCATCATCTACACTACCCTCTTCAAACAACTGCTTCTCCTGGGTAGTCTCAAGAGCACAGTACGCACCAGAAAGTGGCAACTGAGTCTCATCATCAGATGCGTACTGAGGTGTGCTGGCCCACCCGCCTGTTCAGATTCAGAGAGACAAAGCTGTTGTGCATCACTGCATACTACGTCTTCTTCTAATTCTAGAATTCTGCTTGGCTGGCCCCCTCTTTCCAAGCCAAGAGATTCAGAGAACAGAAGTAGAGATGGCTCCTGTCCAGGGCTCTCTGACTGCCTGGGCAATTTGGCAGGTGGTGAAGAGACAGATGGGTGCTCTTCAGTGCTCAGGACCTGAGAGGATCTGGAACTAATTGAAGTCGATGCGTTAGCTGCCATCCATCCGACAACGGCTTCAATTTGGTCCTCCCGCAGCAGTGGGGTAGAGCGAGCTCCTACAAAGCTGCGCATAAAGGACTGTTGCCTGGTAAATCTGGGGGATGCTGAGTCACTGGTGCCCGCAGCTGGCACAGAATCCCCACGTCCTCTCCCTGCAGAAACTCCACGCCCACGCCCACGCCCACGAGCCTTACTCCCTGCCTTCTTCATCTTGGAAGACTGATAAAGATAGGCAGAAAATTACTAAGGGCTTACTTAGTGCTTATTTCTGAACAGCTGATAACAGGTATAAGAAACACTAATTTTATAAAGTGTAGACTAGACTTTAATATGAGCTAATGTGGCCTACACAACTGTAAAGTGGAGTGTTTGGTGAACTTTATTTACGTTTTTTTTTCACAAAAAGACACTGGATGTGCCCATGGATGTAAAACCGATAGTATCACAAACTTTTTGGAGCTATTACAATGCAGGAAGGTAACCTACAATGCAATAGATGGGGCTACAAAAAATAGGCTAATACTAATCTGGCTGGAGGGCACAAGGCTGAAGAAAGTCTCCTTTATCTACTCCTATATAGTTTGTTTGCAAGCAATCTAGCTGGATACGGATGGAACCACACTAATAGGAGAAATCAGGAAAAATGAGCAGCACTAATGCAAAAAAGGACAATGTATGAGGCAGTTACGCACGCTGAGCGGATTACAACTGGACGTGGCTGCAGAACACACTACAGCGTGAGCTGCACTCACACACAGAGACCTCGCAGACAGCCGTGAACAGCGCAGAGAACTGTGCACTAGTGCTGCAAGGCAAAAGAAAGCTTCTCTATCTACTCCTATATAGTGTGTTTGGAAGCAATCTAGCAGGATACGGATGGAACCACCACACTAATAGGAGAAATCAGGAAAAATGAGCAGCACTAATGCAAAAAAACACAATGTATGAGGCAGTGACGCATGCTGAGCGGATTACAACCGGAAGTGGCTGCAGAACACACTACAGCATCAGCTGCACTCACACACAGAGACCTCACAGACAGCCGTGAACAGTGCAGAGAACTGTGTACTAGCGCTGCAAGGCAAAACAAAGCTTTTAAAGTAGCCTGGGTAAAGCACAATAAAGCAAATCGCTAGCTCAAACTGTCCCTCAGAACTGCAGCGTCCTATCCCTAACTGAATTCACAGCAGAGCTAACCCAAAATGGCGGCGGCTTTTATAGTGCATCATGACATCATTTCAGCAGCCAATCACAGCCATGCCATTAGTTAACATGCCTAACATGCATAACAGGATGTTCCCACACTTCTTAGGATCCTCAGTGGCTGAATAAAATGAAACTGGCTCATTGCATTATGGGAACTTCCGATTCCGGTATTCGATATTCTAAAAGAATCGGAACTCAGTATCGGAATTCCGATACAGCGAATATCGGTCGATAACCGATATTTCAGTATCGGAATGCTCAACACTAGTTATGTGTAATAAGGAGAAATAACACAGTGGAAAAAGTATTGAACACATGAAGAAAGAGAGGTGCAAAAAACCATGGAAAGTCATTGCACCAGCTGAAATCTATCAGTAATTAGAAAGCAATCCTGACACCTAATAAAAAATAATATCAGCTGGCCTATTAAAAAGGTGTCTCATTATCAAGGTCAAGGTGCCACAAAAGAAACATCTTATGATGGGTTAAACCAGTAAGTGGTCTCAAGACATTCACAGCCTTATTGTAGCAAAACATACTGATGACACTTATCTTATTTTAGCTAGTGTTGACCCTGACAATAATGTCCGCAGTTTGTTAGGCTGCAGTATATAATATAGGTTCTGAGACTATGAGGCCTATTTACCGTAACTACTGACCTGCATCTGAGCTGACTAGCTGTGGATGCTGCCATAAGTCCGTACTGTTAGCTTATCAAGTTATTTTATGCTAAATCACCTTGAACCACTGGATGGATGACTTAATGGAATTTCACCAAATTAAGTACAATTTTTTTTTATTGACCCAGTATGCCTTTTTTCAGATTTTTCATCCATGGCACTAAATTTAAACTAATCGTAGACTGAGTAATGTCTCCACTCATCTACAAATTGCACTGTAGGGCACACATGTCACAATCTATCCCTAATAGAAAATTCTATACAAATCATATTTAACACAAGTAAATGGAAATTATCCTTTGAGAAGTCTGTAAATAACGTGAATAATCATTACATTTTGATTACCTCACCATTATAAAGAGATGAATGGTATAGACAAAGGTATAGATAGACTATTGACACATTTCACAGCAGTTAGACTAGAGAAGCCTGAACAGTAAGCAGTAGTTGAGAGGAGACAGCTAGAATGACCACAGAAGAGCTGCCATTAATTTACCTTGATGAAGCAGGAGCTGCAGAATTTTGGGGTGCCATTAAATAAAGGCTTTCTCATAAAGCTGGATATATTAGGTCTACAGGGAAGAATGCTGCCTTCTAGAGCAGAGGAACAGAATAAAGTGTGTAGACTTGAACTTCAAAAAGGATGATACAGAGCCTAAAGACCGCCATTCTTCTCCTGGACTGATCATTAATTCCCAAAGTTCTCAATTTACAGATAAAATCTGTATTTAGTGAAGACAAATTTTTACATTACTGAGATAGGAGAAAGCAGTGGCTTACTGATGAAATTCTGCAGGGAGGTGGTAGGAGCTAGATTCAAAGCGTCCCTCTTCTCTTACCCACTTGCAAGGGTCACACGGGTCAAGGTGTAGTGCTGCGACCCCAGGCACCAGTGAAATCTATTCTTTTGGGTCTGTGTGTTATGGATTGACTCTGGTATTCCTTATTCAGGTCACATACAATATGATGCAGTAGCATGGCTATCAGGGGGGGCAGAGGGTGCGGTCATCCCATGCCCTGTGCTCAGAGGGGCTCATCAGGAGCTATGCTACCCTTAAATGTTTTGACATGTGCAGTGCACATTAGATAGCTGAGGGACTAAAGTGAGGGCCATTATATAGTTTGGGGGCTAATGTGTGGGCAATCATACTATGCGGGGGCCCTCACACAGTGTGAGGGGCTCTCCTACATTGTGGGGACATCTGTGGGGGCCATTATACAGCCCCCACATTGTGTCCTAAAAGTGTGGAAATCATTACACAGCATATGAGCTAATTTGGGGGCCATTTTATAGTTTGGGGCTTACTTTGGGGGCCATTATACAGTGTGGGTGCTAATGTGGGTTCCATTATACAGTTATAGGGCTAGTGAGAGGACTACTTTGGAGGCCATTAAACAGTGTCAGTTCTACTATGGGGGCTATTAGAGACTGGTATTCACCACAATATGTCAGCATATGGCAGTAATATTAGTATGCCACAATGGTTGTAATCAGGGTTGCCTATTTTGGGCCCAATCAGATGTTTTGCATCCCCACCCCTAAGCTGAACTGCTAGCTATGCCTTTGAGATGGTACAGAAACCCCTGGTTTATGCAGTTCACAAGGAAGATCTCAGTCCATGTTGTTAATATACAACATTCTTTTCTGTTGGAACTGATATAACATATATACGGGTTGCAGGTACATGGTTTGGTTTTCACAAAGGCACAGACTTACCAATTGCAAATGGAGGCATATAGCTTGCAAACTATTTGGAAATTACACAGTATAAATAACTTTAACTCTTCATCTCCATGTTGTATTTCCTCTTGTCTCTCAATAGCCCACTTCTGCAGTAACACCCGTGCCCCGACCAGATCTAGTCTTGTGCCTATGCTTCTAAGAAGGATCTACACATTGCCTTTTCAGCCCCACTTCTTCTAGCTACCTTGGTTCCACATCCCACATTTCTATTTCTGGCTCTAGGATGTACTCACTACAGCTGGCTCCCTCATGTCAGGCTCACTTCTCAATGCCAAGGATGTCCTGGCCATGTCTGGATATCTCTGCCACTTTTTCTTCAGTACAGTTACTTTCAGGACTTGCTACCTCAGCAATCTTCTTATTTCACACACACCCCAGTAATGTGACCCATGTCCTTCTCTCAGCAATTGTCATCTCGTATTTCAAAAATGTACCAATCTGTCTTCAGTGAACACAGATTTTATCACAGATTTGAGAATTTTAAGAATAAATGATCAGTTCTGTCAGAGCAAGAAGCAGATTTCTCTGATAAGATATAATACAAAGTTGTTTTTTTCATGTGTACTATTGATTTTTTAAATAAAAATTAAAATGATGGTTACTCTTTAAGACCTGCCCTTAGAAAAGAACTACACAGTATATCACCATCTGCTATTATGTAACATGTATGTCTTTAATTCTGGAACCAACAGATGATATAATTGTTAAGTTTTGCGCACTACAACCAGTAAACGAGAGTTTGACTAGTAATGTAATTCTCTGCAGATTATCTTCCCAGAAAATCTTGATGGCAAAATGTCCTCAATCAGTTACTTGCTGCTTTACTATGATCATGGTACACCTTGGTGGCTACAAGTATTTATATAGTGTACAATAGGTGGCACATGGTCCCATGTATGTTACCTTAATATTTTGATTTTTATTTAGCTACATTTTGTTTATTACAGGGGATGGGCACAGCAAGGTGGAGGAGCACTAGGCTCATGAAAGCAATAGATTTACAGACTTCAATATACAGTGTTTATTCTTTGTTATCAACTCGTAATGGCTCAATATTACCTTGTGCCACTTGGTATAATGGTTCAGCAGACCTGCCATTATAGTAAGATAAAAAAGGCAGTTATATATTAAGAACAAATTGGTGGAGCAGGTTCACACAATGGAAAACATTTTCAGAAAAATCTGCAGCAAAAATTTCAGGCTGACTTCTTGAATTAAAAAAAAACATAATTTGAGCTTGATTTAAGTTGATATACATGCAGCACATAAATGCATGTTTCACAATGGCCATGGATCAGAAAAACCTACAAGAAGCAAAATGAACAAAAACCCTGCTGTAAATAAATAAAAAGCAAGTGCACTGTCTAATATTAAAAACCTTACCATGTGTCAAAGTTGACCTCAGTGTGAATAAGGGCAGACAAAGGCCCACACCTCAAACTGCGATCACCTAGCGAAGGAAAACTTTTTTAATGTATTATCCAGCTCAAGAAAGGGAGGCCACGCCCAAGTTTGCGCAGAATGCAAAAAATACAAATAAAAAAAACACAATTTGAGCTTGGTTTAAGATGGTATACATGCAGCACATAAATGCATGTTTCACAATGGCCATGAATCAGAAAACATGCAAGAAGCAAAATGAACAAAAACCCTGCTGTAAATAAATAAAAAGCAAGTGCACTTAAATAAAATAAGGTTTTAGTACCACTATTTTTGATCAAAAATAGTATAAAAGCTTTCCCACCGCGACAAGGTGAACCCGTTTGGGATAGACCTACACTGTCTAATATTAAAAACCTTAACAAGTGTCAAAGTTGACCTCAGTGTGAATGACTTCTTAAATTTTGCAGTTTGATATCATGACGGCCTATACAGGCATTAGCTCAAGTGAAACATGTTAATTCATGTGTGATTTCTCATAGGCCAATTATATATTTTTTTCTGCCATGTAGATTTCAAATTTACACTTGGAAAAATGTGTATGGAAATCAATGGGTGGCAGGAAACCAGTGGATTTCATCATGATTTACACTGAAATTTGTACCTGAAACTGTTGTACACCATAACTGAAACTGAAATTTCTGTAGTGTGAACAAAATTCTATGGGATTTTTAAGAATTAGAGCATTAAAGTGTAACCATTATTTTAATTTTATTCAATAAATCAATAGTATACATGAGAAAAATAAATTTTGTATACATGAAAATAGGCAACTTTGCAATATATCTTTATCGAGAAATCTGCTTCTTTCACCTCCTGGATTGATCTTTCGTACTCAATTTATAGGTAAAATCTGTATTCAGTGAAGACAGATTTTTCCATTACTGAGATGGGAGATGGCAGTTGCAGCTCATAAAGTTCTATAGAGAAGGGAGAGAGAGAGTGAAGTTCCAGAGGAAGACGTAGACATTCTGCTGCAAGTTTACCTGAAATGATAGTTAGAGTTTTCCATAGAAGTTTAAGAAATTTATGAGTATGGACTGTCTCTTCCTATCTCAGTAATGGGAAAATCTGTATTCACAGAAAACAGACTTCACCTGTGAATTGAGACTTTTGAGAATGAAAGATCAGTCCAGGAGGAGAAAGAAGCAGGTTTTTCTGAAAAGATATTTTACAAAGTTTCTTATTTTCATGTATACTATTAATTTATAAAGTAAAAATTAAAATGGCGGTTGCTCTTTAGCGGTCTCAGATTTTTCAGCGATTATTTATTACTTATTTTTCATTATTATTTTTAGATTTATTATTACTATTATAAGCAGATTACTAATTATTATTACTACTTAGATATATTACCATCTTTCTTATTTTCATGTCTACTATTTATTTATATATATAAAAGAAAACAGTTATTCTTCAATAACTTTTCCATTGGTTCGACCATCAATTTTGATTATTGGGGTCTTTATTTATTTATTCCATATGCACATTAGTTAATCCTTATGGGTCTTTAGGGCCTTTATCAACTTGCAGTTGTATATTTGGCTGTATGAAGAATGGTACTGTATATTTCTACATGTTCATCTTTTTGTAGACATTTCTGCCATTTTCTTATTTGTCTGAATAGGGTTTGTATAAATTCATGTACATGCTGAAAAACCCTATTTAGATGTATGTATGTATGAAAAGGATTTGAACCATTCATGTGTGAACATACTATGAGTGACATAAACAAATGTGTCTGTGTTTTCCTAACTCGGGTTCACTATGATGGGACATTTACATCTTCTTTTTTCCTATTAAATAGACTATGGATTTTTGCACTGAGCAAAATGTATCAACCATGAAACCCTACATATCATTACTCCCTACAAAGGAAAGAACAGAATTCCAACTGTTCAATTTATCTTAAATGCATAGACAACCCACAACATTGTTATTTTGTCCTTGATATCCATTTCTGAGAAAATCCATTTAGCAAGACATAGAGTTAAGACAAGGATGGATTTGACCTCCTCCTACGTATGTATTTCATGCGATGGTTTTAAAAGCATCTTTCCTTAAATGATCCTCTGTACAAAGCATATATATAAACTATATGTTAATAATGTAAAGAACTTTGCAATAAACAGATCATTTGAGATATCACAAGGTCTGAAATTGATGTACAATTTGTTAAATACCAGTCAGTTAATTAACATTGTGTTTTATTTCATTTTCTGGTATAAAATTGCCATAATGAATTACATCTAATCTAACGATAAAAACTATATACAAATTATTGTTTATAGACTTTCTGTGCAGTGTTAATGTGTAAGGACATAACCCTTTGACAGGAGGAATGGTAACACTCAATTGTGAATTTATTAATACATTTCCAGAAGGAATAAAAAAGGAATAGCACACCATAGACTTCTAAGAAAAGATGTTCCAAAATTGTTAGTTCATGGGGTAAACAATTATCCACATGTCAGTAGCAGTGTTACCAAGTTCTCTTTAGACTATGTGCACATGAATGTCTTTTTAGGTGGATTCCACCTGAAATGTGCCAGAAAAAGTGCTGCAAAGCCAGCGCAAAAAAAATAACATAGCACACGGCAATGTAAAAACGATATTGCTGTGCACATGTTCATTCTCTTGATACTTATTTTAACCGCTATAAAAAATAGGGAGGACTAAAGTCTATATTGCTAAAAGATTATTGCTAATCTTTTAGCAATATAGACTCTAGTCCTCCCTATTTTTCATATTATGATATCACAACCAAAGAGGAAAAGGATAGCCTTGGAGGAATGTATGTACAAATAATGAACTAAATGGGAAAACCCATATAATTATCCCTCTCTAAACAGGCTATAAAATTTAACTTTTAATCTTTTTATTAAAATATTATCCCTAATCAGCCAAAGTGATAAATAGACTAAAATCTATGATGTTCTAATGATACCGTGGGGTGTCATCACTAGAGCTGAATGGGATAAATAAATCTCAGCACATGTCCCCCCAACATGTTTCACCGCACTAGAGGCATCATCAGGGGATGGGACACTAGTGATGATGCCGCTAGTGCGGTGAAACATGTTAGGGGGACATGTGCTGAGATTTATTTATCCCATTCAGCTCTAGTGATGACACCCCACGGTACCATCAGAAAGTCATAGATTTTAGTCTATTTATCACTTTGGCTAGTTAGGAGTAATATTTTAATACCCTCTACATTCACATCATATTATGATGGGTCAATAGTACATGAGTACACCATAATAAAATGTGGAACCGATATCTTTTTAAAATAGTTTTAACGTCTTCAGGGTTTGGAAACCGTGAAGTGGTTGAAAGAAGTAACACGTGCATTCTGGGGGCAGAAACCGCTCGCCACTACAGTGGAAAGTAGAGAGAAAAGGCAAAGCCGCTAGTGAAACCTCTTCAAGAAATATACTACCGGCGTTTTCCTAACCCGGCTTCGCAAAGAAAAACTTGGGAGTTTTGATGTTGCGTGCACATACTCACAGATTGGTTTCACTTGGAGTGTTTTTGAAGTTTTTCTCAGCTGTTTTAGCATTTCTTTATGCTGCAAGATGTGACTTTAAAGCCATTAGTGTAATATAAAATACAGTGTAGAATAAGATATTTTGTCTTTTGTTACATTTCATTATTTTCAGTGTTTTCTTAAAACCTATTTTTTTTTCTTGCATTTCTGTAAGATTCTCTGTATAATAAAAATGACAGAATAAATGCATGTTTAACCCCTTTCCAACCCTTGCCGTATTAGTACGCACATTTGCGTACCCCCGGTTCAGTGAGGGCTCCTGCGCTGAGCCCTCACTGAACCGAGCACATGTCAGCTGATTCTTACAGCTGACATGTGCCCACAACAGCCGCGGGTGGAATCGCGATCCACCCGCGGCTGTTAACTTGTTAAATGCCGCTGTCAATCTCCGACAGCGGCATTTAACCCGCGCTTCCGGGTTGCGCGTCATAAGCCCGCCCACCGGCGACCCCGTCACGTGATCGCGGGTCACCAATGGGCGTGCATGACAACCCAGAGTCTGCAGCAGACGCCTGTGGTTGTCATGATCTCGTCGCTATGAGCGCCACCTAGTGGTCGGCGCTCATAGCACAGGACCAATTCTGCTATATGCAGGGGATCTGCTGATCCCCTGTATGTAGCAGAGGCGATCAGACAACTGCTGCTTCTAGTCTCCAATGGAGACTATTGAAGCATGCAGTAAGTGAAAAAAAAATGTTTCTAAAAATATAAAAAAAATAAAAAAAATATAAAAGTTTAAATCACCCCCCTTTCGCCCCATTCAAAATAAAATATAAAAAAAAAAAACCCACATACACATATTTGGTATTGCCGCGTTCAGAATCGCCCCATATATCAACATAAAAAAAGAATTAATCCGATCAGTAAACGGTGTAATGAGAAAAAAATTCTAAATGCCAGAATTACGTTTTTTGGTCGCCGCAAAATTGCAATAAAATGCAATAACGGGCGATCAAAACATCGGATCTACCCCAAAATGTTATCAATAAAAACGTCAGCCCGGCGCGCAAAAAATAAGCACTCACCCAGCCCCAGATCACGAAAAATGGAGACGCTACAGGTCTCGGAAAATGGCGCTATTTTTTTTTTTTTTTTTTTACCAAATTTTGGAATTTTTTTTCACCACTTAAATATAAAATAACCTATACATGTTTGGTGTCTACGAACTCGTAATGACCTGGAGAATAAGAATGGTGGGTCAGTTTTAGCATTCAGTGAACGTGGTAAAAAAAATAAATAAAAAACAACTGTGGTATTGCACTTTTTTTGAAATTTTACCGTACTTGGAATTTTTTTCCCGTTTTCCTGTACATGATATGGTAAAACTAGTAATGGCATTAAAAAGTACAACTTGTCCTGCAAAAAATAAGCCCTCACACGGCCATATTGTCCAAAAAGTAAAGACGCTATGGCTCTGGGAACAAGGGGAGCAAAAAACGAAAAAGCAAATACGACAAAACCCAAGGTTGTGAAGGGGTTAAAGTGTTGAAAATAAAAAGTGTAGCTAAAAAAACCTTAAAAAAGTTACACAAGTCCTCTGCATACTCACCAATCCATCTCCTGCACTGATTACCAATGCAATCCTTGCAACCCTGGGACCGCGTAGACAGTGGTGAAAGCAGTGACTCCTCTATTGCTGTACCTCCCAGCCTGTGTAAATGACAGAGCTACCAGCATTAGTAAATGAGCTTCCACAACACCCAATTCATATCCCTTTAATCCATCCTGGTTGCTAGTTATTGTATCACTAAAACTAATGCGCTACTATTTTTTTTTTTTATTATTAATTATTATAGCGCCATTTATTCCATGGCGCTTTACATGTGAAAAGGGGTATACAAAGCAAATACAAGTACAATAATCTTGAACACAATGTGACAGCGACTGGTACAGGAGGAGCGAGAACCCTGCCCGCAAGGTTCACAATCTACAAGGGATGGGTGAGGATACAGTAGGTGAGGGTAGAGCTGGTCGTGCAGCGGTATGATGGAGCGGTGGTTACTGCAGGTTGTAGGCTTGTCGGAAGAGGTGGGTCTTCAGGTTCCTTTTGAAGGTTTCCACTAGGGTTGATCTATGATCTACTAGGGTTGATCTATGTGATTTTTGACCCAATTTAATTCCTGATTATTGTCTTTTTCTCCTGCTTTATATCCCGATAACTGATTGGATTGACCTTTAGACTTTCAGCCTAATCTCTTAGGGTCTTGGCAGCAAAGACCAGAGGTAGAAGGATGAAAACCAGAGCATTCCTGTAACCTAACAAGCTGAATGGCTAATGCAAGGTCTATTTGTGGACACCTAAGCTAACATATTTCCTGACAGCATAGCTTTTTTGTAAGCCAAAAGTAACAACAACAACAACAACAACCAAATAGCGTGAAAGAAGCAAAAAAAACTTTTTTTTTCTTTACTTTGCTTTTTGTTTTGTTTGTATGACCCTGACATCACCTAATAAGTATTTCTTACTGGATATTTTATTTTCATGCTTTTTCTTTTTTAAGGCTTTGTGACCTTCTGTAATGCATTTATGGTTATAAACATGATAAGTAATATTAGGTAATATAACAATAAGATATTTTGAAATATACTTTAATATACTAGGCATGGATTGAACTGTAAGCAGAATACTTCTCTAAATTTCACAATACAAGTCTACAGTATGTTAACATGAAATATGTTTGGTCCTTTTCATGGATTCCAAGGACCTAGTAATGTATTCCTTATCTAGGACCAATTTATGCAAGTGACAGGAATGAGGTCTGAAAAGTGTGTGAAAATTGCAAGCACTAAAAGCCGTTTTCATTTTCATTATTGCTCAAGAAACCAAAAAGTGTTTTTTTTCCTCAAGTGAATCCTTTTGATTTATTTAATTTCTCACTTCCCATTCTTTAATTTTTTACAGTTCTCTGGTATAACTGTAACACAATTGCAAATCTTATTTTGCCTAACAAGTTTCTTGACCAAGAATTTATTTCCTTTTTCACAATTTAGTGTCAGAAGATACTGACTTTTAGAAATCATCTTTGTAATCAATAGAAACAACACTTAAGTAATGTGCTGACTTTGTAGCGACCTTACTGTGCATATTGAGCAACTGGAAGAGCTGATGAACACAGTTGTACCTACTTAATTTCTTATTGTGCCTCTATGATTATTCTAATTTTTATCACAGTAAGTAGCTTCAGGCACAGGGTACTGTTTAAGAAGTAAGATACAGCAAAGATAATCAAAGGATAAAAGAAGGGAATAATTTTGTTGTAGTCTACAACTCAACAATTGTCAAAAGTAACATCAGAGCAAAATATTTTACTAAGTTAACTTCTCATTTAAAGGGGCCCTCTCACCAGCTGATCTCCACAAATCCAATCCACAAAACTCCAGTACAAAGCTAACTTTTCCAGTGGAAGATAAAGTTAACAACACAGAAAGCATTAAATATATGCAAATAAAACTCTGAGACCAGAGCAGTAGCAGAGGGCTTCCATTGGACCAGAGGAGGGCGAGTATTCTAAGATTTTATTTTACATGACAGGCAGCATATTGTGGTCCACTTTTCTAAAAGTAAAAAAAAAACCTTTATGCATGTCAAGTGGAGGACAACAATCTTGTTTAACAAGAAATCAGATTAAGAATTGATTTTCACACACTAATATATAATTTCAATAATTTTAAGTAATATTCCTTTTTAGTACTGAATTAGTTGCCACAAGTTTTTCATTGGCATTGTCATAGTATCTACTCTCTGTTGTTTCTTAAACCTTTAATACATAGAGCTACTGTATTTGCAGGTTAGTCTACCAAATACACTTCAAATATAGATTTAAAGCATCATTCACTTATAGGGCCGTGGTGGCCATACTGTATAGGTGGCTGTGGGGGGGCATTATACCTTGTGTGGGTCTATGGTGAACATCATACCATGTGGGGTGCTGTGGGGAATCATGCTATGTAGGTGGAGTAATGTGGGGGTAATCATTATGCATGGGGTTTTCATACTGTGTGGGTGAGAATTCTAAGGCACATTGGTGGATCATAATAGGGGAAGCACATGAGGTTTTATTATTATAAGAAAGCACAGGGGAGTATTTTTATTATTATAATGTGGTATGGGGTTATTATTTTTATCATAATGAATCAAGGGGATTATTATTAAGGTAGGTACAGGAAATGTATTATTATTAAAAGGAGGTACATATGGAATAATTATTATTATAAGCAGGCTCTGGGGCACAATATCTCTATAGGGTACAGCATAACTCTAAGAAGGCATAGGGGGGTTGTAATAATAATAATAATTATAATAATAATAAGGAGACATGAGGCTAGGGGGACTTTATTATTTTATGGTGCTGTATAACTGTATGGAGGCACAGGGGAGCATTATTAGTTTGTGGAAGTACTGCATAGATCACTGAGGAGACACTGTTATTGTGTGGGGTAAAAAAGAAGGGTACTATTACTATATAGGGCACAAAAGGGGCAACATTTCTGTCAAGGGTATTGGTTATAGCACTATATAGTTTGTGTAGAGGTGGAAATATGAGGAGGGTCTTGGAAAGATGCCTCTATGTTACATTTTGCAAGGATGATTTGTGGATGGGTAAAGTGGTCACAGTGCTTTAAAGTGGAAAAGAAAAGAGAAAATGAATGACTAAGATCATCAAGAACACTGCTAGAGAGAACCAGTACAGTATATACTATATACACAGTCATAACCTAAAGTGTTGGCACCTTTTGAAATTGTTCCAAAAAATGTATTTTTCCCAGAAAATTATTGCAATTACATATGATTTGTTATACACATGTTTGTTTCCTTTGTGTGTATTGGAACAACACTAAAAAACAGAGGAAAAAAAGGCAAACTGGACATAAATTCACACAAAACCCTAAAAATGCTTCAGACAAAATTGTTGGCACCTTTCCAAAGTTTCAAGCATGTGATGCTCATTCAAACTCACCCGGGGCAAGTAACAGGCGTGGGCAGTATGAAAATCACACCTGAAACCAGATTAAAAGTGGAGAAGTTGACTCAATCTTTGCATTGTGTGTCTGTGTGTGCCACACTAAGCATGGAGAACAGAAAGAGGAGAAGAGAACTGTCTGAGGACTTGAGAAAATTGTTGAAAAATATCAACAATCTCAAGGTTACAAGTCCATCTATAGAAATCTTGATTTTTTTTGTCCACAGTGCGCAACATAATCAAGAAGTTTACAACCCATGGTACTGTAGCTAATCTCCCTGGATGTGGATGGCAGAGAGAAACTGATGAAAAGTTACAATGCAGGATAGTTCAGATGGTGGATAAGCAGCCCCAATCAAGTTTCAAAAAAATTCAAGCTGTTCTCTAGGCTCAGGGTGCATCAATGTCATCACAAACTATCTGTCAACATTTGAATGAAATGAAACGCTATGGCAGGGACCCAGGAGGACCCCACTGCTGACACAGAGACATAAAAAAGCCAGACTGCAGTTTGCCAAAATGTACATGAGTAAGCCAACTCCTTCTGGAAAAATGTCTTGTGATCAGGTGAGACCAAGATAGAGCTGTTTGGTAAAGAACATCATTCTACTGTTTACTGAAAACTGAATGAGGCCTACGAAGAAAAGAACACACTACCTACAGACAATTATGGTGGAGGTTCACAACTGTTTTAGGGTTGTTTTGCTTCCTTTGGCACTGGGTGCCTTGCCTGTGTGCAAGGCATCATGAAATCTGAAAATTGTCAAAGGTTTTTGGGTTGCAATGTAGTGCCCAGTGTCCAAAAGCTGGGTTTGCATCCTAGGTCACAGATCTTCCAGCAAGACAATGACCCCAAATAAACTTCAAGAAGCACCCAGATGGAAACAAAGTGCAGGAAAGTTCTGAAGTGGCCAGCAATGAGTCGAGGTCTAAATCCCATTGAACACATGTGGAGAAATCTTAAAATTGATGTTGGGAGAAGGCAACCTTCAAATATGAGAGACCTGGAACAGTTCGCAAAAGAAGAGTGGTCCACAATTACAGTTGAGAGGTATAAGAAGCTTGTTAATGGTTATAGAAAGTGACTGATTGTTATTTATTCCAAATGGTGTCCAACCAAATATTAAGTTGAGGGTGCCAACAATTTTGTCCAGCCCATTCTTGAGGATTTGTGTGATTTGTGTGAAGTTATGTCCAATTTTGCCTTTTTTCTCAGTTTTTTTTGTGTTGTTCCAATAAGCACAAAGGAAATAAACATGTATAACAAAACATGTGTAATAATTTTCTGGGAGAAATACTTCATTTTCTGGATCAAATTCGAGGGTGCTAGCACTATCAGCGTACAGTACAGACCAAAAGTTTGGATACACCTTCTCATTTAAAGATTTTTCTGTATTTTCATGACTATGATGAGCTTCAAGAGGTAGTCACCGGAAATGGTCTTCCAACAGTCTTGAAGGAGTTCCCAGAGATGCTTAGCACTTGTTGGCCCTTTTGCCTCCACTCTGCGGTCCAGTTCACCCCAAACCATCTCGATTTGGTTCAGGTCTGGTGACTGTGGAGGCCAGGTCATCTGGCGTAGCACCCAATCACTCTCCTTCTTGGTCAAATAGCCCTTACACAGCCTGAAGGTGTGTTTGGGGTCATTGTCCTGTTGAAAAATAAATGATGGTCCAAATAAACGCAAACCAGATGGAATAGCATGCCACTGCAAGATGCTGTGGTAGCCATGCTGGTTCAGTATGCCTTCAATTTTGAAAAAATCCCCAACAGTGTCACTAGCAAATCACCCCCACACCATGACACCTCCTCCTCCATGCTTTACGGTTGGAACCAGGCGAGCAGAGTCCATCCGTTCACCTTTTCTGCGTCGCACAAAGACACGGTGGTTGGAACCAAAGATCTCAAATTTGGACTCATCTGACCAAAGCACAGATTTCCACTGGTCTAATGTCCATTCCTTGTGGTCTTTAGCCCAAACAAGTCTCTTCTACTTGTTGCCTGTCCTTAGCAGTGGTTTCCTAGCAGCTGTTTTACCATGAAGGCCTGCTGCACAAAGTCTCCTCTTAACAGTTGTTGAAGAGATGTGTTTGCTGCTAGAACTCTGTGTGGCATTGACCTGGTCTCTAATCTGAGCTGCTGTTAACCTGCGATTTCTGAGGCTGATGACTCGGATAAACTTCTCCTCAGAAGCAGAGGTGACTCTTGGTCTTCCTTTCCTGGGGCAGTCCTCATGTGAGCCAGTTTCTTTGAAGCGCTTGATGGTTTTTGCAACTGCACTTGGGGACACTTTCAAAGTTTGCCCAATTTTTCGCACTGACTGACCTTCATTTCTTAAAATAATGATGGCCACTCGTTTTTCTTTACTTAGCTGCTTTTTTCTTGCCATAATACAAATTCTAACAGTATTTTCAGTAGGACTGTTAGCTGTGTATCCACCAGACTTCTGCACAACACAACTAATGGTCCCAACCCCATTTATAAGGCAAAAAATCCCACTTATTAAACCTGACAAGGGCACACCTGTGAAGTGAAAACCATTTCCGATGACTACCCCTTAAGGTCATCAAGAGAATCCCAAGAGTGTGCAAAGCAGTCATCAAAGCAAAACGTGGCTACTTTGAAGAACCTAGAATATAAGACATATTTTCAGTTGTTTCACACTTTTTTGTTAACTATATAATTCCACATGTGTTAATTCATAGTTTTGATGCCTTCAGCGTGAATGTACAATTTTCATAGTCATGAAAATACAGACAAATTTTTAAATGAGAAGGTGTTTTCAAACTTTTGGTCTGTACTGTATATATATTTATATATATATATATATATATATATATATATATATATATATATAATACATATGTGTGCAAATGAGGTTGCAAGTGACTATTGGGCAGTCTCAAGCCTGGCAACCACATTTTGTTTATCACTTAGCAGGTGGTAGCTGAACTGTTGAAGAGATCCAGCCCCATTCACACAAAGCACCGATGACATTCTGCCACAATAAGTGTTCTCTTGTATTGAGCACACACTGGAGGCAGGTACTGGAACTGCTGATATTTTCAGATTGATCCACTTATGATGATAGTATATTAGTTATTTGTGAAATATTGCTACTTTAAGCAAACTTTTTGCAGTTAGACATGCCCTTTAACTCTTTTAGTATTCATTGTATAAGTGACCAAACTTATTAAATATTTACAAAACTAGCTAATTTAGCAGATACAATGAGTAATAATAAGAAAATTGTATAGAAGCAGACACTATAATACATGTCTATTTATAGATTATTTATATACCAGAGTAGTATTTTTCCTATAAGGCATGTTACGCCTTGTCTAGCGAGAAATGCATTTACAAGCTACTAATTAGCCTAGATTAGTGTGTAGTAAACCTAAATTAGGTTGAGAAGTTAAGCTCGAAAAATCTAATTATTATAATGACTTGTGGCTGAGAAATACATGATCATTATTTGCTCTAATATGGTTAAGTCGTACTACAATCACATTTGGGCTCCAACCTGTTAGCCGCGCAAGTTAGAAAGCGCTGGCATTATACATCTGTCCTCATTCGTCTTTTTATAATAACCTTCTGAAAAAGCTTTTTTGTTCTGTATTAACAAAGCCCAAAAAATCATAGATCTTCCTTACAGTACATTTCCAGGCAACGCTGCTTATATTAACATCAGATGGTAATACTTCTCTGCCACTGTGGACATCAAAATCTACACGTCTGCGCTAGTGTTGCTATAGAACCGTGCGATATTACTGTTGCCTTGGTAACGTACAATGCACTCTGTTGGATATCCCCCAATTGACACAGCTGTAGGGGTTCCACTTTCTCAGAACACATTAGCACCTGCCAAATCACTCAAGACTGGACTGAAAGGCACCAACTGCTGCTTCCCCAACCAATATATTATTTACTGAGGGAGAGGTCTGTGTAGATTTATAGACGACTTAGCTGCTGATGATGGGCATGTGTGTATACTGCCTATCAGGAAAGTATCTTCTTGTTTTCTGGTGCGGTGTTCAATGTGACAAAATGTGCGAAATTCTTCAATTGACATTACAGCTGTAATACGAATTAGATAAAAACATTAATTATATTGAATACATCATGATACATAATTTTCACAATAATGGAGACAGTAACAGTAAAAGAGTTTATCCAGGATTATTTTTTTATTATGTATTATGGGCCTAAAAACTAACAGGCAGGTAGTTGCTAACAGAGGCAACTACCATATTTTTCGGATTATAAGACGCAGTTTTTTTCCCCAAAATTTTGGGGGGAAATGGGAGTGCATCTTATAATGCGAACTGTATAATCCGAAGCACTTACCGGCGTTGGTGGAGCGGGGTCCCAGGATGGCTGCTGCCGGAAGATTCTTTCTTCCGGCAGAGGCAGAAGTCGGAAGATGGCTGCAGTCCCCTTGCTTGCAGTAGGTGTCCGGCAGTGTGGGGGCTCCGCCAACATTTTGTAAAAGCTGGAGCCCCGCATCTTGTTCCATGCGGCAGTCTCCAGGAACATGGCCGCCAGAGGCGGAGCATGCGCAATTGAGATCTCGGGAGATGTGATCTCAGTGCTTACAGACTTACAGACCAGACTACTGCATGTAAATAGCAGGCAGCTCCTGTTTTTGTCTGCTGTGCGGACGAACACACAGAGCCAATCACATCCGCAATGTGAGGACATGACAGGACTGAGTTTAAGTACCACTGTCTGAACCCAACCTTAGGCTGCATTCTTACATCGGTGTGAAATGGGACAAATTTTTCTCAGGTGTCATCCTAGTTGCATCAGTTTTTTCTTCATGTATATTTTAAACTAAAGCAGGTAAATTCAGTACTTTAATTCACTTACTCTTATTTATTTATTTTACTCACTTATATAGCGCCATTAACTCCACAGCGCTTCAGACAATATTGCCACTGTCCCCATCGGGGCTCACAATCTAAAGTCCCTATCAGTATATCTTTGGAGTGTGGGAGGAAACCAGAGAACCCAGAGGAAACCCACACAAACACGGGGAGAACATACAAACCCTTTGCAGATGTTGTCCTTGGTGGGAATTGAACCCAGGACCCCAGCGCTGCAAGGCTGCAGTGCTAACCATTGAGCCACTCTCACCAATGTATTAGTTAAAAACAGATAAAACTAGGATGGAATACTGATTACACAGTATGTCTTCTGCATTTCATCTGTGTCTCACGGATCCCCATAGACTTTAACCCCTTACCGACATGACATGCATTTACATCATATGCCAGCTCTCTGATTTTGAGGAACTGATCTCCACTGCTCATAGGAGACAGTGATGTTGCTATATATAACATCCATTACACAGTACACAGCAGGGGCACATTGATAAGATTATCTCAACACAGGAACATTTTTCTAACACATTCAATTGTGGAACTTATTATTATTATTATTCCAAAATCTATCAATTAAAATGTAAGTTGTTTATGGGAAAACCCCTTTAACTTAACAGTTTCATTAGCTTGTCCTTTGTGTTAAGTAACAATCAAATTCTAGTTTTCCTATAATAAAATAATGAAACTTTAGGGTCAATTTCATACAAAAATGAGTTTTAATAGGCTGGTTCTTGCATTGCCTAATTCAGCTCCACACTTCACACTGAGCTGAATTCTGTTGCCACAGCTGTTATCACCTGGGTAAGCTGTCAGCACTAGTGATAAGTGAGCATACTCGCAAGTACTCGATACTCGCCCGAGCATCTCAGTACTCGAGATGCTCGGAGCTCGCTGAGTACTTGCGAGATGCTCGGGCGGAAGCTCGTGTCCCCTCCCTGCATGTTTGGCGCTCTTTAGAGCACCAATCAACATGCAGGGAATGCCTGCCACTCACTATAATGCCGCAGCCATGTTGGTTATGGCATTACAGTGATTGGCTGGCCGCACAGCGTCATCAGGTCTATATCAGACCTGGCACCGCTGTGCTCGGCAGTCTACTCTGCAATCAGGCAGTGTAGGGAGAGGTGCTGCTGAGCTAGGGAGAGATTTCGTTGTGTATTAGGTAGTGTAGGGAGAAAACAAGTACATTACACATATCCATCTCAACAAACAGTCCTTCTGAGGACTAATCCATCTGCAGAGATATCAGGCAGGCAGTGTATATAGCAGACTGCAGTGCATATAGCACAAGAGGCTCCATTCCAGTTCTGCCTTCTGCTGCTGTTAGACATTTCTAGACAAAGGCCCATGTCTCAGGGGCCAGGAATATTTTTTTTGGGATCTTAATCCTTATTATTCGCTTAAAAAGCAATCCAGAGAACACCATTTTTCTGCGCCATTTGCTTGTTGGCACTGTAGAATACAACCAGGTCCTTTACATATAACAACGCTAAAAATCCAGCTATTTAAAACTGTTGTTTGTCCGTCACACGGATCACATATGTGACGCTCACAGCCCTCCCTGGGAAATGGGGTACTCGGAGCCGGGTCAGATGTTGGGGAGACAGTCGTGGCCTGGACCCGTTCCGTACCCAGGGCCGTCACATTAAAAGTAATAGGCTAATCCGGGTTGAGTGGTATTTATCGACTACGCCACCTGTGGTGTGTGGTGATGCGCCACCAGCGCTGCTAGCAGTCCTCTGAGGCTGGATGTTGTGGCAGCAAGCGATGGTATAACTCCCCACAGGCGGAGCTGGGTCTCAGGGCAGAGGTGCGGATGGAGGAGGTAGTAGTGAGGAAGTTCTGGTGCTGTGCGGTGCGGTGTAATAATAAGAGTCCGGAGGCTTTAGGGATAGTCTTCCACATCTTTACTCACGGTTATGGTAAGCAGCGGCAAGGCTTCTCCCTGCTCCTCACGGCGCTCTGCGGCCACCAGAGACGAGGGCTCAGCGCACCCAGGATATTGAGGCACTTCGATCAGGACCCTCTGAGTGTTCCTAAACTGTCCCTTTTGACCTCTCCTGTCTGTGTACGTGCAAAGGCTGGGTCTCCCTCTGGACTATGCACAGATATAGGTAAGGCGGCAATTCCGTTCCGCCCGTCACCCGACAGGATCCACTGTAGCCTACCGGGCTTCTCTGACAGAGACTTGAAGTGGCAAAGTCAGATATTGGGGGCCAGTACCCCTCTTGCAGCAGGAGTCCCTCTGGCCAGGCCAGAATGGAGAGTACAGGTGGCATACTCCGCTCTGTCCGTGCTCCCCGGGATCCTTTTGCTTGTGGAGCTGTCACTATAGCTCCCGACCTTCTTAAGCAAGGGAACCTGACCGGGGTAGAGACACTGTTAACTCATACCCACTCCTCGTGTCAAGGTCAGAGCACGAGGACCGTGCATCTTCAGCACACTGCAGGCTCCTACACAAGGCCGCTGCCAGCTGTGAAGATCACAATCAAAGAACTAAGAATCAAGAACAGAGCCAAGAAATGGAGCCAAGAACCTTGTGCTCAAGATGGCTGGCTATTATATATCAAATTATGTGTGTAAACTAAAACTGTGTTCTACCCTTCACCCACTACATGGATCCCCCTACTTTTGGGTCCCCTCACTTGTGATCCTGCTGAGGCAGCACTATGGTGCATACTTGCCTCACATAGGTCAGGAGTGTGTAGTGTTGAATGTAGATTCAGGGTCCTGACCAGTGCACCTTCCTTACCTGGGTGAGGAGACACTACACCTGCTGACAGGCTGCAGTATCCCCCCTTGTGGCGACTGAACCCTCAGGGGCGCCACACATATAATTCCTCTGAAACTACTGCCATTTTTGGCCTCCATTCAAATTGTTTTTCAATGTGTCAGAAAAGTTTTTGATACTGTTTTGCTGTTCAAAATAGTTACCTGCAGGCCAGGTATTTAAAACTGTGGTTTGTCCATCACATGGATCACATATACGTTTTCTGAAAATTCTGCCATTTCTGGCCTCCATTTTAATTTTTTTTCAGTGTTTCAGCAAAGTTTTTGACACCGGGTGCTGTTCAAAATAGTTACTTACAGACCAGGTATTCAAAACTGTGGTTTGTCCGTCACACTGATCACATATACGTTTTCTGAAAATTCTGCCATTTCTGGTCTCCATTCTAATTTTTTTTTCTAGTGTGTCAGCAAAGTTTTCAACACCGGTTTGCTGTTCAAAATAGTTACGTACAGGCCAGGTATTTAAAACTGTGGTTTCTCCATCACACGAATTACATATAACTTCACTCCAAATTCAGCCATTTGTAGTGAGCGTGGAAGATATTGTCTTCCATTTAAAATGGACAAGGCGCGTGGTAAGGGAAGGGGAACTGGACGTGATGGTGATGGTGATGGTGCATGCAGAGGCCGAGATCAAGGCCGTGGGCAAGATGAAATTGTGCCACAACAAACACCCACATCTTCTCACCCGACCTTCCTGTCCCAATTCCTAGGGGACCGCTGCACACCACTATTAAACCCAGAGCAGTGTCAAAAGGTTGTTGGTTTGTTAGCGGATAATGCTTCAAGTCACTTAGCCACCGCCACCACTACCACCCTTTCTTCCACATGGTCAATTCTCACTAGCCATGAGTCTGGACTGCATATTCCTCACCCTGATCCTCTTTCCTCCCACCATGCTGAGTGCCCGGAGACAATTGATCCCACACTCTGAAGAGCTGTTCCCTTTTCCATTTATAGATTCGGGCCTCTCGCTCTGTTCACTTGAAGCGGGGCAAGAGGAGATCGCATGTAGCAATGCCCAAATATCTGAGCAGCCACGGTCACACGAAGGCGACGGTGGTAGAGTGTCACAAGAGGTGGACGATGATGAGACACAATTGCCAGAAAATCAGGAGAAGGACCAGGGTGAGGAAGTGGAAGACGAGGTGGTGAATGATATAGTAACTGACCCAACCTGGCAGGAGGACATGCAGAATGAGGACAGCAGCAGGCAGGGGGAAGGAGGCAGAGCATCCCAACAGGCAGGAAGAATCAGTGTGGTGGACACAGAGAGAAGGCAAGTAACCATTCCCCGTAACACCAACACGAAGGAAGTTGCCAGTACAACCGTTAGGTCTTCCTGAGTCTGGTTGTTTTTTAAAGACTCTGCCGATAACCCCAAAAAGGTCATTTGCACCACCTGCCAGGCCAGCATCAGCAGAGGTAGCAAAATTATCAGCCTGATGACCACCAGCATGATCAGGCACATGGCAGCAAAGCACCCGACTTTGTGGTCCGAACCCCAGGGTCCAGGAACAGTGTCTGCGGGTAGCACCATTGCTTCTTCCGCTGTTGTGCATGCATGCCAATCCCCTGTCCATGGTGCGAACATGAATCCTGCCCTACACCTGTCATTGCACACTCTCAAGTAGCAGCATCAGGAAGCACGTCCATGTCCTTATCCCAGTGCAGCGTTCAGTTGTACATACCCCAGTCCTTGGAACACAAGCACAAATACGCAGCCAACGCCCCACAAGCCACACTGCTAAATTCCCACATTTCGCAACTGCTTGTGCTAGAAATGTTGCCTTTTAGGGTCGTGGAGATGGAAGCATTTTGCAACCTGATGGCGGAGGCCATCCCTAGTTACTCGGTCCCCAGCTGCCACTATTTCTCTCGGTGTGCCATCCCCGCAATACACAAGCACCTGTCCCAAAAAATTAGCCATGCCCTCAACAACGCAGTTACCGGGAAAGTCCACTTAACCACGGACACATGAACTAGTGCTTGTGGGCAGGGATGGTACATCTCGCTGTCCAGTCGGACCTTGGGATGGAAATCGTCCTCCCGACGCAAAGGATTCCGGCCCTAAGTGAATCATGGTTGCTCCCGCATTGTACAGCTCCTGCACCCATCCTCCTCAGCCTCCTCCTCCTCTTCAGCCTCCATCTCCGAAATGACCACATCCGTCACAAGCTGGAAACACTGCAGCACTGCCTCGGCCATGCGGCAACAGGCTGTGCTGAAGCTAATATGCTTAGGTGACAAACCTCACAATGCTGAAGAGTTGTGGACAGCTCTGAAAGAGCAGGCAGATATGTGGCTCACATCGCTGAACCTACAGCCAGGCATGGTCGTGTGTGATAATGGCCGGAACCTGGTGGCGGCTCTGAGGTGAGGCGAGCTCACACACATACCATGCCAGGCCCATGTGATTAACTTCGCTGTTCAGCGGTTTCTCAAATCCTACCCGGAGCTGCCGGATCTGCTTGTTAAAGTACTCTGCCTGTATGCACATTTTAGAAAGTCAGCTACAGCTTCCTCCATCCTTGCCATGTTTCAGCAGCGTTTGCAGCTTCCAGCTCACAGACTGGTATGTGATGTCCCCATGCATTGGAACTCTACACTACAGATGTTGGGAAGGATTTGTGAGCAGAAGAGGGCAGTTGTTGAGTACCAGCATCAACAAGGCCGTCGGTATTCAGTTCAGACTCCACACATAAGACCTCAGGCGTGGACATGGATATCAGACATTTGTACCATCCTCCAAAACTTTGAGGATTCCACCAAGATGGTGAGCGGCCATGACGCCATAATTAGCGTCACCATCCTGCTTCTCTGTCTTCTGAAATGCTCTCTGCTCACAATTAAAGGGGATGCATTGCAAGCACGATGAGATGGAGCAAGGAACCATATAGGGCGATTACACATAGCCCAGCCTCGTCTCATCCCAATGAGGATTTGGTGACAATGAGGAAGAGGAAGAAGAACACAAATTAGTTTCATGCGCTATAGACGGTACTGCCTGCACAACTGTCATACCATCTGTTCAGTGTGGATGGCCAGAGGACAGAGAGGAGGAGGAGGAGAAGAGCATGGTCAGTCATTCTCTTGGTGAGGAAGTCTTGCCTGTTAGCAGTCTGTCACGCATGGATGAGTTTATGTTACGCTAACTTTCCCATGACCCTCGCGTTCTCAAAATTTTGGGTGACAGTCATTACTAGTTGGCGACACTTCTTGACCCACGCTACAAGGAGAACTTTATGTCTCTTATTCCTGAGGCGGACAGGTCTGCAAAAATTGGGCTGTACCAGAAAGCCCTTGTTGCGGAACTATTAAAAAAATTCCCATCAGAAAACGCTGGCGGCAGAGGTCACAGTTCATTAGACAACCAAGGAGTAGTGTTGAGCCACCCCCGTAGTGTTCGAGTTCGGTTCGTCGAACACCCGTGTGTTCGCCGAACTGTTCATCGAACTGTTCGTCGAACACCTTCGAACACCGTTAAAACCAATGGCAGGCAAACAAAAACACATAGAAACACATAGAAAACACCTTCAAAGGTGTCCAAAAGCTGACAAACTGCTCAGAAGACACAACTAACACATGGAAAAGTGACAAGTACATATAGTCATGCGAAAATAAAAGAGGTGGAGGAGTAAAAGGAGGGGGAGACACAGATATAGGCATGTCATGCCCTTCTAAAATCCAAAAAGTGAGAAGCCGACACGGCCAGTCCGCTCCTGCCCGTGCCACTTCCGTGTCGCCGGGTTTGTGCCAGAGCCGCGGTGAACCCTGATGGCCAGCCCCCCTCTCCCAATACTGGTGCCTGTCCGCTGGTGGGTCGAGCGAGCCCCCCTGTGGTGGAGGCAGCTCTAAGCTTTTTAATTTAAATTGTCTCTCTAATTTGAATGAATACACTTTAAATCCATTTAAAAGGATCTATTGGAGGGCAAGTCTCATGCCAGCAGCCGCGTAATTCCAGCTCCAGTAGCGTCCACTAAAGCTGCTGCAGTTAAAAAGCTTTTATAAGGATTGAGCTCGGCTGTCCACCGCAAGGCATCCTACTGCCAGTCCCAGCCCCTATGCCTTGAGGTGCCTCCTGATGCTCTTCACTGAGTATCCCATGGTCCCGAAGCATTTCCTTTGAAAAAATTAAGTGTCTAAACTACAGGTGGTGTAGCTTGCTTAACACCCGGGATAATCCGCTGACTAGCAGACACTGCTACTAGGCACAAAGTATTTCCTGGGCTAGATGCAGTTAAAAATTTGTAATTAGATACTCTCGTTGGATGCTGAGAAAGCATTCCATAGAGTCTCCTGGCACGCCATATATGATTCTCTTAAAAAGCTTGGGGTAGGGGTCTAGGGGACCCTTTTATAGCCAAAATCACGGCCCTGTATCGCAATACGTCACCTAGGCTGAAGATAAATGGAACTGTAGCACCCTGAGGGCTCGGTTGCTTCAGACGTATTGCACCTCACCCAGAGGTGTGATATCTCACTCTCAGGTAAGGATGGAGTGTGGATCAGGACCCGACACCTGCATGCATTACACCACATTGCCGTGGGGCAGGGCGACCAATATGCCCCTGAGATGGGCACGACAGTCCCTGTCCCTGGCTGGAGTGGGGGGAGGGAACACTGAGGAAGGGGAACCCTGTAGTGCAGGAGCAGGGAGGAAGCAGTTCCTGGGTGCATTGAGAAGGGAGTATAAAAGGTGGGCACCATCTTAGTTCAGTGCAGAGAAGTCTGAGCAGAAGTGGCAGGGAGCAGGGGCTCTGCATGAGCTCTGCTCCAGAGGCGGGCCTAGTAACAGAGGCCCAGGCCTGGAAGAGGGAGAAGGAAGGAAGAGGAGCGGAGAAGGCTCCAGGAACGAGGAATGAAGGGATCCCAGGGGTGCGGACGGGCGAGTCGCCACCGCACGCCCGAATCCACCTCCGTGGAGGGGTCAGGCCAAAGGGGGAGACCGGTCCCCGAACTAGTGGAGGCAGGAAACGACCCTCAGCTAGAAACCGGAGGCTCTGACATTTTATGTGGCGCAGCCCCTCGCTACACCCGCTAGGAAGGCACCACATAGGGTCAGGGAAACTGGCGCCAAGTTTACCAAGAGGAGGCCCGAGGCAGCTGGACAGAAGTGTTGGTAAGAAAGGCCAGACAAAGGACACACAAAGGGGGTCCTGTGAAGTGCTCCAAAGTTATCTGGGAGATGTCTGAGCCCCTCACCTGGTGAGCACAGTACGACGTGGGCAGCCGTTACCTGCAGACGTGGTCTGGATAATAAGAACTGTGATTAAAGGCCCTGGACTGCATCACTGACTCCGTGTCGTTACTGCTGCTGCCCTGCACCATCACCCCCATCCTCCGCATACACTGCCCTGAGGCTATACTCCTCCCGTGGGGAGTTATGCTACGCTCTGCTGCACCCACAACACCAGCCTCAGCGGTCTGCCCTGTAGCGGCGGTTCACTCTGACCGCAATCCACGGGTGGCGTAGTCGGACATTTAAACATCAAAACCACATAAATAGTTCCGCCACTGGTTTGACCGCCCTGAGCCACGGAACCGGGTCGCCGCCACGAAGACTACAACCACCAGCATCCACCAAAAAGTGTCCGGCTCCGGGTGTCCCAAGGCCCAGGGGGTGCGTCAGAACATTTTCATCACCTTTCACAATCACCAATGGGACAAGGCAGGGATGTCCTCTGTCCCCTCTCTTATACATCCTAGTGACGGAGCACCTGCTCTCATCAATTCGCCATAACCCCAATATTAGGTGGATTGAGGTGGGAGGCACCGAGTACAAGTGCTCTCTCTTTGCTGATGATGTCCTAGTATATATCACTCAATCACATATATCCATCCATGCTGTTATGGCTGAAATAGATCACTTTGTTACATGGTAAAATTTTAAAATCAATGCAGTGAAGTCTGAGGCCCTCGATGTCTCCCTCCCCAAATCCATATAGGATTCCATCCAGTCCAACTTTCCCTTTGCCTGGCCCTCACAGGGTATCAAATACTTAGGAATTCCTATTCATAGAGACCTCTCCCATCTATGTTATCTTAATTTTGGGCCCTTTATTGAACAATTCCATACAGACCACGGTTGGCAAGTTAGAACTGTAAGATTCACTACGTGAACCGCTGGTGTTTTGTGGAAAAGCACATGTACACCGCGTTGCAAATTATTATGCAAAAAGTGTTTAGGAGTGATAAGGGAAGAATTTGTTTGTTTGTCAGTTAAACTCATTGATGGTGATGTGTGTCAGGGCTCTTTATATCACTGTAAGCAATTGCAGACACCTGTGCTAATTAGTTTGGCAGGTGTGTCCAATGAAAGGCAAGACTACTTAAGAAGGCTCTCTCACATTATTAAGCAGCCTACATTTTCTGCCAAAATGGGAAAGAAAAAGGATGTGTCGGCTGCTGAGAAGCAACAAATTGTGGAGTGTTTAGGTCAAGGCATGACTACAATCAACATTGTGCGATGATCAGGATGAAGTGTCTTGGCAATCAAGAAGTATGTAGCTGATTCACAGTACACACGTGTGCGTGCTGATAAGGGCAAATTGAGGACTCTTTCCTACAGGCAATTACGTCAGGTTGAAAGAGCAGCGGCAAAAAAGCCTTGTCATAGCAGCAGACAAGTTTTTGAAGCTGCTTGTGCCTCCAACGTCCCCCGAACAACAAGATGCAGGGTCCTTCAGAGGTTTGCAGCTGTGCATACGCCATCCTGTCGACCTCCTCTATCCACTTCACACAAGCAGAAACGGCTCCAGTGGGCCAAACATTACATGAAGACTGATTTCAAAACTGTTTTGTTCACGGATGAGTGCCGTGCAGCGCTCGATGGTCCAGATGGATGGAGTGGAGGATGGCTGGTTGATGGACACCCCACGCAAACACGGCTACAGCGCCAACAAGGAGGAGGTGGAGTAATGTTTTGGGCTGGAATCATGGGGAGAGAGATTGTCGGCCCCTTTAGGATCCCTGAAGGCGCTAAAGATGAACTCCATAATGTATGTGGATTTTCTCAAACAGCACTTCCTGCCATGGTTCAAGAAGAAGAACCGTGTATTTCACAGCAAGATCATTTTTCTGCATGATAATGCACCATCTCATGCTGCACATAAAACATCTGCATCTCTGGCTGATATGGGCATAAAAGGGGACAAACTTATGTGACCCCCATGCTCCCCTGACCTCTACCCCATTCAGAACATTTGGAGCATCATTAAAAGGAGTGTCTATGATGGCGGGAGGCAGTTCACATCTAAGCAACAGCTCTGGGAGGGTATTCTGTCCTCATGCAAAACAATTGAAGCAGAAACCATCCAAAACCTGACAAATTCAATGGACGAGAGAGTTCAGAAGCTCCTTTTGAACAAGGGGTCCTATGTGAAAATGTAACATCACCTAGAATAAAGTTTTGAGTTGAAAACTGTTTGATTTCAGTTTCTAACAACCTGCTAATGCTTATAATTTCAAAAATGACCATTTTTTTGGTCTTTATTAAAATGAAAAGGTTGATCGAAAAGTTTGGGGGATCTAAGAGTGTGGCAACCCAGTAGTCATGATTACTTCGAATTCTGACAATATGAGGGTCATGCTGCAGGTAGTGCAGCAAGAAGGCACTTATGTGTCTTGCGCATCTTGGAGCCCCAAAATTATTTTCCGGGCTAGATGCAGCTAAAAATTATTTTTAATTTTAAATCTGGTGGAGCTTATTATAGATGGCCTAATAGGATCAGTGCTGCACACTGCTACAAAGCCCAAATTATTTTCCAGTCAAGATACAGATAAACATGATTAGTAATTTGAAAGCTTAAAACGTTTGGTAGGGTGATTTTAACCAATCATCAAGCTTTTACTCTCCCCAGGATGACACAGGGGTAGAAAAGTCGTTTCGGATCCATGATTTGTTCATCTTTATGAACGTGAGTCTGTCTACATTATCAGTGGAGAGCCGCGTGCGCTTATCTGTCAGCACACCACCAGCAGCGCTGAACACACGTTCAGACAGAACGCTGGCTGCGGGGCATGACAAGATCTCCAAGGCGTAAGTGGCTAGCTCCGGCCATTTATCCAGATTGGAAGCCCAAAAAGAGCAAGGGTCCAGTGACACAGTCGTGGCTTCAATGTTTACTTGGAGATACTCCTGTACCATCGTCTCTAGGCGTTGACTATGTGTCAGACTTCTTGTCTCCTGTGGCCTTGCAAAGGATGGGCTAAAAAAGTGGTGAAATTATTCCGCAAAATTGATGTTACCAGCAGATACTGTGGTTCTGTTACGGTTTGAGTGCTGAACACTTGACGGTCCCACGGTTGGCAAGTTGGAACTGTGAGATTCACTACGTGCACCACTGGTATTTTGTGGAAAAGCACATGTAAGATTCTGCAACAGTCTCTGCTGATACTCCTGCATGCGTGCATCCCTTTCTATGGCAGGAATAATTTCTGCAAATTTACTTTTGTACCGGGGATCTAACAGTGTGGCAACCCAGTAGTCAGGATTATTTCTAATTCTCACAATTCGAGGGTCATGTTGCAGGTAGTGCAGCAAGAAGGCACTCATGTGTGTTGCGCATCCAGGTGCACCAAGTCCCTGTTGTGTTGGTGGCGAGGTAACAATCATGCTTCCTTCCTCTGTCCTCTCCCCCCAACCTCGCACAACAGAAATGTGATCAAGGTCTCCCTCATCTGATGAGTCTTCCATCAGTTCGTCCTCCACTTCTTCCTGGGCTCCTGCACCTTCCTCACTAGTTTGGCTGCTACCATGCGCCCTGGTAAAACCATCTCCCCCACCCTCACATGCCTGCCGCCTTGGTGCTGCCGACCTTCTGGACCTTGCAGATGTTAGCCCTTCCGCATACAACTCCTCCTCCTCTACTTCCTCCACCTCCTCTTGTGCCACCACCTGACTCCGAATTCTGTTTAACATGTGCTCCAGCATGTAAATCACCGGAATAGTCATGCTGATAATGGCATCGTCAGCACTAAACATCTTCGTCGCCATTTCAAAACTGTGCAGAAGGGTGCATAGGTCCCTGATCTGAGACCACTCCTCCAGCGTGATTTGCCCCACCTCTGAATCTTGTTGGCCCAGGCTATACGTCAGAACGTATTGCACCAGGGCTTGTCGGTGCTGCCACAGTCGCTGCAACATGTGCAGAGTTGAATTCCACCGGCTAAGCACATCGCATTTTAGCCGGTGAAGTGGCAGGCCCAACGACTTCTGTAGAGATGTAAGTCGCTGAGCTGCGGGATGCGAACGGCGGAAGTGAGCACACAGCGACCGTGCCCTCTGCAGAAGGCCATCTAGTCTGGGATAGTGGGCTAAAAATTGCTGGACAACCAGGTTCAACACGTGAGCCATACAAGGCACGTGTGTGACATTGCCCCGGCGAAGGGCCGCACCCAGGTTTGCAGCATTGTCGCACACGGCCTTCCCTGGTTTCAGGTCCAGTGGAGACAACCATTCATGAAATTGGTTCTCCAGAGCTGACCACAACTCCTCAGCTGTGTGACTCACATTTCCCAGACATTTCAATGTAAAAACCGCCTGATGACGTTGAGCCCTACTGCCAGCATAGTAAGGAGGTGTGCAGGATCCCTTCTGCGCAGTTAGAAAGCTTGTGGCATGACCAGACAGGCTTTGGGTGCAGGTGGAAGACCGAGAGGAGGTTGAGGAGGCAGAAGCAGTGGAGGAACTTTGACATAAAGAGGATTGACGCACAACTCGTGGGGACGGCAAGACTTGGACAGCAGCCCCTTGTCCTGCTGTCACCATAGTTACCCAGTGCCCAGTCAGCGACATGTAACGCCCCTGTCCATGCCTACTCGTCCAAGTGTCTGTGGTGAAATGCACCCTGTCACACACAGAGTTTCTCAAAGAAGCGGTGATGTTGTGTGCGACATGCTGGTGGAGCGCAGGCACACCTTTCTTTGAGAAGTAGTGCCGACTGGGCATCTGGTACTGGGGCACTGCGACGGACATAAGGTCTCGAAAATCCTCTGTGTCCACCAGGCGGAAAGGCAGCATTTCTGTAGCCAAGAGCATGCAGATGGTGAAATTCAACCTCTTAGCTTTCTCATGGCTTGGAGGAAATGGTCTTTTACTTGTCCACATCTGAGGGACCGAGGGCTGGCTATTGTGCTTAGACGGGGTTGATAAGGGTGTCCCCGGCAAACTGCCGGTCTGTGAGGAAGATGCAGGCGGACATGTTAGGTTGCCTTGATCCAAAGGTGGTGCTATCGATGTCGGACAGCGCTCAACACCAGCTGGTGTTACCACCTCCAAAGAAAATGATGACCTGCCAATCACGCTGGCTGTTGCGGGTAAAGAGGTGGCAGGTCTGCGCCCCAAAACAGGTGTGACTGCTGTCCCACCAGTCACAGAGGATGAAGAGGCCGCGGATGCACAAGATATGGCAGACGGTGGTTGGCCCGGCCGGCTAGGCCGCATTGTAGCACACTGAGCTTCCCACTGCAACTTATGCTTCATGTCCATGTGCCGGTTCATGCATGAAGTACTCAAACTATGTATTTTTTGGCCTCTACTTAGCTTTTGCTGACAAATGTTACAGATAACACGAGTTGGGTCATCTTTATCGATCTGAAAAAATGCCCAGGCTATGCAAGGCTTAGCAACCATGCGACCTGAAGAGCCACCACGACTTGTGGTGAGAGGCAGAGTTGTGTTTGAGGATGCAGTTGTTGACGTGCTTCCAGTACTACGTCTATGTCCAGGAAGGCGCAACCTGACCTCGTCGTCACTAGCATCTTCCTCCACCTCCTCTGCTGACCTCAACTCTTGGCTGACTGTGGGTTGACAGTAAGTGGGATCTCCGACCTCATCATCATCACCCTGTGCGTTATCACACCCGTCGTCCTCAGAGCCAACCTGTTCCTGCCCTGACAAAAAACTAAAGTTGTCGCTCCAATCAGGTATTTGAGTCTTATCATCGTCTTCCTCATTGTCTCCACCAACAGGAGTTACAGTTTGGGAATGAGGGTCTACATTATGGTCAGAACCTTCTGCGTCTGGTCCTGGATCCGACTCATAAAGATTCTGGGCATCAGTGCAGATCATTTCCTCGTCTGGATTCACAGAAGCGCTGGAGTCGACCTCTGATTCCCAGGCTATAGTATGAGCAAACAGCTCTGCAGACTCAACCATCTGTTCTACCTCATACTCAGACGGGCAGCTGGAGATTTGGGAGCTGTGAGGAAGAAAGTGCGATTTGGGTGACACCTTTGAGGACTGGAGTATTTGTGATGTTGAAGTTGATGTGGAGGAGAGCCCACTTAAAGGAGCACTTGATATCCGTTGAAGCACCTGCTGTTTTTGTGCCTCATCTGGAATTTGTAGCGATTGGCGTGGCCGTAAGAAAGGGATCTTATCACATTGTCCGCTAAAAGAAGTAGACATTTTAGTTTGGCTGGAAGATGGTCTTTCTTCTGCAGATGTTACTGTTGCTTTAACATCTACCCCACGGACACAACCTTTTTTCACCTTCCCAACACGCCTATTCCCCTTTCCACCAGCAGCAGGCCTTTTTCCACTCATTTTGGTGGTTAACTAATTCACAACTCTGGAGTTGTTTGCACAAAAAAACAATGGATGGTAACGGAGCAGAGCTGAGAGGCCAAACTGTGGTATTAGGCCAAAACTATTGGCTGGGTTAGATGCAGAAAAAAATTATTTTGAATTTGCAACCTGATGGAGGTCAGTATAGATGGACTAATGCAACAAGTCCCACACACAGCTAGAAGCCCAAATATTTTTTCAGAGGTACTGTAGATGCACATAAAAATTAGTTTTAATTTGCAACCTGATGGAGGTCAGTATAGATGGACTAATAGAGAAAGTCCGACACACTACTAGAAGGCCAAATATTTTTTCAGAGGTAGATGCAGAAAAAACTATATTCAGTTTGCAACCTGATGGAGGTCAGTATAGATGGACTAATAGAACAAGTCACACACACTGCTAGAAGCCCAAATATTTTTTCAGAGGTACTGTAGATGCAGATAAAAATTATTTTTAATTTGCAACCTGATGGAGGTCAGTATAGATGGACTAATAGAGAAAGTCCGACACACTACTAGAAGGCCAAATATTTTTTCAGAGGTAGATGCAGAAAAAAATATATTCAGTTTGCAACCTGATGGAGGTCAGTATAGATGGATTAATAGAACAAGACCCACACACAGCTAGAAGCCCAATATTTTTTCAGAGGTAGATGCAGAAAAAACTATATTCAGTTTGCAACCTGATGGAGGTCAGTATAGATGGACTAATAGAACAAGTCCCACACACTGCTAGAAGCCCAAATATTTTTTCAGAGGTACTGTAGATGCAGATAAAAATTATTTTTAATTTGCAACCTGATGGAGGTCAGTATAGATGGACTAATAGAGAAAGTCCGACACACTACTAGAAGGCCAAATATTTTTTCAGAGCTAGATGCAGAAAAAAATTATATTCAGTTTGCAACCTGATGGAAGTCAGTATAGATGGACTAATAGAGAAAGTCCGACACACTACTAGAAGGCCAAATATTTTTTCAGAGGTAGATGCAGAAAAAAATATATTCAGTTTGCAACCTGATGGAGGTCAGTATAGATGGACTAATAGAACAAGTCCCACACACTGCTAGAAGCCCAAATATTTTTTCAGAGGTACTGTAGATGCAGATAAAAATTAGTTTTAATTTGCAACCTGATGGAGGTCAGTATAGATGGACTAATAGAGAAAGTCCGACACACTACTAGAAGGCCAAATATTTTTTCAGAGGTAGATGCAGAAAAAAATATATTCAGTTTGCAACCTGATGGAGGTCAGTATAGATGGATTAATAGAACAAGACCCACACACAGCTAGAAGCCCAATATTTTTTCAGAGGTAGATGCAGAAAAAAATATATTCAGTTTGCAACCTGATGGAGGTCAGTATAGATGGACTAATAGAGAAAGTCCGACACACTACTAGAAGGCCAAATATTTTTTCAGAGGTAGATGCAGAAAAAAATATATTCAGTTTGCAACCTGATGGAGGTCAGTATAGATGGACTAATACAACAAGTCCCGCACACAGCTAGAAGCCCAAATATTTTTTCCGAGGTACTGTAGATGCAGATAAAAATTAGTTTTAATTTGCAACCTGATGGAGGTCAGTATAGATGGACTAATAGAGAAAGTCCGACACACTACTAGAAGGCCAAATATTTTTTCATAGCTAGATGCAGAAAAAAATTATATTCAGTTTGCAACCTGATGGAGGTCAGTATAGATGGATTAATAGAACAAGACCCACACACAGCTAGAAGCCCAATATTTTTTCAGAGGTAGATGCAGAAAAAAATATATTCAGTTTGCAACCTGATGGAGGTCAGCATAGATGGACTAATAGAGAAAGTCCGACACACTACTAGAAGGCCAAATATTTTTTCAGAGGTAGATGCAGAAAAAAATATATTCAGTTTGCAACCTGATGGAGGTCAGTATAGATGGACTAATACAACAAGTCCCGCACACAGCTAGAAGCCCAAATATTTTTTCAGAGGTACTGTAGATGCAGATAAAAATTATTTCTAATTTGCAACCTGATGGAGGTCAGTATAGATGGACTAATAGAGAAAGTCCGACACACTACTAGAAGGCCAAATATTTTTTCAGAGCTAGATGCAGAAAAAAATTATATTCAGTTTGCAACCTGATGGAGGTCAGTATAGATGGATTAATAGAACAAGACCCACACACAGCTAGAAGCCCAATATTTTTTCAGAGGTAGATGCAGAAAAAAATATATTCAGTTTGCAACCTGATGGAGGTCAGTATAGATGGATTAATAGAACAAGACCCACACACAGCTAGAAGCCCAATATTTTTTCAGAGGTAGATGCAGAAAAAACTATATTCAGTTTGCAAACTGAGGGAGGTCAGTATAGATGGACTAATAGAACAAGTCCCACACACTGCTAGAAGCCCAAATATTTTTTCAGAGGTACTGTAGATGCAGATAAAAATTATTTTTAATTTGCAACCTGATGGAGGTCAGTATAGATGGACTAATAGAGAAAGTCCGACACACTACTAGAAGGCCAAATATTTTTTCAGAGCTAGATGCAGAAAAAAATTATATTCAGTTTGCAACCTGATGGAGGTCAGTATAGATGGACTAATAGAGAAAGTCCGACACACTACTAGAAGGCCAAATATTTTTTCAGAGGTAGATGCAGAAAAAAATATATTCAGTTTGCAACCTGATGGAGGTCAGTATAGATGGACTAATAGAACAAGTCCCACACACTGCTAGAAGCCCAAATATTTTTTCAGAGGTACTGTAGATGCAGATAAAAATTAGTTTTAATTTGCAACCTGATGGAGGTCAGTATAGATGGACTAATAGAGAAAGTCCGACACACTACTAGAAGGCCAAATATTTTTTCAGAGGTAGATGCAGAAAAAAATATATTCAGTTTGCAACCTGATGGAGGTCAGTATAGATGGATTAATAGAACAAGACCCACACACAGCTAGAAGCCCAATATTTTTTCAGAGGTAGATGCAGAAAAAAATATATTCAGTTTGCAACCTGATGGAGGTCAGTATAGATGGACTAATAGAGAAAGTCCGACACACTACTAGAAGGCCAAATATTTTTTCAGAGGTAGATGCAGAAAAAAATATATTCAGTTTGCAACCTGATGGAGGTCAGTATAGATGGACTAATACAACAAGTCCCGCACACAGCTAGAAGCCCAAATATTTTTTCCGAGGTACTGTAGATGCAGATAAAAATTATTTTTAATTTGCAACCTGATGGAGGTCAGTATAGATGGACTAATAGAGAAAGTCCGACACACTACTAGAAGGCCAAATATTTTTTCAGAGCTAGATGCAGAAAAAAATTATATTCAGTTTGCAACCTGATGGAGGTCAGTATAGATGGATTAATAGAACAAGACCCACACACAGCTAGAAGCCCAATATTTTTTCAGAGGTAGATGCAGAAAAAAATATATTCAGTTTGCAACCTGATGGAGGTCAGTATAGATGGACTAATAGAGAAAGTCCGACACACTACTAGAAGGCCAAATATTTTTTCAGAGGTAGATGCAGAAAAAAATATATTCAGTTTGCAACCTGATGGAGGTCAGTATAGATGGACTAATACAACAAGTCCCGCACACAGCTAGAAGCCCAAATATTTTTTCAGAGGTACTGTAGATGCAGATAAAAATTATTTTTAATTTGCAACCTGATGGAGGTCAGTATAGATGGACTAATAGAGAAAGTCCGACACACTACTAGAAGGCCAAATATTTTTTCAGAGCTAGATGCAGAAAAAAATTATATTCAGTTTGCAACCTGATGGAGGTCAGTATAGATGGATTAATAGAACAAGACCCACACACAGCTAGAAGCCCAATATTTTTTCAGAGGTAGATGCAGAAAAAAACTATATTCAGTTTGCAACCTGATGGAGGTCAGTATAGATGGACTAATAGAACAAGTCCCACACACTGCTAGAAGCCCAAATATTTTTTCAGAGGTACTGTAGATGCAGATAAAAATTATTTTTAATTTGCAACCTGATGGAGGTCAGTATAGATGGACTAATAGAATGATGCTATGCCCAAAAGATTTTACTTCACTAGGTGCAGTAAAAAAATTGGTATTCTATACACAGGTGGTATATCTTGCAACACAGATAGGCTACTCCACTGACTAACACACTCTGCAATAGGCCAAAAAGGATTAGCTTTGCTAGATTCAGCCAAATGCTGTGAAAAAAACTTGCACAGCACTGGCACAGACCTGCCTGGCAAAAACTGATAGGAACTCATGTAACCTAGTCCTGAAAAGGACTCCAATTACAATTAGTCTTTACTCCCACAACCTATCTATTTAAGAGCACAGACCTCCCTGATAAAAGTCGTAGGAAATGCTGTAACCTAGTCCTTAAAAGGACTGCAATCACAACTATTCCCTACTCCCAAGCTATCTGTATATTTGTGCGAAAATTGGCTTGAAATTAACAAGGTAATAGCGCACACAGCAACAGCGGTGCCGTCTAACACGCAGCTGCAGCAGTGAGAAAATGGTGGCGACGGGGAAAATGGCTTGGTCTTATAGGGCAAGGACATGTGACATACACTGCCAATGACACATGCCCTTGCTTGTGTGAAAAAAAGCACTTCGCTCCGTGTGTGCGCTGCTGATAGGCTGACAGATTGCACCTCCCCACTGTAAATGCGGGAAAGAGAAAAAAAAATGGAGATCTTCATTGTTCCTGCAGAGATCCATCCCCTGCCCCTCCCCCCACCCCGCTGTACACTCAAACTGCGTATTAACATTAATTTTCATCATTACTGAGAAAAAATCCAGTTATGATTTTGGTGCACGAACAGTTATCGAACATAACCTCGAACAGCCGAATTTTTCTCAAATTGTTCGTGTTCGCCGAACGGCTCGAACACCGCCCAAAACAGCTCGAATTTGAGATTGGCGAACAGTTCGAGTAGAACAACGCTCATCTCTACCAAGGAGTACAGGCGAGAGAGATACAACTTCAATCCAGCAGAGGCAGGGGACCACTGTCAAAGTTCTGGGTGAATTTTCTCAGCCCCTCCCATCGCACAGGCCCTTAGGCGCGGGTACTCTCGCAAGGAGTGCAAAATTTGGGAAGATGCTGAGGGAGTACCTTGCCCACCGTATCAACATCCTCTGTGATACCTCTGTGCCTTATAATTATTGGACATCCAAGCTGAATATGTGGAATGAACTGGCTCTCTATACCTTAGAGGTCCTGGCCTGCCCTGCCGCTAGCGTTTTACCAGTGTGAGTTTTTAGTGCCGCTGGTGGAATTATAACTGATAAGCGCATCCGCCTGTCAACTGAAAATGCTGACAGGCTGACTCTTATGAAAATGAACAAGGGCTGGAATGGGCCAGACTTCTCAACACCACCAAATGATAGTAGTGTAACATAAACTCAAATCTGGTGTCTTTTTTTGGGAGGTGTATTGCCATGCACCTCTTCACACCCACACAAGGGTATACGCTTCCTGATTTTGGCTATTTGCTCTTGTCCTCCTCCTTCTCCTCATCCTCCACCACCATATCACCAGGATGACCGTGGTCTATGATGCAACACCCACATAATTTTTTTAAAAGGTGTTTATGATGCCCGTAAAAAAATTATTTTATACAGTATGTTCATGTATACTCCCCAGGGGTAAATGTATGTCAGCCCATACACTTAGTGCATGGGCATTACAAGTATTGGAGAACCGCTCCTTTCTAATGGGAACATTTTTTATGAGGCCTTCCTCCACGTCTCTTCAAAGGGGCATTGGAGTGCCTCCCAATTTTTGGCATCCCTTGTATTCACTGCATAGGCTAACACTATGGGAGACCCACTTCCCAATAATGGGAACATTGTTTTCTGGAGGCCCTCTGACAAGCATGTCTCTTCCAAGGGGCATTGTAGTGTCTCCAAATTTTTGGCAACCCTTGCATTCACTGCATAAGCAAACACTATGGGAGACCCACTTCCTAATAATGGGAACATTTTTTGTGAGGAGGCCCTCCTCTACGTCTCTTCCAAGGGGCATTGGAGTGCCTCCAAATATTTGGCAACCCTTGCATTCACTGCATAGGCAAACACAATGGGAGACCCACTTCCTAATAATGGGAACATTGTTTTCAGGAGGCCCTCTGACATCCACATCTCTTCCAATGGGCATTGGAGTGCCTCCAAATTTTTGGCAACCCTTGCATTCACTGCATAGGCAAACACAATGGGAGCCCTACTTCCTAATAATGGGAACATTGTTTTCAGGAGGCCTACCTCTAAGTCTCTTCAAAGTGGTATTGGGGTGCGTCCAAATTTTGGGCAGCCCTGCCACTCACTGCATACACAATAACAGTATAGGAGACCCACTCTTTAGTAATGGGAACAATAAAACATAGCCGGCTGATGGCTCTCTAAGAATAGTGAGGGCCGACTGCTGGCCCTTTAAGAATAGTAAAGGCTGCCTGATGGCCCTATAAAAATAGGCTTTGTGACTTTCAGAGTTCCTCCTTCATAAATGAAACACGATGTGTCTGATGATATCTCACACACCACATGGCCAGATAACGTTGTAAAATGTTAAAATGACATTTCCTGGTGAATGCATTTGTCACGGTTGAAAGCAATGCAAAAGTGCAAAAATGCATCAAAAACTCTGCATGTACTTTATATACAAGTCATTACCCTGGAAAGGATGTTCCTTAACATATTTCCCAGGAAAATCCATTTTGATTTTGTTTTTGTTTGTTTTATTGTGAGTCTGTAAAAGTGGCATAATACCTCTGACAACGCTGTTGATAGAAGTAACCTGGGAGTCAGAAATGCTTTCAGGGGTCTTCCCCATGCTGTTCCCATGTCATTTGAGCACTGTTCCCATCGATTTGGGCAATTTTTAGGCCCTCTGCAGACCGCCGGGGGGAGCCGCCTGAAAAATGCTTGAGTTTCCAATAGACTTACATTGGGTTCATTGCTCGGGTTGAGCACCCGAGTATTCCAATGTGCTTGACCCGAGTATCGAGCACCCAAGCATTTTAGTGCTCGCCCATCACTAATAATAAAGGTAATATTGTAGAATAAAAAATAGATTTTAACCTGCTCCTAAGAGGTTTTTTTGGTACGTTGCAGCATCAAACTGTGGAGGAACGCAAGCAAACCTGCTTGATTTAATGAATTTGAGTGTAGATCGTATTAAAAAACATGAATTTGTCAATGATTTTTGGAAAAAAGCCAAGTTATAGACAGTGTAAGAGATGTATACGACCAGAATGAACACTCATTTACAGCTGATGATAGCTGAATTTAGAATAGGGACAAGTGCTCGGTAACAGCAGTATCTATAGGGAAGAGATATTTTTTGTTTGCTTGCAGCAGCCAGAGTGTAGGGCAATAATCCCTGTCTGGATGCATGTAATACGCTATCTATAGTGCGATAGCTTACCCGTACACGAATTGCAGATAAGAGTTAATATTTTAGAATATAGAATCAATTTAAATTATCCTTCCCATTATTAAGGAGCTGGTCTCCTGTGCTGTTATTGCGTATGCAGTAAGTGCAAGGGCTGCAAAAAATTATGATGCACTCCAATACCAATTTAAAGAGACATAGTGGAGGGCCTCAGTAAAAAAATTATTTTCCATTATTAAGGAGTGGGTCTCCTATTCTGTTGTTGCGTATGCAGTAAGTGCAAGGGCTTCCAAAAATTAGGACGCACTCCAATAACAATTTGAAGAGACGTAGTGGAGGGCCTAAGTAAAAAAAATATTTTCCATTATTAAGGAGTGGGTGTCCTATACTGTTATTGCTTATGCAGCAAGTTCAAGGGCTGCCAAAAATTAGAACACACTAAAATACCCCTTTGAAGAGATTTAGCGAGGGCCTCAGTCAAAATTTGTTTTCCGATTATTAAGGAGTGGGTTTCCCAAACTGGTAATGCCCATGCACTAAGTGCATGGGCTGAAAAACATTTGTGCCTGGGGGGTATACATATATATTTTATAGAATGTTAGAGTTAGGCCTCTAAAAATATTTCTTACGGGTGTCATAAACACCCTTAAAAAAATTATGTGGGTGTTGCAAGATGGTCACCCTGGTGATATGGTGGTGGATGATGAGGAGAAGGAGGAAGACGACATAAAATAGATGAAATCCTGAAGCATATACCCATGTCTAGGTGTGAAGGGGTGCATGGGAATAGACCCTCCAAAAAAACCCACTGGATTTGAGTTTATGTTCTGCTGCTATCATCTGGTGGTGTTGAGAAGTCAGGCTCAATGCTGCCCTTGTTCATTTTGATAAGATGTGCCTATCAGTTATAATACCCCTGGTGGCACTAAAAACCCGCTCTGACAAAACAATAGTGGCAGGGCAGGGAAGGACCTCCGAAGGCATAGAGAGACAGTGCATGCCACATGTCTAGCTTGGATACCCAATAGTTGTAAGGCACAGAGGAATTACGGAGGACGCTAGTATGGTCAGTAAGATACTCCTTCAGCATCTTCCAAAACTTTTCCCTACTTATCAGAGTACCCCAGGCATCAGGGCCTTGGCACTGGGAGGGTCTGAGAAAACGTTCCCAGACCTTTGACAGTGTTCTCCTGCCTCTGCTGCATCTGGTTTGTGTCTCCCTCACATGTGATGCTGGAAGGAACTGTGACCTTTGCTGCCAGCATTGTCAGATGGGAATTTTTTTTAATAATTCTTCAACAAGGGCCTTCTGGTACATCAACATTTTATTAGACCTCTCCGCCACAGGAAGGAGAGATAGAAATTTTACTTGTATCGTGGGTCTAGAAGTGTGACCAACCAGTAATTGCTGTTGCCCAAAATGCATGCAATGTATAAACTCAGTCAAGCGTGCCAGACTGCCAACAGCAAAGACTTCCTTGTACCTACCAAGAAGACAACTGTCCATGTTCTCCTCCTCCTCCTCGTAGTCCTCCTCCTCATCCTCCCCCTCTTCAGTCCATCCACGCTGAACAGATGGTATGAATGTGTTGTGAGTATTACCGTCTGTAGCACAGGAAACCAGCTCCTGCTTCTCCTCCTCCTCATTATCACTCAATTGGCGTTGAGATGAGATGAAGCTGTGCCGTGTAGCATCACCCTGTATAGTTTCTTGCTCCATCTCATCGTGCTCTGCCTGGAATGCCTCCTCTTTAATTGTGTGCAGTGAGCTTTTCAGTAGGCAGAGAAGTGGGATGGTGAGTCTAATTATGGTGTCATCGCTGAACACCATCTTGGTCGAGTCCTCAAAGTTTTGGAGATCGGCACAGATGTCAGATATCCATGCCCACTCATCAGCTCTTATGTGCGGAGGCTGACCAGAATACACATGGGCGTGTTGAAGCTGGTACTCAACCACGGCTCTCTGCTGCTCACAAATCCGTCCCAATATACGCAACTTTGAGTTCCAATGCACGGTGATATTACACACCAATTAATGAGCTGAGGCACTGCCAGGGCGGTGGAAGCTGTAGCTGACTTTCGGAAATGGGCACACATGCAGCGTACTTTCACAAGCAGCTCAGGCAGATCTGGGTAGGTTTTAAGAAACTGCTGAACCACTAAGTTGAGCACATGGGCCAGGCATGGTACGTGTGCGAGGTTGCCAAGCTTCAGAGCCGCCACCAGGTTCCAGTCACTGTTACACATGACCATGCCTGGCTGTAGGTTCAGCTATGAGAGCCACAGATCTGCCTGCTCTGTTACAGTTTTCAACAACTCTGCTGTGGTGTGCACTTTGTCACCTAAGCAGATTAGCTTCAGCAAACCTGTTGTCGCTTGGTCAAGGAAGTGCTGCAGTGCTTCCAGCTTGCGATTGATGTGGTCATTTGGAAGATGTAGGCTGAAGAGGAGGAGGTGTAGAAGCTGTAGAATGTGGGGGCAACCCTGATTGACCCAAGGCCCGCAATCCTCAGTGTCAGGAGGATGTGTTCTGTCTTAGGGACTGATTCAGTCCTGGCTTCCACAATATTCACCCAGTGTGCCATCAGTGAAATGTGCCATCCCTGGCCACAAGCATTTGTCCACGTGTCTGTGGTTAGGTGGAACTTCACAGTAACTGTGTTGTTGAGGGCACGGGTAATGTTCTGGGACACATGCTTGTATAAAGCGGGGATGGCACACCGGGAGAAATAGTGGTGTCTGGGGACTGAGTACAATGAAACAGCTGCCACCATGAGGTTGCGGAAAGCTTCTGTCTCGATGAGCCTAAAAGGCAACGTTTCAAGTGCAAGCGGTCGAGAAATGTGGCAATTTAGTATTGTGGCCTGTCGATGGGTGGCTTGTGTATTTGCGCCTGTGTTCCAAGGTTTGGGGTAGAGACAAATGAACGCTGCGCTGGGGACAAGGACGTTGATTTGGTTCCTGAAGGTGGTGGTTGCAAGTGTGCAATGACAGGTCAGGGGATTGGCGTTCACGCATAACAGTGGAACAGGCAGTGGTGTCACCCGCAGAAACCATCTCGGGACCCTGGTGTTCGGCCCAAGTAGTTGGGTGCTTTGTTGTCATGTGCCTGAGCATTCTGGTGGGGGTCAGGCTGGCAGTTTTTCTGCCCCTGATTATGCTGGCATGGCAGATGTTGCAAATGGCCTTTTTTGGATTAACTGGACAGCTTTCAAAAAAAGAGCCAGACTTGGGAAAACCTAACAGTTGGACTGGCAACTTCCCTCGTATTGGTGTTTTGGGGAACAGTTGCCCGCCTTGTGTCTGTGGCCACTCCACTGCTTGTTCCTGTCTGTTGTGGTGCTACGCCTTCCTCCCCCTGAGCGCTGCTGTCCTCGCTCTGCATGTCACCTTGCCAGGTTGGGTCAGTGACTTCATCGTCCACCACCTCGTCTTCTATGTATGCACCCTGGGCCTCCGCCTGACTTTATGGCAGTTGTGTCTCATCTTCATCCTTCTCTTGCAACAGTAATTACACTTCTCACCATCACCTTCATGTGACTGTGGCTGCTCAAATATTTGGGCATCGCTACATGCGATCTCCTCATGCCCCGCTTGAAATGGACCAAGCGAGAGGCCAGAATCTATGAATGGAAATGTGAACAGCTCTTCGGAGTGTCCAAGTAAGGGATCACTTGTCTCTGGGCATTCGGTATGGTGGGAGGAAGGAGGATCAGGGTGAGGAATATGTGGTCCAGACTCACAGCTACTGAGACTTGACCATGTGGAAGGTGGTGGTGGTGGTGGTGGCAAACTGACTGGAAGCATTATTTGCTATCCAACCAACAACCTTTTCACACTGGTCTGGGTTCAATAGTGGTGTTCTGTGGCCCCCTATAAAATAGGACAGGAAGCTAGGTCGACATGATGTGGGTACTTGTTGTGCTCCCTCAGCAGGCACAGTTTCATCTTGCCCACGGCTGCGGCTTCTGCGTGCACCATCTGCATCATGTCCACTTCCCCGTCCCTTACCACACGCCTTGCCCATTTTAAATGGTGTTTAATATTTTGCAGCTTGCAAAAAATGTCTGGTTTATAACCGCAGTAATATTTGATCACTTTTGATGACCAATTTTTTATGCAGTGCCGGTATAGCGATGCTATTGGTCAGCGAACAAGTGTGGATATGTTTTGACAACAACAGGCAGACTTTAAATGGAGGATAATATTTTGCAGCTTGCAAAAAATGTCAGGATTGTTACCGTAGTAATATTTTGATCAAGTCTGATGACCACATAAAGATGCAGTGGCAGTATAGCAATGCTATTGGTCAGTGACCAAATGTGGATATGTTTTGAACAGACAAGTAGCAGACTTTATATGGAGTATAATATTTTGCGGCTTGCAAAAGATGTCAGGATTGTAACCGCAGTAATATTTGATCACGTCTGAAGACCAGTGTCGATATAGCAATGCTATTGGTCAGTGACCAAGAGTGGACATGTTTTGGATTCACTGGCAGACTTTAAATGGAGTATAATATTTGTCAGCTTCCAAAAACTTCAGGATTATTTCAGAAGTAATATTTGCCCACCTGAGATGATGGATTAGTTTATCTGCTTATTGCACAATACATTGAACAAGACAGCAATGCTATTCAAATCAACCAAATCTAGCTGTATGCCTCTAACAAGCAAATGGAGCAGTAATTGCTTTTCACCAAAATTCTCAGGACTATGAGCAAAAAGAATATTATTAGCCCTGATATCTAGGGTTATTGATAGGAGTTGCAGCTGCATAGAGAACGTGCAATGGACTATTCTGTACTATACTAGGTCTCCACAAACTCTGCCTAACTACTCCTATCAGCAGGATTAATATTCATCAGAATGAGCCCTTACATGGACTGTTAGTGTAGATTAATAATAGTGATGTGGAATCCCTGTTTAAAATAAGCGCCAATTCTCTCACTCGCTCAGCAGCAGCTCTCCCTGATCTGTCTTTTTGACCAGTAGACTCTGACGAGCATAGGGTTCCAGGTCTTATATAGACTCGATGACAGTATGCAGCCAGCCAATCACTGTAATTCCACAACCAACATGGCTATGGCATTACAGTGACTGTCAGGCAATCCCTTCATGGAAGTTGGCTGCCTAATATGTGCCAAACATGCGGGGTGGGGACTCCAGCTCCCGCCCGAACTTTCAAAAAATACTCGCCAAGTAACGAGCATCTCGAGCACTGTGATGCTCAGGCGAGTAATGAGTAACGAGCATGCTCGCTCATCACTAGTCAATAGATAATTTTACAGTATACCCCCTTAGCTACTGCTTTAGAAAAATTGGATTTACAATACTTTATGAAGAGGCTTTGTATGATTTTCTGAATTTTTTACCTTTCTTTTTAGTTCCTCAGATTTTGGCAGGTAGTCAAATCTACTAACATTTTACTTTCTATCCTCTAATTGCCTACAAAAGAGGTAAATCATTACCGTTCAAATCGCTCTACTGAATTTTTTATATCCTTTATACATCTGAAATTCATAATATTATCAACCATTATATTAACTAGCAAAATGGATGCGTCTGACAGTCAAAGCTCTTAGAAACTCAAAACCCATCTCCTAGGTGCGCTGCACAAGCATCCATTGCCAGAAACATGATGATGAATTCCATTGAAAGTAATTACATCTTATTAAAAATCTTACTAGTTAAGTACCATAGCACACAATGTAATTTATGTTCATATTGCAAAAAGTAATAGTACTATTGTTATATCATTTTTGACACATTATATTCTATCTGTAGCATTAATAATTAGTAGTGTTGAGCGAGCATGCTCGACACTGCTCGGTACTCACCCGAGCATCTCACTACTCGGGATGTTCGGCGAGCACTGAGCATTTTCGAGTTACTCGGGCGGGAGCTCGGCTCTCCACCCTGCATGTTTGGCACTCTTTACAGAGCCAATGAACATGCAGGGATTGCCAGCCAGTCACTGTAATGCCGCAGCCATGGTGGTTGTGAGCATTACAATGATAGGCTAGCCGCACAGCGTCACCTCGAGTATTTAAAACCGGGCGCCGCCATCTTGGACACAGTCGCTCCGGATCAGACAGTGTAGGGAGAGTGCTGCTGAGCTAGGGAGAGATTTATACTGCGAAATAGGTATTGTAGGGTCTCTAAAGCCTGCAAAATCAATCAAACAGTCCTTCTCAGGACTAATATTTATCCCAGATATCAGGCAGGCGGGCTGTATAGGAGAGGCAGTGGTTATACCAACAAACACTGCATTACAGTCCTGTGTGCTACCGCTGCTCAAATTGCTAGACTAAGCCCCAGGTCTCAGGGGCCAGGAAAAATCCTTTTTTTTCATCTAAATCCTCTTTTTTTTCCCCCTCAGTCAGACTGTACAAATACCTGTCTAATTAACCTTTTGGTATCCCCCCCCACAAAAAAAATAAATTGAGTGTGTCTGGGAGTGTTCAGACACAAATATATCTGTTTAAAAGAGTCTGGTTTCAACCAGATAACTAGAACTGTGGTTTTGCAGTTCCACGGTTCAAATCTCTGTATTATCCACTTTTTTGCCTTTTTTCCATAAAAAAAATACAGTTTGAATGTCTCGCTGACTGTTCAGACACAAATATATCTGTTTAAAAGATTCTGATGTAGGCCAGAGAAATAGAACTGTGGTTTTCCTCTTCCACGGTTCAAATCTGGGTGTAATCCACCTTTTTGCATAAAAAAAACAGTTTGAGTGTCTCGCTGACTGTTCAGACACAAACATATCTGATTAAAAGATTCCAGATTAGGCCAGAGAAATAGAACTGTGGTTTTCCCTTTTCCACGGTTCAAATCTGGGTGTAATCCACCTTTTTGCCTTTTTTCCATAAAAAAAACTGTTTGAGTGTCTCACTGACTGTTCAGACACAAATATATCTGTTTAAAAGATTCTGGTGTAGGCCAGAGAACTAGAACTGTGGTTTTCTTCTTCCACAGTTCAAATCTGGGTGTAATCCACCTTTTTGCATAAAAAAAACAGTTTGAGTGTCTCGTTGACTGTTCAGACACAAATATATATGTTTAAAAGATTCTGGTGTAGGCCAGAGAACTAGAACTGTGGTTTTCCTCTTCCACGGTTCAAATCTGGGTGTAATCCACCTTTTTGCATAAAAAAAAACAGTTTGAGTGTCTCGCTGACTGTTCAGACACAAATATATCTGTTTAAAAGATTCTGGTGTAGGCCAGAGAGCTAGAACTGTGGTTTTGCAGTTCCACGGTTTAAATCTCCTTTTTATTTCCCTTTTGCCATTGATAGGGCGAGTGTAAGCTATTTTACTTAATTTACAATGGGCAAGGCATGTGGCAAGGGACGTGGAACTGGACATTCTGGTGATGGTGCGTGCAGAGAACGGGGCCGTGGCCAAGGTGAAAATGTGCCACAACCAACAGCCACATCTACTGGCTCCCAGTTCTTGACCGAATTACTATGGAAGCACACAACAACACCACTATTGCAAACTGATCAGTGTGAACAGGTTATTAATTGGATAGCAGATAATACTTCCAGTCACCTGGGCACCACCACCTCTGATCTGCCTTGCACACGGTCAAGTCTTAGTAGCCGTGAGTCTCGACCGCATACTCCTCCTCACCCTGATGCTCCTTACCCCCCACCATGCCGAGTGTCGTCAGACAGCAACTGATCCCACAGTTGGACACTCTGAAGAGCTGTTCACTGGTCCATTTCCATATTTGGGCCCCTTGCCTGCTCTGCTTGAAGTGGTGGAAGAGGTGATCCCATGTAGCGATGGCCAAATATTTGAACAGCGATGGCCACAGGAAGGCGACGCTGGCAATTTGTCACAAGAGATGGACGATGACGAGGCACAATTGCCACGAAGTCAGGAGGAGGACCGTGGTGCGTAAGTGGAAGAGGAAGAGGTGGTGGATGATCTAGTAACTGACCCAATGTGGCAGGAGGACACGCAGAGCGAATCCAGCAGCACACAGGGGGAGCGAGGCAGAGTACCCCAACAGGCAGGAAGAAGAAGTGTGGTGGCCGCAGGCAGAAGGCGGGCAACCGTTCCCCGTAACGCCAACACGAGGGACGTTGCCAGTACAACCGGTAAGTCTTCCAGAGTCTGGAATTTATTTAAAGACTCTGCTGATAACCCCAAAAAAGGCCATTTGTACCACCTGCCAGGCCAGCATCAGCAGGGGTGACAGAACTACCAGCCTGACCACCACCATCATGATCAGGCACATGTCAGCAAAGCACCCGACTTTGTGGGGCGAACCCCAGGGTCCATGACCAGTGACAGCGGGTGTCACCACTGCTTCTTCCGCTGTTGTACGTGCAATAGATCACCGTTTTGTGCGTGCAAGGCAATCCCCTGTCCATACTGCATGCGAAGATGCCCCCTCCTCTCAGTCTTCACTTGTTATGGCAGTTTCTCAAGAAACAGCATCAACGACCACATCCACGTCCAACCGCTGCGTTCAATTGTCCATATCCCAGACCTTTGAACGAAAGTGCAAATTCGCAGCCAATGCCCCAAAGGCCTCAGTCCTAAATTCGCACATTTCATGACTGCTTGCACTGGAAATGCTGCCTTTTAGGCTGGTGGAGAGGGAATCCTTCCGCAACCTTATGTCGGTGGCCGTCATTCGGTACTTGGTCCTCAGCCGACACTATTTTGCCCGGTGTGCCATCCCCGCACGTGACCCAAAACATCTGCCGTGCCCACAACAACGCAGTAACTGGGAGAGTCCAACTGACAACGGACACGTGGACAAGTGCTTGTGGCCAGGGACGGTACATCTCCCTGACGGCACACTGGGTAAACATAGTGGAATCCGGGACCCAGTCGGACCTTGGGATGGAACACATCCTCCCCACACCGAGGATTGCGGGCCTATGTCAGTCAGAGTTGCCCAAACAGAGTACAGCTCCTGTGCATCATCCTCCTCCTCCTCCTCATGCTCAGCCTCCATCTCAGATATCGCCACATCAGTTACAAGCTGGAAGCACTGCAGTACTACCTCAGCCAAGCGGCAACAGACTGTACTGAAACTCATAAACTTAGGTGATAAACCTCACACTGCTTGTGAGTTGTGGACAGCTGTGAAAGAGCAGGCAGATCTGTGGCTGAGATCGCTGAACCTACATCCAGGCATGGTCGTGTGTGACAATGGCCGTAACCTGGTGGCGGCTCTGAGGAGAGGCGAGATCACACTCGTACCATGCCTGGCTCATGTGCTTAACCTCGTGGTTCAGCGGTTTCTAAAATCATACCCCGAGTTTCCAGATCTGCTCGTCCTTGCTGTGTTGCAGCAGCGTTTGCTGCTTCCGGCATACCGACTGGTGTGTGATGTCCCCACACGTTGGAACTCTACTCTCCACATATTGCAAAGGATTAGTGAGCAGAAGAGAGCAGCTGTGGAGTACCAGCTGCAACGAGGCCATCAATATTCAGGTCAGACTCCACACATAAGACCTCAGGAGGGGACCTGGATGTCTCACATATGTACCATCCTGACAAACTTTGAGGAGTCCACCAAGATGGTGAGTGGCGATGATGCCATCATTAGCGTCAGCATCCCACTTGTCTGTCTTTTGCAACGCTCTCTGCAGAGAATTAAAGAGGAGGCATTGCAGCCAGAGTATGATGGGATGGATCAAGAAGCAGTAGCGAGCGATTACACACAGCCCAGCCTCATCTCATCCCAACGTGCATTGGGGGACAATGAGATAGAGGAGGAGGAAGAACAGGAGCTGGTATCATGCACTGTAGACGGTAGTACCTGTACAACTGTCATACCGTCGGTTCAGCGTGGGTGGCCTGAGGACAGGGGGGAGGAGGAGGAGGAGAGCATGGTCAGTCGTCATCTTGGTGAGGACACAGAAGTCTTGCCCGTTACCAGTCTGGCACGCATGGCTGACTTTATGTTACGCTGCCTTAACCGTGACCCTCGCATTGTCAAAATGTTGGGTGACCGTCATTACTGGTTGGTGACACTTTTAAACCCCCGCTACAAGGAGAACTTTCAGTCTCTTATTCCTGAGGTGGAGAGGTCTACAAAAATGGGGCAGTACCAGAAGGCCCTTGTTGCAGAACTTTTAAAAAAATTCCAATCTGAACACGCTAGCGGCAGAGGTCACAGTTTGTTGCTCAACCAAGACATACAGGCGAGAGAGACACAACTCCAATCCAGCAGAGGCAGAGGATCACTGTCAACATTCTGGGACAGTTTTCTGAGACCCGCCCAGCTTACAGGCCCTGAGGCGTGGGGTACTTTCACAAGGAGTGGAAAGTTTCAAAAGATGGTGAGGGAGTACCTTGCCAACCGTACCAGCATCCTCCATGATTCCTCTCTGCCTTTTAATTATTGGGTATCCAAGCTGGACACTCTGAATGAACTCGCTCTGTACGCCTTGGAGGTCCTGGCCTGCCCTGCCACTAGCGTGTTATTGGAGCATGTTTTTAGTGCCGCTGGGGGAATTATAACTGATAAGCGCACTCGCCTGTCAACTGACAATACTGACAAGCTGACCCTTATCAAAATGAACAAGGGCTGGATTGGACCAGACTTCTCATCACCACCAAATAACAGCAGAGTAACATAAAGTCAAATCCACTGTGTTATTTCGTCAGGTGAAATCCCTTGCACCGCTTCACACCCACACATGGGTATACACTTCCTCATTTCGGCTATTTTTTGCTCTTCTCCTTATCCTCAGCCTCCACCACCACTGTGCCACTAGGGTGACCGTGGACCGTGTTGCCAGCATTGCAAGTTCCTCCATCGTAATTTTTGGCAGCTTTTGTTTGGAAGGCATATGCAAAGACTATGGGAGACCCACTCCCCAATATAGGGAATAATGTTTTTAATATGCTGTACTGCATGGCTATTGTAAGGGGCATTGCAAGTTCCTCCGTCATAATTTTTGGCAGCTTTTGCTTGGAAGGCATAGGCAAAGACTATGGGAGACCAACTCCCCAATAATGGGAATAATGTTTTTAATATGCTGTACTGCATGGCTCTTGTAAGGGGCATTGCAAGTTTCTCCTTCCTAATTTTTGGCAGCTTTTGCTTGGAAGTCATAGGCAAAGACTATGGGAGACCCACTCCCCAATAATGGGAATAATGTTTTTAATATGCTGTACTGCATGGCTCTTGTAAGGGGCATTGCAAATTCGTCCATCCTAATTTTTGGCAGCTTTTGCTTGGAAGGCATAGGCAAAGACTAAGGGAGACCCCCTCCGCAATAATTGGAATAATGTTTTTAATATGCTGTACTGCATGGCTCTTGTAAGGGGCATTAAAATCATCTTGTTAAGCTACTGTGACCTCCAATCTCTTCCAAGGGTCATTGATATTGTCTTTTTATTCCACTGAGACCTCCACGTCTCTTCCAAGGGGCATTGATATTGTCTTTTTATTCCACTGTACTGCATGGCTCTTGCAAGGGGCATTAAAATCGTCTTGTTAAGCTATTGTGACCTCCACGTCTCTTCCAAGGGTCATTGATATTATCCTTTTATTCTACTGGGACCTCCACGTCTCTTCCAAGGGGCATTGATATTGTCTTTTTATTCCACTGTGACCTCCACCACTCTTCCAAGGGGCACTGATATTGTCTTTTTATTCCACTCTGTACTCCACCACTCTTCCAAGGGGCAATGATATTGTCTTTTTATTCCACTGCGACCTCCACCACTCTTCCAAGGGTCATTGATATACTGTCTTTTTATTCAACTGGGACCTCCACCACTCTTCCAAGGGGCATTGATATTGTCTTTTTATTCCACTGCGACCTCCACTATTCTTCCAAGGGGCGTTGATATTGTCTTTGTATTCCACTGACACCTCCACCACTCTTCCAAGGGGCATTGGTATTGTCTTTTTATTCCACTGGGACCACCACCACTCTTCTAAGGGGCAATGATATTGTCTTTTCATTCCACTGTGACCTCCACCACTCTTCCAAGGGGCACTGATATTGTCTTTTTATTCCACTCTGTACTCCACCACTCTTCCAAGGGGCAATGATATTGTCTTTTTATTCCACTGCGACCTCCACCACTCTTCCAAGTGTCATTGATATTGTCTTTTTATTTCACTGTTACCTCCACCACTCTTTCAAGGGGTATTGATGTTGTCTTTTTATTCCACTGGGACCTCCGCGTCTCTTCGAAGGGGCATTAAAACCGTCTTGTTAAACCACTCTGAACTCCACAGCTCTTCTAAGGGGCATTGAAATTTTGTTTTTAATTACCTCTAACCTCCATGACTTTTCCAACGGGCATTGCATTTCCTCCTAATTTTAGTCAGCTTTTGCTTTTCAATTCATAGGCGAACACTAAGGGAGACCCACTCCCCAATAATGGGTAGAAGGTTTTTAGTACGCTGTAATCCACGTCTGTTTCAAGGGCATTGCAGTTCCTCATAATTTTTGGAAAGCCTTCCATTCACTGCTTAGGCCAACAGTCTACAGGAGACCCAGTTGTTATAAATGTCATTTCCAAGGGGCATTGGAGTTCCTCGAAATTTTTGGTAGGCATTGCACTCACTGTATGCCCTATAACTGTGTAGCCGGACCTCTCCTTTTGGTACAGAAACATCTCCTACAAGACATGTGTTGTTGACTGGCCTGATAATGATGTGAATGGTCCCTGTTCCTCCTGCTCTTTCTTCTTTGACACCACCTCATCCATCATTCATCACCTGAAGCTTTGTTTTAACGGGAGTCATATAACTGGGATAGTAGCAGGAAAACATCCAGCAATCCTCGGAGGAGGTAGGATATGCGCCAAAACGCTGACCACCTCAGGCCTAGCCGCTACTACATACATGCGCTTGCATTCCAAGGAACAGAAAGCTAAGGAGATGGATGGCCTCATGATTGTGAATAATTTACTCGTTGTGTATGAGGCTGACCACTGCTGCTGTCTACCTTCTAAACTTTGTGTTGAAGCCTGATTGACCCAGGGCCCGCAATCCTTTATGTCTGGAGGACGTGTTGCATCCCAGTGTACAACTGTCTCCTGGCTTCCACATTATTAACCCAGTGTGAAGGCGTCAGTGAGATGGACCTGGCCACATTCACTTGTCCACGTGTTAGTGGTTAGGCTATCCTTCCCACTAAATGCACTGGGGAGGGGACAGGTAATCTTTTGGTATGCGCGCTTGTGTATAAGGTGCACTGGGACAAATTGGGGCAGCTGGGGACCGAGTATGGACACCCGGCCGCCCCCTGGCATCTGGGGACCGAGTGTGGACACCCAGCCGCCGGGCAGCTGGGGACTGAGTATGGATGCCAGGCCGCCTTTGCAGCCATGACATGGTGGCCGGCGTCTGCCTCCACAAGCCTAAAAGGCCTCATTTCAAGTGCAAGCAAGCTAGCAGTATGGTATTGCAGCCTGGGGGTGGGTGGCTGGCAGGCTGCACACTTACACTTGCATTCCAAGAAAACAAAGCAGATGCTAACTTCTATCATCATCATCATGCTCCGCACCTTGGCTCTCTCAACTCCCCTGATGGAGAAGCCAGGGCCCACCGGAGGAGTCTGGTTGTCTGGTGGGCTCGTCCAATGCTGCCCTAAAGCAGGCCAGGCTAAGAAAAGTGTGGGGAAGGTTATCGGGACAAATAGTGGCGGCTGTGGACTGAATATGGAGACCTCGCTGCCGAAGCAGCCATGAGATAGTGGCCAGCTTCGGCCTCCTCCAAACTAAAAGGCCCCATTTCAAATGCAAGCTAGCAGTATAGTATTGCAGCCTGCAGGTGGGTGGGTGGTTGGCTGCATATTTGCGCTTGCCTTGCAAGGAATGGGGGAAGAACAACTGAACACTACCCTGGGACAAGGACTTGCACGGGGATAGTTGCAAGTCTGCATCTTCTGATGTGGCAAGGATCACTTCTGATGGGCACACTTTTAGGCAGTGACCTGGGAGTCAGAGATGCTTCCAGGGGTCTTCCCCATGCTGTTCCCATGTCTTTTCAACACTGTATGCATATGTCACACAGCACATGGCCAGATAAGGTTGTAAAATGTTAAAATGACATTTCCCGGTGAATGCATTTGTCACGGTTGAAAGCAAAACAAAAGTGCAAAAACGCATAAAAAATGCTACTTGTGAACATAGCCCAAGGTGTGGAGGAGTATTTTTGCTTTTGGTTATTTATTTTACCTTATACACAAGTCTTTACCATGGAAAGGATGTTCCTTAACATATTTCACAGGAAAACAGTTTCAGTTTCGTTTTTCAACGTTTTATTGTGAGCCCATAAAAGTGGCTTAATACCTCTGACCACGTTGTTGACAGCAGTGACCTGGGGATCAGAAATGCTTCCTGGGGCGATCCCCATGCTGTCCCCATGTCATTTGAGCACTGTCACTATTGTTTTGGGCACTTTTTAGGATTTCTACAGACTGCCGGGGGTGCCGCCGCAAAAATGCTCGGGTCTCCCATAGACTAACATTGGGCTCATTGCTCGGGTTGAGCACCCGAGTATCACGGTGAGCTCGGCCCAAGCTTCGAGCACCCGAGCATTTTAGTGCTCGCTCAACACTAATAATTAGTGATCAATGTGCATGCTAGCTGACTTGAATAAGACACAGCAAGATTACTGTAAAGACTAGTGATGAGCGAACGTGCTCGTCACTGCTCGGTACTCGCCCGAGCATCACGGTGCTCGACAAGCTTGGTGCTCGGTCAGTATTTCTGGGTTGCTCGGGCGGGAACTCGGGTCCCCTCCCTGCATGTTTGGCGCTTTTTAGAGAGCCAATAAACATGCTGGGATTGCCTGCCATGCACTGTAATGCCCTAGCCATGTTGGTTGTGGGCATTACAGTGATTGGCTGGCCGCACTGCATCATCAGGTCTATATAAAACCTGGCGCTACTATTTCCGTCACAGTCTACCCCGGAAACAGGCAGAGTAGGGAGAGGTGCTGATGAGTCAGGGAGAGATTTGCTTGTTTATAGTAAGTATAGGTATTCCACAACATATATATATCTATCTGAACTAACAGTCCTTCTGAGGACTAATCCAACTGCATATATTCAGTGGTGATAGCAGGAGTAAGGCAGGCAGGCAGGGTATGTGGCAGACAGGAGTGCATATAGTGCATGAGGGTCCATTGAACATCCTGTTAGTATAGGTATTCCACAACATACACTGCTCAAAAAAATTAAGTGAACACTTAAACAACAGAATATAGCTCCAAGTAAATCAAACTTCTGTGAAATCAAACTGTCCACTTAGGAAGCAACACTGATTGACTATCAATTTCACATGCTGTCATGCAAATGGAATAGACAATAGATGGAAATTATTGGCAATTATCAAGACACACTCAATAAAGGAGTGGTTCTGCTGGTGGGGACCACAGACCACATCTCAGTACCAATGCTTTCCGGCTGATGTTTTGGTCACTTTTGAATTTTGGTTCTGCTTTCACACTCGTGGTAGCATGAGACGGACTCTACAACCCACAGAAGTTGTTCAGGTAGTGCAGCTCATCCAGGATGGCACATCAATGCGAACTGTGGCAAGAAGGTTTGCTGTGTCTGTCAGCATAGTGTCCAGAGGCTGGCCAGTACACCAGGAGACGTGGAGGGGGCCGTAGGAGGGCAACAACCCAGCAGCAGGCCCGCTACCTCCACCATTGTGCAAGGAGTAACAGGAGGAGCACAGCCAGAGCCCTGCAAAATGACCTCCAGCAGGACACAAATGTGCATGTGTCTGCACAAACGGTTTGAAACCGACTCCATGAGGGTGATATGAGGCCCCGACGTCCACAGATGGGGGTTGTGCTCGCAGCCCAACACCGTGCAGGATGCTTTGCCACAGAACCCTAGGATTGCAAAGTCGCCACTGGCGCCCTGTGCTCTTCAAAGATGAAAGCAGGTTCACACTGAGCACATGTGACAGACGTGACAGAGTCTGGAGACGCTGTGGAGAGCGATCTGCTGCCTGCAACATCCTTCAACATAACCGGTTTGGCAGTGGATCAGTAATGGTGTGGGGAGGCATTTCTTTGGAGGGCTGCACAGCCCTCCATGTGCTCGCCAGAGGTAGCCTGACTGCCATTAGGTACCGAGATGAGATACTCATGCACCTTGAGAGACCATATGCTGGTGTGGTTGGCCCTGGGTTCCTCCTAATGCAGGACAATGCCAGACCTCATGTGGCTGGAGTGTGTCAGCAGTTCCTGGAAGATGAAGGCATTGAATCTATGGACTGGCCATTTCATTCCCCAGACCTGAATCCGATTGAGCACATCTGGGACATCATGTCTCGCTCCTTCCACCAACATAAAGTTGCACCACAGACTGTCCAGGAGTTGGCGGATGCTTTAGTCCTGGTCTGGGAGGAGATCCCGCAGGAGACCATCCGCAACCTCATCAGGAGCATGCCCAGGCATTGTAGGGAGGTCATACAGGCACGTGGAGGCCACACACAATACTGAGCCTCATTTTGACTTGTTTTAAGGACATTACATCAAAGTTGGATCAGCCTGTAGTGTGTTTTTCCACTTTAATATTGGGGGTGACTTCAAATCCAGGCCTCCATTGGTTAATAAATTTGATTTCCAATGATGATTTTTGTGTGAGTTTGTTGTCAGCACATTCAACTTTGTACAAGTATTCAACGAGAATATTTCATTCTTTCAGATCTAGGATGTGTTATTTGAGGGTTCCCTTTATTTTTTTAAACAGTGTATATATACAGTACAGACGAAAAGTTTGGACACACCTTCTCATTTAAAGATTTTTCTGTATTTTCATGACTATGAAAATTGTACATTCACATTGAAGGCATCAAAACTATGAATTAACACATGTGGAATTATATACTTAACAAAAAAGTGTGAAACAGCTGAAAATATGTCTTATATTCTAGGTTCTTCAAAGTAGCCACCTTTTGCTTTGATGACTGCTTTGCACACTCTTGGCATTCTCTTGATGAGCTTCAAGAGGTAGTCACCGGAAATGGTCTTCCAACAATCTTGAAGGAGTTCCCAGAGATGCTTAGCACTTGTTGGCCCTTTTGCCTTCACTCTGCGGTCCAGCTGACTCCAAACCATCTCGATTGGGTTCAGGTCTGGTGACTGTGGAGGCCAGGTCATCTGGTGTAGCACCCCATCACTCTCCTTCTTCGTCAAATAGCCCTTACACAGCCTGGAGGTTTGTTTGGGGTCATTGTCCTGTTGAAATATAAATTTTGGTCCAACTAAACGCAAACCGGATGGAATAGCATGCCGCTGCAAGATGCTGTGATAGCCATGCTGGTTCAGTATGCCTTCAATTTTGAATAAATTCCCAACAGTGTCACCAGCAAAGCACCCCCACACCATCACACCTCCTCCTCCATGCTTTACGGTGGGAACCAGGCATGTGGAGTCCATCCGTTCACCTTTTCTGGGTCGCACAAAGACACCATGGTAGGAACCAAAGATCTCAAATTTGGACTCATCAGACCAAAGCTTAGATTTCCAGTGATCTAATGTCCATTCCTTGTGTTCTTTAGCCCAAACAAGTCTCTTCTGCTTGTTTCCTGTCCTTAGCAGTGGTTTCCTAGCAGCTATTTTACCATGAAGGTCTGCTGCACAAAGTCGCCTCTTAACAGTTGTTGTAGAGATGTGTCTGCTGGTAGAACTCTGTGTGGCATTGACCTGGTCTCTAATCTGAGCTGCTGTTAACCTGCGATTTCTGAGGCTGGTGACTCGGATATACTTATCCTCAGAAGCAGAGATGACTCTTGGTCTTCTTTTCCTGGGGCGGTCCTCATGTGAGCCAGTTTCTTTGTAGCGCTTGATGGTTTTTGCAACTGCACTTGGGGACACTTTCAAAGTTTGCCCAATTTTTCGCCTGCTATTTAAAACTGTGGTTCTCTGTCAGACATATCACCTATAAGAGTGTTCCAAAATCATCCATTTCTTCCATTTTCATTTTGTTGCAGTGTGTCGGTCAAGCTATTCACACTAGGTGACTGTGAAGAATAGTATTAGTAAATTACAGACCTGCTATTTAAAACCATGGTTCTCTGTCAGACATATCACCTATAAGAGTGTTCCAAAAGCATCCATTTCTTCCATTTTCATTTCGTTGCAGTGTGTCGGTCAAGCTATTCACATTAGGTGACTGTGAAGAATAGTATTAGTAAATTACAGGCCTGCTATTTAAAACCGTGGTTCTCTGTCAGACATATCACCTAAAGAGTGTTCCAAAATCAGCCATTTCTTCCATTTTCATTTTGTTGCAGTGTGTCGGTCAAGCTATTCACAATAGGTGTCTGTGAAGAATAATATTAATAAATAACAGGCCTGCTATTTAAAACCGTGGTTCTCTGTCAGACATATCACCTATAAGAGTGTTCCAAAATCAGCCATTTCTTCCATTTTCATTTTGTTTCAGTGTGTCAGTCAAGCTATTCACAATAGGTGTCTGTGAAGAATACTATTAATAAATTACAGGCCTGCTATTTAAAACCGTTGTTTTCTGTCAGACGTTTCACATATAACTGCGCTCCAAAATCAGCTTTTTCTCATGAACGTGGAAAATATTGTCCTACATTTAAAATGGGCAAGGTGCATGGCAAGGGACCGGAAAGTGGACGTGATGGTGATGGTGCATGCAGAGGCCGAGGACAAGCATCAAAGCACCCGATTAAGTGGGCCGAACCACAGGGTTCAGAAACAGTGTTCGCGGATGACACCACTGCTTCTTCCGCTGTTGTGCGTGCATGCCAATTCCCTGTCCATGGTGCATGCCAAGATGCCTCCCACCCTGCACGTATCAGTGCACACTCTCAACTATCACCATCAGCAAGCATGTCCACGTCCTTGTCCCAGTGCAGCGTTCAGTTGTCTCTACCCCAGTCCTTGGAACGCAAGCGCAAACATGCAGCCAACGCCCCACAGGCCACAGTACTAAATTCACACATTTCGCGACTGCTTGCTCTCGAAATGTTGCCTTTTAGGCTCGTGGAGATGGAAGCTTTCCGCAACCTGATGGCAGCGGCCGTCCCTCAGTACTTGGTCCCCATCCTTCAATATTTCTCCCTGTGTGCCGTCCCCGCATTACATGAGCATGTGTCCCACAACATTAGACGTGCACTCAACAATAGTGTTGAGCCACCCCCGTAGTGTTCGAGTTCGGTTCGGTTCATCGAACACCCGTGTGTTCGCCGAACTGTTCGTCGAACTGTTCGTCGAACACCTTCGAACACCATTAAAACCAATGGCAGGCAAACAAAAACACATAGAAACACATAGAAAACACCTTCAAAGGTGTCCAAAAGCTGACAAACTGCTCAGAAGACACAACTAACACATGGAAAAGTGACAAGTACATATAGTCATGCGAAAAGAAAAGAGGTGGAGGAGTAAAAGGAGGGGGAGACACAGATATAGGCATGTCATGCCCTTCTAAAATCCAAAAAGTGAGAAGCCGACACGTTCAGTCCGCTCCTGCCCGTGCCACCTCCGTGTCGCCGGGTTTGTGCCAGAGCCGCGGTGAACCCTGACGACCAGCCCCCCTCTCCCAATACTGGTGCCTGTCCGCTGGTGGGTCGAGCGAGCCCCCCTGTGGTGGAGGCAGCTCTAAGCTTTTAAATTTAAATTGTCTCTCTAATTTGAATGAATACACTTTAAATCCATTTACAAGGATCTATTAGAGGGCAAGTCTCATGCCAGCAGCCGCGTAATTCCAGCTCCAGTAGCGTCCACTAAAGCTGCTGCAGTTAAAAAGCTTTTATAAGGATCGAGCTCGGCTGTCCACCGCAAGGCATCCTACTGTCAGTCCCAGCCCCTATGCCTTGGGGTGCCTCCTGATGCTCTTCACTGAGTATCCCGTGGTCCCGAAGCATTTCCTTTGAAAAAAATAAGTGTCCAAACTACAGGTGGTGTAGCTTGCTTAACAGCCGGGATAATCCGCTGACTAGCAGACACTGCTACTAGGCACAAAGTATTTCCTGGGCTAGATGCAGTTAAAAATTTGTAATTAGATACTCTCGTTGGATGCTGAGAAAGCATTCCATAGAGTCTCCTGGCACGCCATATATGATTCTCTTAAAAAGCTTGGGGTAGGGGTCTAGGGGACCCTTTTATAGCCAAAATCACGGCCCTGTATCGCAATACGTAACCTAGGCTGAAGATAAATGGAACTGTAGCACCCTGAGGGCTCGGTTGCTACAGAGGTATTGCACCTCACCCAGAGGTGTGATATCTCACTCTCAGGTAAGGATGTAGTGTGGATCAGGACCCGACACCTGCATGCATTACACCACATTGCCGTGGGGCAGGGCGACCAATATGCCCCTGAGATGGGCACGACAGTCCCTGTCCCTGGCTGGAGTGGGGGGAGGGAACACTGAGGAAGGGGAACCCTGTAGTGCAGGAGCAGGGAGGAAGCAGTTCCTGGGTGCATTGAGAAGGGAGTATAAAAGGTGGGCACCATCTTAGTTCAGTGCAGAGAAGTCTGAGCAGAAGTGGCAGGGAGCAGGGGCTCTGCATGAGCTCTGCTCCGGAGGCGGGCCTAGTAACAGAGGCCCATGCCTGGAAGAGGGAGAAGGAAGGAAGAGGAGCGGAGAAGGCTCCAGGAACGAGGAACGAAGGGATCCCAGGGGTGCGGACGGGCGAGTCGCCACCGCACGCCCGAATCCACCTGCGTGGAGAGGTCAGGCCAAAGGGGGAGACCGGTCCCCGAAACTAGTGGAGGCAGGAAACGACCCTCAGCTAGAAACAGGAGGCTGTGACATTTTATGTGGCGCAGCCCCTCGCTACACCCGCTAGGAAGGCACCAAATAGGGTCAGGGAAACTGGCGCCAAGTTTACCAAGAGGAGGCCCGAGGCAGCCGGACAGAAGGTTTGGTAAGAAAGGCCAGACAAAGAACACACAAAGGGGGTCCTGTGAAGCGCTCCAAAGTTATCTGGGAGTTGTCTGAGCCCCTCACCTGGTGAGCACAGTACGACGTGGGCAGCCGTTACCTGCAGACGTGGTCTGGATAATAAGAACTGTGAGTAAAGGCCCTGGACTGCATTACTGACTCCGTGTCGTTACTGCTGCTGCCCTGCACCATCACCCCCATCCTCCGCATACACTGCCCTGAGGCTATACTCCTCCCGTGGGGAGTTATGCTACGCTCTGCTGCACCCACAACACCAGCCTCAGCAGTCTGCCCTGGAGTAGCGGTTCACTCTGACCGCAATCCACGAGTGGCGTAGTCGAACATTTAAACATCAAAACCACATAAATAGTTCCGCCACTGGTTTGACCGCCCTGAGCCACGGAACCGGGTCGCCGCCACGGAGACTACAACCACCAGCATCCATCAAAAAGGGTCCGGCTCCGGGTGTCCCAAGGCCCAGGGGGCGCGTCAGAACATTTTCATCACCTTTCACAATCACCAATGGGACAAGGCAGGGATGTTCTCTGTCCCCTCTCTTATACATCCTAGTGACGGAGCACCTGCTCTCATCAATTCGCCATAACCCCAATATTAGGTGGATTGAGGTGGGAGGCACCGAGTACAAGTGCTCTCTATTTGCTGATGATGTCCTAGTATATATCACTCAATCACATATATCCATCCATGCTGTTATGGCTGAAATAGATCACTTTGTTACATGGTCAAATTTTAAAATCAATGCAGCGAAGTCTGAGGCCCTCGATGTCTCCCTCCCCAAATCCATATAGGATTCCATCCAGTCCAACTTTCCCTTTGCCTGGCCCTCACAGGGTATCAAATACTTAGGAATTCCTATTCATAGAGACCTCTCCCATCTATGTTATCTTAATTTTGGGCCCTTTATTGAACAACTCCATACAGACCACGGTTGGCAAGTTAGAACTGTAAGATTCACTACGTGAACCACTGGTGTTTTGTGGAAAAGCACATGTACACTGCGTTCCAAATTATTATGCAAAAAGTGTTTAGGAGTGATAAGGGAAGAATTTGTTTGTTTGTCAGTTAAACTCATTGATGGTGATGTGTGTCAGGGCTCTTTATATCACTGTAAGCAATTGCAGACACCTGTGCTAATTAGTTTGGCAGGTGTGTCCAATGAAAGACAAGACTACTTAAGAAGGCTGTCTCACATTATTAAGCAGCCTACATTTTCTGCCAAACTGGGAAAGAAAAAGGATGTGTCGGCTGCTGAGAAGCAACAAATTGTGGAGTGTTTAGGTCAAGGCATGACTACAATCAACATTGTGCGATGATCAGGATGAAGTGTCTTGGCAATCAAGAAGTATGTAGCTGATTCACAGTACACACGTGTGCGTGCTGATAAGGGCAAATTGAGGACTCTTTCCTACAGGCAATTACGTCAGGTTGAAAGAGCAGCGGCAAAAAAGCCTTGTCATAGCAGCAGACAAGTTTTTGAAGCTGCTGGTGCCTCCAACGTCCCCTGAACAACAAGATGCAGGGTCCTTCAGAGGTTTGCAGCTGTGCATACGCCATCCTGTCGACCTCCTCTATCCACTTCACACAAGCAGAAACGGCTCCAGTGGGCCAAACATTACATGAAGACTGATTTCAAAACTGTTTTGTTCACGGATGAGTGCCGTGCAGCGCTCGATGGTCCAGATGGATGAAGTGGAGGATGGCTGGTTGATGGACACCCCACGCAAACACGGCTACAGCGCCAACAAGGAGGAGGTGGAGTAATGTTTTGGGCTGGAATCATGGGGAGAGAGATTGTCGGCCCCTTTAGGATCCCTGAAGGCGCTAAAGATGAACTCCATAATGTATGTGGATTTTCTCAAACAGCACTTCCTGCCATGGTTCAAGAAGAAGAACCGTGTATTTCACAGCAAGATCATTTTTTTGCATGATAATGCACCATCTCATGCTGCACATAAAACATATGCATCTCTGGCTGATATGGGCATAAAAGGCGACAAACTTATGGTGTAACCCCCATGCTCCCCTGACCTCTACCCCATTCAGAACCTTTGGAGCATCATTAAAATGAGTGTCTATGATGGCGGGAGGCAGTTCACATCTAAGCAACAGCTCTGGGAGGGTATTCTGTCCTCATGCAAAACAATTGAAGCAGAAACCATCCAAAACCTGACAAATTCAATGGACGAGAGAGTTCAGAAGCTCCTTTCGAACAAGGGGTCCTATGTGAAAATGTAACATCACCTAGAATAAAGTTTTGAGTTGAAAACTGTTTGATTTCAGTTTCTAACAACCTGCTAATGCTTGTAATTTCAAAAATGACCATTTTTTTGGTCTTTATTAAAATGAAAAGGTTGATCGAAAAGTTTGGGGGATCTAAGAGTGTGGCAACCCAGTAGTCATGATTACTTCGAATTCTGACAATATGAGGGTCATGCTGCAGGTAGTGCAGCAAGAAGGCACTTATGTGTCTTGCGCATCTCGGAGCCCCAAAATTACTTACCGGGCTAGATGCAGCTAAAAATTATTATTAATTTTAAATCTGGTGAAGCTTTAGTATAGATGGCCTAATAGGATCAGTGCTGCACACTGCTACAAAGCCCAAATTATTTTCCAGTCAAGATACAGATAAACATGATTAGTAATTTTAAATCTGGTGGAGCTTATTATAGATGGCCTAATAGAATCAGTGCTGCACACTGCTACAAAGCCCAAATTATTTTCCAGCCAAGATACAGATAAACATGATTAGTAATTTGAAAGCTTAAAACGGTAGGTAGGGTGATTTTAACCAATCATCAAGCTTTTACTCTCCCCAGGATGACACAGGGGTAGAAAAGTCGTTTCGGATCCATGATTTGTTCATCTTTATGAACGTGAGTCTGTCTACATTATCAGTGGAGAGCCGCGTGCGCTTATCTGTCAGCACACCACCAGCAGCGCTGAACACACGTTCAGACAGAACGCTGGCTGCGGGGCATGACAAGATCTCCAAGGCGTAAGTGGCTAGCTCCGGCCATTTATCCAGATTGGAAGCCCAAAAAGAGCAAGGGTCCAGTGACACAGTCATGGCTTCAATGTTTACTTGGAGATACTCGTGTACCATCGTCTCTAGGCGTTGACTATGTGTCAGACTTCTTGTCTCCTGTGGCCTTGCAAAGGATGGGCTAAAAAAGTGGTGAAATGATTCCGCAAAATTGATGTTACCAGCAGATACTGTGGTTCTGTTACGGTCTGAGTGCTGAACACTTGACGGTCCCACGGTTGGCAAGTTGGAACTGTGAGATTCACTACGTGCACCACTGGTATTTTGTGGAAAAGCACATGTAAGATTCTGCAACAGTCTCTGCTGATACTCCTGCATGCGTGCATCCCTTTCTATGGCAGGAATAATTTCTGAAAATTTACTTTTGTACCGGGGATCTAACAGTGTGGCAACCCAGTACTCAGGATTATTTCTAATTCTCACAATTCGAGGGTCATGTTACAGGTAGTGCAGCAAGAAGGCACTCATGTGTGTTGCGCATCCAGGAGCACCAAGTCCCTGTTGTGTTGGTGGCGAGGTAACAATCATGCTTCCTTCCTCTGTCCTCTCCCCCCAACCTCGCACAACAGAAATGTGATCAAGGTCTCCCTCATCTGATGAGTCTTCCATCAGTTCGACCTCCACTTCTTCCTGGGCTCCTGCACCTTCCTCACTAGTTTGGCTGCTACCATGCGCCCTGGTAAAACCATCTCCCCCACCCTCACATGCCTGCCGCCTTGGTGCTGCCGACCGTCTGGACCTTGCAGATGTTAGCCCTTCCGCATACAACTCCTCCTCCTCTACTTCCTCCACCTCCTCTTGTGCCACCACCTGACTCCGAATTCTGTTTAACATGTGCTCCAGCATGTAAATCACCGGAATAGTCATGCTGATAATGGCATCGTCAGCACTAAACATCTTCGTCGCCATTTCAAAACTGTGCAGAAGGGTGCATAGGTCCCTGATCTGAGACCACTCCTCCAGCGTGATTTGCCCCACCTCTGGATCTCGTTGGCCCAGGCTATACGTCAGAACGTATTACACCAGGGTTTGTCGGTGCTGCCACAGTCGCTGCAACATGTGCAGAGTTGAATTCCACCGGGTAGGCACATCGCGTTTTAGCCAGTGAAGTGGCAGGCCCAACGACTTCTGTAGAGATGTAAGTCGCTGAGCTGCGGGATGTGAACGACGGAAGTGAGCACACAGCGACCGTGCCCTCTGCAGAAGGCCATCTAGTCTGGGATAGTGGGCTAAAAATTGCTGGACAACCAGGTTCAACACGTGAGCCATACAAGGCACGTGTGTGACATTGCCCCGGTGAAGGGCCGCACCCAGGTTTGCAGCATTGTTGCACACGGCCTTCCCTGGTTTCAGGTCCAGTGGAGACAACCATTCATTAAATTGGTTCTCCAGAGCTGACCACAACTCCTCAGCTGTGTGACTCACATTTCCCAGACATTTCAATGTAAAAACCGCCTGATGACGTTGAGCCCTACTGCCAGCATAGTAAGGAGGTGTGCAGGATCCCTTCTGCGCAGTTAGAAAGCTTGTGGCATGACCAGACAGGCTTTGGGTGCAGGTGGAAGACCGAGAGGAGGTTGAGGAGGCAGAAGCAGTGGAGGAACTTTGACATAAAGAGGATTGACGCACAACTCGTGGGGACGGCAAGACTTGGACAGCAGCCCCTTGTCCTGCTGTCACCATAGTTACCCAGTGCCCAGTCAGCGACATGTAACGCCCCTGTCCATGCCTACTCGTCCAAGTGTCTGTGGTGAAATGCACCCTGTCACACACAGAGTTTCTCAAAGAAGCGGTGATATTGTGTGCGACATGCTGGTGGAGCGCAGGCACACCTTTCTTTGAGAAGTAGTGCCGACTGGGCGTCTGGTACTGGGGCACTGCGACGGACATAAGGTCTCGAAATTCCTCTGTGTCCACCAGGCGGAAAGTCAGCATTTCTGTAGCCAAGAGCTTGCAGATGGTGAAATTCAACTTTTAGCTTTCTCATGGCTAGGAGGAAATGGTCTTTTACTTGTCCACATCTGATGGACCGAAGGCTGGCTATTGTGCTTAGACGGGGTTGATAAAGGTGTCCCTGGCAAACTGCCGGTCTGTGAGGAAGATGCAGGTGGACATGTTAGTTTGCCTTGATCCAAAGGTGGTGCTATCGATGTCGGACAGCGCTCAACACCAGCTGGTGTTACCACCTCCAAAGAAAATGATGACCTGCCAATCACGCTGGCTGTTGCGGGTAAAGAGGTGGCAGGTCTGCGCCCCAAAACAGGTGTGACTGCTGTCCCCCCAGTCACAGAGGATGAAGAGGCCGCGGATGCACAAGATATGGCAGACGGTGGTTGGCCCGACCGGCTAGGCCGCATTGTAGCACACTGAGCTTCCCACTGCAACTTATGCTTCATGTCCATGTGCCGGTTCATGCATGAAGTACTCAAACTATGTATTTTTTGGCCTCTACTTAGCTTTTGCTGACAAATGTTACAGATAACACGAGTTGGGTCATCTTTATCGATCTGAAAAAATGCCCAGGCTATGCAAGGCTTAACACTCATGCGACCTGAAGAGCCACCACGACTTGTGGTGAGAGGCAGAGTTGTGTTTGAGGATGCAGTTGTTGACGTGCTTCCAGTACTACGTCTCTGTCCAGGAAGGCGCAACCTGACCTCGTCGTCACTAGCATCTTCCTCCACCTCCTCTGCTGACCTCATCTCTTGGCTGACTGTGGGTTGACAGTAAGTGGGATCTCCAACCTCATCATCATCACCCTGTGCGTTATCACACCCGTCGTCCTCAGAGCCAACCTGTTCCTGCCCTGACAAAAAACTAAAGTTGTCGCTCCAATCAGGTATTTGAGTCTTATCATCGTCTTCCTCATTGTCTCCACCAACAGGAGTTACAGTTTGGGAATGAGGGTCTACATTATGGTCAGAACCTTCTGCGTCTGGTCCTGGATCCGACTCATAAAGATTCTGGGCATCAGTGCAGATCATTTCCTCGTCTGGATTCACAGAAGCGCTGGAGTCGACCTCTGATTCCCAGGCTATAGTATGAGTAAACAGCTCTGCAGACTCAACCATCTGTTCTACCTCATACTCAGACGGGCAGCTGGAGATTTGGGAGCTGTGAGGAAGCAAGTGCGATTGGGGTGACACCTTTGAGGACTGGAGTATTTGTGATGTTGAATTTGATGTGGAGGAGAGCCCACTTAAAGGAGCACTTGATATCCGTTGAAGCACCTGCTGTTTTTGTGCCTCATCTGGAAGTTGTAGCGATTGGCGTGGCCGTAAGAAAGGGATCTTATCACATTGTCCGCTAAAAGAAGTAGACATTTTAGTTTGGCTGGAAGATGGTCTTTCTTCTGCAGATGTTACTGTTGCTTTAACACCTACCCCACGGACACAACCTTTTTTCCCCTTCCCAACACGCCTATTCCCCTTTCCACCAGCAGCAGGCCTTTTCCACTCATTTTGGTGGTTAACTAATTCACAACTCTGGAGTTGTTTGCACAAAAACACAATGGATGGGAACGGAGCAGAGCTGAGTGGTCAAACTGTGGTATTAGGCCAAAACTATTGGCTGGGTTAGATGCAGAAAAAAATTATATTCAATTTGCAACCTGATGGAGGTCAGTATAGATGGACTAATAGAACAAGTCCCACACACAGCTAGAAGCCCAAATATTTTTTCAGAGGTAGATGCAGAAAAATTTTTTTTTCAGTTTGCAACCTGATGGAGGTCTGTATAGATGGATAAATAGAACAAGTCCCACACACAGCTACAAGCCCAATATTTTTTCAGAGGTAGATGCAGAAAAAAAATATATTCAGTTTGCAACCTGATGGAGGTCAGTATAGATGGACTAATAGAGAAAGTCCCACACACTGCTAGAAGGCCAAATATTTTTTCAGAGCTAGATGCAGACAAAAAATTATTTTGAATTTGCAACCTGATGGAGGTCAGTATAGGTGGACTAATAGAACAAGTCCCACACACTGCTAGAAGGCCAAATATTTTTTCAGAGCTAGATGCAGAAAAAAATTATATTCAGTTTGCAACCTGATGGAGGTCTGTATAGATGGATTAATAGAACAAGTCCCACACACAGCTAGAGCCCAAATATTTTTTCAGAGGTAGATGCAGATAAAAATTATTTTTAATTTGCAACCTGATGGAGGTCAGTATAGATGGACTAATAGAGAAAGTCCCACACACAGCTAGAAGCCCAATATTTTTTCAGAGGTAGATGCAGAAAAAAAATATATTCAGTTTGCAACCTGATGGAGGTCAGTATAGATGGACTAATAGAGAAAGTCCCACACACTGCTAGAAGGCCAAATATTTTTTCAGAGCTAGATGCAGATAAAAATTATATTCAATTTGCAACCTGATGGAGGTCAGTATAGATGGACTAATAGAACAAGTCCCACACACAGCTAGAAGCCCAATATTTTTTCAGAGGTAGATGCTGAAAAAAATATATTCAGTTTGCAACCTGATGGAGGTAAGTATAGATGGACTAATACAACAAGTCCCACACACAGCTAGAAGCCCAATATTTTTTCAGAGCTAGATGCAGAAAAAAATTATATTCAATTTGCAACCTGACAGAAGTCAGTATAGATGGACTAATAGAATGATGCTATGCCCAAAAGATTTTACTTCACTAGGTGCAGTAAAAAAATTGGTATTCTATACACAGGTGGTATATCTTGCAGCACAGATAGGCTACTCCACTGACTAACACACTCTGCAATAGGCCAAAAAGGATTAGCTTTGCTAGATTCAGCCAAATGCTGTGAAAAAAACTTGCACAGCACTGGCACAGACCTGCCTGGCAAAAACTTATAGGAACTGATTTAACCTAGTCCTGAAAAGGACTCCAATTACAATTAGTCTTTACTCCCACAATCTATCTATTTAAGAGCACAGACCTGCCTGATAAAAGTCGTAGGAAATGCTGTAACCTAGTCCTTAAAAGGACTGCAATCACAACTATTCCCTACTCCCAAGCTATCTGTAGATTTGTGCGAAAATTGGCTTGAAATTAACAAGGTATAGCGCACACAGCAACAGCGGTGCCGTCTAACATGCAGCTGCAGCAGTGAGAAAATGGTGGCGACGGGGAAAATGGCTTGGTCTTATAGGGCAAGGACATGTGACATACACTGCCAATGACACATGCCCTTGCTTGTGTGAAAAAAAGCACTTCGCTCCGTGTGTGCGCTGCTGATAGGCTGACAGATTGCACCTCCCCACTGTAAATGCGGGAAAGAGAAAATAAAAATGGAGATCTTCATTGTTCCTGCAGAGATCCATCCCCTGCCCCTCCCCCCACCCCGCTGTACACTCAAACTGCGTATTAACATTAATTTTCATCATTACTGAGAAAAAATCCAGTTATGATTTTGGTGCACGAACAGTTATCGAACATAACCTCGAACAGCCGAATTTTTCTCAAATTGTTCGTGTTCGCCGAACGGCTCGAACACCGCCCAAAACAGCTCGAATTTGAGATTGGCGAACAGTTCGAGTAGAACAACGCTCATCTCTACTCAACAACGCAGTTACTTGGAAAGTCCACTTAACTACGGACATGTGGACAAGTGCTTATGGGCAGGGACGGTACATCTCGCTGACGGCACACTGGGTTAATATAGTGGAAGCCAGGACCCAGTCGGACCTTGGGACGGAACACGTCCTCCCGACACCAAGGATTGCGGGCCCTGGGTCAGTCAAGGTTTCCCCCACATTCTACAGCTCCTGCACCTCCTCCTCCTCCTTTTCTTCATACTCCATCTCCGAAATGACCTACCAACCAGCCTGCCATCTCAATGCCATTCCAGCATGGGAGAATTCTCCTGCTCATGCGGTGACGTAATTTGCCGGCACCGCTTCAGCAGGAGAATTCTCCCACGCTGTCAGTGACGTGCATGAGGTAAGCTGAGTTCATTGGACATGAACTCGGCTCATCTGGATGTCGTCACAGCCAGACACTGAGGAGCTTTAATGAGGAGCTTCTCAGTGTCTGCGACATAGCAAGCTAGATGGCAGCTTTCTGCTACGTTCCAGCCTGTCATGTCAATGTAGCAGAGCTGAAGCCATCCTGGGATCCATGGAAAGGTAAGGATGAGGTTGGTTTATTATTTTACTTTTATTTCAGGAGATCGTTGGCTTCAGCTGGAATGGGCGTAACAGTAAGTAGAGTTTAATTTAGAACATTAAAGTATTGTGTCTTTATTCCTATTAAAGGACTTTATTCTGGGTGTTTGTGGTTTTTTTTTAACTTTCACTATGGGGTTAGTAATGGGGATGTCTTATAGACGCCTCTCCATTACTAACCTGGGCTTGATGTCAGCTGGCATTATAAGCTGACATCAACCCCAACCCTATTACCCCACTGCCACCGCTACAGGGCAGTGGGAAGAGCGAGGCTAAGTGCCAGAATTGGCACATCCTATGGATGCGCCATTTATGGGGAGGCTGAGGGCTGGTGTTTCTAGTCTGGGAGGGGGCCAATATTCATGGTACCCTTCCTGGGCTATTAACATCAGCCCCAAGCTGTTTGCCTAGCCTTTGCTAGCTATTAAAATAGGGGGACCCCACGTCATTTTTTTTGGGTCCCCCATTTTAATAGCTAGTAAAGGCTAGGTATTCAGCTGGGGCTGATATTAGTAGCCTGGGAAGCTCCGTGGCTATTATCCCCTTCCCAGGCTTCAAACATCTGCCCCAGCCGTCTGATTAACCTCCCCTAGAGACTAAAATTACGGGGAACCCCACGCCAATTTTTATTTTCAATAAATCCTTTATTTTAACACTAAATGACAAGTACAGTAACCAACACTGTCACTGTACTTATTATATATGTGACTGACATGTTTCTATCTATCTAATCTATGTGTGATGCTCTATTCTTTCTATTCTAAATTGTCGGGTACTGATGTATGCCGCTGATGAATTGTCAGCTTTTTTAAAGAGACGGGTGCATGAAAATCGGAGGGCACTAGTGAGTTCCAAGTGCCCTGTTATGTTTTTCATGCACCCTCCTATATACCCTGCCTGCCTGTCTGCCTATATATTCTGCCTGCCTGACATTTAAGTGAGCACTGTTCCCATTGATTTGGGCAATTTTTGACCTTCTGCAGACCGCCGGGGGGGACCACCATAAAAATGCTCAAGTTTCCCATAGACTTACATTGGGCTCGTTGCTTGGGTCGAGCACCAGAGTATTCCAATGTGCTCGACTCGAGCTTCGAGCACCCGAGCATTTTAGTGCTTGCTCATCACTAATGACTACATTACTTTGCTTTTCCAAACCATTGAAACACATCTTTCTTATCATTAAGAATTTTTCCGGCTTTAGTGACAGACATCAAAATGGAACTCTACAGACCCCATTATAATTCAATAAAAGTCAATGGAGTCCATTGGGCACTATTGTTCTCCCTTGTACATAAATGTAATAAAACAAGCCATGATGCAAATGTGAACCGAATTGTGAAAAAGTTGCCTATGAGTTCACAGAAATGCATATTAACTGCTTTCACATCTCACATTCCCTTTTCTGTGGTTCCTCTAACTAAGATATATTTTGTAATATAGTATCTGATCTATGGCACCATGAAAATAAAAAGGGAAAAAGAATTCCATGGTATTAGCGCTATGAATTCCACCCTTATTGAGCCATGACAATACCACATTCATTTTACAACATATATATTCAAACTTTGATGCGCACATTGAAGTGAGTCTGTCAAGCTTCTGGTAAATTTTAAAATTAAGAATATTTTTTTTTAATTTTATTTTTCTCACCAAAATATTGGAAAATGTGAATAGATAAATAATTGTGAAACGTTATTTTGAGGGACAACTACATAAAAGATTTTTCAATTTATGAAGATTTTTTTTAAAAGGTCCATTCAATAAGAGACACCAGTGACTGACACTGTCTCATACTTCTGAGAGCAGATACAGTTTCTTTACCCACAGGAATTTTTTATGCCCTCCATTAGTTGTGCTCAATTTTGCCAAATCCAAGAAAATCATGGATGCACTCCGTAATCACAGTTCTTTAACTTCTTTTGTTTCCGTTACAGAAAACAAGAGAAAAAGTTGCAGGTGAGGGTAAGTGGCGCACAGAAGCATAGCATAAGTGCAGGACTGTGCAAAACAGTGTGAAACATCATAATTGAATTACCATATTACCCAGAGGGTAAATAAACCCAAGTTTAAGGATGCATTAAAACATGACTTTTATTTTATACTTTTTTTTAAAAATTGTAGTAAATTAATTAAAAACACACTAGTGTGCCAGTGTTTTAAGCATACTGATTCAGGTTCTGTATAATCATATATTCATCATGACTTCAGTTCATGAATTATAGATTGATTCAGCTGAATTACAGTTCCTAATATATACTGTAGATTGTTCTTAGTAGCACTAGGGGTACCAATGTATGTGTTAGCAACAGTAATTCAGCCGAATCAAACTATAATTCATGAACTGCAGTCATGATGAATATATGATTACACAGAACTTGAATCAGTATGCTTAATGAATAAGATAGATCAAATTGATCATAAATAGGACAGAGAAAACACTGGCACACTAGTGCGTTTTTTATTCATTTACCGCAATTTTTTTTAAAAAAAGTATAAAGTAAAAGTCATGTTTAGTGCATCCCTAAACTTGGGTTTATTTACCCTTCAAGTAATATGGTAATTGGAATATGTTATCCCTATAGGGGCGTGTACACCATTTGTGCATCCCTCCCCATAACTTGCAATTTTTGGACCTGTTTACTGTAATGGAAATAAAAGAAGTTAAAGGGTTATTCTTAAGTTGTTTCCTAAGCAGCTCAGAGCTCAGCAGTCTCCTTACTTCCTGGTTTCTTGCAGGGCGGGTACCCATTATTGAGTGACAGGTCTGATGAGTAGCAGAGCTGTAGTATGTATAGAAGCTCAGCACAAGTTCTGCAGAAAAACATTCAACTATCAGTGGTTTGTTCTGAGTCAACATTAATATCACTGAATTTAGACATAGAAATAACAGAGCATTTAAACAGCACGGGGATCAGTGAGAGCTGTGATTAGGAGAACTACTCTAGGAGAAGTAGATGCTGGGTACTGGTGATTTATAATAGCAGCTTGTCAGGACCTGAGAGGGAGGAGAAGGGAAATGAGCAGCAAACTCCTGTATAGAAATCATTGGACTGAAGAGAGGTAGCTGGGATATTAGGAATTAACTTCTCTCCTGGAATGTACAATGCACACTCGGCCAGGGTCTGAACAGGCACTAGTGACCATGCTAAAAGGAAACTATCTGTACACTATAAAAGATAAAAGCTCTAACAGCAGGATAATAAAAGTAGATAGAAAAATCAAATCAATGTTAAACTTGCTTATTGTCATCAACTAATTGAAACAATATAATAACTTGATAATAACCCTTTAAAGGACTCTGACCAGTGAGAGCCAATATATTCATGCAATTTTATTAGAATATGTGGATATTTTTGGAGTCGTTCCAATGGAAGTGTGCTTATTCAATAAAAGGCACATTCTTCTTAATCAAGACTGGCATTCACAATGGTCTTGATGAATCAGAGCAGAAGAGTTGCGATGATTTGTGTCTTATTGGTGCTTATAAACTGAACTCGGCGTTAAGGAAAGAAACATCATTTGGAGGAAAAAAAGTAAATGATGCTGTAAAAGATAAGAAGAGAAGCTGTGTTAAATGGATATTCCTGTTTAAACCAATATTCAACTGTCCACTGTGTGATTTTGCTGTGATTTTTTTTTGTGTTTCTTATTTTATAACACAACATAACATGCTTTAGGTATGGATTTATCTTTCCATGTTTCCACATACTTCTGAATAGGAAAAAAAAAAGACATCACAGATGCATTTCAAAGGTGTTTAATAAAAAAAAATGCCATCAAAAACCGCTTGTAAAAAATTCATAAAATTCTTGCCATTTTTTTAAAAGCACCAAATTGTGCGTCACATTACCTTGTAGAAAAATGGTGATAAGTGTAAATAATAATTAATGTGAAGTTCATGTTTCCCATTTATAATCACAAGACAGTCTAGAACCTGCTGACAGGGTTCGGGAAAAGCAGGGAATTTGCTACTTGGAGTGTATCAGATAATTATAGTGCATGATAATGAAATTAATCCTCTAACATTTCCTTTACTAAATAATATTTTTAGATAGGATCTAGTATGCAAAGCAAAAAAATTTGTTTGATATGATGACATACAGGATTTTTATACACTCAATATGTCAAATATTTTTGGAAAAATATGAAAGAAATTAGGTTTGCGCTATGTTTCACTTAGTTTATATGCATGTACAATATTCCTAAACAGACATGTACCAAGTCGAGGAATATGGAAAATTACACTAATTTTCAGTGCATCAATTTTTAGTAATGTTTCCCCAAAATGGTCCCTAGTGGCAGCGAGGATATATCATACCCTAAATCACAAAATGTTATAAAATAGTATTGGCCTTTAAGTAATGTTGTGTCAAGTTTAGTGCGATTTATTGTGTGCACCATCTTGATAAAAAAGTGACCATTTTTCCAAACTCCTAGGCAACATCATTAGAGATGAATGAGTCTGTTGAGATTTGATTTCAGCAGATCTCTCAAATTTGGCAATGAAATTCAATTCTATTGTCATCAAGGTTATTCAATGCATATTTAATGTTTCTAATTATTCTCTGGGGTCTCGCCAGACCCTAGAGCAAAATATCTGCATACTGTAAAAAAAAAAAAAGATAATATTCATCTCATGGCTCACCTGTCCCGCCACTTGCCACCCGCTTCTTTATGCAGTCCGTCCTCTTCTTACTGACATCTCCCAATGCTCATCATCCTCTTCGGGATTCTTCACTCAATGCTGGGGCTTCCAGCACTAAGCCTTAGACCTCACAACATGCTCTGTGACTTCACAATTTGCATTGCGATGTCTGAGTCCTATTAGGAATCAAAAGCACAGGCGTTGCATGAAGGCTAATGAGGATGACTTGCCCTAAGGAATTTTGGAAAAAAGAGACAAGACAGCGCAAAGGGTGGTGGCAGGATAGGTGAGTGAATTTTGAATTTTTTTGTCCCTTTATTGGTCCTCTACATTTCAGCAAAGTGTTGGCCAGCATAGGCGCACAAAGTAAAGTGAAAAAATTTCAGATTAAGGAAACTCCACATTTTTTGGTAAATTCAAGGAAAATTAAATTCTCCTTGAATAAATATGTTTATCACACGATTGACAAGTCTCCACCAAATGTAATACAGTGGTGGCCAAAAGTATTGGCACCCCTGCAATTCTGTCAGATAATACTCAGTTTCTCCCTGAAAATGATTGCAATCACAAATTCTTTGGTATTATTATCTTCATTTAATTTGTCTTGAATGAAAAAACACAAAAAGAATTGTCCTAAAGCCAAATTGGGGGTGGACAAAAGTATTGGCACTGTTTGAAAAATCATGTGATGCTTCTCTAATTCGTGTAATTAACAGCACCTGTAACTTACCTGTGGCACCTAACAGGTGTTGGCAATAACTAAATCACACTTGCAGCCAGTTAACATGGATTAAAGTTGACTCAACCTCTATCCTGTGCCCTTGTGTGTACCACATTGAGCATGGAAAAAAGAAAGAAGACCAAAGAACTGTCTGAGGACTTGAGAAACCAAATTGTGAGGAAGCATGAGCAATCTCAAGGCTACAAGTCCATCTCCAAAGACCTGAATGTTCATGTGTCTTCCGTGCGCAGTGTCATCAAGAAGTTTAAAGCCCATGGCACTGTGGCTAACCTCCTTAGATGTGGACGGAAAAGAAAAATTGACGAGAGATTTCAATGCAAGATTGTGCGGATGGTGGATAAAGAACCTCGACTAACATCCAAACAAGTTCAAGCAGCCCTGCAGTCCGAGGGTGCAACAGTGTCAACCCGTACTATCAGTCGGCGTCTGAATGAAAAGGGACTGTATGGTAGGATACCCAGGAAGACCCCACTTCTTACCCCGAGACATAAAAAAGCCAGGCTGGAGTTTGCCAAAACTTACCTGAGAAAGCCTAAAACATTTTGGAAGAATGTTCTCTGGTCAGATTAGACAAAAGTAGAGCTTTTTGGGAAAAAGCATCAACATAGAGTGTACAGGAAAAAAAAAGAGGCATTTAAAGAAATGAACACAGTACCTACAGTCAAACATGGCAGAGGTTCCCTGATGTTTTGGGGTTGCTTTGCTGCCTCTGGCACTGGACTGCTTGACCGTGTGCATGGCATTATGAAGTCTTAAGACTACCAACAAATTTTGCAGCATAATGTAGGGCCCAGTGTGAGAAAGCTGGGTCTCCCTCAGAGGTCATGGGTATTCCAGCAGGACAATGACCCAAAACACACTTCCAAAAGCACTATAAAATGGTTTGAAAGAAAGCACTGGAGACTTCTAAGGTGGCCAGCAATGAGCCCAGACCTGAATCCCATAGAACACCTGTGGAGAGATCTGAAAATGGCAGTTTAGAGAAGGCACTCTTCAAATATCAGGGACCTGGAGCAGTTTGCCAAAGAAGAATGGTCTACAATTCCAGGAGAGCATTGTAAGAAACTCATTGATGGTTACCGGAAGCGGTTGTTCACAGTTATTTTGGCTAAAGGTTGTGCAACCAAGTATTAGGCTGATGGTGCCAATACTTTTGTCTGGCCCATTTTTGGAGTTTTGTGTGAAATAATCAATGAATTGATTTTTGCTTCATTCTCTTTTGTGTTTTTTCCTTGCAAAAAAATTAAATGAAGATAATAATACCAAATAATTTGTGATTCCAATCATTTTCAGGAAGAAACTGAGTATTATCTGACAGAATTGCAGGGGTGCCAATACTTTTGGCCACCACTGTAGGTCAGTGGAGGTACTGAGCATCTGTTATAATAATCATGTGGCCTAATAAAGAAGTTGCTTGGGCAAAACATTTTAATGACCTATTCCTAGGATAATTCATCAATATTAAATCGATGGGGTTCTAATGCGCATCACCCCGATCGATCAGCTAGTATTTTCATCGGTGGCCACCCAATGTAAACATTCAATGTATAGCTGCCACTACCAACGATTGCTCAATATCTCCTATTTCTTTACATTACAGCTCTGTTCCATTTGTTGCAAAGTAAATAGCAACTGATACATGGCTGGATGCCCATGAATCTGATAATGATGACCTATAGTGTTGAGCGAGCATGCTCGACACTGCTCGGTACTCGCCCGAGCATCACGCTACTCGGGATGTTCGGCGAGCACTGATCATTTCCTGGTTACTCGGGCGGGAGCTCAGGTCTCCGCCCTGCATGTTTGGCGCTCTTTACAGAGGCAATGAACATGCAGGGATTGCCAGCCAGTCACTGTAATGCCGCAGCCATGTTGGTTGCGGGCATTACATTGATTGGCTGGCCACACAGCGTCACCTCGATTATTTAAAACCGGGCGCCGCCATCTTGGACACAGACGACCGGGATCAGACAGTGTAGGGACAGCGCTGCTGATTTAGGGAGAGATATATACTGCAAAATAGTTAGTGTCAGGTCTGTAAAGGCTGCCAAATCAAACAAACAGTCCTTCTCAGGATTAATATCCGTCCCAGATATCAGGCAAGCAGGCAGGCTGTATAGGAGATGCAGTGGTTATACCAGCAAATGCTACATTACAGTCCTGTGTGCTCCTGTTGCTGAAATTTATGGACTTAGCTCCAGGTCCTGGGGGGCCAGGAAAAATCCTATTTTTTTCATCTAAATGATCTTTTTTTTCCCCTCCTTCACACTGTACAAATACCCATCTTATTAACCTTTTGGTGTCCCCCCCCCCAAAAAAAAAAAAAAAAAAAAGTGTGTCCGTGACAGCTCAGACACAAATATATCTGTTTAAAATAGTCTGGTGTAGGCCAGAGAAATAGAAGTGTGGTTTTGCAGTTCCACGGATCAAACCTCTGTATTATCCACTTTTGGGCCATTTTTACCTAAAAAAAACTGTTTGAGTGTGTTGCTCACTGTTCAGCCGCAAATATATCTATTAAAAAAAGTCTGGTATACACCAGTAAATTTTAACTGTAGTTTTGCCGTTCCACGGTAAAAAATCTCTATTATCCTGCTTTTGACATTTTTTGCCATAAAGAAAAACATTAATAGTGTCTCCTGAATGTTCAGACACAAATATATCTGTTTAAAATAGTCTGGTATCGTCCTGAGAAACAGAAGTGTGGTTTTGCATTTCCATGGGTCAAATCTCTGTATTATCCTGCTTTTGGCATTTTTTCCGTAAAGAAAAACAGTAATAGAGCCTCCTGATTGTTCATACACAAATATATCTGTCTAAAAGAGTCTGGTGTAGGCCCGAGAAATAGAAGTGTGGCATTAAAACCATCTTGTTAATAAAGATGAGCGGTATTCGACTCAAACTGTTCGCCAATCTCAAATTCGAGCTGTTTTGGGCGGTGTTCGAGCCGTTCGGCGAACACGAACAATTTGAAAAAAATTCAGCTGTTCGAGGTTATGTTCGAAAACTGTTCGTGCACGTAAATCATAACTGGATTTTTTCTCAGTAATGCTGAAAATTAATGTTAATACGCAGTTTGAGTGCACAGCGGGGCGGGGGGAGGGGCAGGGGATGGATCTCTGCAGAAATAATAAAGATCTCCATTTTTTTTTCTCTTTCCCGCATTTACAGTGGGGAGGTGCAATCTGTCAGCCTATCAGCAGCGCTCACACGGAGCGAACTGCTTTCTTTCACACAAGCATGGGAATGTGTCATTGGCAGTGTATGTCACATGTCCTTGCCCTATAAGACCCAGCCATTTTCCCCGTCTCCACCATTTTGTCACTGCTGCAGCTGCTTGTTAGACGGCACCGCTGTTGCTGTGTGCGCTATACTTTGTTAATTTCAAGCCAATTTTCGCATAAATCTACAGATAGCTTGGGAGTAGGGAATAGTTGTGATTGCAGTCCTTTTTAGGACTAGGTTACATCATTTCCTACAACTTTTATCAGGCCGGTCTGTGCTCTTAAATAGATAGGTTGGGAGTAAAGACTAATTGTAATTGCAGTCCTTTTCAGGACTAGGTTACATCAGTTCCTATCACTTTTATCAGGCTGGTCTATGCTCTTAAATAGATAGGTTGGGAGTAAAGACTAATTGTAATTGCAGTCCTTTTCAGGGCTAGGTTACATCAGTTCCTATCACTTTTTGCCAGGCAGGTCTGTGCCTGAGCTGTGCAAGTTTTTTTCACAGCATTTGGCTAAATCTAGCAAAGCAAATCCTTTTTGTCCTCTTGCAGTGTGTGTTAGTCAGTGGAGAAGCCTATCTGTGTTGCAAGCTACACCACCTGAGTATAGAATACAATTTTTTTTACTGCACTTAGTGAAGTAAAACCTTTTGGGCATAGCATCATTCTATTAGTCCATCTATACTAACCTCCACCAGGTTGCAAATTCAATATAATTTTTTCTACATCTAGCTCTGAAAAAATATTTTGGCTTGTAGCAGTGTGTGGGACTTGTTATATTAGTCCATCTATACTAACCTCCACCAGGTTGCAAATTCAATATAATTATTTTCTGCATCTAGCTCTGAAAAAATATTTGGGCTTGTAGCAGTGTGTTTGACTTGTTCTATTAGTCCATCTATACTAACCTCCACCAGGTTGCAAATTCAATATAATTTTTTTCTGCATCTAGCTCTGAAAAAATATTTCTGCTTGTAGCAGTGTGTGAGACTTGTTCTATTAGTCCATCTATACTAATCTCCACCAGGTTGCAAATTCAATATAATTTTTATCTGCATCTAGGTCTGAAAAAATATTTGGGCTTTGGCTTGTAGCAGTGTGTGGGACTTGTTCTATTAGTCCATCTATACTAACCTCCACCAGGTTGCAAATTCAATATAATTCTTTTCTGCATCTAGCTCTGAAAAAATATTTCGGCTTCGGCTTGTAGCAGTGTGTGGGACTTGTTCTATTAGTCCATCTATACTAACCTCCACCACGTTGCAAATTCAATATAATTTTTTTCTGCATCTAGCTCTGAAAAAATATTTCGGCTTGTAGCAGTGTGTGAGACTTGTTCTATTAGTCCATCAATACTAATCTCCCCCAGGTTGCAAATTCAATATAATTTTTATCTGCATCTAGCTCTAAAAAAATATTTCGGCTTGCAGCCGTGTGTGGTACTCATTGTATTAGGCCATCTATACCAAGCTCCACCAGCTTTGAAATTAATAATAATTTTTAACTGCATCTAGCCCTGAAAATAATTTTTCTTCCCAATAGTGTAGCAATAGAAATATGGGGCGCGCGCCTGGCTAACAAAAATATATGCTTCATAACAAAAAACACCAGCCTAGCGCACTGCATTAATAAGATGGCATCATCGTCTCTCCCAGTGCTAGGCCTACTACGCCGGCTAGCATTCCTGTGCCTAAAACACAATCCATGGGTCCGCGCTAGCCACGATGCTGAGGGGTCTAAAGCTGCTGCTAACACTTTATCACAATTCAATTGGCAGATTTTCACAGAGCTCTTCCCCAATGCCCATCAACAGTTGCCCACCCTCCCTATGGGATCTAGTGGCGAATAGTTGATGCCATTAATCAGAGTGTCAGTTGCCCCGTCGACGTGGCAAGCATACGGTAAGGCATGGGAAGAGTGGTCTCGACTAGTAGCAGGCAGATGGGTTGACCAATGTGAACAAGCCAGGTCACAAGTCACCATAGAATTTCTCCACCAGCTTATGATGAGGGGCATATCAGGGGCGTCAGTGCAGCGGTGTCTGACCGGAGTAGCATTTCATTTCCAACTACTGAATTGGGGAGATGTGACAAAGATTCATCATCAGACTATCCATAAAAGGGTGGAAAAGGGGTCAACCAAGTCAGGAGTGTAGATGTCCCGTCCCGTGTCACTAAAACTGATTTCTCACATCATATCCCTAACACCATTAACATGACACTCACAATTTGAAGCAACACTACTGTCTACTGCATTTGCGATCGCCTTCTTCGGGGCGCTATGCATAAGCGAATTAGTCCCTCAATCCAAAATTTCCACCAGTGGAGGCTTATTACACCAGGACGTAGTCCTAGCCAATAATGCAATACGTCTACGCATACGCCAATCGAAAACGGTTCCAGTGGGCAGGGGCACTTGGGTACTTCTACAACCCACAAACGGTACACTGAGTCGGGTAACAATAGTAAAAACATATATAACCATGAGATCACAAAGTAATTTCTTCCTATCACACATTAAGGGAACGCCATTATCAAGATACCAGTTCCAAGCTATATTTAAAAAATGCATAACATCGGAAGGGAATCACCCCAAATATTACGGGACACACTCATTCCGCATAGGCGCGGCCACGGAAGCAGCAAGAGCAGGACTGTCAGAAACGGAAGTTCAGAGGAAAGGGAGATGGCGATACACGTGTTTGGCGAGATACATAAGACCGGACTTGCTATCCTAACATGGTTTGTTTCTTTTACAGGTGATGCTAAGCCAACTGTTTGGGTGATAGGCCACTCGTATATATATTGGGCAGAAAAAAGGACGAAAGTCTGCCCAGGAGGGAGGAAATTAGAGTTTCATAACACATATTTCAACTGGAGAGGTATTAGTGGCCTGCTATGGCCACAGGTACTATTGGAGGTAATCAAGGTAGGGAGAGAGGCAAGAGGTCTGGTCATCTTAGTTATACAGGCCGGGGGAAACAATCTAGGTCATCACAAGAGTGCATAACTAATGGCAATAATGAAACTAGACACTGAGCGCTTCAGAGAATTTTTCACAAAACTAACTATAGTATGGTCAGAGATTGTGCCGATAGCGGTATGGCAAGGTGCGCGAGACATCACGGCCATCGAACGGACAAGGCGGGTAATAAATATTCGGATGGCAAAATTTAGAAGAGACAGAGGCGGTGCAGTGATACGACTCCGACAACTGGAAGGAGATAAAGCAGTCCTCATACCGCCCGACGGTGTTCACTTAATGGATATTGGACTGGACATATACCTGTCAGGACTCCAGGACGGAGTGGAACAAGCGTTAAGAGTGATGGGTGGGGGTCAGAGTCCTGAATACGAGTACGCAGGATCCTCCGTGGCCTGGAAATAGAAAAGACATGTTGGAGAGTTACACTTGTTGGCCAACTTGCCGGAGTGGAGACCCAGGGCATGCTTTAGCAAGCTGAATTATTTTAGAAATAAAATGCCTTTCTAATGGAATGAGTATAAAGAGTTAATAAAGCTGTGACAGATCTTCACCCATCCAGTTGTAAGAGTTACATTATTGTATTGTCAAGTAAAGTGGGGCGGTAGGGAGGCTGAGCATCTGGGTTTGGTTGGGGGTCCCCACAGTCTGCCTAGGCTAGATGCATTTAAAAATTCTTACTAGATACACAGGCTGTGCAGCTTGCTTCACAGCTGGGCTACTATGCTCAAAGTTTTGCCTAGGCTAGATGCAGTTAAAAATTCTATGCTGACTAGCAGACACTAAAGCTTTGGAGCAGACCTCTGAGTAAACAGCTCTTCAGACTCAACCTTCTGTGTTACCCCAAGCCATAGTGTATGTAGTTTCTTACAGTTGAAAGGGGGGGAGCGACCCAACCCACCTGAAATTGACGATGCCAACGTCACGTAAGACACAGCAAGGGGACTCCAAAAAGAGTCTCCATTTTTTCCCAAAATTGTGGCACAGACACCACTTAAGTGGCATCAATTGCCCCAGAGTTGATTAAAACGGTTGGTGAGGTGATTTTACCAAATCCTCAAGCTTTTAGTCTCCCCAGGATGACACAGGGGTAGAAAAGTCCTTGCGAATCCATGATTTGTTCATCTTTATGAACGTGAGTCTGTCTATATTCTCAGTGGATAGCCATGTGCGCTTATTTGTCAGCACACCACGAGCAGCGCTGAACACACGTTCAGAGAGAACGCTGGCTGCCGGGCATGACAAGATCTTCAAGGCATGAGTGGCGAGCTCTGGCCATTTTTCCAGATAGGAATCCCAAAATGAGCAAGGGTCCAGTGACACAGTCATGGCTTCGATGTTCACTTGGAGATACTCCTGTACCATCTTCTCTAGGCGTTGACTATGTGTCAGACTTCTTGTCTCCTGTGGCCTTGCAAAGGATTGTCTAAAAAAGTGGTGAAACGATTCCACAAAATTGCTGTTACCAGCAGATACTGTGTTACTGTTACGGTTTGAGTGATGAAGACTCGACAGTCCCACGGTTGGCAAGTTAGAACTGTGAGATTCACTTCGTGCACCACTGGTGTTTTGTGGAAAAGCACATGTAAATTCGGCAACAGCGTCTGCAGATACTCCTGCATGCGTGAATCCCTTTCTATGGCAGGAATTATTTTGGCAAATTTACTTTTGTACCGGGGATCTAAGAGTGTGGCAACCCAGTAGTCGGGATTACTTCGAATTCTGACAATCCGAGGGTCATGTTGCAGGTAGTGCAGCAAGAAGGCACTCATGTGTCTTGCGCATCCAGGAGGACCAAGCCCTTGTTGTGTTGGTAGCGAGGTAAGAATCATGCTTCCTTCCTCTGCCTTCTCCCCCCAACCTCGCACAACAGAAATGTGATCAAGGTCTCCCTCATCTGATGAGTCTTACATGCCCATCGCCAGTTTGTCCCCCACTTCTTCCTCGGCTCCTGCACCTTCCTCAATAGTTTGGCTGCTACCATGCTCCCAGGTTAATCCCTCTCCCCCACCCTCCCATGCCTGTCGCCTTGGTGCTGCCGACCGTCTGGACCTTGGAGATGTTATCCCTTCTGCATACGACTCCTCCTCTACTTCCTCCACCTCCTCTTGTCCCACCACCTGACTCTGAATTCTGTTTAATGTGTGCTCCAGCATGTAAATCACCGGAATAGTCATGCTGATAATGGCATCGTCGTCAGCACTAAACATCTTCGTTGCCATTTCAAAACTGTGCAGAAGAGTGTGTGGCACCCCTGAGGGTTCAGTCACCACAGAGTTACTGCATCTCACCCAGAGGTGTGGTATCTCACCCTCAGGTAAGGAAGAAGTATGGCTCGGGACCCTAACACCTGCATCCAACACATACCCACAGTGGGGGTAGGGCGAGATTGCTCCTAAGGGAGAGCACAGTCCCAGGTCCCTAGCTGGCGGGAGGCTCCTATGTAGTGGGTGCTTAGGGGAGCAGCTTAGGGGAGCACATAACAGGGAGAGTATAAATAGGAAGCCATCTTAGAAAGAGCAAGCCAGTCAGAGGAGGAGAAGTGACAGGAGCAGACGCTCGGCATGAGCTCTGCTCCGGAGGCGGACCTAGCCTGGGAGGCCCAGGACTGAAGGAGAGAAGAGAGGAGTGGGAGCAGGAAGGCTCCAGGAACCGAAGGGACCCTAGGGGTACGGGCCGTGCAGAAGGCCACCCGTATGCCCGCTGCTACCAGGAGGTAGAGGGGTCAGGCCAGATAAGGGGAACCGGTCCCTCAACTAGCAGAGAAACAGCAAGGCTCAACTAGAAACCGGAGGCTGCAGCATTTCTTGTACTGCAGGCCAAAGTCCACACCAGTCTCACTAAGAAGGTAGCCACATAGGACCCAGGGGACAGAACACACGTCGCCCGCCAAGGCCCGAGGATACCGGATAGAAGTGTCACTGGGTGTGAGGTGCAGGGAGAAGGCCAGAGAAAGGACACACAGAAGGGGGTCCTGCTAAGTACTCCTGAGCTATCTGGGGGTGGACTGAGCCCCTCACTGAGTACGCACAGCACGACGGGGGAAATTGCTCTGATACCTGTAATGTGGACTGCAACAACTGTGAGTAAAGATCTTGGGACTGCATCACACGGAGTCTGTGTTCATTACCGACTCCCTGCACTACAACCACCATCTTCCACCACACTGCCCTGAAGCTACACTCTTCCTGTGGGGAGTAATAATACCATTGCTGCAAAACCACCAGCTTCAGAGGACTGTTCTGCAGCGGTGGCCCCTTTGGACACACTCCACAGGTGGCGTAGTCGGACATTATAAAACCCATATATACAAATTACCCTTGGATTGACCGCCCTGGGTCCCGACCAGGTCGCTGCCACAGTGACTACAACCCCCAGCATCTACCGGCCCGGCTCCAGGGAACCCACGGCCCAGGGGGCGCGTCAACTTCATAGGTCCCTGATCTGAGACCACTCCTGCAGCGTGATTTGCCCCACCTCTGGATCTCGTTGGCCCAGGCTCTACGTCAGAACTTATTGCACCAGGGCTTGTCGGTGCTGCCACAGTTGCTGCAACATGTGCAGAGTTGAATTCCACCTTGTCGGCACATCGCGTTTCAGCCGGTGAACTGGCAGGCCCAACGACTTCTGTAGAGATGTAAGTCGTTGAGCTGCGGGATGCGAACGGCGGAAGTGAGCACACAGCGATCGTGCCCTCGGCAGAAGGCCATCTAGTCCGGGATAGTGGGCTAAAAATTGCTGGACAACCAGGTTCAACACGTGAGCCATACAAGGCACATGTGTGACATTGCCCCGGCAGGTTTGCAGCATTGTTCCACATGGCCTTCCCTGGTTGCTGGTCCAGTGGAGACAACCATTCATGAAACTGGGTCTCCAGAGCTGGCCACAACTTCTCAGCTGTGTGACTCACATTTCCCAGACATTTCAAAGTAAACACCGCCTGATGACGATGAGCCCTGCTGCCAGCATAGTAAGGAGGTGTGCAGGATTTCTTCTGCGCAGTTAGATAGCGGGTGGCATTACCAGACAGTCTTTGGGTGCAGGTGGAGGACCGAGAGGAGGTTGAGGAGGCAGAAGCAGTGGAGGAACGTCTAGATAAAGAGGATTGATGTACAACTCGTGGGGACGGCAAGACTTGGACAGCAGCCCCTAGTCCTGCTGTCACCATAGTTACCCAGTGCCCAGTCAGCGACATGTAACGCCCCTGTCCATGACTACTCACCCAAGTGTCTGTGGTGAAATGCACCCTGTCACACACAGAGTTTCTCAAAGAAGCGGTGATGTTGTGTGCGACATGCTGGTGGAGCGCAGGCACACATTTCTTTGAGAAGTAGTGCCGACTGGGCATCTGGTACTGGGGCACTGCGACGGACATAAGGTCTCGAAAATCCTCTGTGTCCACCAGGCAGAAAGGCATCATTTCTGTAGCCAACAGCTTGCAGATGGTGAAATTCAACCTCTTAGCTTTATCATGGCTAGGAGGAAATGGTCTTTTACTTGTCCACATCTGAGGGACCGAGGGCTGGCTGTTGTGCTTAGACAGGGTTGAGTAGAGTGTCCCCAGCAAACTGCCTTTCTGTGAGGAAGATGCAGGCGGACATGTTAGGTTGCCTTGATCCAAAGGTGGTGCTCTCGATGTCGGAGAGAGCTCAACACCAGCAGGTGTTTCCACTTCCAAATGAGCTGATGACCTGCCAATCAAACTGGCTGTTGCGGGTAAAGAGGTGGCAGGTCTGCGTCCAAAAACATGTGTGACTGCTGTCCCCCCAGTCACAGAGGATGAAGAGGCCGCACATGCACAAGATGGGGCAGACGGTGGTTGGCCCGGCGCGCTAGGCCGCATTGTAGCACAGTGAGCTTCCCACTGCAACTTATGCTTCATATCCATGTGACGGTTCATGCATGAAGTACTCAAACTATGGATTTTTTGGCCTCTGCTTAGCTTTTGGTGACAAATATTACAGATAACACGAGTTGGGTCATCCTTATCGATCTGAAAAAATGCCCAGGCTATGCAAGGCTTAGAGCCCATGCGCCCTGAAGAGCCACTACGACTTGTGGTCAGAGGCAGAGTTGTGGTTGAGGATGCAGTTGTTGACGTGCTTCCAGTACTCCGTCTCTGTCCAGGAAGGCGCAACCTAACCTTGTTGTCAATAGCATCTGTGATGCCCCGCTGCGCTTGGTATCACAGATCCTAGAAGAGTGCATTGATGGAATCCTCCACAAGAGGCCCCCATAAACATCCACACATCTCCACCTTCCACCTCAGACCAGCAGAGGGAGCCCGTTAGGGATATAAATATGGAAGGTGGAGCTAGGCAGTTCAGTTCCTCTGAAGAGTTCCTGCAGTAGAGAAGCCTAAGAGAGGTCAGTCTGCAGTGGAGCTCAGTCTAGTCTAGAGAACTCAGTTAATAGTTCAGCAGTGGAGCACGAGGCTCCTGCTAGCTAGATTCAGGGAGCCCAGTTAGAGCTCAAGGTGTGCCGGAGCCATAAGATCGGTGAAGCGCGGCAAGCTGCCGTTAGTGTGTATAGCCTAGTGAGGGCCCGAGTAGGCCGAAGGCGAGTGGCGACTTAGTACATAAGGGGCAGAGAATCTTAACCAGCTCACCCCGAAGCATTTACCGGACACCGGATCCGAGCTTACCGGGAACTCTATGACCCAGTAAGGCATAACCGGAATCCCTGGAGAACTACAAGTCCCAGGATCGCTAAGGTGCTGATACGTAACAGAGCCAGGAGACGCTTAGGCCCCGCATACTGGGAGCGTTAACTCCAAGACACGGCCCTACCATAAGGTCAGCCAGCGCAGGACAGAGACAAAGTTAGGCCTAGTTCCAGGCAGGTCAGAAACTTACTACGCAGAGGCAAGAAACAGGAGACCCTACACCCGCTCACTGGGGAGAATCCTGATATGTACCCTTCACCCTACAGTGCTCCGGGATGTGCCTGAATTTCCACCAGTAAAAGAAACTGAAGTGACTACCGTGTCCGTTACCGTTCTTGCTCTGAACCAGCTGGGTCTCGCCTGTCCTGCATTCCCCCTGCATATGCTTTTCTGGGGCCTAGCTCCACCTGTGGGGAGCTATACTATCGAGACCTTATCACCGGCCTCAGTGGACTGCTTCAGCGCTGGTGCTTCTCACCAGATACCACAGGTGGCATCACGAACTCTTATAAAATTAACAATTATCCACCCTTTTAAAGACTGACCCCAGGGTACGGGCCCGGGAGCCGACCACCGCGATAACCCCAAGGCCAGGCAAAGGCCCGGATACCGAGTCATCCCCATCCCCTGGGCTAGTCACATCCTCCTCCACCTCCTCTGCTGACCTCATCGACTGGCTGACTGGGGGTTGACAGTAAGTGGGATCTCCAACCTCGTCATCATCACCCTGTGTGTTCTCACACCTGTCGTCCTCAGAGCCAACCTCTTCCTGCCCTGACCGAAAAGTCAAGTTGTCGCTCCAATCATTTATTTGACTCTCATCATCGTCTTCAACATTGTCTCCACCAACAGGAGTTACAGTTTGGGAACGAGGGTCTACATTATGCTCAGAACCTTCTTCATCTGGTACTGGATCCGACTTATAAAGATTCTGGGCATCAGTGCAGATCATTTCCTTGTCTGGATTAACAGAAGCTCTGGAGCAGACCTCCATTTCCCACGCTATAGTATGAGTAAACAGCTGTGCAGACTCAACCATTTGTTGTGCAGACTCAACCATACTCAGACGTGCAGTTGGAGACTTGGGAGCTGTGAGGAAGCAAGTGCGATTGGGGTGACACCTCTGAGGACTGGAGTATTTGTGATGTTGAAGTTGAGGTGGAGGAGAGCCCACTTGAAGGAGCACTTGATATCCGTTGAAGCACCTGCTGTTTTTGGGCCTCATCTGGAATTTGCAGCGAAGGGCGTGTCTGTAACAAAGGGATCGTAGACATCTTAGTTTGGCTGGAAGATGGTCTTTCTTCTGCAGATGTTACCCCACCAGCGGACAGGCACCAGTATTGGGAGAGGGGGGCTGGCCGTCAGGGTCCACCGCGGCTCTGGCACAAACCCAGCGACACGGAGGTGGCACGGGCAGGAACAGACTGGCCGTGTCAGCTTCGCACTTTTTTGCTTTTAGAAGGGCATGACATGCCTATATATGTGTCTCCCCCTCCTTTTACTCCTCCACCTCTTTTCTTTTTGCACGACTATATGTACTTGTCACTTTTCCATGTGTTAGTTGTGTCTTCTGAGCAGTTTGTCAGCTTTGGACACCTTTGAAGGTGTTTTCTATGTGTTTCTATGTGTTTTTGTTTGCCTGCCATTGGTTTTAACAGTGTTCGAAGGTTTTCGACGAACAGTTCGACGAACAGTTCGGCGAACATACGGGTGTTCGACGAACCGAACCGAACTAGAACACTACGGGGGTGGCTCAGCACTACTTGTTAAGCTACTGCGACCTCCACCACTTTTTCAAGGGGCATTAAAACCGTTTTGTTAAGCTACTTCAACCTCCATGTCTCTTCCGAGGGGCATTAAAAGCGTCTTGTAAACCACTCTGAACTCCACACCTCTTCCAAGGGGCATTGAAATGTTGTTTTTAATTAACTCTAACCTCCACGAATCTTCGAACGGGCATTGTATTTCCTACTAATTTTTGGCAGCTTTTGCTTGGAAGGCATAAGCAAATACTATGGGAGACCCACCCCCCAATAATGGGAATAATGTCTGTAATATGCTGTACTGCATGGCTCTTGTAAGGGGCATTGCAAGTTCCTCCGTCCTAATTTTTGGCAGCTTTTGCTTCGAAGGCATAAGCAAAGACTATGGGAGACCCACTCCCCTATAATGGGAATAATGTTTGTAATATGCTGTACTGCATGGCTCTTGTAAGGGGTATTGCAAATTCCTCCATCCTAATTTTTGGCAGCTTTTGCTTGGAAGGCATAAGCAAAGACTATAGGAGACCCACTCCCCAATAATGGGAATAATGTTTGTAATATGCTGTACTGCATGGCTCTTGTTCAAGGCATTGCAAGTTCCTCCCTCCTAATTTTTGGTATCTTTTGCTTGGAAGGCATAAGCAAAGATTATGGGAGACCCACTCACCAATAATGGGAATAATGTTTTTAAGATGCTGTACTGTATGGGTCTTGTAAGGGGCATTAAAACCGCTTTGTTAAGCTACTACAACCTCCACCACTTATCCAAGGGGCATTCAAACCGTCTTGTTAAGCTACTGTGACCTCCACCACTTTTCCAAGGGGCATTAAAACCGTCTTGTTAAGCTACCGTGACCTCCACGTCTCTTCAAAGGGGCATTAAAAGCGTCTTCTTAAACCTCTCTGAACTCCACAGCTCTTCCAAGGGGCATTGAAATTTTGTTTTTAATTACCTCTAACCTCCACGACTCTTCCAACGTTGCATTGCATTTCCTCCTAATTTTAGTCAGCTTTTGCTTTTCAATGCTTAGGCGAAAAGTAAGGGAGACCCACTCCCCAATAATGGGTAGAAGGTTTTTAGTATGCTGTAATCCACTTCTGTTTCAAGGGGCATTGCAGTTCCTCATAATTTTTGGAAAGCCTTCCATTCACTGCTCAGGCCAACAGTGTACAGGAGACCCAGTTGCTTTAAATGGAAAAAACTGTTTAGTTAAGGCCCTCTGACCTCCATGTCACTTCCAAGGGGCGTTGGAGTGCCTCGAAATTTTTGGTAGGCATTGCACTCACTGTATGCCCTATAACTGTGTAGCCGAACCGCTCCTTTTGTTACAGAAACATATCCTACAAGACATGTGCGTTTGGCTGGCTTGATATTGATGTGAATGGTCCCTGTTCCTCCTGCTCTTTCTCCTTTGCCACAACCTCAGCCATCATTTATCAACTGAAGCTTTGTTTTAACGGGAGTCATAGAGCTGGGATAGTAGCAGGAAGACATCCAGCAATCCTCGGAGGAGGTAGGATATGCGCCAAAACGCTGACCACCTCAGGCCTAGCCTCTACTACATACGTGCGCTTGCATTCCAAGAAAACAAAGCAGATGCTAACTTCTATCATCATCATCATGCTCCTCATCTTGGCACTCTCATCAACCCTGATGGAGAAGCCAGGGCCCACCGGAGGAGTCTGGTTCTCTGGTGGGCTCGTCCAATGCTGCCCTAAAGCAGGCTAAGAAAAGTGTGGGGGAAGGTGACAGGAGAAATAGGGGCGGCTGGGGACCGTTTAAGGACACCTGGCCGCCCCCAGGCGGCTGGGGACCGTGTGTGGACACCCGGCCGCGGGGCGGCTGGGGACCGAGTATGGACACCCAGCTGCCCCCTGGCGGCTGGGGACCGAGCGTGGACAACCGGCCGCCGGGCGGCTGGGGACTGAGAATGGATACCTCGCTGCCGAAGTAGCCATGAAGTAGTTGCTAGTGTTGAGCCACCCCCGTAGTGTTCGAGTTCGGTTCGGTTCGTCGAACACCCGTGTGTTCGCCGAACTGTTCGTCGAACTGTTCGTCGAACACCTTCGAACACCGTTAAAACCAATGGCAGGCAAACAAAAACACATAGAAACACATAGAAAACACCTTCAAAGGTGTCCAAAAGCTGACAAACTGCTCAGAAGACATAACTAACACATGGAAAAGTGACAAGTACATATAGTCATGCGAAAATAAAAGAGGTGGAGGAGTAAAAGGAGGGGGAGACACAGATATAGGCATGTCATGCCCTTCTAAAATCCAAAAAGTGAGAAGCCGACACGGCCAGTCCGCTCCTGCCCGTGCCACCTCCATGTCGCCGGGTTTGTGCCAGAGCCGCGGTGAACCCTGACGGCCAGCCCCCCTCTCCCAATACTGGTGCCTGTCCGCTGGTGGGTCGAGCGAGCCCCCCTGTGGTGGAGGCAGCTCTAAGCATTTTAATTTAAATTGTCTCTCTAATTTGAATGAATACACTTTAAATCCATTTACAAGGATCTATTGGAGGGCAAGTCTCATGCCAGCAGTCGCGGTAATTCCAGCTCCAGTAGCGTCCACTAAAGCTGCTGCAGTTTAAAAGCTTTTATAAGGATCGAGCTCGGCTGTCCACCGCAAGGCATCCTACTGCCAGTCCCAGCCCCTATGCCTTGGGGTGCCTCCTGATGCTCTTCACTAAGTATCCCATGGTCCCGAAGCATTTCCTTTGAAAAAATTAAGTGTCTAAACTACAGGTGGTGCAGCTTGCTTAGCAGCCGGGATAATCCGCTGACTAGCAGACACTGCTACTAGGCACAAAGTATTTCCTGGGCTAGATGCAGTTAAAAATTTGTAATTAGATACTCTCGTTGGATGCTGAGAAAGCATTCCATAGAGTCTCCTGGCACGCCATATATGATTCTCTTAAAAAGCTTGGGGTAGGGGTCTAGGGGACCCTTTTTTAGCCAAAATCACGGCCCTGTATCGCAATACGTCACCTAGGCTGAAGATAAATGGAACTGTAGCACCCTGAGGGCTCGGTTGCTACAGACGTATTGCACCTCACCCAGAGGTGTGATATCTCACTCTCAGGTAAGGATGGAGTGTGGATCAGGACCCGACACCTGCATGCATTACACCACATTGCCGTGGGGCAGGGCGACCAATATGCCTCTGAGATGGGCACGACAGTCCCTGTCCCTGGCTGGAGTGGGGGGAGGGAACACTGAGGAAGGGGAACCCTGTAGTGCAGGAGCAGGGAGGAAGCAGTTCCTGGGTGCATTGAGAAGGGAGTATAAAAGGTGGGCACCATCTTAGTTCAGTGCAGAGAAGTCTGAGCAGAAGTGGCAGGGAGCAGGGGCTCTGCATGAGCTCTGCTCCGGAGGCGGGCCTAGTATCAGAGGCCCAGGCCTGGAAGAGGGAGAAGGAAGGAAGAGGAGCGGAGAAGGCTCCAGGAACGAGGAATGAAGGGATCCCAGGGGTGCGGACGGGCGAGTCGCCACCGCACGCCCGAATCCACCTGCGTGGAGGGGTCAGGCCAAAGGGGGAGACCGGTCCCCGAACTAGTGGAGGCAGGAAACGACCCTCAGCTAGAAACCGGAGGCTCTGACATTTTATGTGGCGCAGCCCCTCGCTACACCCGCTAGGAAGGCACCACATAGGGTCAGGGAAACTGGCGCCAAGTTTACCAAGAGGAGGCCCGAGGCAGCCGGACAGAAGTGTTGGTAAGAAAGGCCAGACAAAGGACACACAAAGGGGGTCCTGTGAAGTGCTCCAAAGTTATCTGGGAGTTGTCTAAGCCCCTCACCTGGTGAGCACAGTACGACGTGGGCAGCCGTTACCTGCGGACGTGGTCTGGATTATAAGAACTGTGAATTAAGGCCCTGAACTGCATCACTGACTCCGTGTCGTTACTGCTGCTGCCCTGCACCATCACCCCCATCCTCCGCATACACTGCCCTGAGGCTATACTCCTCCCGTGGGGAGTTATGCTACGCTCTGCTGCACCCACAACACCAGCCTCAGCGGTCTGCCCTGTAGCGGCGGTTCACTCTGACCGCATTCCACGGGTGGCGTAGTCGGACATTTAAACATCAAAACCACATAAATAGTTCCGCCACTGGTTTGACCGCCCTGAGCCACGGAACCGGGTCGCCGCCACGAAGACTACAACCACCAGCATCCACCAAAAAGGGTCCGGCTCCGGGTGTCCCAAGGCCCAGGGGGTGCGTCAGAACATTTTCATCACCTTTCACAATCACCAATGGGACAAGGCAGTGATGTCCTCTGTCCCCTCTCTTATACATCCTAGTGACGGAGCACCTGCTCTCATCAATTCGCCATAACCCCAATATTAGGTGGATTGAGGTGGGAGGCACCGAGTACAAGTGCTCTCTATTTGCTGATGATGTCCTAGTATATATCACTCAATCACATATATCCATCCATGCTGTTATGGCTGAAATAGATCACTTTGTTACATGGTCAAATTTTAAAATCAATGCAGCGAAGTCTGAGGCCCTCGATGTCTCCCTCCCCAAATCCATATAGGATTCCATCCAGTCCAACTTTCCTTTTGCCTGGCCCTCACAGGGTATCAAATACTTAGGAATTCCTATTCATAGAGACCTCTCCCATCTATGTTATCTTAATTTTGGGCCCTTTATTGAACAACTCCATACAGACCACGGTTGGCAAGTTAGAACTGTAAGATTCACTACGTGAACCACTGGTGTTTTGTGGAAAAGCACATGTACACTGCGTTCCAAATTATTATGCAAAAAGTGTTTAGGAGTGATAAGGGAAGAATTTGTTTGTTTGTCAGTTAAACTCATTGATGGTGATGTGTGTCAGGGCTCTTTATATCACTGTAAGCAATTGCAGACACCTGTGCTAATTAGTTTGGCAGGTGTGTCCAATGAAAGGCAAGACTACTTAAGAAGGCTCTCTCACATTATTAAGCAGCCTACATTTTCTGCCAAAATGGGAAAGAAAAAGGATGTGTCGGCTGCTGAGAAGCAACAAATTGTGGAGTGTTTAGGTCAAGGCATGACTACAATCAACATTGTGCGATGATCAGGATGAAGTGTCTTGGCAATCAAGAAGTATGTAGCTGATTCACAGTACACACGTGTGCGTGCTGATAAGGGCAAATTGAGGACTCTTTCCTACAGGCAATTACGTCAGGTTGAAAGAGCAGCGGCAAAAAAGCCTTGTCATAGCAGCAGACAAGTTTTTGAAGCTGCTTGTGCCTCCAACGTCCCCCGAACAACAAGATGCAGGGTCCTTCAGAGGTTTGCAGCTGTGCATGCGCCATCCTGTCGACCTCCTCTATCCACTTCACACAAGCAGAAACGGCTCCAGTGGGCCAAACATTACATGAAGACTGATTTCAAAACTGTTTTGTTCACGGATGAGTGCCGTGCAGCGCTCGATGGTCCAGATGGATGGAGTGGAGGATGGCTGGTTGATGGACACCCCACGCAAACACGGCTACAGCGCCAACAAGGAGGAGGTGGAGTAATGTTTTGGGCTGGAATCATGGGGAGAGAGATTGTCGGCCCCTTTAGGATCCCTGAAGGCGCTAAAGATGAACTCCATAATGTATGTGGATTTTCTCAAACAGCACTTCCTGCCATGGTTCAAGAAGAAGAACCGTGTATTTCACAGCAAGATCATTTTTCTGCATAATAATGCACCATCTCATGCTGCACATAAAACATCTGCATCTCTGGCTGATATAGGCATAAAAGGGGACAAACTTAAGGTGTGACCCCCATGCTCCCCTGACCTCTACCCCATTCAGAACCTTTGGAGCATCATTAAAAGGAGTGTCTATGATGGCGCGAGGCAGTTCACATCTAAGCAACAGCTCTGGGAGGGTATTCTGTCCTCATGCAAAACAATTGAAGCAGAAACCATCCAAAACCTGACAAATTCAATGGACGAGAGAGTTCAGAAGCTCCTTTCGAACAAGGGGTCCTATGTGAAAATGTAACATCACCTAGAATAAAGTTTTGAGTTGAAAACTGTTTGATTTCAGTTTCTAACAACCTGCTAATGCTTATAATTTCAAAAATGACCATTTTTTTGGTCTTTATTAAAATGAAAAGGTTGATCGAAAAGTTTGGGGGATCTAAGAGTGTGGCAATCCAGTAGTCATGATTACTTCGAATTCTGACAATATGAGGGTCATGCTGCAGGTAGTGCAGCAAGAAGGCACTTATGTGCCTTGCGCATCTCGGAGCCCCAAAATTATTTTCCGGGCTAGATGCAGCTAAAAATTATTTTTAATTTTAAATCTGGTGAAGCTTTAGTATAGATGGCCTAATAGGATCAGTGCTGCACACTGCTACAAAGCCCAAATTATTTTCCAGTCAAGATACAGATAAACATGATTAGTAATTTGAAAGCTTAAAATGGTTGGTAGGGTGATTTTAACCAATCATCAAGCTTTTACTCTCCCCAGGATGACACAGGGGTAGAAAAGTCGTTTCGGATCCATGATTTGTTCATCTTTATGAACGTGAGTCTGTCTACATTATCAGTGGAGAGCCGCGTGCGCTTATCTGTCAGCACACCACCAGCAGCGCTGAACACACGTTCAGACAGAACGCTGGCTGCGGGGCATGACAAGATCTCCAAGGCGTAAGTGGATAGCTCCGGCCATTTATCCAGATTGGAAGCCCAAAAAGAGCAAGGGTCCAGTGACACAGTCGTGGCTTCAATGTTTACTTGGAGATAGTCCTGTACCATCGTCTCTAGGCGTTGACTATGTGTCAGACTTCTTGTCTCCTGTGGCCTTGCAAAGGATGGGCTAAAAAAGTGGTGAAATGATTCCGCAAAATTGATGTTACCAGCAGATACTGTGGTTCTGTTACGGTTTGAGTGCTGAACACTTGACGGTCCCACGGTTGGCAAGTTGGAACTGTGAGATTCACTACGTGCACCACTGGTATTTTGTGGAAAAGCACATGTAAGATTCTGCAACAGTCTCTGCTGATACTCCTGCATGCGTGCATCCCTTTCTATGGCAGGAATAATTTCTGCAAATTTACTTTTGTACCGGGGATCTAACAGTGTGGCAACCCAGTAGTCAGGATTATTTCTAATTCTCACAATTCGAGGGTCATGTTACAGGTAGTGCAGCAAGAAGGCACTCATGTGTGTTGCGCATCCAGGAGCACCAAGTCCCTGTTGTGTTGGTGGTGAGGTAACAATCATGCTTCCTTCCTCTGTCCTCTCCCCCCAACCTCGCACAACAGAAATGTGATCAAGGTCTCCCTCATCTGATGAGTCTTCCATCAGTTCGTCCTCCACTTCTTCCTGGGCTCCTGCACCTTCCTCACTAGTTTGGCTGCTACCATGCGCCCTGGTAAAACCATCTCCCCCACCCTCACATGCCTGCCGCCTTGGTGCTGCCGACCGTCTGGACCTTGCAGATGTTAGCCCTTCCGCATACAACTCCTCCTCCTCTACTTCCTCCACCTCCTCTTGTGCCACCACCTGACTCCGAATTCTGTTTAACATGTGCTCCAGCATGTAAATCACCGAAATAGTCATGCTGATAATGGCATCGTCAGCACTAAACATCTTCGTCGCCATTTCAAAACTGTGCAGAAGGGTGCATAGGTCCCTGATCTGAGACCACTCCTCCAGCGTGATTTGCCCCACCTCTGAATCTCGTTGGCCCAGGCTATACGTCAGAACGTATTGCACCAGGGCTTGTCGGTGCTGCCACAGTCGCTGCAACATGTGCAGAGTTGAATTCCACCTTGTAGGCACATCGCATTTTAGCCGGTGAAGTGGCAGGCCCAACGACTTCTGTAGAGATGTAAGTCGCTGAGCTGCGGGATGCGAACGGCGGAAGTGAGCACACAGCGACCGTGCCCTCTGCAGAAGGCCATCTAGTCTGGGATAGTGGGCTAAAAATTGCTGGACAACCAGGTTCAACACGTGAGCCATACAAGGCACGTGTGTGACATTGCCCCGGCGAAGGGCCGCACCCAGGTTTGCAGCATTGTCGCACACGGCCTTCCCTGGTTTCAGGTCCAGTGGAGACAACCATTCATGAAATTGGTTCTCCAGAGCTGACCACAACTCCTCAGCTGTGTGACTCACATTTCCCAGACATTTCAATGTAAAAACCACCTGATGACGTTGAGCCCTACTGCCAGCATAGTAAGGAGGTGTGCAGGATCCCTTCTGCGCAGTTAGAAAGCTTGTGGCATGACCAGACAGGCTTTGGGTGCAGGTGGAAGACCGAGAGGAGGTTGAGGAGGCAGAAGCAGTGGAGGAACTTTGACATAAAGAGGATTGACGCACAACTCGTGGGGACGGCAAGACTTGGACAGCAGCCCCTTGTCCTGCTGTCACCATAGTTACCCAGTGCCCAGTCAGCGACATGTAACGCCCCTGTCCATGCCTACTCGTCCAAGTGTCTGTGGTGAAATGCACCCTGTCACACACAGAGTTTCTCAAAGAAGCGGTGATGTTATGTGCGACATGCTGGTGGAGCGCAGGCACACCTTTCGTTGAGAAGTAGTGCCGACTGGGCATCTGGTACTGGGGCACTGCGACGGACATAAGGTCTCGAAAATCCTCTGTGTCCACCAGGCGGAAAGGCAGCATTTCTGTAGCCAAGAGCTTGCAGATGGTGAAATTCAACCTCTTAGCTTTCTCATGGCTAGGAGGAAATGGTCTTTTACTTGTCCACATCTGAGGGACCGAGGGCTGGCTATTGTGCTTAGACGGGGTTGATAAGGGTGTCCCCGGCAAACTGCCGGTCTGTGAGGAAGATGCAGGCGGACATGTTAGGTTGCCTTGATCCAAAGGTGGTGCTATCGATGTCGGACAGCGCTCAACACCAGCTGGTGTTACCACCTCCAAAGAAAATGATGACCTGCCAATCACGCTGGCTGTTGCGGGTAAAGAGGTGGCAGGTCTGCGCCCCAAAACAGGTGTGACTGCTGTCCCCCCAGTCACAGAGGATGAAGAGGCCGCGGATGCACAAGATATGGCAGACGGTGGTTGGCCCGGCCGGCTAGGCCGCATTGTAGCACACTGAGCTTCCCACTGCAACTTATGCTTCATGTCCATGTGCCGGTTCATGCATGAAGTACTCAAACTATGTATTTTTTGGCCTCTACTTAGCTTTTGCTGACAAATGTTACAGATAACACGAGTTGGGTCATCTTTATCGATCTGAAAAAATTCCCAGGCTATGCAAGGCTTAGCACCCATGCGACCTGAAGAGCCACCACGACTTGTGGTGAGAGGCAGAGTTGTGTTTGAGGATGCAGTTGTTGACGTGCTTCCAGTACTACGTCTCTGTCCAGGAAGGCGCAACCTGACCTCGTCGTCACTAGCATCTTCCTCCACCTCCTCTGCTGACCTCATCTCTTGGCTGACTGTGGGTTGACAGTAAGTGGGATCTCCGACCTCATCATCATCACCCTGTGCGTTATCACACCCGTCGTCCTCAGAGCCAACCTGTTCCTGCCCTGACAAAAAACTAAAGTTGTCGCTCCAATCAGGTATTTGAGTCTTATCATCGTCTTCCTCATTGTCTCCACCAACAGGAGTTACAGTTTGGGAATGAGGGTCTACATTATGGTCAGAACCTTCTGCGTCTGGTCCTGGATCCGACTCATAAAGATTCTGGGCATCAGTGCAGATCATTTCCTCGTCTGGATTCACAGAAGCGCTGGAATCGACCTCTGATTCCCAGGCTATAGTATGAGTAAACAGCTCTGCAGACTCAACCATCTGTTCTACCTCATACTCAGACGGGCAGCTGGAGATTTGGGAGCTGTGAGGAAGCAAGTGCGATTTGGGTGACACCTTTGAGGACTGGAGTATTTGTGATGTTGAAGTTGATGTGGAGGAGAGCCCACTTAAAGGAGCACTTGATATCCGTTGAAGCACCTGCTGTTTTTGTGCCTCATCTGGAATTTGTAGCGATTGGCGTGGCCGTAAGAAAGGGATCTTATCACATTGTCCGCTAAAAGAAGTAGACATTTTAGTTTGGCTGGAAGATGGTCTTTCTTCTGCAGATGTTACTGTTGCTTTAACACCTACCCCACGGACACAACCTTTTTTCCCCTTCCCAACACGCCTATTCCCCTTTCCACCAGCAGCAGGCCTTTTTCCACTCATTTTGGTGGTTAACTAATTTACAACTCTGGAGTTGTTTGCACAAAAAAACAATGGATGGTAACCGAGCAGAGCTCAGTGGCCAAACTGTGGTATTAGGCCAAAACTATTGGCTGGGTTAGATGCAGAAAAAAATTATTTTGAATTTGCAACCTGATGGAGGTCAGTATAGATGGATTAATAGAACAAGACCCACACACAGCTAGAAGCCCAATATTTTTTCAGAGGTAGATGCAGGAAAAAAATATATTCAGTTTGCAACCTGATGGAGGTCAGTATAGATTGACTAATACAACAAGTCCCACACACAGCTAGAAGCCCAAATATTTTTTCAGAGGTACTGTAGATGCAGATAAAAATTAGTTTTAATTTGCAACCTGATGGAGGTCAGTATAGATGGACTAATAGAGAAAGTCCGACACACTACTAGAAGGCCAAATATTTTTTCAGAGGTAGATTCAGAAAAAAATATATTCAGTTTGCAACCTGATGGAGGTCAGTATAGATGGACTAATAGAGAAAGTCCGACACACTCCTAGAAGGCCAAATATTTTTTCAGAGCTAGATGCAGAAAAAAATTATATTCAGTTTGCAACCTGATGTAGGTCAGTATAGATGGACTAATAGAGAAAGTCCGACACACTACTAGAAGGCCAAATATTTTTTCAGAGCTAGATGCAGAAAAAAATATATTCAGTTTGCAACCTGATGGAGGTCAGTATAGATGGACTAATAGAGAAAGTCCGACACACTACTAGAAGGCCAAATATTTTTTTCAGAGCTAGATGCAGAAAAAAATTATATTCAGTTTGCAACCTGATGGAGGTCAGTATAGATGGATTAATAGATCAAGACCCACACACAGCTAGAAGCCCAATATTTTTTCAGAGGTAGATGCAGAAAAAAATATATTCAGTTTGCAGCCTGATGGAGGTCAGTATAGATGGACTAATACAACAAGTCCCACACACAGCTAGAAGCCAAATATTTTTTCAGAGGTAGATGCAGAAAAAAATATATTCAGTTTGCAACCTGATGGAGGTCAGTATAGATGGACTAATACAACAAGTCCCACACACAGCTAGAAGCCCAAATATTTTTTCAGAGGTACTGTAGATGCAGATAAAAATTAGTTTTAATTTGCAACCTGATGGAGGTCAGTATAGATGGACTAATAGAGAAATTCCCACACACTACTAGAAGGCAAAATATTTTTTCAGAGCTAGATGCAGAAAAAAATTATATTCAGTTTGCAACCTGATGGAGGTCAGTATAGATGGACTAATAGAGAAAGTCCGACACACTACTAGAAGGCCAAATATTTTTTCAGAGCTAGATGCAGAAAAAAATTATATTCAGTTTGCAACCTGATGGAGGTCAGTATAGATGGATTAATAGAACAAGACCCACACACAGCTAGAAGCCCAATATTTTTTCAGAGGTAGATGCAGAAAAAAATATATTCAGTTTGCAACCTGATGGAGGTCAGTATAGATGGACTAATACAACAAGTCCCACACACAGCTAGAAGCCCAATATTTTTTCAGAGGTAGATGCAGAAAAAAATATATTCAGTTTGCAACCTGATGGAGGTCAGTATAGATGGACTAATAGAACAAGTCCCACACACTGCTAGAAGCCCAAATATTTTTTCAGAGGTACTGTAGATGCAGATAAAAATTAGTTTTAATTTGCAACCTGATGGAGGTCAGTATAGATGGACTAATAGAGAAAGTCCGACACACTACTAGAAGGCCAAATATTTTTTCAGAGCTAGATGCAGAAAAAAATTATATTCAGTTTGCAACCTGATGGAGGTCAGTATAGATGGACTAATAGAGAAAGTCCGACACACTACTAGAAGGCCAAATATTTTTTCAGAGCTAGATGCAGAAAAAAATTATATTCAGTTTGCAACCTGATGGAGGTCAGTATAGATGGATTAATAGAACAAGACCCACACACAGCTAGAAGCCCAATATTTTTTCAGAGGTAGATGCAGGAAAAAAATATATTCAGTTTGCAACCTGATGGAAGTCAGTATAGATGGACTAATACAACAAGTCCCACACACAGGTAGAAGCCCAAATATTTTTTCAGAGATACTGTAGATGCAGATAAAAATTAGTTTTAATTTGCAACCTGATGGAGGTCAGTATAGATGGACTAATAGAATGATGCTATGCCCAAAAGATTTTACTTCACTAGGTGCAGTAAAAAAATTGGTATTCTATACACAGGTGGTATATCTTGCAACACAGATAGGCTACTCCACTGACTAACACACTCTGCAATAGGCCAAAAAGGATTAGCTTTGCTAGATTCAGCCAAATGCTGTGAAAAAAACTTGCACAGCACTGGCACAGACCTGCCTGGCAAAAACTGATAGGAACTGATGTAACCTAGTCCTGAAAAGGACTCCAATTACAATTAGTCTTTACTCCCACAACCTATCTTTTTAAGAGCACAGACCTCCCTGATAAAAGTCGTAGGAAATGCTGTAACCTAGTCCTTAAAAGGACTGCAATCACAACTATTCCCTACTCCCAAGCTATCTGTATATTTGTGCGAAAATTGGCTTGAAATTAACAAGGTATAGCGCACACAGCAACAGCGGTGCCGTCTAACACGCAGCTACAGCAGTGAGAAAATGGTGGCGACGGGGAAAATGGCTTGGTCTTATAGGGCAAGGACATGTGACATACACTGCCAATGACACATGCCCTTGCTTGTGTGAAAAAAAGCACTTCGCTCCGTGTGTGCGCTGCTGATAGGCTGACAGATTGCACCTCCCCACTGCAAATGCGGGAAAGAGAAAAAAAAATGGAGATCTTCATTGTTCCTGCAGAGATCCATCCCCTGCCCCTCCCCCCACCCCGCTGTACACTCAAACTGCGTATTAACATTAATTTTCATCATTACTGAGAAAAAATCCAGTTATGATTTTGGTGCACGAACAGTTATCGAACATAACCTCGAACAGCCAAATTTTTCTCAAATTGTTCGTGTTCGCCGAACGGCTCGAACACCGCCCAAAACAGCTCGAATTTGAGATTGGCGAACAGTTCGAGTAGAACAACGCTCATCTCTAGTAGTTGCCAGCTTCGGTCTCCTCCAAACTAAAAGGCCCCATTTCAAGTGCAAGCTAGCAGTATGGCATTGCAGCCTGGGGGTGGGTGGGTGGCAGGCTGCACACTTATGCTTGCATTAAAAGAATGCTAACTTCTATCATCATCATCATGCTCCTCACCTTGGCACTCTCAACTCCCCTGATGGAGAAGCCAGGGCCCACCAGAGGAGTCTGGTCCTCTGGTGGGCTCGTCCAATGCTGCCCTAAAGCAGACCAGGCTAAGAAAAGTGTGTAGGAAGGTGACAGGAGAAATAGGGGCGGCTGGGGACCGAGTATGGACACCCGGCCGCCCCCTGTCAGCTGGGGACCAAGTGTGGACACCCGGCCGCCGGACGGCAGGGAACTGAGTATGGATACCTCGCTGTCGAAGCAGCCATCAGGTAGTGGCCAGCTTTGGCCACCTCCAAACTGAAAGGCCCCATTTCAAGTGAAAGCTAGCAGTATGGTATTGCAGCCAGCGTGTGGGTGGGTGGTTGGCTGCATATTTGCGCTCGCATTGCAAGGAATGGGGGAGGTACAATTGAACACTGCCCTGGGACAAGGACTTGCACGGAGATAATTGCAAGTCTGCATCTTCTGATGCGGCAAGGATCACTTCTGATGGGCACACTTTTAGGCAGTGACCTGGGAGTCAGAGATGCTTCCTGGGGTCTTCCCCATGCTGTTCCCATGTCTTTTCAGCATTGTATGCATGTGTCACACAGCACATGGCCAGATAAGGTTGTAAAATGTTAAAATGACATTTCCCGATGAATGCATTTGTCACGATTGAAAGCAATACAAAAGTGCAAACATGCATGAAAAATGCTACTTGTGAACATAGCCCAAGGTGTGGAGGAGAATTTTTATTTTTGGTTATTTATTTTGCCTTATACACAAGTCTTTACCCTGGAAAGGAAATTCCTTAACATATTTCACAGGAAAACTGTTTCAGTTTCATTTTTGAACGTTTTATTGTGAGCCCGTAAAAGTGGCTTAATACTTCTGACCACGTTGTTGACAGCTGTGACCTGGGGATCAGAAATGCTTCCTGGGGCGATCCCCATGCTGCCCCCATGTCTTTTGAGCACTGTCACTATTGTTTTGGGCACTTTATAGGCTTTCTACAGACTGCCGGGGGTGCCGCCGCAAAAATGCTCGGGTCTCCCATAGACTAACATTGGGCTCGTTGCTCGGGTCGAGCACCCGAGTATCACGGTGAGCTCGGCCCGAGCTTCGAGCACCCGAGAATTTTAGTGCTCACTCAATACTAATGACCTATCCAACAAACAGGTCTTGCACCAGGAGTCAGACAACCCTTTTATTAATTGCTGCTTGGAATCTGGTACAGTACTTAAATTGGAGTAAAAGGGACATCACCCTTTGACCAATAGCTATTCGAAAGTTTTCAGTGGTTGAATTGTTTGATGTTTGTCATTTTCTGTGTTATAAAGAAACAACCAGGCAGAAGTGTGAAGGATACCTGAAACTATATGCAAATACAGAGACAGTTTAATCAGGAAAATCACTTGAGAATTGTCTTGAAACAATGGTACATCAAAACAAAACAGCTTTGCAAAAGAAATGAGTACAGGCGCACAAACTTTCAAGGTTTCTTGCACAAATGAGTAGGAGTGAAACACTGTTGTACAGGAATCATACTATTGTAATTGGTATCCTATCCATCTGCCATATATCACTTTGCCCATTACGAGTTAGTGCTATACTTTATCATATGCATATTATACATCTGAACTGTTATGCTGTGTGTAAAAGGGAAAGTAAATTATCAATTAATAATAATACATTTTAGAATTTTAGTAGAGTATTAAAAATATTAAAAGTCATAAAACGTGCAGTCTGTTACATTACATTAATAGATACCTGACTTGCTGGAGTGCCTTTTTTAAATTAAAAAGTCAAACAGATATGTATATATTTCTGCATTACATTTCATTACATTTATATTGTATTACAAATAATCTGGACTAAGAGTAGTTTTTTACAGTGTGCAGTATTGATCATTGCCATTGTGTACATAATCACTGTTTTGTAAATGTATTTACTAAGAACAGATGGCAGTTTTGCATAATTTATTAATGGATGATTTGCATAATTGTGATGTCATATCCTATAATTACTTTCATAATGCACTTATTCTTTGCTTTGACTTAGTTGAAATAATGCATATATGTTCCTGTGAATACAGGACCACCTATTTGAATGGAACTGTTCTACTTTGTATAAATGGTCTGTTGAACCAAGACTTCTTGTCACATGGACCATAACTCTAGTCTACATACTATTGCAAGTGATGTGTGCTGCAAAATTTGCTTTTTAGATTTATAAATCATTGACTGAAGAAAATAATTTTTTCTCTTTCAAATATGTTCCTTCTCTCCCCCAAGAATTACAGCTAGTGGTGGCCATTGCTGCTATGGTGGTATGCGTGTGGGGTGGTGTGGCTTGGAGCCATGGGGGCTTTGCCTTGCAGAATTGGTGCTGTGGGGCACTGGGTCACCCCCCTCCCCCGATGCCCTATCGCTCTGGTGGTGATTGGCACATAGAGCCGCAACTTTTAGGCTAGAGACCCACTGAGATGTTCACTGTGACATGGCAATGGGATTCATACAATTTGATCAGAATGTTAAACTAAGAACCTCATGATCAGTTTTCTATTTTTTTGCATTAGATGACTGTATAATTTTTGGATGTGCGGTCTATGTGCTTTTTCTACAGTTATGGCATTATATAGGAGGACACTATGCAATAAATTATGAAGATATACTTAATAAGAAAGGACACAATATAATGGATAGCACTATAAACATTAAGAAAATTAACTATGTAATAAAGGATGGGACTATGCAAAATAACAGGGGATACTATGCAATATGGGATAGCTCTACTAATAACAAAGGGGGACATATGTAATAATGGGAAAATGCTATGCATAGTAAAGAAAAACATTGTAATAATGGACAACAGTATACAAAATAAGAAATGCCCCTATTAATAATGGACAACACTGTACATAATAAATACATTATGCAATAAAGGACAATGCTATACATTGAAAGAGAGGACAATATGCATTTATAGATCGAGCTATACATACTGTATAGTTATGGACATCACTATAATAATGGACATTGCTATACAATATAAAATAGCACACTTATCAATAAGGTATAACACTATACATAATAAGAGAGGACACTGTGTGATAGTAGAAATATTGGACAGTGCTATACACAATAAGACAGGACACTAAGCGATGAAGGGTAGTGCTATAAGTAATAAGAGACTGCACTACATAATAAGGAATGGCATTATACATGTGATGATACAGCCTAAAATCTTAATAAGTCAGACCTTTAGATTTGGTAATCCAAGATAAATGCTCTATTATCTTTGTGTATTTGTGTCTGGTCAATAAGAACAGACCAGTATTTGTATAACCCTGAATGTTGAATTCTATTCTTTTGGAAACAATCATGTTTACTATGCTAATGACCAATTGTAATAAAAGGCAGCCCCTGTGATACCAACTATGTAAATAGATTAGCTCAAACAATGATAGGTGAGCCTTGCACCTTTACCTCTGACATGTGACTAATGACCCTTGATTTTTGGATGTGTACTTAAAAAGGACATGTGCTTCTGTAGCAGTCAGACTTGAAACAGAGAGTGAAGAAAGACTTTACAAGGAGAATGAGATATATCCTTCAGGACAGTAGATGGATTGCATGGAATTACCCAAAGAGAAACAGATTTGAATTCTATATGATTCTAGCGTAAGGATACCGGCCCTGACTGGAGAGATTCAGATCTGCTCCATTTGACCATCAGAGAGACCATGGATACATTTTGGGGAGACCAGGAGAGAATGAAGAAGTCACCTGGCCCCATGGATATGTTGTTTGGGGTTGCCAGGAGGGACCCACCGGTCACCTGCAACCCACGGAAACTCTTCGAGAGGACAAATTGGGACCCTTGGGTCTCCTGGCCTTGTACCTCGATGTACTTCTAGCTTCCTAAGCTTGATGCTAACTTTTCTCTGTGGGGGCCAGACAGAAGTGGGGGGCCACTGGTTGAGGTAGCCGGCCCTGGAAGTCTCCAAAGTCACAGCTGTTCTATCCCAGGCGGGCAGAGCGGAAGGGTGAGACTGTGTAATGTTGTACCATCTTGGGACGGTTCTGTGTGTTTATTCTCCACTTTGTGGTTCAATAAAGTATTGCCACGCTGTTTTACCCTCACCCTGTCTTGTCTGAGTAGCGTTACGCCCACGGATGACCCTGGGTCTTCACATTTTTGTAAAGTCTTTCTGATGCTCCTTGATTCTCTGTCCCAAGTCACATAATATAGGAACACTATAATAATGGATGTTGCTATACATATTAAAAGAGGACACTGTAAGAATGGACCGCCCTGTACATAATAAAAGATTACATCCAGTAATAATGAATGGTGCTATGCATAATACAGTATAAGGGATAGTGTTAAACATAATAAGAGAGAACACTATGTAATAAGGGATAGAACTATACATAGTGAGGTTGATTCACAAACAAGAAATTCATACATATATAGGGTATAGATTGCAACATACCTGGCGGCGTCCTTGCATAGTGGTCCATCTCCCACTGTGCAGGAGCGTGCACTTGATCTCCAGTCCAGAATGTCTCTCTGGCTTCCCTCCATGCTGTCTGTTTGCTTCTGTTTCTGCTGCTTAAGGGCGGCGCCCGATCACTTCTTGCTTTTTGTACCTGCTGCAGGCACACCCCTTGTGCGTCCTCAGCCTATTGCTGTCTGTCACCTGGTATTTAATAGAGATGAGCGTTGTTCTACTCGAACTGTTCGCCAATCTCAAATTCAAGCTGTTTTGGGCGGTGTTCGAGCCGTTCGGCGAACACGAACAATTTGAGAAAAATTCGGCTGTTCGAGGTTATGTTCGATAACTGTTCGTGCACCAAAATCATAACTGGATTTTTTCTCAGTAATGATGAAAATTAATGTTAATACGCAGTTTGAGTGTACAGCGGGGTGGGGGGAGGGGCAGGGGATGGATCTCTGCAGGAACAATGAAGATCTCCATTTTTTTTTTCTCTTTCCCGCATTTACAGTGGGGAGGTGCAATCTGTCAGCCTATCAGCAGCGCACACACGGAGCGAAGTGCTTTTTTTCACACAAGCAAGGGCATGTGTCATTGGCAGTGTATGTCACATGTCCTTGCCCTATAAGACCAAGCCATTTTCCCCGTCGCCACCATTTTCTCACTGCTGCAGCTGCGTGTTAGACGGCACCGCTGTTGCTGTGTGCGCTATACCTTGTTAATTTCAAGCCAATTTTCGCACAAATCTACAGATAGCTTGGGAGTAGGGAATAGTTGTGATTGCAGTCCTTTTAAGGACTAGGTTACAGCATTTCCTACGACTTTAATCAGGCAGGTCTGTGCTCTTAAATAGATAGATTGTGGGAGTAAAGACTAATTGTAATTGGAGTCCTTTTCAGGACTAGGTTACATCAGTTCCTATCAGTTTTTGCCAGGCAGGTCTGTGCCAGTGCTGTACAAGTTTTTTTCACAGCATTTGGCTGAATCTAGCAAAGCTTATCCTTTTTGGCCTATTGCAGAGTGTGTTAGTCAGTGGAGTAGCCTATCTGTGTTGCAAGATATACCACCTGTGTATAGAATACCAATTTTTTTACTGCACCTAGTGAAGTAAAATCTTTTGGGCATAGCATCATTCTATTAGTCCATCTATACTGACCTCCATCAGGTTGCAAATTGAATAGAATTTTTTTCTGCATCTAGCTCTGAAAAAATATTGGGCTTCTAGCTCTGTGTGTGGGACTTGTTGTATTAGTCCATCTATACTGACCTCCATCAGGTTGCAAACTGAATATATTTTTTTCTGCATCTACCTCTGAAAAAATATTGGGCTTCTAGCTGTGTGTGGGACTTGATCTATTAATCCATCTATACAGACCTCCATCAGGTTGAAAACTGAATATATTTTTTTCTGCATCTACCTCTGAAAAAATATTGGGCTTCTAGCTGTGTGTGGGACTTGTTGTATTAGTCCATCTATACTGACCTCCATCAGGTTGCAAACTGAATATATTTTTTTCTGCATCTACCTCTGAAAAAATATTGGGCTTCTAGCTGTGTGTGGGACTTGTTCTATTAATCCATCTATACAGACCTCCATCAGGTTGCAAACTGAATATATTTTTTTCTGCATCTACCTCTGAAAAAATATTGGGCTTCTAGCTGTGTGTGGGACTTGTTGTATTAGTCCATCTATACTGACCTCCATCAGGTTGCAAATTAAAAATAATTTTTATCTGCATCTACAGTACCTCTGAAAAAATATTTGGGCTTCTAGCTGTGTGTGGGACTTGTTCTATTAGTCCATCTATACTGACCTCCATCAGGTTGCAAATTGAATATAATTTTTATCTGCAGCTAGCTCTGAAAAAATATTTGGCCTTCTAGCAGTGTGTGGGACTTTCTCTATTAGTCCATCTATACTGACCTCCATCAGGTTGCAAACTGAATATATTTTTTTCTGCATCTACCTCTGAAAAAATATTGGGCTTCTAGCTGTGTGTGGGACTTTCTCTATTAGTCCATCTATACTGACCTCCATCAGGTTGCAAATTAAAAATAATTTTTATCTGCATCTACCTCTGAAAAAATATTTGGGCTTCTATCTGTGTGTGGGACTTGTTCTATTAATCCATCTATACAGACCTCCATCAGGTTGCAAACTGAATATAATTTTTTTCTGCATCTAGCTCTGAAAAAATATTTGGCCTTCTTGCAGTGTGTGGGACTTGTTCTATTAGTCCACCTATACTGACCTCCATCAGGTTGCAAATTCAAAATAATTTTTTGTCTGCATCTAGCTCTGAAAAAATATTTGGCATTCTAGCAGTGTGTGGGACTTTCTCTATTAGTCCATCTATACTGACCTCCATCAGGTTGCAAACTGAATATATTTTTTTTCTGCATCTACCTCTGAAAAAATATTGGGCTTGTAGCTGTGTGTGGGACTTGTTCTATTAATCCATCTATACAGACCTCCATCAGGTTGCAAACTGAATAAAAAATTTTTCTGCATCTACCTCTGAAAAAATATTTGGGCTTCTAGCTGTGTGTGGGACTTGTTCTATTAGTCCATCTATACTGACCTCCATCAGGTTGCAAATTGAATATAATTTTTTTCTGCATCTAACCCAGCCAATAGTTTTGGCCTAATACCACAGTTTGGCCACTCAGCTCTGCTCGGTTCCCATCCATTGTTTTTTTGTGCAAACAACTCCAGAGTTGTGAATTAGTTAACCACCAAAATGATTGGAAAAAGGCCTGCTGCTGGTGGAAAGGGGAATAGGCGTGTTGGGAAGGGGAAAAAAGGTTGTGTCCGTGGGGTAGGTGTTAAAGCAACAGTAACATCTGCAGAAGAAAGACCATCTTCCAGCCAAACTAAAATGTCTACTTCTTTTAGCGGACAATGTGATAAGATCCCTTTCTTACGGCAACGCCAATCGCTACAAATTCCAGATGAGGCACAAAAACAGCAGGTGCTTCAACGGATATCAAGTGCTCCTTTAAGTGGGCTCTCCTCCACATCAACTTCAACATCACAAATACTCCAGTCCTCAAAGGTGTCACCCCAATCGCACTTGCTTCCTCACAGCTCCCAAATCTCCAGCTGCCCGTCTGAGTATGAGGTAGAACAGATGGTTGAGTCTGCAGAGCTGTTTACTCATACTATAGCCTGGGAATCAGAGGTCGACTCCAGCGCTTCTGTGAATCCAGACAAGGAAATGATCTGCACTGATTCCCAGAATCTTTATGAGTCGGATCCAGGACCAGACGCAGAAGGTTCTGACCATAATGTAGACCCTCATTCCCAAACTGTAACTCCTGTTGGTGGAGACAATGAGGAAGACGATGATAAGACTCAAATACCTGATTGGAGCGACAACTTTAGTTTTTTGTCAGGGCAGGAACAGGTTGGCTCTGAGGACGACGGGTGTGATAACGCACAGGGTGATGATGATGAGGTTGGAGATCCCACTTACTGTCAACCCACAGTCAGCCAAGAGATGAGGTCAGCAGTGGAGGTGGAGGAAGATGCTAGTGACGACGAGGTCAGGTTGCGCCTTCCTGGACAGAGATGTAGTACTGGAAGCACGTCAACAACTGCATCCTCAAACACAACTCTGCCTCTCACCACAAGTCGTGGTGGCTCTTCAGGTCGCATGGGTGCTAAGCCTTGCATAGCCTGGGCATTTTTTCAGATCGATAAAGATGACCCAACTCGTGTTATCTGTAACATTTGTCAGCAAAAGCTAAGTAGAGGCCAAAAAATACATAGTTTGAGTACTTCATGCATGAACCGGCACATGGACATGAAGCATAAGTTGCAGTGGGAAGCTCAGTGTGCTACAATGCGGCCTAGCCGGCCGGGCCAACCACCGTCTGCCATATCTTGTGCATCCGCGGCCTCTTCATCCTCTGTGACTGGGGGGACAGCAGTCACACCTGTTTTGGGGCGCAGACCTGCCACCTCTTTACCCGCAACAGCCAGCGTGATTGGCAGGTCATCATTTTCTTTGGAGGTGGTAACACCAGCTGGTGTTGAGCGCTGTCCGACATCGATAGCACCACCTTTGGATCAAGGCAACCTAACATGTCCGCCTGCATCTTCCTCACAGACCGGCAGTTTGCCGGGGACACCCTTATCAACCCCGTCTAAGCACAATAGCCAGCCCTCGGTCCCTCAGATGTGGACAAGTAAAAGACCATTTCCTCCTAGCCATGAGAAAGCTAAGAGGTTAAATTTCACCATCTGCAAGCTCTTGGCTACAGAAATGCTGCCTTTCCGCCTGGTGGACACAGAGGATTTTCGAGACCTTATGTCCGTCGCAGTGCCCCAGTACCAGATGCCCAGTCGGCACTACTTCTCAAAGAAAGGTGTGCCTGCGCTCCACCAGCATGTCGCAAACAACATCACCGCTTCTTTGAGAAACTCTGTGTGTGACAGGGTGCATTTCACCACAGACACTTGGACGAGTAGGCATGGACAGGGGCGTTACATGTCGCTGACTGGGCACTGGGTAACTATGGTGACAGCAGGACAAGGGGCTGCTGTCCAAGTCTTGCCGTCCCCACGAGTTGTGCGTCAATCCTCTTTATGTCAAAGTTCCTCCACTGCTTCTGCCTCCTCAACCTCCTCTCGGTCTTCCACCTGCACCCAAAGCCTGTCTGGTCATGCCACAAGCTTTCTAACTGCGCAGAAGGGATCCTGCACACCTCCTTACTATGCTGGCAGTAGGGCTCAACGTCATCAGGCGGTTTTTACATTGAAATGTCTGGGAAATGTGAGTCACACAGCTGAGGAGTTGTGATCAGCTCTGGAGAACCAATTTCTTGAATGGTTGTCTCCACTGGACCTGAAACCAGGGAAGGCCGTGTGCGACAATGCTGCAAACCTGGGTGCGGCCCTTCGCCGGGGCAATGTCACACACGTGCCTTGTATGGCTCACGTGTTGAACCTGGTTGTCCAGCAATTTTTAGCCCACTATCCCAGACTAGATGGCCTTCTGCAGAGGGCACGGTCGCTGTGTGCTCACTTCCGCCGTTCGCATCCCGCAGCTCAGCGACTTACATCTCTGCAGAAGTCGTTGGGCCTGCCACTTCACCGGCTAAAATGCGATGTGCCTACCCGGTGGAATTCAACTCTGCACATGTTGCAGCGACTGTGGCAGCACCGACAAGCCCTGGTGCAATACGTTCTGACGTATAGCCTGGGCCAACGAGATCCAGAGGTGGGGCAAATCACGCTGGAGGAGTAGTCTCAGATCAGGGACCTATGAACCCTTCTGCACAGTTTTGAAATGGTGACGAAGATGTTTAGTGCTGACGATGCCATTATCAGCATGACTATTCCGGTGATTTACATGCTGGAGCACATGTTAAACAGAATTCGGAGTCAGGTGGTGGCACAAGAGGAGGTGGAGGAAGTAGAGGAGGAGGAGTTGTATGCGGTAGGGCTAACATCTGCAAGGTCCAGACGGTCGGCAGCACCAAGGCGACAGGCATGTGAGGGTGGGGGAGATGGTTTTACCAGGGCGCATGGTAGCAGCCAAACTAGTGAGGAAGGTGCAGGAGCCCAGGAAGAAGTGGAGGACGAACTGATAGAAGACTCATCAGATGAGGGAGACCTTGATCACATTTCTGTTGTGCAAGGTTGGGGCGAGACGACAGAGGAAGGAAGCATGATTGTTACCTCGCCACCAACACAACAGGGACTTGGTGCTCCTGGATGGGAAACACACATGAGTGCCTTCTTGCTGCACTACCTGCAACATGACCCTCGAATTGTGAGAATTAGAAATAATCCTGACTACTGGGTTGCCACACCGTTAGATCCCCGGTACAAAAGTAAATTTTCAGAAATTATTCCTGCCATAGTAAGGGATGCACGCATGCAGGAGTATCAGCAGAGACTGTTGCAGAATCTTACATGTGCTTTTCCACAAAATACCAGTGGTGCACGTAGTGAATCTCACAGTTCCAACTTGCCAACCGTGGGACCGTCAAGTGTTCAGCACTCAAACCGTAACAGAACCACAGTATCTGCTGGTAACATCAATTTTGTGGAATCATTTCACCACTTTTTTAGCCCATCCTTTGCAAGGCCACAGGAGACAAGAAGTCTGACACATAGTCAACGCCTAGAGACGATGGTACAGGAGTATCTACAAGTAAACATTGAAGCCATGACTGTGTCACTGGACCCTTGCTCTTTTTGGGCTTCCAATCTGGATAAATGGCCGGAGCTAGCCACTTACGCTTTGGAGATCTTGTCATGCCCCGCAGCCAGCGTTCTGTCTGAACGTGTGTTCAGCGCTGCTGGTGGTGTGCTGAAAGATAAGCGCACGCGGCTCTTCACAGATAATGTAGACAGACTCACGTTCATAAAGATGAACAAATCATGGATCCGAAACGACTTTTCTACCCCTGTGTCATCCTGGGGAGAGTAAAAGCTTGATGATTGGTTAAAATCACCCTACCAACCGTTTTAAGCTTTCAAATTACTAATCATGTTTATCTGTATCTTGGCTGGAAAATAATTTGGGCTTTGTAGCAGTGTGCAGCACTGATTCTATTAGGCCATCTATAATAAGCTCCACCAGATTTAAAATTACTAATCATGTTTATCTGTATCTTGACTGGAAAATAATTTGGGCTTTGTAGCAGTGTGCAGCACTGATCCTATTAGGCCATCTATACTAAAGCTTCACCAGATTTAAAATTAATAATAATTTTTAGCTGCATCTAGCCCGGAAAATAATTTTGGGGCTCCGAGATGCGCAAGACACATAAGTGCCTTCTTGCTGCACTACCTGCAGCATGACCCTCATATTGTCAGAATTCGAAGTAATCATGACTACTGGGTTGCCACACTCTTAGATCCCCCAAACTTTTCGATCAACCTTTTCATTTTAATAAAGACCAAAAAAATGGTCATTTTTGAAATTATAAGCATTAGCAGGTTGTTAGAAACTGAAATCAAACAGTTTTCAACTCAAAACTTTATTCTAGGTGATGTTACATTTTCACATAGGACCCCTTGTTCGAAAGGAGCTTCTGAACTCTCTCGTCCATTGAATTTGTCAGGTTTTGGATGGTTTCTGCTTCAATTGTTTTGCATGAGGACAGAATACCCTCCCAGAGCTGTTGCTTAGATGTGAACTGCCTCCCGCCATCATAAACACTCCTTTTAATGATGCTCAAAAGGTTCTGAATGGGGTAGAGGTCAGGGGAGCATGGGGGTCACACCATAAGTTTGTCCCCTTTTATGCCCATATCAGCCAGAGATGCATATGTTTTATGTGCAGCATGAGATGGTGCATTATCATGCAAAAAAAATGATCTTGCTGTGAAATACACGGTTCTTCTTCTTGAACCATGGCAGGAAGTGCTGTTTGAGAAAATCCACATACATTATGGAGTTCATCTTTAGCGCCTTCAGGGATCTTAAAGGGGCCGACAATCTCTCTCCCCATGATTCCAGCCCAAAACATTACTCCACCTCCTCCTTGTTGGCGCTGTAGCCATGTTTGCGTGGGGTGTCCATCAACCAGCCATCCTCCACTCCATCCATCTGGACCATCGAGCGCTGCACGGCACTCATCCGTGAACAAAACAGTTTTGAAATCAGTCTTCATGTAATGTTTGGCCCACTGGAGCCGTTTCTGCTTGTGTGAAGTGGATAGAGGAGGTCGACAGCTGCAAACCTCTGAAGGACCCTGCATCTTGTTGTTCGGGGGACGTTGGAGGCACCAGCAGCTTCAAAAACTTGTCTGCTGCTATGACAAGGCTTTTTTGCCGCTGCTCTTTCAACCTGACGTAATTGCCTGTAGGAAAGAGTCCTCAATTTGCCCTTATCAGCACGCACACGTGTGTACTGTGAATCAGCTACATACTTCTTGATTGCCAAGACACTTCATCCTGATCATCGCACAATGTTGATTGTAGTCATGCCTTGACCTAAACACTCCACAATTTGTTGCTTCTCAGCAGCTGACACATCCTTTTTCTTTCCCATTTTGGCAGAAAATGTAGGCTGCTTAATAATGTGAGACAGCCTTCTTAAGTAGTCTTGCCTTTCATTGGACACACCTGCCAAACTAATTAGCACAGGTGTCTGCAATTGCTTACAGTGATATAAAGAGCCCTGACACACATCACCATCAATGAGTTTAACTGACAAACAAACAAATTCTTCCCTTATCACTCCTAAACACTTTTTGCATAATAATTTGGAACACAGTGTACATGTGCTTTTCCACAAAACACCAGTGGTTCACGTAGTGAATCTTACAGTTCTAACTAGCCAACCGTGGTCTGTATGGAGTTGTTCAATAAAGGGCCCAAAATTAAGATAACATAGATGGGAGAAGTCTCTATGAATAGGAATTCCTAAGTATTTGATACCCTGTGAGGGCCAGGCAAAGGGAAAGTTGGACTGGATGGAATCCTATGTGGATTTGGGGAGGGAGACATCGAGGGCCTCAGACTTCGCTGCATTGATTTTAAAATTTGACCATGTAACAAAGTGATCTATTTCAGCCATAACAGCATGGATGGATATATGTGATTGAGTGATATATACTAGGACATCATCAGCAAATAGAGAGCACTTGTACTCGGTGCCTCCCACCTCAATCCACCTAATATTGGGGTTATGGCGAATTGATGAGAGCAGGTGCTCTGTCACTAGGATGTATAAGAGAGGGGACAGAGAACATCCCTGCCTTGTCCCATTGGTGATTGTGAAAGGTGATGAAAATGTTCTGACGCGTCCCCTGGGCCTTGGGACACCCGGAGCCGGACCCTTTTTGGTTGATGCTGGTGGTTGTAGTCTCCGTGGCGGCGACCCGGTTCCGTGGCTCAGGGCGGTCAAACCAGTGGCGGAACTATTTATGTGGTTTTGATGTTTAAATGTCCGACTACGCCACCCGTGGATTGCGGTCAGAGTGAACCGCCGCTCCAGGGCAGACCGCTGAGGCTGGTGTTGTGGGTGCAGCAGAGCGTAGCATAACTCCCCACGGGAGGAGTATAGCCTCAGGGCAGTGTATGCGGAGGATGGGGGTGATGGTGCAGGGCAGCAGCAGTAACGACACGGAGTCAGTGATGCAGTCCAGGGCCTTTACTCACAGTTCTTATTATCCAGACCACGTCTGCAGGTAACGGCTGCCCACGTCGTACTGTGCTCACCAGGTGAGGGGCTCAGACAACTCCCAGATAACTTTGGAGCGATTCACAGGACCCCCTTTGTGTGTCCTTTGTCTGGCCTTTCTTACCAACCCTTCTGTCCGGCTGCTTCGGGCCTCCTCTTGGTAAACTTGGCGCCAGTTTCCCTGACCCTATGTGGTGCCTTCCTAGCGGGTGTAGCGAGGGGCTGCGCCACATAAAATGTCACAGCCTCCTGTTTCTAGCTGAGGGTCGTTTCCTGCCTCCACTAGTTTCGGGGACCGGTCTCCCCCTTTGGCCTGACCCCTCCACGCAGGTGGATTCGGGCGTGCGGTAGCGACTCGCCTGTCCGCACCCCTGGGATCCCTTCGTTCCTCGTTCCTGGAGCCTTCTCCGCTCCTCTTCCTTCCTTCTCCCTCTTCCAGGCCTGGGCCTCTGTTACTAGGCCCGCCTCCGGAGCAGAGCTCATGCAGAGCCCCTGCTCCCTGCCACTTCTGCTCAGACTTCTCTGCACTGAACTAAGATGGTGCCCACCTTTTATACTCGCTTCTCAATGCACCCAGGAACTGCTTCCTCCCTGCTCCTGCACTACAGGGTTCCCCTTCCTCAGTGTTCCCTCCCCCCACTCCAGCCAGGGACAGGGACTGTCATGCCCATCTCAGGGGCATATTGGTCGCCCTGCCCCACGGCAATGTGGTGTAATTCATGCAGGTGTCGGGTCCTGATCCACACTACATCCTTACCTGAGAGTGAGATATCACACCTCTGGGTGAGGTGCAATACCTCTGTAGCAACCGAGCCCTCAGGGTGCTACAGTTCCATTTATCTTCAGCCTAGGTGATGTATTGCGATACAGGGCCGTGATTTTGGCTATAAAAGGGTCCCCTAGACCCCTACCCCAAGCTTTTTAAGAGAATCATATATGGCGTGCCAGGAGACTCTATGGAATGCTTTCTCAGCATCCAACGAGAGTATCTAATTACAAATTTTTAACTGCATCTAGCCCAGGAAATACTTTGTGCCTAGTAGCAGTGTCTGCTAGTCAACGGATTATCCCGGCTGTTAAGCAAGCTACACCACCTGTAGTTTGGACACTTAATTTTTTCAAAGGAAATGCTTCGGGACCACGGGATACTCAGTGAAGAGCATCAGGAGGCACGCCAAGGCAATGGGGCTGGGACTGGCAGTAGGATGCCTTGCGGTGGACAGCCGAGCTCGATCCTTATAAAAGCTTTTTAACTGCAGCAGCTTTAGTGGACGCTACTGGAGCTGGAATTACGCGGCTGCTGGCATGAGACTTGCCCTCTAATAGATCCTTGTAAATGGAATTAAAGTGTATTCATTCAAATTAGAGAGACAATTTAAATTAAAAAGCTTAGCGCTGACTCCACCACAGGGGGGCTCAATCGACCCACCAGCGGACAGGCACCAGTATTGGGAGAGGGTGGCTGGCCGTCAGGGTTCACCGCGGCTCTGGCACAAACCCGGCGACGCGGAGGTGGCACGGGCAGGAGCGGACTGAACGTGTCGTCTTCTCACTTTTTGGATTTTAGAAGGGCATGACATGCCTATATCTGTGTCTCCCCCTCCTTTTACTCCTCCACCTCTTTTCTTTTCGCATGACTATATGTACTTGTCACTTTTCCATGTGTTAGTTGTGTCTTTTGAGCAGTTTGTCAGCTTTTGGACACCTTTGAAGGTGTTTTCTATGTATTTCTATGTGTTTTTGTTTGCCTGCCATTGGTTTTAACGGTGTTCGAAGGTGTTCGACGAACAGTTCGACGAACAGTTCGGCGAACACACGGGTGTTCGACGAACCGAACCGAACTCGAACACTACGGGGGTGGCTCAACACTAGTATTTAAACCAGCTGCTCCAATTAACCCATGCCTGAGCAGTGTGTTCTATCGGTTGGCTTCTGGTCACTGATATGCCAGGTCCCGTTTAAGTTTCCTGCCTTCGGTATCAGTTCCGTGTCTGAACTGTGTCCTGTCTGTATTATCTTCTAGCCTGTTGTCTTCTGCCTATCCTGGAGGCTGCATTTCCAGGCCTGTGTGAACACGCTCCTGCCTGTTCTTTCCGCCTTCTAGGGGCCGCATACCTAGACCCGATCCTGTATCTTGCTGCTGTGTCTGTTCTTGTCTGTATACTCTCCTAGCCTGTTTTGTTTTTCTCTATGTCCGTACCTTCCCTTTTTCTGCAGAGTCTGAACTCGTACCTAACTCATGCTCGTTGTCACTGTACTTCCGTTTGTGAGTTTGTGGTCCTCTCGCTACTTCTCTGCAAGTACCCTGTGGGTATCTGGTTCTGCCTTTCCATTCCAGTCTGTTCCGTGTGAACTGAGCCCTGTCCCCTCTGCTCTGCCTTGCTTGCCGCTTCGGCGGTTCTTGCTTGCTCAGCCCTGTCCACCGCGTCTGCGGTTTCGCTTTGCTCTGCCCTGTCCACCGCGTCTGCGGTTTCGCTTTGCTCAGCCCTGTCCACCGCGTCTGCGGTTTCGCTTTGCTCAGCCTTGTCCACCGCGTCTGCGGTTTCGCTTTGCTCAGCCCTGTCCACCTCGTCTGCGGTTTCGCTTTGCTCAGCCCTGTCCACCACGTCTGCGGTTTCGCTTTGCTCAGCCCTGTCCACCGCGTCTGCGGTTTCGCTTTGCTCAGCCCTGTCCACCGCGTCTGCGGTTTTGCTTTGCTCAGCCCTGTCCACTGCGTCTGCGGTTTCGTTTTGCTCAGCCCTGTCCACCGCGTCTGCGGTTTCGCTTTGCTCAGCCCTGTCCACTGCTTCTGCGGTTTCGCTTTGCTCAGCCCTGTCCACCGCTTCTGCGGTTTCGCTTTGCTCAGCCTTGTCCATCGCGTCTGCGGTTTTGCTTTGCTCCGCCCTGTCCACCACATCTGCGGTTTCGCTTCGTTCTGCCCTGTCCACCGCATCTGCGGTTTCGCTTTGCTCAGCCCTGTCCACCGCATCTGCGGTTTCGCTTCGCTCAGCCCTGTCCACCGCGTCTGCGGTTTCCCTTTGCTCAACTCTGTCCACCGCGTCTGCGGTTTCGCTTTGCTCAGCCCTGTCCACCGCATCTGCGGTTTCGCTTTGCTCAGTCCTGTCCACCGCGTCTGCGGTTTCGCTTTGCTCAGCTTTGTCTATCGCGTATGCGGTTTTGCTCGGCTCAGCCTTGTCTACCGCGTCTGCGGTTTTGCTCTGCTCAGCCTTGTCTTCCGCGTCTACGGTTCTGCTCTGCTCTGCCTTGTCTAACACGTCTGCGGTTCTTCTCTGCTCGGCTTTGACTACCGCACCTGCTGTTTTGCTTTACTCTGTTTGTTTACGGCATCTGCGGCTCCGAATTTGTCTCCCAGTCTGTACTGGACCCTACCCAGCCTGCGCTCTAGTCTGCCTGTTCCTGTATTCCTCGGTGTGGGTCAACAGCCGTGTCCGGAGTCTGACCTAGAGTAGACCCTGGTCCTTCTGCTCGGTTCCTCCCTGGTGCACTGGCGTCGTATGCCGTCGTGCGACCTTGGTAGGATCTGGCAGATACTTAGTTCCGCCCCTCCAGACACTCTCCGGTTCATGGCACAGTGGAACCACTAAACACGCACACGCCAGTCAGTCCGGGCGTGTACATTACAGCATGCTCAGGCCATGGTTCCCGTTGAGCCCCACGGCCTTCGCTCTCTGAGACATTTTCCAGCGAATTCGTGCATTAAAAATAAATAAAAAAAAATATATATATATTTTTTTTTCTTTAGCTGAGTTCCAGGCGAATTACGCACCCGTCCAGATGGATCTTTCTGCACTCGTTCCTGCGGATCCGCCACGGTACTATGGGGATCCAAGACAGAGTCGTGCATTTGTGGAGCAATGCATGCTACACTTCAAGTTCTACCCTCTTTGTTTTCCCACCGATCGGGCTAAGGATGGGATTCATGATGTCTTACCTAGCGGGTGATGACTTGAAATGGATCACCCCCCTATGGGACGCACAGGATCCTATCGTCCTGGACATAATGGCCTTCCTGTTGGCCTTTCTAATGGTCTTCGATGATCCTAACCCGGAGGCTCCTGCTGAAGCTTCTCTTCCCAATATCCCGGAGCAGCCCCGATGGGTAATGTGTGTGGGTAGCGCACTAGTCCTCCTGCTCGACGGGACTACTGCCCATCCAGAATCCACACAGGATGACTACGCTCTTCGGAATACTTCTCCCAACCTCAAGAGGCAGTCCCGACGTGCTAGGCATAGAGGCAAGCCGTCACGCCTGGGTCTGTCCTCCCAAAGACCTCCTGATCCCAACCTTGAATTCCCTGCTGAAGCTTAATTTCCCTGTATCCCGGAGCAGCCCCTATGGGTAATATGCGTGGGTAGCGCACCTGTTCTCCTGCCCGAGGAGACTTCTGCCCACCTAGAATCCTCCGGGATACCACCTGATGACAAATGGAGAGAGATCTCCCTACACCCCGTACCCGATACTTCTTCCGCTCCGTCCTGTGAGCCTGACAATGGGTACCTCAAAGCGGTAGTTAACCCGAGTCTCTACACCCCTCCGACCAGGCGGAGGACCTCCAGTTGTCTCCAGAACCCTTCGGGGTGCTACCTGGTTGCAAGTGGACAGAGTCTTCCCTATACTCTGTACCTGATACCTCGCCCGCTTCTTCCAGTGTGTCCGACCAAGTGTACTCCAAAGCAGAGGTTATCCCCGAGTCTCTACACCCCTCCAACCAGGCGGAGGATCTCCAGTTGTCTCCTGAACCCTTCGGGGTGCTACTTGATAGCGAATGGACAGAGACTCTCCTATACTCGGTACCTGATACCTCGCCCGCTTCTTCCAGTGAGTCTGACCTAGTGTACTCCGAAGCAGAGGTTACCCATGAGTCTCTTCACCCCTCCGACCTGACGGAGGACCTCCAGTTGTCTCCTGAGCCCTTCGGGGTGCTACCTAGTAGCGAAAGGACAGAGACTCTCCTATACTCTGTACCTGATACCTCGCTCGCTTTGTCCAGTGAGTCCAACCTAGTGTACTCCGAAGCAGAGGTTACTCCCAAGTCTCTACACCCTTCCAACCAGGCGGAGGACCTCCAGTTGTCTCCAGAACCCTTCGGGGTGCCACCTAGTGGTGAATGGACAGAGACTTTCCTATATCCTGGATCTGATACCTCACTCGCTTCGCCTAGTGAGTCTAACCTAGTGTACTCCGAAGCAGAGGTTATTCCCGAGTCTCTACACCCCTCCGACCAGGCAGAGGACCTCCAGTTCTCTCCAGAACCCTTTGGGGTGCCACCTGGTGGTGAATGGACAGAGACTTTCCTATACTCAGCACCTGATACCTCGCCTGCTTCGTTCAGTGAGTCCTACCTAGTGTTTTCTGAAGCAGAGGTTACCCCCGAGTCTCTGCACTCCTCTGACCCGGCAGAGGACCTCCAGGTGCCTCCTGAACCCTTCGGGGTGCTACTTGATAGCGAATGGACAGAGACTTTTCTATACTCGGTACCTGATACCTCGCCTGCTTCATCCAGTGAGTCTGTACAAGTGTACTGCAAAGCGGAGGTTACCCCCGAGTCTCTGCCCCCCTCCAACCCGGCGGAGGACTTCCAGTTGTCTTCTGTATCCTCTGGGGTGCCACCTGAAAATATGTGGAGAGAAACTTCCTTGTGTGCTGTTCGTGGTACTCCACCCGTTTCGTCTGTTGCTGAGGATGGCTGGATAGGAGGTAGCATCCTAGCTAACCAGATGAGACCAGTTTTTCCTGTGGACAGTGGAAGTGATCTCCTCGAAGTGAAGGATTGGTCCTCGAATTCCCTGCGGAAGATTCTGGCAGGCCTGAAGAAGAGGGGGCGTAAGGGGGGGTACTGTAACATACCTGGCGGCGTCCTTGCATTGTGGTCCATCTCCCACTGTGCAGGAGCGCGCACTTGATCTCCAGTCCAGAATGTCTCTCTGGCTTCCCTCCATGCTGTCTGTTTGCTTCTGTTTCTGCTGCTTAAGGGCGGCGCCCGATCACTTCCTGCTTTTTGTACACCTCTTGTGCGTCCTCAGCCTATTGCTGTCTGTCACCTGGTATTTAAACCAGCTGCTCCAATTAACCCATGCCTGAGCATTGTGTTCTGTCAGTTGGCTTCTGGTCACTGATATGCCAGGTCCCGTTTATGTTTCCTGCCTTCGGTATCAGTTCCCGTGTCTGAACTGTGTCCTGTCTGTATTATCTTCTAGCCAGTTGTCTTCTGCCTATCCTGGAGGCTGTATTTCCAGGCCTGTGTGAGCACGCTCCTGCCTGTTCGTTCCGCCTTCTAGGGGCCGCATGCCTAGACCCGATCCTGTATCTTGCTGCTGTGTCTGTTCTTGTCTGTATACTCTCCTAGCCTGTTTTGTTTTTCTCTATGTCCGTACCTTCCCTTTTTTCTGCAGAGTCTGAACTCGTACCTAACTCCTGCTCATTGTCACTGTACTTCCGTTTGTGAGCTTTTGGTCATCTCGCTACTTCTCTGCAAGTACCCTGTGGGTATCTGATTCTGCCTTTCCCTTCCTGTCTGTTCCGTGTGAACTGAGCCCTACCACTTCCGCTCTGCCTTGCTTGCCGCTTCGGCGGTTCTTGCTTGCTCAGCCCTGTCCACCGCGTCTGCGGTTTCGCTTTGCTCAGCCCTGTCCACCGCATCTGCGGTTTCGCTTTGCTCAGTCTTGTCCACCGCGTCTGCGGTTTCGCTTTGCTCAGCCCTGTCCACCGCGTCTGCAGTTTCGCTTTGCTCAGCCCTGTCCACCGCGTCTACGGTTTCGCTTTGCTCTGCCCTGTCCACCGCGTCTGCGGTTTCGCTTTGCTCAGCCCTGTACATCGCGTCTGCGGTTTCGCTTTGCTCAGCCCTGTCCACCGTGTCTGCGGTTTCGCTTTGCTCAGCCCTGTCCATCGCGTCTGCGGTTTCGCTTTGCTCAGCCCTGTCCACCGCGTCTGCGGTTTCGCTTTGCTCAGCCCTGTCCACCGCGTCTGCGGTTTCTCTTTGCTCAGCCCTGTTCACCGCGTCTGCGGTTTCGCTTTGCTCAGCCCTGTCCACCGCGTCTGCGGTTTCGCTTTGCTCAGCCCTGTCCACCGCGTCTGCGGTTTCGCTTTGCTCCGCCCTGTCCACCGCGTCTGCGGTTTCGCTTTGCTCAGCCCTGTCCACTGCGTTTGCGGTTTTGCTTTGCTCAGCCCTGTCCACCACGTCTGTGGTTTCGCTTTGCTCAGACCTGTCCACTGCGTCTGAGGTTTCGCTACGCTCAGTCCTGTCCACCGCGTCTGTGGTTTCGCTTTGCTAAGCCCGGTCCACCGCGTCTGCGGTTTTGCTTTGCTCAGCCCTGTCCACCGCGTCTGCGGTTTCGCTTTGCTCAGCCCTGTCCACCGCGTCTGCGGTTTCGCTTTGCTCAGCCCTGTCCATCGCGTCTGCGGTTTCGCTTTGTTCAGCCCTGTCCACCGCGTCTGCGATTTGGCTTTGCTCAGCCCTGTCCACTGCGTCTGCGGTTTACTTCGTTCTGCCCTGTCCACCGCGTCATCGGTTTCGCTACGCTCAGCCCTGTCCACCGCGTCTGCGGTTTCGCTTTGCTCAGCCCTGTCCACCGCGTCTGTGGTTTCGCTTTGCTCAGCCCTGTCCACCACGTCTGCAGTTTCGCTTTGCTCAGCCCTGTCCACCGCGTCTGCGGTTTCGCTTTGTTCAGCCCTGTCCACCGCGTCTGCGATTTGGCTTTGCTCAGCCCTGTCCACCGCGTCTGCGGTTTACTTCGTTCTGCCCTGTCCACCGCGTCATCGGTTTCGCTACGCTCAGCCCTGTCCACCGCGTCTGTGGCTTCGCTTTGCTCAGACCTGTCCACCGCGTCGGAGGTTTCGCTTTGCTCAGTCCTGTACACCGCGTCTGCGGTTTCGCTTAGCTCAGCTCTGTCCACCGCGTCTGCAGTTTCGCTTTGCTCAGCCCTGTCCACCGCGTCTGCGGTTTCGCTTTGCTCAGCCCTGTCCACCGCGTCTGTGGTTTCGCTTTGCTCAGCCCTGTCCATCGCGTCTGCGGTTTCTCTTTGCTCAGCCCTGTCCACCGCGTCTGCAGTTTCGCTTTGCTCAGCCCTGTCCACCGCGTCTGTGGTTTACTTCGTTCTGCCCTGTCCACCGCGTCTGCGGTTTCGCTACGCTCAGCCCTGTCCACCGCGTCTGCGGTTTCGCTTCGCTCAGCCCTGTCCACCGCGTCTGTGGTTTCGCTTTGCTCAACTCTGTCCACCGCGTCTGCGGTTTCGCTTTGCTCAGCCCTGTCCACCGCATCTGCGGTTTCGCTTTGCTCAGTCCTGTCCACCGCGTCTGCGGTTTCGCTTTGCTCAGCTTTGTCTACCGCGTATGCGGTTTTGCTCGGCTCAGCCTTGTCTACCGCGTCTGCGGTTTTGCTCTGCTCTGCCTTGTCTACCGCGTCTGCGGTTCTGCTCTGCTCGGCTTTGACTACCGCACCTGCGGTTTTGCTTTACTCTGTTTGTTTACCGCATCTGCGGCTCCGAATTTGTCTCCCAGTCTGTACTGGACCCTACCCAGCCTGCGCTCTAGTCTGCCTGTTCCTGTATTCCCCGGTGTGGGTCCACAGCCGTGTCCGGAGTCTGACCTGGAGTAGACCCTGGTCCCTCTGCTCGGTTCCTCCCTGGTGCACTGGCGTCGTATGCCGTCGTGCGACCTTGGTCGGATCGGGCAGATACTTAGTTACGCCCCTCCAGACACTCTCCGGTTCATGGCACAGTGGAACCACTAAACACGCACACGCCAGTCAGTCCGGGCGTGTGCATTACATAGATTAGTGATGAGTGAGCATGGTCACAAATGCTCGGTACTCACCCAAGCATCTCACTGTTCGAGATGCTCAGCAAGTACTTCCAGGATGCTCGGGCAGGAGCTTGAGTCCCCGCCCCGCATGTTTGGCGCTGTTTTAACAGTGAATAAATATTCGGGGATTCATTGCCACTCATTGTAATGCCACAGCCATTTTGGTTGTGGCATTATAGTGATTGGCTGGCCACATAGCATCATCAGGTCTATATCAGACCCGATGACCCTCTGCTCGTCACAGTCTACCCTTCAGACAGGCAGAGTAGGGAGAACTGCTGATGAGCTAGGGTGAGAATTGTCGGTTTATTAGTGAGATATTAGATATTCCACAGATATACTCATCTGAACTAACAGTCCTTCTAGGGTCCATTGCACGTTCTGTCTGCTCTGCTGCTGTTTCACATATCCATAGCCCTAGATACCAGGTCTAATTTTTGTTTTGCTCTTAATCCAGACTATTTGCTTAAAAAGCAATACAGTACACCATTTTACTGCTCCATTTGCTTGTTAGCAGAATACATCCAGATTTTTCGGAATTAATTTCCATTGCTGTATTGTGGAAGCAGAGAAACTTGTCCATCATCAGACGGGATCTGATATTACTGCGATAATAATCGTGACATTTTTTGGAGCATGGCAAATATTACACTCCAGTTAAAGTCTGCCAGTTGTTTGTTGTTCTACCTATTCACACTTAGTCGCTGACCAATATCATATCTATAACACCACTGCCTAAAACCGTGTTCATCAGACGGAATCAGATATTAATACACTAATAATCCAGAATGTTTTGGGAACGTGCCACATATTGCACTCCATTTAAAGTTTGCCAGTTGTGTGTTGTTCAAAATTATTCACACTTGGTCGCTGATCATTGCCAATACCATACTACAAGGCCACTGCCTAAAACCGTGGTCATCAGACAGGGTCTGATATTACTGTGGTAATAATCTTCACATTTTTTGGAGCATGACAAATATTGCACTCCAGTTAAAGTCTGCCAGTTGTGTGTTGTTTAACCTATTCACACACAGGATCAGATATTATTGCGCTGGTAATCCAGAATTTTTTTGGCTCGTGCAAGATATTACACTCCATTTAAAGTCTACTAGTTGTGTGTTGTTCTTTCTATTCACACTTGGTCACTGACCAATACCACATCTATAAGGACACTGTTAAAAACCGTTGTCATCAGACATGATCCGATGTTACTACAGTAATAATTGTCACATTTTATGGAGCGTGCCATATATTACACTCCATTTAAAATGGGCAAGCCGCATGGCAAGGGATGGGGAAGTCAATGTGATGATGGTGCACGCAGAGGCCGAGGCCATGGGCAAGATGAAACTGTGCCTGCTGAGGGAGCACAACAAGCAGCCATATAATGTCAAAATAGCTTCCTGTCCCACTTTCTAGGGGGCCAAGGAATACCACTTTTGAAGCCAAAGAAGTGTGAAAAGGTTGTTGGTTGGATAGTAGATAATGCTTTCAGTCAGTTTGCCACCACCACCACCTTGTCTTCCACATGGTCCAGTCTCAGTAGCCGTGAGTTTGGACCACATTTTCCTCACCCTGATCCTCTTTCCTCCCACCATGCTGAGTGCCCGGAGACAAGTAATCCCACACTTGGACACTCTGAAGAACTGTTCACTTTTCCATTGATAGATTCAGGCCTATCGCCCGGCCCGCTTCAAGCAGGGCAATAGGAGATCGCCTGTAGAGATGCAGAAATATTTGAGCAGCCATGGTCACATGAAGGTGATGGTGGGAAACTGCAATTACTGTCACAAGAGGTGGCTGATGATGAATAGACAAAATTGCCAGCAAGTCAGGAGGAGGCCCAGTGTGCATACTTGGAAGACGAGGTGGTGGACGATGAAGTCACTGACCAAACCTGGCAAGGTGACATGCATAGCGAGGACAGCAGCACAGAGGGGCACATGGCAGCAAAGCACCCAACTAGTTGGGCTGAAAGCCAGGGTCCAGATACAGTGTCTGCATTGACACCACTGCCTGTTCCGCTGTTGTGCGTGCACGCCAATCTCCTGCCCATGGCGCAGGCAAAGATGCCTCCTGCCCTGCACCTGTCATTGCACACTTACAACTACCACCATCAGACACCACATGCATGTCTTTGTCCCAGCGCAGCGTTCAGTTGTCCCTACCCCAGTCCTTTAAATGTAACAGACCAGAATACTAAACTTACACATTTCTTGAATGCTTGCGCTGAAAATGTTGCATTTTAGGTTTCTTGAGATGGAATCTTTCCACAATGTCATGGCAGCGGACGTCCCTCGGTACTAGGTCCCCAGCCACCACTATTTCTCACGGTGTGCCGTCCCCACCTTACAAAAGCACATGCCCAGAACATTACCCGTGTCCTCAACAATGCAGTTACTGGGAAGGTCCACCTAACCAAGGACACATGGACAAGTGCTTGTGGCTAGGGACAGTATATCTCGCTGACGGCACACTGGGTTAATATAGTGGAAGCCAGGACCTAGTCAAACCCTGGGATGGAACACGTCCTCCAGATGCTGAGGATTGTGGGCCCTGGGTCAATCAGGGTCGCCCCTATATTCTACAGCTCCTGCACCTCCTCCTCCTCTTCTGCATCCATCTCAGAAATGACCATATCAGTCGGAAGCTGGAAGCACTGCAGCACTGCCTCGGTATAGCGGCAACAGGCTGTGCTGAAGCTAACATGCTTACGGGACAAACCACACACCGCTACATAGTTGATGACAGGTGTAACAGAGCAGGCAAATCTGTGGCTGTCACCGCTGAACCTACAGCCCGAAAGGGTCATGTGTAACAATGGCCTGAACCTGGTGGCAGCTCTGAAGCTAGGCAAGCTCGCACACATTAAAAAAACCAAAGACACAAGCTAAATACAATAATACACAAAAGTAAATGGATAAATCGCACAGTGCATAGAAATAATGATAAATAATAAAGGGTATTTAGTTAACAGAAGATTTGATCAAAATAATGTAAAAGCCATCCCGACATGTCACAGCAACCCTTATGGGACAGTCCTAAGTCTAATATTAAAACCTTACCATTTGTCAAGTTACATACATATGGATAAGGGCAGAGAGACTGAACCCTTAGTAAAAGCATGGACCTGAGAGGCAGAATGAACCTTTCAGTTCAGACAAAGGACGGCCACACCCTTATATGCACTACTGCACATTAGACTACAAAGAAAAAACCTGGGAGTCTGAACTGAAACGTAAATTGATGTACATGCAAAATGTAAATGCATGTTCACATAAGGCCATTAGACAGAAAAAAACCAAAGACAAAAGCTAAATACACTAATACCTAAAAGTAAATGAATAAATCACACAGTGCATAGAAATAATGATAAAAAATAAAGGGTATTTAGTAGTGATGAGCGAGCATGCTCACCACTGCTCAGTACTCGCCCGAGCATCTCAGTTCTCGAGATGCTCGGAGCTCGCCGAGTACTTTCGAGATGCTCGGGCGGGAGCTCGGGTCCCTGTCCTGCATGTTTGGCGCTATTTAAAGCACCAATCATGCAGGGATTGTCTGCCACTCACTGAAATGCCACAGCCATGGTGGTTGTGGCATTACAGTGATTGCCCAAATCGATGGGAACAGTGCTCACAGTGAAACATGAAAAGCCGGCAATTCATCAGCGGCATACACCGGTACCCGACAATTTAGAACAGAAAGAATAGAGCATCACACATAGAGTAGATAGATAGAAACATGTCAGTCACATATATAAGAAGTACAGTGACAGTGTTGGTTACTGTACTTGTCATTTAGTGTTAAAATACGGGTGATACCATCGGATGATAGCAGCAGAACATAAATTCAAATCCATTTTTTTGGGGGGGTGGGTCTATTCCCATGCACCTTTTCACACACAGACATGGGTGTATGCTTTCTAATTCTGTCTATTTTCTGTTGTCCTCCTCCTTCTCCTTCTCCTCCTCCTCATCCTCCACCAGCATATCATGAGGATGACCGTGACGCAACACCCACAAAAATTTTTTTAAGGCCTACCTCTAACATTCTGTAAGTTATACAGTATGTTCATGTATACCCCACAGGGTTAAATGTTTTTCAGACCCACGCCTTAACAATGCTAACAATTTTTTTTAATGATGACCTCCTCTATATCTCTTCAAAGGGGTATTAGAGTGCATCCAATTTTTTGCAGCCCTTGCCGTCACTGCATCGGTATAACCACTATAGGAGACCCACTCCTTAACAATTGGAATATTTTTTTTTAAAGAGGCCGTTCTTTACATGTTCGTCTTTACATCTTCTCTACATCTGCATCTTAATTTTTGGCAGCCCTTGAAGTCACTGCACATGCAATAACAGTATAGGAGACTCACTCCTTAATAATGGGAACAACAAAGCATAGCTGGCTGAAATCCCTCTAACAATGGTAAGGGACGACTGATGGCCCTTTAACAATAATAAAGGCCACCTGATGGCCTTGTAAAAATAGGCTTTGTGACTTTCACAGTCAAAAAATAGCATTAGTGGTAACCCAAATGTATAGTATAAATGTAGCCAGTGGTTAAAATACTATTACTTTATTAGAATTCTCTAAAAATTAAACACCCAAAGTGCATAGTGCATACTAAGACAAAAACACACATAGAAAAATACACAGGTGTGTGTATTACATATTGGGGTATCTGAAATAACTCCAAAGATTTTTTAGACAAGCACCAAAAAATTGTTTACTCTGTCTTGATTAGGTCAGTATGTACCATAATTTAGTAGAAACACAGATACCCATCAGAGGTTTATAAAGTAGGTAGTTTAAATAAACCCCAAGTCCTTAAAGGCAAATGTGTCCCAAAAAATCATACATACAGGGGCATACCTGGCCTACCCAGTATAAATATAGTCCCTTTGGGTACCCAACCAACTTTAGTGCTTAGGGTCTCAAATCCAGGGGAAGAGAGGTTATCTATGTAGACCATGCTATATCAAATATGCAGGCTACTACTCTTCATCCCTGAGAGAAAGTATATTCCCAACGCACTGACCCACTTGGTACTATAGTATCTCAATAGGAAATATGAGAAATATGAGAATCAGTAAGGTCCTCTTATTTGCACATCAGTTATATATAATACAGAACAACACCTGAACAATAACCATCTCAGGTTATGGAGAAAAAACTTATGCAGTCATGAGTGATGCTTTTTTCTAATTCCAGCATTCATATAACCTCATGGTAATCATAGGTAAAATGGAAGATGGAACATGCACATCATAAACCAGGGAATAATTTCTACTTAGCTTTTCCCTTCATTGGTGGCAGTGTTCCTATTTAGACAGGCTCCCGATGCGTTTCCCTTAATTCATCAGGGGAGTTATCGTCATAAGTCTTCCCACTTTATTGGTCCCATTAAGGTATGGAGAGAGGCTTGTGTGGTCACCGCTTGTGACCGCTCTAGTTTTATATGTGTGCCACATGCCTTGTCTGGGTGTGACGTACTTCCAGTGCAAAGTGCATCAAAGGCCGGACGTATACAGACATCCGGCCTGTGCACCGCAATGTGGAACGTAGCGCTCATGCACATGCGCAAGACACTAAGTGTACTATGATTCTGCAGGACCTGGCAGACCGCACAGAGACCATAAGAAAATAATTTTGGTGAGTCCCAAAAATAATTAAAATCCTTAATTTATTACAAAATAATTTAAAAGATCATACAGATTGGGAATACATCTCAAAAGTAGGCTGCTTTTTTATTTATTTACAAAGAGACCATATATCACATGATCGCCCTAGGTTATATCAACATGGAAAGAGGAGTAAATGCAAAAATAAGACAATTAAGCATATCTGGTCCCAAACATCCATGACATATGAATGCGAGACAGCTCAACTTAAAGGGCCCAGCGATCCCAGCTATTCATATACCACTGAGTAATGTACATTTACCTAGTCACAGTTATACAGCTAAAACCAAAATCTGGATCACTAAAAAAAAGCCAAGGTAGACGATGAAAATTAAACCTATAATGTTGTACCATATCATAATACACTGTGTTCCAAATTATTATGCAAATAATATTTTCTCAGATTTTCCCAAATTACCTATATGAATTGCAGTCATTGTAATTTTCCAGTCAAATAACTATTAGAGTACAATTGAAAGGTTTTTGTGCAAACTGCCTATGATAACAATATATTTTTAAAAAAATCACATGTCCTCTCTATATAAAAATTGGCCATGTTTCCTCAGCGTCATTTTATGCATGTCACACTGCTGGAGATAGACGCTGCTCAGTGAGCGCCCGTGTACTGAGAGATATTAGCTAGATAGATAGGCACTAGATTGGAAGTCAGATAGTGTAGATAAGTCCTGTGCTGTGTACCTGATCAATTAACCTTGCAGCACTTTTATTTTTTTCTTGTTCAATAACTGAGTTTCTGACAGAAAGAGCAGGGCACATGCCATAGAACAGTGTTGTGCGCCTGTTGTATTGTGCTCCATGCAGGAGTATACCTTCAATCTATTTTTGCACTTGCTAATGTGATAAAGCAATCAAACCCTTGTACACCACTTTTTGATTTTGTGTGGTTGAGTGCAGAGCACAAAAACCTTTTTTTTTCATTTGCTAATGTGATAGTGCAAGCAGTGTTAGCCCAGTTTGTCGTTTTTTTGGTGGATGAACTTCAGCTGTATGCACAGTAAAACAAATATATTTTTCCTGTTGGCAGGCAGAGTCCACAAAAGATTTTTTGTGTGTCGGAAACGTGATACACTCTGCTAAAAGCCACCTACTATTTTAGTGGCGGTGAACTTCAGCTGTTTTCAGAGTAAAAAAGAAAGATTTTTGGATAATAAAAAATAGGGCTACCATCAATTGAAAAGTATTTAGGTAGGGTATAATATCTTACCAGGATTATGATTGTGTATGGACACGTAACATCCTCTCCCCCTACTGCGGTGCAGATTGCACTGGGCACCGGTGACTAGTCAGCGCATGCGCCTCACGGTTTCACGGGGGGAATCCACTGACGGGTTCAGTATAGTTAGTGCGTACGTCAGTGACGTCAATGAGGGATTTCCCTATGACGTGCGCGCTATGTGAATGCCATAAGTGGATTTCTTCTTCCGTGGCTATAGGGCAATGCGCAATTGAGACCAGTTCATGATAGCTTCACTATATAAAAGAGGCACAGCATAACAGGGTTAATACCTCCTTGTTGATAAAGCTAACCCGAAACGTGCGTTCAAGGGTATCTCCCGGGTGTGAGTATCACCATTGTGATGGGTAAGTCACTATATTGAAATTTCATGTATATAATTGTCGCATTATTCGTGTTTCCTATGTTTGGTACGAGGATTAACTTGATGTGTGGCGGTATAAATAGCATATTGCACTTATGGAGATATTTATGGGAGTAATGCTGCTCATGTCTAGATATTAAAGACATGTGCATATGCTTAAATATACGAATATATTTTTAAGTGACTTGCTGTATAATTTGTTGCTGCTCACCCTACAGGGACTATAATCTGGGTCCTTCTGATTACACCTCTATGTATTTTTAAATAATTTAATTGTGATATGTGTATTTATGTTTATCTAATAAATTTCATGATTTTAGAAGTTTATGACTCCAGTTGTTGTTTGTAAGTATTATATTTATGATGGAGTTTACTTTCCATAAATATTGTGTTCCGATTGGGACAAATGGTGGGAGATCACTGTGATTTGCTATTTAGATCCCCCAATATGTGGCTTTCTGTGAATTTAATAATTGTTCATAGCATATCTCCTATGTTATGCAGGCCTCATCCACACTAAAAAAATACTTTCTTCTGTTACTAACGTCACACACTAGGGGACATCTCAGAGTGCCAAGGGAGGGTGGTTCACTGCAATCAAGGGGGGTTGGTTATACCTGAAAAACTGTTAGTGAAGGTGTCAGTGAAGGCGAGGAACAAATGGAAGAGAAAGAGGTGATGGGTGAGAAACAGTAAAAACATGAAGAGGATAATCATCCCCTCTCTGTTCACGTTTGGTGGGAGGGGACGGAGGAAACAAGCATCAGAATTACCCAGCCACCAACACAGCATGGGTTTGAACCTCATGAAAGAACCCCACATATGAGTGTGTTCTTGCTGCACTATCTGCAACATGATCCCCGTATAGTTATGATTCAAAATAGTGCTGACTACTGGGTTGCCACTCTGTTAGATCCAAGTTATAAGACTAAATTTTGCCAGACGCTTCCCGCCCTGGAAAGGGACCCACGGATTCTGGAGTATCGAAACACGATTTTACACAACCTTAAGATAGATTTTCCACAAACCAGCTGTGAGGCACACAAAGTGCATTGCAGCTCTACACTTCCAACCTCTGGCACGTCAATTCGTCAACGCCAAAATATTAGCAGCAGCAGTAGTGGAAGTGGCAGAAGCAATTTCTGTGACTCCTTTCACACACTTTTTAAACCAGCACGTGCACATGCACAGCAGAGTACAAGTCTGACACCTGGAGTGGATGGTGCTCTCCTTAGTTAGGGAAATCTAAACACTTCTGATTGAGTCTCCATCCGCTGGCTGTAGTGGAGGAGGTTTAAGTTCCTAATTCTAAAATTTCTACTGTAGTGAAATTGATGCCACTTTGCTGGTGTCTACCACTAATTTTTGGAAATGAGGAGAATCCACATTGAGTCTCCATCTATTGAATTGGCTGTATTGGAAGAGGTTTTGGTCTCCATTATACTACTTCTACTCTAGTGAAATTGATGCCACTTCGGTGGTGTTAGGCCCTAAGTTAGGGAAATGTAAACACTTCTGACTGAGTCACCATCTACTGTGTTGGCTGTACTGAAAGAGGTGTCAGTCCTAATTACACTATTTCTACTGTAGTGAAATTGATGCCACTTTGCTAGTGTTTGCCACTAATTTTTGGAAATGTGGACAATCCTGATTGTGTCTCCATCTATTGTGTTGGCTGTAGTGGAAGAGGTTTCGGTCTCCATTAAATTATTTCTACTCTGGTGAAATTGATGCCACTTTGGTGGTGTTAGGCCCTAATTTAGGGAAATGTAAACACTTCTGATTGAGTCACCATCTACGGGGTTGGCTATACTGGAAAAGGTGTTGGTCCTAATTACACTATTTCTACTGTAGTGAAATTAATGCCACTTTGCTGGAGTCTGCCACTAATTTTTTGAAATGTGGCGAATCCTGATTGATTCTCCATTAGTGATTAGTGAGCACTAAAATTCTCAGGTATTCGTTGTTTGAGTCGAGCAAATTGGGATACTCAGGTGCTTGATCCGAGCAACGAGCCCAATGAAAGTCTATGGGAAACTCAAGCATTTTTCAGGCGGCTCCCACCCCCCCCCGCCCGGCAGTCTGCAGAGGGCCTAAAATTTGCCCAAATCGATGGGAGCAGTGCGAAAATGACATGGGAACAGCATGGGGAAGATCCGTGGAAGCATTTCTGACTCCCAGGTCACTGCTGTCAACAACGTTGTTAGAGGTATTACGCCACTTTTACGGACTCACAATAAAAATACAAAAATGAAACCTAAATGTATTTTCCTGGCTAATACAGTATGTTAAGCAGCATCCTTTCCAGGATAATGACTTGTATATAAGGAAAAATAAATATACAAAAACAAAAATGCTCCTCCACATGTAGCGGTTTTGATGCGTTTTTGTACTTTTGCATTGCTTTCAACCAAGACAAATACATTCACCAGGAAATGTCATTTTAACATTTTACAACCTTATCTGGCCATGAGGTGTGTGACACGGGAACAGCATGGGGAAGACCCTTGAGGCTGGAAGCATATCTTACTCCCAGGGCACTGCCTAAAACTGTGGTCATCTCATCAGACGTGATCCTATATTACTGCCGTAATAATACAGAGATTTTGGGCAATGTGACAAATCTTAAACTCCATTTAAAATGGACAAGGTGTGTGTCAAGCGACCGGGAAGTGGATGTTATGGTGATGGTGATAGTGCACGCAGAGGCCGTGGGCAAGATGAAACTGTGCCTGCTGAGGGAGCACAACAAATAACCATGTCATGTCGAACTACCTTCCTGTTTCAATTTCTAGGGGGCCGCGGAACAACACTATTGAAGCCAGAGCAGTGTGAAAAGGTTGTTGGTTGGATAGGAGATAATGCTTCCATTCAGTTTGCCACCACCACCATCCTGTGTTCCACATGGTCCAGTCTCAGTAGATGTGAGTCTGGATCACATTATTATTACTTTATCGCCCTTTATTCCATGGCACTTTACATGTGAAAAAGGGTATACATCGCAAAAACAATTACAATAATTTTGAACAAAAATGTCACAGCGACTGGTACAGGAGGGGAGAGGACCCTGCCAGTGAGGGCTCAGTCTATAAGGCATGGGTGAGGATACAGTAGGTGAGGATAGAGCTGGTCTTGCAGCGGTATGGTGTAGCGAGGGTTACTGCAGGTTGTCGCATGTCGCAAGCGGTGGGTCTTCAGCTTCCTTTTAAAGGTTTCAACAGTAGGTGAGAGTCAGAAATGGTGGGGTAGAGAGTTCTAGAGAAGGGGTGGATGCATGGGAGAAATCTTGTATGTGATTGTGGGAAGAGGAGGTAAGAGGGGAGTAGAGAAGGAGATCTTGTGAGGATCAGAGGTTGCGTGCAGGTAAGTACCAGGAGATTAGGTCACAGATGTATGGAGGAGACAGGTTGTGGATAGCTTTGCATTCCAAGGTTAGGGTTTTGAACCGGAGTCTCTGGGTAATGGCGAGCCACTGAAGGGATTGACAGAGAGGAGAGGCCAGGGAATAACGAGGGAACAGGTGGATTAGTCGGGCAACAGAGTTTAGGATAGATTGGAGGAATGCGAGAGTGTTAGTAGGGAGGCCACAGAGCAGGAGGTTGCAGTCGTTTAGAAGGGATGTGATAAGTGCATGCACTAGTGTTTTTGCAGATTTGCGGGTGAGGAATGTGCAGATCCGGGAGATTTTTTGTACTTGGAATTGGCATCTTCCTCACCCTGATCTTCCTTCCTCCCACCATTCTGAGTGCCCTGAGACAACTGATCCCACACTTGGACACTTTGAAGAGCTGTTTTGTTCATCTTTCCATTTATAGATTCTGGCCTCATGATCGGTCCGCTCGGTAGTGGAAAGAGTTTGGATATGTGGTTTGAAGGAGAGATTAGAGTCCAGGGTTACCCCAAGAGCTGTTCATTTTTCTATCGATAAATTTGGGCCTCTCAACCGGCCAGCTTCGAGCAGAGCAACATAAAATCACATTTAGCGACTTGAGGAGCCATGGTCACCCGAAGGTGAGGGAGGGAAAGTGCAAATACTGTCTCAAGAGGTGTATAATGATGAGACACAATGGACAGAAAGTCAGGAGGAGGACCAGGGTGCTTCAGTGGAAAATGAAGCAGTGGACGATGAAGCCACTATCCCAACCTGGCAAGGGGACATGTAGAGAGTGGACAAGAGCACCGAGTTGGAGGGAGGCGTAGCACCACAACAGGCAGGAACAAGCAGTTTGGTGGCCACAGACACAAGGTGGACAACTACTCCCCAGAACTAGTGTTGAGCGAGCACTAAAATGCGCGGGTGCTCGAAGCTCGGGCCGAGCTCGCCGTGATACTCGGGTGCTCGACCCGAGCAACGAGCCCCTTGTTAGTCTATGGGAGACTCGAGAATTTTTGCGGTGGCACCCCCGGCAGTCTTTTAAAAGCCTAACAAGTGCCCAAAATGATAGTGACAGTGCTCAAATGACATGGGGACAGCATGGGGATCGCCCCAGGAAGCATTTCTGACCCCCAGGTCACTGCTGTCAACAACGTGGTCAGAGGTATTAAGCCACATTTAAGGGCTCACAATAAAACGTTCAAAAACGAAAGTGAAACTTTTTTCCTGTGAAATATGTTAAGGAACATCCTTTCCAGGGAAAAGACTTGTGTATAAGTTAAAATAAATGACCAAAAGTAAAAATACTCCTCCACACCTTCGGCTATGTTCACAAGTAGCATTTTTTATGCGTTTTTGCACTTTTGTATTGCTTTCAACTATGACAAATGCATTCACCGGGAAATGTCATTTTAACATTTTACAACCTTATCTGGCCATGTGCTGTGTGACACATGCATAAAGTGCTGAAAAGACATGGGAACAGCATGGGGAAGACCCCTGGAAGCATCTCTGATTCCCAGGTCACTGTCTAAAAGTGTGCCCATCATAAGTGATCCTTGCCGCATCAGAAGATGCAGACTTGCAACTATCCCCATGCAAGTTCTAGTCCCAGGGCAGTGTTCAATTGTACCTCCCCGATTCCTTGCAATGCAAGCGCAAGTATGCAGCCTGCCACCCACCCACCCCCAGGCTGCAATACCATACTGCTTGCTTGCTTGAACTTGAAATTGGGCCTTTTAGGCATGTGAAGGCGGAATCTGGCCACCATGTCATGGCTGTGTTGGCGGCCTGGAATCCATACTCAGTCCCCAGCCGCCCGGCGGCCGGGTGTCCATACTCGGTCCCCAGCCGCCCCGCAGTCGGGTGTCCACACACGGTCCCCAGCCGCCTGGGGGCAGCCGGGTGTCGATAAACGGTCCCCAGCCGCCCCTATTTGTCCTTGGAACATCCCCCCACACACTTTTCTTAGCCTGGCCTGCTTTAGGCAGCATTGGACGAGCCCACCAGAGAACCAGACTCCTCCGGTGGGCCCTGACTTCTCCATCGGTGGAGTTGAGAGTGCCAAGGTGAGGAGCATGATGATGATGACAGAAGTTAGCATCTGCTATATTTTCTTTTAATGCAAGTGTAAGTGTGCAGCCTGCCACCCACCCACCCCCAGACTGCAATTCCATATTGCTAGCTTGCACTTGAAATGAGGCCTTTTAGTTTGGAGGAGGCCGAAGCTGGCCACTACCTCATGGCTGCTTCGGCAGCGAGGTATCAATATTCAGTCCACAGCCGCCCCTATTTGTCCTGGTGTGCCTTATACATAAGATTAAGCGCGTATACCAAAACATTACCTGTGCCCTCCCCAGTGCATTTAGTGGGAAGGAGAGCCTATTCCGCTGTAGTGTGTGCATGCCAAACCCCTGTTCATGGTACATGCGAAGATGCCTCCCACCTTGCACCTGTCGTTGCAGACTTGTAACTATCCCCATTCAACTTCTTGTCCCAGGGCAGTGTTCAATTGTACCTCTCCCATTCCTTGCAATGCAAGCGCAAGTATGCAGCCTGCCACCCACCCACCCCCAGGCTGCAATACCATACTGCTTGCTTGCTTGCACTTTAAATTGGGCCTTTTAGGCATGTGGAGGCGGAATCTGGCCACCACGCCATGGCTGTGTCGGCGGCCTGGTATCCATACTCAGTCCCCAGCCGCCTGGTGGCCGGGGGTCCCCGCTTGCTCCCCAGCCTCCAGGGGGTGGCCGGGTGTCCATATTCGGTCCCCAGCCACCCCTATTTGTCCCGGTAACCTTTCCCACACTTTTCTTAGCCTGGCCTGCTTTAGGGCAGCATTGGCTGAGCCCACCGGACTATCAGACTCCTCCGGTGGGCCCTGGCTTCTCCATCAGGGGAGTTGAGAGTGCCAAGGTGAGGAGCATGATGAGGATGGTAGAAGTTAGCATCTGCTTTGTTTTGTTGTAATGCAAGCGCATGTATGTAGTAGTGGCTAGGCCTGAGGTGGTCAGCGTTTTGGCGCATATCCTACCTCCTCCGAGGATTGCTGGATGTTTTCCTGCTACTATCCAAGTTCTATGACTCCCATTAAAACAAAGCTTCAGGTGATAAATGATGGATGAGGTAGTGGCAAAGGAGAAAGAGCAGGAGGAAGAGGGACCATTCACATCAATATCAAGCCAGTCAACCAGATATGTCTTGTAGGATATGTTTCTGTAACAAAAGGAGCGGTTCGGCTACACAGTTATAGGGCATACAGTGAGTGCAATGCCTACCAAAAATTTCGAGGCACTCCAATGCCCCTTGGAAATGACATGGAGGTCAGAGGGCGTTAACTAAACCTTTTTTTCCATTTATAGCAACTGGGTCTCCTGTGCACTGTTGGCCTAAGCAGTGAATGGAAGGCTTTCCAAAAATTATGAGGAACTGCAATGCCCCTTACAAGAGCCATGTGTGGCACCCCAGGGGTCTGGTCACCACAGTAATAGAGATATTTCTTCGGAGAGCAAGTGGGAGGTTTCCTGGTCAGGATCCCTTAAACATGCAATATCCTCCTGCCCCAGTCCTGGGAGGGGAGAATTCTGCCCTCATAAACTGGATCTGGGGCGGGGTTGAGTGAGTCAGAGAACAGAGAACGGTCAGAGTCAGAGTGAGAGCAAGGGAAAGTAACAGCAAGGAGCTCTGTAGAAGCTAGGAGCTAAAGACCAGGGGCTGGAAGCTGAGCAGAGCTCGCCCTGGCAGAAGACAATAGGAACCGGACACAGGGGTCCGAGGCTGTGAGGACTTATATATCCAGCAGCAGAAACCAGCCGGCAGGGGATTTCAGGTCCTCTGGCCATAGAAGCCCGGAGGCTCAGTCTCAAGCAAGGGACCAGCACCGCCGTCATGGAGCAGAGCCTAACAGAAGGCCCCAAGTCACCAGCCATACGGGTGAGCACTACACGGTACACTCAGGGATGTGGGCTACTTCTACTCGCTTACAGCAAGGTAGCCAGGAAGAGTGCAGACAGACGGGGAGGCCTACAACTCCACCTGGCCAGGGGAACTCCTGCTTGCTCACAGACTGACCAGGCCTCTTATGCTAGCTAGTACTCCCGGGAGGGTCTACCTTATAATCATCAGTAAAGACCCTGAACTGCAGTGCAAAGACTCTGAGTCATTCCTGCTGCGCTCGTGCACCAGCACCCCCATCATCCACACTCACTGCCCTGAGGCTATACTCCTCCCGTGGGGAGTTATCCCATTCTCTGTTGCGCACACAACACCAGCCTCAGCGGTCTGCCTCGCAGCGGTGGTACTCCCTGACCGCAATCCACGGGTGGCGCAGTCGGACAATTAACCTCGAAACCTAAGAAAGACTGCCACTGGTTGGACCAGCCTGAGCCACGGGACCGGGTCACCGCCGCGGAGACTACAGAGCCCAGAGACCCGGCACCGGGTATCCCACACACGTGTACACACGGCCCAGGGGGCGGGTCACATGCAGTACAGCATATTACAAACATAAGTCCCATTATTGGGGAGTGGGTGTCCCATAGTATTTGCTTATGCCTTGCAAGCAAAAGCTGCCAAAAATTAGGACAGAGCAACTTGCAATGCCCCTTACAAGAGCCATACAGTACAGCATAATACAAACATAAGTCCCATTATTGGGGAGTGGGTCTCCCATAGTATTTGCTTATGCCTTGCAAGCAAAAGCTGCCAAAAATTAGGATGGAGCCACTTGCAATGCCCCTTACAAGAGCCATGCAGTACAGCATATTACAAACATAAGTCTCATTATTGGGGAGTGGGTCTCCCTTAGTATTTGCTTATGCCTTGCAAGCAAAAGCTGCCAAAAATTAGGACGGAGCAACTTGTAATGCCCCTTACAAGAGCCATGCAGTACAGCATATTACAAACATAAGTCCCATTTTTGGGGAGTGGGTCTCCCATAGTATTTGCTTATGCCTTGCAAGCAAAAGCTGCCAAAAATTAGATGGAGCAACTTGCAATGCCCCTTACAAGAGCCATGCAGTACAGCATATTACAAACATAAGTCCCATTATTGGGGAGTGGGTCTCCCATAGTATTTGCTTAGGCTTTCCAAGCAAAAGCTGCCAAAAATTAGGTTGGAGCAACTTGCAATGCTCCTTACAAGAGCCATGCAGTACAGCATATTACAAACATTAGTCCCATTATTGGGGAGTGGGTGTCCCATAGTATTTGCTTATGCCTTGCAAGCAAAAGCTGCCAAAAATTAGGACGGAGCATCTTGCAATGCCCCTTACAAGAGCCATGCAGTACAGCATATTACAAACATAAGTCCCATTATTGGGGAGTGGGTGTCCCATAGTATTTGCTTATGCCTTGCAAGCAAAAGCTGCCAAAAATAAGGACGGAGGAACTTGCAATGCTGGCACCCTGGTGGTATAGTGGTGGTGGAGGCTGAGGATAAGGAGAAGATAAAACAGCCGAAACGAGGAAGCGTATACCCATGTGTGGGTGTGAAGCGGTGCATGTGAATACACCTCCCGAAATAACACAGTGGATTTGACTTTATGTTACTCTGCTGTCATTTGGTGGTGATGAGAAGTCTGGCCCAATCCAGCCCTTGTTCATTTTGATGAGGGTCAGCTTGTCAGCATTGTCAGTTGACAGGCGAGTGCGCTTATCAGTTATAATTCCCCCAGCGGCACTAAAAACACGCTCCGATAACACACTAGCGGCAGGGCAGGCCAGGACCTCCAAGGCGTACAGAGCGAGTTCATTCCAAGTGTCCAGCTTAGATACCCAATAAATAAAAGGCACAGAGGAATCACGGAGGACGCTGGTACGGTCAGCAAGGTACTCTCTCACTATCTTTTGAAACTTTCCACTCCTTGTGAGAGTACCCCGCGCCTCAGGGCCTGTAAGCTGGGCGGGTGTCAGAAAACTGTCCCAGAACGTTGACAGTGTTCCCCTGCCTCTGCTGGATTGGAGTCGCATCTCTCTCGCCTGTACGCCTTGGTTGGGCAACTAACTGTGACCTCTGCCGCTAGCGTGTTCAGATGGGAATTTTTTTAAGAGTTCTGCAGCAAGGGCCTTCTGGTACTGCCCCGTTTTTGTAGACCTCTCCACCTCAGGAATAAGAGAGTGAAAGTTCTCCTTGTAGCGGGGGTCTACAAGTGTCACCAACCAGTAATGACTGTCACCCAACATTTTGACAACGCGAGGGTCACGGTTAAGGCAGCGTAACATAAAGTCAGCCATGCGTGCCAGACTGGTAACGGACAAGATTTCCGTGTCCTCACCAAGATGACGACAGACCATGCTCTCCTCCTCCTCCTCCTCCTCTTCCTCCTCCCCCATGTCCTCAGGCCACCCACGCTGAACCGACGGTATGACACTTGTACAGGTACTACCGTCTACAACGCATGATAGCAGCTCCTGTTCTTCCTCCTCCTCCTCCTCCTCTCCCCCATTGTCCCCCAATGCACGTTGGGATGAGATGAGGCTGGGCTGTGTGTAATCGCCCGCTACGGCTTCTTGATCCATCTCATCATACTCTGGTTGCAATGCCTCCTCTTTAATTCTCTGCAGAGAGCGTTGCAAAAGACAGACAAGTGGGATGCTGACACTAATGATGGCATCATCGCCACTCACCATCTTGGTGGCCTCCTCAAAGTTTGTCAGGATGGCACATATGTCAGACATCCAGGTCCACTCCTGAGGTCTTATGTGTGGAGTCTGATGTGAATATCAACGTCCTTGTTGCAGCTGGTACTCCACAACTGCTCTTTTCTGCTCACAAATCCTTTGCAACATGTGGAAGGTAGAGTTCCAACGTGTGGGGACATCACACACCAGTCGGTGTGCCGGAAGCTGCAAACGCTGCTGCAACACAGCAAGGGCGGCGGAAGCTGTAGCCGACTTGCGAAAATGAGCTGACAGGCGGCGTACTTTCACGAGCAGATCTGGCAACTCGGGGTACGATTTAAGAAACCGCTGAACCACGAGGTTAAGCACATGAGCCAGGCATGGTACGTGTGTGATCTCACCTCGCCTCAGAGCCGCCACCAGGTTACGGCCATTGTCACACACGACCATGCCGGGATGTAGGTTCAGCGGTCTCAGCCACAGATCTGCCTGCTCTTTTATAGCTGTCCACAACTCACAAGCAGTGTGAGGTTTATCACATAAGCTTATGAGTTTCAGCACAGCCTGTTGCCGCTTGGCGGAGGCAGTACTGCAATGCTTCCAGCTTGTAACTGATGTGGTGATATCTTTGATGGAGGCTGAACATGAGGAGGAGGAGGAGGAGGAGGATGCGCCGGAGCTGTACACTGTGGGGGCAACTCTGACTGACATAGGGCCCGCAATCCTCGGTGTGGGGAGGATGTGTTCCGTCCCAAGGTCTGACTGGGTCTCGGCTTCCACTATGTTTACCCAGTGTGCCGTCAGAGAGATGTACCGTCCCTGGCCACAAGCACTTGTCCATGTGTCCGTTGTCAGGTGGACTCTCCCAGTAACTGCGTTGTTGAGGGCACGGCAGATGCTTTGGGACACGTGCTTGTGTAGTGTGGGGATGGCACACCGGGCAAAATAGTGTCGGCTGGGGACCGAGTACCGAGGGACGGCCACCGCCATAAGATTGCGGAAGGATTCCGTCTCCACCAGCCTAAAAGGCAGCATTTCCAATGCAAGCAGTCGTGAAATGTGCGAATTTAGGACTTTGGCCAGTGGGGCATTAGCTGCGAAATTCCGCTTTCATTCAAAGGTCTGGGATATGGACAATTGAACGCTGCGGTGGGACGTGGACGAGGACGTTGATGCTGTTTCTTGAGAAACTGCCATAACAAGTGAAGACTGCGAGGAGGGGGCATCTTTACATGCAGTATGGACAGGGGATTGCCTTGTACACACAACGGGGGGTTCTATTGCACGCACAACAGTGGAAGAAGCAGTGGTGACACCCGCTGACACTGGTCGTGGACCCTGTGTTTCGCCCCACAAAGTCGGGTGCTTTGCTGCCATGTGCCTGATCTTGCTGGTGGTGGTCAGGCTGGTAGTTTTGTCACCCCTGCTGATGCTGGCATGGCAGGTGGAACATATGGCCATTTTGGGGTTATCAGCAGAGTCTTTAAAAAAATTCCAAACTCTGGAAGACCTACCGTTTGCACTGGCAACGTCCCTCGTGTTGGTGTTACTGGGAACGGTTGCCTGCCTTCTGTCTGCGGCCACCACACTGCTTCTTCCTGCCTGTTGGGGTACTCTGCCTCCCTCCCCCTGTGTGCTGCTGGCCTCACTCTGCATGTCCTCCTTCCACGTTGGGTCAGTTACTAGATCATCCACCACCTCCTCCTTTTCCACTTGCGCACCACGATCCCCCTCCTCACTTCCTGGCAATTGTGTCTCGTCATCGTCCACCTCTTGTGACAGATTGCCAACGTCGACTTCCTGTGACCTTGGCTGTTCAAATATTTGGGCATCGCAACATGGGATCTCCTCTTCCACCACTTCAAGCGTATCAGGCGAGGGGCCCAAATATGGAAATGGACCAGTGAACAGCTCTTCAGAGTGTCCAAGTGTGGGATCACTTGCTGTCTGACGACACTCGGCATGGTGGGAGGAAGGAGCATCAGGGTGAGGAGGAGTATGCGATCGAGACTCATGGCTACTAAGAGTTGACCATGTGGAAGACAGACCGGAGGTGGTGTTCCTCAGGTAACTGGAAATATTATCTGCTATCCAATTAATAACCTGTTCACACTGATCAGTTCTCAATACTGGTGTTGTTCTGTGCTTCCCTAGTAATTTGGTCAAGAAGTGGGAGCGAGAAGATGTGGCTGTTGGTTGTGGCACATTTTCACCTTGGCCACGTCCCCGTCCTCTGCACGAACCATCACCAGAACGTCCACTTCCACGTCCCTTGCCACGCACCTTGCCCATTGTAAATGAAGTAAAATAGCTTACACTTGCACTATCAATGGAAAAAGGGTAATAAAGAGTAGATTAGAACCGTGGAAGAGGAAAACCACAGTTATTGTTTACTGGGGTATACCACACTTTTTTAAATAGAGATATTTGCGGCTGAACAGTGAGCGACACACTCAAACTGCTTTTTTTTTAGATACCAAAGGCCCAAAACAGGATAGTACAGCGATTTGACCCGTGGAACTGCGAAACCACACTGGGATGTCGGGCCTACACAAGACTATTTTCAACAGATATATTTTTGTGTCACAACAGTCAGGAGACACTACTGTTTTTCTTTACGGAAAAAACTACCAAAAGCTGAATAATAGAGATTTTTTACCGTGGGATGGCAAAACCACAGTTATTGTTTACTGGGGTATACCACACTTTTTTAAATAGAGATATTTGCGGCTGAACAGTGAGCGACACACTCAAACTGCTTTTTTTTTAGATACCAAAGGCCCAAAACAGGATAGTACAGCGATTTGACCCGTGGAACTGCGAAACCACACTGGGATGTCGGGCCTACACAAGACTATTTTCAACAGATATATTTTTGTGTCACAACAGTCAGGAGACACTACTGTTTTTCTTTACGGAAAATATACCAAAACCTGAATAATAGAGATTTTTTACCGTGGGATGGCAAAACCACAGTTATTGTTTACTGGAGTATACCAGAGTTTTTTAAATATATAGATTTGCGGCTGAACAGTGAGCGACACACTCAAACTGTTTTTTTTTTAAGATACAAATGGCCCAAAATGGATAATACAGAGGTTTGACCCATGGAAGTGCAAAACAACTTCTGTTTCTCTAGCCTACACCAGACTATTTTCAACAGTTATATTTGTGCCTGAAAAATCAGAGACACGCTTTTTTTTGGGGGGGGGGACACACCAAAAGGTTAATTAGACGGGTATTTGTACAGTGTGAAGGAGGAAAAAAAAAGGAGGATTTAGATGAAAAAAAAGGATTTTTCCTGGCCCCCGACACCTGGTGCTAAGTCCAGCAATTTCAGCAACAGGAGCACACAGGACTGTAATGCAGCGTTTGCTGGTATAACCACTGTGTCTCCTATACAGCCTGCCTGCCTGGTATCTGGGATGGATATTAGTCCTGAAAAGGACTGTTTGTTTGTTCTGGCAGCCTTTACAGACCCTACACTAACTATTTCGCAGTTTATATCTCTCCCTAAATCAGCAGCGCTGTCCCTACACTGTCTAATCCGGAGCGACTGTGTCCAAGATGGTGGCGCCCGGTTTTAAATACTCGAGGTGATGCTGTGCGGCCAGCCAATCACTGTAATGCCCACAACCAACATGGCTGCAGCATTACAGTGACTGGCTGGCAATCCCTGCATGTTCATTGGCTCTCTAAAGAGCACCAAACATGCAGGGCAGAGACCCGAGCACCCGCCTGAGTAACCCGGAAATGCTCGGTGCTCGCCGAGCATCCCGAGTAGCGTGATGCTCGGGTGAGTATCGAGCAGTGTCGAGCATGTTCGCTCAACACTACCCAGAACACAAACACAACGGAAGTTGCCAGTACAACTGTTAGGTCTTTCTGAGTCTGTTTTTTTTAAAGACTGTTTTGATAACCCCAAAACGGCCGTTTGCAACATCTGACAGGCCAGCATCAGCAAGAGCGCCAAAACTACCAGCCTGACCACCACCAGCATGCTCAGGCACATGACAGCAAAGCATCTGACAAGTTGGGCCAAACACCGAGGTCCAGAAACGGTGTCTGTGGGTGACACCACTGCCTCTTCCACTGTTGTGCATGCACGCCAATCCCCTATCCATGGTGCATGCGAAGATGCCTCCCACCCTGCACCTGTCATTGCAGAATTGCAACCATCACCGTCCACATCCTTGTCCCTTTGCAGCATTCAATTGTCCCACAGTTCTTGGAATGCAAGCGCAAGTATGCAGCCAGCCACCCACTCACCCACAGGCCGCAATACTAAACTGCCACATTTCTAGACTGCTTGCACTTGAAATGTTGTCTTTTACACTCGTGGAGGTGGAAGCTTTCCACAACCTAATGGTGGTGGCCGAGTGGCCATACTTGGTCCCCAGCTGCCACTATTTCTCCCGGTATCGTCTACGCCTTCCACAAGTGAGGGTCCTAAAAAATTACCCATGCCCTTCCCAGTGCACTTAAGTGGGAAGGACTGCCTAACCACAAACACATGGACAAGTGAGTTTGGCCAGGGACGGTTCATCTCAATGATGCATTCCACTGTGTTAATATTGTGGAAGCCAGGATCCAGTGGGACGCTGGGATGGAACACATACTCCCGACGCAGAGGATTGCGGGCCTTGGGTCATTCAGGGTTACCCCTACATTCTACAGCTCCTATACCACCTCCTCCTCTTCAGCCTCCATCTCCATCACTTGATTCATTTTTTCAGGACATATTCCTGATTATTTACTTAAACTTTGTGTGTGCCAATAACAATAAGCAGGACTGTATGCTTAGGCGACAAACTGCACACGGTTGCAGAGTTGTTGAAAGCTGTATCAGAGAACCTGGTGTCAGCTCTGAAGCTAGGCAAGCTCGCACATGTACCATGCCTGGCACACGTGCTCAACTTAGTGGTTCTGCAGTTTCTCAAAATCTACACGGATCTGCCAGATCTGCTTGTGAAAGTACTCTGCTTGTGTGCCCATTTCAGAAAGTCAGCTGCAGCTTCCGCCGCCTTGGCAGGACTTCAGCAGCATTTTCAGCTTCCGGCTCACCGACTGGTGTACGATGTGACTATGTGTTGGAAATCAACGTTACAGAAGTTTGGAATGATTTTGAGCTGCAGGGCAGCAGAGAGCAGTCGTTGAGTAGCAGCTTCAACTTGTCCGTCGGCATTCAGGTAAGCCTCCGCACATAAGTGCTAATGAGTGGGCATGGATGTCTGACATCTGTGCCATCCTCCAAAACTTTGAGGAATCCACCAAGATGGTGAGCGGCAATGACGCCATAATTAGCGTCACCATCCCTCTTTTCTGTCTACTGAAACGCTCGCTGCTCACAATTAAAGAGGAGGCATTGCAGGCGGAGCAAGGAACAGTACAGGGTGATGCTACCCAGCCCAGCCTCATCTCAGCTTGGATTGGGTGATAATGAGGAGGAGGAGGACGAGAACATAGACAGTAATACTCTTGGTGAGAGCAGGGAAGTCTTGGCTGTTGGCAGTCTGGCACACAAGGCTGACTTTATGTTCCCCTGCATTTACTGTGACCATCGAGTTGTAAGCATTTTGGGCATTACAGGAAACTGGCATGGTACGAGAGAATTCTTGGAGACAGAGGTGTGAGGTTCTGATTAAGGAGGATGTCTGTCTTTGATCTGTTGCACAACAGAGAGCACAGGAGGGGTGATACACAGTAATGAGAGAAGAGATATAGGCTGATGCAGAACTGTGGACAGCTCGGTGGGTGAGAGAGATGAGTTTGTATTGCATTCTGTAGTGATTGTTTAACCTAACCCGTGCAATGACTGGCACAGGGTAGAGGCGTCGGTGAAGCAGCTTGATAGAAATTCAACCCTGGCTGCTGCATTCAGAAGGGATTGGAGAGGAGACAGTTTGTTTAGAGGGAGACCGATTAGAAGAGAGTTGCACTAGTGAATAAGAGTGACAGTAAGAGTCCAAGATAGCAGGCGTGCCGAGTGGGAGTTATGGTGGCAGCACCTAATGAAAATTGCAAAGTCAGGTATAGTAGAGGGAGGAAACCGAAGGAGTTCATTTTGGGAGATATTAAGATCAGGCTCTTTTTGAAGAATTATAACAAAAAAAAATTGTCATCTGACAACGCTGGCAGCAGAGGTCACAGTCAGACAGTTCATTGGACAATCAAGGAGTACAAGCGAGGAACACGCAAACCAGATACGGCAGAGACAGGAGAACGCTGTCAAAGGTCTGGGACAGCTTTCTCAAACTTTCCCAGCACCCAGGCCCTGATACACGGGGTAATCTGAAAAGGAGAGAAAAGTTTGGAAGATGCAAGCTGGACACGTGGCATGAACTGTCTTTCTACACCTTGGAGGTCCTGGCCACTAGCGTTTTGTCAGAGATAGTTTTTAGTGCCTCTGGGGGCATTATAACTGATAAAACTGAAAGGAGCATCCGCCTGGCAGCTGAAAATGCTGACAGGCTGACTCTTATAAAAATGAACAAGGGCTGAATTGGGCCAGACTTCTCAACACCACCAGATGATAGCAAACATAAACTCAAATCCAGTGGTTATTTTTTGGGGGTCTATTCCCATGTACCCCTTCTCACCCAGACATGGGTATACCCTTCAGGAATTGTTCTATTTTATGTCGTCCTCCTCCTTCTCCTCATCCTCCACCACCATATCACCAGGGAGACTGTGATGCAACACCCACATAATTTTTTTAAGGATGTAAGGATGTTTCTGATTAGAGATGAGCAAATATTTCAATATTTGTTTCGTATTACAATCGTCATTTATGCAATATTCACCAATGTAATTGTCGATTATTCACCGAACATTGCCAAACCCCATTTGATTCACTGGGTGCCAAAACCAAATGTACAGTTAGGTCCATATATATTTGGACAGAGACAACATTTTTCTAATTTTGGTTCTAGACATTACAACAATGAATTTTAAACAAAACAAAACAATTCAGATGCAGTTGAAGTTCAGACTTTCAGCTTTCATTTGAGGGTATCCACATTAAAATTGGAAGAAGGGTTTAGGAGTTTCAGCTCCTTAACCTGTGCCACCCTGTTTTTAAAGGGACTCAAAGTAATTGGACAATTGACTCCTAGGCTATTTCATGGACAGGTGTGGGCAATCCCTTCGTTATGTCATTCTCAATTAAGCAGATAAAAGGACTGGAGTTGATTTGAGGTGTGGTGCTTGCATTTGGAAGGTTTTGGTGTGAAGTAAACATGCGGTCAATGGAGTTCGCCATGCAGGTGAAACAAGCCATCCTTAAGCTGCAAAAACAGAAAAAACCCATCCAAGAAATTGCTACAATATTAGGAGTGGCAAAATCTACAGTTTGACACATCCTGAGAAAGAGAGAAAACACTGGTGAACTCATCAATGCAAAAAGACCTGGGCGCCCACGGAAGACAACAGTGGTGGATGATCACAGAATAATCTCTATGGTGAAGAGAAACCCCTTCACAACAGCCAACCAAGTGAACAACACTCTCCAGGAGGTAGGCGTAACAATATCCAAATCTACCATAAAGAGAAGACTGCATGAAATTAAATACAGAGGGTTCACTGCATGGTGCAAGCCACTCATAAGCATCAAGAATAAAAAGGCTAGACTGGACTTTGCTAAAAAACATCTAAAAAAGCCAGCACAGTTCTGGAAGAACATTCTTTGGACAGATGAAACCAAGATCAACCTCTACCAGAATGATGGAAAGAGAAAAGTATGGCGAAGGCGTGGTACAGCTCATGATCCAAAGCATACCACATCATCTGTAAAACACAGCGGAGGCAGTGTGATGGCTTGGGCATGCATGGCTGCCAGTGGCACTGTGTCACTAGTGTTTATTGATGATGTGACACAGGACAGAAGCAGCCGAATGAATTCTGATGTATTCAGAGCCATACTGTGTGCTCAGATCCAGCCAAATGCAGCCAAATTGATTGGTCGCTGTTTCTTACTACAGATGGACAATGACCCAAAACATAAAGCCAAAGCAACCCAGGAGTTTATTAAAGCAAAGAAGTGGAATATTCTTGAATGGCCAAGTCAGTCACCTGATCTCAATCCAATTGAGAATGCATTTCACTTGTTAAAGAATAAACTTCAGACAGAAAGGCCCACAAACAAACAGCAACTGAAAACCACCACAGTGAAGGCCTGGCAGAGCATCAAGAAGGAGGAAACAAAGCGTCTGGTGATGTCCATGAGTTCAAGACTTCAGGCAGTCATTGCCAACAAAGGGTTTTCAACCAAGTACTAGAAATGAACATTTTATTTACAATTATTTAATCTGTCCAATTACTTTTGGTCCCTTTAAAAACAGGGTGGCACATGTTAAGGAGCTGAAACTCCTTAACCCTTCATCCAATTTTAATGTGGATACCCTCAAATGAAAGCTGAAAATCTGAACTTCAACTGCATCTGAATTGTTTTGTTTAATATTCATTGTGGTAATGTCTAGAACCAAAATTAGAAAAATGTTGTCTCTGTCCAAATATATATGGACCTAACTGTATACACAGCAACTTCAAAAGGGACCAAGAGCTGCCAAAACACATCAATTTAGGGGCAGTCACCAGGAAAGTGCCATCAATTGACCAAGAGTACAAATAGTATAATAATTATTATTCATTATTATAGCACCATTTATTCCATTGCGCTTTACATGTGAAAAGAAGTCGCTGACTGGTACAAGAACAGAGAGGACCCTACCCGTGAGGATGCACAAACAGTCTATAAGCGATGGGTGAGGATACAGAAGGTGAGGGTACAACTGGTCGTGCAGCGGTATGGTGGAGAGAGGGTTACTGCAGGTTGTGCGCATGTCGCAAGAGGAGGGTCTTCAGCTTCCTTTTAATGGTTTCAACAGTAGGCGAGAGTCTGATATGTTGGGGTACACAGTTCAAGAGTTGAAGGGATGCACAGGAAGAATCTTGTATGCGATTGTGGGAAGAGGGGAGAAGATGGGAGTAGAGAAGGATATCTCGTGAGGATTGGAGGCTGCGTGCTGCTATGTATCGGGAGACTAGGTCACAGATATATGGAGCAGACAGGTTGTTGATGGCTTTGCATGTCATGTTTACAGTTTTGAACTGAAGTCTATGGCCTATGGGGAGCCAGTGAAGGGCTCATAGATTGCAATCTTAAAGATTGCTGGAGCCAGTGCACACTAAAAAAGCAGCCATAGTGTGTCCAGGAACCTTTCCACACACTTTTCTTAGCCAGGGCTGCTTCTCGGCAGGGTTTTACGGGCCCACCCGAGAATCCTCGGGTGGGCCCTGGCTTCTCCATAAGGAGAGTTCATGATAGCACAAGCTTTGTAGCTGCTATGGAGCTCTTGAGCGGGGGGAGAAAGGTGGGCCCTCAAAATCAAATCCTCTGGTGGGCCCAGAGTTTTTCACTGACACTGCTTCTCGGTGAGAGTAGTATTTCACCACAGCCATATTCTTTAGCTCAGTGAAAAGACTGTCTTAGAGGGAAACTGTATCTACTCGACCTGTCAGTTCTCCGCCACCAGGTTCCACCCATTGTCACACACGTCCATGCCTGGCCGTATGTTCAGCAGTGAGCGCCACAGATCAGGCTGGTGTGTTACAACTTTCAACAGCTCAGCAGCGGTGGGCGGTTTGTCACCTAAGCAATAAGCATGTTATCTTCAGCACAGCCTGTTGCCGCTTGGCCAAGGCAGTGCTGCAGTGCTTCCAGCTTGTGACTGAGCTGGTCATTTTGGAGATGTAGGCCGAACCGGAGGAGAAGGTGTAGGAGCTTAACAATGTGATTACAATGAGGTTACATTGGTGAGTCTGGTTTTTAGACTAAAGAAAGATCCTACTGTGATTTTATTTTTTCTTATTATTTTTTTTTTACGTCTCTTCAAATGTGTATTTTAGTGCGTCCTAATTTTTGGCATTGTTGCATATGCAATAACAGTATAGGAGACAAACTCCTTAATAATGGGAACGACAATTCAAATAGATTCTATGTTCAAGAATATTAACTGTCTTATCTGAAATTATTTTACTGGTGAGGTATCGCAGTATGGATAGCGCATTACACCGATCCAGCCAGGTATTATTGCCTTATACTGCGTGCTGTTGGTGCTGCCCAAAAAAATTTAAAATCTATTCTATTCCCTATCGATAATGCTGTCAGATGCATCTACAATAAGAACAGGTGCTGCTGCTAGGCGGTATCATCCCCATCTACACATGAGTGTTCATTCTGGTCGCATAAATGTCTTCCACAACTTTATTTTTTTTTTATTTCTTTGGCCTAATATGCAAGTCATTACCCTGGAAAGAATGTTTCTTAACATTTTTTTCCATTTTAGCTAGTTTTTTGTATGTTTTTTTTTTGTCAGTTTGCAAAAGTGGTGAAATACTCTGACAACATTGTTCACAGATGCTATTTGTTAGCGGCCAACTGAAAATAGGTTTGAACCCTCAACTGCAATACTTTAAATGGAGTGTAATATTTGACACGCTCAAAATAATTGCTGGATGATTAGGGCAGTCATATGGGATAACGTCTGACTGCCATGGTTTCAGGCAGTTGCCTAATAGTGTGGTATTTGTCAACAACCAAGTGTCAATTAGTTCAACAAAACACAGGAGGCTGATTTTAAAAGGAGTGGAATATTTTGCACGCTCCACAAAATTTCTGCATTATTATGGCAGTCATGTGGATTATGTGCGTCTGATCATTGAAAAAAGTTTCTCTGCTTCCACAATACAGTAATATCAATAAAAGAAAAAAATCTGGCTGTATTCTGCGAACAAACAAATGGAGCTGTAAATTGGTGTACACTGACACACTGCTACAATCTATAAATGGAGGACAATATTTTCCATTTTCACTACAAATGGCTGGATTTGAACCGCAGTTCTATGTGATACGTCTGACAGAGAACCACGGTTTTAAATAGCAGGCCTGTAATTTACTAATATTATTCTACACAGAGACCTAGTGTGAATAACTTGAACGACACACTGCAACGAAATGAAAAAGGAAGAAATGTCTGATTTTGGGATACTCTTACAAGTGATATGTCTGACAGAGAACCAAGGTTTTAAATAGCAGGCCTGTTATTTACTAATACTATTCTTCACAGACACTAAGTGTGAATAGCTTGACCGACACACTGCAACGAAATGAAAATGGAAGAAATGTCTGATTTTGGAACACTTTTATAGGTGATATGTCTGACAGAGAACCATGGTTTTAAATAGCAGGTCTGTAATTTACTAATACTATTGTTCACAGACACCTAGTGTGAATAGCTTGACCGAAACACTGCAACGGAATGAAAAATGAAAGAAATGTCTTATTTTGGATCACTCTTATAGGTGATATGTCTGACAGAGAACCAAAGTTAAAAACAGCAGGCCTGTAATTTGCTCATACTATTCTTCACAGACACCTATTGTGAATAGCTTGACTTACACACTGCAACAAAATTAAAATGAAGCTACACCACCTTTGTATTTAATAACAATTTTTTACTACATCTAGCCCAGTAAATACTTTTGGGCCTGTAGAAGTGTCTGTTACTCATTGTAGTAGCCCATCTGTACCAAGCTACACCACCTTTGTATTAAATAACAATTTTATACTGCATCTAGCCAAGTAAAACCTTTTGGGCATATTAGCAGTGTCTGTTACACATTGGAGTAGCCCATCTGTACCAAGCTACACCACCTTTGTATTTAATGACAATTTTTTACTGCACCTAGCCCAGTAAATACTTTCTGGCCTGTAGCAGTGTCTGTTACTCATTGTAGTAGCCCATCTGTACCAAGCTACACCACCTTTGTATTTAATAACAATTTTTTACTGCATCTAGCCAAGTAAAACCTTTTTGTGCCTGTAGCAGTGTCTGATACTCATTGTAGTAGCCCATCTGTACCAAGCTACACCACTTTTTTTCAATGACAATTTTTTACTGCATCTAGCCCAGCAAATACTTTTGGGCCTGTAGCAGTGTCTGTTACTCATTGTAGTAGCCCATCTGTACCAAGCTAGACCACCTTTGCATTTAATAACAATGTTTTACTGCATCTAGCCCAGTAAATACTTTTGGGCCTGTAGCAGTGTCTGTTACTTATTTTAGTAGCCCATCTGTACCAAGATACACCACCTTTGTATTTAATATCAATTTTTTACTGCATCTAGCCAAGTAAAACCTTTTGGGCCTGTAGCAGTGTCTGTTACTCATTGGAGTAGCCCATCTGTACCAAGCTACACCACCTTTGTATTTAATAACAATTTTTTACTGCATCTAGCCCAGTAAATACTTTTGGGCCTGTAGCAGTGTCTGTTACTCGTTGTAGTAGCCCATCTGTACTAAGCTACACCACCATTGTATTTAATAGCAATTTTTTTACTGCATCTAGCCCAGTAAATACTTTTGGGCATGTAACAGTGTCTGTTACTCATTGTAGTAGCCCATCTGTACCAAGCTACACCACCTGTGTATCTAATTAAATTGTTTTACTGCACCTAACCCAGCCAATCCTTTTGGGCTTGTACCACAGTTTCGCCACTCAGCGCTGCTCGGTTTCCATCCATTGTTTTTTGTGCAAACAACTACAGAGTTGTCAATTAGTTAACCACCAAAATGAGAGGCAAAAGGCCTGCTGCTGGTGGAAAGGGGAATGGGCGTGTTGGAAAGGGAAAAAAAGGTTGTGTCCGTAGGGTAGGTGTTAAAGCAACAGTAACATCTGCAGAAGAAAGACCATCTTCCAGCCAAACTAAGATGTCTACTTCTTTTCGTGGACAATGTGATACGATCCCTTTCTTACGGACACGCCCATCGCTACAAATTCTAGATGAGGCACGAAAACAGCAGGTGCTTCAATGGATATCAAGTGCTCCTTCAAGTGGGCTCTCCTCCACCTCAACTTCAACATCACAAATACTCCAGTCCTCAGAGGTGTCACCCCAATCGCACTTGCTTCCTCACAGCTCCCAAGTCTCCAGCTGCCCGTCTGAGTATGGGGTAACACAGATGGTTGAGTCTGCAGAGCTGTTTACTCATACTATAGCCTGGGAAACGGAGGTCTGCTCCAGAGCTTCTGTTAATCCTAACGAGAAAATGATCTACACTGATGCCCAGAATCTTTATGAGTCGGATCCAGGACCAGATGAAGAAGGTTCTGAGCATAATGTAGACCCTCATTCCCAAACTGTAACCCCTGATGGTGGAGACAATGATGAAGACGATGATGGGACTCAAATACCAGATTGGAGCGACAACTTGACTTTTCGGTCAGGGCAGGAAGAGGTTGGCTCTGAGGATGATGGGTGTGAGAACACACAGGGTGATAATGACGAGGTTGGAGATCCTACAAACTGTCAACCCACAGTCAGCCAGTTAATGAGGTCAGCAGAGGAGGTGGAGGAGGATGCTATTGATGACGAGGTTAGGTTGCGCCATCCTGGAGAGAGACGAAGTACTGGAAGCACGTCAACAACTGCATCCTTAACTACAACTCTGCCTCTGACCACAAGTCGTGGTGGCTCTTCAGGTCGCATGGGCTCTAAGCCTTGCATAGCCTGGGCATTTTTTCAGATCGATAAGGATGACCCTACTCGTGTTATCTGTAATATTTGTCACCAAAAGCTAAGTAGAGGCCAAAAAATCCATAGTTTGAGTACTTCATGCATGAACCGTCACATGGATATGAAGCATAAGTTGCAGTGGGAAGCTCACTGTGCTACAATGCGGTCTAGCGGGCCGGGCCAACCACCGTCTGCCCCATCTTGTGCATCCGCGGCCTCTTCATCCTCTGTGACTGGGGGGACAGCAGTCACACATGTTTTTGGATGCAGACCTGCCACATCTTTACCTGCAACAGCCAGCGTGATTGGCAGGTCATCATTTCATTTGGAAGTGGAAACACCAGCTGGTGCTGAGCACTCTCTGACATCGAGAGCACCACCTTTGGATCAAGGCAACCAAACTTTTCCGCCTGCATCTTCTTCACAGACCGTCAGTTTGCCGGGGACACCCTACTCAAAACCGTCTAAACACAAAAGCCAGCCCTCGGTCCCTCAGATGTGGACAAGTAAAAGACCATTTCCTCCTAGCCATGAGAAAGCTAAGAGGCTGAGTTTCACCATCTGCAAGCTGTTGGCTACAGAAATGCTGCCTTTCCGCCTGGTGGACACAGAGAATTTTCGAGACCTTATGTCCGTCGCAGTGCCCCAGTACCAGATGCCCAGTCGGCACTACTTCTCAAAGAAAGGTGTGCCTGCGCTCCACCAGCATGTCGCACACAACATCACCGCTTCTTTGAGAAACTCTGTGTGTGACAGGGTGCATTTCACCACAGACACTTGGACGAGTAGGCATGGACAGGGGCACTACATGTCGCTGACTGGGCACTGGGTAACTTTGGTGACAGCAGGACAAGGGGCTGCTGTCCAAGTCTTGCCGTCCCCATGAGTTGTTTGTCAATCCTCTTTATCTAGAATTTCCTCCACTGTTTCTGCCTCCTCAACCTCCTCTCGGTCCTCCACCTGCACCCAAAGCCTGTCTGGTAATGTCACCCGCTTTCTAACTGCGCAGAAGGAATCCTACAAACCTGCTTACAATGCTGGCAGCAGGGCTCAACGGCATCAGGTGGTGTTTCCTTTGAAATGTTTGGGAAATGTGAGTCACACAGCTGAGGCGTTGTGGTCAGCTCTGGAGACCCAGTTTCATGAATGGTTGTCCCCACTGGACCTGCAACCAGGGAAGGCCGTGTGCGACAATGCTGCAAACCTGGGTGCGGCCCTTCGCCGGGGCAATGTCACACACGTGACTTGTATGGCTCACATGTTGAACCTGGTCGTCCAGCAATTTTTAGCCCACTATCCCGGACTAGATGGCCTTCTGCAGAGGGCGCAGTCGCTGTGTGCTCACTTCCGCCGTTGGCATCCCGCAGCTCAACGACTTACATCTCTACAGAAGTCGTTGGGCCTGCCTGTTCACCGGCTGAAATGCGATGTGCCGACACGGTGGAATTCAACTCTGCACATGTTGCAGCGACTGTCGCAGCACCAACAAGCCCGAGTGCAATATGTTCTGACGTATAGCCTGGGCCAACGAGATCCAGAGGTGGGGCAAATCATGTTGCAGGAGTGGTCTCAGATCAGGGACCTATGCACCCTTCTGCACAGTTTTGAAATGGCGACGAAGATGTTCAGTGCTGACGATGCCATTATCAGCATAACTATTCCGGTGATTTACCTGCTGGAGCACACATTAAACAGAATTCGGAGTCAGGTGGTGGGACAAAAGGAGGTGGAGGAAGTAGAGGAGGAGTCATATGCGGAAGGGATAACATCTCCAAGGTCCAGATGGTCGGCAGCACCAAGGTGGCAGGCATGGGAGGGTGGGGGAGAGGGATTAACCAGGGCACATGGTAGCAACCAAACTGTTGAGGAAGGTGCAGGAGTCGAGGAAGAAGTGGAGGACAAACTGGCGATGGGCATGGATGACTCATCAGATGAGGGAGACCTTGTTCACATTTCTGTTGTGCGAGGTTGGGGGGAGAGGGCAGAGGAAGGAAGCACGATTCTTACCTCGCTACCAACACAACAAGGACTTGGTCCTCCTGGATGCGCAAGACACATGAGTAGAGATGAGCATTGTTCTACTCGAACTGTTCGCCAATCTCAAATTCGAGCTGTTTTGGGCGGTGTTCGAGCCGTTCGGTGAACACGAACAATTTGAGAAAAATTCGGCTGTTCGAGGTTATGTTCGATAACTGTTCGTGCACCAAAATCATAACTGGATTTTTTCTCAGTAATGATGAAAATTAATGTTAATACGCAGTTTGAGTGTACAGCGGGGTGGGGGGAGGGGCAGGGGATGGATCTCTGCAGGAACAATGAAGATCTCCATTTTTTTTTCTCTTTCCCGCATTTGCAGTGGGGAGGTGCAATCTGTCAGCCTATCAGCAGCGCACACACGGAGCGAAGTGCTTTTTTTCACACAAGCAAGGGCATGTGTCATTGGCAGTGTATGTCACATGTCCTTGCCCTATAAGACCAAGCCATTTTCCCCGTCGCCACCATTTTCTCACTGCTGCAGCTGCGTGTTAGACGGCACCGCTGTTGCTGTGTGCGCTATACCTTGTTAATTTCAAGCCAATTTTCGCACAAATATACAGATAGCTTGGGAGTAGGGAATAGTTGTGATTGCAGTCCTTTTAAGGACTAGGTTACAGCATTTCCTACGACTTTTATCAGGGAGGTCTGTGCTCTTAAATAGATAGGTTGTGGGAGTAAAGACTAATTGTAATTGGAGTCCTTTTCAGGACTAGGTTACATCAGTTCCTATCAGTTTTTGCCAGGCAGGTCTGTGCCAGTGCTGTGCAAGTTTTTCTCACAGCATTTGGCTGAATCTAGCAAAGCTAATCCTTTTTGGCCTATTGCAGAGTGTGTTAGTCAGTGGAGTAGCCTATCTGTGTTGCAAGATATACCACCTGTGTATAGAATACCAATTTTTTTACTGCACCTAGTGAAGTAAAATCTTTTGGGCATAGCATCATTCTATTAGTCCATCTATACTGACCTCCATCAGGTTGCAAATTAAAACTAATTTTTATCTGCATTTACAGTACCTCTGAAAAAATATTTGGGCTTCTACCTGTGTGTGGGACTTGTTGTATTAGTCCATCTATACTGACCTCCATCAGGTTGCAAACTGAATATATTTTTTTCCTGCATCTACCTCTGAAAAAATATTGGGCTTCTAGCTGTATGTGGGTCTTGTTCTATTAATCCATCTATACTGACCTCCATCAGGTTGCAAACTGAATATAATTTTTTTCTGCATCTAGCTCTGAAAAAATATTTGGCCTTCTAGTAGTGTGTCAGTCTTTCTCTATTAGTCCATCTATACTGACCTCCATCAGGTTGCAAACTGAATATAATTTTTTTCTGCATCTAGCTCTGAAAAAATATTTGGCCTTCTAGTAGTGTGTCGGACTTTCTCTATTAGTCCATCTATACTGACCTCCATCAGGTTGCAAATTAAAACTAATTTTTATCTGCATCTACAGCACCTCTGAAAAAATATTTGGGCTTCTAGCTGTGTGTGGGACTTGTTGTATTAGTCCATCTATACTGACCTCCATCAGGTTGCAAACTGAATATATTTTTTTCTGCATCTACCTCTGAAAAAATATTGGGCTTCTAGCTGTGTGTGGGACTTGTTGTATTAGTCCATCTATACTGACCTCCATCAGGTTGCAAACTGAATATATTTTTTTCTGCATCTACCTCTGAAAAAATATTGGGCTTCTAGCTGTGTGTGGGTCTTGTTCTATTAATCCATCTATACTGACCTCCATCAGGTTGCAAACTGAATATAATTTTTTTCTGCATCTAGCTCTGAAAAAATATTTGGCCTTCTAGTAGTGTGTCGGACTTTCTCTATTAGTCCATCTATACTGACCTCCATCAGGTTGCAAATTAAAACTAATTTTTATCTGCATCTACAGTACCTCTGAAAAAATATTTGGGCTTCTAGCTGTGTGTGGGACTTGTTGTATTAGTCCATCTATACTGACCTCCATCAGGTAGCAAACTGAATATATTTTTTTCTGCATCTACCTCTGAAAAAATATTGGGCTTCTAGCTGTGTGTGGGACTTGTTGTATTAGTCCATCTATACTGACCTCCATCAGGTTGCAAACTGAATATATTTTTTTCTGCATCTACCTCTGAAAAATATTGGGCTTCTAGCTGTGTGTGGGTCTTGTTCTATTAATCCATCTATACTGACCTCCATCAGGTTGCAAACTGAATATATTTTTTTCCTGCATCTACCTCTGAAAAAATATTGGGCTTCTAGCTGTGTGTGGGTCTTGTTCTATTAATCCATCTATACTGACCTCCATCAGGTTGCAAATTAAAAATAATTTTTTTCTGCATCTAACCCAGCCAATAGTTTTGGCCTAATACCACAGTTTGGCCACTCAGCTCTGCTCGGTTACCATCCATTGTTTTTTTGTGCATACAACTCCAGAGTTGTGAATTGGTTAACCACCAAAATGAGTGGAAAAAGGCCTGCTGCTGGTGGAAAGGGGAATAGGCGTGTTGGGAAGGGGAAAAAATGTTGTGTCCGTGGGGTAGGCGTTAAAGCAACAGTAACATCTGCAGAAGAAAGACCATCTTCCAGCCAAACTAAAATGTCTACTTCTTTTAGCGGACAATGTGATAAGATCCCTTTCTTACGGCCACGCTAATCGCTACAAATTCCAGATGAGGCACAAAAAACAGCAGGTGCTTCAACGGATATCAAGTGCTCCTTTAAGTGGGCTCTCCTCCACATCAACTTCAACATCACAAATACTCCAGTCCTCAAAGGTGTCACCCAAATCGCACTTGCTTCCTCACAGCTCCCAAATCTCCAGCTGCCCGTCTGAGTATGAGGTAGAACAGATGGTTGAGTCTGCAGAGCTGTTTACTCATACTATAGCCTGGGAATCAGAGGTCGACTAGAGCGCTTCTGTGAATCCAGACGAGGAAATGATCTGCACTGATTCCCAGAATCTTTATGAGTCGGATCCAGGACCAGACGCAGAAGGTTCTGACCATAATGTAGACCCTCATTCCCAAACTGTAACTCCTGTTGGTGGAGACAATGAGGAAGACGATGATAAGACTCAAATACCTGATTGGAGCGACAACTTTAGTTTTTTGTCAGGGCAGGAACAGGTTGGCTCTGAGGACGACGGGTGTGATAACGCACAGGGTGATGATGATGAGGTCGGAGATCCCACTTACTGTCAACCCACAGTCAGCCAAGAGATGAGGTCAGCAGAGGAGGTGGAGGAAGATGCTAGTGACGACGAGGTCAGGTTGCGCCTTCCTGGACAGAGACGTAGTACTGGAAGCACGTCAACAACTGCATCCTCAAACACAACTCTGCCTCTCACCACAAGTCGTGGTGGCTCTTCAGGTCGCATGGGTGCTAAGCCTTGCATAGCCTGGGCATTTTTTCAGATCGATAAAGATGACCCAACTCGTGTTATCTGTAACATTTGTCAGCAAAAGCTAAGTAGAGGCCAAAAAATACATAGTTTGAGAACTTCATGCATGAACCGGCACATGGACATGAAGCATAAGTTGCAGTGGGAAGCTCAGTGTGCTACAATGCGGCCTAGCCGGCCGGGCCAACCACCGTCTGCCATATCTTGTGCATCCGCGGCCTCTTCATCCTCTGTGACTGGGGGGACAGCAGTCACACCTGTTTTGGGGCGCAGACCTGCCACCTCTTTACCCGCAACAGCCAGCGTGATTGGCAGGTCATCATTTTCTTTGGAGGTGGTAACACCAGCTGGTGTTGAGCGCTCTCCGACATCGATAGCACCACCTTTGGATCAAGGCAACCTAACATGTCCGCCTGCATCTTCCTCACAGACCGGCAGTTTGCCGGGGACACCCTTATCAACCCCGTCTAAGCACAATAGCCAGCCCTCGGTCCCTCAGATGTGGACAAGTAAAAGACCATTTCCTCCTAGCCATGAGAAAGCTAAGAGGTTGAATTTCACCATCTGCAAGCTCTTGGCTACAGAAATGCTGTCTTTCCGCCTGGTGGACACAGAGGATTTTGGAGACCTTATGTCCGTCGCAGTGCCCCAGTACCAGATGCCCAGTCGGCACTACTTCTCAAAGAAAGGTGTGCCTGCGCTCCACCAGCATGTCGCACATAACATCACCGCTTCTTTGAGAAACTCTGTGTGTGACAGGGTGCATTTCACCACAGACACTTGGACGAGTAGGCATGGACAGGGGCGTTACATGTCGCTGACTGGGCACTGGGTAACTATGGTGACAGCAGGACAAGGGGCTGCTGTCCAAGTCTTGCCGTCCCCACGAGTTGTGCGTCAATCCTCTTTATGTCAAAGTTCCTCCACTGCTTCTGCCTCCTCAACCTCCTCTCGGTCTTCCACCTGCACCCAAAGCCTGTCTGGTCATGCCACAAGCTTTCTAACTGCGCAGAAGGGATCCTGCACACCTCCTTACTATGCTGGCAGTAGGGCTCAACGTCATCAGGCGGTTTTTACATTGAAATGTCTGGGAAATGTGAGTCACACAGCTGAGGAGTTGTGGTCAGCTCTGGAGAACCAATTTCATGAATGGTTGTCTCCACTGGACCTGAAACCAGGGAAGGCCGTGTGCGACAATGCTGCAAACCTGGGTGCGGCCCTTCGCCGGGGCAATGTCACACACGTGCCTTGTATGGCTCACGTGTTGAACCTGGTTGTCCAGCAATTTTTAGCCCACTATCCCTGACTAGATGGCCTTCTGCAGAGGGCACGGTCGCTGTGTGCTCACTTCCGCCGTTCGCATCCCGCAGCTCTGCGACTTACATCTCTACAGAAGTCGTTGGGCCTGCCACTTCACCGGCTAAAATGCGATGTGCCTACCCGGTGGAATTCAACTCTGCACATGTTGCAGCGACTGTGGCAGCACCGACAAGCCCTGGTGCAATACGTTCTGACTTATAGCCTGGGCCAACGAGATTCAGAGGTGGGGCAAATCACACTGGAGGAGTGGTCTCAGATCAGGGACCTATGCACCCTTCTGCACAGTTTTGAAATGGCGACGAAGATGTTTAGTGCTGACGATGCCATTATCAGCATGACTATTCCGGTGATTTACATGCTGGAGCACATGTTAAACAGAATTCGGAGTCAGGTGGTGGCACAAGAGGAGGTGGAGGAAGTAGAGGAGGAGGAGTTGTATGCGGAAGGGCTAACATCTGCAAGGTCCAGACGGTCGGCAGCACCAAGGCGGCAGGCATGTGAGGGTGGGGGAGATGGTTTTACCAGGGCGCATGGTAGCAGCCAAACTAGTGAGGAAGGTGCAGGAGCCCAGGAAGAAGTGGAGGACGAACTGATGGAAGACTCATCAGATGAGGGAGACCTTGATCACATTTCTGTTGTGCGAGGTTGGGGGGAGAGGACAGAGGAAGGAAGCATGATTGTTACCTCGCCACCAACACAACAGGGACTTGGTGCTCCTGGATGCGCAACACACATGAGTGAGTTCTTGCTGCACTACCTGCAACATGACCCTCGAATTGTGAGAATTAGAAATAATCCTGACTACTGGGTTGCCACACTGTTAGATCCCCGGTACAAAAGTAAATTTGCAGAAATTATTCCTGCCATAGAAAGGGATGCACGCATGCAGGAGTATCAGCAGAGACTGTTGCAGAATCTTACATGTGCTTTTCCATAAAATACCAGTGGTGCACGTAGTGAATCTCACAGTTCCAACTTGCCAACCGTGGGACCGTCAAGTGATCAGCACTCAAACCGTAACAGAACAACAGTATCTGCTGGTAACATCAATTTTGCGGAATCATTTCACCACTTTTTTAGCCCATCCTTTGCAAGGCCACAGGAGACAAGAAGTCTGACACATAGTCAACGCCTAGAGACGATGGTACAGGAGTATCTCCAAGTAAACATTGAAGCCACGACTGTGTCACTGGACCCTTGCTCTTTTTGGGCTTCCAATCTGGATAAATGGCCGGAGCTAGCCACTTACGCCTTGGAGATCTTGTCATGCCCCGCAGCCAGCGTTCTGTCTGAACGTGTGTTCAGCGCTGCTGGTGGTGTGCTGACAGATAAGCGCACGCGGCTCTCCACTGATAATGTAGACAGACTCACGTTCATAAAGATGAACAAATCATGGATCCGAAACGACTTTTCTACCCCTGTGTCATCCTGGGGAGAGTAAAAGCTTGATGATTGGTTAAAATCACCCTACCAACCGTTTTAAGCTTTCAAATTACTAATCATGTTTATCTGTATCTTGACTGGAAAATAATTTGGGCTTTGTAGCAGTGTGCAGCACTGATCCTATTAGGCCATCTATACTAAAGCTTCACCAGATTTAAAATTAAAAATAATTTTTAGCTGCATCTAGCCCGGAAAATAATTTTGGGGCTCCGAGATGCGCAAGGCACATAAGTGCCTTCTTGCTGCACTACCTGCAGCATGACCCTCATATTGTCAGAATTCGAAGTAATCATGACTACTGGGTTGCCACACTCTTAGATCCCCCAAACTTTTCGATCAACCTTTTCATTTTAATAAAGACCAAAAAAATGGTCATTTTTGAAATTATAAGCATTAGCAGGTTGTTAGAAACTGAAATCAAACAGTTTTCAACTCAAAACTTTATTCTAGGTGATGTTACATTTTCACATAGGACCCCTTGTTCGAAAGGAGCTTCTGAACTCTCTCGTCCATTGAATTTGTCAGGTTTTGGATGGTTTCTGCTTCAATTGTTTTGCATGAGGACAGAATACCCTCCCAGAGCTGTTGCTTAGATGTGAACTGCCTCCCGCCATCATAGACACTCCTTTTAATGATGCTCCAAAGGTTCTGAATGGGGTAGAGGTCAGGGGAGCATGGGGGTCACACCATAAGTTTGTCCCGTTTTATGCCCATATCAGCCAGAGATGCAGATGTTTTATGTGCAGCATGAGATGGTGCATTATCATGCAGAAAAATGATCTTGCTGTGAAATACACGGTTCTTCTTCTTGAACCATGGCAGGAAGTGCTGTTTGAGAAAATCCACATACATTATGGAGTTCATCTTTAGTGCCTTCAGGGATCCTAAAGGGGCCGACAATCTCTCTCCCCATGATTCCAGCCCAAAACATTACTCCACCTCCTCCTTGTTGGCGCTGTAGCCGTGTTTGCGTGGGGTGTCCATCAACCAGCCATCCTCCACTCCATCCATCTGGACCATCGAGCGCTGCACGGCACTCATCCGTGAACAAAACAGTTTTGAAATCAGTCTTCATGTAATGTTTGGCCCACTGGAGCCGTTTCTGCTTGTGTGAAGTGGATAGAGGAGGTCGACAGGATGGCGCATGCACAGCTGCAAACCTCTGAAGGACCCTGCATCTTGTTGTTCGGGGGACGTTGGAGGCACAAGCAGCTTCAAAAACTTGTCTGCTGCTATGACAAGGCTTTTTTGCCGCTGCTCTTTTAACCTGACGTAATTGCCTGTAGGAAAGAGTCCTCAATTTGCCCTTATCAGCACGCACACGTGTGTACTGTGAATCAGCTACATACTTCTTGATTGCCAAGACACTTCATCCTGATCATCGCACAATGTTGATTGTAGTCATGCCTTGACCTAAACACTCCACAATTTGTTGCTTCTCAGCAGCCGACACATCCTTTTTCTTTCCCATTTTGGCAGAAAATGTAGGCTGCTTAATAATGTGAGAGAGCCTTCTTAAGTAGTTTTGCCTTTCATTGGACACACCTGCCAAACTAATTAGCACAGGTGTCTGCAATTGCTTACAGTGATATAAAGAGCCCTGACACACATCACCATCAATGAGTTTAACTGACAAACAAACAAATTCTTCCCTTATCACTCCTAAACACTTTTTGCATAATAATTTGGAACGCAGTGTACATGTGCTTTTCCACAAAACACCAGTGGTTCACGTAGTGAATCTTACAGTTCTAACTTGCCAACCGTGGTCTGTATGGAGTTGTTCAATAAAGGGCCCAAAATTAAGATAACATAGATGGGAGAGGTCTCTATGAATAGGAATTCCTAAGTATTTGATACCCTGTGAGGGCCAGGCAAAGGGAAAGTTGGACTGGATGGAATCCTATATGGATTTGGGGAGGGAGACATCGAGGGCCTCAGACTTCGCTGCATTGATTTTAAAATTTTACCATGTAACAAAGTGATCTATTTCAGCCATAACAGCATGGATGGATATATGTGATTGAGTGATATATACTAGGACATAATCAGCAAATAGAGAGCACTTGTACTCGGTGCCTCCCACCTCAATCCACCTAATATTGGGGTTATGGCGAATTGATGAGAGCAGGTGCTACGTCACTAGGATGTATAAGAGAGGGGACAGAGGACATCACTGCCTTGTCCCATTGGTGATTGTGAAAGGTGATGAAAATGTTCTGACGCACCCCCTGGGCCTTGGGACACCCGGAGCCGGACCCTTTTTGGTGGATGCTGGTGGTTGTAGTCTTCGTGGCGGCGACCCGGTTCCGTGGCTCAGGGCAGTCAAAACAGTGGCGGAACTATTTATGTATTTTTGATGTTTAAATGTCCGACTACGCCACCAGTGGATTGCGGTCAGAGTGAACCGCCGCTACAGGGCAGACCGCTGAGGCTGGTGTTGTGGGTGCAGCAGAGCGTAGCATAACTCCCCACGGGAGGAGTATAGCCTCAGGGCAGTGTATGCGGAGGATGGGGGTGATGGTGCAGGGCAGCAGCAGTAACGACACGGAGTCAGTGATGCAGTTCAGGGCCTTTACTCACAGTTCTTATTATCCAGACCACGTCTGCAGGTAACGGCTGCCCACGTCGTACTGTGCTCACCAGGTGAGGGGCTCAGACAACTCCCAGATAACTTTGGAGCACTTCACAGGACCCCCTTTGTGTGTCCTTTGTCTGGCCTTTCTTACCAACACTTCTGTCCGGCTGCCTCGGGCCTCCTCTTGGTAAACTTGGCGCCAGTTTCCCTGACCCTATGTGGTGCCTTCCTAGCGGGTGTAGCGAGGGGCTGCGCCACATAAAATGTCAGAGCCTCCGGTTTCTAGCTGAGGGTCGTTTCCTGCCTCCACTAGTTCGGGGACCGGTCTCCCCCTTTGGCCTGACCCCTCCACGCAGGTGGATTCGGGCGTGCGGTGGCGACTCGCCCGTCCGCACCCCTGGGATCCCTTCATTCCTCGTTCCTGGAGCATTCTCCGCTCCTCTTCCTTCCTTCTCCCTCTTCCAGGCCTGGGCCTCTGTTACTAGGCCCGCCTCCGGAGCAGAGCTCATGCAGAGCCCCTGCTCCCTGCCACTTCTGCTCAGACTTCTCTGCACTGAACTAAGATCGTGCCCACCTTTTATACTCCCTTCTCAATGCACCCAGGAACTGCTTCCTCCCTGCTCCTGCACTACAGGGTTCCCCTTCCTCAGTGTTCCCTCCCCCCACTCCAGCCAGGGACAGGGACTGTCGTGCCCATCTCAGGGGCATATTGGTCGCCCTGCCCCACGGCAATGTGGTGTAATGCATGCAGGTGTCGGGTCCTGATCCACACTCCATCCTTACCTGAGAGTGAGATATCACACCTCTGGGTGAGATGCAATACGTCTGTAGCAACCGAGCCCTCAGGGTGCTACAGTTCCATTTATCTTCAGCCTAGGTGACGTATTGCGATACAGGGCCGTGATTTTGGCTATAAAAGGGTCCCCTAGACCCCTACCCCAAGCTTTTTAAGAGAATCATATATGGCGTGCCAGGAGACTCTATGGAATGCTTTCTCAGCATCCAACGAGAGTATCTAATTACAAATTTTTAACTGCATCTAGCCCAGGAAATACTTTGTGCCTAGTAGCAGTGTCTGCTAGTCAGCGGATTATCCCGGCTGTTAAGCAAGCTGCACCACCTGTAGTTTAGACACTTAATTTTTTCAAAGGAAATGCTTCGGGACCATGGGATACTTATTGAAGAGCATCAGGAGGCACCCCAAGGCATAGGGGCTGGGACTGGCAGTAGGATGCCTTGCGGTGGACAGCCGAGCTCGATCCTTATAAAAGCTTTTTAACTGCAGCAGCTTTAGTGGACGCTACTGGAGCTGGAATTACCGCGGCTGCTGGCATGAGACTTGCCCTCCAATAGATCCTTGTAAATGGATTTAAAGTGTATTCATTCAAATTAGAGAGACAATTTAAATTAAAAAGCTTAGAGCTGCCTCCACCACAGGGGGCTCGCTCGAACCACCAGCGGACAGGCACCAGTATTGGGAGAAGGGGGCTGGCCGTCAGGGTTCACCGCGGCTCTGGCACAAACCCGACGACACGGAGGTGGCACGGGCAGGAGCGGACTGGCCGTGTCGGCTTCTCACTTTTTGGATTTTAGAAGGGCATGACATGCCTATATCTGTGTCTCCCCCTCCTTTTACTCCTCCACCTCTTTTATTTTCGCATGACTATATGTACTTGTCACTTTTCCATGTGTTAGTTATGTCTTCTGAGCAGTTTGTCAGCTTTTGGACACCTTTGAAGGTGTTTTCTATGTGTTTCTATGTGTTTTTGTTTGCCTGCCATTGGTTTTAACGGTGTTCGAAGGTGTTCGACGAACAGTTCGACGAACAGTTCGGCGAACACACGGGTGTTCGACGAACCGAACCGAACTCGAACACTACGGGGGTGGCTCAACACTACACATGAGTGCCTTCTTGCTGCACTACCTGCAACATGACCCTCGGATTGTCTGAATTCGAAGTAATCCTGACTACTGGGTTGCCACACTCTTAGATCCCCGGGTACAAAAGTAAATTTGCCTAAATAATTAATGCCATAGAAAGGGATTCACGCATGCAGGAGTATCAGCAGAGGCTGTTGCAGAATCTTACATGTGCTTTTCCACAAAACACCAGTGGTGCACGAAGTGAATCTCACAGTTCTATCTTGCCAACCGTGGGACTGTCGAGTCTTCATCACTCAAACCGTAACAGTAACACAGTATCTGCTGGTCACAGCAATTTTGTGGAATCGTTTCACCACTTTTTTAGACCATCCTTTGCAAGGACACATAGTCAACGCCTAGAGAGGTTGGTACAGGAGTATCTCCAAGTGAACATCGAAGCCATGACTGTGTCACTGGATCCTTGCTCATTTTGGGCTTCCAATCTGGAAAAATGGCCGGAGCTCGCCACTCACACCTTGGAGATCTTGTCATGCCCTGCAGCCAGCGTTCTCTTTGAACGTGTGTTCAGCGCTGCTGGTGGTGTGCTGACAGATAAGTACACGCGGCTGTCCACTGAGAATGTGGACAAACTCACGTTCATAAAGATGAACAAATCATGGATCCGCATGGACTTTTCTACCCCTGTGTCATCCTGGGGAGACTTAAAGCTTGAGGATTTGGTAAAATCACCTCACCAACAGTTTTAAGCAACTCTGGGGAAATTGATGCCACTTAAGTGGTGTCTGTGCCACAGTTTTTGGAAAAAATGGAGACTCTTTTTGGAGTCCCCTTGCTGTGTGTTACATGACATTGGCATCGTCAATTCCAAGTGAGTTGAGTCTGAAGAGCTGTTTACTCAGAGGTCTGCTCCAAAGCTTTAGTGTCTGCTAGTCAGCCTAGTAGCCCAGCTCTGAAGCAAGCTACACCAACTGTGTATCTAATATGAATTTTTAACTGCCTCTAGCCTAGGCAATACTTTGGGCATAGTAGCCCAGCTGTGAAGCAAGCTGCATCGCCTGTGTATCTAATAAGAATTTTTAACTGTATTTAGCCCTGAAAACCTATATATATCACACATAAACTAGATATAATATAAAATATAACATTTATTAATGATAATTTAAAAATACATAATAAAAGATGGGGAAAGGAATCACAGAAAAGGAAGGCCACAGAGGTAAGTATCAGCAGTACTCAGATGAACATGCACAAAAATAAAGTAAATATATCAACCAATTCTCCACATGAAGTGTTAAAATATTATATATGCAGGTAATAAAGTGAAACAGTGGTAAAGTGCAATGTGCTAATATACTTCCCACAATATTAGATGTATAAAAAATAACAGACAAAGTGAGAATGGTGTGCAAAGATCAAATATGTGTTACATATTAGGCTGGTACTGACCCGTGAGGCCTGGATCCAACGCGCGTTTCGCCGGAGCTTTCACAAAGCTCCGGCGAAACGCGCGTTGGATCCAGGCCTCACGGGTCAGTACCAGCCTAATATGTAACACATATTTGATCTTTGCACACCATTCTCACTTTGTCTGTTATTTTTTATACATCTAATATTGTGGGAAGTATATTAGCACTTTGCACTTTACCACTGTTTCACTTTATTACCTGCATATATAATATTTTAACACTTCATGTGGAGAATTGGTTGATATATTTACTTTATTTTTGTGCATGTTCATCTGAGTACTGCTGATACTTACCTCTGTGGCCTTCCTTTTCTGTGATTCCTTTCCCCATCTTTTATTATGTATTTTTAAATTATCATTAATAAATGTTATATTTTATATTATATCTAGTTTATGTGTCATATATATAGGTTTTATGGTTAAATAGACACATTTACATATATATTTTCTCTTACACCCCTTTCTAATTGTTGTATTTAGCCCTGGCAATACTTTGGGCGTAGTAGCCCAGCTGCGAAGCAAGCTGCACCGCCTGTGTATCTAATAAGAATTTTTAACTGCATCTAGCCTAGGCAGACTGTGGGGACCCCAACCAAACCCAGACGCCCAGCCCCCCTACCGCCCCCCTTTCCTTGACAATACAATAATGTAACTCTTACAACTGGATGGGTGAGGATCGGTCACAGCTTTATTAACTCTTTATACTCATTCCATTAGAAAGGCATTTTATTTCTAAAATAATTCAGCTTGTTGCAGCATGCCCTGTGTCTCCACACTGGCAAGTTGGCCAACAAGTGTAACTCTCCAACATGTCCTTTCTTCTTCCAGGCCACGGTGGATCCTGCGTACTTGTATGCAGGACTCTGACCCCCATCCATCAATCTTAATGCTTGTTCCACTCCATCCTGGAGGCCTGCTTTATCTCCTTCCAGTTGTTGGTGTCGTATCACTACACCGCCTCTGTCTCTTCTAAATTTTGCCATCCGAATATTTATTACCCGCCTTGTCCATTCGATTGCTGTGATGTCTTGCGCACCTTGCCATACCGCTATCGGCACAATCTCTGTCCATACTACAGTTAGTTTTGTGAAAAATTCTCTGAAGCGCTCAGTGTCTAGTTTCATTATTGCCATTAGTTATGCGCTCTTGTGATGACCTAGGTCGTTTCCCCTTGCCTGTATAACTAAGATGACCGGACCTCTTGCCTCTCTCCCTACCTACCTTGATTAACTCCATTAGTACCTGTGGCCATTGCAGGCCCCTAATACCTATCCAGTTGAAATATGTGTTATGAAACTCTAATTTCCTCCCGCCTGGGTGGACTTTCACCCTTTTTTCTGCCCAATATATATATGAGTGGCCTATCACCCACTCTGTTGGCTTACCATCACCTGTAAAAGAAACAAACCACGTTAGGATAACAAGCTCGGTCTTATGTATCTCGCCAAACATGTGGATCGCCATCTCCCTATCCTCTGAACTTCCGTTTCTGAAAGTCTTGCTCTTGCTGCTTCCGTGGCCGCGCCTATGCAGAATGAGTGTGTCCCGTAATTTTTGGGGCGGTTCCCTGCTGATGTTAGGCATTTATTAAATATAGCTTGGAACTGGTATCTTGATAATGGCGTTCCATCAATGTGTGATAGGAAGAAATTACTTTGTGATCTGATGGTTATATATGTTTTTACTATTGTTACCTGACTCAGTGTACCGTTTGTGGGTTGTAGAAGTACCCAAGTGCCCCTGCCCGCTGGAACCGTTTTTGATTTGCACATGCGTAGACGTATTGCATTATTGGCTATGACTACGTCCAGGTGTAATAAGCCTCCACTGGTGGTAATTTTGGATTGAGGGACTAATTCGCTTATGCATAGAGCCCCGAAGAAGGCGATCGCAAATGCAGTAGACAGTAGTGTTGTTTCAAATTGTGAGTGTCATGTTAATGGTGTTAGGGATATGATGTGAGAAATCAGTTTTAGTGACACGGGACGGGACGTCTACACTCCTGACTTGACTGACCCATTTTCCACCCTTTTATGGGTGACATATCTCCCCAATTCAGTAGTTGGAAGTGAAATGCTACTCCGGTCAGACACCGCTGCGCTGACGCCCCTGATATGCCCCTCATCATTAGCTGGTGGAGAAATTCTATGGTGACTTGTAATCTGGCTTGTTCACATTGGTCAACCCGTCTGCCTGCTACTAGTCGTGTCCACTCTTCCCATGCCTTACCGTATGCTTGCCACGTCGACGGGGCAACTGACTCTCGGATTAATGGCATCAACTATTCGCCACTAGATCCCATAGGGAGGGTGGGCAACTGTTGCCCGATGGGTGGGCGTTGGGGAGGAGCTCTGTGAAAATCTGCCAATTGAATTGTGATAAAGCATTGGCAAGCGTTAGACCCCTCAGCGTCGTGGCTAGCGCGGACCCATACATTGTGTTTTAGGCACAGGAATGCTAGACGGCGTAGTAGGCCTAGCACTGGGAGAGACGATGATGCCATCTTATTAATGCAGTGCGCTAGGCTGGTGTTTTTTGTTATGAAGCGTATATTCTTGTTAGCCAGGCACGCGCCCCATATTTCTATTGCTACCACTATTGGGAAGAGTTCCAGGAGTGTCTGTTTTTTTGTCAGCACTTGTTCTGCCCAATACAGAGGCCATAAGCTTGTGCACCATTGGTTATTTAGTATCGCTGCATATCCACCTGATTCTGCCGCCCCGGTGAATCTTCAATGTTCAATGTTCAATGTTGGACTGTTCTGCTGACATAAATAACGTGTGACCGTTGAATGATTATAAGAAGGTTTTCCACACCTCTAAGTCCGCCCGTAGCTGCCTGCTGATTCTGATTCTATGACTCGGTTTTTGATGCCCCCTTTGTTGCGGGCGATAAATGACGAGAAAAAACCCTTCCGACTGGTATCACCCAGCTCGCAAACACAAGGAGACCTAGTAATACTTGCATCTGCTGTAGTGTTACTTTCCATACTGCGCAAAAATCCTCGATCAGGTGTAATGTTTTGGTATTTTTTCTCATGGGAGGCGGAACAACCTTGCTGTGGTGTCGATTTCGATGCCTAAGAACGATAGCTTTGTTGTGGGGCCTATGGTTTTTGTTGGGCATAATGGGACTCCAAACCAATGGGAGATGTTTGTGAATTCGTTGAGTAAGGGGCAGCAAAAGGGGATGACCAATCGCCACGGCCCGCGGAGGGGCCACCACAGTCAGTAACTCCTTCCATATTTAGTATAGAGTCTACCAATACTTTGGGCGTAGTAGCCCAGCTGTGATGCAAGCTGCACCGCCTGTGTATCTAATAAGAATTTTTAACTGCATCTAGCCCAGGCAATACTTTGGATGTAGTAGCCCAGCTGTGAAGCAAGCTGAACCACCTGTGTATCTAATAACAATTTTTTACTGCATCTAACCCAGCCAATCATTTGCTAGAATTGCTAGTAGCAGTGTCGCATGGGCTCTAAACCTTGCATAGCCTGGGCATTTTTTGAGATCGCTAAGGATGACCCAACTCATGTTATCTGTAACATTTGTCACCAAAAGCTAAGTAGAGGCCAAAAAAACAATAGTTTGAGTACTTTATGCTTGAACCGTCACATGGATATGAAGCATAAGTTGCAGTGCGAAGCTCACTGTGCTACAATGCGGCCTAGCGGGCCGGGCCAACCACCATCTGCCCCACCTGTGTCATCCTGGGGAGACTAAAAGCTTGAGTATTTTGGAAAGTCACCTCACCAACCATTTTAAGCAACTCTGGGACAATTGATGCCACTTAAGTGGTGTCTGTGCCACAATTTTTGGAAAAAATGGAGACTGTTTTTGGAGTCCCCTTGCTGTGTTTTACATGACGTTGGCATCGTCAATTCCAGGTGGGTCGGGTCTCCCCCCCCCTTTTAACCGTAAGAAACTACATACACTATTGCTTGGGGTAACACAGGTGGTTGAGTCTGAAGAGCTGTTTACTCATACTATAGCCTGGGAATCAGAGGTCTGCTCCAAAGCTTCAGTGTCTGCTAGTCAGCGGAGTAGCCACCGCCTGTAGATCTAATTACAAATGTCTAACTGCATCTAGCCCATGCAATACTTTGGGCCTTGTAGCAGTGTCTGCTAGTCAGCGGAGTATCCCAGCTGTTAAGCAAGCTACACCACCTGTGGTTTGGACACTTAATTTTTTCAAAGGAAATGCTTCGGGACACCAAGACACTCAGTGAAGAGTATCGGGGAGGCGCCCCAAGGCAAAGGGGCTGGTACTGGCGGTAGCACGCCATGCGGTGGACCGGTAAGCTCTATCGTTATAAAAGCTTTTTAACTGCAGCAGCTTTAGTGGACACTACTGGAGCTGGAATTACCGCGGCTGCTGCCATCAGACTTGCCCTCCAATTGATCCTTGTAACAGGATTTAAAGTGTACTCATTCAAATTACAGAGCCAATTTAAATTACAGAGCTTAGACCTGCCTCCAACGCAGGGGTCTCGACCCACCAGCGGACAGGCACCAGTATTGGGAGAGGGGGGGTGGCCGTCAGGGTCCACCGCGGCTCTGGCACAAACCCGGCGACACGGAGGTCACACAAGCAGGAATGGACTGGCCCTGTCGGCTTCGCACTCCAGCATAGTCCCTCTGCCCACTCTCGCCCGTTACCTCAAAGGGATGCGCATGCGGCTTTTCTTCCCAGGACTGTTCCCCGCCCAGCAGGAATGTGGGGGAGCTCAGGTTGGCCTTCCACTGTACTCCCTTACCTCCCTCGCCCTCTTTAATTCTTCCGTTCTCCATCTAACCAATCGACTCTGTGGTGTCCGCTCTCCCTCCAGCTCTCTCCTTCTCACAGGTGGACTACCGCGTGTATTCACACTGTGGTGAATCTTTTGGGCCCAGGCATAAGAAGTTGTCGAGGTAATGGATAATATGTGCCCCCTTAGAAACGTCCATTACAACCCATTCGAGGAAGCAACTAAACGCCTCAAATAGTGAGCAGGATCTGGACCACCCCATGGGCAAACAGCGATCTATATAGTATGCTCCTTCCCAGAAGCAGCCCAATAGGTGGACACTATTCGGAGGCACAGATAGTAAGTAACTGGAATGCTGCATCAATGTCTGTCTTGGCCATTAGGTTGACCCTTCCCAACTTCTTGATCCGCCTGATTGCCTTGTTAAAGGATGTACAGTATACATCGATGTTGTTGTTTACTGACCTGCCCCTTGGATATGACAAATGGTGGATTAGTCCGAATGTATTGGGTTCCGTTTTTGGCACAACTCACAACGGGGGTACGACTACGTCTAGTAAGGAAAGTGTTCTGAATGGAATCGCCATTCTACCTAAAGATATTTCTTTTCTTCATTTTCTTGTCACAACGTCTGGGTGTTGGTAGGCTGATTTTAGATTTTTACTCCAACCTTTCTTGATTTTAGAAGGGCATGACATGCCTATATCTGTGTCTCCCCCTCCTTTTACTCCTCCACCTCTTTTCTTTTCGCATGACTTTATGCACTTGTCACTTTTCCATGTGTTAGTTGTGTCTTCTGAGCAGTTTGTCAGCTTTTGGACACCTTTGAAGGTGTTTTCTATGTGTCTCTATGTGTTTTTGTTTGCCTGCCATTGGTTTTAACGGTGTTTGACGGTGTTCGACGAAACAAACCGAACCCGAACACTACGGGGGTGGCTCAACTCTAGTAGCCACCTTTTGCTTTGATGACTGCTTTGCACACTCTTGGCATTCTCTTGATGAGCTTCAAGAGGTAGTCACCGGAAATGGTTTTCACTTCACAGGTGTGCCCTGTCAGATTTAATAAGTGGGATTTCTTGCCTTATAAATGGGGTTGGGACCATCAGTTGTGTTGTGCAGAAGTCAGTTGGATACACAGCTGATAGTCCTACTGAATAGACTGTTAGAATTTGCATTATGGCAAGAAAAAAGCAGGTAAGTAAAGAAAAACGAGTGGCCATCATTACTTTAAGAAATGAAGGTCAGTCAGTCCGAAAAATTGGGAAAACTTTGAAAGTGTCCCCAAGTGCAGTTGCAAAAACCATCAAGCGCTACAAAGAAACTGGCTCACATGAGGACCGCCCCAGGAAAGGAAGACCAAGAGTCACCTCTGCTTCTGAGGATAAGTTTATATGAGTCACCAGCCTCAGAAATTGCAGGTTTACAGCAGCTCAGATTAGAGACCAGGTCAATGCCACACAGAGTTCTAGCAGCAGACACATCTCTTCAACAACTGTTAAGAGGAGACTTTGTGCCTTCATGGTAAAATAGCTGCTAGGAAACCACTGCTAAGGACAGGCAACAAGCAGAAGAGACTTGTTTGGGCTAAAGAACACAAGGAATGGACATTAGACCAGTGGAAATCTGTGCTTTGGTCTGATGAGTCCAAATTTGAGATCTTTGGTTCCAACCACCGTGTCTTTGTGCGACACAGAAAAGGTGAACGGATGGACTCTACATGCCTGGTTCCCACCGTGAATCATGGAGGAGGAGGTGTGATGGTGTTGGGGGTGCTTTTCTGGTGACACTGTTGGGGATTTATTCAAAATTGAAGGCATACTGAACCAGCATGGCTACCACAGCATCTTGCAGCGGCATGCTATTCCATCCGGTTTGCATTTAGTTGGACTATCATTTATTTTTCAACAAGACAATGACCCCAAACACACCTCCAGGCTGTGTAAGGGCTATTTGACCAAGAAGGAGAGTGATGGGGTGCTACGCCAGATGACCTGGCTTCCACAGTCACCAGACCTGAACCCAATCGAGATGGTTTGGGGTGAGCTGGACCGCAGAGTGAAGGCAAAAGGGCCAACAAGTGCTAAGCATCTCTGGGAACTCCTTCAAGATTGTTGGAAGACCATTTCCAGTGACTACCTCTTGAAGCTCATCAAGAGAATGCCAAGAGTGTGCAAAGCAGTCATCAAAGCAAAAGGTGGCTACTATGAAGAACCTAGAATATAAGACATATTTTCAGTTGCTTCACACTTTTTGTTAAGTATATAATTCCACATGTGTTAGGTCATAGTTTTGATGCCTTCAGTGTGAATGTACAATTTTCATAGTCACGAAAATGCAGAAAAATCTTTAAATGAGAAGGTGTGTCCAAACTTTTGGGCTGTACTGTATATATATATATGTTGTGGAATACCTATACTAAGTATGAAGAAGCAAATCTCTGAATGACGCAGCAGTAGCTCTCCTTACTCTGCCTGATTCTGGGGTAGATTGTGACGAGCATGGCGGTGCCCGGTCTTATACATCTGATGATACTGTACGGCCAGCCAATCACTGTAATTCCCATAACCAACATGGCTACGGCATTACAGTGTATGTCAGGCAATCCCTGTTCTCTAAACAAAGCCAAAAATTCAGGGAGGGGACCCGAGTTCCCGCCCAAGCAACCCGGAAATACTCGACGAGCGCTGAACTTGTCGAGCACCATCGTGCTTGAGTGAGTACCGAGCAGTGGCGAGCACGTTCACTCATCACTAGTTTCCATCTATTGGATTGGCTGTAGTGGAAGCGATTTTGTTCTCCATTATACTACTTCTACTCGAGTGAAATTTATGCCACTTTGGTGGTGTTAGGCCCTAAGTTAGGGAAATTTAAACACTGCTGGTTAGGTCTCCATCTCCTGAGTTAGCTGTAGTGGAAGAGGTTTTGGCCTCCATCCATTAGTATAGTATTAGTAGTATTAGTATAGTATAGTTATACTCTAGTGAAATTAATTATTTAGTGCGCATATTGTTCTCCACAAAGGGGTACACAAACATGATAAACTCAAAATTAGTTTCCATTAAACAACCATCAGCCGCCCCATCAAACACATTTGCTTCTTCTATCTCCTTCTCTGTTACCGTGCCAAGTATTGTCACGCAGGTCTCCGACCGCAGAACCTAAGGTTTTATACCTGATCCAGTAAGGCTGAGTGAAAGCCCATCAGTTGTAACAGAAGCAGACATGCCTCCTGTGTTTGTTTCACTGAACACACCACGTTTTTCAATCCACTGTAACATCTCTGCCTGCACCTCACTCACTGTCTAGCAGTTTGTCCATTTCACCATACTCTGCCTTCTTTCAGCACTGCTGCCAGTCCTCAGTCCCGCAGTTGTGGTCATGTAACAGATTGTTTACTCCTACACAAGAGGTTGAACTCCACCATCTGCAATCTGTAGGCCACTAAAATAGTGGTCTTAGGCCCTAATTTTTTTAAATGTGAACAGTCATGATTGTGTCTCCATCTACAGGGTTGGCTGTACTGGAAGAGTTGTCAGTCCTAATTACACTATTTCTACTGTAGTGAAATTGATGCCACTTATGGTGTCTGCCACTAATTTGAAATGCTAATTGGGTCTCCATCTATTGAGTTTGGCTGTAGTAGAAGAGGTTTCGGTCTCCATTAAACTACTTCTACTCTGGTGAAATGGATGCCACTTTGGTGGTGTTAGGCCCTAATTTAGGGAAATGTAAACACTTCTGATTGAGTCTCCATCTACTGGGTTGGCTGTGGTGGAATTGTTGTTAGTCACCATTATACTAGTTCTACTCCAGTGAAATTATTTCTTTGGTACTGATATTTTTGTCACAGGGGTACACAAGATATAATCAAAATTGGTTTTCTTAGTACCATGGTATATAAAGCAGGTTATATTTCATCTTTTAATTCTTCGGTGCTGATATTGTTCTCCATGCAAGGGTACACATTAGTAATGAGAGAACTCAAAATGTGCTCAACTTAGTGGTTCAGCGGTTTCTCAAAACCTACCCAGATCTGCCAGAGCTGCTTGTGAAAGTACAACGCGCGTGTGCCCATTTCAGAAAGTCAGCTATAGCTTCAGCAGTGCTTCAGCAGCATTTGCTGCTTCCAGCTCACTGACTGTTGTGCATTGTCACCACATGTTAGAAATCAACGTTGCAGATGTTAGGAAGGATTTGTGAGCAGCAGAAGGCAGTTGTTGAGTACTAGCTTCAACATGCCCATCGGCATTGAGGTCAGCCACCGCACATAAGAGATGATGAGTGGGCATCTGTGCCTTCCTCCAAAACTTTGAGGACTCCACCAACATGGTGAGCGGCGATGACGCCATAATCAGCATCACCATCCCACATCTATGTTAATTGAAACGCTCGGTGCTCACAGTTAAAGATGAGACATTGCCAGCGGGACAAGGAACTATACAGACCAGCTTCATCTCATCTCAACGTGGATTGGGTGATAATGAGGAGGAGGAGGGTGAGGAGGATAACATGGTTAGTTGTCCTCTTGGTGAGGACAAGGAAATCTTGGCTGTCTTGTAAGTCTTGATACCCCTCTTTCAGTCTGTAGGAAAGCTGTATGAGTTTCTCTTAATGACCTTCAGTGGCTTAAACCGTGGCTTTGCTTATGCACATTATTTCTTTAAATGCATTGCAAATCAGGCCATTGTCCAACTCTGTAGTGATTAAATTCAAGACATAAAGAAAGATCTTTGTCTGTAACTAGGCACCACCGAGAAGTGTGAGCTGATGTTGGACGGGATGACGTTGCTTACGCAGCAAGCTGCATTAGAGAACTTCCTGGGACAAATGACAGCCGGAGTAGATACGGTTTCCCTCTATGCCAGTCCTTTTACCAAACTAAAGAATATGGCTGTGGTGAATTACAACTCACACCGAGAAGCAGTGTCACACTGAAGAACATTGGGCCCACCAGAGGATTTGATTCTGAGGGACCACTTTTCTCCCCAGCTAAAGAGCCCCATAGCAGCTGCAAGGATTGCGCTATGAACTCTCCTGATGGAGAAGCCAAGGCCCACTGGAGGATTCTCCGGTTCTCTGGTGGGCCCGCCTAACCCTGCTGAGAAGCAGCACTGGCTAAGAAAAGCTTGTGTGAAGGTTCCTGGACACTCTATGGCTGCTTTTTAACTGAGTGGGAAACCAACGCAAACATGGGAGAACAAACAAAATCCTTGCAGATGTTGTCCTTATTGGGATTTGAACCCAGGATCCCAGCGCTACAAGTCTTCAGTGCTAACCACTGAGCCACTGTGCTGCCGTTCTCCCTCTGATATCTAACATGCTGGAGAAACTTGCACCTAATGCCACTCTGTATCTTCAGCTCCTTTGTGAGAAACTCAAGTATTTGGGCAGCCACTCAGTCTACCAAGTAAAATTCCTGAGAAGGAAATTGTGGATTGCTTTGCTACGGGTACTGGGGGCACTGCTAATACCTTGGTGTCGTGCCATAGTTTACTGGAAATATTCCAGGCTTGTAGGAGCCATGCAGATTCCAACAGAAAAGTACCAGCAATAATGTTCGGGGAGCCGTGCTTGTGGAAGGCAGGGATGACACCGGGAGAAATCGTGGCAGTTGGGGACCCAGTATGGAGACCCGGCCGCCACCACCATAAGGTTGTGAAAAGCTTCTGCCTCCATGAGCCTAAAAGACAACATTTCAAGTGCAAGCAGCTGTCCACTAATGTGCCAGTTTAGTATTGGGGCCTGTGGGTGGGTGGCTCGCTGCATACTTGCGCTTGCATTCCAAGTAACAGAAAACTAAGGAGAAGGATGGCCTCATCATCATCACAGCATGTAAGGTTTGCTTTATGAACTCTCCTGATTAAGAAGCCATGGCCCATCGGAGGATTCTCTGGTTCCCTGGTGGAACCGTCCAACCCTGCCGAGAAGCAGCCCTGGCTTATAAAAGTCTGTGTGAAGGTTCCCGGACACTCTATTGCTGCTTTTTTACTGTGGACTTGCTCCAGCAATCAATAAGATTGCAATCTATAAGATCCCTTCCCTGGCTCCCAATTGCCCTGCGTATCCAGTTCAAACTAATAACACTGACATACAAAGCCATCCATAACCTTTCTTCTCCATACATCTCTGAACTAATCTCCCAATATATTTGCTTACCTAATCTCCTGTCCTCCCACGACCTCTTTCTCTCCACACTTATTTGTTCTTCACCCAATCGCCTCCAATACTTCTACCAAATATCCCCCATACTCTGGAATTCTGTGCCTCAACATGTCCGATTAGCCACCACCTTCAGATCCTTCAGACACAACCTGAAAACCCATCTCTTCAAGACAGCCTATAGCCTGCCATTGCCTTGCTGCCACCTCAACACTACTGGAGCCATTGCAACTCCACACCCTACTGTCTTCTTCCCCACCATCCTGTGGAATGTAAGGCCGCAAGTGCATGGTCTATAAGACTTAAGATGCAGTATTGCACCTTGGCAAAGCCCAGTTATGTTCTCCCTCTGATATCTAACAATAACAAAGAGGTCATGCTTGAGAAATTTGCACCTACTGCCACTCAGTGTCTTCAGTCCCTTTCTGAGCAAACTAATGTTTGCTCAGTCAGTCTACAAAATAAAATTCCTGAGGTACGGAAATTGTGGATGGCTTTGCTTCTGGTACTGGGTGCTAATAACAAACCGTGGCATGCCATTCACTGGATATTCCTGGCTGGCTGGAGACAAACTCATTCCCACAGAAAAGTACCAGCAAGCTAAGGAGATGGTGGCCTCTATCATCATAAAGGAGTTTGCTCGTTGTCTAGTAGTCTGGTTTTTATACTAAAGATCCTGCTCATTTTTATAGTTTTAATTGAACATGCAAAGACCGTGGATTCTGCAGCAGTGCATCCAGGCCGTGATAGTGGTGGAAAAATTGCTGTACCAATAGGTTGAGGATGTGAGCCATGCAATGGTGTCTAGTGGTTTAGTTTTCTTTCCCCTGATGTGTAGTGGTTTAGTTCTCCAACCCTAGCTGTTTAGTGTGTTAGTTTTCCAACCCCTGTTATCTTATTAGTTAAGTTCTCCAACCCCTGTTTTCTATTAGTTTAGTTCTCCGTGTTCTGATGTGTATTTGTTTCATTCTCCAACATTACTGTAGCTGTTTAGTAGTTTAGTTCTCCAACCCCTGTTGTCTTATTTTGTCTTATTAGTTTAGTTCTCCAACCTCTGTTTTCTATTAGTTTAGTTCTCCATGTTCTGGTGTGTATTTGTTTCATTCTCCAACCTTAGCTGTTTAATAGTTTAGTTTTCTAACCTCTTTTGTATATTAGTTTAGTTCTCCATGTTCTGGTGTGTATTTATTTCTTTCTCCAACCCATCCATGCCCACCCTCAGGGGTTAACGTCTGGTGACAAGGGTTTGGATTCTTCTCAGACCCTACTTTGTCTGGGCCTGGATCAACTGAAAACAATTTTTGGCATCGCTACACATGCTTTCCCCCTGTTGAGTCTGTCAAGCTTTGGATTAGACATCTGATGCCCCAGAATAGAATGTGTGAACAGTTCTGCAGACTCACCCATCTGTGCTTCTCCACAGTCAGTTGGCCGGTTGGAGAGTTGTGACGTGGGTTAAAACAAGGGTAATTGGGGTGCCATCTCTGAGGACTGTACTGTGTGTGATGTTAAGGTGGAGGAAGACGAGCAGAGGCCACTTGATGGAGCACGTGTCATCCACTGGAGCACAAGTGCTTCCTCCCCTCATCTACAAGGCATACTGCTGCGCGACTGACAAATAAAAGGGAATGGAGTCCAGAAGTTTTCAAAATGCTGCACAATTGCTCACTGCAGCAAAACAAACCTAATTCTCATCTCTCATATCATACGTGTCTCAAAACCCTAAACAGTTATTCAGTACTAGAGATGAGCGTTGTTCGACTCGAACTGTTCGCCAATCTCAAATTCGAGCTGTTTTGGGCGGTGTTCGAGCCGTTCGGCGAAAACGAACGATTTGAGAAAAATTCGGCTGTTCGAGGTTATGTTCGATAACTGTTCGAGCACCAAAATCATAACTGGATTTTTTCTCAGTAATGATGAAAATTAATGTTAATACGCAGTTTGAGTGTACAGCGGGGTGGGGGGAGGGGCAGGGGATGGATCTCTGCAGTAATAATGAAGATCTCCATTTTTTTTTCTCTTTCCCGCATTTACAGTGGGGAGGTGCAATCTGTCAGCCTATCAGCAGCGCACACACGGAGCGAAGTGCTTTTTTTCACACAAGCAAGGGCATGTGTCATTGGCAGTGTATGTCACATGTCCTTGCCCTATAAGACCAAGCCATTTTCCCCGTCGCCACCATTTTCTCACTGCTGCAGCTGCGTGTTAGACGGCACCGCTGTTGCTGTGTGCGCTATACCTTGTTAATTTCAAGCCAATTTTCGCACAAATCTACAGATAGCTTGGAAGTAGGGAATAGTTGTGATTGCAGTCCTTTTAAGGACTAGGTTACAGCATTTCCTACGACATTTATCAGGCAGGTCTGTGCTCTTAAATAGATAGCTTGTGGGAGCAAAGACTAATTGTAATTGCAGTCCTTTTCAGGACTAGGTTACATCAGTTCCTATCAGTTTTTGCCAGGCAGGTCTGTGCCAGTGCTGTGCAAGTTTTTTTTCACAGCATTTGGCTGAATCTAGCAAAGCTAATCCTTTTTGGCCTATTGCAGAGTGTGTTAGTCAGTGGAGTAGCCTATCTGTGTTGCAAGATATACCACCTGTGTATAGAATACCAATTTTTTTACTGCACCTAGTTAAGTAAAATCTTTTGGGCATAGCATCATTCTATTAATCCATCTATACTGACCTCCATCAGGTTGCAAATTGAATATCATTTTTTTCTGCATCTAGCTCTGAAAAAATATTTGGGCTTCTAGCAGTGTGTGGGACTTGTTCTATTAGTCCATCTATACTGACCTCCATCAGGCTGCAAACTGAATATAATTTTTTTCTGCATCTAGCTCTGAAAAAATATTTGGCCTTCTAGCAGTGTGTGGGACTTGTTCTATTAGTCCATCTATACTGACCTCCATCACGCTGCAAATTCAAAATAATTTTTTGTCTGCATCTAGCTCTGAAAAAATATTTGGCCTTCTAGCAGTGTGTGGGACTTTCTCTATTAGTCCATCTATACTGACCTCCATCAGGTTGCAAATTCAAAATAATTTTTTGTCTGCATCTAGCTCTGAAAAAATATTTGGCCTTCTAGCAGTGTGTGGGACTTTCTCTATTAGTCCATCTATACTGACCTCCATCAGGCTGCAAATTAAAAATAATTTTTATCTGCATCTACCTCTGAAAAAATATTTGGCCTACTAGCTGTGTGTAGGACTTGTTCTATTAGTCCATCTATACTGACCTCCATCACGCTGCAAATTCAAAATAATTTTTTATCTGCATCTAGCTCTGAAAAAATATTTGGCCTTCTAGCAGTGTGTGGGACTTTCTCTATTAGTCCATCTATACTGACCTCCATCAGGTTGCAAATTAAAAATAATTTATATCTGCATCTAGCTCTGAAAAAATATTTGGCCTTCTAGCAGTGTGTGGGACTTTCTCTATTAGTCCATCTATACTGACCTCCATCAGGTTGCAAATTAAAAATAATTTTTGGTCTGCATCTAGCTCTGAAAAAATATTTGGCCTTCTAGCAGTGTGTGGGACTTTCTCTATTAGTCCATCTATACTGACCTCCATCAGGTTGCAAACTGAATATATTTTTTTTCTGTATCTACCTCTGAAAAAATATTGGGCTTCTAGCTGTGTGTGGGACTTGTTCTATTAATCCATCTATACAGACCTCCATCAGGTTGCAAACTGAATATAATTTTTTTATGCATCTACCTCTGAAAAAATATTTGGGCTTCGAGCTGTTTGTGGGACTTGTTCTATTAGTCCATCTATACTGACCTCCATCAGGTTGCAAACTGAATATAATTTTTTTCTGCATCTAGCTCTGAAAAAATATTTGGCCTTCTAGCAGTGTGTGGGACTTTCTCTATTAGTCCATCTATACTGACCTCCATCAGGTTGCAAATTAAAAATAATTTTTTGTCTGCATCTAGCTCTGAAAAAATATTTGGCCTTCTAGCAGTGTGTGGGACTTTCTCTATTAGTCCATCTATACTGACCTCCATCAGGTTGCAAATTCAAAATAATTTTTGTCTGCATCTACCTGTGAAAAAATATTTGGCCTTCTAGCAGTGTGTGGGACTTTCTCTATTAGTCCATCTATACTGACCTCCATCAGGCTGCAAATTAAAAATAATTTTTATCTGCATCTACCTCTGAAAAAATATTTGGCCTTCTAGCTGTGTGTGGGACTTGTTCTATTAGTCCATCTATACTGACCTTCATCAGGTTGCAAACTGAATATAATTTTTTTCTGCATCTACCTCTGAAAAAATATTTGGGCTTCTAGCTGTGTGTGGGACTTGTTCTATTAGTCCATCTATACTGACCTCCATCAGGTTGCAAATTGAATATAATTTTTTTCTGCATCTAACCCAGCCAATAGTTTTGGCCTAATACCACAGTTTGGCCACTCAGCTCTGCTCGGTTCATCCATTGTTTTTTTGTGCAAACAACTCCAGAGTTGTGAATTAGTTAACCACCAAAATGAGTGGAAAAAGGCCTGCTGCTGGTGGAAAGGGGAATAGGCGTGTTGGGAAGGGGAAAAAAGGTTGTGTTCGTGGGGTAGGTGTTAAAGCAACAGTAACATCTGCAGAAGAAAGACCATCTTCCAGCCAAACTAAAATGTCTACTTCTTTTAGCGGACAATGTGATAAGATCCCTTTCTTACGGCCACGCCAATCGCTACAAATTCCAGATGAGGCACAAAAACAGCAGGTGCTTCAACGGATATCAAGTGCTCCTTTAAGTGGGCTCTCCTCCACATCAACTTCAACATCACAAATACTCCAGTCCTCAAAGGTGTCACCCCAATCGCACTTGCTTCCTCACAGCTCCCAAATCTCCAGCTGCCCGTCTGAGTATGAGGTAGAACAGATGGTTGAGTCTGCAGAGCTGTTTACTCATACTATAGCCTGGGAATCAGAGGTCGACTCCAGCGCTTCTGTGAATCTAGACGAGGAAATGATCTGCACTGATGCCCAGAATCTTTATGAGTCGGATCCAGGACCAGACGCAGAAGGTTCTGACCATAATGTAGACCCTCATTCCCAAACTGTAACTCCTGTTGGTGGAGACAATGAGGAAGACGATGATGAGACTCAAATACCTGATTGGAGCGACAACTTTAGTTTTTTGTCAGGGCAGGAACAGGTTGGCTCTGAGGACGACGGGTGTGATAACGCACAGGGTGATGATGATGAGGTTGGAGATCCCACTTACTGTCAACCCACAGTCAGCCAAGAGATGAGGTCAGCAGAGGAGGTGGAGGAAGATGCTAGTGACGACGAGGTCAGGTTGCGCCTTCCTGGACAGAGACGTAGTACTGGAAGCACGTCAACAACTGCATCCTCAAACACAACTCTGCCTCTCACCACAAGTCGTGGTGGCTCTTCAGGTCGCATGGGTGCTAAGCCTTGCATAGCCTGGGCATTTTTTCAGATCGATAAAGATGACCCAACTCGTGTTATCTGTAACATTTGTCAGCAAAAGCTAAGTAGAGGCCAAAAAATACATAGTTTGAGTACTTCATGCATGAACCGGCACATGGACATGAAGCATAAGTTGCAGTGGGAAGCTCAGTGTGCTACAATGCAGCCTAGCCGGCCGGGCCAACCACCGTCTGCCATATCTTGTGCATCTGCGGCCTCTTCATCCTCTGTGACTGGGGGGACAGCAGTCACACCTGTTTTGGGGCGCAGACCTGCCACCTCTTTACCCGCAACAGCCAGCGTGATTGGCAGGTCATCATTTTCTTTGGATGTGGTAACACCAGCTGGTGTTGAGCGCTGTCCGACATCGATAGCACCACCTTTGGATCAAGGCAACCTAACATGTCCGCCTGCATCTTCCTCACAGACCGGCAGTTTGCCGGGGACACCCTTATCAACCCCGTCTAAGCACAATAGCCAGCCCTCGGTCCCTCAGAGGTGGACAAGTAAAAGACCATTTCCTCCTAGCCATGAGAAAGCTAAGAGGTTGAATTTCACCATCTGCAAGCTCTTGGCTACAGAAATGCTGCCTTTCCGCCTGGTGGACACAGAGTATTTTCGAGACCTTATGTCCGTCGCAGTGCCCCAGTACCAGATGCCCAGTCGGCACTACTTCTCAAAGAAAGGTGTGCCTGCGCTCCACCAGCATGTCGTACACAACATCACCGCTTCTTTGAGAAACTCTGTGTGTGACAGGGTGCATTTCACCCCAGACACTTGGACGAGTAGGCATGGACAGGGGCGTTACATGTCGCTGACTGGGCACTGGGTAACTATGGTGACAGCAGGACAAGGGGCTGCTGTCCAAGTCTTGCCGTCCCCACGAGTTGTGCGTCAATCCTCTTATGTCAAAGTTCCTCCACTGCTTCTGCCTCCTCAACCTCCTCTCGGTCTTCCACCTGCACCCAAAGCCTGTCTGATCATGCCACAAGCTTTCTAACTGCGCAGAAGGGATCCTGCACACCTCCTTACTATGCTGGCAGTAGGGCTCAACGTCATCAGGCGGTTTTTACTTTGAAATGTCTGGGAAATGTGAGTCACACAGCTGAGGAGTTGTGGTCAGCTCTGGAGAACCAATTTCATGAATGGTTGTCTCCACTGGACCTGAAACCAGGGAAGGCCGTGTGCGACAATGCTGCAAACCTGGGTGCGGCCCTCCGCCGGGGCAATGTCACACACGTGCCTTGTATGGCTCATGTGTTGAACCTGGTTGTCCAGCAATTTTTAGCCCACTATCCCAGACTAGATGGCCTTCTGCAGAGGGCACGGTCGCTGTGTGCTCACTTCCGCCGTTCGCATCCCGCAGCTCAGCGACTTACATCTCTACAGAAGTCTTTGGGCCTGCCACTTCACCGGCTAAAATGCGATGTGCCTACCCGGTGGAATTCAACTCTGGACATGTTGCAGCGACTGTGGCAGCACCGACAAGCCCTGGTGCAATACGTTCTGACGTATAGCCTGGGCCAACGAGATCCAGAGGTGGCGCAAATCACGCTGGAGGAGTGGTCTCAGATCAGGGACCTATGCACCCTTCTGCACAGTTTTGAAATGGCGACGAAGATGTTTAGTGCTGACGATGCCATTATCAGCATGACTATTCCGGTGATTTACATGCTGGAGCACATGTTAAACAGAATTCGGAGTCAGGTGGTGGCACAAGAGGAGGTGGAGGAAGTAGAGGAGGAGGAGTTGTATGCGGAAGGGCTAACATCTGCAAGGTCCAGACGGTCGGCAGCACCAAGGCGGCAGGCATGTGAGGGTGGGGGAGATGGTTTTACCAGGGCGCATGGTAGCAGCCAAACTAGTGAGGAAGGTGCAGGAGCCCAGGAAGAAGTGGAGGACGAACTGATGGAAGACTCATCAGATGAGGGAGACTTTGATCACATTTCTGTTGTGCGAGGTTGGGGGGAGAGGACAGAGGAAGGAAGCATGATTGTTACCTCGCCACCAACACAACAGGGACTTGGTGCTCCTGGATGCGCAACACACATGAGTGCCTTCTTGCTGCACTACCTGCAACATGACCCTCGAATTGTGAGAATTAGAAATAATCCTGACTACTGGGTTGCCACACTGTTAGATCCCCGGTACAAAAGTAAATTTGCAGAAATTATTCCTGCCATAGAAAGGGATGCACGCATGCAGGAGTATCAGCAGAGACTGTTGCAGAATCTTACATGTGCTTTTCCACAAAATACCAGTGGTGCACGTAGTGAATCTCACAGTTCCAACGTGCCAACCGTGGGACCGTCAAGTGTTCAGCACTCAAACCATAACAGAACCACAGTATCTGCTGGTAACATCAATTTTGCGGAATCATTTCACCACTTTTTTACCCCATCCTTTGCAAGGCCACAGGAGACAAGAAGTCTGACACATAGTCAACGCCTAGAGACGATGGTACAGGAGTATCTCCAAGTAAACATTGAAGCCATGACTGTGTCACTGGACCCTTGCTCTTTTTGGGCTTCCAATCTGGATAAATGGCAGGAGCTAGCCACTTACGCCTTGGAGATCTTGTCATGCCCCGCAGCCAGCGTTCTGTCTGAACATGTGTTCAGCGCTGCTGGTGGTGTGCTGACAGATAAGCGCACGCGGCTCTCCACTGATAATGTAGACAGACTCACGTTCATAAAGATGAACAAATCATGGATCCGAAACGACTTTTCTACCCCTGTGTCATCCTGGGGAGAGTAAAAGCTTGATGATTGGTTAAAATCACCCTACCAACCATTTTAAGCTTTCAAATTACTAATCATGTTTATCTGTATCTTGGCTGGAAAATAATTTGGGCTTTGTAGCAGTGTGCAGCACTGATTCTATTAGGCCATCTATAATAAGCTCCACCAGATTTAAAATTACTAATCATGTTTATCTGTATCTTGACTGGAAAATAATTTGGGCTTTGTAGCAGTGTGCAGCACTGATCCTATTAGGCCATCTGTACTAAGCTCCACCAGATTTAAAATTAATAATAATTTTTAGCTGCATCTAGCCCGGAAAATAATTTTGGGGCTCCGAGATGCGCAAGACACATAAGTGCCTTCTTGCTGCACTACCTGCAACATGACCCTCATATTGTCAGAATTCGAAGTAATCATGACTACTGGGTTGCCACATTCTTAGATCCCCCAAACTTTTCGATCAACCTTTTCATTTTAATAAAGACCAAAAAAATGGACATTTTTGAAATTATAAGCATTAGCAGGTTATTAGAAACTGAAATCAAACAGTTTTGAACTCAAAACTTTATTCTAGGTGATGTTACATTTTCACATAAGACCCCTTGTTCGAAAGGAGCTTCTGAACTCTCTCGTCCATTGAATTTGTCAGGTTTTGGATGGTTTCTGCTTCAATTGTTTTGCATGAGGACAGAATACCCTCCCAGAGCTGTTGCTTAGATGTGAACTGCCTCCCGCCATCATAGACTCTCCTTTTGATGATGCTCCAGAGGTTCTGAATGGGGTAGAGGTCAGGGGAGCATGGGGGTCACACCATAAGTTTGTCCCCTTTTATGCCCATATCAGCCAGAGATGCAGATGTTTTATGTGCAGCATGAGATGGTGCATTATCATGCAAAAAAATGATCTTGCTGTGAAATACACGGTTCTTCTTCTTGAACCATGGCAGGAAGTGCTGTTTGAGAAAATCCACATAGATTATGGAGTTCATCTTTAGCGCCTTCAGGGTTCCTAAAGGGGCCGACAATCTCTCTCCCCATGATTCCAGCCCAAAACATTACTCCACCTCCTCCTTGTTGGCGCTGTAGCCGTGTTTGCGTGGGGTGTCCATCAACCAGCCATCCTCCACTCCATCCATCTGGACCATCGAGCGCTGCATGGCACTCATCCGTGAACAAAACAGTTTTGAAATCAGTCTTCATGTAATGTTTGGCCCACTGGAGCCATTTCTGCTTGTGTGAAGTGGATAGAGGAGGTCGACAGGATGGCGTATGCACAGCTGCAAACCTCTGAAGGACCCTGCATCTTGTTGTTCGGGGGACGTTGGAGGCACCAGCAGCTTCAAAAACTTGTCTGCTGCTATGACAAGGTTTTTTTGCCGCTGCTCTTTTAACCTGACGTAATTGCCTGTAGGAAAGAGTTCTCAATTTGCCCTTATCAGCACGCACACGTGTGTACTGTGAATCAGCTACATACTTCTTGATTGCCAAGACACTTCATCCTGATCATCGCACAATGTTGATTGTAGTCATGCCTTGACCTAAACACTCCACAATTTGTTGCTTCTCAGCAGCCGACACATCCTTTTTCTTTCCCATTTTGGCAGAAAATGTAGGCTGCTTAATAATGTGAGACAGCCTTCTTAAGTAGTCTTGCCTTTCATTGGACACACCTGCCAAACTAATTAGCACAGGTGTCTGCAATTGCTTACAGTGATATAAAGAGCCCTGACACACATCACCATCAATGAGTTTAACTGACAAACAAACAAATTCTTCCCTTATCACTCCTAAACACTTTTTGCATAATAATTTGGAACACAGTGTACATGTCCTTTTCCACAAAACACCAGTGGTTCACGTAGTGAATCTTACAGTTCTAACTTGCCAACCGTGGTCTGTATGGAGTTGTTCAATAAAGGGCCCAAAATTAAGATAACATAGATGGGAGAGGTCTCTATGAATAGGAATTCCTAAGTATTTGATACCCTGTGAGGGCCAGGCAAAGGGAAATTTTGACTGGATGGAATCCTATATGGATTTGGGGAGAGAGACATCGAGGGCCTCAGACTTCGCTGCATTGATTTTAAAATTTGACAATGTAACAAAGTGATCTATTTCAGCCATAACAGCATGGATGGATATATGTGATTGAGTGATATATACTAGGACATCATCAGCAAATAGAGAGCACTTGTACTCGGTGCCTCCCACCTCAATCCACCTAATATTGGGGTTATGGCGAATTGATGAGAGCAGGTGCTCCGTCACTAGGATGTATAAGAGAGGGGACAGAGGACATCCCTGCCTTGTCCCATTGGTGATTGTGAAAGGTGATGAAAATGTTCTGATGCACCCCCTGGGCCTTGGGACACCCGGAGCCGGACCCTTTTTGGTGGATGCTGGTGGTTGTAGTCTTCGTGGCGGCGACCCGGTTCCGTGGCTCAGGGTGGTCAAACCAGTGGCGGAACTATTTATGTGGTTTTGATGTTTAAATGTCCGACTACGCCACCCGTGGATTGTGGTCAGAGTGAACTGCCGCTGCAGGGCAGAGCGCTGAGGCTTGTGTTGTGGGTGTAGCAGAGCGTAGCATAACTCCCCACAGGAGGAGTATAGCCTCAGGGCAGTGTATGCGGAGGATGGGGGTGATGGTGCAGGGCAGCAGCAGTAACGACACGGAGTCAGTGATGCAGTCCAGGGCCTTTACTCACAGTTCTTATTATCCAGACCACGTCTGCAGGTAACCGCTGCCCACGTCGTACTGTGCTCACCAGGTGAGGTGCTCAGACAACTCCCAGATAACTTTGGAGCGCTTCACAGTACCCCCATTGTGTGTCCTTTGTCTGGCCTTTCTTACCAACCCTTCTGTCCGGCTGACTCGGGCCTCCTCTTGGTAAACTTGGCGCCAGTTTCCCTAACCCTATGTGGTGCCTTCCTAGCGGGTGTAGCGAGGGGCTGCGCCACATAAAATGTCACAGCCTCCGGTTTCTAGCTGAGGGTCGTTTCCTGCCTCCACTTATTTCGGGGACCGGTCTCCCCCTTTGGCCTGACCCCTCCACGCAGGTGGATTCGGGCGTGCGGTGGCGACTCGCCCGTCCGCACCCCTGGATCCCTTCATTCCTCGTTCCTGAAGCCTTCTCCGCTCCTCTTCCTTCCTTCTCCCTCTTCCAGGCCTGGGCCTCTGTTACTAGGCCCGCCTCTGGAGCAGAGCTCATGCAGAGCCCCTGCTCCCTGCCACTTCTGCTCAGACTTCTCTGCACTGAACTAAGATGGTGCCCACCTTTTATACTCCCTTCTCAATGCACCCAGGAACTGCTTCCTCCCTGCTCCTGCACTACAGGGTTCCCCTTCCTCAGTGTTCCCTCCCCCCACTCCAGCCAGGGACAGGGACTGTCGTGGCCATCTCAGAGGCATATTGGTTGCCCTGCCCCACGGCAATGTGGTGTAATGCATGCAGGTGTCGGGTCCTGATCCACACTCCATCCTTACCTGAGAGTGAGATATCACACCTCTGGGTGAGGTGCAATACCTCTGTAGCAACCGAGCCCTCAGGGTGCTACAGTTCCATTTATCTTCAGCCTACCTGACGTATTGTGATAGAGGGCCGTGATTTTGGCTATAAAAGGGTCCCCTAGACCCCTACCCCAAGCTTTTTAAGAGAATCATATATGGCGTGCCAGGAGACTCTATGGAATGCTTTCTCAGCATCCAACGAGAGTATCTAATTACAAATTTTTAACTGCATCTAGCCCAGGAAATACTTTGTGCCTAGTAGCAGTGTCTGCTAGTCAGCGGATTATCCCGGCTGTTAAGCAAGCTGCACCACCTGTAGTTTGGACACTTAATTTTTTCAAAGGAAATGCTTCGGGACCACGGGATACTCAGTGAAGAGCATCAGGAGGCACCGCAAGGCATAGGGGCTGGGACTGGCAGTAGGATGCCTTGCGGTGGACAGCCGAGCTCGATCCTTATAAAAGCTTTTTAACTGCAGCAGCTTAAGTGGACGCTACTGGAGCTGGAATTACGCGGCTGCTGGCATGAGACTTGCCCTCCAATAGATCCTTGTAAATGGATTTAAAGTGTATTCATTAAAATTAGAGAGACAATTTAAATTAAAAGCTTAGAGCTGCCTCCACCACAGGGGGGCTCGCTTGACCCACCAGCGGACAGGCACCAGTATTGGGAGAGGGGGGCTGGCCGTCAGGGTTCACTGCGGCTCTGGCACAAACCCGGCGACACGGAGGTGGCACGGGCAGGAGCGGACTGAACGTGTCGGCTTCTCACTTTTTGGATTTTAGAAGGGCATGACATGCCTATATCTGTGTCTCCCCCTCCTTTTACTCCTCCACCTCTTTTCTTTTCGCATGACTATATGTACTTGTCACTTTTCCATGTGTTAGTTGTGTCTTCTGAGCAGTTTGCCAGCTTTTGGACACCTTTGAAGGTGTTTTCTATATGTTTCTATGTGTTTTTGTTTGCCTGCCATTGGTTTTAACGGTGTTCGAAGGTGTTCGACGAACAGTTCGACGAACAGTTCGGCGAACACACGGGTGTTCGACGAACCGAACCGAACTCGAACACTACGGGGGTGGCTCAACACTACTTAAGGTACCGTCACACTTAGCTACGCTACAGCGATCCCGACAACGATACGACCTGGCAGGGATCGTTGCTGCGTCGCTATGTGGTCGCTGGTGAGATGTCAAACAGTCAGATTTCCAATGACGCAGCAACGATATGGCGACCCGTAGCGACCTGTATAACGATGTACGCCTATGTGTCTCAGTTCTGAGTCGCCAACGAGGTCGTTGGTAAGGTGTCAAACACATCGATGCATGCTACCCAGTAGGACCTCAATGATCAAAAAATGGTTCAGGCCATTTCAACATGACCATCTGACAGCAGGGGCCTGGTCGCTGCTACGTGTCAAACGTAGCGAGATCGCTGCTGAGGTTGCTGTTGCGTCACAAAACTTGTGACTAAGCAGCGATTTCGCTAGCGATCTCGCTTAGTGTGACGGGCACTTTAGCTTCATTCTTCAAGCAGAAGATTGACAACATAGGGCAAAGCTTTTACTTAAAGTCCCAACAGCACCTTCTCATAATGACTCAACTCTCCTCCTCCAAAACCAGCTTCTCGGCCATCACGGAAGATTATCTCTACTCTCCAAATCACATTTCACTACTTGTGAACTTGACCCAATATCATCCCACCTCATTCCAAACTATACCACAGTCTTCATCCCAAGCCTAACCCTCCTCTTCAACCTGTCACTAACAACTGGCGTCTTTCCCTCATGATTCAAGCATACCTCGATCACACCCATCCTCCAAAAGCCCTCCCTTGATCCATCCTATGTTTAACTATTGCCCCATCTCACTACTCCCCTAGGCCTCCAAACCACTTGTTCAACAAGTCAATTTTGAACTGTCCTCCCACCTTTCCTCCTGCTCCCTCTTTGACCACTTACAATCAGGCTTCCGACCTCACCATTCCACTGAAACTGCCCTGATTAAAGTCACCAACTACCTACTAACTGCCAAATCCAAGCAAGACTACTCTGTCCTCCTCCTCCTAGACCTGTCATCAGCCTTCGACACAGTAGACCATACTCTCTTACTACAGACTCTCATCTCTCGGCATCACAGACTTGGCCCAGTCTTGGATCTCTTCATACCTAACCAACAGGACTTTCAGTGTCTCCCACTCACACACCACCTCCTCATCTCACCCCCTATGTGTTGGTGTCCCCCAAGGTTCAGTTCTAGGACCCAGGCTCTTCTCCATCTACACCTTCGGCCTTGGACAGCTCATAGTCTCACGGCTTTCAGCATCACCTCTATGCTGATGACACACAGATCTGCCTCTCTGGACCTGATATCACCTACTTACTAACCAGAATCCCACAATGTGTGTCCTGTATTTCATCTTTCTTCTCTGCTAGACTTGTAAAAATTAACATGGATAAAACATGGATAAAACAGAATGCATCATCTTTCCATCATCTCATTCATCCCCCCCAACTGACCTATCCATCAAAGTGAATGGCTGCTCACTCTCCCCAGTCCCGCAAGATTGACTCTGATCTGTTCTTCAAACGTCAGATCCAAGCCCTTTCCACTTGCTGCTGACTCCAACTCCAAAGTATCTCTCCCACATTTCTCAACCATTAATCTAGAAAAACACCAATCACCCTCATATTCTCCCGCTATGACTACTACAAGCTCCAGATCTGTGGCCTCCCTTCTACCACTGTCGCACCACTCCAATCTATCCTAAACTGTGCTGGCTGATTAATCCACCTGTCACCCCAGTATTCACAGGCTTCTCCCCTCTGTCAATCCCTGCGCTGGCTCCCTCTTGCCCAGAGACTCCAGTTGAAATGCATAACTTTGGCATACCATCCATCGAAAGCCTGTCTCCTCTATACATGTGTGACCTAGTCTGCCTGTACCAGTTACTTGCATGCAACCTCCCATCCTTCTAAGATCTCCTTCTCTCTTATCGCTTCATGTCACAATCGCATACCAGATTAGCCCGCTGCATCTCACCTATTGTATAACGCTGTACCCCAATACATCAGACTGTCGCCTACTGTGGAAACCGTGAAAACGAAGCTGAAGACCCACTTCTTATGACAAGCGTACAATCTGCGGTAAGCCTCGCTCCAGCATACTGATGCATGGCTAACTGTACCCTGACCTAATGTATCCTCACCCAACCCTTGTAGACTGTTTGTGCACCCTTGGGGGCAGGGTCCTCTCTACTCTTGTACAAGTCGGCGACCCCTTTTCACATGTAACGCACCATGGACGCTGTAATAATAATAATAATTATAGTACTTGTACTCTGGGTTAATTGATGGCACATTCCTGGTGTCTACCCCTAATTTGATGTGTTTTGACAGCTTTTTGGCATGTTTGAAGGTGTTGTATATGTTTTTTTTTGTGCCCCCATTGAATTTGATGCGTTCAGAAATGTTCGATAAACATTCGGCTAATAAATTAAGCGAATGTCTAAATATTGGCGAACATTTCCGAACCGAACATTGAAATGTCTGCTCATTAGAAATGGGCAAGCACTAAAATGCTCGGGTGCTTGTTGCTCGGGTTGAGCACATTGGAATTCTCGGGTGCTAGACCCGAGCAATGAGCCCAACGTAAGTCTATGGGAAACTCGAGCATTTTTCAGGTGGCTCCCCTGGCAGTCTGCAGAGGGCATAAAAATTGCCCAAATCGATGGGAGCAGTGCTCAAATGGCATGAGAACAGCAAGGGGAAGACCCCTGGAAGCATTTCTGACTCCCAGGTCACTGCTGTCAACAATGTAGTCAGAGATATTACCCGACTTTTACAGACTCACAATAAAACATACTAAAATGAAACCAAAATGGATTTTCCTGGGAAATATGTTAAGGAGCATCCTTTCCAAGGTAATGACTAGTATATAAGGTAAAATAAATAACCAAAAACAAAAATACTCCTCCACACCTTGGGCTATGTTCACGCATAGCATTTTTGTTGCGTTTTTGCAATTCTGCATTGCTTTCAACAGTGACAAATGCAATCACCGGGAAATGTAATTTTAACATTTTACAACCTTATTTGGCCATGTGGCATGTGAGACATGATCAGACACATCCGGTTTCATTTATGAAGGAGGGACTCTGAAAGTCACAAGGCCTATTTTTATAGGGCCATCAGGCGGTCTTTACTATTCTTAAAGGGCCGAGAGTCGGCCCTCACTATTCTTAGAGAGCCATCAGCCGGCTCGGCTTTGTTGTTCCCATTACTAAAGAGTGGATCTTCTATACTGTTATTGTGTATGCAGTGAGTGGCAGGGCTGCCCAAAATTTGGACACACCCCAATACACCCTTGAAAATTTGGATGCATCCCAATACTCCTTTGAAGAGACTTAGAGGAGGGCCTCCTGAAAACAATGTTCCCAATATTAGGAAGTGGGCTTCCAATTGTGTTTGACTATGCAGTGAATGCAAGGGTTGCCAAAAAGTTGTAGGCACTCCAATGCCCCTTGGAAGAAACGTGGAGGTCAGACGGCCTCCTGAAAACAATGTTCCCATTATTAGGAAGTGGATTTCCCATTGTGTTTGCCTATGCAGTGAATGCAAGGGTTGCCAAAAATTTTAAGGCACTCCAATGCCCCTTAGAAGAGACATAGAGGGCCTCATGAAAAAATCTTCCCATTATTAAGAAGTGGGTCTCTCATAGTGTTGGCCTATGAAGTGAATGCTGAGGCTGCCAAAAATTGTGAGGCACTCCAATGCCCCTTGGAAGAGACGTGGAGGAGGGCCTCTTAAAAAAATGGTCCCATTAGAAAGGAGCGGGTCTCCTATACTTATAATGCCCATGCACTAAGTGATTGGGCTGACAAACATTTACCCATGGGGGGTTTACATGAGAATACTGTATAAAATTTATTTTTTACGGGCATCATAAACACCCTTTAAAAAAATGATGTCGGTGTTGCATCACGGACCACGGTCACCATGGTCATATGAAAGTGGAGGATGAGGATGAGGAGAAGGAGGAGGACAAGAGCAAATAGCCAAAATCAGGAAGCGTAAACCCATGTGTGGGTGTGAAAAGGTGCATGGGAATAAACCTCCCCAAAAAAGACACTGGATTTGAGTTTATGTTACGCTGCTATCATTCGGTGGTGTTGAGAAGTCTGGCCCAATCCAGCCCTTGTTCATTTTTATAAGAGTCAGCCTGTCAGCATTTTCAGTTGACAGATGGATGCGCTTATCAGTTATACCTCCACCAGCGGCACTAAAAACCAGCTCTGATAAAACGCAAGCGGCAAGGAAGGCCAGGACCTCCAAGGCGTAAAGAGACAGTTCACTCCACGTGTCCAGCTTGGACACCCAATAATTATAAGGCAAAGAGGAATCATGGAGGACATTATTACGGTCGGCAAGGTACTCCCTCAGCATCTTCACAAACTTTGCACTCCTTGTGAGAATACCCCGCACCTCAGGGCCTGTGCGATGGGAGGGGCTGAGAAAATTCTCCAAGAACTTTGATAGTGTTCTCCTGCCTCTGCTGGATTGGATTTGTGTCTCTTTGTAGTCCTTGGTTGTCCAACGAACTGTGACCTCTGCCGCCAGCGTTTTCAGATGGGAATTTTTTTAATAGTTCCGCAAAAAGGGCCTTCTGGTACTGCCCCAGTTTTGTAGACCTCTCTGCCTCAGGAATAAGAAATATAAAGTTCTCCTTGTAGCGTGGGTCTAGAAGTGTCACCAACCAGTAATGACTGTCACCCAATATTTTGAGAATGCGAGGGTCATGGGAAAGGCAGCGTAACATAAACTCAGCCATGCATGCCAGACTGCTAATAGGCAAGACTTCCGTGTCCTCACCAAGCGGATGACTGACCATGCTCTCCTCCTCTTCCTCCTCTCTGTCCTCAGGCCATCCACGCTGAACAGATGGTATGAAAGTTGTGCAGGTAGTACCATCTATAGCGCATGAAAATAGCTCCTTTTCTTCCTCCTCTTCCTCATTGTCACCCAATCCACGCTGGGATAAGATGATGCTGGGCTGTGTGTTATCACCCTGTATGGTGTAACATCCCTGGCGGCGTGCTTGCATGGTGCACCACCTCACACCATGCAAGACCGCAATCTTACCTGTCAGTCCATGCTGCACTCTTTGCTCCAGTACCTGCTGTGTCCATGTCTCTTGTCTGATTGCTTAGGGCGTCGGCGAGGCTTTCTGCTTGTTTTTTATACCTACTGTGTGCACAGTCCTAATGCGTCCCCAGCCTATTGCTGTGAGTCACTGGATACTTAAACCCCCTCCACCCAGTAGGAGGGGCCTGAGCACCACTTTCCATCTGTGTGTTTCTTGCAACTTAGTTGCCAGGTCCTGTCCTGTATCTAGTTTGTTTCCGCCACCCTGGGGGCTGTATACCCAGGCCTGTTACCTGTACCTGTGCCCTTAGTCAATTTCCGCCACCCTGGGGGCTGAGTTCCCAGGCTTGTTCCTGGTTCAGTTTCTGTCTGAACAGTGTCCTACTCCATTACCTGTTTGTCTCTATGTCTGTACCTTACCCTTTTCCTGCAGTATCGGAACCTGCTCCTAACTCCAGCTCGTTGTCCTTGTACTTCTGTTTGTGAATTTTGTGTCCACTCGCTACTTCATTGCAAGTACTTTGTGTGTATCTGGTTCTGCTCGTTCTGTTTCCCTGCCTCTGTATCTAACTCCTGTGTTCCAGCTATATTCTTGTATTCTCCAGTCTGTTCCATGTGAACAGAGCCCTATCCTGTCTACCGCATCTGCGGGTTTTGCTTTGCTCTGCTTGCTCACCGCACCTGCGGTTTTGCTCTGCTTTGCTTGTTCACCGCATCTGCGGGTTTTGCTCTGCTTGCTTGTTCACCGCATCTGCGGTTTTGCTCTGCTTTGCTTGTTCACCGCATCTGCGGGTTTTGCGCCGCTCTGCTTGTCTACCGCACCTGCGGCTCTGTTCTTGTATCCCAGTCTGTACTGGTCCCTGTCCTGCCTACATTCCTACTTGCCAGTACCAGCCTGTCTGCATGCCAGCAGTGCCCGCTTGTGCCCACCTGTCTGCATGCCAGCTGTGCCTGCCAGTGCCCACCTGTCTGCATACCAGCCGTGCCTGCCAGGACCCACAAGTCAATACGCCAGTTTAACCTGCCTGTTCCTGCCTTCCCCGGTGTGGGTCAACAGCTGTGACCGGAGTAGTACCTGGTCCCTCTGCTCGGTTCCTCCCTGGTTCACGGAGTCGACTGAGCCACCGTGCGACCTTGGTTGGATTATGTTGATACTTAGTTACACCCCTCTAGGCACTCCTCGGTTCATGGTACAGTGGGATCACTAATCACGCTCATGCCAGTCAGTCCGGGCGCGAGCGTAACATATTGTTCCTTGCTCCATCTCATCGTGCTCTGCTTGCAATGCATCATCTTTTATTGACAGCAGAGTGTTTCAGAAGACAGAGAAGTGGTATGGTGACTCAAATTATGGCATCATCGCTGCTCACCGCCGCTGCTGGAGTCCTCAAAGTTTTGAAGGATGGTACATTTGTTTGACTTCTGTGTCCACTCCGGAAGTCTTATGTGTGGAGTCTGAACTGAATACAGACGGCCTTGTTGACGCTGGTACTCAAAAACTGCCCTCTTCTGGCTCACAACTCCTTCCCAACATCTGCAGTATAGAGTTCCAATGCATGGGGACATCACACACCAGTCGGTGAGCCGGAAGCTGCAAACGCTGCTGAAAAGCGGCAAGGGCGGCAGAAGATGTAGATGACTTTCTAAAATGGGCACACAGGCGGCGTTCTTTAACAAGCATATCCGGCAGCTCTGGGTAGGATTTGAGAAACCGCTGAACCATGAGGTTAAAGGGGTTTTCCACTACTTTATATTCCCCCCATGTATCTTCCCGGGCCCCTAAGACTTCTTGTAATTACCTTCTGTTGCTGATAATGCCTGTGAACGGCTCTATCACTGACCACTCAGAGGCATCACGTGACCTCCGGCTGCAGCCAGCTTTGACATTTGCTGATGTCACGACAAGTGCTGGGAGCAGCCAGGGGTCACGATCTTCCTGGCTCCATGGTGGATGCCAGGCTGTGGACGGGGTTACCCCCCCGCATCACACACGGCATCCACCACACGCTCAGCCTCTCACTATTCACTGGGAAAGTGCGCGGTATAACCCTGCCCACAACCCAGCGCTGAGTCACGCCTCACTTGTCATGACGTCAGCGCGGGATCAGTTGATGCCTGTGAGCGGCCACCGATAGCGCCGCTCACAGGCATTATCAGCAACAGACGGTATTTGCAAGAAGTCTTAGGGGCCCCGGGGGAGTACATTGGGGGGGGGAATAAAGTAGTGGACAACTTTTTTAAGCACATGGGCCAGGCATGGCACTTGTGTGAGCTTGCCTCACCTCAGAGCCGCCACCAGGTTCCAGTCATTGTCACACACGACCTGGCTGTAGGTTCAACAGTGTGAGCAACAGATCTGCCTGCTCTTTCAGAGCTGTCCACAACTTTTCAGCATTGTGCGATTTGTCACCTAAGCATATTAGCTTAAATACAGCCGGTTTCCCCTTGGCCGAGGCAGTGCTTCCAGCTTGTGAAGGATGTGGTCATTTCAGAGATGGAGGCTGAAGAGGAGGAGGAGGCTGAGGAGGATGAGGTACAGGAGCTGTACACTGTGGGGGCAACCCTGATTGACCTAGGGCCTGCAATCCTTGGTGTCGGGAGGACGTGTTCCGTCCCAAGGTCCGACTGGGTCAAGGCTTTTACTATGTTAACCCAGTGTGCCGTCAGCAAGATGTACCATCCCTGCCCACAAGCACTTGTCACATGTCCGTGGTTAGGTGGACTTTCCCGATAACTGCGTTGTTGAGGGCATGGCTAATGTTTTGGGACACGTGCTTGTGTAATGTGGGGATGGCACACCATGAGAAATAGTGGCGGCTGGGGATCGAGAACCGAGGGACGATTGTCGCCATCAGGTTGCAGAATGCTGTTGTCTCAATGAGCGTAAAAGGAAACATTTTGAGCGCAAGCAGTCGCAAAATGTGGGAATTTAGTAGTGTGGCCTGTGAGGCATTGGCTGCATATTTGCGCTTGCGTTTCAAGGACTGTGGCATGGACAACTGAACGCTGCGCTGGGACAAGGACGTGGATGTGCTTCCTGATGCTGCTACTAGAGGGTGTGCAATGACAGGTGCAGGGCAGGAGGCATCGTCGCATGCACCATGGACAGGGGATTGGTTAGCACGCACAACAGCGGAAGAAGCAGTGTTGCCACCCGCAGACACTATTCCTCAACCCTGTGGTTCAGCCCACAAAGTCGGGTGCTTTGCTGACATGTGCCTGATCATGTTGGTGGTGGTCAGGCTGGTAGTTTTGCCACCCCTGCTGATGCTGGCTTGACAGGTGATGCAAATGGCCTTTTTGGGGTTATCGGCAGAGTCTTAAAAAACAATCAGACTCGGGAAGAATTAACAGTTGTACAGCCAACTTCCTTCGTGTTGATGTTGCAAGGAACAGTTGCCTGCCTTCTGTCTGCGGCCACCACACTGTTTCTTCCTGCCTGTTGTGGTGCTCTTCCTCCCTCCCCCTGTGAGCTGCTGTCCTCGCTCTGCATGTACTACTGCCAGGTTGGGTCAGTTACTATATCATCCACCACCTTGTCTTCCACTTCCGCACCCTGGTCCTCCTCCTGACTTTCTGGCAATTGTGTCTCATCATCGTCCACCTCTTGGGACACTTTCCCACCATCGCCTTCGTGTGACCGGGGCTGCTCAAATATTTGGGCATCGCTACATGCAATCTCCTCTTGCCCCGCTTCAAGTGGACCAGGCGAGAGGCCCGAATCTATAAATGAAAAAGTGAACAGCTCTTCTGAGTGTCCAAGTGTCGGATTAGTTGTCTCTGGGCACTCGGCATGGTGGGAAGAAGGAGGTTCAGGGTGAGGAATATGTGGTCCAGACTCACGGCTACTGAGACTTGACCGTGTGGAAGACAGGGTGGTGGTGGTGTTGGTGGTGGCTAAGTGACTGGAAACATTATCTGCTATCCAACCAATAACTTTTTCACTGTGCTCTGTGTTCAATTGTGGTGTTCTGCGGTCCCCTATTAATTGGGACAGGAAGGTCGAGCGAGAAGATATGGGTGTTTGTTGTGGCACAATTTCAGCTTGCCCACGGCCTCGGCCTCTGCATGCACCATCACCATCACGTTCCCCGTCCTTTGCCACATACCTTGCCCATTTTAAATGGAGGACAATATATTCCACACTCACTAGAATTGGCTGAATTTGGAGCGAACTTATATGTGATCCATGTGATGGAGAAACCACAGTTTTAAATGCCTGGCCTGTAGGTAAGTATTTTGAACAGCAAACCAGTGTAAAAACTTCGCTGACACACTGAAACAAATTTTTAATGGAGGCCAGAAATGGCAATATTTTCAGCTCAATTATATGTGATCCATGAGACGGACAAACCACAGTTTTAAATAGCTTGCCGGTAGGTAACTATTTTTAACAGCAAACTGGTGTCAATAGCTTCACTGGCACACAAAATAAAAATTTCAATGGAGGCCAGAAATGGCAATATTTTCAGTACAATTATATGTTATCCATGTGATGAACAGACCACAGTTTTAAATAGCTGGATTTTAGGCTCTGTAATATGGAAAGGACCTGGCTATATTCTGCAGTGCCAACAAGCAAATGGCGCAGAAAATAGTGTTCTCTGGATTGCTTTTTAAGCAAATAATGAGGATTAAGATCCCAACAAATTATTCCTGGCCCCTGAGACCTGGGCCTATGTCTAGGAATGGAGCAGCAGCAGACAGAACTGGAATGGAGCCTCTTGTGCTATATGCACTGCAGTCTGCTATATACACTGCCTGGCTGCCTACTTAAATTGCCTGCCTGATATCTCTGCAGATGGATTAGTCCTCAGAAGGACTGTTTGTTGAGATGGATGTGTGTAATATACTTCTGTTCTACCTACACTATCTAATAAACAAGCAAATCTCTCCCTAGCTCAGCAGCACCTCTCCCTACACTGACTGATTCCAGTGTGACTGTGACAAGCATGGCGGTGCCAGGTCTAATATAGATCTGATGACGCTGTGCAGCCAGCCAATCACTGTAATGCCACAACCAACATGGCTGCGGCATTACAATGAGTAGCAGGCAATCCATGCATGTTCATTGGCTCTGTAAAGACTGCAAACATGCAGGGAGGGAACCCGAGATCCCACCGAGCAACTCTGGAAATACTTGGCCAGCACCGAGCATCTCAAGCAGAGAGATGCTCGGGTGAGCACCGAGCAGTAGCGAGCATGCTCGCTCATTACTACTGCTCATCTCTATTTGGCAACCTAGGGGACTATGCAGATTGTGCCTCCTCTCAACGGTGGCTATCCCTATTCTGACTGGTCCCTCAATTAGCCCTAGATCTTATAAAAAAGAGGTGAAAGACAGCTGTTCATTGAGGCCAGTTGGTTGTTTGGTTTGCAGCCAGAATATCTGTTTGCATTCTTTTTCTAGGATTTTCTGGTCTCAATTTCCACCTCTAATCAGGGGTTTTATCCTGTCAATGCCCATAAATTGGATATTCGCGGTGTTGCCATTATGGAATATGTTGACATGATTTGCAATAGGGGTGTTACATTTGCTGATAATGTCCTGAATGTGCTCCCTCTCCCTTTTCTTGAACTCCCTCCTCGTCTTCCCTACATATTCGAGTCCACAGACACATGTCGCCTTGTATACTATTCCAGTGGTACGGCAGTTGATATAGTGTCGTATGGTGTAATTTCTTCCAGTGTTATTACTCCTTAAGTTCTTTACTTGCACAATTGACTCACAGGCTGTACAGTTACGACATCTGTAGCACACCTTCATCTGCGTACCCAACCAGGATGATTTGTTGAAATGGCTGTGAACCAGTCTGTCCTTGAGCGATCTGCCTTTACAGTAGGTGATCTGTAGGAAGGGACCTACTGCATTTCCAATGTCCGCATCCACAAGAAGAATGGGCCAATGACGTTTTACAATATTTCTAACCCTATTTGCCCCATTAGAGAAAGTAGTAATGTAAGTAGAGATGGGAGACTGATTGGTTTCTCTGTTAGGGGTCAATAATTGTTTGCGGTTTCTCAATAATGACTCTTTATAGGCATCTGTTTTTACAGTTTTGGGATAACGCCTTTCAAGGAACCACTCCTGCAGATCATTGGCCTGTTTCTTAAATGTGCAGATATCAGAGCAGTTTTTTCTTACGTATCCTTAGATATTGCCCTTTAGGGATACATTTCTTAAGTGGGCCTGGATGTGCACTATCCAATCTCAACAGGGAGTTGGTAGCAGTTGGTTTTCTATAATTTCTTGTGATAAGTTCACCATTCTCTTTTTTCTGAATGCAGACATCAAGAAACAGTAATTTTACCTCGTTAACTCCATGCAGTTAAATGCAGTCCTATATGATTCATGTTAAGTCTCTTCACAAATTCACCAAATAGAGTCTCAGATTCCTTCCACATGACGAAAATATCGTCAATGCATCATAGCCAAATGACCACCCTGTCACTCAAAGAGATTGGGGGTTCACAAAAGATGTTAGTTTCATCCCACCAGCCCTGGAGAAGATTTGCATATAAGGGAGCACAAGGGCTTCCCATCGCTGTACCCCTGAGCTGGTGGAAGTACTTGTTATGAAAAAGAAAAAAATTCCTGGTTAGGCAGGCCATAAGACAAAGGTGTTATGTCTATCAAACTGACAGCCTCTGGTATGCAGATAATGGTTTACAGCCTTCAGACCCATGTCATGTGGAATAGATGTGTATAATGCTTCCATGTCTATACTTCCAAGGATCATGTCAGATTCCAAACATACCATCTAATTTGCTCAATAGATCTGTAGTATCGCGGACATGTGAGCTCAAAGACACCACAAAGGGTGATTGTGGAAACTTCACACTAGACCTCAAGCAGCTTGGATTGTGTGCCTCTCCACTCTTTCTCCAGACTCTGGGACCTTGATTTCCAAATGAATATTGGAACTCGGGGACCTTGTAGAGTGTGTCAATGACTGCCTTCTGGGCATCTGTCAAATCAGCAGTCTTCCCCATGATTGTAGAGCCTACTGAAACAGACTAATGGACCTTTTTAAATGCTTAGGAATCCTTTGCAGGTGTTTTTTGTTAATTATTTTAATTTACTGAGATAGTGACTCCTCTGTTTTCATTGGCTGTAAGCCGTAATCATAAACATTAACAGAAATAAAAACTTGAAATAGATTGCTTTGTTTGTAATGACTATATAATATATGAGTTTCACTTTTTGGATTGAAAAACTGAAATAAAGTAACTTTTTGATGATATTCTAATTTTGTGAGATGCATATACAGTACAGACCAAAAGTTTGGACACATCTTCTGATTTAAAGATTTTTCAGTATTTTCATGACTATGAAAATTGTACATTCACGTTAAAGGCATCAAAACTATGAATTAACACATGTGGAATCATATAGTTAGCAAAAAAGTGTGAAACAACTGAAAATATGTCTTATATTCTAGGTTCTCCAAAGTAGCCACCTTTTGCTTTGATGACTGCTTTGCACACTCTTGGCATTCTCTGGATGAGCTTCAAGAGGTAATCACCGGAAATGGTCTTCCAACAATCTTGAAGGAGTTCCCAGAGATGCGTAGCACTTGTTGGCCCTTTTGCCTTCACTCTGCGGTCCAGCTTACCCCAAACCATCTCGATTGGGTTCAGGTCTGGTGACTGTGGAGGCCAGGTCATCTGGCGCAGCACCCCATCACTCTCTCTCTTGGTTAAATAGCCCTTACACAGCCTGGAGGTGTGTTTGGGGTCATTGTCCTGTTGAAAAATAAATGATGGTCCAACTAAACGCAAACCGTATGGAATAGCATGCCGCTGCAAGATGCTGTGGTAGCCATGCTGGTTCAGTATGCCTTCAGTATGCCTTCAATTTTGAATAAATCCCCAACAGTGTCACCAGAAAAGCACCCCCACACCATCACACCTCCTCCTCCATGCTTCACGGTGGGAACCAGGCATGTAGAGTCCATCCGTTCACCTTTTCTGCGTTGCACAAAGACACGGTGGTTGGAACCAAAGATGTCAAATTTGGACTCATCAGGCCAAAGCTCAGATTTCCACTGGCCTATTGTCCATTCCTTGTGTTTTTTAGCCCAAACAAGTCTCTTCTGCTTGTTGCCTGTCCTTACCAGTGGTTTCCTAGCAGCTATTTTACCATGAAGGCCTGCTGCACAAAGTCTCCTCTTAACAGTTGTTGTAAAGATGCGTCTGCTGCTAGAACTCTGTGTGGCATTGACCTGGTCTCTAATCTGAGCTGCTGTTAACCTGCGATTTCTGAGGCTGGTGACTCGTATAAACTTATCCTCAGAAGCAGAGGTGACTCTTGGTCTTCCTTTCCTGGGGCGGTACTCATGTGAGCCAGTTTCTTTGTAGTGCTTGATGGTTTTTGCAACTGCACTTGGGGACACATTCAAAGTTTTCCCAATTTTTCGGACTGACAGACCTTTATTTCTTAAAGTAATGATGGCCACTCGTTTTTCTTTACTTAGAATTTGTATTATAGCAAGAAAAAAACAGCTAACAGTCTATTCAGTAGGACTATCAGCTGTGTATCCACCTGACTTCTGCACAACACAACTGATGGTCCCAACCCCATTTATAAGGCAAGAAATCCCACTTACTAAACCTGACAGGGCACACCAGTGAAGTGAAAACCATTTCCAGTGACAACCTCTTGAAGCTCATCAAGAGAATGCCAAGAGTGTGCAAAGCAGTCATCAAAGCAAAAGGTGGCTACTTTGAACAACCTAGAATATAAGACATATTTTCAGTTGTTTCATACTTTTTTGTTAAGTATATAATTCCACATGTGTTAATTCATAGTTTTGATGCCTTCAGTGTGAATGTACAATTTTCAAAGTCATGAAAATACAGAAAAATCTTTAAATGAGAAGGTGTGTCCAAACTTTTGGTCTGTACTGTATATCTATATATATATATATATATATATATATATATACATATATATATACATATATATACATATATACATACATACACATAAATATATACAGTTAGGTCCATATAGATTTGGACATAGACAACATTTTTCTAATTTTGGTTATAAAGATTACCACAATGAATTTTAGACAAAACAATTCAGATGCATTTGAAGTTCAGACTTTCAGCTTTCATTTGAGGGTATCCACATTAAAATTGGATGAAGGGTTTAGGAGTTTCAGCTCCTTAACATGTGCCACCCTGTTTTTAAAGGGACCAAAGGTAATTGGACAGATTAAATAATTGTAAATAAAATGTTCATTTCTAGTACTTGGTTGAAAACCCTTTGTAGGCAATGACTGCCTGATGTCTTGAACTCATGGACATCACCAGATGCTGTGCTTCCTCCTTTTTGATGCTCTGCCAGGCCTTCACTGCGGTGGTTTTCAGTTGCTGTTTGTTTGTGGGCTTTCTGTCTGAAGTTTAGTCTTTAACAAGTGAAATGCATGCTCAAGTGGGTTGAGATCAGGTGACTGACTTGGCCATTCAAGAATATTCCACTTCTTTGCTATAATAAACTCCTGGGTTGCTTTGGCTTTATATTTTGGGTCATTGTCCATCTGTAGTATGAAACGACGACCAATCAGTTTGGCTGCATTTAGCTGGATCTGAGCACACAGTATGGCTCTGAATACATCAGAATTCATTCGGCTGCTTCTGTCCTGTGTCACATCATCAATAAACACTAGTGACCCAGTGCCACTGGCAGCCATGCATGCCCGCGCCATCACACTGCCTTCGCCGTGTTTTACAGATGATGTGGTATGCTTTGGATCATGAGCTGTACCATGCCTTCGCCATACTTTTCTCTTTCCATCATTCTGGTAGAGGTTGATCTTGGTTTCATCTGTCCAAAAATGTTCTTCCAGAACTGTGCTGGATTTTTTAGATGTTTTTTAGCAAAGTCCAGTCTAGCCTTTTTATTCTTGATGCTTATGAGTCTTTTGCACCGTGCAGTAAACCCTCTGTATTTACTTTCATGCAGTCTTCTCTTTATGGTAGATTTGGATATTGATACGCCTACCTCCTGGAGAGTGTTGTTCACTTGGTTGGCTGTTGTGAAGGGGTTTCTATTCACAATGGAGATTATTCTGTGATCATCCACCACTGTTGTCTTCCGTGGGCGCCCAGGTCTTTTTGCATTGATGAGTTCACCAGTGCTTTCTTTGTTTCTCAGGATGTACCAAACTGTAGATTTTGCCACTCCTAATATTGTAGCAATTTCTGAGATGTTTTTTTTTCTGTTTTTGCAGCTTAAGGATGGCTTGTTTCACCTGCATGGAGAGCTCCTTTGACCGCATGTTTACTACACAGCAAAACCTAACAAATGCAAGCACCACACCTCAAATCAACTCCAGGCCTTTTATCTGCTTAATTGAGAATGACATAACTAAGGGATTGCCCACACCTGTCCATAAAATAGCCTTGGAGTCAATTGTCCAATTACTTTTGGTCCCTTTAAAAACAGGGTGGCACATGTTAAGGAGTTGAAACTCCTAAACCCTTCATCCAATTTTAATGTGGATACCATCAAATGAAATCTGAAAGTATGAACTTCAACTGCATCTGAATTGTTTTGTTTAAAATTCATTGTGGTAATGTCTAGAACCAAAATTAGAAAAATGTTGTCTTTCTCCAAATATATATGTACCTAACTGTATTTATATATTCATCTGAACTATCAGTCCTTCTGAGGACTAATCCAGGTGTATACAATCAGTGCTATGCAGGCAGGCAGTGTATGTATGATACAGTACAAGAGGATCCATTGAATGTCCTGTCTGCTGCTACTGTAATAATTATAGTTATTTGTAGACATCACTCCAGATATCAGGGCAAACATTTTTTTATCTTAATCCTGGTTATTTGTTTAAAAAGCAATCCAGAGTGCACCAATTTTCTTCTCCATTTGCTTGTTCTCACTGCAGAATAAAGCCAAATCTGTTCCATATTTCAGCGATAAAAATCCAGAAATTTGAACTGAACATGGAAAATATTGGTCTCCTTTTCCATTCTGTTGCGGTGTGTCGGTCAAGCTATTCACACTAGGTGTCTGTGAAGAATAGTATTAGTAAATTACAGGCCTGCTATTTAAAACCGTGGTTCTCTGTCAGACATATCACCTATAATAGTGTTCCTAAACCAGCCATTTCTACCATTTTCATTTTGTTGCAGTGTGTCGGTCAAGCTATTCACACAAGGTCTCTGTGTAGAATAATATTAGTAAATTACAGGCCTGCTATTTAAAACCGTCATTCTCTGTCAGACATATCACCTATAAGACTGTTCCAAAATAAGGCATTTCTTCCATTTTCATTCCGTTGCAGTGTGTCGGTCAAGCTATTCACACTAGGTGTCTGTGAAGAATACTATTAGTATATTACTGGCCGGCTATTTAAAACCGTGGTTCTCTGTCCGACATATCACTTATAAGAGTGTTCTAAAATCAGACATTTCTTCCATTTTCATTTTGTTGCAGTGTGTCGGTCAAGTTTTTCACACTAGGTCTCTTTGTAGAATAATATTAGTAAATTAAAGGCCTGCTATTTAAAACTGTGGATCTCTGTCAGACGTATCACATGTAACTGCAGTTCAAATCCAGCCATTTTTAGTTAACGTGGAAAATATTGTCCTCCATTTATAAATTGTAGCAGTGTGTCAGTGTACACAATTTTACAGTTCCATTTGCTTGTTCGCAGAATACAACCAGATTTTTTCGTTTTATTGATATTACTGTATTGTGGAAGCAGAGGAACTTTTTTTCAATGATCAGACGCACGTTATCCATATGACTGCCGTAATAATGCAGAAATTTTGTGGTACGTACCAAATACTCCACTCCTTTTAAAATCAACCACCTGTGTTTTGTTGAACCAATTGACACTTGATCATGGACAAATACCATACTATTAGGCAACTGCCTGAAACCGTGGCCATCAGATCTTATCCCATATGACTGCCCTAATAATCCATCAATTATCGTGTGCGTGTCAAATATTACTCTTCATTTAAAGTATTGCAGCTGATGGTTCAAACCTATTCTCAGTTGGCCGCTGTCAAATAGCATATCTGTGAACAAATTTGTCAGAGCATTATGCCACTTTTGCGGACTGACAAAAAAAAAACCACACAAAAAACAAGCTAAAATGGAAAAAATGTTAAGAAACATTCTTTCCAGGGTAATGACTTGTATGTAAGGCCAAAGAAATTTAAAAAAATAAAGTTATGGACTGTGGAAAACATTTATGCGACCAGAATGAACACTCATGTGTAGCTGGTGATGATACTGTAAAGGACATATTGATACTCATGCTAGAGCAACTCCATTTTGTCTACTCGCTTTAAAATCATGTTATTATCACTCCTTGCATAACATACATTCTTTCTTTCTCTTCCCATAGAACTTATCTCACACTAACCTTTTCTCAAGAGAACATTTTGTCGGACACAAGTTATCTAACTTCTTGTTTAGGCCAAGTTTGACCTTGTAAAATTTCCATAGTGCTTCAAACTAACAATGATAATATGACCATATATGTGTTTCCGTAATAATTATACTAACATCAGTTAGCCAATAGTATTGTAGTATGGCTGTAGAGTTGATTGGCTATTTGATATACTCAAAACAATATAAAATGCTAAGCAAAATAAACGGGATCAGAGATTCTTTGAATCCTCCCAATACAGAACATTGTTTCCGTTTGGTTTTCTGTGGATTGCAATCAACATAATAATTTAATAATTTAACACTCACTTGGTCAACCGTGAAGGGTTATTGCCCTCCCTTAACAGTTGGTGCCGTGACTCGGATCCCTAACCAGGGACGCCCCTCCACCTCTGGACGTCCACAAAGAGAGACCTGCCTTCAGCCTCGCTCACTGGAATTGGGACTGATCATCCCCCACAAAAAGCTACGGTAAGTGCACAAGTTCTTTACTAGTGACACTGACCGTTTGGCGTGGTTTCCACGTGGTGTGTGGTTGTTTGCAGTATCTCCGGACATCCTGGTTGGATTTAGTCAAAGGTGAGACTATAAGGGGTGTAGTCCCATTAGGGGTCTGATATTATTTAACTTCAAAGCAGTATCACCTCGGATTGACAAGTGAATATTGTGTGAATCTTTCTCAGCTTCTGACAAAAATCCTTAGGAGAGACTGAACATTGTTAGTTTCAGTTGCAGCAGGTGATCGAAGATTAGGTAGGACACGCAAGTAGATATACGTATATCGAGTGTCCGGAGCGCTGCAAAACTGCAAAGCTGCATAGCTGCAGGAGTGCTCCTCCTTTCATGTTGCTGTGAAAGAATTCCCCCGACGGGAGGGGTGAGTTGTTAATAGTGGAACAGCTGAGAGCTCTGGCCAGACTTCGCTGTGCACAAATTAAGGATCTTTTTGTCAGTTGTAGTGAATAATCAATGTTTCCATGGAGCAGAAAGAATTTGTCTCTCCTGGAGGAGGAGAGAATGAGAGAGACACAGGAGTGAGAGAATGTGAAGAATATCATGATCAGTCGAGAAGGGAAAAGATCTTTTAAGAATGCGCCAAAAGTGTTTAAGGTGTTAAATTTTCCTGTGGAGGGGAGGATGTGTAACCTGTGTTGTGGGACGAATGAAATCGCCACAATAGAGGAAAATTAGTTGATTGTGGATTGTTGGAAGATGCTGAAAACTTTAGGAAAGTGGCACATGAGATTAGTGATGAAGGATATGTTGGAAAAGTACAGGAGGAAGTACAGTATGTCCCCCTTCCCAAATTATGTGTCCACAATCCAAAGCTAGAGCCCCTAAAGAAGCATCTCCCACAAATGAAGCAGTACCCCAGCCCCTGAATCTGGAAACTGAGCAATTTATACCTTATGAGATTAAATACCCTGCACTTCCCACTGAGAGTCAGCCACCATCATATAACCCAGACGGTTGCCTCTGTAATGAGTGTTGGGTCATTAATTCAGGATGGCGCAAGACGTGGAGCACGTAAACCCGGTGTTGTAGCACCAACCTGCCCATTACTTAACGCTGACGGGGGGTATTACAAACCACCACCCCCACCTGCCCCTACCATGGTCCATACTCCATTCAGAGAGACCCAGGGTCCTCTGAACTCTTCCCTATTCTCCCAAACTGGGGAAATAGAACATGGACGCTAGTATGAGGAGGTGGCGTCTGTTTTACTGAATAGTCCTTCAAATTTCTCCACTATACTGAGAATAGGCATGGGGAGTATACCACAACAGCAGGTTGGGATCATTGTAAATGCAGCAAATGCGAAACTGCAGCATGGGTGGGGGCTAGCTGCAGAGATCTGTCGTATTGGGGGACCTACAATACAAGCTGCATCTAATGATTACATCCGTGACCATGGTCCATTAAGAGAAGGAGAGGTGATGGCTACAAGAGCCGGACAGCTATCATGTCAGTTTGTTATACATGCAGTTGGACCAAAATATGATCCCCTGGATTTACCCAGGTCACAACACCTGCATAAAGAAACAATCCAAAATACCCTGGCATACGCATCACAGCTTCATGAGCTTCATGCGGCCCCAACCCTAGCCCTGCCATTCATTTCCACTGGTATCTTTGGATACCCAAAAGAGGTTGTGTCCAAAATAATAGTCGGGGCTATAAAGCAGTGTATTGCCATGCATCCAACTAAATTGAGAGAGATAAGACTCTTGGCCATCGACAGGGATCTTGTTGATTATGCTGCTCAATTAATCAAACCCACAATCAGTACAATGGTAGTTGCTGCACCTGCAGTACCCATAGCACAGTATACCCCCTTGCTCCCCCGGTATCCTCCTCCTCCCTTACAGCCCCACTATTACCCCATGGTGGTACCTGATCAGCAAGTAATGTATCCCGAGAGAAGACCAGTAGTGAATTCCCGTCTTCAGTGTTGGAGGTGTGGCCGAGCAGGACACTTCCAAAGGGACTGTCACACCCCTGCTGGTCAGTGCACCACACAAGTCCCCGTATTCAGAAATAGGACACCCGGCCCACAGGACTTGTCACGAGAAAATGTTCCCCAGGACCGCCCGTTTTGAAAGGAAGGCCAACCAGAGTCTGCCATCGTGATGCTGCCCGTAATCACCCCCCGGCTCTGTTCTGTTCATCTGTAGTTCTCCCAGTGGGAGGGAATGAGGGAATCCATCTGGTAAAGTTCATGGTAGACACTGGGGCAGCCAACTCCATTTTAAAATCAATCAATCCACTGAACTGACCCAGTCCAATTTTCTAACGACAATCTAATATTGATTGGTGTAGATGGCAGACCTAACAAACACACTCAGTAGTGGTGGCACAATTTGTCATATCCCCGACCTGCCCGGTAAATCTTTTAGGAGCAGACCTCTTGTCTAAATTCCGATCCAGAATCCAATTCCAGGACAATGGTCAGATGATCCTTACTTTAAAAGAAGTTCCAAACTCTAATGCACACATAGAGGAGGTCTGCATCTTACGGGCACTACCCACGGTTATGATTAACATATCAGATACCAATGGAATGTTGAAATGTTGAAAGGTTGCGCTGAGTTTGTTGACCGAAGAAAAAAGTATGTAGATATGTAGAGGAACTTAAATGGTTAACTGAAATATGCACGCTGCCAGATAAGTGCCCAGTTACAGCTGCTAGCATAGCAAAATGGCCTTGGCTTGATACAGAGCAGAGGAGGGAAAAAAAGTTGAATAGAGGAAGAAAATACAGACAATAAGGGAAAGACGCAATGTTATGTGTATTACAAAGATACTGCTCTCCGATAATGGCAGAGTAATGAATTCTTGGAAATGTTCTAATTGTGGCCAGCAGAATCCATTGTCAGCAGATTATTGTGCTGCATGTCACATGCCCCGTCCAGGAGACCCACCCCTTGCCACTACCTAAGCCACTCCTAGTGCCCCATCCTCATCTGTTATACCTATGTCCGCCCAAAGTTCCAACCCTTCCTGTAGCGGCCATGTTGCTACACCCATTGCATCACCTCCAGCCTCTGACCACATGTCCCTTTGGTGGTGGCCATCTTGGTGCACCATTCCTGTAGTATGCTTCCTTCTGGTGGTAGCCATCTTAGCACACCAGGAATACAAGCAGCAATACACACTACATCCAGAATCCCAGAATGTGTATGAGGAAGATCATCATGATCAGTGTATGACAGAGCATTATATATACATAGTTACATAGTTACATAGTTTATAAGGCCGAAAAAAGACAAGCGTCCATCCAGTTCAGCCTATTTCTTGTGCACTGCAGCTATTCCGCAGCGTTGATCCAGGGGAAGGCAACAAAAAAACATGCGGTATAGGCCAATTTACATCATTGAGGAAAAATTCACTTCCCGACACCAATCTGGCAGTCAGATTAAATCCCTGGTTAATTACCTAAGCATAAGATGTAATTTTATTGTTCTCAAGAAAGGCGTCCAGGCCTCTCTTGAACTCATTAAGTGAGTTGGACATCACCACTTCCTCTCCCAGAGAGTTCCAGAGTCTCACGGCTCTGACCATAAAGAATCCCCTTTTATGCTGGTGCAGGAACCTCCTTTCCCCCAGACGCATAGTGTGCCCCCTCGTCTTTGTCACCATCCTTGGTATAAACAGGTCATGGGAGAGATCTCTGTACTGCCCCCTGATGTATTTATACATGTTTATGAGGTTTCCCCTAAGCCTTCTCTTTTTCAACGTAAATAGGCCTAATTTTGACAACCTCTCTGGGTATTCTAGTCCCTCCATTCCCTTTATTACCTTAGTCGCCCTCCTTTGTACCCTCTCTAGCTCCAATATGTCTTTCCTGAGCACCGGAGCCCAGAACTGTGCACAATATTCTAAGTGCGGCCTTACCAACGCTTTATACAGAGGAAGAACAATGTTCTCATCATATGCCCCTATTCCTCTTCTGATGCATGCCATGACTCTATTTGCCTTCGCAGCTGCTGCCTGACACTGGGCACTCCAATTTAATTTGCTATTAACCAAGAAGCCCAGGTCCTTCTCCATGTCAGATTTCCCCAACGGTTTCCCATTTAATATGTATGGGTGACTGCTGTTTTTCTTTCCCATGTGCATGACCTTACATTTATCGGCATTGAACCCCATTTGCCATTTTTTGGCCCAACTCCGCAATTTATCTAAATCCTCCTGTAGCTGTGCCCTATCCTCATCTGTATTAACTACTTTACAAAGTTTAGTATCATCTGCAAATATTGCTATTTTACTATGCAACCCTTCCACTAGATCATTAATAAATATATTAAATAATATAGGGCCCAAGACAGACCCTTGAGGCACCCCGCTAGTAACCCTGACACACCCTGAGCTTACTCCATTGATAACCACCCTCTGCTTTCTATCACTCAGCCAGCTATTTACCCACTTGCACACATTATCCCCCAGACCAAGCATTCTCATTTTATAAACCAACCTTTTGTGTGACACGGTATCAAACGCTTTGGAGAAGTCAAGGTATACAACATCCACTGACTCTCCCCGGTCCAGCTGTGAGCTCACCTCCTCGTAGAAGGCGATCAGGTTTGTTTGGCAGGAGTGATCCCTCATGAATCCATGTTGATATGGAGTTAGACAGTTATTATCATTAAGATATTCTACAATAGCATCTCTAAGAAATCCTTCAAACAATTTACCCACAACAGACGTTAAGCTTACTGGTCTATAGTTCCCAGGGTCACTTTTAGACCCCTTTTTGAATATTGGTACCACATTTGCTTTGCGCCAGTCTAGTGGGACAGTCCCTGTCCATAAAGAGTGCTTGAATATAAGATACAGCGGTCTGTCTATCACATTACTTAATTCTTTTAGTACCCGGGGGTGTATGCCATCTGGGCCTGGTGACTTGTCTATTTTGATATTATTTAGGCGTTTCTGAACTTCCTCCTGGGTTAGGTGGGTGATATTTAGCGGAGGGTTTACTTTATCACTCTGCATTTCCTCCGATAAATTGTTTTCTTTTGTGAAAACAGTGGAGAAGAAGCTATTGAGTAGGTTTGCTTTACCCTCATCGCCCTCTATGATTTTACCCAGGTTATTTTTCAATGGGCCAACTCCATCAGTTTTAATCTTTTTACTGTTTATATAGTAAAGAACAGTTTGGGATTCGTTTTACTTTCCTTGGCAATTAGTCTCTCCGTCTCCTCTTTTGCTATTCTTATTTGTTTCTTACAGATTTTGTTTTTTTCCCTATAAGATATTAGCGCTTCCTCGCTGCCTTCTTGTTTAAGTTTACCAAAAGCCCTTTTTTTGTTTTTCATTGCCCTCTTGACCTCCTTATTTAGCCACATTGGCTTCCTCCTATTCCTAGCCCTTTTATTCCCATAAGGTATGTACCTTCTACAGTGACTATGTAGGACTGTTTTGAAAATTTCCCATTTTCTATCCGTGCTCCTATTACTAAAGATACTATCCCAGTCTATAAGGTGAAGGGCATCTCTTAGCTGATGAAACTTTGCCCTCCTGAAGTTCAGTGTTTTTGTGACTCCCTTGCTGGGCACCCTACTGAAGCACATGTGGAATTGTATAATGTTGTGGTCACTATTTCCCAGGTGCCCCCCGACCTGCACCTCAGTTATTCTGTCTGGCCTGTTAGTTAATATTAAGTCTAAAAGGGCCGTCCCTCTAGTTGGTTCCTGCACAAGTTGTGACAAATAATTGTCTTTGATAATTGACAGAAACCTGTTTCCTTTCTGAGATCTACAGCTTTCAGTTTCCCAGTCTATGTCGGGGTAGTTGAAGTCCCCCATAATAATCACCTCGTTATTTTTTGCTACTTCGTCTATTTGTCTCATTAATAGACTTTCCGTGGCTTCTGCTATATTTGGTGGTTTATAACAGACTCCTATGATAATTTTATTATTGTTTTTTGCCCCATGTATCTCCACCCATAAGGACTCGACCTCCTCATTTCCCTCCCATACATCCTCCCGTATTGTAGGCTTTAGACACGTCTTTACATATAGACAGACTCCACCCCCTTTCCGACTTCTTCGATCCCTTCTAAACAGACTGTAACCCTGTAAGTTAACTGCCCAGTCATAGCTTTCATCTAACCATGTCTCGGTTTTTCCCACTATGTCATAGTTACCTGTAGATATTTCTGCTTCCAGTTCATCCATCTTGTTTGTCAGGCTTCTGGCATTTGCTAGCACGCAGTTTACACGATTTTGTTTTGTTCCAATCTTCTCCCTGTGTATTGTATTAGAAATTTTCTTACCTCCCTTCCAAGTATCTTGTCTTGGACCTTCTTTGTCGCACTTCATATCTTTCATTAGTATGTTCTCTGGTTGCATGTTCGTGTCCGGCATTTTTCTTCCCATCCCCTCTTCTTCTTGTTTAACACCCTCCTGATGAGTGTTTCGAGTCTCCTGGCGAATGTGTGTTTCCCGGGTTTATTGAGGTGTAGTCCGTCTCTGGCAAGCAGTCCGTCATAGAGGTAATTCACACCGTGGTCCAGGAATCCAAATCCTTGTTGTCTGCACCATCGTCTCAGCCAGTTGTTCACATCAAGGATCCTGTTCCATCTCCTGACGCCATGCCCGTCTACTGGAAGGATAGAAGAAAAAACTACCTGCGCATCCAGTTCTTTTACTTTCTTCCCCAATGCTTCAAAGTCCTTGCAGATTGTCATTAGGTCCTTCTTTGCCGTGTCATTGGTGCCAACATGTATCAGAAGAAATGGGTGGACATCCTTGGAACTGATGAGGTTCGGTATCCTATCGGTAACATCCTTGATCTTCGCCCCTGGGAGGCAGCATACTTCTCTTGCGGTTATGTCCGGTCTGCAGATAGCTGCTTCTGTTCCTCTCAGTAGTGAGTCTCCCACCACCACCACTCTTCTTCCCTTCTTGGCTGTCCTTTTTCTTGTCGCTTCTGGGTGTTTCTGGGTGCTCTTTTCTTTTTTGCTTGCTGGTAGTTCCTCATCCTTAGGTGTGCCATCTTCGTCCTCCACAAGTCCTTGGAATCTGTTTCTCAGTTGTGTGGTTGGTGGTGTCTCCATGGTCTTCTTGCTTCTTTTGGTCACTTGCCTCCACTTGTCTGCCTCTGGAGGTTCTCTGACGCTTCCTTCACTTTCCGTGACCAGTAGTGACGCTTCTGTTCTGTCCAGGATCCAGGAAGTCTTAATTTTCCTTGATGAGTTTTAATGTCGCAATTCTTTCTTCCAGTCCCTGCACCTTTTCTTCTAAAAGAGCCAGTAGTCTACACTTCTGGCAGGTGAAGTTGGTTTCAGCTTCTGGTCGATCTGTGAACATGTAGCACATGTTGCAGCTCACCATGTAGGTTGTCACATCTGCCATGCTGCTCCTTGTCCCTGCTGACTTGATGTCTGTCTTCTTTCTTGTGATACCCTAGGATAAACAAATGAAACAAATTTGCGCGCCGTCAGGCGCGTGGTTTGGCGATGCTTTCCAAGCAGCTGATCCCGGCTGTACCCAACGATCTTCTAGCTGAAGGAGACTCTTCGCTTTCCCCAGAAGGCACCTGGAATATGCAAATTGTCCTCTTCAAGCTTCAATCCCTGGTTTGGTGATGCTTTCCAAGCAGCTGATCCCGGCTATACTCAACGATCTTCTAGCTGAAGGAGACTCTTCGCTTTTCCCAGAAGGCACCTGGAATATGCAAATTGTCCTCTTCAAGCTTCAATCCCTGGTTTGGCGATACTTTCCATGCAGCTGATATGTTTATGTAAACTGATTCTCTAGATGGTTTTATATCCTTAAGTTCCTAATAGATGCACATACATGTTGTCTGGTTTCCAGTAATTGATTAAGCAAACGTTTTTGTTTTTTGTTTTTTTTTATTATTAGCATTCCACTACACCAAAAACATGTCTAGCTGTCTGCTGCTGTGGCAGCTGGACAATTCTGAGGTAGTACTTTTGCAATACGTGGATGACCTTCTTTTGTGTGCCCCCACGGAGCATGTGTCCATCAGTGCCAATGTTAGCCTCCTCAAGCATCTGGCAGAACTGAATTGTCGAGTTTCAGCCTCGAAGCTTCAGTTTTGCCTTTTCTCAAGTGGTCTTCTTAGGCCATTTCCTTACTCAGGGTGCCAGACATCTCACAGTAGAAAGGAAGACTGTCATCTATGCACTACCATTCCCAAAAGATCCCATAGAGCAGCAACGGTTCCTCGAACTATGTACATATTGCAGACAATGGATCCCAGACGCCTCACGTCTCACGTCTCAAGCAGCTCCTGTATGATGCATTAAAAGAAGACACTCTGACTGATGTAAACAACAAGGACCACCAAGAACAGCTGCAACAAGCCTTTGAGCAACTAAAGTCAAGGATAATGACAGCCCCTGCCCTTGGGAATCCGGACTATGCTCAACCTTTCCATTTGTATGTCTCTGAGACAGGACATGCAGCCGGGGTACTCACACAGAGACACTGTACAAAGCAGTGCCCAGTTGGTTATTACCCAGCGCATCTCTCCCCCAGCTGTCTACGAGCGGTTCACGCCACACAGCAACCGAAACATCTGTCTACACAGAGACACCTGCGGCTTCAGTGTTCGTTGATGTTGCCAGAAAATGTGAGATTACATCGGTGCACCACCATCAACCCAGCCACCCTGCTACCAGCACCTGAAGGAGAGGGGAAAGAGGCTCCACCGCATGATTGTCTGGAACAAATTACTGCGGAGTCAACTCCACTCGTTCTAGTGGGGGAAGTACCCTTGGATGACCCAGAACTTACGTTATATACGGATGGATCCAGATATGTTGAAACTTCTGGCAGGTTTCATACTGGATATGCTGTCACAACTGAAGATTCATAGGTAGAGGCTGCAGTCTTACCTCCCAGTATGTCAGCACAGGAAGCAGAGCTCAAAGCTCTGACTGCAGGTTCTCCTGTGAAAAATGCAGAAAGCATCAGACAATTGATGGAAGCGGTGCAACTACCAAGACAGTTGGCTGTCGCTCCACATGCTCTACGCTCTAAAGAAGAACGCCAGTCGTGGAAGGAGGCGGGTGCTAAGTTGATAGATGGGCTATGGAAGAAGAAACAACTGTACTGTTTGCCTCGACTCCTGTATCCAACCGTTGCGGCCTGGGCCCATGGACTGCTTAGTGGTAGTGGATATGTTTTCCAATTGGCCATAAGCATTCGCCATTCCAAACATGACTGCCAAGACTACCGCCAAGAAGCTGGTCTCTGAAGTTGTTTGCCGGTATGGAGTCCCAGAAGTTATCAAAAGTGATCAAGGACCAGCCTTTCCCTCATGCGTATATCAAGAAATACTTACCATGATCGGATCAACAGTGACGTTACATACTCCTTACCATCCACAGTCAAGTGGCAAGGTGGAGAGATTGAATGGCACACTAAAAGGGCAATGAACCAAAATGATGCAGGAGACTACGGCCCAGTGGCCTGAGCTCCTTCCCATTGCACTATATCACATACTCACCACACCCATAGGGAAACACAAACTGTCACCCTATGAGATACTGTTTGGGTCACAACCAGCCATAGCTAGATTTACCCCACAACAATTATCAGAAGAAACAGATTATGTTGTGCAATATCTGATTCAGCTTACCAAAGCACTAACTAACACCCATGCGTTAGTATCATCTTCTATTCCAGATCCAGCTGATGCAGAAGGTTGTCATACCCTCAGGCCTGGAGATTATGTATATGTGAAGAGGCATGTTCGGAAGCACGGACTAAAACCATTGTATGACGGACCATACCAAGTGCTCCTGACAATCCCAACAGCTGAGATATTTTATGATAATATGTATGGTTGAACTAGTCAATACCTGGAATAGCCTACAACAGAGTACTAACCCCTTTAATAATAAGTTCATTACTCACCATCAGATTTTGGTACAAGAATTGAAACAATTAGAAAACAACCAGATCAGTGACTGTTGGATATGTACTCACTCACCAGTGTCAGCCGCTAGTATGCCCTTTCTGGCGGTCCGTCCCAGACCGTCATTATTGGAAAGATACATTCATAATCACTCATGGGTACATGCAAATCTGTTTATAAAAGGCACCAATGACACGTTATAAAATATCTGGTAACGTCCCTTGTAATGAATCTTCTGAATATAAGCCTAGTGATCCAACATGTGGCAATCCAAATGTTGGATATTGTAGCCCCTGAGACAAATGCCTTCATGGTGTATGTTATCAAATAGCACCATTTTTATTGATTAAATTAGTATTACAACACTCTGCTTTATGGGATCTGCCATCAGCCACATATTGGGTCTGTGGGAATAATGCGTACAAATGGCTCCCAGTCGGAGTAGGGGGGACTTGTACGTTGGCCCGGCTAACTTCAGCCACTTATCTTATTCCCCATAGTAAAGTAGACATGAGAGCCATCCCTCTTCATACCATCTATAAACGTGCCATAGACAACACCCCACGCCCATCAGGAAGACCTCATTTAGTACAAATGAGTATACGTATACACAACAAGATAGCCAGTACTGTCTTCCTCTACCCTATGGTAATACAAATGTGAGACAAATTAGTGGAGGTCACTAATTACTTAGATGACCAGATTTGGAGTGTATTGGAAGTAATTAATACTACTGTTACAGTGCAGAATTAGCTTATTATAGTGGCTAATCAACATACCTTAGTGCTGGACTATTTGACAGCAGCTCAAGGAGGGATGTGTCAGGTTATAGGCCCAGCCTATTGACCCCGACTCTACCATACAGTTAAAGACTAAAATGGAAGACATTAGGAGACTCAGGGAAGAATATAACAAACATAATGAATTGACCAAAGAGTGTTGCATATTGTTGCTTGCTTGTTAATATATGTTTTACTAAAACTAGTCTTTTATTGTATCCCATTTTGCATGAGGAAAGCCTGCCAGTCATCGGAGAGCAAGGAGGACGCTGTTAAATAACATCCAGTGCTATTATACACGGACATGTAACCAGCATTGAGGACCTGGATGACAAGGTAATGATGACCTTTACCCGCTTGCCCCGACCAACCTCAGATCTGAGCTTATGATTATATCAACTAACAAGGGGGGATGGACATGAAGCGACAGCCTCAATTGGTAACAAGGGCACTAATTGAGTGAAGACCAATGTCCCTCAGGCTCAAAGCATGATCCTGGGAAAGCACCTCTATTGTTGATATAACATAATTTTTAGGGGGGAATGTAAAGGACATATTGATACTCATGTTAGAGCAACTTCATTTTGTCTACTCTCTTTAAAATCATGTTATTATCACTCCTTGCATAACATACATTCTTTCTTTCTCTTCCCATAGAACTTATCTCACACTAACCTTTTCTCAAGAGAACATTTTGTCGGACACAAGTTATCTAACTTCTTGTTTAGGCAAAGTTTGACCCTGTAAAATTTCCATAGTGCTTCAAACTAACAATGATAATATGACCATATATGTGTTTCCGTAATAATTATACTAACATCAGTTAGCCAATAGTATTGTAGTATGGCTGTAGAGTTGATTGGCTATTTGATATACTCAAAACAATATAAAATGCTAAGCAAAATAAAAGGGAGCAGAGATTCTTTGAATCCTCCCAATACAGAACATTGTTTCCGTTTGGTTTTCTGTGGATTGCAATCAACATAATAATTTAATAATTTGACACTCGGTCAACTGTGAAGGGTTATTGCCCTCCCTTAACAATACCACCTAGCAACAGCACCTGTTCCTATTGGAAATGCATCTGACAGCATTATCAATAGGGAAGAGAATAGATTTTAGTTTTTTTTGGGCAGCACCAGCAGCACGCAGTATAAGGCAATAACACCTGGCTAGATCGGTGTAATACACTATCCATAGTGCGATACCTCACCCGTAAAAGAATTTCAGATAAGACAGTTAATATTCTAGAGCATACAATCTATTTGAATGTGTGTCAGCTATTGACTCGGTCGCCCCTCTTGTGTATGGCAGAGCGCGACGAGTCAATAGGCAACCTGGCACAACAACCTCATTAAACAGCTTTGGCATGTGTCCAGGGTTGTGGAGCAGCGTTGGAAGAAAACATATCCTCAAGATGATTTCACTGCATTCAAGCAAGCAACACTCGAGTTCAAATCAGCAGTCACCTCTGTTAAACAGGCCTACTTCACAACTCTCATATCTTCCCTATCCTACAACCCCAAATAGCTATTTAACACTTATAACTCTCTCCTCCACCCTCCACTGTCCCCTCCGACCTCTGTCATCTCTGCTGGAGAGTTTGTCACACACTTCAAAATCAAGATTTACCAAACACGGCAAGTCTTTACTGTTCGACCACCACAACCACACCATTGCCCTTCCCCCATAACCTCCCTTCCCAACATCATGGAAAGAGACCTTACTTGTCTCTTCTCCAAATCACACCTCACCACTTGTGCACTCGATCCCATCCCATCCCACCTTCTCCCCAACCTCACCCCCACACTCATCCAATCCCTAACCCATCACTTCAACCTATCAGACCTGGCACCGCTGTGCTTGTCACAGCCAGGTCTCAGGGGCCAGGAATAATTTTTTTTGGATCTTAATCCTCATTATTTACTTCAAAAGCAATCCAGAGAACACTGTTTTTCTGCGCCATTTGCTTGTTGGCACTGCAGAATACAGCCAGGTCATTTTAAATATTACAGGGCTAAAAATCCAGCTATTTAAAACTGTGTTTTCTCCGTCACACGGATCACATATTTACGTTTTCAGAAAATACTGCCATTTCTGACTTCCATTAAAAATTTGTTTCAGTGTGTCAGTGAAGCAATTGACGGTAGATTGTTGTTCAAAATAGTTACCTACAGGCCAGGTATTTAAAACTGTGGTTTGTCCGTCACACGGATCACATGTAAGTTCGCTCCAAATTCAGCCATTTGTAGTGAGCATGGAAGATATTGTCCTCCATTTAAAATGGGCAAGGCACATGGCAAGGGACATGGAACTAGACTGGTGATGATCGTGCATGCAGAGGCCGAGGCGGTGGGCAAGCTGAAATTGTGCCACAATAAACACCCACATCTTCTGGCCCGACTTGCCTGTCTCAATTCCTAGGGGACCGCAGTACACCACTATTGAACCCAGAGCAGTGTCAAAAATTTGTTCGTTGGATAGTGGATAATGCTTCCAGTCACTTAGCCACCACCGCCACCACCAACACCACCCAGTCTTCCACACTGTCAAGTCTCAGTAGCCGTGAGTCTGGACCGCATATTCCTCACCTGATCTTCCTTTCTCCCACCATGCCGAGTACCCGGAGACAAATGATCCTGCACTTGCACACTCTGAAGAGCTGTTCACTTTTCCATTTATAGATTCGGGCCTATCGCCCGATCCACTTGAAGCGAGGCAGGAGGAGATCGTATGTAGCGATGCCCAAATATATGAGCAGCCCAGGTCACACGAAGGTGACGGTGGGAAAGTGTCACAAGACGTGGACGATGATTAGACACAATTGCCAGTAAGTCAGGAGGAGGACTAGGGTGCGGAAGTGGAAGACGAGGTGGTGGATGATATAGTAACTGACCCAACCTGGCAGGAGGACATGCAGAGCGAGGACAGCAGCACACAGGGGGAGGGAGGCAGAGCACCCCAACAGGCAGGAAGAAGCAGTGTGGTGGCCGCAGACAGAAGGCAGGCAATCGTTCCCTGTAACACCAACACGAAGGAAGTTGCCAGTACAACTGTTAGGTCTTCCCGAGTCTGGTTGTTTTTTAAAGACTCTGCCGATAACCCTAAAAAGGCCATTTGCACCACCTGCTAGGCCAGCATCAGCAGGGGTGGCAAAACGACCAGCCTGACCACCACCAGCATGATCAGGCACATGGCAGCAAAGCACCCGACTTTGTGGGCCAAACCCCAGGGTCCAGGAACAGTGTCTGCAGGTGGCACCATTGCTTCTTCCACTGTTGTGCATGCAAGCCAATCCCCTGTCCATGGTGCATACAAAGATGCCTCCTTTGTTATGATCTGCTACAAGAACTAAGGAAAGAAAGGGAATCTGTCCCTACAATAAGACTAAGCTGATTCCCTACGTTGCAGCGGGCGACCTGTTCCTTGTGAACAGACCCGCCTTCGTCCTCAGCTAGTCTGAACGCAGACCTATAGAATAAAGGGAGGGGTCCCTAAAAGAACTAAGGACTAGGACAAAATTGGACACCTCCTAGCAGAAGTTGTAGCGGAGCAAAAAGACAAACAGACAAAAAGTTCTTAGAGGTCCAAAGGAACAAACGAACTAGAGAGATAGGTACAAAAGCACCTGGCTAGATAGAGAGTCAAATAACACTGAAGTCCAGCAAAGCCAGAAGGGCAGAGCTGGAATAAATAGGCAGCAGGTCACGTGACCAAAATAGAAAAAAACTAACAGGAGAGTTCTAACAGTACCCCCTCTTCTATGAGTATCCTCCGGATCCTCCAGGCCCAGGCCTATCAGGAAACCTCCTGTGGAACGCTCTGACAAGTCTTGGGGCAGAGACATCATCCACCCCTATCCTCGGGACCGAAACCTTTCCAAGCGACGAGATACTGCAATCTCCCTCTACGTCTTCTGGAATTCAGGATACGAGAAATTTCATATTCGCCGTCTTCCACCACCGGAGGAACTGTGACAGTAGCATCCCTATCCGATACCTCAGCCTTTTTCAACAAGGAAACATGAAACACAGGATTAATCTTCCAGGAGATGGGGACCTCCAACCTAACAGCGGACTAATTAATCACCTGAAGCACCTTAAATGGCCCCACGAACTTCAGACCCAATTTTTTAGAGGGAATCCAGAACTGCAGATTCTTTGAAGACAACCAAACCATGTCACCCACCATAAACAAAACGTCTTTATGTTTCCTGTTAAAATACATCTTGGACTTTTTGTTAGCCTCTTGAATGTTACCACGTACGTCAGTCCAAACTCTCTCCAAATCACCGGAAAAATTCTCCTCCTCCGGCACAGCCGACACCAATTTGGAGAACGAACCAAATGACGGATGTCTCCCAGTACAACAAAAAAAAGGAGAACACCCAGCAGAAGACGATGTATGGTTGTTAAGAGCAAATTCAGCGAGTGGCAGAAACTCAGACCACCCCTCTTGATTGTCTGCCACAAAACAGCGCAAAACCTGTTTCAACATCCTGGTTCTTTCTTTCTGTCTGTCCATTAGACTCAGGATGATACTCAGATGAAAATGACAAATGGACTCCCAACCTGTCACAAAAAGCACGCCAAAAGCGAGCCACAAACTGAGGTCCCCTATCTGAAACAATGTCGGTGGGAACGCCATGGAGTCTGACAATTTCCTTAACAAACGCCTTAGCGAGTGTCTTAGCGCAGGGTAGTTTAATGAAAGGAACCAAATGACACATCTTGCTAAAACGGTCCACGACCAACCAGATGACAGTGAAACCCTCGGACACAGGAAGGTAAGTAATAAAATCCATTGCTAGATGCATCCAAGGCGCACTAGGAACCTCCAGAGGACAAATCAACCCCGCAGCAGGGGTATGCGAAGCCTTTGACCTAGCACCCACCGTACATTGACGCACCCACTTGATGACTTCCTTCTGCCACCCACGCCACCAAAAACTGCGACTTATAAGTCTCTTAGTCTCAGAAATTCCTGGATGACCTGCCAACCGAGACTCATGATATTCCACAAACAAATCTTTCCTAAAGGTTCTAGGCACAAACAACCTTCCATGGGGAGTGTTAGATGGAGCATCCTCCTGGGCTTTCAGAATTCCATCTTCCAAAACGGAGTCCAATGCTGCTACCACAACTCCTTCCTGTAAAATGCTCTCCTCCTCCTCGGTACCAACCATGGGAGAAAAACTGCGAGATAAAGCATCGGCTTTAACATTCTTGGTACCAGGGATGTAAGTAACAGAAAAATTAAACCGAGAAAAAAAAAGTGCCCACCTAGCCTGACGGGCATTCAAGCGCTTGGCAGCATCCAGATAAATCAAATTTTTATGATCAGTGAAAACCTGAACCGGAAATTTAGCACTTTCCAATAAATGCCGCCAATGTTCAAACGCGAGTTTAATAGCCAGCAATTCCCGATTACCAACATCGTAATTAAGTTTGATTTCTGAAAATTTTTTCAAAAAAAAAGCACAGGGATGTACTCCATCCTTGTTCTCCAGAGACAAAACCACACCGACCCCCACCGAAGAAGCATCAACCTCGGCCAAAAAAGGCTTGGTCTGATCAGGCTGCATAAGGATAGGGGCAGAACTGAACCTCTCCTTGAGATACACAAAAGCTTCAATGGCCTCAGTAGTCCACTGGACAGTATTCGCACCTTTCCTGGTGAGATCGATCAATTATAGAAAAATTCTTAATGAATTTTCTGTAATAATTTTGTCGAAACCCAAAAATCTCTGTATAGATTTCAAACCAATAAGCCTAGGCAATTCCTGCACAGCCTGAACCTTCACCGGGTCCATCTCAAAGCCCTTGCTGGAGATAATGTAGCCCAAAAAACAAATTCTCTGCACAGCGAACTCACATTTCTCCAGCTTAGCAAAAAGTGAATTGTCACTTAATAACTGCAATACCTCACTTACGCTCTGCTAATTAGAGTCCAGATCTGGCGAATAAATCAAAATGTCATCAAAATACACCACCACATTCTTACCAATCAAAGGTCTCAGGATGTCATTAATAAGGTTCTGAAAAAACGCGGGTGCATTGGTAAGGCATCACCAGATTCTCAAAATGACCTACCGGAGTGTTAAAAGCAGTTTTCCATTCATCACCCTCCTTTATTCGTAACAAATTGTATGCCCCCCCCGGAGATCAATTTTAGAGAACCACATGGCCCCCACTAACTGGTTAAACAAGTCAGGAATTAACGGCAATGGGTAGGAATTGCGCACGGTAATTTTATTAATTTTGCGAAAGTCCAGACATGGACGTAAACCGCCGTCCTTTTTTTTTTACAAAAAAAAATCCAACAGCCACAGGTGACTTAGAAGGTCTAATGTCACCAGCAGCCAAGCTCATCTGTATGTATTCCTCCAAGGCATTTCTCTCAGGGATAGTCAGATTAAATAAGCGACTCTTGGGAAGAGTAGCTCCAGGAACAAACTCAATGGTGCAATCCTAGTCCCTATGAGGAGGTAAAACTTGCGACTCCTCCTCTGAAAAAACCTTCCAAAAATCCTGAATAGGTACAGGTAATTCCCCTTTTTCCACAGCCGCAATGCGACCGTTACAACACTTATCATAGCACTTAGGACTCCATGACTTAATCTCATTAGTAGACCAGTCCAGTAAAGGATTGTGCAGTTTTAACCAAGGCAAACCTAAAACTACTGGAGAAGGTAAATTATTTAATACCACCAAATCCAAATTTTCCTGGTGAATACCATTGATAGTGAGGGGAAATTCAGCAACCTTGTGAGTAATACATTTCAAAGGAGTGTTGTCAATAGCAATCACAGAAATACTGTAGGTGAGGACTAAGGTTTGGATTCCAATTTAAGTTTTTCCAAAAAACCCTTATCAATCACATTAAGTGTTGAACCACAATCCACAAATACCTTAAATTCAATCAAATCTTCCTGCAATAAGGTACTCCCTGAAAGAAATACTCCCTTAGAATTCAAACAAGCAATACGGGCATAACTGACCTTTTTTTTTTCTTTGCTTAAACGAAGCTCACCATTCTTAATTAAATGATCAGATTTACCACAGTAAAAACACAATCCCTTGGAAAACCTGCGGTCTCTTTCCAGAGAGCGAAGTGACATCGCCTCAACCTCCATCGGTTCTCCGCAGTCCGAGCAGACCCTCTGAAGACTAGGAGCTGCCATTGCAGGAATTTTCTCATAATTAGCCCTGGCACGCAGTCTCCTGTCCACACGTATAGGTAATTGCATGGCCTCTTGCAATGTCACAGGTGAAGGAAATGCAATCAGCAGATCTTTGACCCTTTCACTTAGACCAGCCAGAAACGAACATTTTAATGCCGAATCATTTCATTTCACTTCTGAAGACCACCTTCTGAAGTGTGTACAATAATTTTCAACATCAGCTGACCCCTGCTTCAAACGTCTCAGTTCTGTCTCAGCAGATGAGACTCGATCAGGTTCGTCATACAATAACCCCATAGCAGAAAAAAAATCATCCACTGATCTAAAACATGGATCATTAGCTTGGAGAGAAAAGGCCCACCCCTGTGGTTCCTTGCGCAAAAGCAACATGATAAACCCAATGCGCTGTGATTCATTCCCAGAGGACCTGGGTCTCAAACGAAAATATAATAAACAAGCATTTTTTAAAGGAAAAAAAATCTTGTTGTTTACCATCAAAAATATCAGGCAGTCCTACCTTTGGTTCCATAAAATGCGCTCCAGGACAGCTACTCACGTGTTGCTGGAGATCGGCCACCTCTAGAGACAATCCCTGCAGGCGTTGAGCTAACTCTTGAACAGACACCATACTGATCCCAGGATTTCTTTCCAAGTTTAGTTTTGGCTGGACTTACTGTTATAATCTGCTACAAGAACTAAGGAAAGAAAGGGAATCTGTCCCTACAATAAGACTAAGCTGATTCCCTACGTTGCAGCGGGTGACCTGTTCCTTGTGAACAGACCCACCTTCGTCCTCAGCTAGTCTGAACGCAGACCTATAGAATAAAGGGAGGGGTCCCTAAAAGAACTAAGGACTAGGACAAAATTGGACACCTCCTAGCAGATGTTGTAGCGGAGCAAAAAGACAAACAGACAAAAAGTACTTAGAGGTCCAAAGGACCAAACGAACTAGAGAGATAGGTACAAAAGCACCTGGCTAGATAGAGTCAAATAACACTGAAGTCCAGTAAAGCCAGAAGGGCGGAGCTGGAATAAATAGGCAGCAGGTTATGTGACCAAAATAGAAAAAAACTAACAAGAGAGTTCTAACATCCTTCCCTGCACCTGTCGTTGCACACTCTAAAGTTGCAGCATCAGGAAGCACGTCCACGTCCTTGTCCCAGCACAACGTTCAGTTGTCCATGCCCAAGTCCTTGGAACGCAAGCGAAAATATGCAGCCAACGCCCCACCAGCCACACTACTAAATTCTCACATTTCATGACTGCTTGCGCTCGAAATGTTGCTTTTTAGGCTCGTGAAGACGGAAGCATTCCACAACCTGATGGAGGCGGCGCCCGTCCCTCGTTACTCTGTCCCCAGACACCACTATTTCTCCTTGTGCGCCGTCCCCGCATTACACAAGCAGGTGTCCCAAAGCATAAGCCGTGCCCTCAACAACGCAGTTACCGGGAAAGTCCACCTAACCTCGGACACGTGGACAAGTGCTTTTGGACAGGGACGGTCCATCTTGGCTTCCCCCATGGTATACAGCTCCTGCACCTCATCCTACTCCTCCTCTTCAGCCTCCATCTCCAAAATGACCACATCAGTCACAAGCTGTAAGCACTGCAGCACTGCCTCGGCCAAGCGGCAACAGGCTGTGCTGAAGCTAATATGCTTAGGTGAGAAACCACACAATGCTGAAGAGTTGTGGAAAGCTCTGAAACAGCAGGCAGATCTGTGGCTCACACTGCTCAACCTACAGCCTGGCATGGTCGTGTGTGACAATGGCCAGAACCTGGTGGTGGCTCTGGGGCGAGGCTAGATCACACACGTACCATGCCTGGCCCATGTGCTTAACTTCGTGATTCAGCGGTTTCTCAAATCCTACCCGGAGCTGCCGGGTCTGCTTGTTAAAGTACACCTCCTGTGTCCCCATTTTAGAAAGTCACCTAGAGCTTCGGCAGCCCTTGACATGTTTCAGCAGTGTTTGCAGCTTCTGGATCACAGACTGGTGTGTGATGTCCCCACACATTGGAACTCTACACTGCAGATGTTGGGAAGGATTTGTGAGCAGAAGAGGGCGGTTGTTGAGTACCAATCAACAAGGCCGTCAGTATTCAGTTCAGACTCCACACATAAGACCTCAGGAGTTGACATGGATGTCAGACATATGTACCATTCTCCAAAACTTTGAGGACTCCACCAAGATGGTGAGTAGCGATGATGCCATAATTAGCATCACCATCCCGCTTCTCTGTCTTCTGAAATGCTCTCTGCTCACAATCAAAGAGGATGCATTGCAGGGGGGGCACGATGAGATGGAGCAAGGAACCATACAGGGTGATTACACACAGCCCAGCCTCATCTCATACCAACGTGAATTGGGAGACAATGAGGAAGAGGTGGAGGAGGAAGAACAGGAGCTAGTTTAATGTGCTATGGGCGTTAATACCTGCACAGCTGTCATACCGTCTGTTCAGCGTGGATGGCCATGGGACAGAGAGGAGGAGGAGGAGAGCATGGTCAGTCATCCTCTTGGTGAGGACACGGAAGTCTGGCCTGTTAGTAATCTGGCACTCATGGCTGAGTTTATGTTACGCTGCCTTTCCCATGACCCTTGCTTTCTCAAAATTTGGGGTGACAGTCATTATTGTTTGGTGACACTGCTAGACCCACGCTACAAGGAGAACTTTATATCTCTTATTCCTGTGGTGGACAGGTCTGCAAAAATGGGATCTGTACCAGAAGGCCCTTGTTGCGGAACTATTAAAAAATTCCCATCTGAAAACGCTGGCGGCAGAGGGCATACGTTGTTGGACAACCAAGGAGTACAGGCGAGAGAGACACAAATTCAATCCAGCAGAGGCACAAGCCCTGAGGCGTGGGGTACTCTCACAAGGAGTGATAAGTTTGGGAAGATGCTGAGGGAGTACCTTGCCGACCGTACCTCTGTGCCTTATTATTATTGGGTATCCAAGCTGGATACGTGGAATGAACTGGCTCTCTATGCCTTGGAGGTCCCCGCCAGAGTGGGTTTTTAGTGCCGCTGGTGGAATTATAACTGAAAAGCGCATCCACTTGTCAACTGAAAATGCTGACAGACTGACTCTTAGAAAAATGAACAAGGGCTGGATTGGGCCAGACTTCTCAACACCACCGAATGATAGCAGAGTAACATAAACTCAAATCCAGTGTCTTTTCTTGGGCGGTGTATTCCCATGCACCTTTTCACACCCAGACATGGGTATACGCTTTCTGATTTTGGCTATTTGCTCTTGTCCTCCTCCTTCTCCTCATCCACCACCATCATATCACCAGGGTGACCGTGGTCTGTGATGCAACCCCGACATAATTTTTTTAAAGGGTGGTTATGATGCCCGTAAAAAAAAAAAAATTATACAGTATGTTCATGTATAACCCCCCAGGGGTAAATGTTTGTCAGCCCATATACTTAGTGCACGGGCATTACAAGTATAGGAGACCCGCTCCTTTCTAATGGGAACATTTTTTTAATGAGGCCCTCCTCCACGTCTCTTCCAAGGGGCATTGGAGTGCCTCCCAATTTTTGGCAACCCTTGCATAAACTGCATAGGCAAACACAATGGGAGACCCACTTCCTAATAATGGGAGCATTTTTTTATGAGGCCCTCCTCCACGTCTCTTCCAAGGGGCATTGGTGTGCCTCCAAATTTTTGGCAGCCCTTGTATTCACTGTAGAGCTCAACACAATGGGACTCCCACTTCCTAATAATGGGAACATTTTCTTATGAGGCCCTCTAAGTCTCTTCCAAGGGGCATTGGAGTGCCTCCAAATTTTTGGCAACCCTTGCATAAACTGCATAGGCAAACACAATGGGAGACCCACTTCCTAATAATGGGAACATTTTTTTATGGGGCCCTCCTCCACATCTCTTCCAAGGGGAATTGGAGTGCCTCGTAATTTTTGGCAGCCCTTGCATTCTCTGCATAGGCAAACACAATGGGAGACCCACTTCCTAAAAATGGGAACATTGTTTTGAGGAGGCCCTCTGACCTCCACGTCTCTTCAAAGGGGCATTGGAGTACCTCCAAATTTTTGGCAAACCTTGCATTCACTGCATAGGCAAACACAATGGGAGACCCACTTCCTAATAATGGGAACATTTTTCAGGAGGCCCTCATCTAAATCTCTTCAAAGTGGTATTGGGGTGCATCCAAATTTTGGGCAGCCCTGCCACTCACTGCATATGCAATAACAGTATAGCAGACCCACTCTTTAGTAATGGGAGCAATAAAACATAGTCGGCTGATGGCTCTCGAAGAATAGTGAGGGCCGACTGCTTGCCCTTTCAGAATAGTAAGGCCTCCTGATGGCCCTATAAAAATTGGCTTTGTGACTTTCAGAGTCCCTCCTTCTCAAATGAAACACGATATGTCTGATGATATCTCACACACCACATGGCCAGATAAGGTTGTAAAATGTTAAAATGACAATTCCAGGTGAATGCATTTGTCACAGTTGAAAACAATGCAAAAGTGAAAAAAACGCATCAAAAACGCTATGTGTGAACATAGCACAAGATGTGGAGGAGCATTTTTGTTTTTGGTTATTTATTTTGCTTTATATACAAGTCATTACCCTGGAAAGGATGTTCCTTAACATATTTCCCAGGAAAATTCATTTTGGTTTCATTTTGGTATGTTTTATTGTGAGTCCGTAAAAGTGGCGTAATACCTCTGACAACGTTGTTGACAGCAGTGACCTGGGAGTAAGAAATGCTTCCAGGGGACTTTCCCATGCTGTCCACATGTCATTTGAGCACTGTTCCCATGAACTTGGGCAATTTTTAGGCCCTCTGCAGACCGCCGGGGGGAGCCGCCTGAAAAATGCTCGAGTTTCCCATAGACTTGCATTGGGCTCATTTCTCGGGTCGAGCACCCGAGTATTCCAATGTGCTCGACCCGAGCATTGAGCACCCGAGTATTTTAGTGCTCGCTCATCACTACTGTTATTGCATATTCAACAATTTCAAGGGCTGACAAAAATTAGGACGCACTCCAATACACATTTGAAGAGACGTAAAAAAAAAATAAAATTAAAATTAAAAACGCAGTAGGATCTTTCTTTAGTATAAAAACCATACTCGGCAATGTAACCTCAATGTAATCACATTGTTAACCTCCTGCACCTACTCCTCCAGTTCTGTCTCCATCTCCAAAATTACCACATTGGTCACAAGCTGGAAGCACTGCAGCACTGCCTTGGACAAGTGGCAACAGGCTGTACTGAAGATATTATGCTTCATGCTTAGTTGACAAACTGCCCACCGCTGCAGAGTTGTTGAAAGCTGTAACACAGCAGCCTGATCTGTGGCTCTCATCGCTGAACATATAGCCAGGCATGATTGTGTGTGACATTGGGCGGAACCGGGTGGCAGAGAAATGACAGCCGGAGTAGATACGGTTTCCCTCTATGCCGGTCCTTTCACTGAGCTAAAGAATGTGGCTGTGGTGAAATACAACTCTCTCTGATAAGCAGTGTCAGTGAAAAACATTGGGCCCACCTAAGGATTTGATTTTGAGGGCCCACTTTTCTCCCCTGCTCAAGAGCCCCACAGCAGCTGCAAAGCTTGTGCTATCAAGAACTCTCCTGATGGAGAAGCCAGGGCCCACCCAAGTATTCTCTGGTGGGCCCGTAAAACCCTGCTGAGAAGCAGCCGTGGCTTAGAAAAGTGTGTGGGAAGGTGCCTGGACATGCTATGGCTGTTTTTTTACTGTGGACTGGCTCCAGCAATCTATAAGATTGCAATCTATGATCCCTTCACTGGCTCCCCATTGGCCAGAAATTTCAGTTCAAAACCGTAACCATGACATGCAAAGCTGTCCACAACCTGTCTGCCCCATATATCTGTGACCTTGTCTCCTGGTACATACCAGCATGCAACCTCCGATCCTCGCAAGTTCTCCTTCTCTGCTCCCGTATTCTCTCCTCTTCCCACAATCGCATACAAGATTTTTCCTGTGCATCCCTTCTAATCTTGAACTGTGTACCCCAACATATCAGACTCTCGCCTACTGTTGAAACCTTTGAAAGGAAGCAGAAGACCCACCTCCTCCGACAAGACTACAACCTGCAGTAACCCTCGCTCCACCACACCGCTGCATGACCAGCTGTACTCTCACCAACTGTATCCTCACCCATCCCTTATAGACTATTTGTGTGCACTCACGGGCAGGGTCCTCTCTGCTCTTGTACCAGTCAGTGACATCTTTCCTCATGTAAAGCGCAATGGAATAAATTACGCTATAATAATGAATAATAATAATTATACTACTTGTTCTCTGGGTAAGTTAATGGCACTTTCCTGGTGATTGCCCCTATATTGATATGTTTTGGCAGATTTTGTTAGAACCCTCCTGTTAGTTTTTGCTATCTTGTGTTTTGCGGTCATGTGACCAGCTGCCTATATATTCCAGCTCCGCCCTTCTGGCTTTGCTGGACTTCAGTGTTTTTTGCCTGTCTCTCTAGCCAGGTGCTTCGGTGCCTATCTCTGTCTAGTTTGCTTGGTCCTCTGGGACCTCAAGTACTCTTTGTCAGTTTGTCTTTTTGCTCTGCAACAACTTCTGTTAGGAGGTGTCCCATTTTTGTCCCAGTCCTTAGCTCTTTTAGGGACCCCTCCCTTTATTCTATTGGTCTCCGTTCAGACTATCTGAGGACGAAGGCGAGTCTGTTTACAAGGAACAGGCTGCCCGCTACATCATAGGGATTCAGCGTAGTCTTACTGTAGGGACAGCTTTTCCCATTCTTTCCTTAGTTTAAGTTGCAGATTATAACAGAAAGTCCAGCCCCCAAAAAAAAAAAAAACACTAAAAGGAAAGAAATTCGGGGATCAATATGGTTTCTATCCAGGAGTTTGCTCAACGCCTGCAGGGATTGTCTCTGGAGGTGGCCGAGCTTCAGCAACACGTGAGTAGCTGTCCTGCAGCGCATTTTGTGAAACCGAAGGTAGGACTGCCTGATATTTTTTATGGTAAACAGCAAGATTTTTTTCCTTTAAAAATGCTTGTTTGTTATATTTTCGTTTGAGACCGAGGTCCTCTGGGAATGAATCACAGCGCATTGGCTTTATTATGTCACTTTTGCATAAAGAACCAGACGGGTGGGCCTTTTCTCTCCAACCTAATGATCCGTGTTTAAGTTCTGTTGAGGAATTTTTTTCTGCTATGGGGCTATTATATGACGATCCTGATCGAATCTCATCTGCGGAATCAGAACTTAGACGTTTGAATCAGGGGTCAGATGATGTTGAAATTTATTGCACACAATTCAGGAGATCGGCTTCAGAAGTTAAGTGGAATGATTCGGCGCTGAAAAGTTTATTTCTTGCTGGTCTGAGTGAAAGGGTTAAGGATTTGCTATTTGCATTCCCTGCACCTGAGACTCTGCAGGAAGCTATGCAGTTAGCTATTCGTGTGGACAGGAGAATAAGGTCCAGGGTCAATGATGTAAAAACTCCTGTAACTTCAGGTCCTAGTTTCCAGAAAATCTGCTCTGACAGCGGAGAACCAATGGAGGTTGGGTCGATGTCACTCTGCTCTCAAGAAAGAGATCGGAGATTCGCCAAAGGTTTGTGCCTTTATAGTGGTAAAGCTGATCATTTGATTAAGTATTGTGAGCGTCGTTTAAGTAAAGAGAGAAAAAAAGGTCAGTTACGCCCGTATAGCTTGTTTACGCTCTGCAGGAGTGTTCCTTTCTGGGTGTACTACTCTGCAGGGAGATTTGATTGAATTTCAGGTATTTGTGGATTGTGGTTCAACACTTAATGTGATTGATAAAGGGTTTTTGGAAAAACTTAAATTGAAATCCAAACCTTTGTCATCTCCTATTTCTGTGGTTGCAATTGATAACACTCTTTCGAAATGTATTACTCACAAAACTGCTGCATTTCCTCTCACTATCAACGGTGTTCACCAAGAAATTTTGGACTTGATTGTTTTGGATAATTTGCCCTCTCCAGTTGTTCTAGGATTGCCTTGGTTAAAACTGCACAATCCTTTATTGGACTGGTCTACTAATGTGATTAAGTCTTGCAGTCCGAAGTGCTATGATAAATGTTGTAATGGTCGCATTGCGGCTGTGGAAAAAGGAGGGTTTTTTTGGAGGAGGAGTCGCAAGTTTTACCTCCTCATAGGGATTATGATTGCGCCATTGGGTTTGTTCCAGGTGCTACTCTTCCCAAAAGTCGCTTGATTAATCTGACTATCCCTGAAAGAAATGCCTTGGAGGAGTACATACAAACTAGCCTGGCTGCTGGTCACATTAGACCTTCTAAGTCGCCTGTGGCAGTCGGATTCTTCTTTGTTAAAAAAAAGGACGGCGGTTTACATCCATGTCTGGATTTTCGTGAAATTAATAAGATTACCGTACGCAATTCCTACCCATTGCCATTAATTCCTAACTTGTTTAACCAGTTAGTGGGAGCCAAGTGGTTCTCAAAAATTGATCTCCGAGGTGCATACAATTTGTTACTTGTGAAGGAGGGTGATGAATGGAAGACTGCTTTTAACACTCCTGTAGGTCATTTTGAGAATCTGGTGATGCCCTTCGTTCTTACCAATGCACCTGCATTTTTTCAGAACCTTATTAATGACATCCCGAGACCTTTGATTGGTAAGAATGTGGTTGTGCATTTGGATGACATTTTGATTTATTCACCAGATTTAGAGTCCCATTGGCAGAGTGTACGTGAAGTTTTGCAGTTATTGAGTGATAATTCACTCTTTGCTAAGCTGGAGAAGTGCGAGTTCTCTGTGCAGAAAATTAGTTTTTTGGGCTACATTGTCTCCAGCGAGGGCTTTGAGATGGACCCTGTGAAGGTTCAGGCTGTGCAGGAATGGCCTAGGCCTATTGGTTTGAAATCTATACAGAGGTTTTTGAGTTTTGCCAATTATTACAGGAAATTCACTAAGAATTTTTCTGTAATTGTTAAACCTCTAACCGATCTCACCAGGACTGGTGCGAATATGACCCAGTGGACTACTGAGGCCATTGAAGCGTTTGAGTATCTCAAAGAGAGGTTCAGTTCTGCCCCTATCCTTATACAGCCTGATGAGACCAAACCTTTTTTAGTCAAGGTCGATGCTTCATCGGTGGGGGTCGGAGCAGTTTTGTCTCAGGAGAACAAGGGTGGAGTACATCCTTGTGCCTTCTTTTCGAAAACAGTTTCGGAAACCGAACTGAATTATGATGTTGGAAATCGGGAGTTGCTAGCTATTAAACTTGCGTTTGAACGATTTCCTATTCAGGTTTTCACAGATCATAAGAACTTGATCTATCTGGATGCTGCAAAGCGCTTGAATGCCCGTCAAGCTAGGTGGGCACTTTTTTTTTCTCGGTTTCATTTTTCTGTTACCTATATCCCTGGTACTAAGAATGTTAAAGCCGATGCTTTATCTCGCAGCTTCTCTCCTACGGTCGGTGCCGAGGAGGAGGAGAGCATTTTGCAGAAAGGAGTTGTGGTGGCTGCATTGGACTCCGATTTGGAGAATGGGATTCTGAATGCTCAAGATGATGCTGCATCTAACACTCCCCATGGGAGGTTATTCGAGCCTAGAGCCTTTAGGAGAGATTTGTTTGTGGAGTGTCATGAGTCTCGGTTGGCAGGTCATCCAGGAGTTTTGGAGACTAAGAGACTTATCAGTCGCAGTTTTTGGTGGCCTGGATGGCGGAAGGAAGTCATCAAGTGGGTGCATCAGTGTACTGTTTGTGCTAGGTCAAAGGCTTCACATACTCCTGCTGCGGGGCTGCTTTGCCCTCTGGAGGTTCCTAGTGCGCCTTGGACGCATCTCTCTATTGATTTTATTACTGATCTTCCTGTGTCTGAGGGTTTTACTGTCATCTGGGTGATCGTAGACCATTTTAGTAAGATGCGTCATTTGGTTCCATTCATTAAGTTGCCCTGCGCCAAGACACTCGCTAACGAGTTTGTTAAGGAGATTGTCAAGCTCGATGGCGTTCCCACGTATATTGTTTCTGATAGAGGACCTCAGTTTGTGGCTCGCTTTTGGCGTGATTTTTGTGACTGGTTGGGAGTTCATTTGTCATTTTCGTCTGGTTATCATCCTGAGTCTAATGGACAGACAGAAAGTTTTTGTGTTGTTTTGTGGTGGACAATCAAGAGGTGTGGTCTGAGTTTCTGCTTCTCGCAGAATTTGCTCTTAACAATCGTACATCCTCCTCTGCTGGGTGTTCTCCTTTTTTTGTTGCACTGGGAAACATCCGTCTTTTGGTTCGTTCTCCAAATTGGGGTCGGCGGTGCCAGAGGAGGAGAATTTTTCCGGTGATTTGGAGAGAGTTTGGACTAATGTACGTTGTAACCTGCAAGAGGCTAACAAGAAGTCCAAGAAGAATTTTGACAGGAAACGTAAAGAGGTTTTGTTTACTGTGGGTGACATGGTTTGGTTGTCCTCGAAGAACTTGCGGTTGTGGATTCCCTCTAAAAAACTGGGTCCTAAGTTTGTGGGTCCATTTAAAGTGCTTCAGGTTGTTAACCCATCTGCTGTCAGGCTGGATGTCCCTACCTCCTGGAAGATTAATTCTGTGTTTCATGTTTCCTTGTTGAAAAAGGCTGACGTTTGTAATAGGGACGCCACTGTCACAGTTCCTCCTGTGGTGGAAGATGGTGATTATGAAATTTCTCGTATTTTGAATTCAAGATGGCATAGAGGGATATTACAGTATCTTGTCTCCTGGAAGGGTTTCGGTCCCGAAGACAACTCCTGGGTAAGGATGGATGATGTCTCTGCTCCTAGGCTTGTTAAAGCTTTCCACAGGAGGTTTCCTGATAGGCCTGGGCATGGAGGATCCTCATAGAAGAGGGGGTACTGTTAGAACCCTCCTGTTAGTTTTTGCTATCTTGTGTTTTGCGGTCACGTGACCAGCTGCCTATATATTCCAGCTCCGCCCTTCTGGCTTTGCTGGACTTCAGTGTTTTTTGCCTGTCTCTCTAGCCAGGTGCTTCGGTGCCTATCTCTGTCTAGTTTGCTTGGTCCTCTGGGACCTCTAGTACTCTTTGTCAGTTTGTCTTTTTGCTCTGCAACAACTTCTGTTAGGAGGTGTCCCATTTTTGTCCCAGTCCTTAGTTCTTTTAGGGACCCCTCCCTTTATTCTATAAGTCTCCGTTCAGACTATCTGAGGACGAAGGTGGATCTGTTCACAAGGAACAGGCTGCCCGCTACATCGTAGGGATTCAGCTTAGTCTTATTGTAGGGACAGCTTTTCCCATTCTTTCCTTAGTTTAAGTTGCAGATTGTAACAGATTTGGTCCCGTTTGAAGACAACCAAACATTGCCGAATATTGCAAAAACGGCGATTGCAATCCGAAACGAATATTGAAATATTTGCTCATCTCTAATCAGAAACACCCTTAAAAAAATTATGTAGGTGTTGCATCACGGTCTCCCTGGTGATATGGGGGTGGAGGATGAGGAGAACGACATAAAATAGAACAATTCCTGAAGGGTATACCCATATCTGGGTTTGAAGAGATACATGGGAATAGACCTCCAAAAAAATAAACACTGGATTTGAATTTATGTTTGATGCTATCATCTGATGGTGTTGAGAAATCTGGCCCAATTCAGCCCTTGTTCATTTTTATAAGAGTCAGCCTGTCAGCATTTTCAGTTGACAGGCGGATGCGCCTATCAGTTTTATCAGTTATAGTGCCTCCGGCGGCACTAAAAACTATCTCTGACGAAATGCTAGCGGCTAGGACCTCCAAGGTATAGAAAGACAGTTCATGCCACGTGTCCAGCTTGCATCTTCCAAAACTTTTCCCTCCTTGTCAGAGTACCCCGTATATCAGGGCCTGGGCGCTGGGAGGGTCTGATAAAACTGTCCCAGACCTTTAACAGTGTTCTCCTACCTCTACCGCATCTGGTATGTGTCTTCCTCGCTTGCACTTCTTGGTTGTCCAATGAACTGTCTGACTGTGACCTCTGTCGCCAGTGTTGTCAGATGGGAATTCTTTTTTGTTATAATTCTTCAACAAGTCTGAACTTAATATCTCCCAAAATGAACAAATTCGGTTTCCTCCCTCTACTACCCTACCTATTCCTGACTTTGCAATTTCCTTTAGGTGCTGCCACCATAACTCCCACTCGGCATGCCTGCAATTTTGGAGTCATATTTGACACACAGCTTTCCTTTATTCAACTTGGAAAATCACGCACTCGCTCATATCACCTGCACCATAAAGAGTCGACCTTTTCTCTCTTTTGATACTGCAAAAACTCTTATTGTCACTCTTATTCACTAGTGCAACTTTCTTTTAATCGGTCTCCCTCTAAACAAACTGTCTCCTCTCCAATCTATTCTGAATGCAGCAACCAGGGTCGTATTTCTATCAAGCCGCTTCACCGACGCCTCTACCCTGTGCCAGTCATTGCATGGGTTAGGTTAAACAATCACCACAGAATACAATACAAACTCATCTTTCTCACCCACCAAGCTGTCCACAGTTCTGCATCAGCCTATATCTCTTCCCTCATTTCTGTGTATTATCCCTCCTGTGCCCTCCGTTCTGCAACTGATCTAAGAAAAACATTCTCCTTAATCAGGACCTCACACCTCCAGCTCCAAGAATTCTCTTGTGCCTTACCAGTTTTCTGTAATACCCAAAATGCGTACAACGTGATGGTCACGGTAAAGGCAGGGAAACATAAAGTCGGCCTTGTGTGCCAGACTGCCAACAGCCAAGACTTCCCTGTTCTCACCAAGAGTATTACTGTCTATGCTATCTTCCTCCTCCTCCTCATTATCACCCAATCCAAGCTGAGATGAGGCTGGGCTGGGTAGCATCACCCTGTACAGTTCCTTGTTCCGCCTGTGACGCGCCCCCTCGGCCGTGGGGTAGCCGGTAGCCGGGCCGGTCGGTGCTGGGGGTGTCACGGTAGTAGTGACCTGGTCCGTGACCCAGGGCGGTCAATTAAAGGAACAATAAAGGGGAATAAAGTTTTTATATATAATGTTCGTGACGCCACCTGTGATATGCGACTATATGGGAATGCCACTGCGGTGCAGATCCTCTGGAGCTGATGGTGACGCAGCAGAGTTGGTACAGCTCTCCACAGGCAGAGCTTAGCTTCAGGGCAGGATAGTGATGTTATGAGGTAGAGGTTGTTGGTGCGGTGTAGTGCAGGACTGGTGATGGCACAGCAATAATTTCAGGACACAGTGGGGTGCAGTCTTCCGGATTTACTCACAGTTCTTACTTTGCTCCTGGTTACAACTGCAGATCATAACTTCCCACGTCGTTCTGCGTTCACCGGGCAGGGGCTCAGCCAACCTTCAGGTACCTCCGGAGTACATAACGAAACCCCCTTCTGTGTGTTCCTTCTGGCCGTCTCCGTGCACCTCACACCTAGTGTCCCAATCCAGTGACCGCGGACCTTGCCGGGTGACGTCTTCTCAGTCCCCTGGATCCTCTATGGCCACCTTCTTGGTGAGACAGATGTGGCTTGTGAAATACTGCAGCCTCCGGTTTCCTAGTTGAGGAATAAACAACTCTGCTAGTTTAGGGACCAGTCCCCTCTGTGCGACCTGACCCCTCCACCTTCTGGCAGATTTGGGCATACGGGTGGCCTCCAGCACTACTTGTACCCCTGGGGTCCCTTCCACGTTCCTGGAGCCTTTCTCCTGCTCCTCTCTCTTCAGTCTTGGGCCTCTCTAGCTAGGCCCTCCTCCTGAGCAGAGCTCCTGCTCCTCTCACTGTCCTCCTCTGACTGAACTGAACTCCACTTGCAAGATGGCTTCCCTCCTTATACTATTCCTAACAAGTGCTCAGCTGATTTACTTCCTCCACCCACGCCCACTTCATGATTCCCCCTACTTTGGTTCCCCCACTCCAGCCAGGGACTGGGCTCAGCAGGGAAGTGACGCATCATGCCCCTCCTGCAGGTCTGGAGTAGTGTAGTGTTGGATGCAGGTGTTAGGGTCCTGGGCAGTACTCCTTCCTTACCTGAGAGTGAGATACCACACCTCTGGGTGAGATGCAGTACCTCTGTGGTGACTGAACCCTCAGGGGAGCCACACTAGCTCTCACCCTCCTGCCCTGAGCCTCACAATCAGTGTCCCAAGCCAGTAGCCACGGATCTTGGCGGGCGACGTGCAGTCCCCTGAATCCTATGCGGCCACCTTTTCGGCGAGATAATTGTGGTTTTGGGCAGCTACACCTTGAAAGTACAGCAGCCTCCAGTTTTCTAGCTGAGCCTTGTAGTTCTCCACTAGTTAGGGGCCGGTCCCCTCTGCGGCCTGATCCCTCCACGTCCTTGTAGATTCGGGCACATGGGTGACTTCCACACTCGCCGAGCCCCAGGGATCCCCTCTGTTCCTCTAGGAGCCTTCCCTCTGCTCCCGTCCTCTCTCTCAGTCTGTTCTCCTGGGCCTCCCAGACTAGGCCCGCTCCTCCTGAGCACAGCTCCTACAGAGCTCCTGCTACCAACTCTCTCTCCTCAGGCTGAACTGACCTCTTCAAGATGTTTCCCTTCTTACACTCCTACTGAAGGTGCTCCCCTGATGTGCTTCCTCTACCCACACCCACTGCATGGTTCCCCCTCACTCGGTTCCCCCAACTTCCAACCAGGGACAGGGCTCAGCACTGTAGGCATGCATCTTGCCCCGCCTGCTGGTCAGGAATGGTGTAGTGTTGGATGCAGGTGGGTGGGTCCCAGGCAGTACTCCCTCCTTACCTGAGAGTGGGGCACCACAGCTCTGGGTGAGATGCAGTACCACTGTGGCGACTGAATCCGCAGAGGCGCCACACCTGCAATACCTCCTCTTTAATTGTGAGCAGCGAGCGTTTCAATTGACAGAGAAGCGCTAATTATGGCGTCATCGCCGCTCACCATCTTGGTAGAGTCCTCAAAGTTTTGGAGGAGGGCACGGATTTTAGACATCCATGCCCACTCATCAGCTCTTACGTGTAGAGGCTGACCTGAAGGCTGACGGACGTGTTGAAGCTGGTACTCAACAACTGCTCTCTGCTGCTCAAAATCATTCCAAACATCTGCAAACTTGATTTCCAATGCGTAGTCACATCGCACACCAGTCGGTGAGCTGGAAGCTGCAAATACTGCTGAAGTCTTGCCAGGGCGGCGGAAGCTGTAGCTGACTTTCTGAAATGGGCACACATGCAGCGTACTTTCACAAGCAGATCTGGCAGATCCGTGTAGAATTTAAGAAACTGCAGAACCACTAAGTTGAGCATATGGGCCAGGCATGGTACATGTGCGAACTTGCCTAGCTTCAGAGCTGACACCAGGTTCTCTGATACAGCTTTCAACAACTCTGCAATGGTGTGCGGTTTGTCGCCTAAGTATACAGTCCTGCTTACTATTATTGGCACACACAAAGTTTAAGTAAATATTCTGGAATATGTCTTGAAAAAATGAATCAAGTGATGGAGATGGAGGCTGAAGAGGAGGAGGAGGTGATGCAGTAGCTGTAGAATATAGGGGTAACTCTGATTGACCCAGGGCCTGCAATCCTCTGTGTCAGAAGGACGTGTTCTTTCCAAGGGTCCCACTGGGTCCCGGCTTCCACAATATTAACCCAGTGGAATGGGTCAGTGAGATGAACCATGCCTGGCCACATTCACTTGTCCACATGTTTGTGGTTAGGTGGTCCTTCCCACTTAAGTGCACTGGGGAGGGCACGGGTAATGTTCTGGGACTGGCGCTTGTTGAAGGCGGAGACGATACCAAGAGAAATAGTGGCGACTGGAGACCAAGTATGGACACCCCCGCCGCCGCCAAGAGGTTGTGGAAAGCTTCCGCCTCCACGAGCCTAAAAGGCAACATTTCAAGTGCATGCAGTCCCGAAATGTTGCAGTTTAGGATTGCAGCTTGTGGGTGGGTGCTTGGCTGCATACTTGCACTTGCATTACAAGTAATACAAAGCTAAGCAGATGGTGGCCTCTATCATCATCACGACCTCACCTTGGCACTATGAACTCTCCTGAAGGAGAAGCCAGGGCCCACTGTAGGAGTCTTCGGTTCTCTGGAGGGCCCGTCCAACCCTGCCGAGAAGCAGCCCTGGTGTGTGGGAAGGTTACCGGACACTCTATGGCTGTTTTTTTTTTTACTGTGGACTGGCTCCATACCGTCTCTGGCTAAATTCACTTGTCCACGTGTTTGTGGTTAGGCGGTCCTTCCCATTAAGTGCACTGGGGAGGGCACGGGTAATTTTCTGTGACCCACGCTTGTGGAAGGCGGAGAAGATATCGGGTGAAATAGTGGCAGCTGGGGACCGAGTATAGACACCCGGCCGCCGCCATGAGGTTGTGGAAAACTTCCGGCTCCATGAGCCCAATAGGCAACATTTCAAGTGCAAGCAGTCCAGAAATGTGGCAGTTTAGTATTGCGGCCTGTGGGTGGATGGCTGGCTGGCTGCATATTTGCACTTGCATTCCAAGAACTGTGTAGGGACAACTGAACGCTGCAAAGGGACAAGGACGTGAATGGTGATGGTTGCAAGCCTGCAATGACAGGTGCAGGGTGGGAGGCATCTTCGCATGCACCATGGACAGGGGATTGGCGTGCATGTACAACAGCGGAAGAGGCAGTGGTGTCACCTGCTGACACTGTTTCTGGACCTTGGTGTTTGGCCTAGCTTGTTAGGTGCTTTGCTGTCAAGTGCCTGAGCATGCTGTTGGTGATCAGGCTGGTAGTTTTGGTGCTCTTGCTGATGCTGGCCTGTCAGATGTTGCAAATGGTCTTTTTGGGGTTATCTAAACAGTCTTTAAAACAGAACCAGACTCGGGAAGACATAACAGTTGTACTGGCAACTTCTGTCGTGTTAGTGTCCCAGGGAACAGTTGCCCGCCTTGTGTCTCGACTCGAACAATGAGTACCTGAGCATTTTAGTGCTCGCTCATCACTAATGACAGCTTATTCTGAAAAGACATTTGAAAATGTTGTTCCCCTTTAACACCAAGCTACACTGTAGGCTTCCAGCAAACCAGCTCTTCACTTCAGCTCCTCTTTTCCCCACAGAACTGGTTTATCTCAGCCCTGATCAGATAGCTTTACCCCTCTTTGAGCTCAGCAACATTAACCTCCTTATCTGGTACCTATCCTTTTATTTACCCCTGACTGCTTCTGTCAGCATATCAAAATCAGCACATAAACACAAGCTGTTTGGGGGCTCATTTCAAAATGTATACATTGCCTGTTGAGCTATAGCTCTTTTCCTTCCCTTTCCAAATGCTGATTGTTCCTTTGTCCTTATTCTCCCTTTTTGGTTTGTTCCTTTCCAGGTTTTTTACCATTTTGGTTTGCCCTATCACATTCTAGGTGGGGCTTTATACAATATCTCTTCTCTGTACTTCCTTGTTGCCTATATTTCCTGGTGGATGTACATTTAGAAGTTCCAGCTATGTATCTTAAAGGTTTGCTTTGCTGCATAAACTTCCCATGTATTCTTGCAGTAAGTTGGTTTGCTTTCCTTCCCAGCACCTTTTAATTTTATCTGTGTCAGGTTCTTGGGAGGACTTACTGGTTCCTTTTATTTATAGTACTTCTTAACCTTCACTCCCTCACCCTATTTCAATGTGTCTTAGTTTCTCACACTTGGGTTCTTGTATCTCATTTCCAACTTCCTTTCCCCTTCTTCGTAGTGTGTTGCCGCCTCCCCTATAGTTTCTCAGGAGGTATGAGAAACCCCTCCATGGACTTTTAGCGAGACAGGTCTAAAGTAGTGTTTTTAGTTGTGTGGCTAGGGTCTTTCTAGTCTGCACAGGGATCAGTTGGGTGTATGTGCGGCGTTTCCCTGGTGTGAGTATGAACATGTTCATAATGCTCATGTATGAGTAGACAACCCAATTTCTGGCCATTGTATTATACATATCCTACATTTTTAGAGGTTTTTCCCACTTACACTCACAAGCAAAAAGGTAACAATTAGTGATGAGTGAACACTAAAATGCTCGGGTACTCGTTGCTAAAGTCAAACAAATTGGAATGCTCGTGTGCTCGACGCGAGCAATGAGCCTAATGTAAGTCTATGGAAACTCGAGCATTTTTCCGGCGGCTCCCCCTGGAGGTCTTCAGGGGGCCTAAAAACTGCCCAAATCGATGGGAACAGTGCTCAAATGACATGGGAACAGCATGGAGAAGACCTCTGGAAGCATTTTTGACTCCCAGGTTACTGTTGTGAACAATGCTGTCAGAGTATTACGACTCTTTTACGGACTCACAATAAAACATACAAAAACGAAACCAAAATGGATTTTCATGGCAAAAATGTTAAGGAATATCCTTTCCAGGGTAATGACTTGTATATAACGTAAAATAAATAACAAAAAAACAAAAATACTCCTCCACACCTTGGGCTATGTTCACACATAGCGTTTTTGATGTGTTATTGCACTTTTGCATTGCTTTCAACGGTGTAAAATACATTAACCGGTAAATGTCATTTTAACATTTTAATACCTTAGCTTCCCATGTGGTGTGCGAGACATGATCAGACACATCTTGTTTCATTTATGAAGGAGGGACTCAAAGTCACAAAGCCTATTTTTATAGGGCCATCATGCGGCCCATACGATTCCTAAAGGGCCAGCAGTCGGTCCTCACTATTTAAAGACACATAGAGGTGGGTCTTCATTAGTGTTGAGCCACCCCCGTAGTGTTCGAGTTCGGTTCGGTTCGTCGAACACCCGTGTTCATTGAACACCTTCGAACACCGTTAAAACCAATGGCAGGCAAAGAAAAACACATAGAAACAAATAGAAAACACCTTCAAAGGTGTCCAAAAGCTGACAAACTGCTCAGAAGACACAACTAACACATGGAAAAGTGACAAGTACATATAGTCATGCGAAAAGAAAAGAGGTGGAGGAGTAAAAGGAGGGGGAGACATAGATATAGGCATGTCATGACCTTCTAAAATCCAAAAAGTGAGAAGCCGACACGTTCAGTCCGCTCCTGCCCGTGCCACCTCCGTGTCGCCGGGTTTGTGCCAGAGCCGCGGTGGACCCTGACGGCCAGCCCCCCTCTCCCAATACTGGTGCCTGTCCGCTGGTGGGTCGAGCGAGCCCCCCTGTGGTGGAGGCAGCTCTAAGCATTTTAATTTAAATTGTCTCTCTAATTTGAATGAATACACTTTAAATCCATTTACAAGGATCTATTGGAGGGCAAGTCTCATGCCAGCAGTCGCGTAATTCCAGCTCCAGTAGCGTCCACTAAAGCTGCTGCAGTTAAAAAGCTTTTATAAGGATCGAGCTCGGCTGTCCACCGCAAGGCATCCTACTGCCAGTCCCAGCCCCTATGCCTTGGGGTGCCTCCTGATGCTCTTCACTGAGTATCCCGTGGTCCCGAAGCTTTTCCTTTGAAAAAATTAAGTGTCCAAACTACAGGTGGTGTAGCTTGCTTAACAGCCGGGATAATCCGCTGACTAGCAGACACTGCTACTAGGCACAAAGTATTTCCTGGGCTAGATGCAGTTAAAAAATTGTAATTAGATACTCTCGTTGGATGCTGAGAAAGCATTCCATTGAGTCTCCTGGCACGCCATATATGATTCTCTTAAAAAGCTTGGGGTAGGGGTCTAGGGGACCCTTTTATAGCCAAAATCACGGCCCTGAATCACAATAAGTCACCTAGGCTGAAGATAAATGGAACTGTAGCACCCTGAGGGCTCGGTTGCTACAGAGGTATTGCACCTCACCCAGAGGTGTGATATCTCACTCTCAGGTAAGGATGGAGTGTGGATCAGGACCCGACACCTGCATGCATTACACCACATTGCCGTGGGGCAGGGCGACCAATATGCCTCTGAGATGGGCACGACAGTCCCTGTCCCTGGCTGGAGTGGGGGGAGGGAACACTGTGGAAGGGGAACCCTGTAGTGCAGGAGCAGGGAGGAAGCAGTTCCTGGGTGCATTGAGAAGGGAGTATAAAAGGTGGGCACCATCTTAGTTCAGTGCAGAGAAGTCTGAGCAGAAGTGGCAGGGAGCAGGGGCTCTGCATGAGCTCTGCTCCGGAGGCGGGCCTAGTAACAGAGGCCCAGGCCTGGAAGAGGAAGAAGGAAGGAAGAGGAGCGGAGAAGGCTCCAGGAACGAGGAATGAAGGGATCCCAGGGGTGCGGACGGGCGAGTCGCCACCGCACGCCCGAATCCACCTGCGTGGAGGGGTCAGGCCAAAGGGGGAGACCGGTCCCCGAAACTAGTGGAAGCAGGAAACGACCCTCAGCTAGAAACCGGAGGCTGTGACATTTTATGTGGCACAGCCCCTCGCTACACCCGCTATGAAGGCACCACATAGGGTCAGGGAAACTGGCGCCAAGTTTACCAAGAGGAGGCCCGAGTCAGCCGGACAGAAGGGTTGGTAAGAAAGGACAGACAAAGGACACACAAAGGGGGTCCTGTGAAGCGCTCCAAAGTTATCTGGGAGTTGTCTGAGCCCCTCACCTGGTGAGCACAGTACGACGTGGGCAGCCGTTACCTGCAGACGTGGTCTGGATAATAAGAACTGTGAGTAAAGGCCCTGGACTGCATCACTGACTCCGTGTCGTTACTGCTGCTGCCCTGCACCATCACCCCCATCCTCCGCATACACTGACCTGAGGCTATACTCCTCCCGTGGGGAGTTATGCTACGCTCTGCTGCACCCACAACACCAGCCTCAGCGGTCTGCCCTGCAGCGGCGGTTCACTCTGACCGCAATCCACGGGTGGCGTAGTCGGACATTTAAACATCAAAACCACATAAATAGTTCCGCCACTGGTTTGACCACCCTGAGCCACGGAACCGGGTCGCCGCCACGAAGACTACAACCACCAGCATCCACCAAAAAGGGTCCGGCTCCAGGTGTCCCAAGGCCCAGGGGGTGCATCAGAACATTTTCATCACCTTTCACAATCACCAATGGGACAAGGCAGGGATGTCCTCTGTCCCCTCTCTTATACATCCTAGTGATGGAGCACCTGCTCTCATCAATTCGCCATAACCCCAATATTAGGTGGATTGAGGTGGGAGGCACCGAGTACAAGTGCTCTCTATCTGCTGATGATGTCCTAGTATATATCACTCAATCACATATATCCATCCATGCTGTTATGGCTGAAATAGATCACTTTGTTACATGGTCAAATTTTAAAATCAATGCAGCGAAGTCTGAGGCCCTCGATGTCTCCCTCCCCAAATCCATATAGGATTCCATCCAGTCCAACTTTCCGTTTGCCTGGCCCTCACAGGGTATCAAATACTTAGGAATTCCTATTCATAGAGACCTCTCCCATCTATGTTATCTTAATTTTGGGCCCTTTATTGAACAACTCCATACAGACCACGGTTGGCAAGTTAGAACTGTAAGATTCACTACGTGAACCACTGGTGTTTTGTGGAAAAGCACATGTACACTGTGTTCCAAATTATTATGCAAAAAGTGTTTAGGAGTGATAAGGGAAGAATTTGTTTGTTTGTCAGTTAAACTCATTGATGGTGATGTGTGTCAGGGCTCTTTATATCACTGTAAGCAATTGCAGACACCTGTGCTAATTAGTTTGGCAGGTGTGTCCAATGAAAGGCAAGACTACTTAAGAAGGCTGTCTCACATTATTAAGCAGCCTACATTTTCTGCCAAAATGGGAAAGAAAAAGGATGTTTCGGCTGCTGAGAAGCAACAAATTGTGGAGTGTTTAGGTCAAGGCATGACTACAATCAACATTGTGCGATGATCAGGATGAAGTGTCTTGGCAATCAAGAAGTATGTAGCTGATTCACAGTACACACGTGTGCATGCTGATAAGGGCAAATTGAGGACTCTTTCCTACAGGCAATTACGTCAGGTTAAAAGACCAGCGGCAAAAAAGCCTTGTCATAGCAGCAGACAAGTTTTTGAAGCTGCTGGTGCCTCCAACGTCCCCCGAACAACAAGATACAGGGTCCTTCAGAGGTTTGCAGCTGTGCATATGCCATCCTGTCGACCTCCTCTATCCACTTCACACAAGCAGAAACAGCTCCAGTGGGCCAAACATTACATGAAGACTGATTTCAAAACTGTTTTGTTCACGGATGAGTGCCGTGCAGCGCTCGATGGTCCAGATGGATGGAGTGGAGGATGGCTGGTTGATGGACACCCCACGCAAACACGGCTACAGCGCCAACAAGGAGGAGGTGGAGTAATGTTTTGGGCTGGAATCATGGGGAGAGAGATTGTCGGCCCCTTTAAGATCCCTGAAGGCGCTAAAGATGAACTCCATAATGTATGTGGATTTTCTCAAACAGCACTTCCTGCCATGGTTCAAGAAGAAGAACCGTGTATTTCACAGCAAGATCATTTTTTTGCATGATAATGCACCATCTCATGCTGCACATAAAACATCTGCATCTCTGGCTGATATGGGCATAAAAGGGGACAAACTTATGGTGTGACCCCCATGCTCCCCTGACCTCTACCCCATTCAGAACCTCTGGAGCATCATCAAAACGAGTGTCTATGATGGCGGGAGGCAGTTCACATCTAAGCAACAGCTCTGGGAGGGTATTCTGTCCTCATGCAAAACAATTGAAGCAGAAACCATCCAAAACCTGACAAATTCAATGGACGAGAGAGTTCAGAAGCTCCTTTCGAACAAGGGGTCCTATGTGAAAATGTAACATCACCTAGAATAAAGTTTTGAGTTCAAAACTGTTTGATTTCAGTTTCTAACAACCTGCTAATGCTTATAATTTCAAAAATGACCATTTTTTTGGTCTTTATTAAAATGAAAAGGTTGATCGAAAAGTTTGGGGGATCTAAGAGTGTGGCAACCCAGTAGTCATGATTACTTCGAATTCTGACAATATGAGGGTCATGTTGCAGGTAGTGCAGCAAGAAGGCACTTATGTGTCTTGCGCATCTCGGAGCCCCAAAATTATTTTCCGGGCTAGATGCAGCTAAAAATTATTATTAATTTTAAATCTGGTGGAGCTTAGTATAGGTGGCCTAATAGGATCAGTGCTGCACACTGCTACAAAGCCCAAATTATTTTCCAGTCAAGATACAGATAAACATGATTAGTAATTTGAAAGCTTAAAACGGTTGGTAGGGTGATTTTAACCAATCATCAAGCTTTTACTCTCCCCAGGATGACACAGGGGTAGAAAAGTCGTTTCGGATCCATGATTTGTTCATCTTTATGAACGTGAGTCTGTCTACATTATCAGTGGAGAGCCGCGTGCGCTTATCTGTCAGCACACCACCAGCAGCGCTGAACACACGTTCAGACAGAACGCTGGCTGCGGGGCATGACAAGATCTCCAAGGCGTAAGTGGCTAGCTCCGGCCATTTATCCAGATTGGAAGCCCAAAAAGAGCAAGGGTCCAGTGACACAGTCATGGCTTCAATGTTTACTTGGAGATATTCCTGTACCATCGTCTCTAGGCGTTGCCTATGTGTCAGACTTCTTGTCCCCTGTGGCCTTGCAAAGGATGGGCTAAAAAAGTGGTGAAATGATTCCACAAAATTGATGTTACCAGCAGATACTGTGGTTCTATTACGGTTTGAGTGCTGAACACTTGACGGTCCCACGGTTGGCAAGTTGGAACTGTGAGATTCACTACGTGCACCACTGGTGTTTTGTGGAAAAGCACATGTAAGATTCTGCAACAGTCTCTGCTGATACTCCTGCATGCGTGCATCCCTTTCTATGGCAGGAATAATTTCTGCAAATTTACTTTTGTACCGGGGATCTAACAGTGTGGCAACCCAGTAGTCAGGATTATTTCTAATTCTCACAATTCGAGGGTCATGTTGCAGGTAGTGCAGCAAGAAGGCACTCATGTGTGTTGCGCATCCAGGAGCACCAAGTCCCTGTTGTGTTGGTGGCGAGGTAACAATCATGCTTCCTTCCTCTGTCCTCTCCCCCCAACCTCGCACAACAGAAATGTGATCAAGGTCTCCCTCATCTGATGAGTCTTCCATCAGTTCGTCCTCCACTTCTTCCTGGGCTCCTTCACCTTCCTCACTAGTTTGGCTGCTACCATGCACCATGGTAAAACCATCTCCCCCACCCTCACATGACTGCCACCTTGGTGCTGCCGACCATCTGGACCTTGCAGATGTTAGCCCTTCCGCATACAACTCCTCCTCCTCTACTTCCTCCACCTCCTCTTGTGCCACCACCTGACTCCGAATTCTGTTTATCATGTGCTCCAGCATGTAAATCACCGGAATAGTCATGCTGATAATGGCATCGTCAGCACTAAACATCTTCGTCGCCATTTCAAAACTGTGCAGAAGGATGCATAGGTCCCTGATCTGAGACCACTCCTCCAGCGTGATTTGCCCCACCTCTGGATCTCGTTGGCCCAGGCTATACGTCAGAACGTATTGCACCAGGGCTTGTCGGTGCTGCCACAGTCGCTGCAACATGTGCAGAGTTGAATTCCACCGGGTAGGCACATCGCATTTTAGCCGGTTAAGTGGCAGGCCCAACGACTTCTGTAGAGATGTAAGTCGCTGAGCTGCGGGATGCGAACGGCGGAAGTGAGCATACAGCGACCGTGCCCTCTGCAGAAGGCCATCTAGTCTGGGATAGTGGGCTAAAAATTGCTGGACAACCAGGTTCAACACGTGAGCCATACAAGGCACGTGTGTGACATTGCCCCGGCGAAGGGCCGCACCCAGGTTTGCAGCATTGTCGCACACGGCCTTCCCTGGTTTCAGGTCCAGTGGAGACAACCATTCATGAAATTGGTTCTCCAGAGCTGACCACAACTCCTCAGCTGTGTGACTCACATTTCCCAGACATTTCATAGTAAAAACCGCCTGATGACGTTGAGCCCTACTGCCAGCATAGTAAGGAGGTGTGCAGGATCCCTTCTGCGCAGTTAGAAAGCTTGTGGCATGACCAGACAGGCTTTGGGTGCAGGTGGAAGACCGAGAGGAGGTTGAGGAGGCAGAAGCAGTGGAGGAACTTTGACATAAAGAGGATTGACGCACAACTCGTGGGGACGGCAAGACTTGGACAGCAGCCCCTTGTCCTGCTGTCACCATAGTTACCCAGTGCCCAGTCAGCGACATGTAACGCCCCTGTCCATGCCTACTCATCCAAGTGTCTGTGGTGAAATGCACCCTGTCACACACAGAGTTTCTCAAAGAAGCGGTGATGTTGTGTGCGACATGCTGGTGGAGCGCAGGCACACCTTTCTTTGAGAAGTAGTGCCGACTGGGCATCTGGTACTGGGGCACTGCGACGGACATAAGGTCTCGAAAATACTCTGTGTCCACCAGGCGGAAAGGCAGCATTTCTGTAGCCAAGAGCTTGCAGATGGTGAAATTCAACCTCTTAGCTTTCTCATGGCTAGGAGGAAATGGTCTTTTACTTGTCCACATCTGAGGGACCGAGGGCTGGCTATTGTGCTTAGACGGGGTTGATAAGGGTGTCCCCGGCAAACTGCCGGTCTGTGAGGAAGATGCAGGCGGACATGTTAGGTTGCCTTGATCCAAAGGTGGTGCTATCGATGTCGGACAGCGCTCAACACCAGCTGGTGTTACCACCTCCAAAGAAAATGATGACCTGCCAATCACGCTGGCTGTTGCGGGTAAAGAGGTGGCAGGTCTGCGCCCCAAAACAGGTGTGACTGCTGTCCCCCCAGTCACAGAGGATGAAGAGGCCGCAGATGCACAAGATATGGCAGACGGTGGTTGGCCCGGCATTGTAGCACACTGAGCTTCCCACTGCAACTTATGCTTCATGTCCATGTGCCGGTTCATGCATGAAGTACTCAAACTATGTAATTTTTGGCCTCTACTTACCTTTTGCTGACAAATGTTACAGATAACACGAGTTGGGTCATCTTTATCGATCTGAAAAAATGCCCAGGCTATGCAAGGCTTAGCACCCATGCGACCTGAAGAGCCACCACGACTTGTGGTGAGAGGCAGAGTTGTGTTTGAGGATGCAGTTGTTGACGTGCTTCCAGTACTACGTCTCTGTCCAGGAAGGCGCAACCTGACCTCGTCGTCACTAGCATCTTCCTCCACCTCCTCTGCTGACCTCATCTCTTGGCTGACTGTGGGTTGACAGTAAGTGGGATCTCCAACCTCATCATCATCACCCTGTGCGTTATCACACCCGTCGTCCTCAGAGCCAACCTGTTCCTGCCCTGACAAAAAACTAAAGTTGTCGCTCCAATCAGATATTTGAGTCTCATCATCGTCTTCCTCATTGTCTCCACCAACAGGAGTTACAGTTTGGGAATGAGGGTCTACATTATGGTCAGAACCTTCTGCGTCTGGTCCTGGATCCGACTCATAAAGATTCTGGGCACCAGTGCAGATCATTTCCTCGTCTGGATTCACAGAAGCGCTGGAGTCGACCTCTGATTCCCAGGCTATAGTATGAGTAAACAGCTCTGCAGACTCAACCATCTGTACTACCTCATACTCAGACGGGCAGCTGGAGATTTGGGAGCTGTGAGGAAGCAAGTGCGATTGGGGTGACACCTTTGAGGACTGGAGTATTTGTGATGTTGAAGTTGATGTGGAGGAGAGCCCACTTAAAGGAGCACTTGATATCCGTTGAAGCACCTGCTGTTTTTGTGCCTCATCTGGAATTTGTAGCGATTGGCGTGGCTGTAAGAAAGGGATCTTATCACATTGTCCGCTAAAAGAAGTAGACATTTTAGTTTGGCTGGAAGATGGTCTTTCTTCTGCAGATGTTACTGTTGCTTTAACACCTACCCCACGGACACAACCTTTTTTCCCCTTCCCAACACGCCTATTCCCCTTTCCACCAGCAGCAGGCCTTTTTCCACTCATTTTGGTGGTTAACTAATTCACAACTCTGGAGTTGTTTGCACAAAAAAACAATGGATGGGAACCGAGCAGAGCTGAGTGGCCAAACTGTGGTATTAGGCCAAAACTATTGGCTGGGTTAGATGCAGAAAAAAATTATATTCAATTTGCAACCTGATGGAGGTCACAATAGATGGACTAATAGAACAAGTCCAACACACAGCTAGAAGCCCAAATATTTTTTCAGAGGTAGATGCAGAAAAAAATTGTATTCAGTTTGCAACCTGATGGAGGTCAGTATAGATGGACTAAAAGAACAAGTCCTACACACAGCTAGAAGCCCAAATATTTTTTCAGAGGTAGATGCAGAAAAAAAATATATTCAGTTTGCAACCTGATGGAGGTCAGTATAGATGGACTAATAGAGAAAGTCCCACACACTGCTAGAAGGCCAAATATTTTTTCAGAGCTAGATGCAGATATAAATTATTTTTAATTTGCAACCTGATGGAGGTCAGTATAGATGGACTAATAGAGAAAGTCCCACACACTGCTAGAAGGCCAAATATTTTTTCAGAGCTAGATGCAGAAAAAAATTATATTCAGTTTGCAACCTGATGGAGGTCAGTATAGATGGACTAATAGAACAAGTCCAACACACAGCTAGAAGGCCAAATATTTTTTCAGAGGTAGATGCAGATAAAAATTATTTTTAATTTGCAGCCTGATGAAGGTCAGTATAGATGGACTAATAGAGAAAGTCCCACACACTGCTAGAAGGCCAAATATTTTTTCAGAGCTAGATGCAGACAAAAAATTATTTTGAATTTGCAACCTGATGGAGGTCAGTATAGATGGACTAATAGAGAAAGTCCCACACACTGCTAGAAGGCCAAATATTTTTTCAGAGCTAGATGCAGACAAAAAATTATTTTTAATTTGCAACCTGATGGAGGTCAGTATAGATGGACTAATATAGAAAGTCCCACACACTGCTAGAAGGCCAAATATTTTTTCAGAGCTAGATGCAGATAAAAATTATTTTTAATTTGCAACCTGATGGAGGTCAGTATAGATGGACTAATAGAGAAAGTCCCACACACTGCTAGAAGGCCAAATATTTTTTCAGTGCTAGATGCAGAAAAAAATTATATTCAGTTTGCAACCTGATGGAGGTCAGTATAGATGGACTAATAGAACAAGTCCCACACACAGCTAGAAGCCCAAATATTTTTTCAGAGGTAGATGCAGAAAAAAATTATATTCAGTTTGCAACCTGATGGAGGTCTGTATAGATGGATTAATAGAACAAGTCCCACACACAGCTAGAAGCCCAATATTTTTTCAGAGGTAGATGCAGAAAAAAATTATATTCAGTTTGCAACCTGATGGAGGTCAGTATAGATGGACTAATAGAGAAAGTCCCACACACTGCTAGAAGGCCAAATATTTTTTCAGAGCTAGATGAAGACAAAAAATTATTTTTAATTTGCAACCTGATGGAGGTCAGTATAGATGGACTAATAGAGAAAGTCCCACACACTGCTAGAAGGTCAAATATTTTTTCAGAGCTAGATGCAGATATAAATTATTTTTAATTTGCAACCTGATGGAGGTCAGTATAGATGGACTAATAGAGAAAGTCCCACACACTGCTAGAAGGCCAAATATTTTTTCAGAGCTAGATGCAGAAAAAAATTATATTCAGTTTGCAGCCTGATGGAGGTCAGTATAGATGGACTAATAGAGAAAGTCCCACACACTGCTAGAGGGCCAAATATTTTTTCAGAGCTAGATGCAGACAAAAAATTATTTTGAATTTGCAACCTGATGGAGGTCAGTATAGATGGACTAATAGAGAAAGTCCCACACACTGCTAGAAGGCCAAATATTTTTTCAGAGCTAGATGCAGACAAAAAAGTATTTTTAATTTGCAACCTGATGGAGGTCAGTATAGATGGACTAATAGAGAAAGTCCCACACACTGCTAGAAGGCCAAATATTTTTTCAGAGCTAGATGCAGATAAAAATTATTTTTAATTTGCAACCTGATGGAGGTCAGTATAGATGGACTAATAGAGAAAGTCCCACACACTGCTAGAAGGCCAAATATTTTTTCAGAGCTAGATGCAGATATAAATTATTTTTAATTTGCAACCTGATGGAGGTCAGTATAGATGGAGTAATAGAGAAAGTCCCACACACTGCTAGAAGGCCAAATATTTTTTCAGAGCTAGATGCAGAAAAAAATTGTATTCAGTTTGCAGCCTGATGGAGGTCAGTATAGATGGACTAATAGAGAAAGTCCCACACACTGCTAGAAGGCCAGATATTTTTTCAGAGCTAGATGCAGACAAAAAATTATTTTGAATTTGCAACCTGAGGGTGGTCAGTAAGATGGACTAATAGAGAAAGTCCCACACACTGCTAGAAGGCCAAATATTTTTTCAGAGCTAGATGCAGAAAAAAATTATATTCAGTTTGCAACCTGATGGAGGTCAGTATAGATGGACTAATAGAACAAGTCCCACACACAGCTAGAAGCCCAAATATTTTTTCAGAGCTAGATGCAGATAAAAATTATTTTTAATTTGCAACCTGATGGAGGTCAGTATAGATGGACTAATAGAGAAAGTCCCACACACTGCTAGAAGGCCAAATATTTTTTCAGAGCTAGATGCAGAAAAAAATTATATTCAGTTTGCAACCTGATGGAGGTCAGTATAGATGGACTAATAGAACAAGTCCCACACACAGCTAGAAGCCCAAATATTTTTTCAGAGGTAGATGCAGATAAAAATTATTTTTAATTTGCAACCTGATGGAGGTCAGTATAGATGGACTAATAGAGAAAGTCCCACACACTGCTAGAAGGCCAAATATTTTTTCAGAGCTAGATGCAGACAAAAAATTATTTTGAACTTGCAGCGTGATGGAGGTCAGTATAGATGGACTAATAGAACAAGTCCCACACACTGCTAGAAGGCCACATATTTTTTCAGAGCTAGATGCAGAAAAAAATTATATTCAGTTTGCAACCTGATGGAGGTCAGTATAGATGGACTAATAGAACAAGTCCCACACACTGCTAGAAGCCCAAATATTTTTTCAGAGCTAGATGCAGAAAAAAATTATATTCAGTTTGCAACCTGATGGAGGTCAGTATAGATGGACTAATAGAACAAGTCCCACACACTGCTAGAAGCCCAAATATTTTTTCAGAGCTAGATGCAGAAAAAAATTATATTCAATTTGCAACCTGATGGAGGTCAGTATAGATGGACTAATAGAATGATGCTATGCCCAAAAGATTTTACTTCACTAGGTGCAGTAAAAAAATTGGTATTCTATACACAGGTGGTATATCTTGCAACACAGATAGGCTACTCCACTGACTAACACACTCTGCAATAGGCCAAAAAGGATTAGCTTTGCTAGATTCAGCCAAATGCTGTGAAAAAAACTTGCACAGCACTGGCACAGACCTGCCTGGCAAAAACTGATAGGAACTGATGTAACCTAGTCCTGAAAAGGACTGCAATTACAATTAGTCTTTACTCCTACAATCTATCTATTTAAGAGCACAGACCTGCCTGATAAAAGTCGTAGGAAATGCTGTAACCTAGTCCTTAAAAGGACTGCAATCACAACTATTCCCTACTCCAAAGCTATCTGTAGATTTGTGCGAAAATTGGCTTGAAATTAACAAGGTATAGCGCACACAGCAACAGAGGTGCCGTCTAACACGCAGCTGCAGCAGTGAGAAAATGGTGGCGACGGGGAAAATGGCTTGGTCTTATAGGGCAAGGACATGTGACATACACTGCCAATGACACATGCCCTTGCTTGTGTGAAAAAAAGCACTTCGCTCCGTGTGTGCGCTGTTGATAGGCTGACAGATTGCACCTCCCCACTGTAAATGCGGGAAAGAGAAAAAAAAATCGAGATCTTCATTATTCCTGCAGAGATCCATCCCCTGCCCCTCCCCCCACCCCGCTGTACACTCAAACTGCGTATTAACATTAATTTTCATCATTACTGAGAAAAAATCCAGTTATGATTTTGGTGCACGAACAGTTATCGAACATAACCTCAAACAGCCGAATTTTTCTCAAATCGTTCGTGTTCGCCGAACGGCTCGAACACCGCCCAAAACAGCTCGAATTTGAGATTGGCGAACAGTTCGAGTCGAACAACGCTCATCTCTAGTCTTCATAACAACATGTTCCCATTAGAAAGGATTGGTTCTGCTATACAGTTATTGCGTATGCAGTGAGTAAAACCGCTGTCTAAATTTGGGAAATACTCCAATACCAATTTGAAGACACATAGAGGTGGGCCTCAGTAACAAAATGTTCCCATTAGAAAGGGGTAGTTCTGCTTTACAGTTATTGCGTATTCAGTGAGTACAATTTTTGCCTAAATTTGGGAAAAACCCCAATACCAATTTAAAGACACATAGAGGAGGGCCTCCGTAACATGTTCCCATTAGAAAGGAGTAGTTCTGTTATACACTTATTGCGTATGTAGTGAGTACAACGGCTGCCTAAATTTGGGAAATACCTCAATACCAATTTGAAGACACATAGAGGTTGGCCTCCATAACTACATGTTCCCATTAGAAAAGAGTGTTTCTGCTATACAGTTATAGGGTATGCAGTGAGTACAACGGCTGCCTAAATTTGGGAAAAACCCCAATGCCAATTTGAAGACACGTGAAGGTGGGCCTCCGTAACAACATGTTCCCATTAAAAAGGAGCGGTTCTGCAATACAGTTATTGCGTATGCAGTGAGATAAATGGCTGCCTAAATTTGGGAAATACTCCAATACCAATTTGTTGACATATAGAGGTGGGCCTCCATAACAACATGTTCCCATTATAAAGGAGCGTGTCTCCCATACGGTTCTTACGTATGCAGAGACTGCAACGCCTGCCAAAAATTTGGACACACTCCAATGCCCCTTGGAAGAGACGTAGAGGAGGGACTTATAAAAAAAAATGTTCCCATTATTAGAAAGTGGGTCTCCCATACTGTTATTGCCTATGCAGTGAATGCAAGGGCTGCAAAAAATTTGGAGGCACTCCAATGCTCCTTGCAAGAGATGTAGAGGAGGGACTTATAAAAAAAATTGTTCCCATTATTAGAAAGTGGGTCTCCCACACTGTTAATGCCTATGCAGTGAATGCAAGGGCTGCCAAAAATTTGGAGGCACTCCAATGGCCCTTGAAAGAGACATAGATAAGGTGATCTGGTAGATATGGTGGTGATATGATGGTGGAGAAAGAGGATGAGGAGAAGGAGGAGGAGAACAGCAAATAGACAAAATCAGGAAGCATATACCTATGCCTGAGTGTGAAGACAGAGGTGCATGGGAATAGACCTCACAAAAAAAAAACACTGGATTTGAGTTTATGTTATGCTGCTATTATTCGTTGGTGTTGAGAAATCTGGCCCAATCCAGCCCTTATTCACTTTGATATGTACTTATCAGTTATAATTCTCCCGCGACACTAAAAACCCCCTCTGACAAAATGCAAGCGGCAGGGCAGGCCAAGACCTCCAAGGCATTGAGAGTCAGTTCATGCCATGTATCCAGCTTGGATACCCAATAATTATAAGGCACAGAGGAATCATGGAGGACGCTGGTATGGTCGGCAAGGTACTCCTTCAGCATTTTCATAAAATTATCCCTCCTTGTGAGATTACCCCATGCATCAGGGCCTGTGCGATGGGAGGGTCTGAGAAAACTGTCCCAGAACCTTGACAGTGTTCCCCTGCCTCTGCTGGATCGTATTCGTGTCTTTCTCGTCTGTACTCCTTGATTGTCCAAGGAAGTGCAACCACTGCCGCCAATGTTTTCAGATAGGATTTTTTTTTAATAATTCTTCAACAAGAGCCTTCTGTTACTGCCCCATTTTAGTAGACCTGTCTGCCATGGGAATAAGAGATAGAAAGTTCTCCTTGTAGGGTGGGTCTAGAAGTGTCACCAACCAATGATGACTGACACCCAAAATTTGGAGAACGTGAGGGTTACGGGAAAGGCAGCGTAACATAAACTCAGCCATGTGTGCCAGACTGCTAACAGGCAAGACTTCTGTGTCCTCACCAAGAGAACAACTGACCATGGTCTCCTCCTCAACCTCCTCCTCCTCCTCAATCTCCTCAGGCCATCCACACTGAACAGGCAGTATGACAGTTGTGAGGGTAGTACCATCTATAACACAGGAAATTGGCTCCTAATCTTCCTCCTCCTCTTCCTCCTTGTCACCCAATCCATGTTGGGATGAGATTGGGCTGGGTGGAATCACCCTGTATAGTTCCTTGAGCAGCGATCGTTTCAGAAGACAGAGAAGCGGGATGGTGATGCTAATTATGGTGCCATCGCCCCTCACCATCTTGGTGGAGTTCTCAAAGTTTTGAGTACTTTGACAAGCAGATCTGGGTAGGTTTTGAAAAACCACTGAACCACGAGGTTAAGCACATGGGCCAGGCATGGTACTTGTGTGAGCCCGCCTCGCTTCAGACCCGCCACCAGGTTCCGGTCATTGTCACACACGACCATGCCTGGCTGTAGGTGCAATGGTGACAGCCACAGATCTTCCTGCTCTTTCAGAGCTGTCCACAACTCTTCAGCAGTGTGGGTTTGTCACCTAAGCATATTAGCTTCAGCACAGCCTGTTGCTGCTTGGCCGAGGCAGTACTGTAGTGCTTCTAGCTTGTTACTGATGTGATAATTTCAGAGATGGAGGCAGAAGAGGAGGAGTACGTGCAAGAACTGTAGAATGTGGTTCAACCCTGATTGGCCCAGGGCCTGCAATCCTCGGCATCGGGAGGACGTTTTCTGTCTGAAGGTCTGACTGAATCTAGTCAGTCTAGTCTAGTCTAGTGAACGGAGCCTCTCAGCCTGTCAGGGTTGTGGGTGAATGTGGTGCCACGTCAGTGTCTGTGTGGACCTCCTCTTCTCACTCTCTGCTGCCTTCCTGTACCTGTGTGGGCAGGGGGCATCTGAGCAGAACTGTACCAATCCGACCTTAAGCGTCCTTGAGGGGGGTGCAGAATGTCACGTAGGGGCAGAAGGCAAGTCCGTACCACGTGCTCTGTCTGACATAATTGTGACGTCAGGTGGGTGGCAGGGTGTGGATCCATCACAAGTGGTGGCAATAGCGAGATTCTTCAGGGTCTCCCTGCTGTCATTCCTTCACAACAAGTAACAATGTTTTGAACGATTGACTTTCAGGCTCTATATCTCATCATCCACTACTGCTTCGAACATGAGACTACCATCATTTTATAGACATTCATCTTGACTATCTCATACATAAATTTGTCTTTCAACAATTTAGCATATGATTAGTTATGCAGATGCTTGACATGCTACTGCATTATTACTATTTTGCTCCTGATAGGGGAAACATCTTTTTCTTCCTGTATACTACAAAATACAACCTGTTCTCATATTCCCTAATAGCTCAGTGTGTTATTAGGTAGATTCCCAATCAAAAGTTAACTGGTTTGAATCGAGGAGCAACAATAAAGATTTCTAATGAAAAGAGAAACAGCATCATCCAGCTCATCGATAGCCATCTCTCGGCCAAGAAAATTGCCAAACTGCATCATGGGAGTGCCATGACAGAAGAATACAAAATGAAGTCTATCCATCCATTCAAAAAGCCAAGAGGTAGAAGTCCAAGCAAAATATAGGAGTCAGCAAGTCGGCTCAGCATAAGGTCTATCAGTTGTAGTGCTACAAACACAGCAATGGATGTGGCTCGTATGCTTCATAATAGTGAGATCACAGACATCCATGAAAGCACCTGGTGATGCAGGTTACACAAGTCTGGAGTGGTGGTTAGAAAAAAAAAGGTGAAGAAGCCTCAACTTCAACATTATCATAAAAAGCATCAGCTTGAGTTTGCAAAAAAGTACGAAAAGTGTACAGTGGTAGATTGGAGTAATGAGATAAAAGTCAATAGATAAGGCTCTGATGGGTGCAAATGGGTCTCAAAGAAACAAGGGAAAAAGGGGCTAGCGAATCAAGCAATTGAAGGAACTGTCAAGTTCAGTGGAGGAAGCCTGATGATATGGGATTTTTTCACAGCCAAAGGCATTAGATACTTGACCAGGATGTGTGGTGTTCGCGATACTGAGCTATATGTCAGTATGCTACAAGAAGAGTTATTTCATACACTCAAGTACTATGGGTATGAAAAGAATGACATAGTGTTCCAGTAGTACAATGACCAGAAGCATATGTCAAGATTCGCAAAGAAATGGTTCAATGACCATGAAGAAAAGTGCTGGATTGGCTCCCACAGTCCCCAGACCTCAACCCAATCGAACATTTGTGGATACAGTTGAAGAAAAAACGGTATACATACCCAAATGAGTCGACCAGTATGCACCAACTTTAGGAATGTGTAGAAGAGACCTGGGATCAGATTTTGAGAGCATGATTGAGAACATTCCCAGAAGGATTCAGGCAGTGTTGATTTACAAAATACTAACAAAATATTACAAATTTTAATTTCAATTTTTAGGAGCAAAAGAGTAACAATGCAGTGGCATGACAAGAATCTGCATAACTAGTCATATACTAAATAGTTGCAAGTCAAATTTATGTATGAGATAGCCAAGATGAATGTCTATAAAATGATGGTAGTCTCATGTTCAAAGCAGTAGGGGATGGTGAGAAATGGAGTCTGAAAGTCAAAAGTTCAAAACATTGTTACCATTTTGCTCATCAGTTTACACTAGCACTGGGGTCCTGGATTCAAATCCCACAAAGGGCAACATCGGCAAAGAATTTGTTTGTTCTACCCATGTTTGCACGGGTTTCCACTGGGTGCTCCAGTTTCCTGCCACACCCCAAAGACATCCTGAGAATTTACATTGTGAGCCCAAATGAAGGCAATGATGATAATGTCTGTAAAGCATTGTGGAATATGATCATGCTATAAAAGTGAATAACTATGATATATTATAAAGTTTCTTATCTTTATTTGTACTGTTGATTTATGAAAAAATGTGTAGTTAGTGTCAGGGCTAAATATACACAACACATTTAGCGGGCACCGCTCAATGATTAGCTAAAAAAAAATTGTGTTTGTTTTTTTTGTTTTTAACATAGGGGTGCTACAGTAAACCCACGCTGGGAATCAATTGGTATACAGAAGAGAAAAGGTCATAGGGCAAACAAAGACCATGAACTCCCAAATGTAATGCAAAATATCAAAAAGTTTTATTAATAATACATCAACAACACACAAACAACCAAGTTTTTTTAAAAACGCTTAAAACACAACCTGTGTAGAAAATATTCAGATACAAGAGGTATGGGAAAATAACCCAGCAATGCAGAAAACCTCTAAACTTTGTAGGTACTGTGAAAAGTCAAGTATTTATTGAGTCCAGATAGAAAACAATACCTTAGGTCACTGATCACTGGATCAATATATTAATAAACAATCAATATTTGCGGTAAAAAACGTGACCTTGGCAGATGAAAGCATTATATATAGGATCAATGCATATAGTTACCTACCTACAAAGTGAGTGGACCCAACGCATATCGCTGCTCACCAGCAGCTTCGTCAGGGGTAATGAGGTAGTGTGTTGCTCATGTTTAAATACCCAGGATCAAAGGAGCATGTGACCATTGTCAGGTGTAATGAATGAAAGGGAAAAGGCAGACATTTGCAGTCCTGGTACAGGTATACGTACCAGGACACAAACCGCGCAGTATAGATAAACCGCCATAGAGGCAGCAGCGGTGTGAATAAACCGCCATAGAAATAGCAGCCAGAAGTGCCATGCATTCCGCCGTGTATCGTGGTGGAACGCAAACGGAAATGACGTGCTACCGTCACTTCTAGTCTCCTTGTGTCTGGAGCGCCTGCGTTCCACATGCTAGCCGCAGCAGAACGCAAGCCAAGCGGCATGATACGCAGCACCGCGGTTCAGTATAATGGAGAAGAAAAAGAAAAGGAAAAGAGATTTGTTGTCCCCCACCCTCAATTCATCATTTACTGTCTCCCATACCCAGTCTTAATACATCATTTACTCTCCTCACCCTCAATTCAATATCATTTTCTGTCCCCTATCCCCCAGTCTCAATTCATAATCATTTGCTCTCCCTCACCCTCAATTCATCATGATTTTTTGTCCACTATCCACCAGTCTCAATTTATCATCATTTTCTTCCCCTCACCCTCAATTCATCATCATTTGCTCTCCTCCACCCTCAATTCATTATCATTTGCTGTACTCCACCCTCAATTCATCATTATTTGCTCCCCCACCCCCTACCCTCAAGCAAGTCATCATTTGCTGTCCCCTGCCCCCCCACCCTCAATTCAACATTTGCTGTCCACAACCCCCAATTATTATTTGCACTCCCCCAACTGAATACATAATCATTCACTGTCCCACACCCTCAATTCATCATCATTTGCTCCCCCCAAGCCCATTTAATTCATTTTATAAAAATAAAAGCCTTTCATACTTACCTCTCATAGGATCTCCTGCAGGTGCAGAACCACTTGTATCCTGGTGAGTGGAGCGCATACACGATGACATCATGGAAGAGGCAGAGATACTCCCTTGGAGCTGCATGGCTGTTCCGTGGAGGTCCAGGAAGGATCCCCACACAGGCACACAATGCTTTATTATATCCTGGATATAAACCGGGTCTGGGCCACCCCTCTTTACTTCTGCTCACCAGGCCCCATACAACAGTAAGGGCAGTAATGCCCTGATGGAGGCCCTAGTTACTGTTTAAAGAAAATATAGCAGTATTAGGGATTGTTTTTTGCGTGACGAGTTATACTTTTGAACCTCACCATTGATTTTACCATATAATGCACTGGAAAATGGGAAAAAAATTCCAAGTGAAGGGAAATTACAATTCCACAATTGTTTTTTTTTTACTTACCATGTTAACTAAATGCTAAAACTAACCTGCCATTATGATTCTCCAGGTCATTTCGAATACACAGATACCAAACATGTATAGGTTCTTTTTTATTTAAGTAGTGAAAAAAAATCTGAAATTTGTAAGAAAAAAAAATGGCGGTATTTTCCCAGACTTGTAGTGTTTCCATTTTTCAGGATCTGGGGGTGGGTGAGGGCTTATTTTTTGCACCCTGAGCATTTTTATTGATAACATTTTGAGGTGGATACATTGTTTTGATCGTATCAGAGACTGAGAGCTGATGCTTTTAGTCTGGGAGGGGACCAATATCAATGGCCCCTTCCTAGCCTATTAACATCAGCCCGCATCTGTCTGCCTAGAATTTGCTAGTTATTAATTATAGATGAGACCCTAGATCCGTTTTTTGGAGGTCCTCCATTTTAATAATCAGTAAAGGCTAAGCTGTGAACTGATATTAATAGCCTGAGAAGCTCCTTGAGTATTACCCTCTTCCCAGTTATTAAAATTTTGAGGGACCTCACGCCATTTTTTTCATTTATTTATTTATTTATTAAATACATATATACTATATCTAACTCACATATTTCTATCTATCTATCTATCTATCTATGTATTGAAGAATATATACTTTGAAAACTATCTATAAATGACATAAAGAATTACTCTTCATAAAAGCTAATGTTAAAATTGCATTGCATACAGATTGCAAATGCATGTCATTCGGATTGCATACGGATGCTAGGTGAGGAAAATCACATTGTACTCGTATAACACTCGCATGTCACTTGCATTACACTTGTCCGACTTTTCAGGAACAACATCGGACCGATTTTTTTTAACGCTGATGGGTATGAGCCTTTACAGTGCGAATCAGTTCAGAATTTTTGTGATTCTCTATGACCAAGTTTAGCAAAGCGGCGGCCTGTAAGCAGCCATTTTGCTGAAATGTAGTAAGAAAAATGAAAAATAAAACCCCTCACCTCACCACTTACCTGTCCCCCTGCTGTCTGGACCTCCTCACACATCTTATGCTACGATCCTCACTCGCTACTAGTGTTGAGCCACCCCCGTAGTGTTCGAGTTCGGTTCGGTTCGTTGAACACCCTTGTGTTCGCCGAACTGTTCGTCGAACTGTTCGTCGAACACCTTCTAACACCGTTAAAACCAATGGCAGGCAAACAAAAACACATAGAAACACATAGAAAACACCTTCAAAGGTGTCCAAAAGCGGACAAACTGCTCAGAAGACATAACTAACACATGGAAAAATGACAAGTACATATAGTCATGCGAAAAGAAAAGAGGTGGAGGAGTAAAAGGAGGGGGAGACACAGATATAGGCATGTCATGCCCTTCTAAAATCCAAAAAGTGAGAAGCCGACACGGCCAGTCCGTTCCTGCCCGTGCCACCTCCGTGTCGCCGGGTTTGTGCCAGAGCCGCGGTGGACCCTGACGGCCAGCCCCCCTCTCCGAATACTGGTGCCTGTCCGCTGGTGGGTCGAGCCCCCCCGCGGTGGGGGGGAGTAACATCTGCAGAAGAAAGACCATCTTCCAGCCAAACTAACATGTCGACTTCTTTTCGTGGACAATGTGATACGATCCCTTTGTTACGGACACGCCCATTGCTACAAATTCCAGATGAGGCACAAAAACAGCAGGTGCTTCAGCGGATATCAAGTGCTCCTTCAAGTGGGCTCTCCTCCACCTGAATTTCAACATCACAAATACTCCAGTCCTCAGAGGTGTCACCCCAATCACACTTGCTTCCTCACAGCTCCCAAGTCTCCAGCTGCCCGTCTGAGTATGGGGTAACACAGATGGTTGAGTCTGCAGAGCTGTTTAATCATACTATAACCGCGGAAACGGAGGTCTGCTCCAGAGCGTCTGTTAATCCAGATGAGGAAATGATCTTCACTGATGCCCAGAATCTTTATAAGTCGGATCCAGGACCAGATGAAGAAGGTTCTGAGCATAATGTAGACCCTCGTTCCCAAACTGTAACTCCTGTTGGTGGAGACAATGATGAAGACGATGATGAGACTCAAATACCTGATTGGAGCGACAACTTGACTTTTCGGTCAGGGCAGGAAGAGGTTGGCTCTGAGGACGACGGGTGTGATAACACACAGGGTGATGATGACAAGGTTGGAGATCCCACTTACTGTCAACCCACAGTCAGCCAGTCGATGAGGTCACCCGGGCCTTTGCCTGGCCTTGGGGATGTTGCGGTGGTCGGCTCCCTGGCCCATACCCTGGGGTCACTCTTTAAAAGGGTGGATAATTGTTAATTTTATAAGAGTTCGTGACGCCACCTGTGGTATCTGGTGAGAAGCACCAGCGCTGCAGCAGTCCACAGAGGCCCGTGATAAGGCAGCTCGATGGTATAGCTCCCCAGAGGTGGAGCTAGGTCTCAGGGCAGCGTATACAGGGGGAATGCAGGACAGGCGAGACCCAGCTGGGTCAGAGCAAGAACGGGAATGGACACGGTAGTCACTTCAGTACCTTTTACTGGAGGAAATTCAGGCACATCCCGGAGCACTGTAGGGTGAAGGGTGCATATCAGGATCCTCCCCAATGAGCGGGTGTAGGGCCTCCTATTTCTTGCCTCTGCGTAGTAAGTTTCTGACCTGCCTGGAGCTAGGCCTAACTTTGTCTCTGTCCTGCGCTGGCTGACCTTGTGGTAGGGCCTTCTCTTGGAGTTCACGCTACCAGTATGCGGGGCCTAAGCGTTTCCTGGCTCTGTTACGTATCAGCACCTTAGCGATCCTGGGACTTGTAGTTCTCCAGGGATTCCGGTTATGCCTTACTGGGTCATAGAGATCCCGGTAAGATCGGATCCGGAGTCCGGTAAATGCTTCGGGGTGAGCTGGTTAAGCTCCTCTGCCCCTTATGTACTAACTCGCCACTCGCCTTTGGCCTACTCGGGCCCTCACTAGGCTATACACACTAACGGCAGCTTGCCGCGCTTCACCGATCTTATGGCGCCGGCACACCTTAAGCTCTATCTGGGCTCCCTGAAACTAGCTAGCAGGAGACTCGTGCTCCACTGCTGAACTATTAACTGAGTTCTCTAGACTAGACTGAGCTCCACTGCAGACTGACCTCTCTTAGGCTTCTCTACTGCAGGAACTCTTCAGAGGAACTGAACTGCCTAGCTCCACCTTCCCTATTTATATCCCTAACGGGCTCCCTCTGCTGGTCTGAGGTGGAAGGTGGAGATGTGTGAATGTTTATGGGGGCCTCTTGTGGAGGATTTCATCAATACACTCTTCTAGGATCTGTGATACCAAGCGCAGCTGGGCGTCACAGATGCTATTGACGACGAGGTAAGGTTGAGCCTTCCTGGACAGAGACGGAGTACTGGAAGCACGTCAACAACTGCATCCTCAACCACAACTCTGCCTCTGACCACAAGTCGTAGTGGCTCTTCTGGTCGCATGGGCTCTAAGCCTTGCATAGCCTGGGCATTTATTTAGATCGATAAGGATGACCCAAGTCGTGTTATCTGTAATATTTGTCACCAAAAGCTAAGTAGAAGCCAAAAAAAACATAGTTTGAGTACTTCATGCATGTACCGTCACATGGATATGAAGCATAAGTTGCAGTGGGAAGCTCACTGTGCTACAATGCGGCCTAGCAGGCTGGGCCAACCACCGTCTGCCCTATCTTGTGCATCCGTGGCCTCTACATCCTCTGTGACTGGGGGGACAGCAGTCACACATGTTTTTTGATGCAGACCTGCCACCTCTTTACCTGCAACAGCCAGTGTGATTGGCAGGTCGTCAGTTCATTGGGAAGTGGAAACACCTGCTGGTGTTGAGCGTTCTCTGACATCGAGAGCACCACCTTTGGATCAAGGCAACCTAACATGTCCGCCTGCATCTTCCTCACAGACCGGCAGTTTGCCGGGGACACCCTACTCAACCCCGACAAAGCACAACAGCCAGCCCTCGGTCCCTCAGATGTGGAAAAGTAAAAGTCCATTTCCTCCTAGCCATGAGAAAGCTAAGAGGTTGAATTTCACCATCTGCAAGCTGTTGGCTACAGAAATGCTGCCTTTCCACCTGGAGAACACAGTGGATTTTCGAGACCTTTTGTCCGACGCAGTGCCCCAGTACCAGATGCCCAGTCGGCACTACTTCTCAAAGAAAGGTGTGCCTGCGCTCCACCAGCAGGTCACACACAACATCACCGCTTCTTTGAGAAACTCTGTGTGTGACAGGGTGCATTTCACCACAGACACTTGGACGAGTAGGCATGGACAGGGGCGTTACATGTTGCTGACTGGGCACTGGGTAACTATGGTGACAGCAGGACAAGGGGCTGCTGTCCAAGTCTTACCGTCCCCACGAGTTTTGCATCAATCCTCTTTATCTCGAAGTTCCTCCACTGCTTCTGCCTCCTCAACCTCCTCTCGGTCCTCCACCTGCACCCAAAGCCTGTCTGGTAATGCCACCTGCTTTCTGACTGCGCAGAAGGAATCCTGCACACCTCCTTACTATGCTGGCAGCAGGGCTCAACGGCATCAGTGTTTACTTTGAAATGTCTGGGAAATGTGAGTCACACAGCTGAGGACTTGTGGTCAGCTCTGGAGACCCAGTTTCATGAATGGTTGTCTCCACTGGACCTGCAACCAGGGAAGGCCGTGTGCGACAATGCTTCAAACCTGGGTGCGGCCCTTCGCCGGGGCAATGTCACACACGTGCCTTGTATGGCTCACGTGTTGAACCTGGTTGTCAATAAATTTTTAGCCCACTATCCCGGACTAGATGGCCTTCTGCAGAGGGCACGGTCGCTGTGTGCTCACTTCCGCCGTTCGCATCCCGCAGCTCAACGACTTACATCTCTACAGAAGTCGTTGGGCCTGCCAGTTCACCGGCTGAAATGCGATGTGCCGACACGGTGGAATTCAACTCTGCACATGTTGCAGCGACTGTGGCAGCACCGACAAGCCCTGGTGCAATACGTTCTGACGTATAGCCTGGGCCAACGAGATATAGAGGTGGGGCAAATCACGCTGCAGGAGTGGTCTCAGATCAGGGACCTATGAAGTTGACGCGCCCCCTTGGCCGTGCGGTACCCTGAGCCGGGATGGTAGACGCTGGGGGTTGTAGTCACTGTGGCGGTGACCCGGTCCGTGACCCAGGGCGGTCAATCCAACGGTAATTTGTATACATGGATTTTATAATGTCCGACTACGCCACCTGTGGAGTGCGGCCAAAGGGGCCGCCGCTGCGGAACAGTCCTCTGAAGCTGGTGGTTTTGCAGCAATGGTATTTTTACTCACCACAGGAAGAGTGTAGCTTCAGGGAAGTGTGGGTGGATGATGGTGGTTGTAGTGCAGGGAGTCAGTAATGAACACAGAGTCCGTGTGATGCAGTCCCAAGATCTTTACTCACAGTTGTTGCAGTCCAGATTACAGGTACCAGAGCAATCTCACCCGTCGTGCTGTGCGTACTCAGTGAGGGGCTCAGTCCACCCCCAGATAGCTCCGGAGTACTTAGCAGGACCCCCTTTCTCTGGCCTTCTCCCTGCACCTCACACACAGTGACACTTCTATCCGGTATCCTCGGGCCTTGGCGGGCGACTTGTGTTCCGTCCCCTGGGTCCTATGTGGCTACCTTCTTAGTGAGACTGGGGTGGACTTTTGCCTGCAGCACATGAAATGTTGCAGCCTCCGGTTTCTAGTTGAGCCTTGCTGTTTCTCCTCTAGTTGAGGGACCGGTTCCCCTTATCTGGCCTGACCCCTCTACCTCCTGGTAGCAGCGAGAGTACGGGTGGTCTTCTGCACGGCCCGTAGCCCTAGAGTCCCTTCGGTTCCTGGAGCCTTCCTGCTCCCACTCCTCTCTTCTCTCCTTCAGTCCTGGGCCTCCCAGGTTAGGCCCGCCTCCGGAGCAGAGCTCATGCCGAGCCTCTGCTCCTGTCACTTTTCCTCCTCTGACTGGCTTGCTCTTTCTAAGATGGCTTCCTATTTACACTCTCCCTGTCATGTGCTCCCCTAAGCTGCTCCCCTAAGCACCCACTACATAGGACCCTCCCACCAGCTAGGGACCTGGGACTGTGCTCTCCCTTAGGAGCAATCTCGCCCTACCCCCACTGCGGGTATGTGTTGTATGCAGGTGTTAGGGTCCCGAGCCATACGCCTTCCTTACCTGAGGGTGAGATACCACACCTCTGGGTGAGATGCAGTAACTCTGTGGCGACTGAACCCTCTGGGGTGCCACACACCCTTCTGCACAGTTTTGAAAAGGCGACGAAGATGTTTAGTGCTGACGACGATGCCATTATCAGCATGACTATTCCAGTGATTTACATGCTGGAGCACACATTAAACAGAATTCAGAGTCAGGTGGTGGGACAAGAGGAGGTGGAGGAAGTAGAGGGGGAGTCGTATGCGGAAGGTATAACATCTCCAAGGTCCAGACGGTTGGCAGCACCAAGGCGGCAAGCATGGGAGGGTGGGAGAGAGGGATTAACCAGGGCGCATGGTAGCAGCCAAACTGTTGAGGAAGGTGCAGGAGCCGAGGAAGAAGTGGAGGATGAACTGGCGATGGGCATGGAAGACTCATCAGATGAGGGAGACCTTGATCACATTTCTGTTGTGCGAGGTTGGGGGTGAGAGGGCAGAGGAAGGAAGCATGATTCTTACCTCGCTACCAACACAACAAGAACTTGGTCCCCCTGGATGCGCAAGACACATGAGTGCCTTCTTGCTGCACTACCAGCAACATGACCCTCAGATTGCAGAATTCGAAGTAATCCCGACTACTGGGTTGCCACACTCTTAGATTCCCGGTACAAAAGTAAATTTGCTGAATAAATTCCTGCCATAAAAGGGGATTGACGCATGATGGAGTATCTGCAGACGCTGTTGCAGAATCTTACATGTGTTTTTCCACAAAACACCAGTCGTGCACGAAGTGAATCTCACAGTTCTAACTTGCCAACCGTGGGACTGTCGGGTCTTCATCACTCAAACCGTAACAGTAACACAGTATCTGCTGGTAACAGCAATTTTGTGGAAGCTAGTTAGATGCAGATGCAGATAAAAATTATTTTTAATTTGCAACCTGATGGAGGTCAGTATAGATGGACTAATAGAACAAGTCCCACACACAGCTAGAAGCCCAAATATTTTTTCAGAGGTAGATGCAGAAAAAAATTATATTCAGTTTGCAACCTGATGGAGTTCAGTATAGATGGACTAATAGAACAAGTCGCACACACTGCTAGAAGCCCAAATATTTTTTCAGAGCTAGATGCAGAAAAAAATTATATTCAGTTTGCAACCTGATGGAGGTCAGTATAGATGGACTAATAGAACAAGTCCCACACACAGCTAGAAGGCCAAATATTTTTTCAGAGCTAGATGCAGAAAAAAATTATATTCAATTTGCAACCTTATGGAGGTCAGTATAGATGGACTAATAGAATGATGCTATGCCCAAAAGGTTTTACTTCACTAGGTGCAGTAAAAAAATTGGTATTCTATACACAGGTGGTATATCTTGCAACACAGATAGGCTACTCCACTGACTAACACACTCTGCAATAGGCCAAAAAGGATTAGCTTTGCTAGATTTAGCCAAATGCTGTGAAAAAAACTTGCACAGCACTGGCACAGACCTGCCTGGCAGAAACTGATAGGAACTGATGTAACTTAGTCCTGAAAAGGCACAATTAGTCTTTACTCCCACAACCTATCTATTTAAGAGCACAGACCTGCCTGATAAAAGTCGTAGGAAATGCTGTAACCTAGTCCTTAAAAGGACTGCAATCACAACTATTCCCTACTCCCAAGCTATCTGTAGATTTGTGTGAAAATTGGCTTGAAATTAACAAGGTATAGCGCACACAGCAACAGCGGTGCCGTCTAACACGCAGCTGCAGCAGTGAGAAAATGGTGGCGACGGGGAAAATGGCTGGGTCTTATAGGGCAAGGACATGTGACATACACTGCCAATGACATATGCCCTTGCTTGTGTGAAAAAAAGCACTTCGCTCCGTGTGTGCGCTGCTGATAGGCTGACAGATTGCACCTCCCCACTGTAAATGCGGGAAAGAGAAAAAAAAAATGGAGATCTTCATTATTCCTGCAGAGATCCATCCCCTGCCCCTCCCCCCGCCCCGCTGTACTCTTCAACTGCGTATTAACATTAATTTTCATCATTACTGAGAAAAAATCCAGTTATGATTTTGGTGCACGAACAGTTATCGAACATAACCTCGAACAGCCGAATTTTTTTCAAATCGTTCGTGTTCGCCGAACTGCTCGAACACCGCCCAAAACAGCTTGAATTTGAGATTGGCGAACAGTTCGAGTCGAACAACGCTCATCTCTACTCGCTACTGACCTTTTGGCGCAGAGTAAATCTCAGACATCGTGATGGCGAATATGAGTTCATGATACGCGTCACCGGTTGTATAGTCAAAGTCTCTGCTGACACTAATTGTTACATCAAGATGCACTTTCTGATGTCACAGCGTGCGCCATGACATCATGCCATAATGATGTCTTTATCCTTTCAGTGGCAGGATTCAAATGGTGAGTGAAAATTGCTAAAGAAGATGCAAGAGGCGGCACAGCGCACCAGACAGCAATCTGCAGCAGCAGGATAGGTAAGCATTAGGTGGGCATTTATTTATTTTATTTTTCTTCACTCCATCGCTCATCTCTAATTTTTATATGTGGCCACCAATGCAAGACTCTTTAGTGTGCAATGTTGAAGAGAGAGAGTGCAGTGCTAATGCTTATTCATATGTGAATATTTTCCATGTGCAAGAAAAATGGACCTATTTTTCTGATCAGAGTTTGATCAGAGTCCGATCAGAGTGTGGTCCGATTGTCATCAGTTTTCCTCATTTTCATACGTGGAGAAAAAAAAAGAAAAGTTTCTCCACCTTCCGCTGACAGTCTGTGAAAATCTATTTTTTTTCATGGACCCATAGACTTGTATTGCTGATTTTGATCTGACCATCGCTTCGAAATCAGACATGTATCAGTTTTTTTAAATGAGCCACCTGGTCTGAAGAAAAAATTGGACACGTGAACAGCCCCATAGACTATCGAAGGTAAAAGTACTCTCCATGAAAACCACAGATAAGGCTAAGTGCCCACGAAGCAGAAATGCTCTGGATTTTTTCTGCATCTCCCTGGCAGGAAAAACGCATGCAGATTTTACATGCGTTTTTCCTGCCAGGTAGAAGCGTTTGTGAAGCGTTTTTGCATGCATTTCCGCATGCGGGTTGTAAAGGGCTTTTCCAAGCGATTTTTAGCATCACTTGGAAAAGTGCTTGACAACTTGGTCACACTATATAAATCCATGCAACCGGCTTGGATTTATATAGTGTGACCAAGTTACAATGCTGCAAATGCAGCATCAATAGTAAAAAAAAGAATAAAATGATGAAAAATAAAAAAAACATTATACTCACCTTCCGATGGCCCCTGGTCTCTTACTCTGGAGTCTTCGATGGCTCGCGGTGGTGGAAAAGGATCTTCCATGACGTCATTTAGTAATGTGACAGGTCACGCAACCGCTGACGCCGGCGGTCGCGTGACCTGTCACATTACTAAATGACGTTATGGAAGGTCCTTTTATACCACCGCGAGCCGCCGAAGACACCAGACGCACGTACAGGAGACCGAGGGCCATCAGAAGGTAAGTATAATGTTTTTTTTTATTTTATTTCTTTTTTAACTACTGGTACTATGGTACCCGGGTCTGGAGGAGAGTCTCCTCTTCTCCTGACCCGGGTACCATCAGCGCATTGAATTGCTTAATATCCGCATGTGTACATGTAGTCATACGGATATGCAAGTCAATGGCGGCAATTACGCCGCATTTCCACAAAATAAATGGACGTGCTGCGGATTTTTCTGCATTGATAATCCACAGTGGAAATTTCCGCAGCATGTGCACAGCGCACGCTGATTATCATTGGGGACCATTGCAGACTTTCTGCCAAGCGTTCTTTAAGCATTTCCGCAACGGAATTGCCGCTGCAAGAACACTTAAAAAACGCATAGTGGTCACTCAACCTAACACTCGTATGGGAAAACTGATTTCTGAATGAGCCCTAAGTTGATCCTGAACGAGTGACTTTTCTTCTTCACTCCAAACCTCCAAGCAAGCAAAAATAGGTGGAGCAGTGGTAAGTTGAGGCTCCTGAAGCATTTTGCATGCTCCTGACACCAATTCAACTCCATTATACAGATGGAAGGTGGCAATAGATGGGTCTGACACAAAAGCAGAAATACCTATCTGCTTCTGCTAGAACACTGCAGAATATTGTCATTTTCATCATCAACCATTTACATTATTAAACAAACTTCCAATTTTTATGGGAGTAAATATATTATCCAATATATTACTTTATACTGCCTATTCACTATTTATTACCAACACCAGATTATTTTTTTACTTTGCATTATATGTTTTATCACTTCAGTCTATTTTACCTTATTTCCTATTTTTCACATAAGATCAATAGGTTTTATGTGCAGATTTGCTCTCATTCAAATGTTCATATGTCTTAATGTAATCAAAAAAATAATCTTATGAGCCGAACACAAAAGGTTTCCATGGGAACATTATAACATATTATTCCAATTTCATGCGGTGCTGAGAGTATAAGGATGTAAAAAAAGTACAAAAACAATAGTAGGCATATGTATGGCACTTTTATTTGACTCTTTCGCATGCTGTGTACTACTACATTTTATTCCATTGTCAAAAAAAATTGTATGTTTATAGCATAGAGATCTGATTGACTATGGACCATAGATCAATGCTGCCAAAATTAAAGAATAAAGAATAAACTCCTTCATAAAGTCTCCTCGACTTACTTCTGGCTGATACATTTTTTTGCAACCATTAAGGACATTTTTCATTCTACAGGAGAATAGTTCTGACTAGTGTTGAGCGAGCATGCTCGACACTGCTCGGTACTCGCCCAAGCATCACGCTACTCGGGATGTTCGGCGAGCACCAAGCATTTCCGGGTTACTCGGGCGGGAGCTCGGGTCTCCGCCCTGCATGTTTGGCGCTCTTTACAGAGCCAATGAACATGCAGGGATTGCCAGCCAGTCACTGTAATGCCGCAGCCATGTTGTTTGTGGGCATTACAGTGATTGGCTGGCCGCACAGCGTCACCTCGAGTATTTAAAACCGGGCGCTGCCATCTTGGATTCAGTCGCAGACAGTGTAGGGACAGCGCTGCTGAGCTAGGGAGAGATTTATCCTGCGAAATAGTTAGTGTAGGGTCTGTAAAGGCTGCCAGATCAAACAAACAGTCCTTCTCAGGACTAATATCCATCCCAGATATCAGGCAGGCAGGCTGTATAGGAGACGCAGTGGTTAAACCTGCAAACGCTGAATTACAGTCCTGTGTGCTCCTGTTTCTGAAATTGCTGGACTTAGCTCCAGGTCTCGGGGTCCAGTAAAAATCCTTTTTTTTCATCCAAATCCTCTTTTTTTTTTCCTCCTTCACACTGTACAAATACCCGTCTTTTTAACCTATTGGTGTGTCCCCCCCCAAAAAAAAGTGTGTCTCCAATTTTTCAGACACAAATATATCTGTTAAAAAGAGTCTGGTATAGGCCACAGAAACAGAAGTGTGGTTTTGCAGTTCCACGGGTCAAATGTCTGTAGTAAAAAATCTCTATAATCCTGTTTTTGCGCATTTTTTGCCTTAAAACAAAACCAGTAGTGTCTCCTGACTGTTCTGACACAAAAATATATCTGTTGAAAATAGTCTGTTGTAGGCCCGACAAATCCCAGTGTGGTTTTGCAGTTCCACGGGTCAAATCTCTGTAGTATCCAGTTTTGGGCCTTTTGTATCTAAAAAAAACAGTTTGAGTGTGTCGCTCACTGTTCCGCTGCAAATCTATATATTTTAAAAAGTCTGGTATACTCCAGTAAATTAAAACTGTGGTTTTGCTGTTCCACTGTAAAAAATCTCTATAATCCTGTTTTTGCACATTTTTTCCCTTAAAAAAAACAGTAGTGTCTCCTGACTGTTCTGACACAAAAATATATCTGTTGAAAATAGTCTGTTGTAGGCCCGACAAATCCCAGTGTGGTTTTGCAGTTCCATGGGTCAAATCTCTGTAGTATCCAGTTTTGGGCCTTTTCTAAAAAAAGCAGTTTGAGTGTGTCGCTCACTGTTCAGCCGCAAATATATATATTTAAAATTTTATGGTATACCCTAGTAAACAATAACTGTGGTTTTGCCATTCCACGGTAAAAAATCTCTATTATTCAGGTTTTGGTATTTTTTCCATAAAGAAAAACAGTAATAGTTTCTCCCTGATTGTTCTGATTGTTTAAAAGAGTCGGGTGTAGGCCAGAGAAATAGAACTGTGGTTTTCCTCTTCCACGGTTCTAAACTACTTTTTCTTACCCTTTTTCCATTGATAGTCCGAGTGTAAGCTATTTTACTTCCTTTACAATGGGCAAGGCGCGTGGCAAGGGACGTGGAAGTGGATGTTCTGGTGATGGTGCATGCAGAGGACGGGGCCGTGGCCAAGGTGAAAATGTGCCACAACCAACAGCCACATTTTCTCGCTCCCACTTCTTGACCGAATTACTAGGGAAGCACAAAACTACACCAGTATTGCGAACTGATCAGTGTGAACAGGTTATTAATTGGATAGCAGATAATACTTCCAGTTACCTGAGCACCACCACCTCCGGTCTGTCTTCAACACGGTCAAATCTTTGTCGCCGTGAGTCTCGACCGCATACTCCTCCTCACCCTGATGCTCCTTCCTCCCACCATGCCGAGTGTCATCAGACAGCAACTGATCCCACACTTGGACACTCTGAAGAACTGTTCACTGGTCCATTTCCAGATTTGTGCCCCTCGCCTGCTCCGCTTGAAGTGGTGGAAGAGGAGATGCCATGTAGATATGCCCAAATATTTGAACAGCCACGGCCACAGGAAGTCGACGCTGGCAATTTGTCACAAGAGGTGGACGATGATGAGACACAATTGCCAGGAAGAGAGGAGGAGGATCGTGGTGCGCAAGTGGAAGTGGAGGAGGTGGTGGATGATCTAGTAACTGACCCAACGTGGCAGGAGGACATGCAGAGCGAGGCCAGCAGCACACAGGGGGAAGGAGGCAGAGTACCCCAACAGGCAGGAAGAAGCAGTATGGTGGCCGTAGGCAGAAGGTGGGCAACCGTTCCCCGTAACACCAACACGAGAACGTTGCCAGTAAAAGCGTTAGGTCTTCCAGAGTCTGGAATTTTTTTAAAGACTCTGCTGATAACCCCAATAAGGCCATTTGTACCACCTGCCATGCCAGCATCAGCAGGGGTGACAAAACTACCAGCCTGACCACCACCAGCATGATCAGGCACATGGCAGCAAAGCACCCGACTTTGTTTGGCGAACCCCAGGGTCCACGACCTGTGTCAGCGGGTGTCACCACTGCTACTTCCGCTGTTGTGCATGCAATAGAACCCCCTGATGTGTGTGCAAGGCAATCGCCTGTCCATACTGCATGTAAAGATGCCCCCTCCTCTCAGTCTTCACTTGTTATGGCAGTTTCTCAAGAAGCAGCATCAACGTCCACGTCCACGTCCCACCACAGAGTTCAATTGTCCATATCCCAGACCTTTGAATGAAAGCGGAAATTCGCAGCTAACGCCCCACAGGCCACAGTCCAAAAGTCGAACATTTCACGACTACTTGCGTTGGAAATGCTGTCTTTTAGGCTGGTGGAGACGGAATCGTTCCGCAACCTTATGGCAGTGGCCGTCCCTCGGTACTCGGTCCCCAGCCGACACTATTTTGCCCGGTGTGCCATCCCCGCACTACACAAGCACGTGTCCCAAAACATCTGCCGTGCCCTCAACAACGCAGTAACTGGGAGAGTCCACCTGACAACGGACACGTGGACAAGTGCTTGTGGCCAGGGACGGTACATCTCCCTGACGGCACACTGGGTAAACATAGTGGAAGCCGGGACCCAGTCGGACCTTGGGACGGAACACATCCTCCCCACACCGAGGATTGCGGGCTCTATGTCAGAGTTGCCCCCTCAGTGTACAGCTCCTGCGCATCATCCTCCTCCTCCTCCTCATGTTCAGCCTCCATCTCAGATCTCACCACATCAGTTACAAGCTGGAAGCACTGCAGTACTGGCTACGCCAAGCGGCAACAGGCTATGCTGAAATTCATAAGCTTAGGTGAGAAACCTCACACTGCTTGTGAGTTGTGGACAGCTGTGAAAGAGCAGGCAGATCTGTGGCTGAGACCGCTGAACCTACATCCAGGCATGGTCGTGTGTGACAATGGCCGTATCCTGGTGGCGGCTCTGAGGCGAGGCGAGATCACACACGTACCATGCCTGGCTCATGTGCTTAACCTCGTGGTGCAGCGGTTTCTTAAATCGTACCCCGAGTTGCCAGATCTGCTCGTGAAAGTACGCCACCTGTCAGCTCATTTTCGCAAGTCGGCTACAGCTTCCGCCGCCCTTGCTGTGTTGCAGCAGCGTTTGCAGCTTCCGGCACACCGACTGGTGTGTGATGTCCCCACACGTTGGAACTCTACCCTCCACATGTTGCTAAGGATTTGTGAGCAAAAGAGGGCAGTTGTGGAGCACCAGCTGCAAGAAGGCCATCGATATTCAGGTCAGACTCCACACATAAGACCTCAGGAGTGGACCTGGATATCTGACATATTTACCATCCTGACTAACTTTGACGAGGCCACCAAGATGGTGAGTGGCGATGACGCCATCATTAGTGTCAGCATTCCACTTGTCTGTCTTGTGCAACGCACTCTGCAGAGAATTAAAGAGGAGGCATTGCAGCCAGAGTATGATGAGATGGATCAAGAAGCCATAGCGGTCGATTACACACAGCCCAGCCTCATCTCATCCCAACGTGCATTGGGGGACAATGAGGGAGAGGAGGAGGAGGAGGAGGAAGAACAGGAGCTGGTATCATGCACTGTAGACGATAGTACCTCTACAACTGTCATACCGTCGGTTCAGTGTGGGTGGCCTGAGGACAGGGGGGAGGAGGAGGAGGAGGAAAGCATGGTCAGTCGTCATCTTGGTGAGGACATGGAAATCTTGCCTGTTACCAGTCTGGCACGCATGGCTGACTTTATGTTACGCTGCCTTAACCGTGACCCTCTCGTTGTCAAAATGTTGGGTGACAGTCATTACTGGTTGGTGACACTTGTAGACCCCGGCTACAAGGAGAGCTTTCACCCTCTTATTCCTGAGGTGGAGAGGTCTACAAAAATGGAGCAGTACCAGAAGGCCCTTGCTGCAGAACTGTTAAAAAAATTCCCATCTGAACACGCTAGCGGCAGAGGTCACAGTTCGTGTTGTCCAACCAAGGCGTACATGCGAGAGAGACACAACTACAATCCAGCAGAGGCAGGGGAACACTGTCAACATTCTGGGACAGTTTTCTCAGACCCTCCCTTCGGACAGACCCTGAGGTGTGGGGTACTTTCACAAGGAGTGGAAAGTTTCAAAAGATGGTGAGGGAGTACCTTGCCGACTGTACCAGCATCCTCCGTGATTCCTCTGTGCCTTTTAATTATTGAGTGTCCAAGTTGGACACTTGGAATGAACTCTCTCTGTACGCCTTGGAGGTCCTGGCCTGCCCTGCCGCTAGCGTGTTATCGCAGCTTGTTTTTAGTGCCGCTGGGGGAATTATAACTGATAAGCGCACTTGCCTGTCAACTGACAATGCTGACAAGCTGACCCTTATCAAAAAGAACAAGGGCTGAATTGGGCCAGACTTCTCATCACCACCAAATTACAGCAGAGTAACATAAAGTCAAATCCACTGTGTTATTTTGGGAGGTGTATTCTCATGCACCGCTTCACACACACACATGGGTATACGCTTCCTCATTTCGGCTGTTTTATGCTCTTCTCCTTATCCTCAGCCTCCACCACCACTATACCACCAGGGTGACCGTGGTCCGTGTTGCCATTATTGAATGTTCCTCCATCCTGTTTTTTGTCAGCTTTTGCTTGGAAGGCATAAGCAAAGACTGTTGGAGACCCACTCCCCAATAATGGGAATAATATTTTTAAGATGCTGTACTGTATGGCTCTTCCAAGGGGCATTAAAAGCATCTTGTTATACCACTCTGACCTCCACGTCTCTTCTGAGGGGCATTAAAAGCGTCTTGTTATACTACTCTGACCTCCACGTCTCTTCTGAGGGGCATTAAAACCGTCTTGCTATACCACTCTGACCTCCACGTCTCTTCTGAGGGGCATTAAAAGCGTCTTGCTATACCACTCTGACCTCCACGTCTCTTCTGAGGGGCATTAAAAGCCTCTTGTTAAGCTACTGGGACCTCCATCATTCTTTCAAGGGGCATTAAAAGCGTCTTGTTATACCACTCTGACCTCCACGTCTCTTCTGAGGGGCATAAAAAGCGTCTTGTTATACCACTCTGACCTCCATGTCTCTTCTGAGGGGCATTAAAAGCGTCTTGTTATACCACTCTGACCTCCACGTCTCTTCTGATGGGCATTAAAAGCATCTTGTTAAGCTACTGGGACCTCCCATCATTCTTTCAAGCGGCATTAAAAGCATCTTGTTATACCACTCTGACCTCCACGTCTCTTCTGAGGGGCATTAAAAGCGTCTTGTTAAGCTACTGGGACCTCCATCATTCTTTCAAGGGGCATTAAAAGCGTCTTGTTATACCACTCTGACCTCCACGTCTCTTCTGAGGGGCATTAAAAGCATCTTGCTATACCACTCTGACCTCCACGTTTCTTCTGAGGGGCATTAAAAGCATTTTGCTATACCACTCTGACCTCCACGTCTCTTCTGAGGGGCATTAAAAGCATCTTGTTAAGCTACTGGGACCTCCACGACTCTTCGAACGGGCAATGCATTTCCTCCTAATTTTTTGAAGCTTTTGCTTGGAAGGCATAAGCAAATACTATGGGAGACCCACTCCCAATAATGGGACTTATGTTTGTAATATGCTGTACTGCATGGCTCTTGTAAGAGGCATTGCAATTTGCTCCGTCCTAATTTTTGGAAGCTTTTGCTTGGAAGGCATAAGCAAATACTATGGGAGACCCACTCCCCAATAATGGGAATAATGTTTTTAAGGTGAGGTACTGTATGGCTCTTGCAAGGGGCATTAAAACCGTCTTGTTAAGCTACTGTGACCTCCACGTCTCTTCAAAGGGGCATTAAAAGTGTCTTCTTAAGCCACTCTGAACACCACAGCTCTTCCAAAGGGCATTAAAATGTTGTTTTTATTTACCTTACCTCTAATCTACACGACTCTTCCGATGGGCGTTGCATTTCCTCCTAATTTTAGTCAGCTTTTGCTTTTCAATGCAAAGGTAAAAACTAAGGGAGACACACTCCCCAATAATGGGTAGAAGGTTTTTAGTACGCTGTAATCCACGTCTGTTTCAAGGGGCATTGCAGTTCCACATAATTTTTGGAAAGCCTTCCATTCACTGCTTAGGCCAACAATGCCCAGGAGACCCAGTTGCTATAAATGGAAAAAAAGGTTTAGTTAAGGCCCTCTGACCTCCATGTCATTTCCAAGGGGCATTGGAGTGCCTCTAAATTTTTGGTAGGCATTGCACTCACTGGATGCCCTATAACTGTGTAGCCGAACTGCTCCTTTTGGTACAGAAACATATCCTACAATACATATGTGGTTGACTGGCCTGAAATTGATGTGAATGGTCCCTGATCCTCCTGCTCTTTCTCCTTTGCCACTACCTCATCCATCATTTATTACCTGAAGCTTTGATCTAACGGGAGTCATAGAATTTGAATAGTAGCAGGAAAACATCCAGCAATCCTCGGAGGAGGTAGGATATGCGCCAAAATGCTGACCACCTTAGGCCTAGCCGCTACTGCATACATGCGCATGCATTCCTTGAAAACAAAGCAGATGCTAATTTCTATCATCCTCATCATGCTCCTCACCTTGGCACTCTCAACTCCCCTGATGGAGAAGCCAGGGTCCATCGGAGGAGTCGGGTTCTCTGGTGGGCTCGTCCAATGCTGCCCTAAAGCAGGCCAGTCTAAGAAAAGCGTGTGGGGATGTTCCGCGGAGAAATCGGGGCTGCTGGGGACCGTTTATGGACACCCGGCCGCCCCCTGGCGACTAGGGACCGTGTGTGGACACCCGGCCGCCCCCTGGTGGCTGGGGACCGAGTGTGGACACCCGGCCGCCGGGCGGCTGGAGACTGAGTATGGATAAAAGGGCCACCGACGCAGCCATGACATGGTGGCCGGCGTCTGCCTCCACATGCCTAAAAGGCCCAATTTAAAGCGCAAGCAAGCTAACAGTATGGTATTGCAGCCTGGGGGTGGGTGGGTGGCAAGTTGCACACTTACGCTTGCTTTCCAAGAAAACAAAGCAGATGCTAACTTCTATTATCATCATGCTCCTCACCTTGGCACAAGCAACTCCCCTGATGGAGAAGCCAGGGCCCACCGGAGGAGTCTGGTTGTCTGGTGGGCTCGTCCAATGCTTCCCTAAAGCAGGCCAGTCTAAGAAAAGTCTGTGTGGATGTTCCGTGGAGAAATTGGGGCGGCTGGGGACCGTTTATGGACACCCGGCTGCCCCCAGGCGGCTGGAGACCGTGTGTGGACACCCGGCCGCGGGGCGGCTGGGGACCGAGCGTGGACACCCGGTCGCTGGGTGGCTGGGGACTGAGTATGGATACCTCGCTGCCGAAGCAGCCATGAGGTAGTGGCCAGCTTCGGCCTCCTCAAAACTAAAAGGCCCCATTTCAAGTGCAAGCAAGCAGTATGGTATTGCAGCCTGGGGGTGGTTGGGTGGTTGGCTGCATATTTGCGCTTGTATTGCAAGGAATGGGGGAGGTACAATTGAACACTGCCCTGGGACAAGGACTTGCACGGGGTTAGTTGCAAGTCTGCATCTTCTGATGCGGCAAGGATCACTTCTGATGGCCACACTTTTAGGCAGTGACCTGGGAGTCAGAGATGCTTCCAGGGGTCTTCCCCATGCTGTCCCCATGTCTTTTCAGCACTGTATGCATGTGTCACACAGCACATGGCCAAATAAGGTTGTAAAATGTTAAAACGACATTTCCCGGTGAATGCATTTGTCACAGTTGAAAGCAATACAAAAGTGCAAAAATGCATAAAAAATGCTACTTGTGAACATAGCCCAAGGTGTGGAGGAGTATTTTTGTTTTTGGTTATTTATTTTACCTTAGTTTTTACCCTGGAAAAGAAATTCCTTCACATATTTTGAACGTTTTATTATGAGCCTGTAAAAGTGGCTTAATACCTCTGAACACGTTGTTGACAAGAGTGACCTGGGGGTCACAAATGATTCCTGGGGTGATCCCCATGCTGTCCCCATGTCATTTGAGCACTGTCACTATCGTTTTGGGCACTTGTTAGGCTTTTAAAAGACTGCCGGGGGTGCCGCCGCAAAAATGCTTGGGTCTCCCATAGAGTAACATTGGACTCGTTGCTATGGTCGAGCACCCGAGTATCACGGCGAGCTCGGCCCGAGCTTCGAGCACCCGAGCATTTTAGTGCTCCCTCAACACTAGTTCTGACCAAACCCTGAACAATAAATTCAGCAGACTCAAATTGAACTCAACCACGTACATATGTATTAAACTTCCCTACTATCGCTCAATGACAGATGCTGAAGAAAATGAAGATTGATTATGTTTGATTTTCACATATGCAATCTTTATGTTCTGATGAGAGAGAACTCCCCATTGAAATAAACATGGATGATGTGCAGGAATTTTATAGAGTTGATTCTCAGGACAGTGAACTGATCAGGCCATGACGGCGTAGTGTGTTACTAACGGTAATATTTTAGAACGTGGTCCCAGCCCTCTTAGGCTATGTGCTCACGATGCAAAAATGCTCTGGATTTTTCCTGAGCGTTTCTGCATCTCCCCTGGCAGAAAAAACACATGCGGATTGTACATGCGTTTTTCCTGCCAGGGACATGCGGATGTGAAGCGTTTTTCACATGCATTTCCGCATGCGGGTTGACAATCGCTTTCCAAGCGATTTTAGCATCACTTGTAAAATGCTTGTCAACTTGGTCACACTATATTAATCCATGCAACCGGCATGGATTTATATAGTGTGACCTTAAAGAATGTTTAAAAATAAAAAAATAAATCTATACTTACCTTCCGATTGCCCCCGGAGTCTTGCTTCGCTCCGTCCTGGCTGCCGGCAGATCGCGGTACACTGAAGGACCTATCGACGTCAGCATCGCGTAACCCGTCACATGACTATGACGTCAGCGCAGGTCCTTCAGTCCACCGCGATCTGCCGGCATGGGAGGACGAGCGCAGCGGGGGCCGTCAGAAGGTAAATATAACATTTATTTTTTATTTTATTCTTTTTTTCACAGGTTCTATGGTAACCGGGTCCGGAGTAGAGTCTCCGCACATTGGAACGCATGGAATGTGCATCTACATATACAGTGATGCGGAATCCATGCATTCCAATGCAAGTCAATGGCAGCGAAAACGCAGCGCTTCCGCAAAATAATTGGTAGTGCTGCATTTTTTTCCGCAATGATAATCCGCAGCGGAAATTTCCGCAGCATGTGCACAGCACATGCGGATTATCATTGGGGAACATGGCAGACCTTCTACCATGCGTTTTTTTAAGCATTTCTGCAGCGTTTTTGCCGCTGCAGAAACGCTTAAAAAATGCATCGTGGGCACACAGCCTTAAGGTTATTGACCAGGTTCTCCCGTGTAGTCCTGGGCTGATTCCTGACTTTTCTCAGAATTATTCTTACCCCACGGGGTGAGATCTTGCATGGAGCCCCATGGATATGTGGCACCCCAGGGGTCTGGTTTTCCACAGTAATGTAATGTTATGTCTGAGAGCAGGTGGGAGGTCCTTTGGTCAGGGATCCTGTGCATGCCACACCTCCTGCCCAGTCTTGGGAGGGGAAGAACTTCCCCTGTATAAACCCGGGGCTGAGGCAGGGTGAGTCAGACAAGTGGAGTAGAGACAAGAAGCAGCATAGGAAACAGCAGAGTTACAAGGAGTCAGGGGCTGGCAGCCGCAGAGCTCGCCCTGACTAAGAAGACTTCTTTCCGGACCCGGAGTCCGAGGCTGTGGGGACTAACTCCTACCCAGCAGCAGAATCCGTCAGGCAGGGGATTTCAGGTCCTCTGGCCCAGAAGCCCGAAGGCACGGTCACACGCGTGGGACCAGCACCGCCATCGTGGAGCGGAAGCCATTAGAAGGCCCCGAGTCACCGGCCATACGGGTGAGCACCACACGGTACACTCAGGGACGTGGGCTACTTACATCAGCTTCTAGCAAGGTAGCCAGAAGAGTACAGTCAGTTTGGGAGGCCTACAACTACGCCTGGCCAGGGGAGATCCCATCTGCTCAAGGACTGACCAGGCCCCGTTCGCTAGCAAGTACTCCGGGAGGGTCTATCATTGTCACCAGTAAAGACCCTGAACTACACCGTACCGTCTCTGAGTGGTTCCTGCTACCCCCATCATCCACGTCGGCTGCCCTGAGACCATACCCCTCCCGTTGGGGGTTATACTATCACGCTGCATAATCCTACCATCGGCCTCAGCGGTCTGCCCCGCAGCAGCAGCTCCCTGGCTGCACTCAACGGGTGGCGTAGTCATCAACTATTTACTACTAGTAGACTGCCGTCCAGTTTGACTCCCTGGGCACGGACCGGGTCACCGCCACGAGACTACAACCCTCCACGGATCCGGCTCCGGGTAAGCTCCCGCGTGCGCACCGCAGCGCGACACAGGCCCAGGGGCGCGTCAACTTTGGCGTAGTCGGCAGGATTTCGTGCCCGCAACCACCGGGTACTGCGTGCCTGAAAAGCAAAGACTGTTCAAACTTACCAGTGGTGAAGATTCCCGCTATCCGTGGAGGTTTCCCGCCATCCGGCGCCATCTTCTACCTTCTTCCCGCCATCCGCAAAGTTTTCCCGCCATCCGGCGCCATCTTCGACCTTCTTCCCGCCATCCGTGGAGTTTTCCCGCCATTGGACGCCATCTTGAGGACGCCGCGCGGGAAGAAGAGGGGCGTGGACTCCGAAAGCGCGCGAGAACTGAAGCCCCGCCTCACGTCCGGACGTTGCGTAAGGTCCTGGAAGGAGCCCAGCAGACGCCGACGTCACAGGAGCGCGACGGAAGGTCCTCAACCCTGACGATCCACTGCGGAGCCGCGGCCTACGGAAGAGGATCATCGCAAGGTAGGCCACGGTCCACTAGGGGGGAGGAAGATGTCGGATACGGAGGAGAGCTTCACTGCCTCAACCCCCGCCAGCGCTACCGCTGCTGCAGTTATGCCCTTCACCATGCCCTATATCCCGGGAGCAGCTTGGCTACCCCAGTACTCAGGGGAGTCACATACCCTGCATGACTTTAGAGAAAAGCTGGATAGCCTCTTCCAGGTGTACCCCCTCACAGAAGAGCAAAAAGTGAGCATCCTGGTGGCCCAACTAACAGGGGCAGCCAAAAGGGAAGTAAAATCCTGGCCACCTGGGAGGAAGACTGTCGCAGGGATACTAACCCGGCTGAAGGACACCTTTGATACCCGCACCTCAGCCGAGATTAAGCTTAGATTCTACGGGTGCAAGCAGCGAGCGCATGAGAGTATAAGGGACTATGCACTAAACCTACAAGAGGCCCTGAGGGCCATAAAGCAGACCGACCCTGATGGGGTGGGAAACGAGGACAGGCTGTTGACTGAACAATTTATAGAGGGTTTATATTGCAATGCCCACCGAACCCAGTTGCGGGCAATGGCCTTACAGGATCCCCATCTGGACTTTGCACAGTTCAAGGACAGAGCCATCCGGGTGCTCCGAGAACCGGCACCAGGTGGCGTTGTGACCCACAGACGCCCCACTACCACTTACTACCAGGAGGCGGCGCCCTTGTCAGCAGGGCCTGTGGGAGCTGATGCGCAGGCTTTGGACAATGACCCGGCTCCAGACCTACACCATCAGGTCCAAGAGCTAGCTAAGAGCGTTGCTGCGCTAACCCGAACTGTGCAGTCTTTACAGGTTTCCACCCCAGGGAAGATCCAGCTGGCATCCGGACCGGAGGACATCCCGTGGCGTCGACCAAGGAGGACCCCACCGGCCAGAGGAAGACCCAGTGACCGATACAGTGAGGACGGACGACCCATCTGCCGCCGCTGCAATCAACCCGGACATATGGCAAGGTACTGTTCTTTAAACAGGCACAACCTGGGGTAGAGGGCCAACCCCCAGGAAAAAGATCACCAGGCCCATCGAACTGGCGCGACAGATATGTGGGAGGACGTCCAGTCTTGCCTGTGGTACTGGATGGCATTCCCATGAGTGCCCTACTGGACACCGGGTCACAGGTCACCACCATCCCGTACGTGCTCTTCAAGCAGTACTGGAATGACTCGGATATTACCCGCTACCCCGACGACGACTTGAGTATCATCGCCAGCAATGGTCAGCCCGTGCCACAGATCGGATTTAAAGAGGTGACCATCAAAATTGGTAGAGTCGAACTGGCCGCACAGGGACTGATCATTGTAGATATTGATAAACATGAGAGTCACCCAAAAATAACTCTAGGAACTAATGTAATTGAAAATTGTCTTGCAGAGGTGATTTTCCTTTTACAGCAGGTTGCCAAGAATGCCAGCTCCGGCGAGCAGCGGGTGCTCCAGAAAGAGATCCGGGCACTGATGCAACGGCAACAAGTGGAACTCTCCGGCGGTGAGATTGGTAGCGTAAGAATGTGTGACCCTTTTCCTATTGCCATGCCCCCAAAAAGTGAAATGATGATTTGGTGCCGGGCAGCTATTTGTCTGAGAGGTAGAGATTACCAGGCAATGGTAGAACCAGTTTACTCAGACAGTAGGCCCACCATTTTGACAGCACGGGGGGTCGTCAATGTACGCCATGGGAGGGTGCCCGTTCGCATAATAAATATCGGGGAGAGGGAAGTGTACCTGCCCCGGTATGCCACGCTAGCCAAATTATATATCACTAATCAAAATTCTATACAATCTGTGGAACCCTTGCCTCCATCTCACCCGGAGGAAGGTAACGGCTCTAAGAAAGACATGGAGGACTGGTGTCAGCAACTACATCTGGGTACTGACTCCACTCCCTCACATCAGAAGCAAGGAGTCTATCGGGTGGTTCAAGAGTATGAGAGAGTGTTTAGTAAACACCCGTTAGACTTCGGGCGAGTCAAGGGGGTAGAACATCGCATCCCCACGGGAGATCATCCTCCCATAAAAGAGAGGTATCGACCCGTACCCCCTGCACATTACCAACACGCCAAGGGGATGCTTAGAGACATGAAGGAGGCTGGGGTAATCCGGGATAGTTGTAGCCCCTGGGCAGCCCCATTAGTTTTAGTCAAAAAGAAAGACAACACCATGAGGATGTGTGTAGATTACCGGAAAATCAACCGTATCACACACAAGGATGCGTACCCCTTACCAAGGATAGAGGAGTCATTGGCTGCTTTAAGATCTGCTAACTTCTTCTCTACCTTGGATCTCACTAGCGGGTACTGGCAGGTTCCTGTAGCAGAGGCGGACCGGGAGAAGACCGCATTCACCACCCCGATGGGACTTAGCGAGTTCACCTGCATGCCGTTCGGACTCTGCAACGCACCAGGAACCTTCCAACGCCTAATGGAGTGTTGTCTGGGCCACAGAAACTTCGAGACGGTCCTGTTGTACCTGGACGATGTCATCGTATATTCCAAGACGTATGAGGACCACCTGAAACACCTGGCGGAAGTGTTCGAGGCTCTGGCGAGTTACGGCCTAAAGGTGAAACCCTCCAAGTGTCACCTCCTGAAACCAAAGGTGCAGTACCTGGGACACGTAGTGAGCGCTGACGGAGTGGCTCCCGACCCTGATAAAATCACCGCAATTAAGGAATGGCCAAGCCCCTCCAGCGTAAAAGAAGTGTGGCAGTTCCTCGGGTTGGTAGGCTACTACCGAAGGTTTATTCCCGGTTTCACCAAAAAGGCAGCACCTATGCAGGACCTCCTGATAGGCCAGTCCCGGAAGGCCAAGAACCAGAAGCCGCCCTTCAAATGGGAAGAGCTGGAAGAAGAGTCCTTCCGCCAGCTGAAGATGGCCCTCACGGGGGACGAAATCCTGGCGTACCCGGATTATAGCCAGCCCTTTATCCTCTACACCGACGCCAGTAACATCGGGCTAGGAGCCGTACTGTCCCAGATCCAGCAGGGGAAGGAACGAGTAATCGCCTACGCCAGCCGAAAACTGCGACCCACCGAAAGGAACCCCGAGAATTACAGCTCATTTAAGTTAGAGTTCCTGGCCGTAGTATGGGCAATCACTGAGCGCTTTAAGCATTACCTCGCTTCTTCCCGGTTCACCGTGTACACGGATAACAACCCGCTGACACACCTGGACACGGCAAGACTCGGTGCCCTGGAGCAGAGGTGGATGGCCCGTCTGTCCAACTACGAGTTCACAATTAAATACCGGGCAGGACGCTCCAATACCAACGCGGACGCCCTGTCCAGGATGCCCAACCTGCCGGACGGAGGAGAAGATCCGGAGGGACTGGAAGAAGTTGAACTCCCTGCGTTCCACCGTCATGGGACTATTCAGTATTCCCACCGGGTAAGGAGTAAGCAGGCTGCTACGTTGAACCCCTTACCCCACTACAACTGGGCGGAAACGCAAGACAGCGACCCTGCCGTCCGACTGGTGAAGGAGATGCTGACTCGGCCGGAGGCTCGCCTTGAACCAGACGCTCCGGAGGAAGCCAAACAACTATGGGCAGAGAAGAGTCGACTGTTCCTTTACAAAGGGAAGTTGTGCCGCAGAATGGTTAACTCCCGGACGCATGAATTACTCTGGCAAGTAGTGGTGCCACGAAGAGACGCAGCCATGGTGATGGAGGCATACCACGACGGAGCTGGACACTTTGGGTGGAAAAAGCTGGAGTTCCTGCTGCGCGAGCGGTTCCACTGGGTAGGCATGAGGGGAACCATCGAGAAGTGGTGCAGAGATTGTGGCCCGTGCAACCTGAGAAGGAAGGACCGAGCCAGCCAGAAGACTCCCCTGCAGTCCATCGTCACCCGGCAACCGTTGGAACTGGTAGCCTTGGATCATGTAAAACTGACCCCAAGCAGAAGTGGCTACGTCTACGCGTTAACCATCGTGGATCATTACTCCCGGTTCTTGGTTGTCGTCCCCGTCAAGGACTTAACGGCTCAAACAGCAGCTAGAGCCTTCCAGCAGCACTTCTGCCGTCCACACGGGTACCCGGACCAAGTGCTGACGGACCAGGGACCTGCCTTTGAAGCGGAGGTCTTTCAGGAATTCTGCAATCTGTATGGCTGCCGGAAGATAAGGACGACACCCTACCATCCGCAGACTAATGGACTTTGTGAAAAAATGAACCAGGTGGTAATGGATCTTCTAAAAACGTTGCCCCTGGAAGAACGCAGTCTGTGGCCTGAAAAGTTGCCCGATCTGGTGGACCTATACAACCACATCCCGGTAGGTTCCACCAACTGTACCCCGGCTTACCTAATGAGGGCAAGACCTGGTAAGTTACCTGTTGACCTGGAAATGGGAGTCCTGACCCCCGAGGACACTTCACCAGAAACAGACTGGGACACAGAGAGGCAGCAGCAGTACCGGAGAGTACAGGAGAGCGTGGAGCGAAGTCTCTGTCAGGCTAGGGAAAGACAAGAGAAAACTTACAACCAGTATGCTCCCGCTGTTCCCCTGGTACCCGGAGAGCAGGTCTTCAAGAGGAAGAGACGGCTCCACAAGTTGGACGACCAGTGGGAGAAGGACCCGTACACCGTACTGCCCTCAAGCCACGAGAACCCGAAGGTCTGTACCATCAGTAAAGACGGAGGGGAAACCACAGCCATTGTATCCCGAGACCACCTGAAGAAGTGTCCCGAACAACTGAGGAACCCTGAAGAGGAACAAGAAGACCATCGACCCGTGGAAGAAAGGGAAGATATGGTTAGTACCGTGCTCGGGGACTTCCCTCAGTCTTGGACTCAAGTCAATGGTGCAGTTGTGGTACCCGTACTCACCTTCCTCCAACCATCATCCCAAGAACCTACGGAGCAACGGGTAGAGCTGGAAGAACAGCCGGTCCAGGAGGCAGAAGACTCCACACAAGCAGAACAGGAGAATCAACCCTCTGCTTATAGTGAGCCTGCCGTACCCCTAGTGAGACAAAGAGCCGGTAGACAGCTGCCCAGTTTACCCTTGACAGCTCCTACACCCTGTAGTTCAGGGCCAGACAGTCAGCTCCGTAGGTCCACTCGGGCCACTAGAGGCCAGTTACCCGCACGCTGGAGAATTTAAAGTGTATAAATTGTTTTATTTATGTTTTTCTGTGTCTTGTTGCTTGTGTATAATGTTGTGTTTCTAGTTATTTTTAGGAATCCTTGGTGGATTTACCGGGAATCCTTGTACATAGTTGGAGCGTAACCCAGGATGGACTAGAGACTGTTAAGGACTCGGGGTAGGACAGACCCCTACCTGGTTACGTCTCCCTGTGTTGGTGAAATGGACACCTTGCTCTCTTCAGAGACTGCACCCGGTTGCGGACACGCCGTAACCATCTTTATATGTTTTCTTATTGTATTATTAATGTTTTTGCCTTGTTATGTTTTTCTAAATGTGTTTAGTCCCGGAGTACTAAATTTCACTAGGGGGGAATGTGGCACCCCAGGGGTCTGGTTTTCCACAGTAATGTAATGTTATGTCTGAGAGCAGGTGGGAGGTCCTTTGGTCAGGGATCCTGTGCATGCCACACCTCCTGCCCAGTCTTGGGAGGGGAAGAACTTCCCCTGTATAAACCCGGGGCTGAGGCAGGGTGAGTCAGACAAGTGGAGTAGAGACAAGAAGCAGCATAGGAAACAGCAGAGTTACAAGGAGTCAGGGGCTGGCAGCCGCAGAGCTCGCCCTGACTAAGAAGACTTCTTTCCGGACCCGGAGTCCGAGGCTGTGGGGACTAACTCCTACCCAGCAGCAGAATCCGTCAGGCAGGGGATTTCAGGTCCTCTGGCCCAGAAGCCCGAAGGCACGGTCACACGCGTGGGACCAGCACCGCCATCGTGGAGCGGAAGCCATTAGAAGGCCCCGAGTCACCGGCCATACGGGTGAGCACCACACGGTACACTCAGGGACGTGGGCTACTTACATCAGCTTCTAGCAAGGTAGCCAGAAGAGTACAGTCAGTTTGGGAGGCCTACAACTACGCCTGGCCAGGGGAGATCCCATCTGCTCAAGGACTGACCAGGCCCCGTTCGCTAGCAAGTACTCCGGGAGGGTCTATCATTGTCACCAGTAAAGACCCTGAACTACACCGTACCGTCTCTGAGTGGTTCCTGCTACCCCCATCATCCACGTCGGCTGCCCTGAGACCATACCCCTCCCGTTGGGGGTTATACTATCACGCTGCATAATCCTACCATCGGCCTCAGCGGTCTGCCCCGCAGCAGCAGCTCCCTGGCTGCACTCAACGGGTGGCGTAGTCATCAACTATTTACTACTAGTAGACTGCCGTCCAGTTTGACTCCCTGGGCACGGACCGGGTCACCGCCACGAGACTACAACCCTCCACGGATCCGGCTCCGGGTAAGCTCCCGCGTGCGCACCGCAGCGCGACACAGGCCCAGGGGCGCGTCAGATAGCAGAGAGATAATGCTTCCAATTAGTTTGCCACCACAACCTCCCTGTCTTCCACACGATCCAGTCTCAGTAGCCGTTAATCTGGACCACATTATTATTATTACTTTAGCACCATTTATTCCATGGCACTTTACATGTGAAAAAGGGGTATACAAATACATCGCAAATACAATTACAATAATCTTGAACAAAAATGTGACAGCGACTGTTACAGCAGAGGAGAGGACCCTGCCCGCGAGGGCTCACAGTCTACAGGGGATGGGTGAGGATACAGTAAGTGAGGATAGAGCTGGTCATGCAGCTGTATAGTTGAGCGAGGGTTACTGCAGGTTCTAGGATTGTCGGAAGAGGTGGGTCTTCAGTTTCCTTTTAAAGGTTTCAATAGTAGGCGAGAGTCTGATATGTTGGGGTACAGAGTTCAAGAGTAGGGGGGATGAACGGGAGAAATCTTATATGCGATTGTGGGAAGAGGAGATAAGACAGGAGTAGAGAAGGAGATATTTTAAGGATCTGAGGTTACATGCAGGTATGTACCGGGAGACTAGGTCACAGATATATGGAGGAGTCAGGTTGTGGATGGCTTTGCATGTCATGCTTAGGGTTTTGAACTGTAGTCTCTGGGCAATGGGGAGCCATAGATTGCAATCGTATAGATTTCTGGAAGCAGTCCACAGTAAAAAAGCACCATAGAGTGTCAGGGAATCTTCCACACACTTTTCTTAGCCAGGGCTGCTTCTTGGCATGATTGGACAGGCCCACCAGAGAACTGGAGACTCCTCTGGTGGGCCCTGGCTTCTCCTTCAGGAGAGTTCATAGTGCAAACCTTGCAGGTCGTGATGATGATAGAGGCCACCATCTCCTTAGCTTGCTGCTGGTACTTTTCGATGGGAATCAGCTTGGCTCCTACCAGCCTGGAATATTTCCAGTGAACTATGGCATGATCCCATGGTATTAGCAGTGCCCCCAGTACCAGTAGCAGAGCCATCCACAATTTCCTTCTCAGGAATATTATTTAGTAGACTCAGTGGCTGCCCAAATACATTAGTTTCTCACAAAGGAGCTGAAGATACTGAGTGGCAGTAGGTGCAAGTTTCTCCAGCATGTTAGATATCAGAGGGAGAGCAGAGAGGGCAGCACAGTGGCTCAGTAGCTAGCACTGAAGCCTTGCAGCACTGGGGTCCTGGGTTCAAATCCCACCAAGGACAACATCTGCAAGTATTTTGTATGTTCTCCCTGTGATTGCATGGGTTTCCCCCTCAGTAAAAAAGCAGCCATAGAGTGTCCAGGAACCTTAACATAGACTTTTCTTAGCCAGGGCTGCTTCTCAGCAGGTTTGCATGGCCCACCAGAGAATCCTCCGGTGGGCCCTGGCTTCTTCATCAGGAGAGTTCATATAGCACAAACTTTGCAGCTGTTATGGGGCTCTTGAGTAGGGGAGAAAGGTGGGCCCTCAGAATCAAATCCTCTGGTGGACCCAATGTTTTCAGTCTGACACTGCTTCTCAGTGAGTGTTGTATTTCACCACAACCATATTCTTTAGCTCGGTGAAAGAACTGGCATAGAGGTAAACAGTATGTACTCCGGCTGTCATTTCTCCCAGGAAGTCCTCTAATGCAGCTTGTTGCATAAGCAATGACAGCCCATCCAACATCAGCTCACACTCCTCTGTGGTGCTTCGACACACAAAGTTCTTTCTTTGAGCCTTGAATTTCATGACTACAGAGTTGGGCACTGGCCTGATCTGCAATGCGGTTTGAGAAATAACATGCATAAGCAACTTCTCCAATCCACAGTAAAAAGCAGCCATAGAGTGTTTGGGAATCTTCACACAGGCTTTTCTTAGCCAGGGCTGCTTCTCGGAGAGAGGTTTATTTCACTACAGCCATATTCTTTAGGTCGGATGAAAGGACTGGCATACAGGGAAACCGTATCTTCTACGGCTGTCATTTCTCCACCAGGTTCTGGCCATTGTCACACACGACCATGCCTGGCTGTATGTTCAGCAGTGAGAGCCACAGATCTGCCTGCTGTGTTACAGCTTTCAACAACTTTGCAGCAGTGTGCGGTTTGCCACCTAAGCATTAAGCATATTAGCTTCAGCACAGCCTGCTGACTCTTGGCCAAGGCAGTGCTGTAGTGCTTCCAGCATGTGACTGAAGTGGTCATTTTGGAAATGGAGGCCGAACAGGTGGAGGAGGAGGTGCAGGAACTGAACAATGTGATTACATTGAGGTTAGATTGGCGCATCTGATTTATATACTAAAGAAAGATCCTACTGTGTATTTATTTATTTTTTTACGTCTCTTCGAATGTGTATTGGAGTGCGTCCTAACTTTTGACAACCCTTGAAATTGCTGCATATGCAATAACAGTATAGGAGACCCACTCCTTAATAATCGGAAGGACAATTCAAGTAGATTCTATATTCTAGAATATTAACTGTGTTATCTGAAATTCATTTACGGGTGAGCAATCGCAGTATGGATAGCATATTACATCGATGCAGCCAGGTATTATTACCTTATACTGCATGCTGCTGGTGCTGCTCAAAAAAAATTTAAATCTATGCTATACCCTATCGATAACATTGTTAGATGCATTTACAATAGGGACAGGTGCTGTTCAGTGTTGAGCGAGCACTAAAATGCTCGGGTGCTTGAAGCTCAGGCCGAGCTCGCCGTGATACTCGGGTGCTCGACCCGAGCAACGAGCCCAATGTTAGTCTATGGGAGACGCGAGCATTTTTGCGGCGGCACCCCCGGCAGTCTGTAGAAAGCCTAAAAAGTGCCCAAAACGATAGTGACAGTGCTCAAAAGACATGGGGACAGCATGGGAATCGCCCCAGGAAGCATTTCTGCCCCCCCCAGGTCACTGCTGTCAACAGCATGGTCAGAGGTATTAAGCCACTTTTACGGGCTCACAATAAAAAGTTCAAAAACAAAACTGAAACGGTTTTCCTGTGAAATATGTTAAGGGACTTCCTTTCCAGGGTAAAGACTTGTGTATAAGGTAAAATAAATAACCAAAAACAAAAATACTTCTCCACACCTTGGGCTATGTTCACAAGTAGCATTTTTTATGCGCTTTTGCACTTTTGTATTGCTTTCAACCGTGACAAATGCATTCACCGGGAAATGTCATTTTAACATTTTACAATCTTATCTGGCCATGTGCTGTGTGACACATGCATACAGTGCTGAAAAGACATGGGAACAGCATCTCTGACTCCCAGGTCACTGCCTAAAAGTGTGCCCATCAGAAGTGATCCTTGCCGCATCAGAAGATGCAGACTTGCAACTATCCTCGTGCAAATCCTTGTCCCAGGTCAGTGTTCAATTGTACCTTCAAATTCCTTGCAATGCAAGCGCAAGTATGCAGCCTGCCACCCACCCACCCCCAGGCTGCAATACCATACTGCTAGCTTGTTTGCACTTGAAATTGAGCCTTTTAGGCATGTGGAGGCAGAATCTGGCCACCACGTCATGGCTGCATCGGTGACCTGGTATCCATACTCAGTTCCCAGCCGCCCGACGGCCGTGTGTCCACTCTCGGTCCCCATCCGCCAGGGGGCGGCCGGGTGTCCATACTCGGTCTCCATCCGCCCCGCGGCCGGGTGTCCACACACGGTCCCCAGCGGCCTGGAGGCGGCTGGGTGTCCATAAACGGTCCCCAGCCGCCCCTATTTCTCCTGTCAACTTCCCCCCACACACTTTTCTTAGCCCGGCCTGCTTTAGGGCAGCATTGGACGAGCCCACCAGAGAACCAGACTCCTCCGGTGGGCCCTGGCTTCTCCATCAAGGGAGTTGAGAGTGCTAAGGTGAGGAGCATGATGATGATAGAAGTTAGCATCTGCTTTGTTTTCTTGGAATGCAAGCATAAGTGTGCAGCCTGCCAACCACCCACCTCCAGGCTGCAATACCATACTGCTAGCTTGCTTGGACTTCAAATTGGGCCTTTTAGGCATGTGGAGGCGGAATCTGGCCACCACATCATGGCTCCGTCGGCGGCCTGGTATCTATACTCAGTCCTCAGCTGCCCGGCGGCCGGCTGTCCACGCTCGGTCCCCAGCCGAAAGGGGGCGGCCGGGTGTCCATAAACGGTCCCCAGCTGCCCCTATTTGAAGGACAGCCTAACCACAAACACGTGGACAAGTGAATGTGGCCAGGGATGGTCCATCTCACGCCTTCACACTGGGTTAATATTGTGGAAGCCGGGACACAGTTGGACACTGGGATGCAACATGTCCTCCAGACATAGAGGATTGCGAGTCCTGGGTCAATCAGGATTCAACACAAAGTTCAAAAAGTAGACAGCAGCAGTGGTCGGCCTCCTACACAACGAGTAAATTATTCATGATCATGAGGCCATTCATCTCCTTAGCTTTCTGTTTCTTGGAATGCAAGCGCATGTATGTAGAAGCGGCTAGGCCATAGGTGGTCAGCGTTTTGGCGCATAACCTACCTCCTCCGAGGATCGCTGGATGTTTTCCTGCTACTATCCCAGTTCTATGACTCCCGGTAAAACAAAGCTTCAGATGATGAATGATGGATGAGGTGGTGGCAAAGGAGAAAGAGCAGGAAGAACAGGGACCATTCACATCAATATCAGGCCAGTCAACCACACATGTCTTGCAGGATATATTTCTGTACCAAAGGGAGCGGTTCGGCTACACAGTTATAGGGCATACAGTGAGTGCAATGCCTACCAAAAATTTCGAGGCACTCCAATGCCCCTTGGAAGTGAACAATTTTTTCCATTTATATCAACTGGGTCTCCTGTGCACTGTTGGCCTAAGCAGTGAATGGAAGGCTTTCCAAAAATTATGAGGAACTGCAATGGCCCTTGAAACAGATGTGGATTACAGCATACTAAAAACCTTCTACCCATTATTGGGGAGTGGGTCTCCCTTAGTGTTCGCCTATGCATTGAAACACAAAAGCTGACTAAAATTAGGAGGAAATGTAATGCCCGTTGGAAGAGTCGTGGAGGTTAGAGTTAATTAAAAACAACATTTCAATGCCACTTGGAAGAGCTGTGGAGTTCAGAATAGTTTGACAAGACGGTTTTAATGCCCCTTGAAAGAGACGTGGAGGTCACAGTAGCTTAACAAGATGGTTTTAATGCCCCTTGGAAGAGACTTGGAGGTCGCAGTAGCTTAAAAAAATGGTTTTAATGCCCCTTGGAAGAGACGTGGAGGTCGCAGTAGCTTATCAAGACGGTTTTAATGCCCCTTGGAAGAGCAGTGGATGTGGCAGTAGCTTAACAAGACGGTTTTAATGCCCCTTGGAGAAGTGGTGGAGGTCGCAGTAGCTAAACAAGACGGTTTACATGCCCCTTGGAAAAGTGTTGGAGGTCGCAGTAGCTTAACAAGATGGTTTTAAAGCACCTTGGACAAGTGGTGGAGGTCGCAGTAGCTTAACAAGACGGTTTAATGCCCGTTGGAAGAGACGTGGAGGTTGCAGTAGCTTAACAAGATGGTTTTAATGCCCCTTGGAAGAGACGTGGAGGTCGCAGTAGCTTAACAAGATGGTTTTAATGCCCCTTGGAAGAGACGTGGAGGTCACAGTAGCTTAACAAGATGGTTTTAAAGCCCTTTGGAAAAGGGGTGGAGGTCACAGTAGCTTAACAAGACGGTTTTAATGCCCCTTGGAAGAGACGTGGTGGTTGCAGTAGCTTAACATGACGGTTTTTTAGCACCTTGGACAAGTGGTGGAGGTCGCAGTAGCTTAACAAGATGGTTTTAATGCCCCTTGGAAGAGACGTGGAGGTTGCAGTATCTTAACAAGACGGTTTTAATGCCCTTTGGAAGAGATGTGGAGGTCGCAGTAGCTTAACAAGATGGTTTTAATGCCCCTTGGAAGAGACGTGGAGGTCGCAGTAGCTTAACAAGACGGTTTTAATGCCCCTTGGAAAAGTGGTGGAGGTCGCAGTAGCTTTAGAAGACGGTTTTAATGCCCCTTGGAAGTGATGTGGAGGTCGCAGTAGCTTAACAAGATTGTTTTAAAGCTGTTTGCAAAAGTGGTGGAGGTCACAGTAGCTTAACAAGACGGTTTTAATGCCCCTTGGAAGAGACGTGGAGGTAGCAGTAGCTTAACAAGATGGTTTTAATGCCCCTTGGAAGAGACGTGGAGTTCACAGTAGCTTAACAAGATGGTTTTAATGCCCCTTGGAAGAGACGTGGAGGTCGCTGTAGCTTAACAAGATGGTTTTGATTCCCCTTGGAAGAGATGTGGAGGTCGCAGTAGCTTAACAAGACGGTTTTAATGCCCCTTAGAACAGACGTTGAGGTTGCAGTAGCTTAACAAGACAGTTTTAATGCCCCTTGGAACAGCAGTGGAGGATGCTGTAGCTTAACAAGACGGTTTTAATGCCTCTTGGAGAAGTGGTGGAGGTCGCAGAAGCATAAAAATTCGGTTTTAAAGCCCCTTGGAAGAGACGTGGAGGTTGCAGTAGCTTAATAAGACGGTTTTAATGCCCCTTGGAAGAGACGTGTAGGTCGCAGTAGCTTAACAAGACAGTTTTAAAGCACCATGGAAAAGTGGTGGAGGTTGCATTATCTTAACAAGACTGTTTTAATGCCCCTTGGAAGAGTCGTGGAGGTTGCAGTAGCTTAACAAGACGGTTTTAATCCCCCTTGGAAGAGACATGGAGGTCGCAGTAGCTTAACAAGACGGTTTTAATGCCCTTTGGAAGAGACGTGGAGGTCCCAGTAGCTTAACAAGACGGTTTTAATGCCCCTTGGAAAAGTGGTGGAGGTCGCAGTAGCTTAACAAGACGGTTTTAATGCCCCTTGGAAGTGACGTGGAGGTTGCAGTAGCTTAACAAGATGGTTTTAAAGCCCTTTGGAAAAGTGGTGGAGGTCACAGTAGCTTAACAAGATGGTTTTAATGCCCCTTGGAAGAGACGTGGAGGTCGCAGTAGATTAACAAGACGGTTTTAATTACCCATGGAAGAGCGGTGGAGATGGCAGTAGCTTAACAAGATGGTTTTAATGCCCCTTGGAAGTGACGTGGAGGTCGCAGTAGCTTAAAATGACAGTTTTTATGCCCCTTGGAAAAGTGGTGGAGGTCGCAGAAGCTTAATAAGACGGTTTTCATGCCCCTTGGAAGAGACATGGAGGTTGCAGTAGCTTAACAAAACGGTTTTATTGCCACTTGGAAGAGACAAGGCAGTCACAGTAGCTTAACAAGATGGTTTTAATGCCCCTTGGAAGAGACGTGGAGGTCGCAGTAGCTTAACAAGACGATTTTAATGCCCCTTGGAAAAGTAGTGGAGGTCGCAGTAGCTTAACAAAACGTTTTTAATGCCCCTTGGTAGATTCTTGGAGGTTGCAGTAGCTTAACAAGACTGTTTTAATGCCCCTTGGAAGAGCGGTGGAGATCGCAGTAGCTTAACAAGACGGTTTTACTGCCCCTTGGAGAAGTCGTGGAGGTTGTAGTAGCTTAACAGGAGGGTTTTAATACCCCTTGAGAGAGGCGTGAAGGTCGCAGTAGCTTAACAAGATGGTTTTAATGCCCCTTGGAAGAGACGTGGAGGTCGCAGTAGCTTAACAAGACGGTTTTAATGCCCCTTGGAAGAGAAGTGGAGGTCGCAGTAGCTTAACAAGACCTTTTTAATGTCCTTTGGAAAAGTGGTGGAGGTCGCAGTAGCTTAACAAGACGGTTTTAATGCCCCTTGGAAGAGCGGTGGAGGTTGCAGTAGCTTAACAAGATGGTTTTAATGCCACTTGGAGACGTGGTGGAGGTCGCAGTAGCTTAACAAGACAGTTTTATGCCCCTTGGAAGAGCGGTGGAGGTCGCAGGAGCTTAACAAGATGGTTTTAATGCCCGTAGGAAGAGACATGGAGGTTGGAGTAGCTTAACAAGATGGTTTTAATGCCCTTTGGAAAAGTGGTGGAGGTCGCAGTAGCTTAAAAAGACGGTTTTAATGCCCGTTGGAAGAGCGGTGGAGGTCGCAGTAGCTTAACAAGATGGTTTTAATGCCAATTGGAGAAGTGGTGGAGGTCGCAGTAGCTTAACAAGACAGTTTTATGCCTCTTGGAAGAATGGTGGAGGTCGCAGTAGCTTAACAAGACGTTTTTAATGCCCTTGGAAGAGCCATGAAGTACAGCATCTTAAAAACATTATTCCTTTTATTGGGGAGTGGGTCTCCCATAGTCTTTGCCTATGCCTTCCAAGCAAAAGCTGCCAAAAATTAGGAGGGAGGAACTTGCAATGCTGGCAACATGGACCAAGGTCACCCTGGTGGTATAGTGGTGGTGGAGGCTGAGGATAAGGAGAAGAGCAAAATACAGCCGAAATGAGGAAGCGTATACCCATGTGTGGGTGTGAAGCGCTACATGGGAATACACCTCCCGAAATAAGACAGTGGATTTGACTTTATGTTACTCTGATGTCATTTGTTGGTGATAAGAAGTCTGGCCCAATCCAGCCCTTGTTCATTTTGATAAGGGTCAGCTTGTCAGCATTGTCAGCAGACAGGTGAGTGCGCTTATCAGTTATAATTCCCCCAGCGGCACTAAAAACACGCTCCGATAACACGCTAGCGGCAGGGCAGGCCAGGACCTCCAAGGCGTACTGATCTAATTCATTCCAAGTGTCCAGCTTGGATACCCAATAATTAAAAGGCACAGAAGAATCACAGAGGACGCTGGTACAGTCGGCAAGGTACTCCCTCACCATCTTTTGAAACTTTCCACTCCTTGTGAGAGTACCCCGCGCCTCAGGGCCTGTAAGCTGGGCGGGTCTCAGAAAACTGTCCCAGAACGTTGTCAGTGTTCCCCTGCCTCTGCTGGATTGGAGTTGCGTCTCTCTCGCATGTACGCCTTGGTTGGTCAACGAACTGTGACCTCTGCCTCTAGCGTGTTCAGATGGGAATTTTTTTAACAGTTCTGCAGCAAGGGCCTTCTGGTACTGCCCCATTTTTGTAGACCTCTCCACCTCAGGAATAAGTGAGTGAAAGTTCTCCTTGTAGCGGGGGTCTAAAAGTGTCACCAACCAGTAATGACTGTCACCCAACATTTTGGCAACGCGAGGGTCACGGTTAAGGCAGCGTAACATAAAGTCAGCCATGCGTGCCAGACTGGTAACGGGCAAGACTTCCGTGTCCTCACAAAGATTACTGCTTACCATGCTCTCCTCCTCCTCCTCACCCCTGTCCTCAGCCCACTCACGCTGAACCGACTGTATGACAGTTGTACAGGTACTACCATCTACCAGCTCCTGTTCTTCCTCCTCCTCCTCCTCCTCCTCTCCCTCATTGTCCCCCAATGCAAGTTGGGATGAGATGAGGCTGGGCTGTGTGTAATCGCCCATTACGGCTTCTTGATCCATCTCATCATACTCTGGCTGCTACTCTTTAATTCTCTCAGAGAACGTTGCAAAAGACAGACAAGTGGGATGCTGACTCTAATGATGGCGTCATCACCACTCACCATCTTGGTGGACTTCTCAAAGTTTGTCAGGATGGTACATATGTCAGACATCCAGGTCCACTCCTGAGGTCTTATGTGTGGAGTCTGACCTGAATATCGATGGTCTTGTTGCAGTTGGTACTCCACAACTGCTCTCTTCTTCTCAGAAAATCCTTTGCAACATGTGGAGGGTAGAGTTCCAACGTGTGGGGACATCACACACCAGTCGGTGTGCCGGAAGTTGCAAATAGAGCAAGGGCGGCGGAAGCTGTAGCCGACTTGCGAAAATGAGCTGACAGGTGGCGTACTTTGATGAGCAGATCTGGCAACTCGGGGTACGATTTAAGAAACTGCTGAACCATGAGGTTAAGCACATGAGCCAGGCATGGTACGTGTGTGTTCTCGCCTCGCCACAGAGCCGCCACCATGTTACGGCCATTGTCACACATGACCATGCCTGAATGTAGGTTCAGCGGTCTCAGCCACAGATCTAAAATCCAAAAGGGGTCCAAAAGACATGAGGTCAGACAACTTCACAAATTGATATAACATAAAGGGGTCTATTGTGGCCAGTAACTGCTAGACAGGAAGAGATTATGACAAAATGGAATAAATAAAATAACAATTTTATTTTTTATTGATGCTAAATATAAAAACAAGAAGCTTTAAAACAAGGCAAGGGAAAAGAAAAAACACCAAAAATAGGGAATGGACACACCATAGGTCCGATGCGTGTACAGTATATAGTAGGTAGTGCTAACAGGATCCTATACCTCAGGATGGTGCTCAAACATACATTGACAAGTATACTTGTATACAAGTATACTTGTCAATGACGCTACTACCTGGTGTATGAAGGAATCCTGGAACACAGGAGACCAGAGGTGTCCTCCCCACACACATCCGGTCTCCTGCGTTCCAGGACTCCTTCATACACCAGGTAGCGTTCTCTGCCCCATACATCTCCCTCTGCAGCCCACCTTTCACCTATACTCCTTTTCTATGCTTGTTGGTCACCACTGTCCCACTTTGTCTCAGGTACTTTTATCATTGTGTTCATTTATTTTCTCTATGCCCTTACATGGTATTCCTGTCACACTTACATCCAGTATTTCTTTATCTTTCAGATACTCTTATTTCTTGTCAGCCTTTATGCACATGAACCTTTATCAGTACCAGTTACACTCAGTGGTTTCAGTAGCCCCCATATGTTTTGCTGCTAGTCCTTTGAGATTTTGGGTCATTTATACTAAGTATATGCTATGAATTAGCTCTTTCTGTCGCACTTGAGCTATATTAGAGCATTATATTCATCAATACATATACTTGTCATTGTATGTTTGAGAACCATCCTGAGGTATAGGATCCTGTTAGCACTACCTACTATATACTGTACATGCAGCGGACCTATGGTGTGTCCATTCCCTATTTTTGGAGGTTTTTTCTTTTCCCTTGCCTAATTTTAAAGCTTCTTGTTTTTATATTTAGCATCAATAAAAAATAAAATTGTTATTTTATTTATTCCATTTTGTCAGAATCTCTTCCTGTCTAGCGGTTACTGCCCGCAATAGACCCCTTTATGTTATATCAGCCACAGATCTGCCTGTTCTTTCACAGCTGTCCACAACTCACAAGCAGTGTGAGGTTTATCACCTAAGCTTGTGAACTTCAGCACCTCCTGTTGCCGCTTGGCTGAGGCAGTACTGCAGTGCTTCCAGCTTGTAACTGATGTGGTGATATTTGAGATGGAGGCTGAACATGAGGAGGAGGAGGAGGAGGATGAGGTGCAGGAGCAGTACACTGTGGGGGCAACTCTGACACAGGGCCCGCAATTCTCGGTGTGGGGAGGATGTGTTCTGTCCCAAGGTCCGACTGGGTCCCGGCTTCCACTATGTTTACCCAGTGTGCCGTCAGGGAGATGTACCATCCCTGGCCACAAGCACTTGCCCACGTGTCCGTTGTCAGGTGGACTCTCCCAGTAACTGCGCTGTTGAGGGCATGGCAGATGTTTTGGGACACGTGCTTGTGTTGTGCGGGGATGGCACACCAGGCAAAATAGTGTTGGCTGGGGACCGAGTACCGAGGGACGGCCTCCGCCATAAGGTTGCGGAAGGATTCCGTCTCCACCAGCCTAAAAAGCAGCATTTCCAACGCAAGCAGTCGTGAAATGTGCGAATTTAGGACTGTGGCCTGTGGGGCGTTGGCTGCGAATTTGCGCTTTCGTTCAAAGGTCTGGGATATGGACAATTGAACGCTGCGGTGGGAAGTGGACATGGACGTTGATGTTGTTTCTTGAGAAACTGCCATAATAACTGAAGACTGAGAGGAGGGGGCATCTTTGCATGCAGTATGGACAGGAGATTGCCTTGCACGCACAACAGGGGGTTTTATTACACGTACTACAGTGGAATAAGCAGTGGTGTCATCCGCTGACACTGGTCGTGGACCCTGGGGTTCGCCCCACAAAGTCGGGTGCTTTGCTGCCATGTGCCTGATCATGCTGGTGGTGGTCAGGCTGGTAGTTTTGTCACCCCTGCTGATGCTGGCCTTGAAGGTGGTACAAATGGCCTTTTTGGGGTTATCAGCAGAGTCTTTAAAAAAATTCCAGACTCTGGAAGACCTACTGGTTGTACTGGCAATGTCCCTCGTGTTGGTGTTACGGGGAACTGTTGCCCGCCTTCTGTGTGCGGCCACAACACTGCTTCTTCCTGCCTGTTGGGGAACTCTGCCTCCCTCCCCCTGTGTGCTGCTGGCCTCGCTCTGCGTGTCCTCCTGCCACGTTGGGTCAGTTACTAGATCATCCATCACCTCCTCCTCTTCCACCTGCGCACCACGGTCCTCCTCCTCACTTCGTGGCAATTGTGTCTCATCATCGTCCACCTCTTGTGACAAATTACCAGCGTCGACTTCCTCTGGCCGTGGCTGTTCCAATATTTGGGCATCGCTACATGGGATCTCCTCTTCCACCACTTCAAGCGGAGCAGGCGAGGGGCACAAATATGGAAATGGACCAGTGAACAGCTCTTCAGAGTGTCCAAGTGTGGGATCAGTTGCTGTCTGACGACACTCGGCATGGTGGGAGGAAGGAGCATCAGGGTGAGGAGGAGTATGCGGTCGAGACTCACGGCTACTAAAACTTGACCGTGTGGAAGACAGACCGGAGGTGGTGGTGCCCCGGTGACTGGAAGTATTATATGCTATCCAATTAATAACCTGTTCACACTGATCAGTTCGCAAAACTGGTGTTGTAGTGTGGTTCCCTAGTAATTCGGACAACAAGTGGGAGCGAGAAAATGTGGCTGTTGGTTGTGGCACATTTTCACCTTGGCCACGGCCCCATCCTCTACACGCACCATCACCAGAACGTCCAGTTCCACGTCCCTTGCCACGCACCTTGCCCATTTTAAATTAAGTAAAATAGCTTACACTCGCACTATCAATGGAAAAAGGGTAATAAAAAGGAGATTAGAACCGTGGAAGAGGAAAACCACACTTCTATTTCTCTGGCCTACACCAGAATCTTTTAAACAGATATATTTGTGACTGAACAGACAGGGAGACACTATCTTTTTTTTTTTTTTACGTAAAACAGGCAAAAAGCTAGATAATACAGAGATTTGAACTGTGGAACTGCAAAACCACAGTTCTAATTTACTGGCGTATACCAGACTTTTTTTAATAGATATATTTTGGGGCTGAACTGTCAGCGACACACTCAAACTGTTTTTTTTATGGCAAAAAATGCCAAAAACAGGATAATACAGAGATTTGACCCGTGGAACTGCAAAACCACAGTTTTATTTTTCTGGCCTACACCAGAATCTTTCAAACAGATATATTTGTGTCTGAGCAATCAGGAAGACACTATTACAGTTTTTTTTACGGCAAAAAATGCCAAAAACAGGATAATACAGAGATTTGACCCATGGAACTACAAAACCACAGTTATATTATTCTGGCCTACACCAGAATCTTTCAAACAGATATATTTGTGTCTGAACAATCAGGGAGACACTATTACTGTTTTTCTTTACGGAAAAAAATCCAAAAGCTGGATAGTACAGAGATTTGAACCCTGGAACTGCAAAACCACAGTTATATTTTTCTGGCCTACACCAGAATCTTTCAAACAGATATATTTGTGTCTGAACAATCAGGGAGACACTATTACTGTTTTTCTTTATGGAAAAAATACCAAAAGACGGATAATACAGAGATTTGAACCGTGGAACTGAAAAACCACCGTTATATTTTTCTGGCAAACACCAGAATCTTTCAAACAGATACAGTATATTTGTGTCTGAACAATCAGGGAGACACTATTACTGTTTTTCTTTATGGAAAAAATACCAAAAGATGGATAATACAGAGATTTGAACGGTGGAACTGAAAAACCACAGTTATATTTTTCTGGCATACACTAGAATCTTTCAAACAGATATATTTGTGTCTGAACAATCAGGGAGACACTATTACTGTTTTTCTTTACGGAAAAATTTCCAAAAGCTGGATAATACAGAGATTTGAACTGTGTAACTGCAAAACCACAGTTATATTTTTCTGGCCTACACCAGACTCTTTTAAACAGATATATTGATGTCTGACCATGCCTGGATGTAGGTTCAGCGGTCTCAGCTACAGATCTGCCAGCTCTTTCACAGCTGTCCACAACTCACAAGCAGTGTTAGGTTTATCACCTAAGCTTATGAGTTTCAGCACAGCCTGTTGCCGCTTGGCTGAGGCAGTAGTGTAGTGCTTCCAGCTTGTAACTGATGTGGTGACATCTGAGATGGAGGCTGAACATGAGGAGGAGGATGATGTGCAGGAGCTGTACACTGTGGGGGCAACTCTGACATAGGGCCCGCAATCCTCGGTGTGGGGAGGATGTGTTCCGTCCCAAGGTCCGACTCGGTCCCGGCTGCCACTATGTTTACCCAGTGTGCCGTCAGGGAGATGTACCATCCCTGGCCACAAACACTTGTCCACGTGTCCGTTGTCAGGTGGACTCTCCCAGTAACTGCGCTGTTGAGGGCACGGCAGATGTTTTGGGACACGTGCTTGTGTAGTGCGGGGATGGCACACCAGGCAAAATAGTGTCGGCTGGGGACCGAGTACCGAGGGACGGCCACTGCCATAAGATTGCGGAAGGATTCCATCTCCACCAGCCTAAAAAGCAGCATTTCCAACGCAAGCAGTCGTGAAATGTGCGAATTTAGGACTGTGGCCTGTGGGGCATTGGCTGCGAATTTGCGCTTTCATTCAAAGGTCTGGGATATGGACAATTGAACGCTGCAGTGGGACGTGGACATGGACGTTGATGCTGCTTCTTTAGAAACTGCCATAACAAGTGAAGACTGAGAGGAGGGGGCATCTTTGCATGCAGTATGGACAGGGGATTGCCTTGCACACACAACAGGGGGTTCTATTACACGCACTACAGCGGAAGAAGTAGTGGTGACACCCGCTGACACTGGTCGTGGACCCTGGGGTTCGCCCCACAAAGTCGGGTGCTTTGCTGCCATGTGCCTGATCATGCTGGTGGTGGTCAGGCTGGTAGTTTTGTCACCCCTGCTGATGCTGGCCTTGAAGGTGGTACAAATGGCCTTTTTGGGGTTATCAGCAAAGTCTTTAAAAAAATTCGAGACTCTGGAAGACCTACTGGTTGTACTGGCAATGTCCCTCGTGTTGGTGTTAAGGGGAACAGTTGCCCGCCTTCTGTGTGCAGCCACCACACTGCTTCTTCCTGCCTGTTGGGGTACTCTGCCTCCCTCCTCCTGTGTGCTGCTGGCCTCGCTCTGCGTGTCCTCCTGCCACGTTGGGTCAGTTACTAGATCATCCACTACCTCCTCCTCTTCCACTTGCGCACCACGGTCCTCCTCCTCACTTCGTGGCAATTGTGTCTCGTCATCGTCCACCTCTTGTGACAAATTGCCAGTGTCGACTTCCTCTGGCCGTGGCTGTTCAAATATTTGGGCATTGCTACATGGGATCTCCTCTTCCACCACTTCAAGAGGAGCAGGCGAGGGGCACAAATATGGAAATGGACCAGTGAACAGCTCTTCAGAGTGTCCAAGTGTGGGATCAGTTGCTGTCTGACGACACTCGGCATGGTGGGAGGAAGGAGCATCAGGGTGAGGAGGAGTATGCGGTCGAGACTCACGGCTACTAAAACTTGACCTTGTGGAAGACAGACCGGAGGTGGTGGTGCCCAGGTAACTGGAAGTATTATCCGCTATCCAATTAATAACCTGTTCACACTGATCAGTTCGTAATACTGGTGTTGTAGTGTGGTTCCCTAGTAATTCGGTCAAGAAGTGGTAGCGAGAAGATGTGGCTGTTGGTTGTGGCACATTTTCACCTTGGCCACAGCCCCGTCCTCTGCACACACCATCATCAGAACGTCCAGTTCCACGTCCCTTGCCACGCACCTTGCCCATTTTAGATTAAGTAAAATAGCTTAGACTCGCACTATCAATGGAAAAAGGGTAATAAAAAGGAGATTAGAACCGTGGAAGAGGAAAACCACACTTCTATTTCTCTGGCCTACACCAGAATCTTTTAAACAGATATATTTGTGACTGAACAGACAGGGAGACACTATTTTTTTTTTTTTTTTACGTAAAACAGGCAAAAATCTAGATAATACAGAGATTTGAACAGTGGAACTGCAAAACCAGAGTTCTAATTTACTGGCGTATAACAGACTTTTTTTAATAGATATATTTTGGGGCTGAACAGTCAGCGACACACTCAAACTGTTTTTTTTTATGTAAAAAAGGCCCAAAAGTGGATAATGCTGAGATTTGAACCATGGAACTGCAAAACCACAGTTATATTTTTCTGGCCTACACCAGAATCTTTTAAACAGATATATTTGTGTATGAACAATCAGGGAGACACTATTACTGTTTTTCTTTACAGAAAAAATACCAAAAGCTGGATAATACAGAGATTTGAACCATGGAACTGCAAAACTACAGTTATATTTTTCTGGCCTACACCAGACTCTTTTAAACAGATATATTGGTGTCTGACCAGTCAGGGAGACACTATTACTGGTTTTTTTTGGCGGCAAAAAATGCCAAAAACAGGATAATACAGAGATTTGACCCGTGGAACTGCAAAACCACAGTTATATTTTTCTGGCCTGCACCAGAATCTTTCAAACAGATATATTTGTGTCTGAGCAATCAGGGAGACAATATTACAGTTTTTTTTTTACGGCAAAAAATGCCAAAAACAGGATAATACAGAGATTTGACCTGTGGAACTGCAAAACCACAGTTATATTTTTCTGGCCTACACCAGACTCTTTTAAACAGATATATTGGTGTCTCACCAGTCAGGGAGACACTATTACAGTTTTTTTTTATGGAAAAAATTCCAAAAAAAGAATAATACAGAGATTTTACCCGTGGAACTGCAAAACCACAGTTATAGTTATGTGGCGTACACCAGACTCTTTTAAATAGATATATTGGTGTCTGACCAGTCAGGGAGACACTATTACAGTTTTTTTTTACGGCAAAAAATGCCAAAAACAGGATAATACAGAGATTTCACCCGTGGAACTGCAAAACCACAGTTATATTTTTCTGGCCTACACCAGACTCTTTTAAACAGATATATTGGTGTCTGAACAGTCACAGAAACACTCAATTTTTTTTTTTCGGGGGGGGGGGGGGATACCAAAAGGTTAATAAGACGCGTATTTGGATAGTCTGACTGAGGAAAAAAAAAATACAGGATTTTGATTGAAAAAAAAAAAATTTTTCCTGGCCCCTGAGACCGGGGTGATAAGTCTAGCAATTTGACCAACAGGAGCACCCAGGACTGTAATGCAGCATTTGCTAGTATAACCACTGCGTCTCCTATACAGCCTGCCAGCCTGCCTGCCTGATATCTGGGATGGATATTAGTCCTGGGTAGGACTGCTTGTTTGATTTGGCAGGCTTTAAAGACCCTACACTAAGTATTTTGGAGTATAAATCTCTCCCTAGCTCAGCAGCACTGACCCTACACTGTCTGATCCGGAGTAACTGTGTCCAAGATGGTAACGCCTGGTTTTAAATACTCGAGGTGATTCTGTGAGGCCAGACAATCACTGTAATGCCCACAAACAACATGGCTGCGGCATTACAGTGACTGGCTGGCAATCCCTGCATGTTCATTGGCTCTGTAAAGAGCGCCAAACGTGCAGGGCGGAGATCCGAGCTCCAGCCAGAGTAACCCGGAAATGCTCGGTGCTTGCCGAACATCCCGAGTAGTGAGATGCTCGGGCGAGTACCAAGCAGTGTCGAGCATGCTCGCTCAACACTAGTGCTATTAGGTGGTATCATCTGCTCCAGATGAATGTTCATGTTCATTCTGGTAGCATAAATGTCTTCCACAGTCCATAACTTTTTTGTTTAGTATTTCTTTGGCCTTATATACAAGTCATTAGCCTTTAAAAAACGTTTCTTAACATTTTTTCCATTTTACCTTGTTTTTTGTATGTTTTTTTTTTGTCAGTCCGTAAAAGTGGCATAATACTCTGACAACATTGTTCACAGATATGCTATTTGTCAGCGACCAACTGTGAATAGGTTTGAACCCACAACTGCAATACTTTAATGGAGGGTAACATTTGACACGCTTACAAAAATTGTTGGATGATTACGGCAGTCATATAGGATCACGTCTGATGGCCACCGTTTCAGTCAGTCGCCTAATAGTATGGTATTTGTTAATGACCAAGTGTCAATTGGTTCAAAAAAACACAGCTGGCTGACTTTAAATTCAGTGGAATATTTGGCACGCTCCACAAAATTTTTGTATTATTACAGCAGTCATATGGGATCACGTCTGATCATTGAAAAAGTTTCTCTGCTTCCACAATAGTAACATAACATAGTTTGTAAAGCCGAATAAAGACTTGCGTCCATCAAGTTCGACCTGTTAGTTCTGCAATTGCTAAAGTTGATCCAGAGGAGGGCAAAAACCCCAAATGATTTAGCCAATCTTCACCTGAGGAAAAATTCCCTCCCGACTCTGAAACCAGCAGTCAGAATTAATCCTTGTATCAACATACTATTTTATTTTATTTTTAAGTATATGCTGAAATCTGCCTGGTATCTAGAAATGCATCCAGTCCCCGCTTGAACTGGTGTAGTGAATCTGACTTTACCGTCTCCTCACTCAGTGAATTCCATATTCTCACTGCTCTTACCGTAAAGAACCCCTTCCTATGCTGGTGCTGAAACCTTTTCTCTTCCAGTCTTAGTCAATGCCCTCTTGTTACCGTAATATCCCTCCTTTTGAACAAATCCCGGGCAAGATCTCTATACTGTCCCCTCACATATTTGTACACATTTATTATGTCCCCCCTCAACCTTCTCTTTTCCAGGCTGAATAGTCCTAGTTTTGCCAACCTCTCTGGGTATTGCAGTCCCTCCATTCCCTTTATTAATTTTGTTGCCCTCCTTTGTACCTTTTCAAGCTCATTTATATCCTTTCTATATATTGGGGCCCATAACTGAGCACAGTATTCCAAGTGTGGTCTGACCAGTGCTTTGTACAGTGGAAGAACAATGTTCTCATCCTTTGCAGCTATACCTCTTCTGATACATCCCATTACCCTGTTTGCAGGGTAATGTGAATAAAGTAATGTGAATAAAGTCAAAAAAATCTGGCTGTAATCTGAGAACAAACAAATGGAGCAGTAAAATGGTGTATGCTGACACTCTGATACAAACTCTAAATTGAGGACAATATTTTCCGCATTCACTACAAATGGCTGAATTTGTATCGCAGTTATATGTGATATGTCTGACTGACACCCACTGTTTTAAATAGCGGGCTTGTAATTTCCTATTCTTCACAGCGACCATGTGTGAATAGCTTCATTGACACATTGATGCAAAACTCTAAATGGAGGACAATATTTTCCACATTCACTACAAATGGCTGGTTTGTATCGCAGTTATATGTGATAAGTATGACGGACACCCACGATTTTAAATATCGGGTGTTACGGATCCGGGTCGTGGAACCTCTGTGCTGCAGTGCAGGAGGGGCCAGAGGGGCGTGGATAAGAATCAACTTGGTCCGACTAAGGTCGCACGGCGGCTCAGTCAACTCCGTGAACCAGGGAGGAACAGAGCAGAGGCACCAGGTGCAACTCTGGGACCGACCTTGTATGAGAGCAGGTGACACCCATGGATCAGAAGGCAGGAACTGACCGGTACAGCGGATGAGCTTCGGATGGCAGGCTGATGGGTGGTCCGGGTAGACAAGCAGGCTAATTAGGCAGATAGTCAGGCGAGTGTTCCGGGTAGGCAAGTTGGCGGCACAACAGGAAGCTGGCTGGTGCTTCCAGGTAAACGGGCAGTCAGACACGGCAGGTAACAGGCAGGTGCTTCCAGGTAAGTGGGTTGGCAAGCACGGCAGGTAACAGGCGGGTGCTTCCAGGTAAGCAGGCAGGCAGGCATGGCAGGTAACAGGCAGGTGCTTCCAGGTAAGTGGGCTGGCAGGCACGGCAGGTAACAGTCAGGTGCTTCCAGGTAAGAAGCAGAGCCCATAGACAGACTGGCGGACTGGACTGTAGACAGACTGTCGGGCAGAAGAGAAATCAGGCTAGCGGACGGAGCAGAAGATCAGACTGGCGAACAGGACTGACTTGCAGATGACCTGGGGGCTGAAGCAAAGTAAGAATCACAAACCAACAACCTTGCACGGGCACCTCCATATTGGAGGAGGTGCCTCTTATAGGGAAAGGCCTCCGGTGATTGGCCGGGGACTTTTTAGGACGGCGTGCGCAGCCCCTTTAAGAGGGAGGGAGCACGCGCGTGTGCCCTAAGCACAGAGTCAGGGAAGCTGCGTGCACCAGCAGCAGCTGCAGGGAGGCCGGAAGACGCTGGAGCAGGACCGAGGCGGTAAGGGGGACGGCGTCTCTGCCTGTCAGGGGGCAGAGATGCCGATGCTACAGTACCCCCCCTTTACGCCCCCCCACCCTTTACGCCAGCAAGAAATTTTTTAAGAAGAAGAGGGGCATGGATGTTGTCCCTGGGTTCCCAAGACTTCTCCTCCAGGCCAAACCCCTTCCAATCAACCAGAAAAAAGGATTTTCCTCTTACCCTTTTGGTGGCCAAAATGTTCTCTACCTCATAGACGTCCTCAGCGGAAACTGGAGCTGAAGTGGTACCTGGATCATCAGAAAAAGAATTAAGAACAACTTGTTTGAGGAGAGATACGTGGAAGGAGTTGGGAATCCGTAAGGTGGCCAGGAGTTTTAGCTCGTAAGCCACGGGATTGATTTGCTTGAGAACCTCAAACGGACCGATGAACCGCGGACCCAACTTATACGATGGAATTTTGAGCCGAACATGTTTGGAGGAGAGCCAGACCCTATCTCCTGGATGAAAGAGAGGCTGATACAGACGTCTCTTATCAGCATGTCTCTTCATCCGTTCAGAGGACTGAAGAAGTGCAGATCTAGTGTTTTCCCAATAGTAGAAAATTCGCTGACCAGAGACTCTGCGGCAGGATTGTCCACTAAAGCGGAAACGGGATCCAGGGGTGTTGACCATAGACCACAAAGAATGGGGATTTGGAAGAAGACTCACTCTCATGGTTGTTAAAGGAGAACTCGGCCCAAGGTAGGAGCTCAACCCAATAATTATGGTGAGCATTGACGAAATGCCGGAGAAAGCTGGTAAGGACCTGGTTGATACGTTCCACTTGACCATTGGACTGAGGATGATAAGCAGAGGAGAAATCCAGGGTGACATCCAACAGCTTACACGTAGCTTTCCAGAAGCGCGAAGTGAACTGGACCCCGCGATCAGACACAATGTGGAGAGGTAGGCCGTGGAGACGAAAGATGTGAAGGATGAAGTCCTTAGCCAGCACAGATGCGGGCTGGAGACCAGGCAGAGGGATGAAGTGGGCCATTTTAGAAAAGCGGTCAGCGACCACCCAAATGACAGTACAACCGGCAGAAACAGGGAGATCCATAATAAAGTCCATAGCAATGTGTTGCCACGGGGCAGAAGGTACGGGTAGACGCAGGAGACGGCCGGCAGGCAGATGCCTAGGAATTTTGTTACGGACACAGGAGGAACATGCCGAGATGAAATCCACAACATCCTTGCGTAGCGAGGGCCACCAGCAATGCCGGGCGATGAGCAGGTAGGTCTTCCTCTGGCCAGCATGGCCGGCTAGTTTGGATGAATGACCCCAGAGAAGAACCTTCTTACGATCCGGAACCGCTACAAAAGTCTTACCGGGTGGAAGACGAGACAGGTCAAACTCGGCCACGGTCATTACTCTGGAGGGGTTGATGATATACAGATGCTCCTCCTCTTGGTCGGAGGACAGGAATGAGTGGGATAGAGCATTGGCTCTATCCCGCTCAGAGAATAGCAGAATCAGGCATAGAACAGAGACCACCGGGCCTGACGTGGATTGAGTCTCTGGGCGTTTTGTAGATAGGCCAGGTTTTTGTGATCTGTGTAGATGATCACCGGGTGCAGAGCCCCTTCCAGCAGGTAGCGCCACTCCTCCAGCGCCAATTTGATGGCAAGCAGCTCATGATCTCCTATGGAGTAGTTGCACTCAGACGAGGAGAAGAGCTTGGAGAAAAAGACGCAGGTTACCATTCTCCCGGATGGGGTTTTCTGGGTGAGCACTGCTCCGGCTCCGGAAGAGGAAGCATCAACCTCCAGGAAGAACTGCTTGTTGCAATCCGGGCGGTGCAGCACAGGGGCAGAGGAGAAAGCTTTTTTTAGGGAGACGAAGGCCTCCTTCGCTTTGGAAGTCCATTCCTTGGGATTTTCTCCCTTACAGGTGAGCGCAGAGATGGGAGCGGTCTGGGAGGAGAAATGAGAAATGAAGAGGCGGTAATAATTTGCGAAGCCCAGGAATCGCTGAATCGCCTTCAACCCCTCCGGTCGGGGCCATTTTAAGATGGCAGAAACCTTCTCGGGATCCATCCAAAGACCAGTCTCAGAGATAATATATCCCAGGAACGGAAGGGAAGTGTGCTCGAAGAGACATTTTTTAAATTTAGCGTAGAGATGATTCTGCCGGAGCCTAAGCAGAACCTGACGAACATTCCTCCGGTGTGAGGGCAGATCCGGAGAGAAGACCAGGATATCGTCCAGGTACACCACTACGCAAGAACACAAGAGGTCACGGAAAATTTTGTTAACTAGCTCCTGGAAGACGGCTGGGGCATTACAGAGAACAAAGGGCATCACACGGTATTCATAGTGACAGTCCCGGGTGATGAATGCCATCTTCCACTCGTCTCCCTGGCGGATCCGGACCAAATTGTACGCCCCACGTAGATCGAGCTTGGTGAAGACCCTCACGCCTTTAAGGCGGTTGAACAGCTCCGAGATGAGAGGCAGGGGGTACATATTTTTGATGGTAATTTGGTTAAGCCAACTGTAATCGATACACAGCCGTAGCGAGCCGTCTTTCTTTTTAAAGAAGAAGAATCCTGCTCCAGCAGGGGAAGTAGATTTCTGAATGAATCCCCTAGCAAGATTCTCCTCGATGTACTCAGACATGGCCTGGATTTCAGCCAGCGACAAGGGGTAGATACGCCCGCGGGGAGGAGAAGCACCAGGTACCAGGTTGATGGGGCAATCATACGGCCTATGAGGTGGTAGTGTCTCTGCTTCCTTTTTGACAAAGACGTCCGCATAGGACCAGTAGGGTGCCGGCAGACCGGGTAGATTAGCCGGAGTAGACGGAGGTCGAGCCGGGCGAACCGGAACCAGGCAGGTCTCATGGCAATCCTGCCCCCAACGGAGCACCTCACCGGATTGCCAATTCAGAACTGGTTCATGTTTCTGTAGCCAGGGTAGACCTAGCAAAAGGGAGTGAGAGAGTACGGATAGCACATGGAAGGAGATCCTCTCCGAGTGCAGCATTCCCACTTGAAGGGTTACAGGTTCTTTGACGAGCAAGATAGTCACCGGAAGGAGTCTTCCATCCACGGAAGAGACTGCCAATGGTTCAGCCAGATGTTTGGTGGGAATCTGATACTTCACAAGGGACTGAAAAATGAGATTCCCAGTGGCACCGGAATCCAGGTGGGTGGTTTCAAAGAAGCGGGTCTCTCCAGAGGAAATAGAAACGGATAGAGTCAAGGACAGAGAGGATTTACTCTTGCCTAGGACGACCTCTCCGAGTGGTCCTAGACACTGGAGTTTCCCGGCTTCACCGAACAGGAACAGTTCAGATGCTCCTTACTACCACAGTAGAAACAGCTCCCCTCCGCTCAGCCTGTTTCTTGGCGAGACTTGACCATCTTGGTCTAGTTGATCTGCATGGGTTCGGGCGAACATGCCCGGGGAGTTGCTGGTTGGGAGGCAGGTTTCTGGAAAAGAGGAGCGAGACGAGGAAATCTTCTCTCCCGGGTAGTCTCCTTAGCTTGTTCCAGGAAACGGATGTCAATCTGGGTAGCTAGTGACACCAGGCCATCCAGGGTGGTAAGAATGTCCCGACCGGCTAGCTCATCCTTGATCCATCCGGAAAGACCCTCCCAGAAGGTGGACACCAGGGCCTCGTTGTTCCAGGCAAGCTCAGATGCGAGGGTATGGAAATGTATGGCATACTGGCCCACGGTGAGACTCCCTTGGCGGACACGGAGCAATGAGGTGGCAGTAGAAGTCCTTCGTCCGGGCTCATCGAAGACCTTCTGGAAGGCAGTGAGGAAAGCCAGAAGATCGGACACCAGGGGATCCCCTCTCTCCCATAAAGGGTTTAGCCATGCCAATGCTTCCCCGGTGCTGAGTGCACTGGTTCAGAAAACCCTGATATAAGACGGGGTCACGCCCAAAACGAGGAGGCGCAGAGAGCCAGAGTCCAGAGCTGGATGCCATGGCACCAGTAGGCTGAGGCGCCACCGGAGTGGGTGCCGCTCGGCTCGAGGCGGACGCAGGTGGGACGGACAGCGTGTCCAGGCGGGAGTTGGCAGACCGCAGGTAGGTCAGGATGGTTTCCTGATGGGATCTCTGACGAGAAACCTCCTGGTACAGGTCAGCAAGCGAAGGAGCCTGGTGGCCACCGGGTTCCATAGCCCGTGAAAACTGTTACGGATCCGGGTGGGGGAACCTCTGTGCTGCGGTGCAAGGAGGGGCCATAGGGGCGTGGCTAAGTATCAACTCAGTCTGACCAAGGTTGCATGCTCAGTCGACTCCGTGAACCAGGGAGGAACCGAGCAGAGGGACCAGGTGCCACTCTGGGACTGACCTTGCATGAGAGCAGGTGACAACTACGGGTCAGAAGGCAGGAACTGACCAGTACAGTGGATGAGCTTCGGATGGCAGGCTGACGGGTGGTCCGGGTAGACAAGCAGGCTCATTAGGCAGATAGTCAGGCGAGTGTTCCAGGTAGGCAAGCTGGCGGCACAACAGGTAGCTGGCTGGTGCTTCCAGGTAAGCGGGCAGGCAGGCACGGCAGGTAACAGGCAGGTGCTTCCAGGTAAGTGGGCTGGCAAGCACGGAAGGTAACAGGCGGGCGCTTCCAGGTAAGCGGGCAGGCAGGCATGGCAGGTAACAGGCAGGTGCTTCCAGGTAAGAGGGCTGGCAAGCACGGCAGTTAACAGGCGGGTGCTTCCAGTTAAGCGGGCAGGCAGGCACAGCAGGTAATAGGCAGGTGCTTCCAGGTAAGCGGGCTGGCCGGCACGGCAGGTAACAGGCAGGTGCTTCCAGGTAAGCAGGCGTGCAGAGCCCATAGACAGACTGCCTCTTATAGGGAAAGCCCTTCGGTGATTTGCCGGGGACTTTTTATAACAGCGCGAGCGGCCAATCTAAGCACAGAGCCAGGGAAGCTGCGTGCACCAGCAGCAGCTGCAGGGAGGCCGGAAGACGCTGGAGCAGGACCGCGGCGGTAAGGGGGACGGCGTCTTTGCCTGGCAGGGGGTAGAGACGCCGATGCTACATCGGGCTTGTAGTTTCCTATTCTTCATAGTGACCATGTGTGAATAGCTTCACTGACACACTGATGCAAAACTTTAAATGGAGGACATTATTTTCCACGCTCACAACAAATTTCTGGATTTTTATTGCTGTAATATGGGATCACGTCTGATGATGGAAAATATCTGGTTGTATTCTGCAATGCTAACAAGCAAATGGAGCAGTAAAATGGTGTACTCTGGATTGCTTTTTAAGCAAATAATCAGGATTAATATAAAAAAAAATTTGCCTTGGCCCCTGATATCTGGGCCTATGTCTACGGATATCTGAAACAGCAGGAGCAGACAGAACATGCAATGGACACTCTTGTGCTGTATACACTGCCATAAACCCTGCCAGCCTAACTCCTGCTATCAGGATTAACTTATGCAACTGGATTAGTCCTCAGAAGGACTGTTAGTTCAGATGGATATATATACTCCTGGAGTACCACTACCTATATGTAACTATTACACCGCCAATTCTGTCCCTCACACAGCAGCACCTTTCCATACTCTGCCTGTTTCTGGGATAAACTGTGACGAGCCTAGCATCACCAGGTCTTATATAGACCCGATGACGCTATGCGGCCAGCCAATCATTTTAATGCCACAAGCAGCATGGCTATGGCATTACAGTGCATGGCAGACAATCCCTGCATGTTCATTCGCTCTCTAAAGAGCGCCAAAGATTTAGGGCGGGAACCCGAGCTCCCGCCTGAGCAACCCAGAAATAATCGCTGAGCGCCGAGCTTGTCGAACAGGGTGATGCTCGGGCGACTACCGAGCAGTGGCGAGCACGCTCGCTCAACACTACTATGGACTCATTCAGATTTTTTGGCATGCAAAAAAAGAAGCCGAGTTTCATCAATGATGTCCATCAGAGTTTCATCAGGGTGTCATCAAAGTTTCATTCATTTCATCAGAATTTTTTCATTAATGAGAAAAAAAAAATTATCCATCATACGAGCCTAAAGACTTTCATTGGTGAGTTTGATCTGACACTCGGATTAATATCGAACATGTCTCTGTGATTTTACATAGACCACTTGATCGGCAAAAAAATCATGGACATGTGAACAGATCCATAGCCTGTCATTGGTATGAGTGCTATCCGTTAAAACAAAGTACATAAAAAAAGGACATGTGATTGAGACCTAAAATTACATTTCGGCAGTTTTTTAATGGTTTGTTTAATCAGGCCGACCAGGATTGTATGCAATTGTTAACACGATCGCTCTGTGTGTATATAGTATCAACAATATGAGCACACAGAATAATGTGCTGCAGTGCTAATGATTATTATTTTAATGCAGGCATAAATTATCCAATTTGCCAAGAAACGTGTTTTCTTGTTCGTCAGGTGATTGCCAGCATGTTTGGCGAACGAGTTATAAAGAATGCGCGTTTCTGATTATCTGCTCGTCTGAAAGGACCTTAATTCCTTCATATTATTATTGTGTGTTATCTTAACTCATATAGTTATGAAGTTCAGCCACTACTACCTAGAAAAATATTACAAATATTGAAAGCATTATAATTTCTTAATAATAGACAGAAGCTTCTGTGGACCTTGAATACATCATTTTTGCATAAATATAGATTTTTAATTCAACAAATATTACAGTAAATTCTGCATCATGGCACGATAAATGTCCAATTGGCTTTGTTTATATCTATACTTTGGACATTCAAAGAAAAGAAGGACTGGAAAGACACAAAGCATAAAATAGGGTATTATCTGGGTAACAATGTTAAAAGAATTGCATAATAGTGAACACAACCACTGATAATTAGTGTTGAGCGAGCACTAAAATGCTCGGGTTCTCGAAGCTCGGGCCGAGCTCGCCGTGATACTCGGGTGCTCGACCCGAGCAACGAGCCCAATGTTAGTCTAAGGGAGACCCGAGCATTTTTGCGGCGGCACCCTGGCAGTCAATTAAAAGCCTAACAAGTGCCCAAAACGATAGTGACAGTGCTCAACTAACATGGGGACAGCATGGGAATCACCCCAGGAAGCATTTCTTACCCCCAGGTTACTGCTCCCAACAAGGTGGTCAGAGGTATTAAGCCACTTTTAAGGGCTCAAAATAAAACGTTCAAAAACGAAACTGAAACTGCTTTCCTGTGAAATATGTTAAGGAAGTTCCTTTCCAGGGTAAAGACTTGTGTATAAGGTAAAATAAATAACCAAAAAAAAAATACTCCACTCCTTGGGCTATGTTCACAAGTAGCATTTTTAATGCGCTTTTGCACTTTTGTATTGCTTTCAACCGTGACAAATGCATTCACCGGGAAATGTCATTTTAACATTTTACAATCTTATCTGGCCATGTGCTGTGTGACACATGCATACAGTGCTGAAAAGACATGGGAACAGCATAGGGAAGACCCCTGGAAGCATCTCTGACACCCAGGTCACTGCCTAAAAGTGTGGCCATCAGAAGTGATCCTTGCCACATCAGAAGATGCAGACTTGCAACTATCCCCGTGCAAGTCCTTGTCCCAGGGCAGTGTTCAATTGTACCTCCCCTATTCCTTGCAATGCAAGCGCAAATATGCAGCCAACCAACCACCCACCCACCCGCAGGCTGCAATACCATACTGCTACCTTTCACTTGAAATAGGGCCTTTTAGTTTGGAGGAGGCCGAAGCTGGCCACTACCTCATGGCTGCTTCGGCAGCGAGGTATCCATACTCAGTCCCCAGCCGCCCGGTGGTCGGGTGTCCACGCTCGGTACCCAGCCGCCAGGGGGCGGCCCGGTGTCCATACTCGGTCCCCAGCCGCCCCGTGGCCGGGTGTCCACACACGGTCCCCAGCCGCCTAGGGGCGGCCGGGTGTCCATAAATGCTCCCCAGCCGCCCCTATTTCTCCTGTCAACTTCCCCCCACACACTTTTCTTAGCCTGGCCTGCTTTAGGGCAGTATTGGAAGAGCCCACCAGAGAACCAGACTCTTCCAGTGGGCCCTGGCTTCTCCATCAGGAGAGTTGAGAGTGCCAAGGTGAGGAGCATGATGATGATGATAGAAGTTAGCATCTGCATTGTTTTCTTGGAATGCAAGCGCATGTTTGTAGTAGCGGCTAGGCCTGAGGTGGTCAGCGTTTTGGCGCATATCCTACCTCCTCCGAGGATTGCTGGATGTTTTCCTGCTACTATCCCAGTTCTATGACTCCCGTTAAAACAAAGCTTCAGGTGATAAATGATGGATGAGGTGGTGGCAAAGGAGAAAGAGCATGAGGAACAGGGACCATTCACATCAATATCAAGCCAGTCAACCACATATGTCTTGTAGGATATGTTTCTGTACCAAAAGGAGCGGTTTGGCTACACAGTTATAGGGCATACAGTGAGTGCAATGCCTACCATAAATTTAGAGGCACTCCAATGCCCCTTGGAAGTGACATGGAAGTCAGAGGGCCTTAACTAAACCATTTTTTCCATTTATAGCAACTGGGTCTCCTGTGCACTGTTGGCCTAAGCAGTGAATGGAAGGCTTTCCAAAAATTATGAGGAACTGCAATTCCCCTTGAAACAGACGTGGATTACAGTGTACTAAAAACCTTCTACCCATTATTGGGGAGTGGGTCTCCCTTAGTGCTCGCCTTTGCATTGAAAAGCAAAAGCTGACTAAAATTAGGAGGAAATGCAATGCCCATTGGAAGAGTCGTGGAGGTCGCAGTAGCTTTACAAGATGGTTTTAATGCCCCTTGGAAGAGATGTGGAGGTCGCAGTAGCTTAGCAAGATGGTTTTAATGCCCCTTGGGAAAGTGGTGGAGGTCACAGTAGCTTAACAAGACTGTTTTAATGCCCCCTGGAAAAGTGGTGGAGGTCGCAGTAGCTTAACAAGATGCTTTTAATGCCCCTTACAAGAGCCATACAGTACAGCATATTGCAAACATTATTCCCATTATTGGGGAGTGGGTCTCCCATTATCTTTGCCTATGCATTCCAAGCAAAAGCTGCCAAAAATTAGGACGGAGGAACTTGCAATGCCCCTTACAAGAGCCATGCAGTACAGCATATTACAAACATTATTCCCATTATTGGGGAGTGGGTCTCCCATAGTCTTTGCCTATGCCTTCCAAGCAAAAGCTGCCAAAAATTAGGAGGAAATGCAATGCCCGTTCGAAGAGTCGTGGAGGTTAGAGTGGTTTAACAAGACGCTTTTAATGCCCCTCAGAAAAGACGTGGAGGTCCCAGTAGCTTAACAAGACGGTTTTAATGCCCCTTGGAAAAGTGGTGGAGGTCACAGTAGCTTAACAAGACGGTTTTAATGCCTCTTGGAAAAGTGGTGGAGGTCACAGTAGCTTAACAAGACGGTTTTAATGCCCCTCGGAAGAGACGTGGAGGTCCCAGTAGCTTAACAAGACGGTTTTAATGCCCCTCGGAAGAGACGTGGAGGTCCCAGTAGCTTAACAAGACGTTTTTAATGCCCCTTGGAAAAGTGGTGGAGGTCAAAGTAACTTAACAAGACGGTTTTAATGCCCCTTGGAATGGTGGTGGAGGTCTCAGTAGCTTAACCAGATGGTTTTAATGCCCCTCGGAAGAGACGTGGAGGTCGCAGTAGCTTAACAAAATGGTTTTAATGCCCCTTGGAAGAGACGTAGAGGTCACAGTAGCTTAACAAGACGGTTTTATTGCCCCTTGGAAAAGTGGTGGAGGTCACAGTAGCTTAACAATACGGTTTTAATGCCCCTTGGAAAAGTGGTGGAGGTCACAGTAGCTTAAAAAGACGGTTTTAATGCCCCTCGGAAGAGACGTGGAGGTCCCAATAGCTTAACAAGATGGTTTTAATGCCCCTCGGAAGAGACGTGGAGGACGCAGTGGCTTAACAAGATGGTTTTAATGCCCCTCGGAAGAGATGTGGAGGTCACAGTAGCTTAACAAGACGGTTTTAATGCCCCTCGGAAGAGACGTGGAGGTCCCAGTAGCTTATCAAGACGGTTTTAATGCCCCTCGGAAGAGACGTGGAGGTCACAGTAGCTTAACAAGACGGTTTTAATGCCCCTTGGAAGAGATGTGGAGGTCGCAGTAGCTTAGCAAGATGGTTTTAATGCCCCTTGGGAAAGTGGTGGAGGTCACAGTAGCTTAACAAGACTGTTTTAATGCCCCCTGGAAAAGTGGTGGAGGTCGCAGTAGCTTAACAAGACGCTTTTAATGCCCCTTACAAGAGCCATGCAGTACAGCATATTAAAAACATTATTCCCATTATTGGGGAGTTGGTCTCCCACTGTCTTTGCCTATGCCTTCCAAGCAAAAGCTGCCAAAAATTAGGACGGAGGAACTTGCAATGCCCCTTACAAGAGCCATGCAGTACAGCATATTACAAACATTATTCCCATTATTGGGGAGTGGGTCTCCCATTATCTTTGCCTATGCCTTCCAAACAAAAGCTGCCAAAAATTAGGACGGAGGAACTTGCAATGCCCCTTACAAGAGCCATGCAGTACAGCATATTACAAACATTATTCCCATTATTGGGGAATGGGTCTCCCATAGTCTTTGCCTATGCCTTCCAAGCAAAAGCTGCCAAAAATTAGGAGGAAATTCAATGCCCGTTCGAAGAGTCGTGGAGGTTAGAGTGGTTTAGCAAGACGCTTTTAATGCCCCTCAGAAGAGACGTGGAGGTCCCAGTAGCTTAACAAGACGGTTTTAATGCCCCTTGGAAAAGTGGTGGAGGTCACAGTAGCTTAACAAGACGGTTTTAATGCCTCTTGGAAAAGTGGTGGAGGTCACAGTAGCTAAACAAGACGGTTTTAATGCCCCTCGGAATCATAGAATCATAGAATGGTAGAGTTGGAAGGGACCTCCTGGGTCATCTGGTCCAACCCCCTGCTCAAAGCAGGATTCACTAGATCATCTCAGACAGATGTCTGTCCAGCCTCTGTTTGAAGACGTCCATTGAAGGGGAACTCACCACCTCTCGTGGCAGCCTGTTCCACTCATTAATCACCCTAACTGTCAAAAAGTTTTTTCTAATATCTAATCTGTGTCTCCTCCCATTTAGTTTCATCCCATTGCTTCTAGTCTTTCCTTGTGCAAATGAGAATAAAGATGATCCTTCTACAATGTGACAGCCCTTGACATATTTGTAGACAGCTATTAAGTCTCCTCAGTCTTCTTTTTTGCAAGCTAAACATTCCTAAATCCTGCAACCGTTCCTCATAGGACATGGTTTGCAGACCAGTCACCATTCTGGTCGCTCTTCTCTGAACTTGCTCCAGTTTGTCTATGTCTTTTTTAAAATGTGGTGCCCAAAACTGTACACAGTATTCCAGATGAGGTCTGACCAAAGAGGAGTAAAGACCGATAATGACTTCACGTGATCTAGACTGTATGCTTCTGTTAATACATCCCAGAATTGTATTTGCCTTTTTTGCTGCTGCATCACACTGTTGACTCATGTTCAGTCTATGATCTATTAGTATACCTAAGTCTTTTTCACATGTACTGTTGCTTAGCTCTATTCCTCCCATTCTGTATATGCTTTTTTCATTTTTATTGCCCAGATGTAGTACTTTGAATTTTTCCCTGTTAAAAACCATTCTGTTGGTTGCTGCCTACTGCTCCAGTTTATTTAGGTCTTTTTGAATCCTCTCTCTCTCTTCTCTAGTATTAGCTATCCCTCCTAGCTTTGTGTCATCAGCAAATTTAATCAGTTTACCCTCAATTACATAGTTACATAGTTACATAGTTTATAAGGCCGAAAAAAGACAAGCGTCCATCCAGTTCAGCCTATTTCTTGTGCACTGCAGCTATTCCGCAGCGTTGATCCAGGGGAAGGCAACAAAAACCATGAGGTATAGGCCAATTTACATCACTGAGGAAAAATTCACTTCCCGACACCAATCTGGCAGTAAGATTAAATCCCTGGATTAATTAACTAAGCATAAGATGTAATTTTATTGTTCTCAAGAAAGGCGTCCAGGCCTCTCTTGAACTCTTTAATTGAGTTGGACATCACCACTTCCTAAATCATTGATAAAGATGTTGAACAATACAGGTCCCAGGACGGAGCCCTGTGGTACCCCACTTGAGACATTCATCCAGCTGGATGTGAAGCCATTTACAACCACCCTTTGAGTCCGATCACTAAGCCAGTTATGAATCCACCTAACAGTTGCCTGGTCCATTGCATACTTGGTCATTTTTTCAATAAGGATGGTGTGAGATACTTTGTCAAATGCTTTGCTGAAGTCAAGATATACTATATCTACAGCATTTCCCTGATCCACCCAGTCAGTGATTCTGTCATAGAAGGAAATTAAGTTAGTCTGACATGACTTGTTAGTTACAAACCCATGCTGACTCTGGTTAATCACTTCATTCTTATCCATGTACTTACATACATGTTGTTTAATAATTTGTTCAAAGATCTTTCCTGGTATAGAAGTCAGACTCACCGGCCTATAGTTCCCTGGGTCCACCTTCTTCCCCTTTTTGAAGATAGGAACAACATTTGCTCTTCTCCAGTCTTCTGGGACTTCTCCTGTTCTCCAAGAATTTTCAAAGATTATGGAGAGTGGTTCTAAAATTTCTTCTACGATCTCCTTCAGTACTCTGGGGTGTAATTCATCTGGACCTGGAGACTTGAACTCATTTATGTTAGCTAAATATTCCCTCACAATCTTTCTGTTTACAGATAACTTGGATTCCTCTATTCCTTTAAAAGGACAGTGAAGATCAGTTGATGTTACATTTTCTTTCTGAGAGAAAACAGATGCAAAATAGGAATTAAAAAGTTCGGCCTTCTCAACATCCTCTCTTACCATTTCTCCATTTTCATCCTGTAAAAATCCTATAGCATCTTTGACTTTTCTTTTACTTTTGACATACCCCCAAAATCCTTTTTTATTGCTTTTGACATCTCTTGCAAGCCTTAATTCATTGTCAGCTTTAGCTAACCTGATACGTGCCCTACAGGATCTGCAGACTGCATTATAATCTTCTTTAGATATGCCTCCCTCTTTCCATTTAATAAACATTTCTTTCTTTCTTTTTAGCATGTGTTTAAGTTCTGTGTTCATCCATCCTGGTTTCCTTAAATGCTTCCCATTCTTCCTACTTTTTGGGATTGTTAACGATTGTGCTTTGAGAATCTCATTTTTAAAAATTTCCCATCCTTCCTGGACATTTTTGTCCTTAAGGACATCCAGCCATTGGATCCCTCCTATTCTCTTTCTGAGTCTCTTAAAATCTGCCTTTCTAAAATCTAACCTTGAAGTCTGAGTCTTCACATGTCTTCCTCCTCTAGTTATCCAAAATTCTATAATAGCATGATCGCTGCCTCCTAGGGTCCCAGCCACCTTTACCCCCTCAACCATTTCCTCCCTGTTTATAAGGATTAGATCCAAAGTAGCAGATCCCCTTGTTTTCTCCCCTACCTTTTGGAAGATAAAGTTGTCAGCAAGAGAGGATAAGAATTTGCTTGACCTGTTAGTTTTACTTGAGAGAGATTCCCAACAAATGTCTGGATAGTTGAAATCTCCCATGACCACTACGTCATATTTTTTGGAGAACTTGGTCATTTGATACATAAAGAGTTCATCCATATCTTCAGCTTGCCCAGGTGGCCTGTAGTAAATGCCTACAATGGTGTCCTTTCCGTTGTTCTCTCCTTGTATTCTTACCCAAACAGTTTCCACAGAACTCCCAGTCTCTGAAGCTTCAATCTCTGTGCAGATATACGCTTTTCTAACATACAATGCAACACCTCCTCCTCATTTATCAAGTCTGTTTCTTGCAAATAAGTTGTATCCTTTTAGCCTTTTATTCCAATCATGTGTATCGTCCCACCAAGTTTCAGTGATTCCAATGACATCATATTCCTTTTCCTGCATTAGTAGTTCCAATTCTCCTTGTTTGTTGCCCATGCTTTGTGCATTTGTATAAAAACATTTTAGTTTGTGATTGGTTTCTCTTCCTCCCATATTTTTATTATTTAAATTGTTTTGTCTTTGTTCTTCCTTTCCACTTCCAGTAGCAGAGATCTCAATAGTATTTGTCAGCTGTATGGCTTTTTCTGGCCTTTTGCTTCCCTTCCCACATTGTTCTAGTTTAAAACTCTTCTGATGAGTTTAGCAAGGCGACTTCCAAATAAATGTTTTCCAGTCTTCGTAAGGTGCACCCCATCTCTAGCAAGTAGTCCATCGTATAGGTAATTCATTCCGTGATCCAGAAATCCAAGAGACGGAAGAGACGTGGAGGTCCCAGTAGCTTAACAAGACGGTTTTAATGCCCCTCGGAAGAGACGTGGAGGACGCAGTGGCTTAACAAGATGGTTTTAATGCCCCTCGGAAGAGATGTGGAGGTCACAGTAGCTTAACAAGACGGTTTTAATGCCCCTCGGAAGAGACGTGGAGGTCCCAGTAGCTTATCAAGACGGTTTTAATGCCCCTCGGAAGAGACGTGGAGGTCACAGTAGCTTAACAAGACGGTTTTAATGCACCTCGGAAGAGACGTGGAGGTCCCAGTAGCTTATCAAGACGGTTTTAATGCCCCTCGGAAGAGACGTGGAGGTCACAGTAGCTTAACAAGACGGTTTTAATGCCCCTCGGAAGAGACGTGGAGGTCACAGTAGCTTAACAAGATGGTATTAATGCCCCTTGGAAGAGTGGTGGAGGTCACAGTAGCTTAACAAGATGGTTTTAATGCCCCTTGGAAAAGTGGTGGAGGTCGCAGTAGCTTAACAACTCGGTTTTAATGCCCCTTACAAGAGCCATGCAGTACAGCATATTAAAAACATTATTCCCATTATTGGGGAGTTGGTCTCCCACTGTCTTTGCCTATGCCTTCCAAGCAAAAGCTGCCAAAAATTAGGACGGAGGAACTTGCAATGCCCCTTACAAGAGCCATGCAGTACAGCATATTACAAACATTATTCCCACTATTGGGGAAGGGGTCTCCCATTGTCTTTGCCTATGCCTTCCAAGCAAAAGCTGCCAAAAATTAGGAGGGCATGCAATGCCCGTTCGAAGAGTTGTGGAGTTTAGAGTTAATGAAAAACAACATTTCAGTGCCCCTTGGAAGAGCTGTGGAGTTCAGAGTGGTTTAACAAGACTCTTTTAATGCCCCTCGGAAGAGACGTGGAGGTCCCAGTAGCTTAACAAGATGGTTTTAATGCCCCTTGGAATAGTGGTGAAGGTCACAGTAGCTTAACAAGACGGTTTTAATGCCCTTGGAAAAGTGGTGGAGGTCACAGTAGCTTAACAAGACGGTTTTAATGCCCCTCAGAAGAGACGTGGAGGTCGCAGTAGCTTAACAAGACGGTTTTAATGCCCCTCAGAAGAGACGTGGAGGTCACAGTAGCTTAACAAGACGGATTTAATGCCCCTCGGAAGAGACGTGGAGGTCCCAGTAGCTTAACAAGATGGTTTTAATGCCCCTTACAAGAGCCATACAGTACAGCATCTTAAAAATAGCATTCCCATTATTGGGGAGTGGGTCTCCCACAGTCTTTGCTAATGCCATCCAAGCAAAAGCTGACAAAAATAAGGACGGAGGAACTTTCAATAATGGCAGCATGGACCACGTTCACCCTGGTGGCATAGTGGTGTTGAATGCTGAGGATAAGGAGAAGAACATAAAACAGCCGAAATGAGGAAGCGTATACCCATGTGTGGGTGTGAAGTGATGCATGTGAATACACCTCCCGAAATAACACAGTGGATTTGACTTTATGTTACTCTGCTGTCATTTGGTAGTGATGAGAAGTCTGGCCCAATCCAGCCCTTGTTCATTTTGATAAGGGTCAGCTTGTCAGCATTGTCAGTTGACAGGCGAGTGCGCTTATCAGTTATAATTCCCCCAGCGGCACTAAAAACACACTCCGATAACACGCTAGCGGCAGGGCAGGCCAGGACCTCCAAGGCATACAGAGCGAGTTCATTCCAAGTGTTCAACTTGGATACCCTATAATTAAAAGGCACAGAGGAATCACGGAGGACGCTGGTACAGTCGGCAAGGTACTCCCTCACCATCTTTTGAAACTTTCCACTCCTTGTGAGAGTACCCCGCGGCTCAGGGTCTGTCCGAAGGAAGGGCCTGAGAAAACTGTCCCAGAACGTTGACAGTGTTCCCCTGCCTCTGCTGGATTGGAGTTACGTCTCTCTCGCCTGTACACCTTGGTTGGGCAACGTACTGTGACCTCTGCCGCTAGCGTGTTCAGATGGGAATTTTTTTAACAGTTCTGCAGCAAGGGCCTTCTGGTACTGCCCCATTTTTGTAGACCTCTCCACCTCAGGAATAAGAGAGTGAAAGTTCTCCTTGTAGCGGTGGTCTAAAAGTGTCACCAACCAGTAATGACTGTCACCCAACATTTTGACAACGTGATGGTCACGGTTAAGGCAGCGTAACATAAAGTCAGCCATGCGTGCCAGACTGGTAACGGGCATGACTTCCATGTCCTCACCAAGATGACGACTGACCATGCTCTCCTCCTCCCCCCTCCGGTCCTCAGGCCACCCACGCTGAAACGACGGTATGACAGTTGTACAGGTACTACCGTCTACAGCGCATGATACAAGCTCCTGTTCTTCCTCCTCCTCCTCCTCCTCCTCCTCTCCCTCATTGTCCCCCAATGCACGTTGGGATGTGTGTAATCGACCACTATGGCTTCTTGATCCATCTCATCATACTCTGGCTGCAATGCCTCCTCTTTAATTCTCTGCAGAGAGCGTTGCAAAAGACAGACAAGTGGAATGCTGATGCTAATGATGGCGTCAACGCCATTCACCATCTTGATGGACTCCTCAATGTTTGTCAAGATGGTACATATGTCAGACATCCAGGTCCACTCCTGAGGTCTTATGTGTGGAGTCTGACCTGAATATTGACGGCCTTGTTGCAGCTGGTACTTCACAACTGCTCTCTTCTGCTCACAAATCCTTTGCAACATGTGGACGGTAGAGTTCCAACGTGTGGGGACATCACACACCAGTCAGTGTGACAGAAGCTGCAACAGCTGTTGCAACAGAGCAAGGGCGGCGGAAGCTGTAGCCAACTTGCGAAAATGAGCTGACAGGTGGCGTACTTTTACGAACAGATCTGGCAACTCGGGGTACAATTTAAGAAACCGCTGAACCACGAGGTTAAGCACATGAGCCAGTCGTGGTACGTGTGTGATCTCGCCTCGCCTCAGAGCTGCCACCAGGTTACGGTGATTGTCACACACGACCATGCCTGGATGTAGGTTCAGCGGTCGCAGCCACAGATCTGCCTGCTTTTTCACAGCTGTCCACAACTCACAAGCAGTGTGAGGTTTATCACCTAAGCTTATGAGTTACAGCACAGCCTGTTGCCGCTTGGCGGAGGCAGTACTGCAGTGCTTCCAGCTTGTAACTGATGTGGTGATATCTGAGATGGAGGCTGAACATGAGAAGGAGGAGGAGGAGGATGATGCACAGGAGCTGTACATTCTTGGGGCAACTCTGACAGACATAGGGCCCGCAATCCTCGGTGTGGGGAGGATGTGTTCTGTCCCAAGGTCTGACTGGGTCCCGGCCTCCACTATGTTTACCCAGTGTGCCGTCAAGGAGATGTACTGTCCCTGGCCACAAGCACTTGTCCACGTGTCCGTTGTCAGGTGGACTCTCCCAGCAACTGCGTTGTTAAGGGCACGGCAGATGTTTTGGGACACGTGCTTGTGTAGTGTGGGGATGGCACACCAGGCAAAATAGTGTCAGCTGGGGACCGAGTACCGAGGGATGGCCACCGCCATAAGGTTGCGGAAGGATTCAGTCTCCACCAGCCTAAAATGCAGCATTTCCAACGCAAGCAGTCGTGAAATGTGCGAATTTAGGACTTTGGCCTGTGGGGCTTTAGCTGCGAATTTCCGCTTTCGTTCAAAGGTCTGGGATATGGACAAGTGAACGCTGTGGTGGGACGTGGACATGGACGTTGATTCTGTTTCTTGAGAAACTGCCATAACAAGTGAAGACTGAGAGGAGGGGGCATCTTTACATGCAGTATGGACAGGGGATTGCCTTGCACGCACAACAGGGGGTTCTCTTACATGCACAACAGCGGAAAAAGCAGTGGTGACACCCGCTAACACTGGTCCTGGACCCTGGGGTTCGCCAAACAAAGTCGGGTGCTTTGCTGCCATGTGCCTGATCATGCTGGTGGTGGTCAGGCTGGTAGTTTTGTCACCCCTGGCATGGCAGGTGGTACAAATGGCCTTTTTGAGGTTATCAGCAGAGTCTTTAAAAAAACTGGTACTGGTTGTACTGGCAACGTCCCTCGTGTTGGTGTTACAGGGAACTGTTGCCTGCCTTCTATGTGTGGCCACCACACTGCTTCTTCCTGCCTGTTGGGGTACTCTGCCTCCCTCACCCTGTGTGCTGCTGGCCTCGCTCTGCATGTCCTCCTGCCACATTGGGTCAGTTACTAGATCATCCACCACCTCCTCCTCTTCCACTTGCGCACCACGATCCTCCTCCTCACTTCCTGGCAATTGTGTCTCGTCATCGTCCACCTCTTGTGACAAATTGCCAGCGTCGACTTCCTGTGGCTGTTCAAATATTTGGGCATCGTTACATGGGATATCCTCTTCCACCACTTCAAGCGGAGCAGGCGAGGGGCACAAATCTGGAAATGGACCAGTGAACAGCTCTTCAGAGTGTCCAAGTGTGGGATCAGTTGCTGTCTGACGACACTCGGCATAGTGGGAGGAAGGAGCATCAGGGTAAGGAGGAGTATGCGGTCGAGACTCACGGCTACTAAGATTTGACCGTGCGGAAGACAGACCGGAGGTGGTGGTGCCCAGGTAACTGGAATTATTATCTGCTATCCAATTAATAACCTGTTCACACTGATCAGTTCCCAATACTGTTTTTGTTCTGTGCTTCCCTTGTAATTCGGTCAAGAAGTGGGGGCGAGAAGATGTGGCTGTTGGTTGTGGCACATTTTCACCTTGGCCACGGCGCCGTCCTCTGCACCCACCATCACCAGAACGTCCAGTTCCAAGACCCTTGCCACGCGCCTTGCCCATTGTAAAGGATGTAAAATAGCTTACACTCGCACTATCAATGGAAAAAGGGTAATAAAATGTAGATTAGAACCGTGGAAGAGGATAACCACAGTTCTATTTCTCTGGCCTACACCCGACTCTTTTAAACAATCTGAACAATCAGGGAGAAACTATTACTGTTTTTCTTTACGGAAAAAATACCAAAAGCTGAATAACAGAGATTTTTTACAGTGTAATGGCAAAACCACAGTTATAGTTTACTGGGGTATACCAGACAATTTTAAATGGAAGTATTTGCGGCTGAACAGTGAGCGACACACTCAAACTGTTTTTTTTTAGGTACAAATGGCCCAAAAATCGATAATACAGAGGTTTCAACCGTGGAACTGCAAAACCACACTTCTGTTTCTCTGGCCTACACCAGACTATTTTAAACAGATATATTTGTGTCTGAACAATCAGGGAGACACTATTACAGTTTTTTTTTTACGGCAAAAAATGCCAAAAGCAAGGTAATAGAGATTTTTTACCGTGGAACAGCAAAACCACAGTTATAATTTACTGGTGTATACCAGATTTTTTTAAATATATATATTTGCGGCTGAACAGTAAGCGACACACTCAAACTGTTTTTTTTTTAGGTACAAATGGCCCAAAAGTCGATAATACAGAGGTTTGAACCATGGAACTTCAAAACCACACTTCTGTTTCTCTGGCCTACACCAGACTATTTTAAACAGATATATTTGTGTCTGAACAATCAGGGAGAAACTATTACAGTTTTTTTTTACGGCAAAAAATGCCAAAAGCAGGATAATAGAGATTTTTTACCGTGGAACAGCAAAACCACAGTTTTAATTTACTGGTGTATACCAGACTTTTTTAAATATATATATTTGCGGCTGAACAGTGAGCGACACACTCAAACTGTTTTTTTTTAGGTACAAATGGCCCAAAAGTCGATAATACAGAGGTTTGAACCATGGAGCTGCAAAACCACACTTCTGTTTCTCTGGCCTACACCAGACTATTTTAAACAGTTATATTTGTGTCTGAACAATCAGGGAGACACTATTACAGTTTTTTTTTTACTGCAAAAAATGCCAAGAGCAGGATAATAGAGACTTTTTACCGTGGAACACCAAAACCACATTTATAATTTACTGGCGTATACCAGACTTTTTAAAATATATATATTTGCGGCTGAACAGTGAGCGACACACTCAAACTGTTTTTTTTTAGGTACAAATGGCCCAAAAGTCAATAATACAGAGGTTTGAACCGTGGAACTGCAAAACCACACTTCTTTTTCTCTGGCCTAAACCAGCCCACGAGACCTGGAGCTAAGTCCAGCAATTTCAGCAACAGTAGCGCACAGGGCTGTAATTCAGCATTTGACGGTATAACCACTGCGTCTCCTATACAACCTGCCTGCCGGCCTGCCTGATATCTGGGATAGATATTAGTCCTGAGAAGTAGAGATGAGCGGTGTTCGACTTGAACTGTTCGCCAATCTCAAATTCGAGCTGTTTTGGGCAGTGTTCAAACCGTTCGGCGAACACGAACGATTTGAAAAAAATTCGGCTGTTCGAGGTTATGTTCGATAACTGTTCGTGCCCCAAAATCATAACTGGATTTTTTCTCAGTAATGCTGAAAATGAATGTTAATACGCAGTTTGAGTGTACAGCGGGGCGGGGGGAGGGGCAGGGGATGGATCTCTGCAGGAATAATGAAGATCTCCATTTTTTTTTCTCTTTCCCGCAATTACAGTGGGGAGGTGCAATCTGTCAGCCTATCAGCAGCGCACACACGGAGCGAAGTGGTTTTTTCACACAAGCAAGGGCATGTGTCATTGGCAGTGTATGTCACATGTCCTTGCCCTATAAAACCCAGCCATTTTCCCCGTCACCACCATTTTCTCACTGCTGCAGCTGCGTGTTAGACGGTACCGCTGTTGCTGTGTGCGCTATACCTTGTTAATTTCAAGCCAATTTTTGCAGAAATCTACAGATAGCTTGGGAGCAGGGAAGAGTTGTGATTGCAGTCCTTTTAAGGACTAGGTTACAGCATTTCCTGCGACTTTTATCAGGCAGGTCTGTGCTCTTAAATAGATAGGTTGGGAGTAAAGACTAATTGTAATTGCAGTCCTTTTCAGGACTAAGTTACATCAGTTCCTATAAGTTTTTGCCAGGCAGGTCTGTGCCAGTGCTGTGCAAGTTTTTTTCACAGCATTTGGCTAAATCTAGCAAAGCTAATCCTTTTGGCCTATTGCAGAGTGTGTTAGTCAGTGGAGAAGCCTATCTGTGTTGCAAGCTACACCACCTGTGTATAGAATACCATTTTTTTTACTGCACCAAGTGAAGTAAAACCTTTTGGGCATAGCATCATTCTATTAGTCCATCTATACTGACCTCCATCAGGTTGCAAATTAAAAATAATTTTTTTCTGCATTAAGCTCTGAAAAAATATTTGGGCTTCTAGCATTGTGTGGGACTTGTTCTATTAGTCCATCGATACTGACCTCCATCAGGTTGCAAATTGAATATAATTTTTTTCTGCATCTAGCTCTGAAAAAAAATTTGGGCTTCTAGCAGTGTGTGGGACTTGGTCTATTAGTCCATCTATACTGACCTCCATCAGGTTGCAAATTAAAAATAATTTTTTTCTGCATCTATTTCTGAAAAAAAAATTGGGCTTCTAGCAGTGTGTGGGACATGGTCTACCAGTCCATCTATACTGACCTCCATCAGGTTGCAAATTGAATATAATTTTTTTCTGCATCTAGCTCTGAAAAAAAATTTGGCCTTCTAGCAGTGTGTGGGACTTGGTCTATTAATCCATCCATACTGACCTCCATCAGGTTGCAAATTAAAAATATTTTTTTTCTGCATCTAGCTCTGAAAAAAAATTTGGGCTTCTAGCAGTGTGTGGGACTTGGTCTATTAGTCCATCTATACTGACCTCCATCAGGTTGCAAATTAAAAATAATTTTTTTCTGCATTTAGCTCTGAAAAAATATTTGGGCTTCTAGCAGTATGTGGGACTTGTTCTATTAGTCCATCTATACTGACCTCCATCAGGTTGCAAATTGAATATAATTTTTTTCTGCATCTAGCTCTGAAAAAATATTTGGGCTTCTAGCAGTGTGTGGGACTTGGTCTATTAGTCCATCTATACTGACCTCCATCAGTTTGCAAATGAAAAATTTTTTTTTTCTGCATCTAGCTCTGAAAAAAAATTTGGGCTTCTAGCAGTGTGTGGGACTTGATCTATTAGTCTATCTATACTGACCTCCATCAGGTTGCAAATTGAATATAATTTTTTTCTGCATCTAGCTCTGAAACAAAATTTGGGCTTCTAGCAGTGTGTGGGACTTGGTCTATTAGTCGATCTATACTGACCTCCATCAGGTTGCAAATTAAAAATAATTTTTTTCTGCATCTATTTCTGAAAAAAAAATTGGGCTTCTAGCAGTGTGTGGGACATGGTCTACCAGTCCATCTATACTGACCTCCATCAGGTTGCAAATTGAATATAATTTTTTTCTGCATCTAGCTCTGAAAAAAAATTTGGTCTTCTAGCAGTGTGTGGGACTTGGTCTATTAATCCATCCATACTGACCTCCATCAGGTTGCAAATTAAAAATATTTTTTTTTTGCATCTAGCTCTGAAAAAATATTTGGGCTTCTAGCAGTGTGTGGGACTTGTTCTATTAGTCCATCTATACTGACCTCCATCAGGTTGCAAATTGAATATAATTTTTTTCTGCATCTAGCTCTGAAAAAAAATTTGGGCTTCTAGTAGTGTGTGGGACTTGTTCTATTAGTCCATCTATATTGACCTCCATCAGGTTGCAAATTGAATATAATTTTTTCTACATCTAGCTCTGAAAAAAAATTTGGGCTTCTAGCAGTGTGTTGGACTTGTTCTATTAGTCCATCTATACTGACCTCCATCAGGTTGCAAATTGAATATAATATTTTTCTGCATCTAGCTCTGTAAAAATATTTGGGCTTCTAGCAGTGTGTGGGACTTGGTCTATTAGTCCATCTATACTGACCTCCATCAGGTTGCAAATTGAATAGAATTTTTTTCTGCATCTAGCTCTGAAAAAAAATTTGGGCTTCTAGCAGTGTGTGGGACTTGATCTATTAGTCCATCTATACTGACCTCCATCAGGTTGCAAATTAAAAATAATTTTTTTCTGCATCTAGCTCTTAAAAAATATTTGGGCTTCTAGCAGTGTGTGGGACTTGGTCCATTAGTCCATCTATAATGACCTCCATCAGGTTGCAAATTCAATATCATTTTTATCTGCATCTAACCCAGCCAATACTTTTGGCCTAATACCACAGTTTGGCCACTCAGCTCTGCTCGGTTCCCATCCATTGTTTTTTTGTGCAAACAACTCCAGAGTTGTGAATTAGTTAACCACCAAAATGAGTGGAAAAAGGCCTGCTGCTGGTGGAAAGGGGAATAGGCGTGTTGGGAAGGGGAAAAAAGGTTGTGTCCGTGGGGTAGGTGTTAAAGCAACAGTAACATCTGCAGAAGAAAGACCATCTTCCAGCCAAACTAAAATGTCTACTTCTTTTAGCGGACAATGCGATAAGATCCCTTTCTTACGGCCACGCCAATCGCTACAAATTCCAGATGAGGCACAAAAACAGCAGGTGCTTCAACGGATATCAAGTGCTCCTTTAAGTGGGCTCTCCTCCACCTCAACTTCAACATCACAAATACTCCAGTCCTCAGAGGTGTCACCCCAATCGCACTTGCTCCCTCACAGCTCCCAAATCTCCAGCTGCCCATCTGAGTATGGGGTAGAACAGATGGTTGAGTCTGCAGAGCTGTTTACTCATACTATAGCCTGGGAATCAGAGGTCGGCTCCAGAGCTTCTGTGAATCCAGACGAGGAAATGATCTGCACTGATGCCCAGAATCTTTATGAGTCGGATCCAGGACCAGACGCAGAAGGTTCTGACCATAATGTAGACCCTTATTCCCAAACTGTAACTAATGTTGGTGGAGACAATGAGGAAGACGATGATGAGACTCAAATACCTGATTGGAGCGACAACTTTAGTTTTTAGTCAGGGCAGGAACAGGTTGGCTCTGAGGACGACGGGTGTGATAACACACAGGGTGATGATGATGAGGATGGAGATCCCACTTACTGTCAACCCACAGTCAGCCAAGAGATGAGGTCAGCAGAGGAGGTGGAGGAGGATGCTAGTGACGACGAGGTCAGTTTGCGCCTTCCTGGACAGAGCCGTAGTACTGGAAGCACGTCAACAACTGCATCCTCAAACACAACTCTGCCTCTGACCACAAGTCGTGGTGGCTCTTCAGGTTGCATGGGTGCTAAGCCTTGCATAGCCTGGGCATTTTTTCAGATCGATAAGATGACCCAACTCGTGTTATCTGTAACATTTGTCAGCAAAAGCTAAGTAGAGGCCAAAAAATACATAGTTTGAGTACTTCATGCATGAACCGGCACATGGACATGAAGCATAAGTTGCTGTGGGAAGCTCACTGTGCTACAATGCGGCCTAGCCGGCCGGGCCAACCACTGTCTGCCACATCTTGTGCATCTGCGGCCTCTTCATCCTCTGTGACTGGTGGAACAGCAGTCACACCTGTTTTGGGACGCAGACCTGCCACCTCTTTACCCGCAACAGCCAGCGTGATTGGCAGGTCATCATTTTCTTTGGAGGTGGTAACACCAGCTGGTGTTGAACGCTGTCCGACATCGATAGCACCACCTTTGGATCAAGGCAACCTAACATGTCCGCCTGCATCTTCCTCACAGACCGGCAGTTTGCCGGGGACACCCTTATCAACCCCGTCTAAGCACAACAGCCAGCCCTCGGTCCCTCAGATGTGGACAAGTAAAAGACCATTTCCTCCTAGCCATGAGAAAGCTAAGAGGTTGAATTTCACCATCTGCAAGCTCTTGGCTACAGAAATGCTGCCTTTCCGCCTGGTGGACACAGAGGATTTTCGAGACCTTATGTCTGTCGCAGTGCCCCAGTACCAGATGCCCAGTTGGCACTACTTCTCAAAGAAAGGTGTACCTGCGCTCCACCAGCATGTCGCACACATCACCGCTTCTTTGAGAAACTCTGTGTGTGACAGGGTGCATTTCACCACAGACACTTGAACGAGTAGGCGTGGGCAGGGGCGTTACATGTCACTGACTGGACACTGGGTAACTATGGTGACAGCAGGACAAGGGGCTGCTGTCCAAGTCTTGCCGTCCTCACGAGTTGTGCGTCAATCCTCTTTATCTCAAAGTTCCTCCACTGCTTCTGCCTCCTCAACCTCCTCTCGGTCCTCCACCTGCACCCAAGCCTGTCTGGTCATGCCACAAGCTTTGTAACTGCGCAGAAGGGATCCTGCACACCTCCTTACTATGCTGGCAGTAGGGCTCAACGTCATCAGGCGGTTTTTACTTTGAAATGTCTGGGAAATGTGAGTCACACAGCTGAGGAGTTGTGGTCAGCTCTGGACAACCAATTTCATGAATGGTTGTCTCCACTGGACCTGAAACCAGGGAAGGCCGTGTGCTACAATGCTGCAAAACTTGGTGCGGCCCTTCGCCGGAGCAATGTCACACACGTGCCTTGTATGGCTCACGTGTTGAACCTGGTTGTCCAGCAATTTTTAGCCCACTATCCCAGAATAGATGGCCTTTTGTAGAGGGCACGGTCGCTGTGTGCTCACTAGTGTTGAGCCACCCCCGTAGTGTTCGAGTTCGGTTCGGTTCGTCGAACACCCGTGTGTTCGCCGAACTGTTCGTCGAACTGTTCGTCGAACACCTTCGAACACCGTTAAAACCAATGGCAGTCAAACAAAAACACATAGAAACACATAGAAAACACCTTCAAAGGTGTCCAAAAGCTGACAAACTGCTCAGAAGACATAACTAACACATGGAAAAGTGACAAGTACATATAGTCATGCGAAAATAAAAGAGGTGGAGGAGTAAAAGGAGGGGGAGACACAGATATAGGCATGTCATGCCCTTCTAAAATCCAAAAAGTGAGAAGCCGACACGGCCAGTCCGCTCCTGCCCGTGCCACCTCCATGTCGCCGGGTTTGTGCCAGAGCCGCGGTGAACCCTGACGGCCAGCCCCCCTCTCCCAATACTGGTGCCTGTCCGCTGGTGGGTCAAGCGAGCCCCCCTGTGGTGGAGGCAGCTCTAAGCTTTTTAATTTAATTTGTCTCTCTAATTTGAATGAATACACTTTAAATCCATTTACAAGGATCTATTGGAGGGCAAGTCTCATGCCAGCAGCCGCGGTAATTCCAGCTCCAGTAGCGTCCACTAAAGCTGCTGCAGTTAAAAAGCTTTTATAAGGATCGAGCTCGGCTGTCCACCGCAAGGCATCCTACTGCCAGTCCCAGCCCCTATGCCTTGGGGTGCCTCCTGATGCTCTTCACTAAGTATCCCATGGTCCCGAAGCATTTCCTTTGAAAAAATTAAGTGTCTAAACTACAGGTGGTGTAGCTTGCTTAACAGCCGGGATAATCCGCTGACTAGCAGACACTGCTACTAGGCACAAAGTATTTCCTGGGCTAGATGCAGTTAAAAATTTGTAATTAGATACTCTCGTTGGATGCTGAGAAAGCATTCCATAGAGTCTCCTGGCACGCCATATATGATTCTCTTAAAAAGCTTGGGGTAGGGGTCTAGGGGACCGTTTTATAGCCAAAATCACGGCCCCGTATCGCAATACGTCACCTAGGCTGAAGATAAATGGAACTGTAGCACCCTGAGGGCTCGGTTGCTACAGACGTATTGCACCTCACCCAGAGGTGTGATATCTCACTCTCAGGTAAGGATGGAGTGTGGATCAGGACCCGACACCTGCATGCATTACACCACATTGCCGTGGGGCAGGGCGACCAATATGCCCCTGAGATGGGCACGACAGTCCCTGTCCCTGGCTGGAGTGGGGGGAGGGAACACTGAGGAAGGGGAACCCTGTAGTGCAGGAGCAGGGAGGAAGCAGTTCCTGGGTGCATTGAGAAGGGAGTATAAAAGGTGGGCACCATCTTAGTTCAGTGCAGAGAAGTCTGATCAGAAGTGGCAGGGAGCAGGGGCTCTGCATGAGCTCTGCTCCGGAGGCGGGCCTAGTAACAGAGGCCCAGGCCTGGAAGAGGGAGAAGGAAGGAAGAGGAGCGGAGAAGGCTCCAGGAACGAGGAATGAAGGGATCCCAGGGGTGCGGACGGGCGAGTCGCCACCGCACGCACGAATCCACCTGCGTGGAGGGGTCAGGACAAAGGGGGAGACCGGTCCCCGAACTAGTGGAGGCAGGAAATGACCCTCAGCTAGAAACCGGAGGCTCTGACATTTTATGTGGCGCAGCCCCTCGCTACACCCGCTAGGAAGGCACCACATAGGGTCAGGGAAACTGGCGCCAAGTTTACCAAGAGGAGGCCCGAGGCAGCCGGACAGAAGTGTTGGTAAGAAAGGCCAGACAAAGGACACACAAAGGGGGTCCTGTGAAGTGCTCCAAAGTTATCTGGGAGTTGTCTGAGCCCCTCACCTGGTGAGCACAGTACGACGTGGGCAGCCGTTACCTGCAGACGTGGTCTGGATAATAAGAACTGTGAGTAAAGGCCCTGAACTGCATCACTGACTCCGTGTCGTTACTGCTGCTGCCCTGCACCATCACTCCCATCCTCCGCATACACTGCCCTGAGGCTATACTCCTCCCGTGGGGAGTTATGCTACGCTCTGCTGCACCCACAACACCAGCCTCAGCGGTCTGCCCTGCAGCGGCGGTTCACTCTGACCGCAATCCACGGGTGGCGTAGTCGGACATTTAAACATCAAAACCACATAAATAGTTCCGCCACTGGTTTGACCGCCCTGAGCCACGGAACCGGGTCGCCGCCACGAAGACTACAACCACCAGCATCCACCAAAAAGGGTCCGGCTCCGGGTGTCCCAAGGCCCAGGGGGTGCATCAGAACATTTTCATCACCTTTCACAATCACCAATGGGACAGGGCAGGGATGTCCTCTGTACCCTCTCTTATACATCCTAGTGACGGAGCACCTGCTCTCATCAATTCGCCATAACCCCAATATTAGGTGGATTGAGGTGGGAGGCACAGAGTACAAGTGCTCTCTATTTGCTGATGATGTCCTAGTATATATCACTCAATCACATATATCCATCCATGCTGTTATGGCTGAAATAGATCACTTTGTTACATGGTAAAATTTTAAAATCAATGCAGCGAAGTCTGAGGCCCTCGATGTCTCCCTCCCCAAATCCATATAGGATTCCATCCAGTCCAACTTTCCCTTTGCCTGGCCCTCACAGGGTATCAAATACTTAGGAATTCCTATTCATAGAGACCTCTCCCATCTATGTTATCTTAATTTTGGGCCCTTTATTGAACAACTCCATACAGACCACGGTTGGCAAGTTAGAACTGTAAGATTCACTACGTGAACCACTGGTGTTTTGTGGAAAAGCACATGTACACTGCGTTCCAAATTATTATGCAAAAAGTGTTTAGGAGTGATAAGGGAAGAATTTGTTTGTCAGTTAAACTCATTGATGGTGATGTGTGTCAGGGCTCTTTATATCACTGTAAGCAATTGCAGACACCTGTGCTAATTAGTTTGGCAGGTGTGTCCAATGAAAGGCAAGACTACTTAAGAAGGCTCTCTCACATTATTAAGCAGCCTACATTTTCTGCCAAAATGGGAAAGAAAAAGGATGTGTCGGCTGCTGAGAAGCAACAAATTGTGGAGTGTTTAGGTCAAGGCATGACTACAATCAACATTGTGCGATGATCAGGATGAAGTGTCTTGGCAATCAAGAAGTATGTAGCTGATTCACAGTACACACGTGTGCGTGCTGATAAGGGCAAATTGAGGACTCTTTCCTACAGGCAATTACGTCAGGTTGAAAGAGCAGCGGCAAAAAAGCCTTGTCATAGCAGCAGACAAGTTTTTGAAGCTGCTTGTGCCTCCAACGTCCCCCGAACAACAAGATGCAGGGTCCTTCAGAGGTTTGCAGCTGTGCATACGCCATCCTGTCGACCTCCTCTATCCACTTCACACAAGCAGAAACGGCTCCAGTGGGCCAAACATTACATGAAGACTGATTTCAAAACTGTTTTGTTCACGGATGAGTGCCGTGCAGCGCTCGATGGTCCAGATGGATGGAGTGGAGGATGGCTGGTTGATGGACACCCCACGCAAACACTGCTACAGCGCCAACAAGGAGGAGGTGGAGTAATGTTTTGGGCTGGAATCATGGGGAGAGAGATTGTCGGCCCCTTTAGGATCCCTGAAGGCGCTAAAGATGAACTCCATAATGTATGTGGATTTTCTCAAACAGCACTTCCTGCCATGGTTCAAGAAGAAGAACCGTGTATTTCACAGCAAGATCATTTTTCTGCTTGATAATGCACCATCTCATGCTGCACATAAAACATCTGCATCTCTGGCTGATATGGGCATAAAAGGGGACAAACTTATGGTGTGACCCCCATGCTCCCCTGACCTCTACCCCATTCAGAACCTTTGGAGCATCATTAAAAGGAGTGTCTATGATGGCGGGAGGCAGTTCACATCTAAGCAACAGCTCTGGGAGGGTATTCTGTCCTCATGCAAAACAATTGAAGCAGAAACCATCCAAAACCTGACAAATTCAATGGACGAGAGAGTTCAGAAGCTCCTTTCGAACAAGGGGTCCTATGTGAAAATGTAACATCACCTAGAATAAAGTTTTGAGTTCAAAACTGTTTGATTTCAGTTTCTAACAACCTGCTAATGCTTATAATTTCAAAAATGACCATTTTTTTGGTCTTTATTAAAATGAAAAGGTTGATCGAAAAGTTTGGGGGATCAAAGAGTGTGGCAACCCAGTAGTCATGATTACTTCGAATTCTGACAATATGAGGGTCATGCTGCAGGTAGTGCAGCAAGAAGGCACTTATGTGTCTTGCGCATCTCGGAGCCCCAAAATTATTTTCCGGGCTAGATGCAGCTAAAAATTATTTTTAATTTTAAATCTGGTGGAGCTTATTATAGATGGCCTAATAGGATCAGTGCTGCACACTGCTACAAAGCCCAAATTATTTTCCAGTCAAGATACAGATAAACATGATTAGTAATTTGAAAGCTTAAAACGGTTGGTAGGGTGATTTTAACCAATCATCAAGCTTTTACTCTCCCCAGGATGACACAGGGGTAGAAAAGTCATTTCGGATCCATGATTTGTTCATCTTTATGAACGTGAGTCTGTCTACATTATCAGTGGAGAGCCGCGTGCGCTTATCTGTCAGCACACCACCAGCAGCGCTGAACACACGTTCAGACAGAACGCTGGCTGCGGGGCATGACAAGATCTCCAAGGCGTAAGTGGCTAGCTCCGGCCATTTATCCAGATTGGAAGCCCAAAAAGAGCAAGGGTCCAGTGACACAGTCGTGGCTTCAATGTTTACTTGGAGATACTCCTGTACCATCGTCTCTAGGCGTTGACTATGTGTCAGACTTCTTGTCTCCTGTGGCCTTGCAAAGGATGGGCTAAAAAAGTAGTGAAATGATTCCGCAAAATTGATGTTACCAGCAGATACTGTGGTTCTGTTACGGTTTGAGTGCTGAACACTTGACGGTCCCACGGTTGGCAAGTTGGAACTGTGAGATTCACTACGTGCACCACTGGTGTTTTGTGGAAAAGCACATGTAAGATTCTGCAACAGTCTCTGCTGATACTCCTACATGCGTGCATCCCTTTCTATGGCAGGAATAATTTCGGCAAATTTACTTTTGTACCGGGGATCTAACAGTGTGGCAACCCAGTAGTCAGGATTATTTCTAATTCTCACAATTCGAGGGTCATGTTGCAGGTAGTGCAGCAAGAAGGCACTCATGTGTGTTGCGCATCCAGGAGCACCAAGTCCCTGTTGTGTTGGTGGCGAGGTAACAATCATGCTTCCTTCCTCTGTCCTCTCCCCCCAACCTCGCACAACAGAAATGTGATCAAGGTCTCCCTCATCTGATGAGTCTTCCATCAGTTCGTCCTCCACTTCTTCCTGGGCTCCTGCACCTTCCTCACTAGTTTGGCTGCTACCATGTGCCCTGGTAAAACCATCTCCCCCACCCTCACATGCCTGCCGCCTTGGTGCTGCCGACCGTCTGGACCTTGCAGATGTTAGCCCTTCCGCATACAACTCCTCCTCCTCTACTTCCTCCACCTCCTCTTGTGCCACCACCTGACTCCGAATTCTGTTTAACATGTGCTCCAGCATGTAAATCAGCGGAATAGTCATGCTGATAATGGCATCATCAGCACTAAACATCTTCGTCGCCATTTCAAAACTGTGCAGAAGGGTGCATAGGTCCCTGATCTGAGACCACTCCTCCAGCGTGATTTGCCCCACTTCTGGATCTCGTTGGCCCAGGTTATACGTCAGAACGTATTGCACCAGGGCTTGTCGGTGCTGCCACAGTCGCTGCAACATGTGCAGAGTTGAATTCCACCGGGTAGGCACATCGCATTTTAGCCGGTGAAGTGGCAGGCCCAACGACTTCTGTAGAGATGTAAGTCGCTGAGCTGCGGGATGCGAACGGCGGAAGTGAGCACACAGCGACCGTGCCCTCTGCAGAAGGCCATCTAGTCTGGGATAGTGGGCTAAAAATTGCTGGACAACCAGGTTCAACACGTGAGCCATACAAGGCACGTGTGTGACATTGCCCCGGCGAAGGGCCGCACCCAGGTTTGCAGCATTGTCGCACACGGCCTTCCCTGGTTTCAGGTCCAGTGGAGACAGTCATTCATGAAATTGGTTCTCCAGAGCTGACCACAACTCCTCAGCTGTGTGACTCACATTTCCCAGACATTTCAAAGTAAAAACCGCCTGATGACGTTGAGCCCTACTGCCAGCATAGTAAGGAGGTGTGCAGGATCTCTTCTGCGCAGTTAGAAAGCTTGTGGCATGACCAGACAGGCTTTGGGTGCAGGTGGAAGACCGAGAGGAGGTTGAGGAGGCAGAAGCAGTGGAGGAACTTTGACATAAAGAGGATTGACGCACAACTCGTGGGGACGGCAAGACTTAGACAGCAGCCCCTTGTCCTGCTGTCACCATAGTTACCCAGTGCCCAGTCAGCGACATGTAACGCCCCTGTCCATGCCTACTCGTCCAAGTGTCTGTGGTGAAATGCACCCTGTCACACACAGAGTTTCTCAAAGAAGCGGTGATGTTGTGTGCGACATGCTGGTGGAGCGCAGGCACACCTTTCTTTGAGAAGTAGTGCCGACTGGGCATCTGGTACTGGGGCACTGCGACGGACATAAGGTCTCGAAAATCCTCTGTGTCCACCAGGCGGAAAGGCAGCATTTCTGTAGCCAAGAGCTTGCAGATGGTGAAATTCAACCTCTTAGCTTTCTCATGGCTAGGAGGAAATGGTCTTTTACTTGTCCACATCTGAGGGACCGAGGGCTGGCTTTTGTGCTTAGACGGGGTTGATAAGGGTGTCCCCGGCAAACTGCCGGTCTGTGAGGAAGATGCAGGCGGACATGTTAGGTTGCCTTGATCCAAAGGTGGTGCTATCGATGTCGGACAGCGCTCAACACCAGCTGGTGTTACCACCTCCGAAGAAAATGATGACCTGCCAATCACGCTGGCTGTTGCGGGTAAAGAGGTGGCAGGTCTACGCCCCAAAACAGGTGTGACTGCTGTCCCCCCAGTCACAGAGGATGAAGAGGCCGCGGATGCACAAGATATGACAGACGGTGGTTGGCCCGGCCGGCTAGGCCGCATTGTAGCACACTGAGCTTCCCACTGCAACTTATGCTTCATGTCCATGTGCCGGTTCATGCATGAAGTACTCAAACTATGTATTTTTTGGCCTCTACTTAGCTTTTGCTGACAAATGTTACAGATAACACGAGTCATCTTTATCGATCTAAAAAAATGCCCAGGCTATGCAAGGCTTAGCACCCATGCGACCTGAAGAGCCACCACGACTTGTGGTGAGAGGCAGAGTTGTGTTTGAGGATGCAGTTGTTGACGTGCTTCAAGTACTACGTCTCTGTCCAGGAAGGCGCAACCTGACCTCGTCGTCACTAGCATCTTCCTGAACCTCCTCTGCTGACCTCATCTCTTGGCTGACTGTGGGTTGACAGTAAGTGGGATCTCCAACCTCATCATCATCACCCTGTGTGTTATCACACCCGTCGTCCTCAGAGCCAACCTGATTCTGCCCTGACAAAAAACTAAAGTTGTCGCTCCAATCAGGTATTTGAGTCTTATCATCGTCTTCCTCATTGTCTCCACCAACAGGAGTTACAGTTTGGGAATGAGGGTCTACATTATGGTCAGAACCTTCTGCGTCTGGTCCTGGATCCGACTCATAAAGATTCTGGGCATCAGTGCAGATCATTTCCTCGTCTGGATTCACAGAAGCGCTGGAGTCGACCTCTGATTCCCAGGCTATAGTATGAGTAAACAGCTCTGCAGACTCAACCATCTGTTTTACCTCATACTCAGACGGGCAGCTGGAGATTTGGGAGCTGTGAGGAAGCAAGTGCGATTTGGGTGACACCTTTGAGGATTGGAGTATTTGTGATGTTGAAGTTGATGTGGAGGAGAGCCCACTTAAAGGAGCACTTGATATCCGTTGAAGCACCTGCTGTTTTTGTGCCTCATCTGGAATTTGTAGCGATTGGCGTCGCCGTAAGAAAGGGATCTTATCACATTGTCCGCTAAAAGAAGTAGACATTTTAGTTTGGCTGGAAGATGGTCTTTCTTCTGCAGATGTTACTGTTGCTTTAACACCTACCCCACGGACACAACCTTTTTTCCCCTTCCCAACACGCCTATTCCCCTTTCCACCAGCAGCAGGCCTTTTTCCACTCATTTTGGTGGTTAACTAATTCACAACTCTGGAGTTGTTTGCACAAAAAAACAATGGATGGTAACCGAGCAGAGCTGAGTGGCCAAACTGTGGTATTAGGCCAAAACTATTGGCTGGGTTAGATGCAGAAAAAAATTATATTCAATTTGCAACCTGATGGAGGTCAGTATAGATGGACTAATACAACAAGTCCCACACACAGCTACAAGCCCAATATTTTTTCAGAGGTAGATGCAGAAAAAAATATATTCAGTTTGCAACCTGATGGAGGTCATTATAGATGGACTAATACAACAAGTCCCACACACAGCTAGAAGCCCAATATTTTTTCAGAGGTAGATGCAGAAAAAAATATATTCAGTTTGCAACCTGATGGAGGTCTGTATAGATGGATTAATAGAACAAGTCCCACACACAGCTAGAAGCCCAATATTTTTTCAGATATAGATGCAGAAAAAAATATATTCAGTTTGCAACCTGATGGAGGTCAGTATAGATGGACTAATACAACAAGTCCCACACACAGCTAGAAGCCCAATATTTTTTCAGAGGTAGATGCAGAAAAAAATTATATTCAGTTTGCAACCTGATGGAGGTCTGTATAGATGGATTAATAGAACAAGACCCACACACAGCTAGAAGCCCAATATTTTTTCAGAGGTAGATGCAGAAAAAAATATATTCAGTTTGCAACCTGATGGAGGTCAGTATAGAGGGACTAATACAACAAGTCCCACACACAGCTAGAAGCCCAAATATTTTTTCAGAGGTACTGTAGATGCAGATAAAAATTATTTTTAATTTGCAACCTGATGGAGGTCAGTATAGATGGACTAATAGAGAAAGTCCGACACACTACTAGAAGGCCAAATATTTTTTCAGAGCTAGATGCAGAAAAAAATTATATTCAGTTTGCAACCTGATGGAGGTCAGTATAGATGGATTAATAGAACAAGACCCACACACAGCTAGAAGCCCAATATTTTTTCAGAGGTAGATGCAGAAAAAAATATATTCAGTTTGCAACCTGATGGAGGTCAGAATAGATGGACTAACAGAGAAAGTCCCACACACTACTAGAAGGCCAAATATTTTTTCAGAGCTAGATGCAGAAAAAAATTATATTCAGTTTGCAACCTGATGGAGGTCTGTATAGATGGATTAATAGAACAAGACCCACACACAGCTAGAAGCCCAATATTTTTTCAGAGGTAGATGCAGAAAAAAATATATTCAGTTTGCAACCTGATGGAGGTCAGTATAGATGGACTAATACAAGTCCCACACACAGCTAGAAGCCCAATATTTTTTCAGAGGTAGATGCAGAAAAAAATATATTCAGTTTGCAACCTGATGGAGGTCAGTATAGATGGACTAACAGAGAAAGTCCCACACACTACTAGAAGGCCAAATATTTTTTCAGAGCTAGATGCAGAAAAAAATTATATTCAGTTTGCAACCTGATGGAGGTCTGTATAGATGGATAAATAGAACAAGACCCACACACAGCTAGAAGCCCAATATTTTTTCAGAGGTAGATGCAGAAAAAAATATATTCAGTTTGCAACCTGATGGAGGTCAGTATAGATGGACTAGTACAACAAGTCCCACACACAGCTAGAAGCCCAAATATTTTTTCAGAGGTACTGTAGATGCAGATAAAAATTATTTTTAATTTGCAACCTGATGGAGGTCAGTATAGATGGACTAATAGAGAAAGTCCGACACACTACTAGAAGGCCAAATATTTTTTCAGAGCTAGATGCAGAAAAAAATTATATTCAGTTTGCAACCTGATGGAGGTCAGTATAGATGGATTAATAGAACAAGACCCACACACAGCTAGAAGCCCAATATTTTTTCAGAGGTAGATGCAGAAAAAAATATATTCAGTTTGCAACCTGATGGAGGTCAGTATAGATGGACTAACAGAGAAAGTCCCACACACTACTAGAAGGGCAAATATTTTTTCAGAGCTAGATGCAGAAAAAAATTATATTCAGTTTGCAACCTGATGGAGGTCTGTATAGATGGATTAATAGAACAAGACCCACACACAGCTAGAAGCCCAATATTTTTTCAGAGGTAGATGCAGAAAAAAATATATTCAGTTTGCAACCTGATGGAGGTCAGTATAGATGGACTAATACAACAAGTCCCACACACAGCTAGAAGCCCAATATTTTTTCAGAGGTAGATGCAGAAAAAAATATATTCAGTTTGCAACCTGATGGAGGTCAGTATAGATGGACTAATACAACAAGTCCCACACACAGCTAGAAGCCCAATATTTTTTCAGAGGTAGATGCAGAAAAAAATATATTCAGTTTGCAACCTGATGGAGGTCAGTATAGATGGACTAACAGAGAAAGTCCCACACACTACTAGAAGGCCAAATATTTTTTCAGAGCTAGATGCAGAAAAAAATTATATTCAGTTTGCAACCTGATGGAGGTCTGTATAGATGGATTAATAGAACAAGACCCACACACAGCTAGAAGCCCAATATTTTTTCAGAGGTAGATGCAGAAAAAAATATATTCAGTTTGCAACCTGATGGAGGTCAGTATAGATGGACTAATACAACAAGTCCCACACACAGCTAGAAGCCCAATATTTTTTCAGAGGTAGATGCAGAAAAAAATATATTCAGTTTGCAACCTGATGGAGGTCAGTATAGGTGGACTAATAGAACAAGTCCCACACACTGCTAGAAGGCCAAATATTTTTTCAGAGCTAGATGCAGAAAAAAATTAGATTCAGTTTGCAACCTGATGGAGGTCAGTATAGATGGACTAATAGAATGATGCTATGCCCAAAAGATTTTACTTCACTAGGTGCAGTAAAAAAATTGGTATTCTATACACAGGTGGTATATCTTGCAACACAGATAGGCTACTCCACTGACTAACACACTCTGCAATAGGCCAAAAAGGATTAGCTTTGCTAGATTCAGCCAAATGCTGTGAAAAAAACTTGCACAGCACTGGCACAGACCTGCCTGGCAAAAACTGATAGGAACTGATGTAACCTAGTCCTGAAAAGGACTCCAATTACAATTAGTCTTTACTCCCACAACCTAACTATTTAAGAGCACAGACCTGCCTGATAAAAGTCGTAGGAAATGCTGTAACCTAGTCCTTAAAAGGACTGCAATCACAACTATTCCCTACTCCCAAGCTATCTGTATATTTGTGCGAAAATTGGCTTGAAATTAACAAGGTATAGCGCACACAGCAACAGCGGTGCCGTCTAACACGCAGCTGCAGCAGTGAGAAAATGGTGGCGACGGGGAAAATGGCTTGGTCTTATAGGGCAAGGACATGTGACATACACTGCCAATGACACATGCCCTTGCTTGTGTGAAAAAAAGCACTTCGCTCCGTGTGTGCGCTGCTGATAGGCTGACAGATTGCACCTCCCCACTGTAAATGCGGGAAAGAGAAAAAAAAATGGAGATCTTCATTGTTCCTGCAGAGATCCATCCCCTGCCCCTCCCCCCACCCCGCTGTACACTCAAACTGCGTATTAACATTAATTTTCATCATCACTGAGAAAAAATCCAGTTATGATTTTGGTGCACGAACAGTTATCGAACATAACCTCCAACAGCCGAATTTTTCTCAAATTGTTCGTGTTCGCCGAACGGCTCGAACACCGCCCAAAACAGCTCGAATTTGAGATTGGCGAACAGTTCGAGTAGAACAACGCTCATCTCTAGTGCTCACTTCCGCCGTTCGCATCCCGCAGCTCAGCGACTTACATCTCTACAGAAGTCGTTGGGCCTGCCACTTCACCGGCTAAAATGCGATGTGCCTACCCGGTGGAATTCAACTCTGCACATGTTGCAGCGACTGTGGCAGCACCGACAAGCCCTGGTGCAATACGTTCTGACGTATAGCCTGGGCCAACGAGATCCAGAGGTGGGGAAAATCACGCTGGAGGAGTGGTCTCAGATCTGGGACCTATGCACCCCTCTGCACAGTTTTGAAGTGGCGACGAAGATGTTTAGTGCTGACGATGCCATTATCAGCATGACTATTCCGGTGATTTACATGCTGGAGCACACGTTAAACAGAATTCGGAGTCAGATGGTGGCACAAGAGGAGATGGAGGAAGTAGAGGAGGAGGAGTTGTATGCGGAAGGGCTAACATCTGCAAGGTCCAGACGGTCGGCAGCACCAAGGCGGCAGGCATGTGAGGGTGGGGGAGATGGTTTTACCAGGGCGCATGGTAGCAGCCAAACTAGTGAGGAAGGTGCAGGAGCCCAGGAAGAAGTGGAGGATGAACTGATGGAAGACTCATCAGATGAGGGAGACCTTGATCACATTTCTATTGTGCGAGGTTGGGGGGAGAGGGCAGAGGAAGGAAGCATGATTGTTACCTCGCCACCAACACAACAGGGACTTGGTGCTCCTGGATGCGCAAGACACATGAGTGCCTTCTTGCTGCACTACCTGCAACATGACCCTCGAATTGTGAGAATTAGAAATAATCCTGACTACTGGGTTGCCACACTGTTAGATCCCCGGTGCAAAAGTAAATTTGCAGAAATTATTCCTGCCATAGAAAGGGATGCACGCATGCAGGAGTATCAGCAGAGACTGCTGCAGAATCTTACTTGTGCTCTTCCACAAAACACCAGTGGTGCACGTAGTGAATCTCACAGTTCCAACTTGCCAACCGTGGGACCGTCGAGTGTTCAGCACTCAAACCGTAACAGAAACACAGTATCTGCTGGTAACATCAATTTTGAGGAATCATTTCAAGACTTTTTTAGCCCATCCTTTGCAAGGCCACAGGAGACAAGAAGTCTGACACAGAGTCAACGCCTGGAGACGATGGTACAGGAGTTTCTCCAAGTAAACATTGAAGCCATGACTGTGTCACTGGACCCTTGCTCTTTTTGGGCTTCCAATCTGGATAAATGGCCAGAGCTCGCCACTTACGCCTTGGAGATCTTGTCATGCCCCGCAGCCAGCGTTCTGTCTGAACGTGTGTTCAGTGCTGCTGGTGGTGTGCTGACAGATAAGCGCACGCGGCACTCCTCTGATAATGTAGACAGACTCACGTTCATAAAGATGAACAAATCATGGATCCGAAACGACTTTTCTACCCCTGTGTCATCCTGGGGAGAGTAAAAGCTTGATGATTGGTTAAAATCACCTCACCAACCGTTTTAAGCTTTCAAATTACTAATCATGTTTATCTGTATCTTGGCTGGAAAATTATTTGGGCTTTGTAGCAGTGTGCAGTACTGATTCTATTAGGCCATCTATACTAAGCTCCACCAGATTTAAAATTACTAATCATGTTTATCTGTATCTTGGCTGGAAAATAATTTGGGCTTTGTAGCAGTGTGCAGTAATGATTCTATTAGGCCATCTATACTACGCTCCACCAGATTTAAAATTACTAATCATGTTTATCTGTATCTTGGCTGGAAAATAATTTGGACTTTGTAGCAGTGTGCAGTAATGATTCTATTAGGCCATCTATACTAAGCTACACCAGATTTAAAATTACTAATCATGTTTATCTGTATCTTGGCTGGAAAATTATTTGGACTTTGTAGCAGTGTGCAGTACTGATTCTATTAGGCCATCTATACTAAGCTCCACCAGATTTAAAGTTAATAACCTCTTCCAGGCCTGGGCCTCTGTTACTAGGCCCACCTCCGGAGCAGAGCTCATGCAGAGCCCCTACTCCCTGTCACTTCTGCTCAGACTTCTCTGCACTGAACTAAGATGGTGCCCACCTTTATACTCCCTTCTCAATGCACCCAGGAACTGCTTCCTCCCTGCTCCTGCACTACAGGGTTCCCCTTCCTCGGTGTTCCCTCCCCCCACTCCAGCCAGGGCCAGGGACTGTCGTTCCCATCTCAGGGGCATATTGGTCGCCCTGCCCCACGGCAATGTGGTGTAATGCATGCAGGTGTCGGGGTCCTGATCCACACTCCATCCTTACCTGAGAGTGAGATATCACACCTCTGGGTGAGGTGCAATACCTCTGTAGCAACCGAGCCCTCGGGGTGCTACAATTCCATTTATCTTCAGCCTAGGTGATGTATTGCAATACAGGGCCGTGATTTTGGCTATAAAAGGGTCCCCTAGACCCCTACCCCAAGCTTTTTAAGAGAATAATATATGGCGTGCCAGGAGACTCTATGGAATACTTTCTCAGCATCCAACGAGAGTATCTAATTACAAATTTTTAACTGCATTTAGCCCAGGAAATACTTTGTGCCTAGTAGCAGTGTCTGCTAGTCAGCGGATTATCCCGGCTGTTAAGCAAGCTACACCACCTGTAGTTTGGACACTTAATTTTTTCAAAGGAAATGCTTCGGGACCCCGGGATACTCAGTGAAGAGCATCAGGAGGCACCCCAAGGCATAGGGGCTGGGACTGGCGGTAGGACGCCTTGCGGTGGACCGCCGAGCTCGATCCTTATAAAAGCCTTTTAACTGCAGCAGCTTTAGTGGACGCTACTGGAGCTGGAATTATGCGGCTGCTGGCATGAGACTTGCCCTCCAATAGATCCTTGTAAAAGGATTTAAAGTTTCTTCATTCAAATTAGAGAAACAATTTAAATTAAAAAGCTTAGAGCTGCCTCCACCACAGTGGGGCTCGCTCGACCCACCAGTATTGGGAGAGGGGGGCTGGCCGTCAGGGTCCACCGCGGCTCTGGCACAAACCCCGCGACATGGAGATGGCACGGGCAGGAACGGACTGGCCATGTCGGCTTCTCACTTTTTGGATTTTAGAAGGGCATGACATGCCTATATCTGTGTCTCCCCCTCCTTTTACTCCTCCACCTCTTTTATTTTCGCATGACTATATGTACTTGTCACTTTTCCATGTGTTAGTTATGTCTTCTGAGCAGTTTGTCAGCTTTTGGACACCTTTGAAGGTGTTTTCTATGTGTTTCTATGTGTTTTTGTTTGCCTGCCATTGGTTTTAACGGTGTTCGAAGGTGTTCGACGAACAGTTCGACGAACAGTTTGGCGAACACAAGGGTGTTTGACGAACTGAACCGAACTCGAACACTACGGGGGTGGCTCAACACTACTGAGAAGGCCTGTTTGTTTGATCTGGCTGCCTTTACAGACCCTACACTAACTATTTCGCAGTATGTATCTCTCCCTAAATCAGGAGCGCTGTCTCTACACTGTCTGATCCCAGCCGTCTGTGTCCAAGATGGCGGCGCCCGGTTTTAAATACTCGAGGTGACGCTGTGCGGCCAGCCAATCAATGTAATGCCCACAACCAACATGGCTGCGGCATTACAGTGACTGGCTGGCAATCCCTGCATGTTCATTGGCTCTGGAAAGAGCGCCAAAAATGCAGGGCGGAGACCCGAGCTCCCGCCCGAGTAACCCGGAAATGCTCGGTGCTCACCGAACATCCTGAGTACCGTGATGCTCGGGCGAGTACCGAGCAGTGTCGAGCATGTTCGCTCAACACTACTGATAATGCTTAAGGCTGCAGCAGACCCACAAGAGGCTGAAAGTGCAGATAATGGAGAAACAAATAAGTGAACTCTGTGCTGCCGTGTGGAAAGGATGAAGGATGCCAATCCGAGTGGTTTATTTGTCAACGCGTTTTGAAGTATATATACAGTATATAGTTTGTGGACGCCCTGAAGAAGAATTTTATATACTTCGAAACACGTTGACAAATAATCCACTTACACTCTGATTGGCATCCTTCATCCTTTCCACACGGCAGTGCAGAATTAACCCATTTGTTTCTCCATTACCTATACTTTGGACATTGTCATCATTATTTGATTACAACTAACTCAATGGTCTCTGACCAGATGGTGGATGGCTTGTACACTTTTTTTTCAAAAACTCTTAACTAAGTACACTACAATTTTAAGATGTATAGCAATAATGTAATTTATGTATTCATTTGTCACAGTGTGCTGATACATAGCATATATACATGGCACATAGAGAGATAAATTAAAAGATGTATTGGTCTTTCACATGAGATACACCTTACAGTGGTTGGATGGCTGATATGCTTTTGATCAAATATAGTCAAGTTCAAAGACAAGTCCAGCAATACCCTTACATGGTCAATCCATTCCTGAGTTACTGAGAAATTAGCATTTGAATTGATATGCAAATGGATGGGCCGCCTCCTCCTGCTCTACTGAGGGCTTCTTTGACTGATGTACACAGCATATAGGCTGTCAGTCAAATAGAAAAAGGCAGATCAGGGTTGGGAATAGAGCCGGAGTGACAGAGGCTTCAGATCTACAGCGTCGTTTGCATATCACTTTCTCAGTAATGGAGGAAGGACTGGCCATTTATGTTGCCTTTGAAGGAGCTACAAGCATGCATACATAGCTTGGGGTATGAAATCCTGCTGACAGATTCCATTTTAAGAGAGTGAGCTGCTCTAAAACAGCTTTAGGTGAGGAATACATAGAACGTCATGAGCAGGGTCAATCATTTTCTCAGTAATCATGACCACAGGAGTATTATCTTATTATCCGGACGCCTGGTGGGCCAGTTTGACTCTAGGTAACATAATATTGATTTTACACATTGAGCTACAAATTCATCGGTACAACAAGCATTAATGTGCTTTAATTCTGAAACAATATTATGAAAAATAATGTGTAAATATACAGTCATATACAGTATTCAATACTGTTATAGGGGATTTTTTGTTGATCTAAATGAATACAAATGCTTCTCATAAAGATTTGCTGGAGGTTTCAATACAATCAAGAGCATTAAATAATGAATCCTGAATTATTTCTGTTTCCTAAGCAACCTTTATCAGAACATAAATGTTTATGCAGGTTATTTAATATTCATTGCAATGTCTAAGGGATATGCACCAAAACAGTTTGAGGACCTTCAAAACAAATTAATTGAAGCAAATTGGATACTCTAATGAATAAAGATTGTTAACTAATTGTTGAAAGTGTGAATGTCTATGTAGGGGCATACTATGGCATGTAGCATCTAGCATTTAATATTGTTTTCATCAGAACTATTTTAATTGCTTAATGATGAAATAATTAACAGTAGCAAGTGTGTTTTAATAATGAGAACATAAAGACAGCGAAGAAGTGGATGGAAATAATAGGGTCCATATAGGCTACTACATAGACAAATACATATGTCCTTCATCACATCTCTCTGTGGAGCTATAGATGCATAATGCACCTCGAAGGATAAGAATAATGCAGTTATTTGTATATGCAGAGTGTCAGCCTTAAGTTTCTTTACATTATTATATTCAGTAACAATAGTTATAAAAAGGATTTGTCATCAAAGGACATAAAAAATTAGTAAAGAAAATTTAGTAATGCTGGAGTCCCACATGAGCAGAGCACCACTTGTGTACCATTATAAAAGAATCATGAAAAGATACCATCTCACCCATGAGAACAAATGACTGGTCATGTTAAAACATGTCCAATCCTTCTTCCCCCTGACAACTCCTATTAGGGGATCATTGAGTGGCCCTTATGCACTTCACAGAGTCCAAACTCCATAGGTAGCTTATATGTAGAATTTTACTCATATTACAAGAGTAGCATATAATTAGGGATGGGCGGACCCATGGATATTAGGGTTCAACCAAACTTTAGTCCAAAATTCAGTTAGAGTACAAAAACCCCAAACACCATAGAGGTCAACGAGGACCAAACTTTGATACTGTAAAATGGTCTCTCCCTCTCTCTCTCTTCTCCCATCTCCTGGAACTCCGAACACTAAAACAGACTTCCGGGAGAGTTCAGCACCGGACATTAGGTGCCCAGTACAAACCCCGAACTTTACATTTCGGGTTCACTCATCTCTACATATAATGCATTTTTGCTCCGTTCTGGAATCTTCATCTGATAAAGTAAATCCTAGTACACATAGATCATGTTTTCCTAGCATGCTTGACATAAGTAAGCTGAGTAAAAATCTTGTGCTTTTAAACCTTCAGAACCAAACAATGCAAAATTTAGTCTAAGCACCTTTAAGAGGCAGATGATAGAAAAAGATTTATCCATATGCTACTGTTGAAAAAAAGGACTTGAGAGTCGATGCTTGAGAGAAGCTGTGCAAGAACCACATCAGCACAGCCATCTAGAGTGCTGCACACTAGGGGAGGTCCAGTCAAACAAAGAAGAGGAGGAACTAGTACCTCTGAGCATTGTGGTGCACACTCTCAGGGTGTCAGCTCCTCTTCTCCTTTGGATGAATGATTTAATATTTATGGTATATTTTATTTTTTAAGGAACGATGTATAACAACTCTGGCAACTCCTGTCTTAGACTTTCAATAGATGCCACCAAATTTGGATTGAGCAACAAACTAAAATACAATATCTATGGCCAACATTACTTGAGATAAGATCTTGCATGAATTGGGTTCCTTTTTTGGAGACCTGATCTAAAAGCAGTACTTGTAATGTCTTTATTGAATGTACATGTGTCTGTTTAATTGTAAATTGCTGCAGAATATGTTGGCGCTGTAGAAGTAAAATTACTATTATTACTTGTCTCTTAAGGATACTTAAAAAAGCTTTACTAAGTAAAGTATGACAGAAGTACATCACCAATATCAAATAAAAGAACTGTTAAAGGGAATTTGTCACCAAGTTTTAGCTACTCCATCTGAAAGAAGCATGATGTAGAGACAGAGACCCTGATTACAACAATGTGTCACTTACTGAGCTGTTTGATGCTGTTTTGATAAATTATCTGCTGCAGATCTACCAGATCTCAGAGTGCTGAGATTTGTATAACCCCACCCACACCACTGATTGACAGCTATCTGTGTACACTGTGCATAGGCAGAAAGCTGCAAATCAGAGGTGGGAGATAATGAATTTGAATAGGACTACGTGGCAACAGCTTCAATAGTCCTATAGTGGTTATCTCCTGTTGATAATAAGGTCATTTTATCAAAACTAAAGCAGGCAGCCCAGTAAGTGATACATTGCTGGAAATAGGGTCTTTGTCTCTACTAGAGATGAGCGGTGTTCGACTAGAACTGTTCGCCAATCTCAAATTCGAGCTGTTTTGGGCGGTGTTCGAGTTGTTCGACGAACCCGAACGATTTGCAAAAAATTCGGCTGTTCGAGGTTATGTTCGATAACTGTTCGTGCACCAAAAGCGTGTCCTGCATGTCTGGCGCTATTTAGAGAACTAATCATGCAGGGATTGTCTGCCACTCACTGTAATGCCACAGCCTTGGTGGTTGTGGCATTACAGTGATTGCCCAAATCGATGGGAACAGTGCTCACAGTGAAACATGAAAAGCCGGCAATTCAGCAGCGGCATACACCGGTACCCGACAATTTAGAGCAGAAAGAATAGAGCATCACACATAGATTAGATAGATAGAAACATGTCAGTCACATATATAAGAAGTACAGTGATAGTGTTGCTTACTGTACTCTTCATTTAGTGTAAAGGATTTATTAAAAAAAATAATAGTGTTTTCATGCACCGTCTCTTTATAAAAGCCGGCCGGCATTTCAGCAGCGGTACCCGACAATATAGAATAGAAGGAATAGAGAATCACACATAGATTAGATAGATAGAAACATGTCAGTCACATATATAAGAAGTACAGTGACAGTGTTGATTACTGTACTTGTCAATTAGTGTTAAAATTAAGGATTTATTTAAAAAAAAATTGGCGTGGGGTTCCCCATAATTTTAGGTTCTAGCGGAGGTTAAGCAGACGGCTGGGGCAGATGTTTGAAGCCTGGGAAGGGGGAAATACCCACAGAGCTTCCCAGGCTACTAATATCAGCCCCCAGCTGAATACCTAGTCTTTACTAGCTATTAAAATGGGGGACCCCCCCAAAAAAATGATGTGGGGTCCCCCCTATTTTAATAGCTAGCTAAGGCTAGGCAGACAGTTGGGGGCTGATATTAATAGCCCAGGAAGGGTGCCATGAATATTGGCCCCCTCCCAGGCTAGAAACACCAGCCGTCAGCCGCCCCAGAAATGGCGCATCCTTAGGATGCGCCAATTCTGGCACTTAGCCTCGCTCTTCCCACTGCCCTGTAGCGGTGGCAGTGGGGTAATAGGCGTAGGCCTGCTTGAGCTCCTCATTGTCTCGCTGTGACGGGATAAAGATGAGCCGAGGTCATGTCCAATTAACTTGGCTCACCTCATGCACGTCACTGACAGCGTGGGAGAATTCTCCTGTGCTCAGCGCTTCAGCGTGAGAATTCTCCCACGCTGTCAGTGATGTGCATGAGGTGAGCTGAGATCATTGGACATGAACTCACCTCATGCACGTCACTGACAGCGTGGGAGAATTCTCAAGCTGAAGCGCTGAGTGCAGGAGAATTTTCCCACGCTGTCAGTGACGTGCATGAGGTGAGCCGAGTTCATTGGACATGAACGTGGCTCATCTGAATGCCGTCACAGCGAGACACTGAGGAGCGCAAGCATTCCTGCGCTTCTCAGTGTCTGCGGCATGGCAAGCTGGATGGCAGCGTTCTGCTGCGGTCCAGCCTGTCATCTCGATGTAGCAGAGCTGAAGCTGTCTTGGGAACCATGGAAAGGTAAGGATGATGTTGCTTTATTATTTTTCTTTTATTGCAAGAGATCGTTGGCTTCAGCTGGAATGGGCGTAATGGTAAGTATGGTTTAATTTAGAACAATAAAGAATTGTGTGTTTATTTCAATTAAAGGACTTTTTCTGGGTGTTGTGTTTTTTTTAAATACTTTACTAGAAATTCGTGGTGGTCATGTCTAATATTGGCGTGACCCCATGAATTTCGGGCTTAGGGCCAGCTGATAATGCCAAGCTGGCCCTAACCCCTTTATTACCCAGTGAGCCACCGCACCAGGGCCCTGGATGAGTTGGGTACAGCGCCAGAAGATGGCGCTTCTATGAACGCGCCATTTTCCGCGGTGGCTGCGGACTGCAATTTGCAGCGGGGGGGAGCCCAGAAAGCTTGGGCCTCCCTGCGCTGCGGATTCCAGCCCCCAGCTGCCTAGTTGTACCTGGCTGGACACAAAAATAGGGCGAAGCCCCACGTATTTTTTTTTTTGAATTATTTCATGAAATTCATGAAATAATTAAGAAAAAAAGGGCTTCCCTATATTGTTGTGTCCGACCAGGTACAAATAGGCAGCTGGTGGTTGGGGGAAGCCCGTTCCTGCCTGCTGTACCTGACTGGACACAAATATAGTGCGAAGCCCCACGTCAATTTTTTTTTAATTATTTCATGAATTTCCGGAAATAATTTTTAAAAAATTGATGTGGGGCTTCGCACTATATTTGTGTCCAGCCAGGTACAGCAGGCAGGAACGGGCAGCCCCCAACCACCTGCTGCCTATGTGTACCTGGCCGGACACAACAATATAGGGAAGGCCTTTTTTTCTTAATTATTTCATGAATTTCATGAAATAATTAAAAAAAAAATACGTGGGGCTTCGCCCTATTTTTGTGTCCAGCCAGGTACAACTAGGCAGCTGGCGGCTGGAATCTGCAGCACAGGGAGGCCCAAGCTTTCTGGGCCCCTCCCCCGCTGCAAATTGCAGTCCGCAGCCACCCCGGAAAATGGCGCGTTCATAGAAGCGCCATCTTCTGGCGCTGTACTCAACTCATCCAGGGCCCTGGTGCGGTGGCTCACTGGGTAATAAAGGGGTTAGGGCCAGCTTGGTATTATCAGCTGGCCCTAAGCCCGAAATTCATGGGGTCACGCCAATATTAGACATGACCGCCATGAATTTCTAGTAAAGTATTTTAAAAAAAACACAACACCCAGAATAAAGTCCTTTAATTGAAATAAACACACAATTCTTTATTGTTCTAAATTAAACCATACTTACCATCACGCCCATTCCAGCTGAAGCCAACGATCTCCTGTAATAAAAGTAAAGTAATAAAGCAACATCATCCTTACCTTTCTATGATTCCCACGACAGCTTCAGCTCTGCTACATTGAGATGACAGGCTGGATCGCAGCAGAAAGCTGCCATCCAGCCTGTCATCCCGCAGGCACTGAGAAGCGCAGGCATGCTTGCGCTCCTCAGTGTCTCGCTGTGACGGCATTCAGATGAGCCACGTTCATGTCCAATGAACTCGGCTCACCTCATGCACGTCACTGACAGCGTGGGAAAATTCTCACGCTGTAGCGCTGAGTGCAGGAGAATTTTCCCACGCTGTCAGTGACATGCATGAGGTGAGCTGAGTTCATTGGACATGAACTCACCTCATGCATGTCACTGACAGCGTGGGAAAATTCTCACGCTGAAGCGCTGAGTGCAGGAGAATTTTCCCACGCTGTCAGTGACGTGCTTGAGGTGAGCTGAGTTCTTTGGACATGAACTCACCTCATGCACGTCACTGACAGCGTGGGAAAATTCTCACACTGAAGCGCTGAGTGCAGGAGAATTTTTTCACGCTGTCAGTGACTTACATGAGGTGAGCTGAGTTCATTGGACATGAGCTCACCTCATGTACGTCACTGACAGCGCGGGAAAATTCTCATGCTGAAGCGCTGAGTGCAGGAGAATTTTCCCACGCTGTCAGTGACGTGCATGAGGTGAGCTGAGTTCATTGGACATGACCTCGGCTCATCTGGATGCCGTCACAGCCTGACACTGATGAGCGCAAGCATGCCTGCGCTTCTCAGTGTCTGCGGGATGACAGGCTGGATGGCAGCTTTCTGCTGCGGTCCAGCCTGTCATCTCGATGTAGCAGAGCTGGAGCTGTCCTGGGAACCATCGAAAGGTAAGGATGATGTTGCGTTATTATTTTTCTTTTATTGCAGGAGATCGTTGGCTTCAGCTGGAATGGGTGTGATGGTAAGTATGGTTTAATTTAGAACAATAATGAATTGTGTGTTTATTTCAATTAAAGGACTTTATTCTGGGTGTTTGTGTTTTTTTTAACTTTGACTATGGGGTTAGTAATGGGAGTGTCTTATAGATGCCTCTCGATTACTAACCTGGGCTTGATGTCAGCTGGCATTATAAGCTGACATCAACCCCAACCCTATTACCCCATTGCCACCGCTACAGGGCAGTGGGAAGAGCGAGGATAAGTGCCCAAATTGGCGCATCCTATGGATGCGCCATTTCTGGGGCGGCTGACGGCTGGTGTTTCTAGCCTGGGAAGGGGCCAATATTCATGGCACCCTTCCTCGGCTATTAATATCAGCCCCCAGCTGTCTGCCTAGCCTTTGCTAGCTATTAAAATAGGGGGGACCCCACGTCATTTTTTTGGGGGGTCTCCCATTTTAATACCTAGTAAAGGCTAGGTATTCAGCTGGGGGCAGATATTAGTAGCCTGGGAAGCTCCATGGGTATTACCCCCTTCCCAGGCTTCAAACATCTGCCCCAGCCGTCTGCTTAACCTCCGCTAGAGCCTAAAATTACGGGGAGCCCCACGCCAATTTTTTTTTTTAATAAATCCTTTATTTTAACACAAAATGACAAGTACAGTGACCAACACTGTCACTGTACTTCTTATATATGTGACTGACATGTTTCTATCTATCTAATCTATGCGTGAAGCTCTATTCTTTCTGTTCTAAATTGTCAGGTACCGCTGCTGAATTGCCGGCCGGCTTTTTAAAGAGACGGTGCATGAAAACACTAATATTTTTTTTAATAAATCCTTTACACTAAATGACAAGCACAGTGACCAACACTGTCACTGTACTTCTTATATATGTGACTGACATGTTTCTATCTATCTAATCTATGTGTGATGCTCTTTCCTTCTTGTCTAAATTGTCGGGTACTGGTGTATGCCGCTGCTGAATTGCCGGCCGGCTTTTTTAAAGAGAGCGTCTTCTGAGCAGTTTTTCAGCATTTGGACACCTTTGAAGGTGTTTTCTATGTGTTTCTATGTGTTTTTGTTTGCCTGCCATTGGTTTTAACGGTGTTCAACGGTGTTCTAAGGTGTTCGACGAACAGTTCGACGAACAGTTCTTCGAACATCCCGGTGTTCGACGAACCGAACCCGAACACTACGGGGGTGGCTCAACGCTAGTCTCTACATTATGCTGCTCTCAGATTAGGTGGCAAAAACCTGTAGACCGACTCCCTTTAAGAGTAGGGACCTGAACTCTGTGGATATAAGTCCTCACAGCTTTTCGGCAAACTACTGTTGCTGTATATGAGTCTTTGAATACAGAGCAGGCAGCGCAAAGATTTTATCACATGTGTATAAAAATTAGCATTTATCAGAATCTTGTCTTGTTCCTTCTTTCATAAATCTTACCACTTCAACAGTGAGATCGTTGTCATATTTTTATTGGAATTTAATGTATTTCAGGAAGTCTGTACGCAAGCACTTTATAATATACTGTACCGAAACGTGTGAGTACATTACACCAGATTCTTCTGTCACACTCGATATATTTCTTATCGTGTGCTCATAAAATAATGATACAGGTAACTTTTTTATGTAAAGCATCAGGAACCACTACCCCTTCAAAAATGAAAATCCACAATAAACTTTTTATAGAGCTAAATAATACATAGCAAGTAAGCGAATATGTATACTGCAAGAAATTATATGGTCTCAACACTGTGCCGAGTGGATGCTATTATCCTTGTGTAAATTACGTTCTATATATATTCTGACTAATTATTCTTCTATTAAATATACACTATGGCACCGCGGAGAATCAGCTCTGGCACCATATTTTTGGAGTCTACCATCTACTAGGGAAAGTGCTGTTTGACATGACACATACTATAGGTAGGTACCACTGTTTATGTCATTCAAGGGATCAACATGTCCATATAAGTGGTTGTAATTGGGCTTTTTTTACATAGATGGGCAAGAGTCTGCAAATGTGAAATGATCCTTTGGCTTCCCTCAAGCAGCACAGTGCTGTGCCAAAGGTTCCAATGAAGCACTACAAAGCCATCCATAGAGACAGCTGCAGAAGTGTGCAGATGGGGATAAGCAAGTGTAAAGTGTCTTCCTGTGATGGGAGTCCAAAGCAGGTGGAGGGTGATGCCTGTATCCACACATAATTTGGCACTTAAAACGTTACACAGAAATACGCAAACCATTAGGCTATGTGCACACAGTGCGTTTTTGGTGCGTCTTTGAGGCATTTTTTATGCACGGAAATGGGCCAAAGACGCTGGGTATTCCGTGTGACAGCTAATGCAATGACAATCCTGAAGTGCTGCGCACATGATCAGGATTTTCCTGTCAGGATTGTCATTGCGTTTAAATCTGCACCATGTCAATTCTTTGTGCATTTATGCAGCGTTTTTCACCCAATTGGCTTCAATTGAGTCAGTCAAATCCACAGCAAAAATGCAGGTATAAAAATATTTGTGGATTTTCTGCGGATGTTTGCTGCGTATTTGACTGACTCAATTCAAGTTAATGAGTCAAAAACGCATCAAAAACACACAAAGAACACAAAAAACACACAAAAAACTCCTCCCAACATCCGACGGCAGCTCCCGCTGACAATAGCGGGATCAGATGCAGCGGAGGGGAGAAGTAGTCTCCTTAGCCGGCGCCTGTGCTCAGTGTAAAAAAAAAAAAAAGGGTTCAAATAAATTGATATTAAAATAAAAACCCACTTTATTCATCTGTCCGCTGTCATCCCGATGCCCCTCAGCAATCCGATCACCCGGCAGCCGGCGATACACTGAAAGGAGCGCAATCGTCCCCGGCAGTGTATTGCGCTGCGCTGCTGGGACTGAGGTCACTGGAGTTCGTCAACTGAAGATCAGCTGAGAGCTCTGGTGACCTCACTTACGGCATCGGTGCTGCGTGAGAATTTTCCCACGCAACACTCATGCAATTAGTGAGGTTACCAGAGCTCTCAGCTGATCTTCAGCTGATGAACTCAAGTTACCTCAGTCCTAGCAGCTCAGCTATACACTGACAGGGGTGATTACACTCCTGTCAGTGTATACAATGCTGTCCTCTAGAGCAGCTACATCAGTGACTGCTGATGTGGTTGCTGTAGAAGTGACCCAGATCTTCATGGGGCAGTGGATTATGTCATCACGGCGGACAGGCAAGGGATATGGTTGTTTTTGATTTTTGATTTTTTACAGGAGACAAGGGCATCGGGGATAAGGCGTTAGGTGAGCATGCAATGTTTTTTATTTTTAAATAAATGATTAAAACCATGTGTATTTTTATTTAAAATGAAACATTTTATTCTAGCTGTGTCTTTATTTCAAAACCTTTACTATGGGGTTACTAATGGGGGCATCTTATAGACACCCTCCATTACTAACCTGGGCTTCATGTCAGCTGCCAATACAAGGCTGACATGAACCCCTACCGTATTACCGAACTTGCCAGTGCACCAGGGCAAATGGGAAGAGCGAAGGCTAAGCACCAGATTTGGCACATCTTTTGGATGTGCAAGTTCTGGGGTGGCTGAAAGCTGATATTATTAGCCTCAGAGGGGGTCAGGATCCATGGCTTCTTCTCTGGCTATTAATATCAGCCCGCAGCTGTATGCCTAGCCTTTACTGGTTAGATTTTATAGGGGAGCCCTACGTCAATTTTTTTCTGAGCTCCCCCTGTAGTCTAACCAGTAAAGGCTAAGCAAACAGATGTGGGCTGTTATTAATAGCCATGGAACATTTTTGGCTAATGGCCCTTCCTCAGCTAGTAATATCATCCCCCAGTGGTTGGCTTTCCCTCTGCTGGTTATGAAAATGATGCAGGAGCCCATGCCATTTTTTTTATTTTAGGCTATGTGCCCACGTTCCGGATGTAGCAGCACTTTGGATGCAGCATATTTTTGCTGCGTTAAAAACGCTGCATTCTATTGAACCAAATAAATCCGCATGTGTTCACTGAACCATGCAGATTTGCCGCATTCATGATATTCTAGTGGTCAAATTTCTGTTACGGAGACTAGTGACTCCGCAAGTGACTTTGACATGCTGCGGTCCTGAAAGACTCACCGCATGTCAGTGTCCACAGGTGATCTGCAGCCTCAGATGCATGCATAGTGGACATGGGATTTCAAGAAACACCATCCACTTTGCTGTAATATCTTCCGCTGAGGGTTTGATGCTGCATAAATATGCAGCGTCAGACCCGCAGCATTTCCTGATTATGGGCACATACCCAAACTCACCAGCAGCATGTCAATTTCTTTAGCAGATTTTGACCAATTGAAATGTCGTTACATGCAGTGGATCCGCATGTACTGACAAAACAAGTGCAGCATTAGAAGACAGCGTTTTGGACACAGCAAAAATACATTGAGTCCAAAGCGCTGCTAGTTGCTGATTGTGGGGACGTAGCGGATAACCAAACAGCTATGAGCCAGGGAACATGTTGATCTAATGGCACCTTCCTAGGCTAAAAATAACATCTCTTAGCTGCCCCAGAAATGACATAAATGGGAATTAGGGCTAATGCGATTAGTGCTTATGGGATTAGGTGTCGCTAACACCAAGCTCTTTGTTTAGTGATGAAGAGGTGTCAACCAAACACCTCAGAACTAAATAAGACTGTAAGTAAAGAGTTAAATAAACACACACATTGAGAGAAAAACACTTTATTTGAAATACAACAGACACATTTTTTAATCATTTAAATTAACCAATATACTCACCCCAGGTCCGACGGTAATCCAAGGGTTAAATGTTTTTTTCTTCATATAGCTTTATTTAGCTCCAAAAAGCATTCATTGCTGTACAAAAACACATAAAAAAATGCATAAAAAAACTCATCAAAAATGCACCAAAACATTGCGCCAAAACGTGCGTTTTTGCCATAGTGTTTTTCCTGCCAAGAGACGCAGAAACCTTGACGAAATTTCTGCAATCAAATCCTGAACATGCGCACTTAGCCTAAAGCAGAGCTGTCACCAGATTTTACAATTCGAACGGCATAACTCACATTATTAAATAGATATCTTCCTAACCCCATCCCGCAATGGCCATTTTCCATTGTTTTCTTTTTAGTTTTTCCTTACCTTCTTCCAAGAGCAATAACTTTTTTATTTTTCCATCAATATAGCCATATGAAGGCTTGATTTTTGCGGAATGAGTTGTACTCTTGAATGGCACCATTGATTTTACCATATAGAATACTGGAAAATGGGAAGAAAAATTCCAAGTGCAGTGAAATTGCAAAAAAGTTAAATTCCACGTTTTTTTTTTTTATTTACCATGTTCACTATATGGTAAAACTGACCTGTAAATATGATTCTCCAGGTCAGTATGAGTACACAGATACCAAAAATATATAGTTTATTTCTTTATTTAAGTGATGAAAAAAATTCAGAAATTTGTATGAAAAAAAGTTTTTGTGTTTGTCGTCATTTTCCGAGACCCGCAGCGCTTCAGGATCTGGGGCTGTATGAAGACTTATTTTATGCGCCCTGAGCTGATGTTTTTATTGGTTTCATTTTGGGATAGATATGATGTTTTGATCACCTTTTATAGCATTTTATCGCAATATTGCAAGCATGATTCTGGCGTTTTAATTTTTTTTTCTCGTTACATCTTTTACCGATCGATTAATTTCCTTTATATGTTAAAAGATTGTACATATCTGAACTTAGCGATACCAAATAAGTTTTTTTTCTATTGTTTTATTTTCAATGGGGCAAATGGGAGGTGATTTGAACTTTTGTGTTTTTTTATTGTTTTCATATTTTTAAAAACTTTTCTTTTAACTTTTTATTTTATTTAATCGACCCCTTAGGTGACTTGAAGCTGTAATCATCTGATAACCTTTGCTATACATCGCTTGTGCGATGTATAGAAGAAATCATGATCTCCTATGAACGTCGGCCACGAGCCGGCATTCACAAGAGTATTGTAATGACAGGCACGGGGGTCTTCTGCAGACCCCCAGCTGTCACGATAATGCACCAGCGTCCCCGATCATATGATAGGGGTGCCGATAAGCGTAATTTGTGCCGCACATCTGACAGGCACGTTAAATCTCGCTTTCAGAGATTGACAGTGGGATTTAACTGGTTAAGAGCCGCGGGTGGAGCTCCCATCCACCATAGCACCAAGTCAGAAATTGGTCCTGTCTGAGAATGCTAAATGGCAGGGGTTTACTGCATTTATATGGGGGGGGGGCGCTCGCTGCATGCACCAGTGCTGTGCAGCGGTAGCATAGGTCAAGGCTGCCTGTATGGCCTTGATGAATTAAAGAAATCATGTAACGAAACCTGTAGGGAAAGAGAATAGTTAGCACTTGCAGCAAACCAGCAGAATCATTTATCACGTGAGACTACATGTATTTCTCTCTCCTCTACCAGCTTTCTCCACCTGTGTGTCTAGCTGCAGGGAATGTCTAATTCTAATTTTACTATGCGACATAACGATGTGATAAAGGTGATTTAACCACCACCTAGTACCATAATGTACACATCTACTGGCCTCATTCAGATGTCAGTTTTTCATGTTCTGTACATCTTCTATCCATCTTTTTTATAGATAGAACTCATACATATTATAGTTTATGGCGCTGTTTACGTGTCTATGTATTTTTGCAGATTGAGTTTTCCACACCAAAACCATACCTCCCAGCCATCCTGGATCCAGCGGGACTATGCGGGACTATTCAGGATTTGGGGAGCTGTCCCGCTGTCACAGGAAGTCAGGGATATGGCCCAACTTTAAATGAGTCTGTGTCCTAAAGTCAGAATATAATGATGGAGGAAAGGTCATTTCTTCACCGCTTAGTCTTTGTAAAGACCGAAGGTCCTGCCAAGACTTTTGAATGACATGACCGTCTCTGCTCAAGTGACTGACAGTAAGGAAAAGGGAAGAGGAGCAAGACACATACAATGTCTATTTATATATTTTGATGTAGCAGAGCTGGGTGTATATGTGTGAATTTTGATGTAGCAGAGCTGTGCGTATCTATTGATGTAGTAGAGTTTTGTGTGTATGAATCGTTGTAGCAGAACTGTGTGTATTAATTTAGGACAGTTGTGTGTGCATTGATGTAGCAGATATGTGAGTGTATTGATGTAGCAGATTTCTGTATGTTTTGATGTAGCAGAGCTGTGTGAATTTATATAAACCATGGGGGCATCATACTATTAAGGGGACGTGTACTGTGGGGGCATAAACAAATTGCCATGGCATGCTAAGCTGTATGTGTCCCTCTTTCATGTTGTTAAAAGTTGGGAAGTATGACTAAAATATGGAGACATATGCAATTTTAGTCTGAGTCATGAATCATTCTCTCTAATGCAAGTGTATGGGTCTATGAAAAACACAGATAGCATACAGATGGCATGAATGTGCTGCTATCCGTATGCTGGCCATGATTAACATTGCAATGAATAGGAGAAGTTTACAATTTACTTCGTTTTATTATAAGTGAAAATCACTGATGATTGATAATACCTTGAGGTACTGAGAAAAACTGCTAAAAAAACTCACCACATCCTACACAAGGATGACGGGCTAAAAACAATATTCAAAGACCCTCCCTTGCTGTGCTACAGACAACCTCCAAATTTAAGAAACATCTTGATCAAAAGTTCAATGCCCTCAGATACACCAAGAGGAACTTTTCCTTGCAATGTGAAGAGCTGCAAAACCTGCACCCATGTAGTTTCTTTAGAAACTTTGTTATACCCTGCCTGAGGAAGGGATCTAAGAAGTCTCAAGAGCTTGCTTTGTAATATCATTTATTTTATTTTTTGTTAGCCATTAAAAGGTTACATAACTACAAGATAATCTTGTTTTTCCTACTGAGAGCAATTGATAATAACCTATACACGGACCAAACACTGATGAAAGTCGAATCCAAAACACTCAAACAATCACCATTTTTGCAGATGTGAAAAATTATTGACGTTTGAATGACGCCTTAGTTGCTGTGAAGTTGTTAGAATTATAGTGGGAGAAACAGTAGTTACCAACAATAGTGACTTTATCTATATACAGTGATGAGCAAAAGGGTAACAATGTTTTGAACTTTTTACTATCAGGCCCCATATCTCACCATCCACTACTGCTTCGAACGCAAGACTGCCATCATTTTACGCAGGGGCCAGAGGCGTAGCTAGGGTTTTGGTTCAGAGGGGGCGAAACTTCTGAGTGGGCCCCTAGCCAGGTGACCCTGATAACAGCTATGGTGGCGCACCCAGAGAGTGGATGTAGGGGAACCTCAGCAGATGACTGCGCTGTTACTGAAAATAATCTCTATACAGCACGACACGACAACGTCTCCATCCAGGACTCAGAGCCTCAGGTCTGCAGAGATCACAACAAAGACACATTTGACTCCTTACATTTCATGCCCCGTCCCCATCTATTCCCAACATGCTCAAACTCCTCATCCTGCTGATAATCCAATACTGAGCATCTGTTGCTGTACGTGTGCCTATTACTGCACGTACTGTGTGGTACTGTGTGCCCTCTAGACGGTAAAACAAACTTTTAGAATATAGTAATGCCATGTGCAAGTGCCCTAGAAAACAGTGCCCACATTGTGCCCCTAAGAAAAAAATAATGCCCTTTGTGTGCCCCTCTGACAGTCATAATTACCTGAGTTCCCCTATAATGATAAGTGCCCACTTAAGATGCAATAATGTCCTTTGTCTCCCCCCATGTACAGCTCCCCTAGACACAGTATGATGGTGTCCTATACACAGTAAAATGCCCCCTCACTGTACAGTACCCCCACACAGTATACTGACCCCTAAGTAACCTCCAAACTGATGTCTCCCACACTGTATGATGGCCCCCACACTATACAAAGACCCCACAGTATCTCCGCCACTGTATGATGGCCCCCACACTATACAAAGACCCCACATTATCTCCGGCACTGTATAATGGCCCCCACACTATACAAAGACCCCACATTATCTCCCACCTAGCCTTAGTCCCAGTCCTGTGTCCCCCCCCCCATTCACTATAAGTATTTGATAGCATCATAATGAATTTGGAGGTGGGAGAAGACATTATCAGTTACTGAGCATCCTCCGCCACCTCCCAATTCATTACAAATCCCAGACAGTGTCTGCTCCCACCTTTCAATTCATTATAAATGGTCCTATGCACCTTACCCCCCGATCATTGCTCTCCTCCATCAGCCCATCATTGTTCTCCCCCACCACACTTCAGTGTCCTATCCCCCACCCTCATCATTTTTCTCCCCCACCACCTCCATCATTGCCCATCTCCCACCACCCTCATCATTGCTCTCCCACACCACCCCCATCATTGTTCTCCCACATCACACCTCAGTGTCCTCTCCCCCAGCCTCATCATTGCTCTCCCCCACCACCCCATCATTGTTTTCCCATACCACACCTCAGTGTCCTCTCCACCATCCCCATCATTGCTCCCACACCACTCCCAACATTGTTCCCACACTACCCCCATCATTGCTCTCCCCTACCCCCATAATTACTCTCCAATACCACCCCTATCATTGCTCTCCACCACCTCATCATTGCTCTCCCACACCACTCCCAACATTGTTTACACACCATCCCCAGCATTGCTCTCCAACACCACCCCCATCATTGCTCTCCCACACCATTCCCCATCATTGCTCTCCCCCACCACCATCATTGCTCTCCCACACCACCCAATCATTGCTCTCCCACACCACCCCTATCATTACTCTCCCTCACTACTCTCATCATTGTTCTCCCCCACCCCCATCATTGCTCTCCCACACCACCCCCATCATTGTTCTCCCACACTACCCCATAATTGCTCTCCCACACAACCCCATCATTGTACTCCCACACCCCATTATTGTTCTCCCCCACCCCATCATTGCTTTCTCCCACCAACTCCATCATTGCTCTCCCCCACCACCCCATCATTGCACTCCCCCACCACTTCCTTCATTGTTCTCCCCCACCCCCATCATTGCTCTCCCACACCACTCCCATCATTGTTCTCCCACTCTACCCCATCATTGCTCTCCCACACCACCCTCATCATTGTTCTCCCACACCCCATCATTATTCTCCCCCACCCCCATCATTGCTTTCCCCACCATCTCCATCATTGCTCTCCCACACCACCCTATGATTTCTCTCCCACACCACCCCATCATTGCTCTCCCACACCCCAACATTGTTCTCCCCAACCACATCATTGCTCTCCTCCAACACCCCCATCATTGCTCACCCCCACCACGCCATCATTGCTCTCCCCACCACATCATTGCTCTCCCACACCACCCCCATCATTGCTCTCCCACACCACCCCCATCTCCCTCATCATTGCTCTTCCCCACCCTCACCATTGCTCTCCCACACCACACCTCAGTGACCTCTCCCCAGTGTATTGGATAAAAAAAATAAAAAAAACACTCACCTCTTTGCCTGTTTCCCTGCAGCATCATCATTAGAGATGAGCGTTGTTCTACTCGAACTGTTCGCCAATCTCAAATTCGAGCTGTTTTGGGCGGTGTTCGAGCCGTTCGGCGAACACGAACAGTTTGAGAAAAATTCGGCTGTTCGAGGTTATGTTCGATAACTGTTCGTGCACCAAAATCATAACTGGATTTTTTCTCAGTAATGATGAAAATTAATGTTAATACGCAGTTTGAGTGTACAGCGGGGTGGGGGGAGGGGCATGGGATGGATCTCTGCAGGAACAATGAAGATCTCCATTTTTTTTTTCTCTTTCCCGCATTTACAGTGGGGAGGTGCAATCTGTCAGCCTATCAGCAGCGCACACACGGAGCGAAGTGCTTTTTTTCACACAAGCAAGGGCATGTGTCATTGGCAGTGTATGTCACATGTCCTTGCCCTATAAGACCAAGCCATTTTCCCCATCGCCACCATTTTCTTACTGCTGCAGCTGCGTGTTAGACGGCACCGCTGTTGCTGTGTGCGCTATACCTTGTTAATTTCAAGCCAATTTTCGCACAAATCTACAGATAGCTTGGGAGTAGGGAATAGTTGTGATTGCAGTCCTTTTAAGGACTAGGTTACAGCATTTCCTACGACTTTTATCAGGCAGGTCTGTGCTCTTAAATAGATAGATTGTGGGAGTAAAGACTAATTGTAATTGGAGTCCTTTTCAGGACTAGGTTACATCAGTTCCTATCAGTTTTTGCCAGGCAGGTCTGTGCCAGTGCTGTGCAAGTTTTTTTCACAGCATTTGGCTGAATCTAGCAAAGCTAATCCTTTTTGGCCTATTGCAGAGTGTGTTAGTCAGTGGAGTAGCCTATCAGTGTTGCAAGATATACCACCTGTGTATAGAATACCAATTTTTTTACTGCACCTAGTGAAGTAAAATCTTTTGGGCATAGCATCATTCTATTAGTCCATCTATACTGACCTCCATCAGGTTGCAAATTGAATATATTTTTTTTCTGCATCTAGCTCTGAAAAAATATTGGGCTTCTAGCTGTGTGTGGGACTTGTTGTATTACTCCATCTATACTGACCTCCATCAGGTTGCAAACTGCATATATTTTTTTCTTCATCTACCTCTGAAAAAATATTGGGCTTCTAACTGTGTGTGGGACTTGTTCTATTAATCCATCTATACAGACCTCCATCAGGTTGCAAACTGAATATATTTTTTTCTGCATCTACCTCTGAAAAAATATTGGGCTTCTAGCTGTGTGTGGGACTTGTTCTATTAATCCATCTATACAGACCTCCATCAGGTTGCAAATTGAATATATTTTTTTCTGCATCTACCTCTGAAAAAATATTGGGCTTCTAGCTGTGTGTGGGACTTGTTGTACTAGTCCATCTATACTGACCTCCATCAGGTTGCAAACTGAATATATTTTTTTCTGCATCTACCTCTGAAAAAATATTGGGCTTCTAGCTGTGTGTGGGACTTGTTGTATTAATCCATCTATACAGACCTCCATCAGGTTGCAAACTGAATATATTTTTTTCTGCATCTACCTCTGAAAAAATATTGGGCTTCTAGCTGTGTGTGGGACTTGTTGTATTAGTCCATCTATACTGACCTCCATCAGGTTGCAAACTGAATATATTTTTTTCTACATCTACCTCTGAAAAAATATTGGGCTTCTAGCTGTGTGTAGGACTTGTTGTATTAGTCCATCTATACTGACCTCCATCAGGTTGCAAACTGAATATATTTTTTTCTGCATCTACCTCTGAAAAAATATTGGGCTTCTAGCTGTGTGTGGGACTTGTTCTATTAATCCATCTATACAGACCTCCATCAGGTTGCAAACTGAATATATTTTTTTCTGCATCTACCTCTGAAAAAATATTGGGCTTCTAGCTGTGTGTGGGACTTGTTGTATTAGTCCATCTATACTGACCTCCATCAGGTTGCAAACTGAATATATTTTTTTCTGCATCTACCTCTGAAAAAATATTGGGCTTCTAGCTGTGTGTGGGACTTGTTGTATTAGTCCATCTATACTGACCTCCATCAGGTTGCAAACTGAATATATTTTTTCTGCATCTACCTCTGAAAAAATATTGGGCTTCTAGCTGTGTGTGGGACTTGTTCTATTAATCCATCTATACAGACCTCCATCAGGTTGCAAACTGAATATATTTTTTTCTGCATCTAACTCTGAAAAAATATTTGGCCTTCTAGCAGTGTGTGGGACTTTCTCTATTAGTCCATCTATACTGACCTCCATCAGGTTGCAAATTGAATATAATTTTTTTCTGCATCTAACCCAGCCAATAGTTTTGGCCTAATACCACAGTTTGGCCACTCAGCTCTGCTCGGTTCCCATCCATTGTTTTTTTGTGCAAACAACTCCAGAGTTGTTAATTAGTTAACCACCAAAATGAGTGGAAAAAGGCCTGCTGCTGGTGGAAAGGGGAATAGGCGTGTTGGGAAGGGGAAAAAAGGTTGTGTCCGTGGGGTAGGTGTTAAAGCAACAGTAACATCTGCAGAAGAAAGACCATCTTCCAGCCAAACTAAAATGTCTACTTCTTTTAGCGGACAATGTGATAAGATCCCTTTCTTACGGCCACGCCAATCACTACAAATTCCAGATGAAGGACAAAAACAGCAGGTGCTTCAACGGATATCAAGTGCTCCTTTAAGTGGGCTCTCCTCCACATCAACTTCAACATCACAAATACTCCAGTCCTCAAAGGTGTCACCCCAATCGCACTTGCTTCCTCACAGCTCCCAAATCTCCAGCTGCCCGTCTGAGTATGAGGTAGAACAGATGGTTGAGTCTGCAGAGCTGTTTACTCATACTATAGCCTGGGAATCAGAGGTCGACTCCAGCGCTTCTGTGAATCCAGATGAGGAAATGATCTGCACTGATGCCCAGAATCTTTATGAGTCGGATCCAGGACCAGACGCAGAAGGTTCTGACCATAATGTAGACCCTCATTCCCAAACTGTAACTCCTGTTGGTGGAGACAATGAGGAAGACGATGATAAGACTCAAATACCTGATTGGAGCGACAACTTTAGTTTTTTGTCAGGGCAGGAACAGGTTGGCTCTGAGGTCGACGGGTGTGATAACGCACAGGGTGATGATGATGAGGTTGGAGATCCCACTTACTGTCAACTCACAGTCAGCCAAGAGATGAGGTCAGCAGAGGAGGTGGAGGAAGATGCTAGTGACGACGAGGTCAGGTTGCGCCTTCCTGGACAGAGACGTAGTACTGGAAGCATGTCAACAACTGCATCCTCAAACACAACTCTGCCTCTCACCACAAGTCGTGGTGGCTCTTCAGGTCGCATGGGTGCTAAGCCTTGCATGGCCTGGGAATTTTTTCAGATCGATAAAGATGACCCAACTCGTGTTATCTGTAACATTTGTCAGCAAAAGCTAAGTAGAGGCCAAAAAATACATAGTTTGAGTACTTCATGCATGAATCGGCACATGGACATGAAGCATAAGTTGCAGTGGGAAGCTCAGTGTGCTACAATGCGGCCTAGCCGGCCGGGCCAACCACCGTCTGCCATATCTTATGTATCCGCGGCCTCTTCATCCTCTGTGACTGGGGGGACAGCAGTCACACCTGTTTTGGGGCGCAGACCTGCCACCTCTTTACCCGCAACAGCCAGCGTGATTGGCAGGTCATCATTTTCTTTGGAGGTGGTAACACCAGCTGGTGTTGAGCGCTGTCCGACATCGATAGCACCACCTTTGGATCAAGGCAACCTAACATGTCCGCCTGCATCTTCCTCACAGACCGGCAGTTTGCCGGGGACACCCTTATCAACCCCGTCTAAGCACAATAGCCAGCCCTCGGTCCCTCAGATGTGGACAAGTAAAAGACCATTTCCTCCTAGCCATGAGAAAGCTAAGAGGTTGAATTTCACCATCTGCAAGTTCTTGGCTACAGAAATGCTGCCTTTCCGCCTGGTGGACACAGAGGATTTTCGAGACCTTATGTCCGTCGCAGTGCCCCAGTACCAGATGCCCAGTCGGCACTACTTCTCAAAGAAAGGTGTGCCTGCGCTCCACCAGCATGTCGCACACAACATCACCGCTTCTTTGAGAAACTCTGTGTGTGACAGGGTGCATTTCACCACAGACACTTGGACGAGTAGGCATGGACAGGGGCGTTACATGTCGCTGACTGGGCACTGGGTAACTATGGTGACAGCAGGACAAGGGGCTGCTGTCCAAGTCTTGCCGTCCCCACGAGTTGTGCGTCAATCCTCTTTATGTCAAAGTTCCTCCACTGCTTCTGCCTCCTCAACCTCCTCTCGGTCTTCCACCTGCACCCAAAGCCTGTCTGGTCATGCCACAAGCTTTCTAACTGCGCAGATGGGATCCTGCACACCTCCTTACTATGCTGGCAGTAGGGCTCAACGTCATCAGGCGGTTTTTACATTGAAATGTCTGGGAAATGTGAGTCACACAGCTGAGGAGTTGTGGTCAGCTCTGGAGAACCAATTTCATGAATGGTTGTCTCCACTGGACCTGAAACCAGGGAAGGCCGTGTGCGACAATGCTGCAAACCTGGGTGCGGCCCTTCGCCGGGGCAATGTCACACACGTGCCTTGTATGGCTCACGTGTTGAACCTGGTTGTCCAGCAATTTTTAGCCCACTATCCCAGACTAGATGGCCTTCTGCAGAGGGCACGGTCGCTGTGTGCTCACTTCCGCCGTTCGCATCCCGCAGCTCAGCGACTTACATCTCTACAGAAGTCGTTGGGCCTGCCACTTCACCGGCTAAAATGCAATGTGCCTACCCGGTGGAATTCAACTCTGCACATGTTGCAGAGACTGTGGCAGCACCGACAAGCCCTGGTGCAATACGTTCTGACATATAGCCTGGGCCAACGAGATCCAGAGGTGGGGCAAATCACGCTGGAGGAGTGGTCTCAGATCAGGGACCTATGCGCCCTTCTGCACAATTTTGAAATGGCGACGAAGATGTTTAGTGCTGACGATGCCATTATCAGCATGACTATTCCGGTGATTTACATGCTGGAGCACACGTTAAACAGAATTCGGAGTCAGGTGGTGGCACAAGAGGAGGTGGAGGAAGTAGAGGAGGAGGAGTTGTATGCGGAAGGGCTAACATCTGCAAGGTCCAGACGGTCGGCAGCACCAAGGCGGCAGGCATGTGAGGGTGGGGGAGATGGTTTGACCAGGGCGCATGGTAGCAGCCAAACTAGTGAGGAAGGTGCAGGAGCCCAGGAAGAAGTGGAGGACGAACTGATGGAAGACTCATCAGATGAGGGAGACCTTGATCACATTTCTGTTGTGCGAGGTTGGGGGGAGAGGACAGAGGAAGGAAGCATGATTGTTACCTCGCCACCAACACAACAGGGACTTGGTGCTCCTGGATGCGCAACACACATGAGTGCCTTCTTGCTGCACTACCTGCAACATGACCCTCGAATTGTGAGAATTAGAAATAATCCTGACTACTGGGTTGCCACACTGTTAGATCCCCGGTACAAAAGTAAATTTGCAGAAATTATTCCTGCCATAGAAAGGGATGCACGCATGCAGGAGTATCAGCAGAGACTGTTGCAGAATCTTACATGTGCTTTTCCACAAAATACCAGTGGTGCACGTAGTGAATCTCACAGTTCCAACTTGCCAACCGTGGGACCGTCAAATGTTCAGCACTCAAACCGTAACAGAACCACAGTATCTGCTGGTAACATCAATTTTGCGGAATCATTTCACCACTTTTTTAGCCCATCCTTTGCAAGGCCACAGGAGACAAGAAGTCTGACACATAGTCAACGCCTAGAGACGATGGTACAGGAGTATCTCCAAGTAAACATTGAAGCCACGACTGTGTCACTGGACCCTTGCTCTTTTTGGGCTTCCAATCTGGATAAATGGCCGGAGCTAGCCACTTACGCCTTGGAGATCTTGTCATGCCCCGCAGCCAGCGTTCTGTCTGAACGTGTGTTCAGCGCTGCTGGTGGTGTGCTGACAGATAAGCGCACGCGGCTCTCCACTGATAATGTAGACAGACTCACGTTCATAAAGATGAACAAATCATGGATCCGAAACGACTTTTCTACCCCTGTGTCATCCTGGGGAGAGTAAAAGCTTGATGATTGGTTAAAAATCACCCTACCAACCGTTTTAAGCTTTCAAATTACTAATCATGTTTATCTATATCTTGGCTGGAAAATAATTTGGGCTTTGTAGCAGTGTGCAGCACTGATTCTATTAGGCCATCTATAATAAGCTCCACCAGATTTAAAATTACTAATCATGTTTATCTGTATCTTGACTGGAAAATAATTTGGGCTTTGTAGCAGTGTGCAGCACTGATCCTATTGGGCCATCTATACTAAAGCTTCACCAGATTTAAAATTAATAATAATTTTTAGCTGCATCTAGCCCGGAAAATAATTTTGGGGCTCCGAGATGCGCAAGACACATAAGTGCCTTCTTGCTGCACTACCTGCAGCATGACCCTCATATTGTCAGAATTCGAAGTAATCATGACTACTGGGTTGCCACACTCTTAGATCCCCCAAACTTTTCGATCAACCTTTTCATTTTAATAAAGACCAAAAAAATGGTCATTTTTGAAATTATAAGCATTAGCAGGTTGTTAGAAACTGAAATCAAACAGTTTTCAACTCAAAACTTTATTCTAGGTGATGTTACATTTTCACATAGGACCCCTTGTTCGAAAGGAGCTTCTGAACTCTCTCGTCCATTGAATTTGTCAGGTTTTGGATGGTTTCTGCTTCAATTGTTTTGCATGAGGACAGAATACCCTCCCAGAGCTGTTGCTTAGATGTGAACTGCCTCCCGCCATCATAGACACTCCTTTTAATGATGCTCCAAAGGTTCTGAATGGGGTAGAGGTCAGGGGAGCATGGGGGTCACACCATAAGTTTGTCCCCTTTTATGCCCATATCAGCCAGAGATGCAGATGTTTTATGTGCAGCATGAGATGGTGCATTATCATGCAGAAAAATGATCTTGCTGTGAAATACACAGTTCTTCTTCTTGAACCATGGCAGGAAGTGCTGTTTGAGAAAATCCACATACATTATGGAGTTCATCTTTAGCGCCTTCAGGGATCCTAAAGGGGCCGACAATCTCTCTCCCCATGATTCCAGCCCAAAACATTACTCCACCTCCTCCTTGTTGGCGCTGTAGCCGTGTTTGCGTGGGGTGTCCATCAACCAGCCATCCTCCACTCCATCCATCTGGACCATCGAGCGCTGCACGGCACTCATCCGTGAACAAAACAGTTTTGAAATCAGTCTTCATGTAATGTTTGGCCCACTGGAGCCGTTTCTGCTTGTGTGAAGTGGATAGAGGAGGTCGACAGGATGGCGTATGCACAGCTGCAAACCTCTGAAGGACCCTGCATCTTGTTTTTCGGTCGACGTTGGAGGCACAAGCAGCTTCAAAAACTTGTCTGCTGCTATGACAAGGCTTTTTTGCCGCTGCTCTTTCAACCTGACGTAATTGCCTGTAGGAAAGAGTCCTCAATTTGCCCTTATCAGCACGCACACGTGTGTACTGTGAATCAGCTGCATACTTCTTGATTGCCAAGACACTTCATCCTGATCATCGCACAATGTTGATTGTAGTCATGCCTTGACCTAAACACTCCACAATTTGTTGCTTCTCAGCAGCCGACACATTCTTTTTCTTTCCCATTTTGGCAGAAAATGTAGGCTGCTTAATAATGTGAGACAGCCTTCTTAAGTAGTCTTGCCTTTCATTGGACACACCTGCCAAACTAATTAGCACAGGTGTCTGCAATTGCTTACAGTGATATAAAGAGCCCTGACACACATCACCATCAATGAGTTTAACTGACAAACAAACAAATTCTTCCCTTATCACTCCTAAACACTTTTTGCATAATAATTTGGAACACAGTGTACATGTGCTTTTCCACAAAACACCAGTGGTTCACGTAGTGAATCTTACAGTTCTAACTTGCCAACCGTGGTCTGTATGGAGTTGTTCAATAAAGGGCCCAAAATTAAGATAACATAGATGGGAGAGGTCTCTATGAATAGGAATTCCTAAGTATTTGATACCCTGTGAGGGTCAGGCAAAGGGAAAGTTGGACTGGATGGAATCCTATATGGATTTGGGGAGGGAGACATCGAGGGCCTCAGACTTCGCTGCATTGATTTTAAAATTTGACCATGTAACAAAGTGATCTATTTCAGCCATAACAGCATGGATGGATATATGTGATTGAGTGATATATACTAGGACATCATCAGCAAATAGAGAGCACTTGTACTCGGTGCCTCCCACCTCAATCCACCTAATATTGGGGTTATGGCGAATTGATGAGAGCAGGTGCTCCGTCACTAGGATGTATAAGAGAGGGGACAGAGAACATCCCTGCCTTGTCCCATTGGTGATTGTGAAAGGTGATGAAAATGTTCTGACGCGCCCCCTGGGCCTTGGGACACCCGGAGCCGGACCCTTTTTGGTGGATGCTGGTGGTTGTAGTCTCTGTGGCGGCAACCCGGTTCCGTGGCTCAGGGCGGTCAAACCAGTGTCGGAACTTTTTATGTGGTTTTGATGTTTAAATGTCCGACTACGCCACCCGTGGATTGCGGTCAGAGTGAACCGCCGCTCCAGGGCAGACCGCTGAGGCTGGTGTTGTGGGTGCAGCAGAGCGTAGCATAACTCCCACGGGAGGAGTATAGCCTCAGGGCAGTGTATGCGGAGGATGTGGGTGATGGTGCAGGGCAGCAGCAGTAATGACACGTAGTCAGTGATGCAGTCCAGGGCCTTTACTCACAGTTCTTATTATCCAGACCACGTCTGCAGGTAACGGCTGCCCACGTCGTACTATGCTCACCAGGTGAGGGGCTCAGACAACTCCCAGATAACTTTGGAGTGCTTCACAGGACCCCCTTTGTGTGTCCTTTGTCTGGCCTTTCTTACCAACCCTTCTGTCCGGCTGCCTCGGGCCTCCTCTTGGTAAACTTGGCTCCAGTTTCCCTGACCCTATGTGGTGCCTTCCTAGCGGGTGTAGCGTGGGGCTGCGCCACATAAAATGTCACAGCCTCCTGTTTCTAGCTGAGGGTCGTTTCCTGCCTCCACTAGTTTCGGGGACCGGTCTCCCCCTTTGGCCTGACCCCTCCACGCAGGTGGATTCGGGCGTGCGGTGGCGACTCGCCCGTCCGCACCCCTGAGATCCCTTCGTTCCTCATTCCTGGAGCCTTCTCCGCTCCTCTTCCTTCCTTCTCCCTCTTCCAGGCCTGGGCCTCTGTTACTAGGCCCGCCTCCGGAGCAGAGCTCATGCAGAGCCCCTGCTCCCTGCCACTTCTGCTCAGACTTCTCTGCACTGAACTAAGATGGTGCCCACCTTTTATACTCCCTTCTCAATGCACCCAGGAACTGCTTCCTCCCTGCTCCTGCACTACAGGGTTCCCCTTCCTCAGTGTTCCCTCCCCCCACTCCAGCCAGGGACAGGGACTGTCGTGCCCATCTCAGGGGCATATTGGTCGCCCTGCCCCACGGCAATGTGGTGTAATGCATGCAGGTGTCGGGTCCTGATCCACACTACATCCTTACCTGAGAGTGAGATATCACACCTCTGGGTGAGGTGCAATACCTCTGTAGCAACCGAGCCCTCAGGGTGCTACAGTTCCATTTATCTTCAGCCTAGGTGACGTATTGCGATACAGGGCCGTGATTTTGGCTATAAAAGGGTCCCCTAAACCCCTACCCCAAGCTTTTTAAGAGAATCATATATGGCGTGCCAGGAGACTCTATGGAATGCTTTCTCAGCATCCAACGAGAGTATCTAATTACAAATTTTTAACTGCATCTAGCCCAGGAAATCCTTTGTGCCTAGTAGCAGTGTCTGCTAGTCAGCGGATTATCCCGGCTGTTAAGCAAGCTACACCACCTGTAGTTTGGACACTTCATTTTTTCAAAGGAAATGCTTCGGGACCACGGGATACTCAGTGAAGAGCATCAGGAGGCACCCCAAGGCATAGGGGCTCGGACTGGCAGTAGGATGCCTTGCGGTGGACAGCCGAGCTCGATCCTTATAAAAGCTTTTTAACTGCAGCAGCTTTAGTGGACGCTACTGGAGCTGGAATTACGCGGCTGCTGGCATGAGACTTGCCCTCCAATAGATCCTTGTAAATGGATTTAAAGTGTATTTATTCAAATTAGAGAGACAATTTAAATTAAAAAGCTTAGAGCTGCCTCCACCACAGGGGGGCTCGCTCGACCCACCAGCGGCAGGCACCAGTATTGGGAGAGGGGGGCCGGCCGTCAGGGTTCACCGCGGCTCTGGCACAAACCCGGCGACACGGAGGTGGCACGGGCAGGAGCAGACTGAACGTGTCGGCTTCTCACTTTTTGGATTTTAGAAGGGCATGACATGCCTATATCTGTGTCTCCCCCTCCTTTTACTCCTCCACCTCTTTTCTTTTCGCATGACTATATGTACTTGTCACTTTTCCATGTGTTAGTTGTGTCTTCTGAGCAGTTTGTCAGCTTTTGGACACCTTTGAAGGTGTTTTCTATGTGTTTCTATGTGTTTTTGTTTGCCTACCATTGGTTTTAACGGTGTTCGAAGGTGTTCGACGAACAGTTCGACGAACAGTTCGGCGAACACACGGGTGTTCGACGAACCGAACCGAACTCGAACACTACGGGGGTGGCTCAACATTAATCATCATCGCCTGCAACTTTCTCTCCGACACAGACGCGCGCCGCTTGCTGACATCATAAAGCTGTGTACATCTGTGTCAGACAGAAAGCGCCGGGCAGGAAGCTGAGGATGAATCCTTTCAGCTCCGCTCCGCTACCATTTTCTCCTGTAGGCAGCGGAACTGCAGGGATCGCTCCCTGCCTGCCCTGTATGATGTGGGCAATCTGGCCATGGGCCCCCTGGGCTTTAGGCTTCAAGAAACAGGCCAGATTTCTCTCAGTATTAGTCACCCTGCAAGGGCCCCCCTACACCTCCTGGCCCCGGTGCTGTTGCATTGGCTGCACCTGCGGTATGTCCGTCCCTGATTTTACAGACAATAATCTTGGCTATCTCATACATAAATTTGATTTTCAACTATTTAGCATATGATTAGCTAGGCAGATTATTGCCATGTCACTGTATGGCTACTGTTTTCTTCCGGTGGTGGAAAAAAATGTTCTTCCTGTATACTACAAATTATAACCTGTTTGTACATTCCCTAATATCTCAGTGTGTTGTTAGGTTGATTCCCAAATAGAATGTCACTGGTTCGAATCGAAGGAGATTTCCCAAGAGAAGAGAAACAGCATCATCCAGCTCATTGATAGCGATCTGTTGACCAAGAATACTGCCAAACTTCATCATGCGAGTGCCAAGATAGTTGGAAGAATACGAAATGAAGTTCGTCCACCTTTTCAAAAGCCAAGAAGCGGACGTCCACGCAAAATATCAGAGTCAATAAGTGGGTTCATCAAAAGGTCTACCAGTTCTGGCATAACAAATACGGCTGTGGAAGTGACTCCTTTGCTTTGCAATAGTAAGATCACAGACGTCCATGCAAGCACTGTGCGATGTACCTTACTCAAGTCTGGAATGGTGGCCCAAAAAAAGGTGAAGAAACCTCGACTTCCCTATCATCAAAAGAAGCATTGGCTCAATTTTGCAAAAAAGTACGAAAAATGGACAGTAAAAGATTGGAAACGGGTGATTTGGAGTTATGAGACAAAAATCAAAAGACTCGGCTCTGATGGGTGCAAATGGGTCTAAAAGAAACAAAGGGGCTAACGGATCGAGAAATTGAAGAACCATCAAGTTCGGTGGAGGAAGCCTGATGATATGGAGTTGTTTCACAGCGTTGTATACTCGAGCAGGATAGATGGAGGTCTCAATGCTGACCTATATGTGAGAATCCTACAAGATGAGTTACTTGATACACACGAGTACTATGGGTACGAAAAGAATGACATAGTGTTCCAACAGGACAACGACCCAAAGCATATGTCGAGATTGGAGAAGAATTGGTTCAATGACAATGAAGTAGAGGTGCTGGATTGGCCCCGAGAGTTCCTAGACCTCAACTCAATTGAACACTTGTGGGTAGAGTTGAACAAAAAGCTGTATACATACCCAAGTGAATCAACGAGTATGCACCAACTTTGGGACGTGTAGAAGAGATCTGGGATCAGATTTTGGTCAAGACATGCTTAAATCTGATCGAGAGCATGCCCAGAAGGATTTAGGCAGCGTTGAAAACCAAAATACCAACAAAATAATAAAAATAAAAATTTAGATTTTAAGAAGCAAAACAGTAACAATGCAGTTACATGACAAGAATATGCATAACTAATCATACGTTAATTAGTTGCAAGTCAAATTTATGTATGAGATAGCCAAGATGATTGTCTATAAAACGATGGTAGTCTCACATTCGAAGCAGTAGTAGATGGTGAGATATGGAGCCTGAAAGTCAAAAGTTCAAAACATTGTTACCCTTTTGCTCCTCATTGTACAGTGCATAAAATGTACTGTGCCAAGCAGCGGCATAACTACTGTAAAATCCAATGGGCCCCAGTCTCTTGGTATATACAGTATATATCACTCATCCTAGCATATGTCCCCCATTCTGCCACTGTTCTTTAATGCATAGAAAAAAATAAACAATTATACTGACCTCCCATTCTCTCCCTGCTGTGCGGCATCCTCTTCAGTGTGCAAGCGTCAAGAGTGCATGACAACTCTTATGTGCCCTTAGTCACGTGCACATTGACATCAGCTTCTGGAATCTAATTGCCCGATGAGTCTCTGTGTCACAATACACTTCAGCTGAATGTGTGTCTGAGGACACACATCCAGTTGAAGTTTGTGCTGGCATTGGTGGCCCCTCACCCTCGTGGGCCCGGTTACAGTCGCGACCTCTCGGGATTCACCTGCTCAGTGGAGATTTTTTTGTATGCAAAAATGGTCTGATTTTCCTCAGTGTGTTAGATTGGATTTTCATCAGTGTTTAGTCACTGTGTAAGCTTTCACCATCAGTGATTTTCTCATATGCAAAAAGCTTCAAAGCTTCTCCTGCCCATTGCAATCTTAAAAACGGACAGCACACTGATGACATCCATGTGCTGTTTGTGTTTTTCATGGACCTTAAAGGGGTATTCCCATCTCCAAGATTCTATCCCAATATGTAGTAGGTGTAATAATAATAATATTAGCAAATATCTTCAATTAGAAATGTAGTATAGTATTTTTGATTCGCTATGTCACTTACTTCATGGGCAGGTATTGCGGGACCTTAGGTATCCATTGTTACGACCACTGGCAGCTAGATAACTAACTGTCACTATATCAGTGGACGTAACCATGGATACCTAAGGCCCTGGAATGCCTGCACATGAGGAAAGAGACATATCGAATCAGAAAAACTATGCCACATTTCTAATTGGAAGTATTTGCTAATATTATTCTTATTACACCTACTACATATTGGGATATTGGAGATGGGAATACCCCTTTAAACTTGTATAGGTGATTTTGATCAGTGACTCGCATCAAAATCAGAAATGCTTCCTTGATATTTTTGTGGACACACAGATCTTATTCAATAGTCATCATTTATTCATTATTTCTGATTTCTTGAAGTTACTTTTATTCATTGATTTCATTGAATTCATTTTTGTTTATATTCACTGACTTTTTTTTGTACCAAAATTTTCAAAATTCAAAACACGGTTCATGAACTAGTCTCAAAGTGAAAATTTTTATTTTTTTATAATGGAAGCAGAGAGTAAAAAGTCAAAGGTCGTATACTGCCAATAGAAACTGAATAATAAAACTTGAATAAAAACGTTTATCAATGTACAATTAAAACAATGCAATTCCATGCAGGTTCTGTACCTTCCTCAGACCTATAAACCTGAGAAAGGTGCAGAATCTGCACCAAATTGCATTGTTTTTATTGTATATAATTAAAAGTTTATATTCCTCAAGAAGATACAGTATTACACCATGGCAGTGCCTGAACTTTGGATTATTACTCTTGGCTTCCATTATTCTCATCACTTCACCGGATTTCAGATGGTGGAGGTTGTAGCCCAACAGAGCAGCAGCCTGCACCTGCTGGGAGGTGTTATGTCTAATCCTGCACAACCATTTCATGTTAGTACCCTAATTTTTATCACACTCTACCTGCCCAGATGATAGTGCATGAGAAAGCGTCCCTCTTTCTTCTGCTTTTTTCTTCCTTACCTTTGTTTTTAACAGATTTTGCGACTATTCAGAACCAAAAGTCGTAAATCCTTTAAAAAGTCACATTAGGCCTCATTCCATTGTCAGTTTTTCTCATACAAGTGCTATCCTTGTTTTTCAAGGATAGTACCCATACCTATGAAAGTTTATGGAGCTGTTCACATATTTGATTGTTTTCCTTTTTAATCATAGTCTGATGAAAGTATGAAAATCAGTCCATTTTTTTTGTACTTGAGAAAAACAAACATCTGAATAAGCCTTTAGTCTAAAAATGCTTCCAAATTAAAGACTTCACCAGAAAACTTACTCCAAGCAGGGACAGGAAGGAGATGTGTAAAAATATTACGACATTTGGTAAAAGTTGCATGTTATGAATCTGACTGAAATATCTGGATAAGCACAGTTGTCATGGAAAAAATTAAAGGGAATTTGTCATGTGAAAAAACACTGTCAACCTGCAGATATGGGGTTAATCAGTGAGGTTAACAGCATTTTGAACTGAAACTGCACCCCCTGCACTGACTGACAGCCGGCCCTAATGCTGAGCAGCTGTCAGTCAGTGCAGTGGGTGAGGTTACAGCCACCGCTCTCTATACACTGAACGGTGACTGAAACCACACCAGCACCACTCCCGTGACTGAAACCTGAACGCTACCAGGAAGAATAAAGTAAATTTCCTCCCAGCAGTGGGGATCTAAGTGCTGCTGTTGGACAGGTTCAGAACACTATTAATCTATAGATTAACCCCATATCTGCAGGATGATAGCGTTTTTTCACGTGACAGGTTGACAAGGAAAGATATTTTAAAAAGTGGCACAAAACATGTAGAGATCAATGTGGAATTACTAAAGCCACTAAAAAGGAACAAATTACTTGAGAAATGGCAATGGTGAATCGGGGCCACATTCTGTGAAAAAACACCAACATGAAAGAAGGACAAGTGAATAAGCTTTAGGCTATGTGCCCATGATGCAGAAATGCTCCAGATTTTTTCCTGAGCATTTCTGCATCTCCCTGGCAGAAAAAAACGCATGCGGATTGTCCATGCGGATTGTACATGCGTTTTTCCTGCCAGGGACAAGCGGAAGTGAAGCGTTTTACACATGCATATCCGCATGCGGGTTGACAAGCGCTTTGCAAGCGATTTTAGCATCACTTGGAAAGTGCTTGACAACTTGGTCACACTATGTAAATCCATGCAAACGGCATGGATTTATATAGTGTGACCGTAAAAGAATGGTAAAAAATAAAAAAATAGATCTATACTTACCTTCTGATGGCCCCCGCAGTCTTTATTCGCTCCGCCCTGGCTTGCCGGCAGCCCGCGGTACACTGAAAGACCTGCCGACGTCAGCGTCGCGTGACCCGTCACATGACTAAATGACGTCAGCACAGGTCCTTCAGTCCACCGCGATCTGCCGGCAAGCGAGGACAAGCACAAAGTGGGCCATCAGAAGGTAAATATAATGTTTCTTTTTTATTTTATTCTTTTTTTTACAGGTTCTATGGTACCCGTGTCCGGAGGAGAGTCTCCTCTCCTCTAGACCCAGGTACCATCCGCACATTGAAACGCTTGGAATCCGCATGTACAGATGCAGTGATGCGGAATCCAAGCGTTCCAATGCAAGTCAATGGCGGCGAAAACGCCACGCTTCCGCAAAATAATTAGTAATGCTGCGTTTTTTTCCACAATGATAACTCGCAGCGGAAATTTCCGCAGCATGTGCACAGCACATCTGGATTATCATTGGGGAACATGGCAGACCTTCTACCATGCATTTTTTAAGCATCTCTGCAGCGTTTTTGCCGCTGTGGAAAAGCTTAAAAAACGCATCGTGGGCATACAGCCTTAGGGAAGAAATCAAAATTGACATGCAGTAGACTTAAAAACTGTAGTAATAGCCAATTTCCACAACAAAAAAAATTGCAGCACATGCATGAGATTAGTTCTTCCACTTTGCTAGTACTATAAAATGAAGCAAACTTTGTACGTGGAAAATCTGCACCAAATATGCAAAATCTGAGCTCAGCCTTAGAGAGCTGTGTGTTATTTATCTATTTATTTTTGCCTCGAAGCTCCTTTAAAATATACATATAAAACAGAGAATAAATGAAATATGCTATTCCTGCATCCTTTCTGAGCATGATCTCAGGAATTTCTTATAGCTAGGATAAGCAGAAAATAAAAAATGAGCAAAATCTAGGTTGATGTTTGTTATTACGTGAGTTATTAACATAAAGCTTGTTTTCAGAACAACATAATAAGATGCATTGCAGTAATCATTACATAAACAGATCTATATTTCAAGCCTCAGCTCAGAACTATCGTCCCCAGTGCTCCCATTGCTTGTCTTCATTGCTTGCTTAGTTAGAGTGCTGCTTTGTGGTGGTTTGAAGTCACTCAGTAGTTCTTGGTAAAGCACTTTAATACATTTTAATGCCTCTAGGTTTTATTTTCAGTGACATTTTAGTGGTTAGTCTAATGGGCTCATCTCACCTCAGGGTTACTAATGAGGTCAGAAAGTGCTCAATCTCTATACTGAATAATTCAGAGATCTGCACAGCGGACTCCAGCAACAGAATTCATTTCTGACACCAAAACAGCAATGAAATTGTGGACAGATGTTTCGCTTACTCACGTACTGTCCTTTACAGCCACATCAATTACCTCCATACTGATAATGCAACGAGCTGGCCAAGGAAATTGTATATGCTGTCTTCCGAAGATGGCAACCCCTTCTTTTTAGAACATAGCATTCCCACTTTAACACAACACTGAATTATTAAGAGCATTATTAGGTTCTCCCCAAACTTGTTTCAGCTGCTACTTTAATTGTACATTATATGGATTTCTGTGCCTGACATATTGCTTTTTGATCTATGGTTCCTAGCACTTTCATGTCTGTATAGATACATCATATTATTATGCTGTATTTAATGGCTGAAAGGGGATTAGCAGAAACATTAATCACACAAATGTAAAATGGGAATTTGATGACATCTGGGAAAGACTCGTCTGTACTCCCTGACTCTTATTACTAGCTCTTTCTTAACATTAAAGGAACTGTGTGTCTTAACCAATTTGGTCCCAAGATCAGACGTTAGGATTCTCATGTTCTAAGTCATTGTCTGTCTGTTCTCTTGTGTCTAAGGATGTAAAAGGAGCCATTCCCTAATATGTTTTTCAGGGTTTTATTGAGGATGGGTCCCAGAAAAAAAGAAAGTATTTTACGATGATATCTATAAAGCAAATAAGGATATTGTGATGGAGACTTCAGTCTAGTGCCAAAACCATGATGAAGGGGGCCCAATCTAACCTCTGAAACCCGGTTCCCACCAGACCCTCTATTACAGCCACATAAATAAAGGTGGCTACTCATGTACATGGCCCTCTCTACTGAAGTTTTTGGAAATTATGACATCAGCCAAGTCAGCAAACCCCACAAACTACAAAAAAGAGCTACATGTATTAATGGCCATAAGACTAGATAGGACTGTTGAAAAGCCATCATGTCATTACTATTTTTCTAGTTTTTTTTTCAAAAAGTTAGTGCTTGCAAAGGTCAGCATTGCATAAACTATACGCAGAAGTCATGATAGTTTTGAAGTCACAAATGTGGTGGAGACCGCTGTACATTTGTCTGTGCCCTCTCTAAAATTCTACCCTGGATATTCACCTCTGATTTTTTTTATTGGAGAATTATGTAACACTCACATACTGTTTGGCTATTCAGTGAAGCAATGGCTGGCAAAAATTTGGAGGAACTCCAATGCCCCTTGCAAGAGACGTAGAGGTCGGAGGTCCTCCTGAAAACAATGTTCCCATTATTCGAAAGTGGGTCTCCCATTCTGTTTGCCTATGCAGTTCATCAACGGCTGCCAAAAGATTTGGAGGAACTACAGTGCCCCTTGCAAGAGAAGTAGTGGTCGGAGGGCCTCCTGCAAAAAATGCTCCCATTATTAGAAAGTGGGTCTCCCATACTGTTTGCCTATGCAGTAAAGCAACGACTGTCAAAAATTTGGAGGAACTCCAATGCCCCTTGCAGAGGTCCTTCTGAAAACAATGTTCCCATTATTCAGAAGAGGGTCTCCCATACTGTTTGCCTATGCAGTTTATCAATGGCTGCCAAAAGATTTGGAGGAACTACAGTGCCCCTTGCAAGAGACATAGAGGTCGGAGGGCCACCTGAAAACAATGTTCCCATTATTAGGAAGTGGGTCTCCCATACTGTTTGCATATGCAGTGAAGCAATGGCTGTCAAAAATTTGGAGGAACTACAGTGCCCCTTGCAAGAGATGTAGAGGTCGGAGGGCCTCCTGCAAAAAATGCTCCTTTTATTAGGAAGTGGGTCTTCCATACTGTTTGCCTATGCAGTAAAGTAACGGCTGCCAAAAATTTGGAGGAACTACAGTGCCCCTTGCAAGAGACGTAATGGTCGGAGGGCCTCCTGCAAAAAATACTCCCTTTATTAGAAAGTGGGTCTCCCATACTGTTTGCCTATGCAGTGAAGAAACGGCTGTCAAAAATTTGGAGGAACTCCAATACTCCTTGTGATTCGCCCACTGGGCCGTGGGGCACTCGGATCCGGGCAGTAGGGAAACGATGGGGGTAGTAGTGGCAACCCGGTTCCGTGGCTCAGGGTGGTCAGACCAGTGGTAGTCCGTTATGTGCTGATGATAATGTCCGACTACGCCACCCGTGGATTGCGGTTATTAGGAACCGCAGCTGCATGCAGACCGCTGGGGCTGATGAGGTGTGCAGCTAGGGTAGTGTGACTCCCCACGGGAAGAGTGGGGCCCCAGGGCAGTATAATGGATGGTGGGAGTAATGGTGGTGAGAGTCCCAGTACCGGTAGAGCTGGAGGCGTGAAGGAGCACACAGACAACAGGTTGCAGTCTAGGGTCTTTACTTGAACAGGTAAACTGATCCACAAACAGTCCCGGCTAGGGGGGGACCAGGATGTCTGAGAGCAATTGGGAGATTGGCCCTGGTCAGGGTGAGGGTGTAGGCCTACCGTGCTTTCTGCGCTCCTTCTGACTATCTCCTCCTTATAGGATAACAGCCCACGCTTCCGAGCTCTCCGTGTATTCTCGCCTGTATGACCTGCGACGTGGGTTCCTTTCTGCTCCCAGCCTTGTACGGCTTTGCGTGTCCCTTCTGTTGTGGCAGGGCCTTCAGGCTTCTTAGGCCAAGGAATATACAGTCCCCTGCAGACTGGTTATCTGCTGGGGGATGTGGAATCCTCCCAGCCTCAGACACCAAAGTCTGGTAAATTAAGTTCATTATCTGCCAAGACAGGCTCTCTTCGCCTCTTGTCTCTGGCTTGTGGCTCTCCTCCTGCCACACTTCCTCTTAGGTGCAATACAACTTTCTGTCCCTGCTCTGCTCCGGGATACGTCTCAGTGCTGAGACAGGTCATCCAGTTCTCACTAACCCTGCCCCCAGCACCAGCTTTTATAGGGGCAACCTGCTCCCCCTACTGGCCTGAGACAGGAGGTACTGCATGCTAATGTTCCCCTGACTAGAGAACCTCCCCCTTGCTCTCAGACACAGCTTTATTACATTTTGTGGCATCCAGGCCAGGGTGACACATTCCCACCTAGTGAAATTTAGTACTCCGGGACTAAACAATAAACAAAGACAATATGCATAACCATAAAACATTAACAGACAGACAACGCACAGATTGAGTTCTTTAGGTCACAGTGTGGTCTGTGACCGGGTGTCCATATCACCAATACAACGGGGAGCCTTAACCAGGTGGGGGTCTGTCCTACCCCAAGTCTTTTACAGTCTTAGTTCATTCCTTGGTTAGGCTCCGAACGCAGTCCATACAAAGTCCATAACCTTTGAGTCCTTACGGTAACTGCAAGAAACTGAAACACAGAATTACCAAACATGCATGTAAGTTTGCAAACATTTCAACATTTGGCAACAGGGTTATTTACAATTTTAGTACGCCCTATATTTTCCAGCGAGCGGGTATCTGCCCTTTTGTGCTCCTGGTTGATCTCCTTAACCCACTGTCTGGTGGTGGACTGACTTGGCTTTCCCCACTAGCGTTAGGGGTGCAGCTACCAGCTGGGTGTACAGGTAGGGCAGATAGCTGTCTGCGGGTCCTTTGGCTTACCGCAGGCATGGCAGGCTCACTGTCAGCAGAGGGTTGACTCTCCTGGGCTGCTGGTACAGGCTCTTCTGCCTCTGGATCCGCTTGCTCCTCTTCACCTTCCGGCTCTGGTGTTGGTTGTTGCTGTGCCGGTTGCAGGAAATGCAGGACGGGTACCACTATGGCATCATTTATGCGAGTCCAGGACTGAGGGAACTCTCCGAGAACGGTGCTGATCATTTCTTCCTTGTCCTCTGCGGGTTCAAGGTCACTCTGATCCTCTTCTGCACTACGGAGTTGCTCGGGGCATCTTTTGAGGTGGTCTCTGGAGACGGTGCTAATGGTTTCTTCTCCGTCCTTGGTGATCATGCACACCTTCGGGTTGTCATGATCAGACTCCAGTACGGTGTAGGGTTCCCTTTCCCACTGGTCGTCCAACTTATGTAGCCTTCTCTTCCACTTCAGGACTTACTCACCATGTTCTAGGGGACCAGCAGGGGCGTGTTGGTTGAAGAGTTTTTCTTGCTTCTCTCTCACCTGGGCCAGGCTCTTCTCCACACTCTCCTGTACCTTCTTGTACTGCAGTTGCCTTTCCATATCCCAGTCTGCATCCGGGGAGGTGTCCTCAGGTGTTAGGACTCCCATCTCCAGGTCTACGGGCAGCTTACCTGGTCTGGCTCGCATGAGGTAAGCCGGGGTGCAGTTGGTAGCGTTCACCGGGATTTGATTGTATAAGTCTATCAGGTCCGGCAGTTTTTCTGGCCACAGGCTACGTTCCTCCAGGGGCAAAGTCTTCAGGAGATCAATGACTATATTGTTCATCTTCTCACACATCCCGTTGGTTTGTGGATGGTAAGGCGTTGTCCGAATCTTCTTACAGCCATAGAGGTTGCAGAACTCTTGGAAGATTTCAGCCTCGAACGCTGGACCCTGGTCTGTCAGGACCTGTTCCGAATACCCGTGTGAACGGCAGAAGTATTGCTGGAAGGCTCTGGCCGCTGTTTGAGCTGTCAAGTCCTTTACCGGGACCACCACTAGAAAACGGGAATAGTGGTCCACGATTGTCAGGGCATAGATGTATCCTGACCGGCTGGGAGCCAATTTGACATGGTCCAGAGCTACCAGCTCAAGAGGCTGCGTGGTGGCGATGGGCCTCAAGGGTGTCTTCTGGCTGGCACGGTCCTTCCTCCTTAGGTGACAAGGGCCACAGTCTCTGCACCATTTTTCCACAGCTCCTCTCATGCCGACCCAAAAGAACCTTCCTCTTAGCAGGAACTCCAGTTTCTTCCAACCAAAGTGCCCCGCTCTGTCATGGTAAGCCCCCAGGACTATAGCTGCATCCCGCCTTGGGACCACGACTTGCCAGGTCAGCTCGTGCGTCCGGTGGTTGACAATCCTTCTGCACAACTTGCCTTCGTAGAGGAACAGCTTGCTCTTCTCTTTCCATAGCTGCTTTGCTTCCTCTGGGGTGTCCAGATCCATGCGGGCGTCTTCCTGGGTCAGCAGATCTTTCACCAGGCGGATGGCAGGGTCACTATCTTGGGTCTTGGCCCAGCTGTGGTGAGGTAGGGGATTGATCATCACGGTTGTTATATCCTCCTCCTTCACGCGGTGGGAGTATTGAGCGGCTCCATACCGGTGAAACGCGGGGAGTTCTACCTCCTCCAGCTCTTCTGGGTCTTCGTCACCTTCAGGTAAGTGAGGCATTCTTGATAGGGCGTCCGCGTTGGCATTGGTTTTGCCTGCCCGGTACTTGATTACGAAGTCATAGTTGGAGAGACGGGCCATCCACCGCTGTTCCAGGGCACCCAGCCTTGCATTGTCCAGGTGTGTCAACGGGTTGTTGTCCGTGTACACGGTGAACTTTGCGGAGGCCAGGTAATGCTTGAAGCGTTCCGTCACGGCCCACACCACCGCCAAGAATTTTAGCTTGAAGGAGCTGTAATTCTCCGGGTTCCTCTCGGTGGGCCTCAGCTTCTGGCTGGCATACGCGATCACCCGTTCTCTGCCCTGTTGGTTTTGGGACAGTACGGCTCCCAGTCCCACATTACTGGCATCCGTGTGGAGAATAAAAGGCTGGCCATAATCAGGGTAGGCCAGGATCTCATCCCCCGTGAGGGCCATCTTCAACTGGCGGAAGGACTCCTCTTCCGGTTTATCCCAATTGAAGGGTGGCTTTTGACTCCAGGACTTAGACGGTCCGATCAGGAGGTCCTGCATAGGAGCTGCCATCTTAGTGAACCCGGGGATGAACTTTCGGTAGTAGCCTACCAACCCGAGAAACTGTCTCACCTCTTTGATGTTCGAGGGGCTTGGCCAGCTCTTGATTGCCGTGACCTTGTCAGGGTCGGGGGTTACTCCTTCCGCGCTTACCACGTGCCCTAGGTACTTGACCTTTGGTTTCAGCAGGTGACACTTCGATGGTTTCACCTTCAGGCCATAGCCTGCCAGGGCTTCGAACACCTCAGCCAGGTGTTTGAGATGGTCTTCGTAGGTCTTCGAATAGACGATCACGTCGTCCAGGTAAAGGAGGACCGTCTCGAAGTTTCGGTGCCCTAGACAGCATTCCATCAGCCGCTGGAAGGTCCCTGGTGCGTTGCAGAGCCCGAAAGGCATACAGTTGAATTCGCTAAGTCCCATCGGGGTGGTGAAGGCGGTCTTCTCCTTGTCAGCCTCTGCCACAGGAACCTGCCAGTACCCACTAGTAAGGTCCAAAGTAGAAAAGAAGTTAGCTGATTTTAGTGCGGCTAAAGACTCTTCTATTCTATGCGTCTTTGTGGGTGATACGGTTGATTTGTCTATAGTCTACGCACATTCTCATGGTGCCGTCTTTCTTTTTCACCAGAACCAAGGGGGCTGCCCAGGGGCTACAGCTATCTCGAATGACCCCAGCTTCTTTCATTTCTCTTAGCATGCCCTTTGCGTTCTGATAATGTGCAGGGGGTACAGGTCTGTGTCTCTCTTTTATTGGTGGGTGCCTCCCTGTGGGGATGTGGTGTTCTATCCCTTTTACTCTGCCCAAGTCTAGCGGGTGCTTAATAAAGACTCTCTCGTACTCCTGTACCACCCGGTAGACTCCTTGTTTTTGGTGTAGGGGAGTGGAGTCAGCACCCACGTGGAGTTTCTGGCACCAGTCCTCCTTTTGTTTCTGGGAGCCACTACCCTCCGCCTGTGGAGATGGAGGCAAGGGTTCCACGGCCCTGATAGCTTTGTGTTCGACAACAAACAGTTTGGCGAGTGTAGCGTACCTGGGTAAGTGTACCTCCCTCTCCCCAATGTTGAGGATGCGGACGGGCACCCTCCCATGACAGACATCAACCACCCCCCGGGCTGTCAAAATGGTGGGCCTGCTGTCTGAGTACACAGGTTCTACCATGGCTTGGTAGTCTCTACCTCTCAACCCGACTGCAGTCCGACACCAGATCATCATTTCACTTTTGGGAGGCATGGAAATGGGGAATGGGTCACTCAGTCTTACGCTACCGATCTCACCACCAGACAGTTCTACCTGCTGCCGTCTCATCAGGGCTTTTATCTCCTTGTTGAGGATTCTCTGTTGGCTGGAAACAGCATTTACCTCCAACTGTTGTAGAATTACAATTACCTCTGAAAGACAATTTTCAATTACGTTAGTACCCACAGTTATTTTAGGGTGACTTTCACGACGGTCAATGTCCACAATAATTACTCCCTTTACCAATTTTAATGGTCATCTCCTTGAACCCCATCTGCGGCACGGGTAAGCCATTACTGGCGATGATGCTCAAGTTACTGTCTGGATACCGTGTGATATCAGCATCAGTCCAATACTGCTTAAAAAGTACATAAGTGATAGTGGTTACTTGCGACCCAGTATCCAGCAAGGCGCTCATGGGGATACCGTCCAGCACCACGGGTAAAACCGGGCGCCCCCCAACGTACTTATCACGCCAATTATAAGGGCCTGGTGATCTTATGCCTGGGGGTCGGCCCTCTGCCCCAGGTTGGACCCGTTTAAATTACAGTACCTGGAAATGTGTCCGGGCTGGTTGCATCGACGGCAAATGGGCTGTCCATCCTCTGCATAGCGGTCTGTGGGCCTCCCTCGGAACGACGGGATCCTCCTCTGTCGACGCCACGGGACATCCTCCGGACTTGAAGCCAGCTCGATGGGTCTTGACGGGTCCACTTGTAACGCCTGGACGGTCCTGGTCAACGCCGCGACGCTCCTGGTCAGCTCCTGGACTTGGTGGTGCAGGTCTTTTGACGGGGCTTGGTTCAGGGCCTGTGCATCAGCCCCCACGGGGTCCATAGAGGAGGGCGCCGCCTCCTGGTTGTAGGTGAGAGCAGGGCGCCGGGGGTTTATAGCGCCACTGGTTGCAGATTCACGGAGCACCCTTATGGACCTGTCCTTAAATTGGGCAAAGGTCAGGTCGGGGTTCTGAAAGAACATGAGGCGCAGTTGGGGCCTGTGGGCGCTAGACAGCAGACCTTCTATGAATTGTTCTGTTAGCAGCTTATCTGTTTCCTGCACACTGCCAGGGTCAGTTTGTTGAATAGCCCTCAAGGCATCCTGCAGATTTAGGGCATAGTCTCTGATGTTGTCCTGTGCCCGCTGCTTACATCCATAGAACCTCATTTTAATTTTAGCGGAGGTACATGTGTCAAAGGTACCCCGCAGCCGGGCCAGAATACCCTTCACAGTCCTTTTCTCCTCAGTGGGCCATGATTTTACCTCATTTTGGGCTGCGCCAGTTAACTGCCCTGTTAGTATGCTGACCTTCTGTTCTTCTGTCAGGGGGTAGACTTGGAACAAACTGTACAGCCTTTCCTTAAAGTCAGTTAGGGCATGGGGCTCCCCTGAGTACTTGGGCAGCCAGGCCGCTCCGGGGATGTAGGGCAGGGAAAAGGGCATCACCGCTGCTGCAGCTGCATTGGTGGTAGTGGGCGCCTCCGTGTCCGACATCTTCCTCCCCCCTAGTTAAGCGTGGCCTACCTTCCGACGATCCTCTTCTGTAGGCCGCGGCTCCGCTGCTGCTGCTCTGGACGAGGACCTTGCGTCGCGTCCTGATGACGTCAGCGTCGCTCTCTCTCCCTTCCAGGACCTTGCGCAGCGTCGGTGCGTGGGGCGGAGCTTCGGATCTTGCGCGGTTTGGACGCCCACGCCCCTCTTCTTCCCGCGCAGCGTCCTGAAGATGGCGTCCGATGGCGGGAAAACGGCTGAAGATGGCGGGAACCGATGGAAGATGGCGGGAGACGGCTGGAAATGGCGGGAAACGGCTCCGGATGGCGGGAAACCTCTTTTCAGGTAAGTGCAAAGTCTTTTCTAGGCACGCAATACCCGTTTGTGGCGCGTTGGTTGCAATCCTGCCGACTACGCCAAAGCTGACTCGCCCCCTGGGCCGTGGGGCACTCGGATCCGGGCAGTAGGGAAATGATGGGGGTAGTAGTGGCAACCCGGTTCCGTGGCTCAGGGTGGTCAGACCAGTGGTAGTCCGTTATGTGCGGATGATAATGTCCGACTACGCCACCCGTGGATTGCGGTTATTAGGAACCGCCGCTGCATGCAGACCGCTGGGGCTGATGAGGTGTGCAGCTAGGGTAGTGTGACTCCCCACGGGAAGAGTGCGGCCCCATGGCAGTATAATGGATGGTGGGAGTAATGGTGGTGAGAGTCCCAGTACCGGTAGTGCTGGAGGCGCGAAAGAGCACACAGACAACAGGTTGCAGTCTAGGGTCTTTACTTGAACAGGTAAACTGACCCACAAACAGTCCCGGCTAGGAGGGGACCTGGATGTCTGAGAGCAATTGGGAGATTGGCCCTGTTCAGGGTGAGGGTGTAGGCCTACCATGCTTTCTGCGCTCCTTCTGACTATCTCCTCCTTATAGGATAACAGCCCACGCTTCCGAGCTCTCCGTGTATTCTCGCCTGTATGACCTACGACGTGGGTTCCTTTCTGCTCCCAGCCTTGTACGGCTTTGCGTGTCCCTTCTGTTGTGGCAGGGCCTTCAGGCTTCTTAGGCCAAGGAATATACAGTACCCTGCGGACTGGTTATCTGCTGGGGGATGTGGAATCCTCCCAGCCTCAGACACCAAAGTCTGGTAAATTAAGTCCGTTATCTGCCAAGACAGGCTCTCTTCGCCTCTTGTCTCTGGCTTGTGACTCTCCTCCTGCCACACTTCCTCTTAGGTGCAATACAACTTTCTGTCCCTGCTCTGCTCCGGGACATGTCTCTCTGCTGAGACAGGTCATGCAGTTCTCACTAACCCTGCCCCCAGCACCAGCTTTTATAGGGGCAGCCTGCTCCCCCTACTGGCCTGAGAAAGGAGGTACTGCATGCTAATGTTCCCCTGACCAGAGAACCTCCCCCTTGCTCTCAGACACAGCTTTATTACATTTTGTGGCATCCAGGCCAGGGTGACACACTTGCAAGAGACGTAGAGGTTGGAGGGCCTCCTGAAAACAATGTTGCCATTATTAGGAAGTGGGTCTCCCATAATGTTTGCCTATGCAGTGAGGCAATGGCTGCCAAAAATTTGAAGGAACTCCAATTCCCCTTGCAGAGGTCCTTCTGAAAACAATGTTCCCATTATTCGGAAGTGGGTCTCCCATACTGTTTGCCTATGCAGTTTATCAATGGCTGCCAAAAGATTTGGAGGAACTACAGTGCCCCTTGCAAGAGAAGTAGAGGTCGGAGGGCCAATTGAAAAAAATGCTCCCATTATTAGGAAGTGGGTCTCCCATACTGTTTGCCTATGCAGTGAAGTAATGGCTGCCAAAAATTTAGAGGAACATTAATGCCCCTTGCAAGAGACGTAGAGGTCAGAGTGCCTCCTGAAAACAATGTTCCCTTTATTCGGAAGTGGGTCTCCCATACTGTTTGCCTATGCAGTTTATCAATGGCTGCCAAAAGATATGGAGGAACTACAGTGTTCCTTGCAAGAGATGTAGAGGTCGGAGGGCCGCCTGAAAACAATGTTCCCATTATTAGGAAGTGGGTCTCCCATACGTTTTGCCTATGCAATGAAGTAATGGCTGTCAAAAATTTGGAGGAACTCCAATGCCCCTTGCAAGAGACGTAGAGGTCCGAGGGCCTCCTGCAAAAAGTGCTCTTTTTATTAGGAAGTGGGTCTTCCATACTGTTTGCCTATGCAGTGAAGTAACGGTTGGCAAAAATTTGGAGGAACTACAGTGCCCCTTGCAAGAGACGTAGTTGTCGGAGGGCCTCCTGCAAAAAATACTCCCTTTATTAGAAAGTGGGTCTCCCATTTTGTTTGCCTATGCAGTGAAGCAACGACTGCCAAAAATTTGGAGGAACACCAATTCCCCTTGCAAGAGACGTAGATATGTTGATATGGTACATATGGTGGTGATATTGAGGTGAAAAATAAGAATGCGGAGAAGGAGGAGGACAAGAGCAAATAGACAAAATCAGGAAGCGTATACCTAAAGTATGTCTGGGTGTGAAGACAGAGGTGTATGGGAATAGAGTTAGACCTCCCAAAAAAAGACACTGTATTTGAGTGTATGTTACGCTGCTATCATTCGGTTATAATTCCACCGGCGGCACTAGAACCCCGCTTTGACAAAATGCTAGCGGCAGGGCAGGCCAGGACCTCCAAGGCGTAGAGAGTCAGTTCATGCCATGTGTCCAGCTTCGATACCTATAAGGCACAGAGGAATCACGGAGGATGTTGGTACAGTTGGCAAGGTACTCTCTCAACATCTTCTGAAACTTTGCACTACTTGTGAGAGTACCCCGTGCCTCAGGGCCTGTGCGATGGGAGGGTCTGAGAAAACTGTCCCAGAACTTTGACAGTGTTCCCCTGCCTCTGCTGGATTGCATTTGTGGCTCTCTCGCCTGTACTCCTTGGTTGTCCAATGTTTTCAGATGGGGAATTTTTTTAATGATTCCTCAAGGGACTTCTCATTCTGCACCATTTTATTAGGCCTGTCCTGCAAAGGAATAGGAGACATAAAGTTTTCCCTGTAGGGTGGATCTAGAAGCGTCACCAACCAGTAATGACTGTCACCCAAAATTTGGACAACGTGAGGGTCACGGGAAAGGCAGCATAACATAATCTCAGCCATGTGTGCCAGACTGCAGAGGCAAGACTTCCATGTCCTCACCAAGAGGACGACTGACTATGCTCTCATCCTCATCTTCCTCCTCTTCCTCCTCCCCCTGTCCTCAGACCATCCATGCTGAACAGACGGTATGACAGTTGTGCAGGTAATACCTTCTATAGGAAATTAGCTCCTGTTCTTCCTCCTCCTCTTCCTCATTGTCACCCAATCCACGTTGGGATGAGTTGAGGCTCGGCTGTGTGTAATCACCCTGTATGGTTCCTTGCTCCATCTCATCGTGCTCTGCCTGCAATGCATCCTCTTTAATTGAGAAACCAGACAATGTGAACTGAGGTCTAAGATGGCAGACATACAAGAAACAGAGGCATGTTCACACTAGCAAAAAAGAAGCAAGACAAAAATATATCTCATACCCTACCATAATTATATATAAATGTAAAGCAAAATTGCATAATAAATATAGGGTACTTAGTGAACTATTTTTGATCAAAAAAAGTATACAAGCCGTCCCACCAGCGGCAAGGTGACCCTAAATTGGGACGGTACCTATACTGCCTATATTAAAAACCTTACTGTATATCAAAGTTGAAGTAATGCATATAAAAGGGTAGACAAATAGGACCGGGTCCCAACTCCAGACCACCTAGGCCCGTGGTAAGCTACATATATACCAATCAGCTCAACAAAGGGCATGCCACACCCTTAAATTGCACAGAATGCAAACAAGTCAAAAAACCAGACAATGTGAACTGAGGTCTAAGATGGCAGACATACAAGAAACAGAGGCATGTTCACACTAGCAAAAAAGAAGCAAGACAAAAATATATCTCATACCCTACCATAATTATATATAAATGTAAAGCAAAATTGCATAATAAATATAGGGTACTTAGTGAACTATTTTTGATCAAAAAAAGTATACAAGCCGTCCCACCAGCGGCAAGGTGACCCTAAATTGGGACGGTACCTATACTGCCTATATTAAAAACCTTACTGTATATCAAAGTTGAAGTAATGCATATAAAAGGGTAGACAAATAGGACCGGGTCCCAACTCCAGACCACCTAGGCCCGTGGTAAGCTACATATATACCAATCAGCTCAACAAAGGGCATGCCACACCCTTAAATTGCACAGAATGCAAACAAGTCAAAAAACCAGACAATGTGAACTGAGGTCTAAGATGGCAGACATACAAGAAACAGAGGCATGTTCACACTAGCAAAAAACAAGCAAGACAAAAATATATCTCATACCCTACCATAATTATATATAAATGTAAAGCAAAATTGCATAATAAATATAGGGTACTTAGTGAACTATTTTTGATCAAAAAAAGTATACAAGCCGTCCCACCAGCGGCAAGGTGACCCTAAATTGGGACGGTACCTATACTGCCTATATTAAAAACCTTACTGTATATCAAAGTTGAAGTAATGCATATAAAAGGGTAGACAAATAGGACCGGGTCCCAACTCCAGACCACCTAGGCCCGTGGTAAGCTACATATATACCAATCAGCTCAACAAAGGGCATGCCACACCCTTAAATTGCACAGAATGCAAACAAGTCAAAAAACCAGACAATGTGAACTGAGGTCTAAGATGGCAGACATACAAGAAACAGAGGCATGTTCACACTAGCAAAAAAGAAGCAAGACAAAAATATATCTCATACCCTACCATAATTATATATAAATGTAAAGCAAAATTGCATAATAAATATAGGGTACTTAGTGAACTATTTTTGATCAAAAAAAGTATACAAGCCGTCCCACCAGCGGCAAGGTGACCCTAAATTGGGACGGTACCTATACTGCCTATATTAAAAACCTTACTGTATATCAAAGTTGAAGTAATGCATATAAAAGGGTAGACAAATAGGACCGGGTCCCAACTCCAGACCACCTAGGCCCGTGGTAAGCTACATATATACCAATCAGCTCAACAAAGGGCATGCCACACCCTTAAATTGCACAGAATGCAAACAAGTCAAAAAACCAGACAATGTGAACTGAGGTCTAAGATGGCAGACATACAAGAAACAGAGGCATGTTCACACTAGCAAAAAAGAAGCAAGACAAAAATATATCTCATACCCTACCATAATTATATATAAATGTAAAGCAAAATTGCATAATAAATATAGGGTACTTAGTGAACTATTTTTGATCAAAAAAAGTATACAAGCCGTCCCACCAGCGGCAAGGTGACCCTAAATTGGGACGGTACCTATACTGCCTATATTAAAAACCTTACTGTATATCAAAGTTGAAGTAATGCATATAAAAGGGTAGACAAATAGGACCGGGTCCCAACTCCAGACCACCTAGGCCCGTGGTAAGCTACATATATACCAATCAGCTCAACAAAGGGCATGCCACACCCTTAAATTGCACAGAATGCAAACAAGTCAAAAAACCAGACAATGTGAACTGAGGTCTAAGATGGCAGACATACAAGAAACAGAGGCATGTTCACACTAGCAAAAAAGAAGCAAGACAAAAATATATCTCATACCCTACCATAATTATATATAAATGTAAAGCAAAATTGCATAATAAATATAGGGTACTTAGTGAACTATTTTTGATCAAAAAAAGTATACAAGCCGTCCCACCAGCGGCAAGGTGACCCTAAATTGGGACGGTACCTATACTGCCTATATTAAAAACCTTACTGTATATCAAAGTTGAAGTAATGCATATAAAAGGGTAGACAAATAGGACCGGGTCCCAACTCCAGACCACCTAGGCCCGTGGTAAGCTACATATATACCAATCAGCTCAACAAAGGGCATGCCACACCCTTAAATTGCACAGAATGCAAACAAGTCAAAAAACCAGACAATGTGAACTGAGGTCTAAGATGGCAGACATACAAGAAACAGAGGCATGTTCACACTAGCAAAAAAGAAGCAAGACAAAAATATATCTCATACCCTACCATAATTATATATAAATGTAAAGCAAAATTGCATAATAAATATAGGGTACTTAGTGAACTATTTTTGATCAAAAAAAGTATACAAGCCGTCCCACCAGCGGCAAGGTGACCCTAAATTGGGACGGTACCTATACTGCCTATATTAAAAACCTTACTGTATATCAAAGTTGAAGTAATGCATATAAAAGGGTAGACAAATAGGACCGGGTCCCAACTCCAGACCACCTAGGCCCGTGGTAAGCTACATATATACCAATCAGCTCAACAAAGGGCATGCCACACCCTTAAATTGCACAGAATGCAAACAAGTCAAAAAACCAGACAATGTGAACTGAGGTCTAAGATGGCAGACATACAAGAAACAGAGGCATGTTCACACTAGCAAAAAAGAAGCAAGACAAAAATATATCTCATACCCTACCATAATTATATATAAATGTAAAGCAAAATTGCATAATAAATATAGGGTACTTAGTGAACTATTTTTGATCAAAAAAAGTATACAAGCCGTCCCACCAGCGGCAAGGTGACCCTAAATTGGGACGGTACCTATACTGCCTATATTAAAAACCTTACTGTATATCAAAGTTGAAGTAATGCATATAAAAGGGTAGACAAATAGGACCGGGTCCCAACTCCAGACCACCTAGGCCCGTGGTAAGCTACATATATACCAATCAGCTCAACAAAGGGCATGCCACACCCTTAAATTGCACAGAATGCAAACAAGTCAAAAAACCAGACAATGTGAACTGAGGTCTAAGATGGCAGACATACAAGAAACAGAGGCATGTTCACACTAGCAAAAAAGAAGCAAGACAAAAATATATCTCATACCCTACCATAATTATATATAAATGTAAAGCAAAATTGCATAATAAATATAGGGTACTTAGTGAACTATTTTTGATCAAAAAAAGTATACAAGCCGTCCCACCAGCGGCAAGGTGACCCTAAATTGGGACGGTACCTATACTGCCTATATTAAAAACCTTACTGTATATCAAAGTTGAAGTAATGCATATAAAAGGGTAGACAAATAGGACCGGGTCCCAACTCCAGACCACCTAGGCCCGTGGTAAGCTACATATATACCAATCAGCTCAACAAAGGGCATGCCACACCCTTAAATTGCACAGAATGCAAACAAGTCAAAAAACCAGACAATGTGAACTGAGGTCTAAGATGGCAGACATACAAGAAACAGAGGCATGTTCACACTAGCAAAAAAGAAGCAAGACAAAAATATATCTCATACCCTACCATAATTATATATAAATGTAAAGCAAAATTGCATAATAAATATAGGGTACTTAGTGAACTATTTTTGATCAAAAAAAGTATACAAGCCGTCCCACCAGCGGCAAGGTGACCCTAAATTGGGACGGTACCTATACTGCCTATATTAAAAACCTTACTGTATATCAAAGTTGAAGTAATGCATATAAAAGGGTAGACAAATAGGACCGGGTCCCAACTCCAGACCACCTAGGCCCGTGGTAAGCTACATATATACCAATCAGCTCAACAAAGGGCATGCCACACCCTTAAATTGCACAGAATGCAAACAAGTCAAAAAACCAGACAATGTGAACTGAGGTCTAAGATGGCAGACATACAAGAAACAGAGGCATGTTCACACTAGCAAAAAAGAAGCAAGACAAAAATATATCTCATACCCTACCATAATTATATATAAATGTAAAGCAAAATTGCATAATAAATATAGGGTACTTAGTGAACTATTTTTGATCAAAAAAAGTATACAAGCCGTCCCACCAGCGGCAAGGTGACCCTAAATTGGGACGGTACCTATACTGCCTATATTTAGGTATTTGGGTACCGTCCCAATTTAGGGTCACCTTGCCGCTGGTGGGACGGCTTGTATACTGCCATCTTAGACCTCAGTTCACATTGTCTGGTTTTTTGACTTGTTTGCATTCTGTGCAATTTAAGGGTGTGGCATGCCCTTTGTTGAGCTGATTGGTATATATGTAGCTTACCACGGGCCTAGGTGGTCTGGAGTTGGGACCCGGTCCTATTTGTCTACCCTTTTATATGCATTACTTCAACTTTGATATACAGTAAGGTTTTTAATATAGGCAGTATAGGTACCGTCCCAATTTAGGGTCACCTTGCCGCTGGTGGGACGGCTTGTATACTTTTTTTGATCAAAAATAGTTCACTAAGTACCCTATATTTATTATGCAATTTTGCTTTACATTTATATATAATTATGGTAGGGTATGAGATATATTTTTGTCTTGCTTCTTTTTTGCTAGTGTGAACATGCCTCTGTTTCTTGTATGTCTGCCATCTTAGACCTCAGTTCACATTGTCTGGTTTTTTGACTTGTTTGCATTCTGTGCAATTTAAGGGTGTGGCATGCCCTTTGTTGAGCTGATTGGTATATATGTAGCTTACCACGGGCCTAGGTGGTCTGGAGTTGGGACCCGGTCCTATTTGTCTACCCTTTTATATGCATTACTTCAACTTTGATATACAGTAAGGTTTTTAATATAGGCAGTATAGGTACCGTCCCAATTTAGGGTCACCTTGCCGCTGGTGGGACGGCTTGTATACTTTTTTTGATCAAAAATAGTTCACTAAGTACCCTATATTTATTATGCAATTTTGCTTTACATTTATATATAATTATGGTAGGGTATGAGATATATTTTTGTCTTGCTTCTTTTTTGCTAGTGTGAACATGCCTCTGTTTCTTGTATGTCTGCCATCTTAGACCTCAGTTCACATTGTCTGGTTTTTTGACTTGTTTGCATTCTGTGCAATTTAAGGGTGTGGCATGCCCTTTGTTGAGCTGATTGGTATATATGTAGCTTACCACGGGCCTAGGTGGTCTGGAGTTGGGACCCGGTCCTATTTGTCTACCCTTTTATATGCATTACTTCAACTTTGATATACAGTAAGGTTTTTAATATAGGCAGTATAGGTACCGTCCCAATTTAGGGTCACCTTGCCGCTGGTGGGACGGCTTGTATACTTTTTTTGATCAAAAATAGTTCACTAAGTACCCTATATTTATTATGCAATTTTGCTTTACATTTATATATAATTATGGTAGGGTATGAGATATATTTTTGTCTTGCTTCTTTTTTGCTAGTGTGAACATGCCTCTGTTTCTTGTATGTCTGCCATCTTAGACCTCAGTTCACATTGTCTGGTTTTTTGACTTGTTTGCATTCTGTGCAATTTAAGGGTGTGGCATGCCCTTTGTTGAGCTGATTGGTATATATGTAGCTTACCACGGGCCTAGGTGGTCTGGAGTTGGGACCCGGTCCTATTTGTCTACCCTTTTATATGCATTACTTCAACTTTGATATACAGTAAGGTTTTTAATATAGGCAGTATAGGTACCGTCCCAATTTAGGGTCACCTTGCCGCTGGTGGGACGGCTTGTATACTTTTTTTGATCAAAAATAGTTCACTAAGTACCCTATATTTATTATGCAATTTTGCTTTACATTTATATATAATTATGGTAGGGTATGAGATATATTTTTGTCTTGCTTCTTTTTTGCTAGTGTGAACATGCCTCTGTTTCTTGTATGTCTGCCATCTTAGACCTCAGTTCACATTGTCTGGTTTTTTGACTTGTTTGCATTCTGTGCAATTTAAGGGTGTGGCATGCCCTTTGTTGAGCTGATTGGTATATATGTAGCTTACCACGGGCCTAGGTGGTCTGGAGTTGGGACCCGGTCCTATTTGTCTACCCTTTTATATGCATTACTTCAACTTTGATATGCAGTAAGGTTTTTAATATAGGCAGTATAGGTACCGTCCCAATTTAGGGTCACCTTGCCGCTGGTGGGACGGCTTGTATACTTTTTTTGATCAAAAATAGTTCACTAAGTACCCTATATTTATTATGCAATTTTGCTTTACATTTATATATAATTATGGTAGGGTATGAGATATATTTTTGTCTTGCTTCTTTTTTGCTAGTGTGAACATGCCTCTGTTTCTTGTATGTCTGCCATCTTAGACCTCAGTTCACATTGTCTGGTTTTTTGACTTGTTTGCATTCTGTGCAATTTAAGGGTGTGGCATGCCCTTTGTTGAGCTGATTGGTATATATGTAGCTTACCACGGGCCTAGGTGGTCTGGAGTTGGGACCCGGTCCTATTTGTCTACCCTTTTATATGCATTACTTCAACTTTGATATACAGTAAGGTTTTTAATATAGGCAGTATAGGTACCGTCCCAATTTAGGGTCACCTTGCCGCTGGTGGGACGGCTTGTATACTTTTTTTGATCAAAAATAGTTCACTAAGTACCCTATATTTATTATGCAATTTTGCTTTACATTTATATATAATTATGGTAGGGTATGAGATATATTTTTGTCTTGCTTCTTTTTTGCTAGTGTGAACATGCCTCTGTTTCTTGTATGTCTGCCATCTTAGACCTCAGTTCACATTGTCTGGTTTTTTGACTTGTTTGCATTCTGTGCAATTTAAGGGTGTGGCATGCCCTTTGTTGAGCTGATTGGCATATATGTAGCTTACCACGGGCCTAGGTGGTCTGGAGTTGGGACCCGGTCCTATTTGTCTACCCTTTTATATGCATTACTTCAACTTTGATATACAGTAAGGTTTTTAATATAGGCAGTATAGGTACCGTCCCAATTTAGGGTCACCTTGCCGCTGGTGGGACGGCTTGTATACTTTTTTTGATCAAAAATAGTTCACTAAGTACCCTATATTTATTATGCAATTTTGCTTTACATTTATATATAATTATGGTAGGGTATGAGATATATTTTTGTCTTGCTTCTTTTTTGCTCTTTAATTGAGAGCAGACAGCATTTCAGAAAAATGAGAAGCGAGATGGTGACTCTAATTATGGCGTCATTGCCACTCACCATCTTGGTGGAGTCCTCAAAGTTTTGGATGATGGTACAGATGTCTGACATCCACGTCCACTCCTGAGGTCTTATGTGTGGAGTCTGACCTGAACACCGACGGCCTTGTTGATGCTGGTAGTCAACAACTTCCCTCTTCTGCTCACAAATCTTTCTCAACATCTGCAATGTAGAGTTCCAACATGTGGGAACATTATACACCAATCAGTGAGCTGGATGCTGCAAATGCTGCTGAAGCATGGCAAGGGCGGCGGAAGCTGTAGCTGAATTTCTAAAATGGGCACACAGGCAGCGTACTTTGACAAGCAGATCCGGCAGGTCCGGGTAGGTTTTGAGAAACCACGAGGTTAAGCACATGGGCCAGGCATGGCACGTGTGTGAGCTCGCCTCACCTCAGAGCCGCCACCAGGTTCCGGCCATTGTCACACATGACCATGCCTGGCTGTAGGTTCAGCGGTGTCAGCCACAGATCTGCCTGCTCTTTCAGAGCTGTCCACAACTCTTCAGCATTCTGTAGTTTGTCACCTAAGCATATTAGCTTCAGCACATTCTGTTGCCCCTTGGCTGAGGCAGTGCTGCAGTGCTTCCAGCTTGTGACTGATGTGGACATTTCAGAGATGGAAGCTGAAGAGGAGGAGGATGAGGTGCAGAAACTATAGAATGTGGGGGCAACCCTGATTGACCTAGGGCCCTTAATCCTCAGCGTCGGGAGGCCATGTTCCGTCCCAAGGTCCAACTGGTTCCTGGCTTCCACTATGTTAACCCAGCGTGCCGTCAGTGAGATGTACCGACCCTGCCCACAAGCACTTGTCCACGTGTCCGTGGTTAGGTGGACTTTCCCAGTAACTGCATTGTTGCGGGCACGGCTAATGTTGGGGGACACATGCTTGTGTAATGCGGGAATGGCACACCGGGAGAAATAGTGGCGGCTGGGGTACCAAGGGAGGGCGCAAAGCTTCCGTCTCCATGTGCCTAAAAGGCAACATTTAGACTGAAAGCATTCGCGAAATGTGTGAATTTAGTACTGTTGCTTGTGGGGCGTTAGCTGCGTATTTGCGCTTGCATTCCAAAGACTGGGGCAGGGACAACTGAACGCTGAAATGGGACAAGGACATGGATGTGATTGCTGATGATGCTAGTTGAGAGTTTTCAATGACAGGTGCTGGGTGGGAGGCATCCTTGCATGCGCCATAGACAGGGGATTGGCGTGCATGTACAACAGCGGAACAAGCAGTGGTGTCACCCACAGACACTGTTGCTGGACCCTGGGGTTCGGCCCACTTAGTCGGGTGCTTTGCTGTCATGTGCCTGATCATGCTGGTGGTGGTCAGGCTGCTAGTTTTGCTACCCTTGCTGATGCTGGCCTGGCAGGTGGTGCAAATGGCCTTTTTGGGGTTATTGTCAGAGTCTTTAAAAAACAACCAGACTCGGGAAGACCTAACAGTTGTACTGGCAACTTCCGTCATGTTGATGTTACGGGGAACGGTTGTCCGCCTTCTGTCTGCGGCCACCACACTGCTTGTTCTTGCCTTTTGTGGTGCTATGCCTCCCTCACCCTGTGTGCTGCTCTCCTCCCTATGCATGTCACCTTGCCAGGTTGGGTCAGTTACTTCATAGTCCACCACCTCATCTTACACTTCTGCACCCTGGTCCTCCTCCTTACTTTCTGGCAATTGTGTCTCATCATCATCCACCTCTTGTGACAGTTTCCCAACGTCACCTTCGTGTGACTGTGGCTGCTCATATATTTGGGCCTCGCTACATGCGATCTCCTCTTGCCCCACTTCAAGTGGACCGGGTGAGAGGCCCGAATCTATAAATGGAAAAGTGTACAGCTCTTTGGAGTGTCCAAGTGTGGGATCAGTTGTCTCCGGGCACTCGGCATGGTGGGAGGAAGGAGGATCAGGGTGAGGAATATGCGGTCCAGACTCACAACTAATGAGACTTGACCGTGTGACAGACAGGGTGGTGGTGGTGGCAAAGTGACTGGAAGCATTATCCGCTATCCAACCAACAACCTTTTGACACTGCTCTGGGTTCAATAGTTGTGTGCTGCGGTCCCCTAGTAATTGGGACAGGAAGGTCAGGTGACAAGATGTGGGTGTTTGTTGTGGCACAATTTCAGCTTGTCCACGGCCTCGTCCTTGCATGCACCACGTCCACTGCCCCGTCCCTTGCCACGCGCCTTGCCCATTTTAAATGGAGGACAATGTTTTCCACATTCACTAAAAAATGCTGGATTTGAATCGCAGTGATATGTGATACGTGTGACGGAACACCACAGTTTTAAATAGCTGGAATGTAGGTTATTATTTTTCACAGCGACCTCGTGTCAATAACTTTACTGATACACTGAAACAAATTTTAAATGGAGGCCAGAAATGGCTGAATTTGGAGCTCACTTATATGTGGTATGTGTGACGGAAAACCACAGTTTTATATAGCTGGCCTGTACGTTACTATTGTTCACAGTGACCTTGTGTCAATAACTTCACTGACTCACTGCAACAAAATTTAAATGGAGGCCAATATTTTCCATGTTCACTACAAATTTCTGGATTTTTATCGCTGTAATATGGAAAGGATCTGGCTGTATTCTGCAGTGCCAACAAGCAAATGGAGCAGAAAAATGGTGTACTCTGGATTGCTTTTTAAGCAAATAACCAGGATTAAGATAGAAAAAAATTGGCCCTGGCCCCTGATATCTGGGGCTATGTCTACAAATATCTGTAAGAACAGCAGCAGCAGAAACATTCAATGGACCCTCTTGCACTTTATGCACTGCAGTCTGCCACATACACTGCCTACCTGCCAAGCACTGATTATATGCAGCTGGATTAGTCTTCAGAAGGACTGTTAATTCAGATGGATATAGATATATGTTGTGGAATACCAATACTAACAGGACGTTCAATGAACCCTCTTGTGCTGTATCATACACTGCAGACTGCAACATACACTGCCTGCCTGCCTGACTAGCATGGATTATATGCAGCTGGATTCATCCCCAGAAGGACTGCTAGTTCAGATGGATATTATAGATATATGTTGTGGAATACCTATACTAACTCTAAACAAGCAAATCTCTCCCTAATTCAGCAGCACCTCTCTCTACACTGTCTGATTCCAGAGAGACTGTGACGAGCATGGCGGCGACCGGTCTTATATACACCTGATGATGCTGTGCGGCTAGTCAATCACTGTAATGCCCACAACTAACATGGCTATGGCATTACAGTGCATGGCAGGCAATCCCTGCATGTTCACTGGCTATCTAAAGAGCGCCAAACATGCAAGGAGGAGACCAGAGCTCCCGCCGATCAACCCGGAAATACTCGCCGAGCGCCGAGCATCTTGAGCAGTGAGATGTTCGGGCGAGTACCAAGCTGTGGCGAGCACGTTCGCTCATCACTAATGTTCAGTGTTTTGAGTGTTCTTTTTTCCACTTTAGGTATTGAAAAACGCCTGGAGAGAAAAAAAAGAATGTGCCTGCTAAATGTGCCTACTATTTCTTTGATTTGTCTCCTGATGAAATTCGATCCAAACTAAACACTATTCAATGGAAAGGCTGAAAACACCTTTTCAGGGTAAAATGAAATTGTTCAAACACTTCAAAACTCTTCAGAACACCTGAGCAGAAACTCCAGATTTCTCAAAAAACTCATTGGGAACATAGCTCATTAACTGTCTATCTATGGGTATCAGATGAAATTTGTCTACATAATCATCAGCTGAATATTTATATTTTACCATTGGCAGTTTAGCAAAACTGAAGGAGAAACTGATCACATTGTTTTCAGTGGTATTGTTCCCACTTGTTGAGTGCATTAGTTTTGTCCAGGCCCAGGTTAAAATGTTTTATGCATCGCTTTAGAAATACAGCAACATGCCAAGTCTAGGAGAAAGGGAAGAAAGGGGTGAAGAAGTCTGAAGACAACTTTGCATTTTTTGCATCAGACATGATGAGTTGAAGCTCACAAAGCTAAGCCTGATGTAGCTGATACTGTATATGTGCACCCACCCTCCAGGCATTCTGATCTGAGAACTGGTCAAAGATCCATCAGTAGATCTTGAGCTACTGATCACCTACCTAATGATGGGTTTACACTATACAATCTGTGGCATTAAACAACTGCTTATCCTTAAATATTAAACAGTCATTTAAAAGTCTGAGTGCACAGACAGACTGCACTTCAGATGCAAGTGACTGGTAGCCTGTTTACACTCACACGATTATCGGACAATGAGCTTTCTGGAAACGTTCATTCCTAATTATCGTGCATGAAGTATAACAGCAACTTTAGAGTTTAAGCAACTTATATTCTACTGATATCATAGTAGAGAGAAGCTGTCCTAAATAGCTACTACTTAGCAAGTGTAAAATTCTTATAATCTAATATATATAATTGTCTTATCCCATCTGTCTTTCTGTCTGTCTGTCTGTCCTTCTGTCCAGGAAATCCCGCTTCGCTGATTGGTCCGGCAACGGCCAATCAGCGACGCGGGATTTCAGAAAAAGATGGCGGCCGTTAGCGGCTCATCTGCCGCACAGAGGCCAACACCGCTGTGCTGATTGGTCGCGGTCGCCTGCCGCGACCAATTAGCAATTTTGGCGCCAAATTTAAACACCGCTCTGCTCATTGCGCCCGATGTACCGAAAACATATTCTAGAATACCCGATGCGTTTGAATCGGGCTACCATCTAGTGAAAGTATATTGGTCTTGGGATCTGATTTTGAGGTGAGCATCTGCCTTCACCAAAACTTTCACACTATTAAATGGTGGCACAATTTCAAAAAGGGTAAAAGTCAATTTTGCTACTGAGCTTGGACACAGCAGAGGTAATGCCTAATGCTCTTAAATGGCACCTTTGTTATTTAGTTGTAATTTGCATATGTAAGTTGGTCAAGACAAGGGACTTGTAGTATTTGTTGTCTGATGATAACCGTTTGCATTGCAATGTTACAGCAGGAAATTAGCGAGAAGCAGCTATACAAAAAAATAAATAGAACACGTGTCCGTTTTTGCACCATAATACTTCCCTTTATGGACTAAGACCTTGTGCTGTCACAATGTCCTGCAATGTCGATTTGCTACCATGAAGTTATTTGATAATATTTTACATGCTGTGATAATGAAGACATCTGAAGTGGCACTTGCCAAAAAGTTTTCTATCCATAGTTTTAAGGTTAAAAGAAGACACAAATCCTTTGAGTTTATCTTATAACCTAACATGTTGATCAGAGGAAGGCAAAAACCACGAGGTAGATGCTAAATGCCCCATGCCATGGAAAAGTCCCTTCCCCACTCCATTTAGGACAATTGAACTAGTTCCCTGGATCAATGTCCCATCTCCAGAATCTAGTACCCATAACCTGTTATATTGTTTCAAGAAAGGCATCTAGGCCATCCTTGGACTTGTTTAGCAAGTCAACCATTACAATATATTGTGGCATTTTGACAATAATGTTCATCCAGGCCAAATGAGCTCCCAAGAAGCCAGTGAATACTGTGGGTATATATTCTCCAAACGATCTTCATTTAAAATCTCTTTCCTATAACCCGAGCAGGGCTATCGAATAGCCACCAGGTGTATGCAGCAATCCAACTGAAAGGAGAAAATCCCTAGCTTTGTGATCCTTAGAGATCAGTAAGCTGAATTGAAAGAACAAATAAAGGTGAGTGCAAAAGACCATTATAAATATTCATATTACTGCTAAATAGTACACTTATATTGGTGCGCTCTCTGTCTTTCTTTCTCTCTTTTTTGTGGAAATATATTGTGGCAGAGAGTTCCATAGTTTTCCTGCTTGTTCAGTACTAGATCGCCATCTATGATGATGATCAAACTTTTTTTCCTCTAGACATAGATATTGGTTGCTTATCATCATAGCAGGCCTAAATGTAGAAAGATCATTGGAAAGAATTTGTTTTGTCCTTTCTTATATATGAACACTGCCCCTAAGCCTTCATTCTTACAAACTGAAAAATGAATGAATTTTGGAAGAGAAATTGGCTGAAATAGATTGCGGGCGACATGTCGCATTTGCAGGGTTCCTAAGGAGTCTAAAAAGTAGAAACCCCCCACAACTGACCCCATTTTGGAAACAATACCCCTCAAGGATTTTATCCAGGAGTATAATGAGCATTTTGAACCCAAAGGTACTACACAGAATTTTAAAACACTAGGTTGTCATACTGAATATGTCGTCATTAATATTGAGAGCAAGTGCTCTCTACTTGAATTCGCATCGGGTGCTCGGGTATGCACCGAGTATTGAGGGTGCTCAAGTTCCATGCTCGAGTCCCCAACCTGCATGTTTTGTGGTTGTTAGATGGCCAAAAAACATGCGATGATTGCCAGTGTATGGCAGGCACTCCCCGCATCTTTTTGGGGGTGTTTAACAGCCGAGAAATATATGGGATGGGGACTCAAGTATGTCACTCGAGTACCCGCGATACACGGTGCATACCCGAGCACCCGATGAAAACTCAAGTAGCAAGCACTTATGCTCAACACTAGTCATCATATCATTATCATTTTTTTTTTTTTTTTTTTTCAACTCTTGAAAAAACCCAAACCCTGAGCCCAACCCTAACCCTAAGCCCAGCCGTAACGCTAAGTCCAAAGTATGAAATAAATATAAATTCTAAAATATTTTTTTTTTACTTTAATCTGCGTAAGGAGATGACACAGGAGGGGATGATTTACTAATTATTGGGCTTTTGATCACTGTGTTAGGGTCTATCACAGTGATCAAAAGCCAAGAACCAATAGGAAAAATCCCTGCCGTTGCCGTCCAGCAGATCTCGGTGGGTGCATGCGCCCCCAATTTTTCTTCATGAAGAGGAGACAGAGGGCCGGGGATAGAACAGGAGGTCCCGGGGGATGGCAGAGGTACCGGGGAGTCTTGGGGCCAACAATTTCTCTCTCCTCTGACATGTTATATCTAGTGATGAGCGAACGTGCTCGATACTCGCCCGAGCATCTCATTGCTCGAGATGCTCGGCGCTCGACGAGTATTTCCGGGTTTTTCAGGCGGGAGCTCGGGTCTCCTCCCTGCATGTTTGGCGCTCTTTAGGGAGCCAATGAACATGCAGGGATTGCCTGCCACACACTGTAATGCCGTAGCCATGTTGGTTGTTGGCATAACAGTGATTGGCTGGCCGCACAGCATCATCAGGTGTATATAAGAGCGAGTGCTGCCATGCTCGTCACAGTCTACCCCGAAATCAGGCAGAGAAGGGAGAGGTCCTGCTGAGATAGGGAGAGATTTGCTTGTTTAGAGTTAGTATAGGTATTTCACAACATATATCTATAATATCCATCTGAACTAAGAGTCCTTCTGAGGACTAATCCAGCTGCATATAATCCGTGCTAGGCAGGCAGGCAGTGTATGTTGCAGACTGCAGTGCATGATACAGCACAAGAGGGGCTATTGAACGTCCTGTTAGTATAGGTATTCCACAACATATATCTATATCCATCTGAATTAACAGTCCTTCTGAGGACTAATCCAGCTGCATATAATCAGTGGCAAGCAGACAGTGTATGTGGCAGACTGCAGTGCATATAGTGCAAGAGGATCCATTGAACATTCCTGCTGCTGCTGTTCTTACGGATATTTGTAGACATAGCCCCAGATATCAGAGGCCAGGGAATTTTTTTTTTTAACTTAATCCTGTTTATTTGCTTAAAAAGCAATCCAGAGTGCACCATTTTTCTGCTCCATTTGCTTGTTGGCACTGCAGAATACAGCCAGATCCTTTCCATATTACAGCGATAAAAATCCAGAAATTTGTAGTGAACGTGGAAAATATTGGCCTCTATTTAAATTTTGTTACAGTGTGTCAGTGAAGTTATTGACAGAAGGTCTCTGTGAAAAATAGTAACTGTAACATCCCTGGTGGAGTGCTGGCAAGGCTTACCATCTCCCACCATGCAAGACCGCCAACTTGCCTTTCAGTCCAGGCTGCACAATTTGCTGCAGTACTTGCTGTGTCAATGTCTCTTGTCTGATTGCTTTGGGTGGTGGCGCGGTTACTGCCTGATTCTTAAAGTTACAGTGTGCGCACTCCTAATGCATCCCCAGCCTATTGCTGTGAGTCACTGGAAACTTAAACCCCCTCCACCCAGTAGGAGGTGCCTGAGCAACACTTTCTTTCAGTGTGTTCTGTGCAACTGAATACCCAGGCCTGTTACCAGTATCTGTGACTTCTAGTCTATTTACGCCACCCTGGGGGCTGTATACCCAGGCCCGTTTCCTGTATCTGTCACTTCTAGTCTGTTTCCACCACCCTGGGGGCTGAGTTCCCAGGCTCGTTCCTGTATCTTGTTCCTGGTTCAGTTCCTGTCTGAACTGTGTCCTAGCCCATTACCTGTTTGTCTCTATGTCCGTACCTTCCTTTTTCCTGTAGTGTCTGAACCTGCACCTAACTCCAACTCGTCTCTGTACTTCTTTTTGTGAGTTTTGTGTCCACTCGCTACTTCATTGTAAGTACCTTGTGTGTATCTGGTTCTGTTTGTCTCGTTTCCCTGCCTCCGTATCTACCTCCTGTGTTCTAGCTATCTTCCTGTGTTTCCCAGTCTGTTCCATGTGAACAGAGCCCTGTCCTGTCTGCCTGCACCTTCTGCTCTGTTCTGCCCTGTTTGTCCTCCGCACCTGCGATTTCGCTCTGCTCTGTTCTGCCTCGCTTGTCCTCCGCACCTGCGGTTTCGCTCAGCCTCGCTTGTCCTCCGCACCTGCAGTTTTGCTCTGCTTTGTTTTGCCTTGCTTGTCCTCCGCACCTGCGGTTTTGCTTTGCTCTGTTCTGCTCTGCTTGTCCTCCGCACCTGCGGTTTCACTCTGCTCTGTTCTGCCCTGCTTGTCCTCCACACCTGCGGTTTCACTCTACTCTGTTCTGCCCAGCTTGTCCTCCGCACCTGCGGTTTCGCTCTGCTCTGCTTGTCCTCCGCACCTGCGGTTTTGCTCTGCTCTGCTTGTCCTCTGCACCTGTGGTTTGTTCCTGTATCCCAGACTGTACTGGTCCCTATCCAGCCTGCTTTCCTACCTGCCAGTACCCGCCTGTCGGCATTCCTGCCAGTACCCGCCTGTCTGCATACCAGCTGTGCCTGCCAGTACCCGCCGGTCTGCATACCAGCTATGCCTGCCAGTACCCGCCTGTCTGCATACCAGCCATGCCTGCCAGTACCCGCCTGTCTGCATACCAGCCGTGCCTGCCAGTACCCACCTGTCTGCATACCAGCCGTGCCTGCCCGTTCCTGCATTCCCCGGTGTGGGTCAACAGCTGTAACTGGGGTCTGACCTGGAGTAGCACCTGGGCCACCTCCCACGTCCCTCCTCAGACCACGGAGTTGATTAAGCCGCCGTGTGTTCGTGGTCGCATCTGGCGAGGCCCCTAGTCACGCCCCTCCAGGCACTCCTTGGTTCGTGGCCCAGTGGGACCACTAACCATGCTCTCGCCAGTCAGTCCGGGCGTGAGCATAACAGTAACCTACAGGCCAGCTATTTAAAACTGGTTTTCCGTCACACGTATCACATATAAGTGCGCTCCAAATTCAGCCATTTCTGGCCTCCATTTAAATTTTGTTGCAGTGTGCCAGTGAAGATATTGACACGAGGTCGCTGTGAAAAATAATAACCTATAGACCAGCTATTTAAAACTGTGGTTTTCCGTCACACGTATCACATATCACTGCAGTTCAAATCCAGCCATTTGTAGTGAACGTGGAAAATATTGTCCTCCATTTAAGATGGGCAAGGCGTGTGGTAAGTGACGGGGAAGTGGACGTAATGGTGATGATGCATGCAGAGGACGAGACCAAGGCCGTGGGCAAGCTGAAATTGTGCCACAACACCCACATCTTGTCGCTCGACCTTCCTGTCCCAATTAATAGAGGACAGCAGAACACCACTATTGAACTCAGAGCAATGTGAAAAGGTTCTTGGTTGGATAGCAGATAATGCTTCCAGTCACTTAGCCACCACCACCCTGTCTTCCACACTGTCAAGTCTTAGTAGCCGTGAGTCTGGACTGCATATTCTTCACCCTGATCCTCCTTCCTCCCACCATGCCGAGTGCCCGGAGACAACTGATCCCACACTTGTTCACTCTGAAGAGCTGTTCACTTTTCCATTTATAGATTTGGGCCTCTCATCCGGTCCACTTGAAGCGGGGCAAGAGGAGATTGCATGTAGAGATGCAGAAATATTTGAGCAGCCATGGTCACATGAAGGTGACAGTGGGAAACTGCAATTACTGTCACAAGAGGTGGCTGATGATGAAGAGACACAATTGCCAGCACGTCAGGAAGAGGCCCAGTGTGCATACTTGGAAGACGAGGTGGTGGACGATGAAGTCACTGACCCAACCTGGCAAGGTGACATGCATAGCGAGGACAGCAGTACAGAGAGGCACATGACAGCAAAGCACCCAACAAGTAGCGTTGTAGCATGTAGCAATGCCAAAATATTTGAACAGCCATGGTCATACGAAGGCAACGGTGGGAAACGGACACAAGACGTGGATGATGATGAGACACAATTGCAAGAAAGTCAGGAGGAGGACCAGGTTGCGGAAGTGGAAGATGAGGGGGTGGACGATGAAGTCACTGACCCAACCTGGCAAGGTGACATGCAGAGTGAGGACCACAGCACACAGGGGGAGGGAGGTGTAGCACTACAATAGGCAAGAACAAGCAGTGTAGTGGCCGCAGACAGAAGGTAACAACAACACAACGGAAGTTGCCAGTACAACTGTTAGGTCTTCCCGAGTCTGGTTGTTTTTTAAAGACTCTGCCGATAACCCCAAAAAGGCCATTTGCACCATCTGCCAGGCCAGCATCAGCAGGGGTAGCAAAACTAGCAGCCTGACCATCACCAGCATGATCAGGCAAATGGCAGAAAAGCACCCGACTAAGTGGGCCAAACCCAAGGGTCCAGCAACAGTGTCTGCCGGTGACACCATTGCTTCTTCCGCTGTTGTGCATGCATGCCAATCCCCTGTCCATGGCACATTCCCAGATGCCTCCTGCCCTTCACCTGTCATTGAACACTCTCAAATAGCACCATCAGCAAGCATGTCCACATCCTTGTCCCAGTGCAGCGTTCAGTTGTCCCTAACCCAGTCCTTGGAACGCAAGCGCAAATACGCACCTAACGCCCCACAGGCCACACTACTAAATTCACACATTTAGCAAATGCTTGCGCTTGAAATGTTGCCTTTTAGGCTCATGGAGATGGAAGCTTTCCACAAACTGATGGTGGTGGCCATCCCTCAGCACTCGGTCCCCAGTCGCCACTATTTCTCCCGGAGTGCCGTCCCCGCATTACACAAGCACGTGTCCCACAACATTAGCCGTGCCCTCAACAATGCAGTTACTGGAAAAGTCCACCTAACCATGGACACGTGGACAAGTGCTTGTAGGCAGGGATGGTACATCTCGCTGATGGCACACTGGGTTAACGTAATGGAAGCCGGGACCGAGTTGGACCGACGCCGAGGATTGCGGGCCCCATGTCAATCAGGGTTGCCCCCACATTCTACAGCTCCTGAACCTCATCCTCCTCCTCCTCTTCAGCCTCCATCTCCGAAATGACCACATCAGTCACAAGCTGGAAGCACGGCAGCACTGCCTCAGTCAAGTGGCAACAGGCTGTGCTGAAGCTAATATGCTTAGGTGACAAACCGCACAATTCTGAAGAGTTGTGGACAGCTCTGAAAGAGCAGGCAAATCTGTGGCTGATACTGCTGAACCTAAAGCCAGGCATGGTCGTGTGTGACAATGGCCGGAACCTGATGGCGGCTCTGAGGCGAAGTGAGCTCACACATGTACCATGCCTGGCCCATGTGCTTAACCTCGTGGTTCAGCAGTTTATCAAAACCTACCTGGATCTGCCAGATCTGCTTGTCAAAGTTTGCCTCCTGTGTGATCATTTTAGAAAGTCAGCTACAACTTCCACCGCCCTTGCTGTGCTTCAGCAGCATTTGCAACTTCCAGCTCACCGACTGGTGTGTGATGTCCCCCCGCATTGGAACTCTACATTGCTGATGTTGGGTAATATTTGTGAGCAGAAGAGGGCAGTTGTTAACTACCAGCATCAACACAGCCGTCGGTATTCAGGTCAGACTCCACACATAAGACCTCCGGAGTGGATATGGATATCAGGCATCTGTATCATCCTCCAAAACATTGAGGACTCCATCAAGATGGTGATGCCGCCATAATTAGCATCACCATTAGTGATGGGCGTGCACTAAAATGCTCGGGTGCTCATTGCTCGGGTTGAGCACATTGGAATACTTGGGTGCTCGACCCGAGCAACAAGCCCAACATCTAGTTTCCCAAGTCTATTGGAAACTCGAGCATTTTTCAGGCGTCTTCCCCCGGCAGTCAGCAGAGGGCCTACAAATTGCCCAAATCGATGGGAACAGTGCTCAAATGACATGGGAACAGCATGGGGAAGATCCCTGGAAGCATTTCTGACTCCCAGGTCACTTCTGTCAACAACGTTGTAAGAGGTATTATGCCACTTTTACGGACTCACAATGAAACATATAAAAACAAAACCAAAATGGATTTTCCTGGGAAATATGTTAACGAGCATCCTTTCCAGGGTCATGACTTGTATATAAGGCAAAATAAATAACCAAAAACAAAAATACTCCTCCACACCTTGGGCTATGTTCACACGTAGCGTTTTTGATGCATTTTTGCACTTTTGCATTGCTTTCCACCAAGACAAATGCATTCACTAGGAAATGTCATTTTAACATTTTACAACCTTATCTGGCCATTTGGTGTGTGACACATCATCAGACACATGCATACAGTGCTGAAAAGACATGGGAACAGCATGGGGAAGACCCCTGGCAGCATCTCTGGCTCCCAGGTCACTGCCTAAAAGTGTGCCCATCATAAGTGATCCTTGGCGCATGCGAAGATGCCTCCCACCATGCACCTGTCGGTGCAGACTTGCAACAATCATCGTGCATGTCCAGTGCAGCATTCAGTTGTCAATACCCCATTCCTTGGAATGCAAGCGCAACTATGCAGCCAGCCACCCACCCACCCACAGGCTGCAATACTATACTGCCAAATTTTTGACAGCTGTTTGCACTTGAAATGTTGCCTTTAGGCTCGTGGAGGTGGAAGCTGTCCACAATCTTATGGTGGCGGTGACCGGGTATCCATACTCGGTCCCCAGCGGCCACTATTTGTCCCGGGGTCATCTCCGCCTTCCACAAGCACAAGTCCTACATCATTACCTGTGCCCTCCCCAAGGAACTTACTGGGAAGGACAGCCTACCCACAAACACGTGGTCAAGTGAATGTGGCCAGGGACAGTGCGGAGCCAGTCCACAGCTTTTTTCGCTGAGAGTTGTATTTCACCACAGCCATAATCTTTAGCTTGGTGAAAAGACTTGGGAAACCATATTTACCCCAGCTGCCATTTCTCCCAGGAAGTCCTCTAAAGCTGCTTGCACTTGAAATGTGGCATTTTAGGCACGTGGAGGCTGAAGCTTTTCACAACCTCATGCCGGCGGCGTCCGGGTGTTCATACTCGGGCCCCAACCTGCCACTATTTCTCCCGATATTGTCTCCGCCTTCCACAAGCACAGGTCCCATAACATTACCCGTGCCCTCCCCAGTGCATTTACTGGGAAGGACCACCTAACCACAAACACGTGGACAGGTGAATCTGGCCAGGGATGGAACAGAGCCTGTCCACATTAAAAATGCAGCCATAGAGTGTCCGGGAACCTTCCCACACACTTTTCTTAACCAGGGCTGCTTCTCAGCAGGGTTGGAGGGGCCCACCAGAGACTCCTCGGGTGGGCCCTGGCTTCTCCATCAGGAGAGTTCATGATAGCGCAAACTTTGCAGCTGCTATTGGGCTCTTCAGCGGGGAAGAAATTTGGGCCCTCAGAATCAAATCCTCTGGTGGGCCCAATGTTTAACAGTCTGACACTGCTTCTCAGTGAGAGTTGTATTTAACCACAACCATATTCTTTAGGTCGGTGAAAGGACTGGCATAGATGGAAACCGTATCTAATCTGGGTCGACACACAAACATCTATCTTTGCGCCTGTAATTTCATGACAACAGTGTTGGGCAATGGCCTGATCTACAATGCAGTTTGAGAAATAACATGCATAAGCACATCCAATCCATATTAAAAAAGCAGCCATAGAGTGTCCGGGAATATTCCCACACACTTTTCTTAGCCAGGACTGCTTTTCGGCAGGGTTGAACGGTCCCACCAGAGAATCCTCTGGTGTGCCCTGGCTTCTACATCAGGAGAGTTCATGATAGCACTAACTTTGCAGCTGATATGGGGCTCTTGAGCTGGGGAGAAAGGTGAGCGCTCAGAATCAAATCCTCTGGTGGGCACAATGTTTTTCAATCTGAAACAGCTTCTCAGTGGGAGTTGTATTTCGCCACAGCCATATTCTTTAGCTCGGTGAAAGGACTGGCATAGAGGGAAACCGTATCTACCCCGGCTGTCATTTCTCCGTCACCAGGTTCTGCCCATTGTCACACACAACCATGCCTGGCTGTATGTTCAGAGGTGAGAGCCACAGAGCAGAGAGCTGTGTTACAGATTTCAACAACTCTGCAGCGCTGGGTGGTTTGTCACCTAAGCATTAAGCATGTTATCTTCAGCACAGCCTGTTGCTGCTTGGCCAAGGCAGTGCAGCAGTGCTTTCAGATTGTGACTGATGTGGTCATTTCGGAGATGGAGGAGGAGGTGCAGGAGTGAACAATGTGATTACATTGAGGTTACATTGGCGACTCTGTTTTTTATACTAAAGAAAGATCTTACTGTTTTGGGTTTTTTTACGTTTTTTTTAAGACAAATGCATTCTCCGGGAAATGTCATTTTAACATTTTACAACCTTATCTGGCCATGTGGTGTGTGACACATCATCAGACACATCCTATTTAATTTATGATGGAAGGACTCGGAAAGTCATAAAGCCTATTTTTATAGGGCTATCAGGAGGCCCTTACTATTCATAAAAGGCTAGCAGTCGGCCATCGCTATTTTTAGAGAGCCATCAGCTGGCTATGCTTTGTTGTTCCCATTATTAACGAGTGGGTCTCCTTTACTGTTATTGTGTATGCAGTGACTGCAAGGGCTGCCAAATAGTGTTGAGCCACCCCCGTAGTGTTCGAGTTCGGTTCGTCGAACACCCGTGTGTTCGCCGAACTGTTCGTCGAACTGTTCGTAGAACACCTTCGAACACCGTTAAAACCAATGGCAGGCAAACAAAAACACATAGAAACACATAGAAAACACCTTCAAAGGTGTCCAAAAGCTGACAAACTGCTCAGAAGACACAACTAACACATGGAAAAGTGACAAGTACATATAGTCATACGAAAAGAAAAGAGGTGGAGGAGTAAAAGGAGGGGGAGACACAGATATAGGCATGTCATGCACTTCTAAAATCCAAAAAGTGAGAAGCCGACACGTTCAGTCCGCTCCTGCCCGTGCCACCTCCGCGTCGCCGGGTTTGTGCCAGAGCCGCGGTGAACCCTGACGGCCAGCCCCCCTCTCCCAATACTGGTGCCTGTCCGCTGGTGGGTCGAGCGAGCCCCGCTGTGGTGGAGGCAGCTCTAAGCATTTTAATTTAAATTGTCTCTCTAATTTGAATGAATACACTTTAAATCCATTTACAAGGATTTATTGGAGGGCAAGTCTCATGCCAGCAGCCGCGTAATTCCAGCTCCAGTAGCGTCCACTAAAGCTGCTGCAGTTAAAAAGCTTTTATAAGGATCGAGCTCGGCTGTCCACTGCAAGGCATCCTACTGCCAGTCCCAGCCCCTATGGCTTGGGGTGCCTCCTGATGCTCTTCACTGAGTATCCCATGGTCCAAAAGCATTTCCTTTGAAAAAATTAAGTGTCCAAACTACAGGTGGTGTAGCTTGCTTAACAGCCGGGATAATCCGCTGACTAGCAGACACTGCTACTAGGCACAAAGTATTTCCTGGGCTAGATGCAGTTAAAAATTTGTAATTAGATACTCTCGTTGGATGCTGAGAAAGCATTCCATAGAGTCTCCTGGCACGCCATATATGATTCTCTTAAAAAGCTTGGGGTAGGGGTCTAGGGGACCCTTTTATAGCCAAAATCACGGCCCTGTATCGCAATACGTCACCTAGGCTGAAGATAAATGGAACTGTAGCACCCTGAGGGCTCGGTTGCTACAGAGGTATTGCACCTCACCCAGAGGTGTGATATCTCACTCTCAGGTAAGGATGTAATGTGGATCAGGACCCGACACCTGCATGCATTACACCACATTGCCGTGGGGCAGGGCGACCAATATGCCCCTGAGATGGGCACGACAGTCCCTGTCCCTGGCTGGAGTGGGGGGAGGGAACACTGAGGAAGGGGAACCCTGTAGTGCAGGAGCAGGGAGGAAGCAGTTCCTGGGTGCATTGAGAAGGGAGTATAAAAGGTGGGCACCATCTTAGTTCAGTGCAGAGAAGTCTGAGCAGAAGTGGCAGGAAGCAGGGGCTCTGCATGAGCTCTGCTCCAGAGGCGGGCCTAGTAACAGAGGCCCAGGCCTGGAAGAGGGAGAAGGAAGGAAGAGGAGCGGAGAAGGCTCCAGGAATGAGGAACGAAGGGATCCCAGGGGTGCGGACGGGCGAATCGCCACGGCACGCCCGAATCCACCTGCGTGGAGGGGTCAGGCCAAAGGGGGAGACCGGTCCCCGAAACTAGTGGAGGCAGGAAACGACCCTCAGCTAGAAACAGGAGGCTGTGACATTTTATGTGGCGCAGCCCCTCGCTACACCCGCTAGGAAGGCACCACATAGGGTCAGGGAAACTGGCGCCAAGTTTACCAAGAGGAGGCCCGAGGCAGCCGGACAGAAGGGTTGGTAAGAAACGCCAAACAAAGGACACACAAAGGGGATCCTGTGAAGCGCTCCAAAGTTATCTGGGAGTTGTCTGAGCCCCTCACCTGGTGAGCACAGTACGACGTGGGCAGCCGTTACCTGCAGACGTGGTCTGGATAATAAGAACTGTGAGTAAAGGCCCTGGACTGCATCACTGACTCCGTGTCGTTACTGCTGCTGCCCTGCACCATCACCCCCATTCTCCGCATACACTGCCCTGAGGCTATACTCCTCCCGTGGGGAGTTATGCTACGCTCTGCTGCACCCACAACACCAGCCTCAGCGGTCTGCCCTGGAGCGGCGGTTCACTCTGACCGCAATCCACGCGTGGCGTAGTCGTACATTTAAACATCAAAACCACATAAATAGTTCCGCCACTGGTTTGACCGCCCTGATCCACGGAACCGGGTCGCCGCCACGGAGACTACAACCACCAGCATCCACCAAAAAGGGTCCGGCTCCGGGTGTCCCAAGGCCCAGGGGGCGCGTCAGAACATTTTCATCACCTTTCACAATCACCAATGGGACAAGGCAGGGATGTTCTCTGTCCCCTCTCTTATACATCCTAGTGATGGAGCACCTGCTCTCATCAATTCGCCATAACCCCAATATTAGGTGGATTGAGGTGGGAGGCACCGAGTACAAGTGCTCCCTATTTGCTGATGATGTCCTAGTATATACCACTCAATCACATATATCCATCCATGCTGTTATGGCTGAAATAGATCACTTTGTTACATGGTCAAATTTTAAAATCAATGCAGCGAAGTCTGAGGCCCTCGATGTCTCCCTCCCCAAATCCATATAGGATTCCATCCAGTCCAACTTTGCCTTTGCCTGGCCCTCACAGGGTATCAAATACTTAGGAATTCCTATTCATAGAGACCTCTCCCATCTATGTTATCTTCATTTTGGGCCCTTTATTGAACAATTCTATACAGACCACGGTTGGCAAGTTAGAACTGTAAGATTCACTACGTGAACCACTGGTGTTTTGTGGAAAAGCACATGTACACTGTGTTCCAAATTATTATGCAAAAAGTGTTTAGGAGTGATAAGTAGAGATGAGCGTTGTTCTACTCGAACTGTTCGCCAATCTCAAATTCGAGCTGTTTTGGGCGGTGTTCGAGCCGTTCGGCGAACACGAACAATTTGAGAAAAATTCGGCTGTTCGAGGTTATGTTCGATAACTGTTCGTGCACCAAAATCATAACTGGATTTTTTCTCAGTAATGATGAAAATTAATGTTAATACGCAATTTGAGTGTACAGCGGGGTGGGGGGAGGGGCAGGGGATGGATCTCTGCAGGAACAATGAAGATCTCCATTTTTTTTTCTCTTTCCCGCATTTACAGTGGGGAGGTGCAATCTGTCAGCCTATCAGCAGCGCACACACGGAGCGAAGTGCTTTTTTTCACACAAGCAAGGGCATGTGTCATTGGCAGTGTATGTCACATGTCCTTGCCCTATAAGACCAAGCCATTTTCCCAGTTGCCACCATTTTCTCACTGCTGCAGCTGCGTGTTAGACGGCACCGCTGTTGCTGTGTGCGCTATACCTTGTTAATTTCAAGCCAATTTTCGCACAAATCTACAGATAGCTTGGGAGTAGGGAATAGTTGTGATTGCAGTCCTTTTAAGGACTAGGTTACAGCATTTCCTACGATTTTTATCAGGCAGGTCTGTGCTCTTAAATAGATAGATTGTGGGAGTAAAGACTAATTGTAATTGGAGTCCTTTTCAGGACTAGGTTACATCAGTTCCTATCAGTTTTTGCCAGGCAGGTCTGTGCCAGTGCTGTGCAAGTTTTTTTCACAGCATTTGGCTGAATCTAGCAAAGCTAATCCTTTTTGGCCTATTGCAGAGTGTGTTAGTCAGTGGAGTAGCCTATCTGTGTTGCAAGATATACCACCTGTGTATAGAATACCAATTTTTTTACTGCACCTAGTGAAGTAAAATCTTTTGGGCATAGCATCATTCTATTAGTCCATCTATACTGACCTCCATCAGGTTGCAAATTGAATATAATTTTTTTCTGCATCTAGCTCTGAAAAAATATTGGGCTTCTAGCTGTGTGTGGGACTTGTTGTATTAGTCCATCTATACTGACCTCCATCAGGTTGCAAACTGCATATATTTTTTTCTTCATCTACCTCTGAAAAAATATTGGGCTTCTAGCTGTGTGTGGGACTTGTTCTATTAATCCATCTATACAGACCTCCATCAGGTTGCAAACTGAATATATTTTTTTCTGCATCTACCTCTGAAAAAATATTGGGCTTCTAGCTGTGTGTGGGACTTGTTCTATTAATCCATCTATACAGACCTCCATCAGGTTGCAAACTGAATATATTTTTTTCTGCATCTACCTCTGAAAAAATATTGGGCTTCTAGCTGTGTGTGGGACTTGTTATATTAGTCCATCTATACTGACCTCCATCAGGTTGTAAACTGAATATATTTTTTTCTGCATCTACCTCTGAAAAAATATTGGGCTTCTAGCTGTGTGTGGGACTTGTTCTATTAATCCATCTATACAGACCTCCATCAGGTTGCAAACTGAATATATTTTTTTCTGCATCTACCTCTGAAAAAATATTGGGCTTCTAGCTGTGTGTGGGACTTGTTGTATTAGTCCATCTATACTGACCTCCATCAGGTTGCAAACTGAATATATTTTTTTCTGCATCTACCTCTGAAAAAATATTGGGCTTCTAGCTGTGTGTGGGACTTGTTCTATTAATCCATCTATACAGACCTCCATCAGGTTGCAAACTGAATATATTTTTTTCTGCATCTACCTCTGAAAAAATATTGGGCTTCTAGCTGTGTGTGGGACTTGTTGTATTAGTCCATCTATACAGACCTCCATCAGGTTGCAAACTGAATATATTTTTTTCTGCATCTACCTCTGAAAAAATATTGGGCTTCTAGCTGTGTGTGGGACTTGTTGTATTAGTCCATCTATACTGACCTCCATCAGGTTGCAAACTGAATATATTTTTTTCTGCATCTACCTCTGAAAAAATATTGGGCTTCTAGCTGTGTGTGGGACTTGTTCTATTAATCCATCTATACAGACCTCCATCAGGTTGCAAACTGAATATATTTTTTTCTGCATCTAGCTCTGAAAAAATATTTCGCCTTCTAGCAGTGTGTGGGACTTTCTCTATTAGTCCATCTATACTGACCTCCATCAGGTTGCAAATTGAATATAATTTTTTTCTGCATCTAACCCAGCCAATAGTTTTGGCCTAATACCACAGTTTGGCCACTCAGCTCTGCTCGGTTCCCATTCATTGTTTTTTTGTGCAAACAACTCCAGAGTTGTTAATTAGTTAACCACCAAAATGAGTAGAAAAAGGCCTGCTGCTGGTGGAAAGGGGAATAGGCGTGTTGGGAAGGGGAAAAAAGGTTGTGTCCGTGGGGTAGGTGTTAAAGCAACAGTAACATCTGCAGAAGAAAGACCATCTTCCAGCCAAACTAAAATGTCTACTTCTTTTAGCGGACAATGTGATAAGATCCCTTTCTTACGGCCACGCCAATCGCTACAAATTCCAGATGAGGCACAAAAACAGCAGGTGCTTCAACAGATATCAAGTGCTCCTTTAAGTGGGCTCTCCTCCACATCAACTTCAACATCACAAATACTCCAGTCCTCAAAGGTGTCACCCCAATCGCACTTGCTTCCTCACAGCTCCCAAATCTCCAGCTGCCCGTCTGAGTATGAGGTAGAACAGATGGTTGAGTCTGCAGAGCTGTTTACTCATACTATAGCCTGGGAATCAGAGGTCGACTCCAGCGCTTCTGTGAATCCAGATGAGGAAATGATCTGCACTGATGCCCAGAATCTTTATGAGTCGGATCCAGGACCAGACGCAGAAGGTTCTGACCATAATGTAGACCCTCATTCCCAAACTGTAACTCCTGTTGGTGGAGACAATGAGGAAGACGATGATAAGACTCAAATACCCGATTGGAGCGACAACTTTAGTTTTTTGTCAGGGCAGGAACAGGTTGGCTCTGAGGACGACGGGTGTGATAACGCACAGGGTGATGATGATGAGGTTGGAGATCCCACTTACTGTCAACCCACAGTCAGCCAAGAGATGAGGTCAGCAGAGGAGGTGGAGGAAGATGCTAGTGATGTCAAGGTCAGGTTGCGCCTTCCTGGACAGAGACGTAGTACTGGAAGCACGTCAACAACTGCATCCTCAAACACAACTCTGCCTCTCACCACAAGTCGTGGTGGCTCTTCAGGTCGCATGGGTGCTAAGCCTTGCATAGCCTGGGCATTTTTTCAGATCGATAAAGATGACCCAACTCGTGTTATCTGTAACATTTGTCAGCAAAAGCTAAGTAGAGGCCAAAAAATACATAGTTTGAGTACTTCATGCATGAACCGGCACATGGACATGAAGCATAAGTTGCAGTGGGAAGCTCAGTGTGCTACAATGCGGCCTAGCCGGCCGGGCCAACCACCGTCTGCCATATCTTGTGCATCCGCGGCCTATTCATCCTCTGTGACTGGGGGGACAGCAGTCACACCTGTTTTGGGGCGCAGACCTGCCACCTCTTTACCCGCAACAGCCAGCGTGATTGGCAGGTCATCATTTTCTTTGGAGGTGGTAACACCAGCTGGTGTTGAGCGCTGTCCGACATCGATAGCACCACCTTTGGATCAAGGCAACCTAACATGTCCGCCTGCATCTTCCTCACAGACCGGCAGTTTGCCGGGGACACCCTTATCAACCCCGTCTAAGCACAATAGCCAGCCCTCGGTCCCTCAGATGTGGACAAGTAAAAGACCATTTCCTCCTAGCCATGAGAAAGCTAAGAGGTTGAATTTCACCATCTGCAAGTTCTTGGCTACAGAAATGCTGCCATTCCGCCTGGTGGACACAGAGGATTTTCGAGACCTTATGTCCGTCGCAGTGCCCCAGTACCAGATGCCCAGTCGGCACTACTTCTCAAAGAAAGGTGTGCCTGCGCTCCACCAGCATGTCGCACACAACATCACCGCTTCTTTGAGAAACTCTGTGTGTGACAGGGTGCATTTCACCACAGACACTTGGACGAGTAGGCATGGACAGGGGCGTTACATGTCGCTGACTGGGCACTGGGTAACTATGGTGACAGCAGGACAAGGGGCTGCTGTCCAAGTCTTGCCGTCCCCACGAGTTGTGCGTCAATCCTCTTTATCTCAAAGTTCCTCCACTGCTTCTGCCTCCTCAACCTCCTCTCGGTCTTCCACCTGCACCCAAAGCCTGTCTAGTCATGCCACAAGCTTTCTAACTGCGCAGAAGGGATCCTGCACACCTCCTTACTATGCTGGCAGTAGGGCTCAACGTCAGCAGGCGGTTTTTACATTGAAATGTCTGGGAAATGTGAGTCACACAGCTGAGGAGTTGTGGTCAGCTCTGGAGAACCAATTTCATGAATGGTTGTCTCCACTGGACCTGAAACCAGGGAAGGCCGTGTGCGACAATGCTGCAAACCTGGGTGCGGCCCTTCGCCGGGGCAATGTCACACACGTGCCTTGTATGGCTCACGTGTTGAACCTGGTTGTCCAGCAATTTTTAGCCCACTATCCCAGACAAGATGGCCTTCTGCAGAGGGCACGGTCACTGTGTGCTCACTTTCGCCGTTCGCATCCCGCAGCTCAGCGACTTACATCTCTACAGAAGTCGTTGGGCCTGCCACTTCACCGGCTAAAATGCGATGTGCCTACCCGGTGGAATTCAACTCTGCACATGTTGCAGCGACTGTGTCAGCACCGACAAGCCCTGGTGCAATACGTTCTGACGTATAGCCTGGGCCAACGAGATCCAGAGATGGGGCAAATCACGCTGGAGGAGTGGGCTCAGATCACGGACCTATGCACCCTTCTGCACAGTTTTGAAATGGCGACGAAGATGTTTAGTGCTGACGATGCCATTATCAGCATGACTATTCCGGTGATTTACATGCTGGAGCACATGTTAAACAGAATTCGGAGTCAGGTGGTGGCACAAGAGGAGGTGGAGGAAGTAGAGGAGGAGGAGTTGTATGCGGAAGGGCTAACATCTGCAAGGTCCAGACGGTCGGCAGCACCAAGGCGGCAGGCATGTGAGGGTGGGGGAGATGGTTTTACCAGGGCGCATGGTAGCAGCCAAACTAGTGAGGAAGGTGCAGGAGCCCAGGAAGAAGTGGAGGACGAACTGATGGAAGACTCATCAGATGAGGGAGACCTTGATCACATTTCTGTTGTGCGAGGTTGGGGGGAGAGGACAGAGGAAGGAAGCATGATTGTTACCTCGCCACCAACACAACAGGGACTTGGTGCTCCTGGATGCGCAACACACATGAGTGCCTTCTTGCTGCACTACCTGCAACATGACCCTCGAATTGTGAGAATTAGAAATAATCCTGACTACTGGGTTGCCACACTGTTAGATCCCCGGTACAAAAGTAAATTTGCAGAAATTATTCCTGCCATAGAAAGGGATGCACGCATGCAGGAGTATCAGCAGAGACTGTTGCAGAATCTTACATGTGCTTTTCCACAAAATACCAGTGGTGCACGTAGTGAATCTCACAGTTCCAACTTGCCAACCGTGGGACCGTCAAGTGTTCAGCACTCAAACCGTAACAGAACCACAGTATCTGCTGGTAACATCAATTTTGCGGAATCATTTCACCACTTTTTCAGCCCATCCTTTGCAAGGCCACAGGAGACAAGAAGTCTGACACATAGTCAACGCCTAGAGACGATGGTACAGGAGTATCTCCAAATAAACATTGAAGCCATGACTGTGTCACTGGACCCTTGCTCTTTTTGGGCTTCCAATCTGGATAAATGGCCGGAGCTAGCCACTTACGCCTTGAAGATCTTGTCATGCCCCGCAGCCAGCGTTCTGTCTGAACGTGTGTTCAGCGCTGCTGGTGGTGTGCTGACAGATAAGCGCACGCGGCTCTCCACTGATAATGTAGACAGACTCACGTTCATAAAGATGAACAAATCATGGATCCGAAACGACTTTTCTACCCCTGTGTCATCCTGGGGAGAGTAAAAGCTTGATGATTGGTTAAAATCACCCTACCAACCGTTTTAAGCTTTCAAATTACTAATCATGTTTATCTGTATCTTGGCTGGAAAATAATTTGGGCTTTGTAGCAGTGTGCAGCACTGATTCTATTAGGCCATCTATAATAAGCTCCACCAGATTTAAAATTACTAGTCATGTTTATCTGTATCTTGACTGGAAAATAATTTGGGCTTTGTAGCAGTGTGCAGCACTGATCCTATTAGGCCATCTATACTAAAGCTTCACCAGATTTAAAATTAATAATAATTTTTAGCTGCATCTAGCCCGGAAAATAATTTTGGGGCTCCGAGATGCGCAAGACACATAAGTGCCTTCTTGCTGCACTACCTGCAGCATGACCCTCATATTGTCAGAATTCGAAGTAATCATGACTACTGGGTTGCCACACTCTTAGATCCCCCAAACTTTTCGATCAACCTTTTCATTTTAATAAAGACCAAAAAAATGGTCATTTTTGAAATTATAAGCATTAGCAGGTTGTTAGAAACTGAAATCAAACAGTTTTCAACTCAAAACTTTATTCTAGGTGATGTTACATTTTCACATAGGACCCCTTGTTCGAAAGGAGCTTCTGAACTCTCTCGTCCATTGAATTTGTCAGGTTTTGGATGGTTTCTGCTTCAATTGTTTTGCATGAGGACAGAATACCCTCCCAGAGCTGTTGCTTAGATGTGAACTGCCTCCCGCCATCATAGACACTCCTTTTAATGATGCTCCAAAGGTTCTGAATGGGGTAGAGGTCAGGGGAGCATGGGGGTCACACCATAAGTTTGTCCCCTTTTATGCCCATATCAGCCAGAGATGCAGATGTTTTATGTGCAGCATGAGATGGTGCATTATCATGCAGAAAAATGGTCTTGCTGTGAAATACACGGTTCTTCTTCTTGAACCATGGCAGGAAGTGCTGTTTGAGAAAATCCACATACATTATGGAGTTCATCTTTAGCGCCTTCAGGGATCCTAAAGGGGTCGACAATCTCTCTCCCCATGATTCCAGCCCAAAACATTACTCCACCTCCTCCTTGTTGGCGCTGTAGCCGTGTTTGCGTGGGGTGTCCATCAACCAGCCATCCTCCACTCCATCCATCTGGACCATCGAGCGCTGCATGGCACTCATCCGTGAACAAAACAGTTTTGAAATCAGTCTTCATGTAATGTTTGGCCCACTGGAGCCGTTTCTGCTTGTGTGAAGTGGATAGAGGAGGTCGACAGGATGGCGTATGCACAGCTGCAAACCTCTGAAGGACCCTGCATCTTGTTGTTCGGGGGACGTTGGAGGCACAAGCAGCTTCAAAAACTTGTCTGCTGCTATGACAAGGCTTTTTTGCCGCTGCTCTTTCAACCTGACGTAATTGCCTGTAGGAAAGAGTCCTCAATTTGCCCTTATCAGCACGCACACATGTGTACTGTGAATCAGCTACATACTTCTTGATTGCCAAGACACTTCATCCTGATCATCGCACAATGTTGATTGTAGTCATGCCTTGACCTAAACACTCCACAATTTGTTGCTTCTCAGCAGCCGACACATCCTTTTTCTTTCCCATTTTGGCAGAAAATGTAGGCTGCTTAATAATGTGAGACAGCCTTCTTAAGTAGTCTTTCCTTTCATTGGACTCACCATCAATGAGTTTAACTGACAAACAAACAAATTCTTCCCTTATCACTCCTAAACACTTTTTGCATAATAATTTGGAACACAGTGTACATGTGCTTTTCCACAAAACACCAGTGGTTCACGTAGTGAATCTTACAGTTCTAACTTGCCAACCGTGGTCTGTATGGAGTTGTTCAATAAAGGGCCCAAAATTAAGATAACATAGATGGGAGAGGTCTCTATGAATAGGAATTCCTAAGTATTTGATACCCTGTGAGGGCCAGGCAAAGGGAAAGTTGGACTGGATGGAATCCTATATGGATTTGGGGAGGGAGACATCGAGGGCCTCAGACTTCGCTGCATTGATTTTAAAATTTGACCATGTAACAAAGTGATCTATTTCAGCCATAACAGCATGGATGGATATATGTGATTGAGTGATATATACTAGGACATCATCAGCAAATAGAGAGCACTTGTACTCGGTGCCTCCCACCTCAATCCACCTAATATTGGGGTTATGGCGAATTGATGAGAGCAGGTGCTCCGTCACTAGGATGTATAAGAGAGGGGACAGAGAACATCCCTGCCTTGTCCCATTGGTGATTGTGAAAGGTGATGAAAATGTTCTGACGTGCCCCCTGGGCCTTGGGACACCCGGAGCCGGACCCTTTTTGGTGGATGCTGGTGGTTGTAGTCTCCGTGGCGGCGACCCGGTTCCGTGGCTCAGGGCGGTCAAACCAGTGGCGGAACTATTTATGCGGTTTTCATGTTTAAATGTCCGACTACGCCACCCGTGGATTGCGGTCAGAGTGAACCGCCGCTCCTGGTCAGACCGCTGAGGCTGGTGTTGTGGGTGCAGTAGAGCGTAGCATAACTCCCCACGGGAGGAGTATAGCCTCAGGGCAGTGTATGCGGAGGATGGGGGTGATGGTGCAGGGCAGCAGCAGTAATGACACGGAGTCAGTGATGCAGTCCAGGGCCTTTACTCACAGTTCTTATTATCCAGACCACGTCTGCAGGTAACGGCTGCCCACGTCGTACTGTGCTCACCAGGTGAGGGGCTCAGACAACTCCCAGATAACTTTGGAGTGCTTCACAGGACCCCCTTTGTGTGTCCTTTGTCTGGCGTTTCTTACCAACCCTTCTGTCCGGCTGCCTCGGGCCTCCTCTTGGTAAACTTGGCGCCAGTTTCCCTGACCCTATGTGGTGCCTTCCTAGCGGGTGTAGCGAGGGGCTGCGCCACATAAAATGTCACAGCCTCCTGTTTCTAGCTGAGGGTCGTTTCCTGCCTCCACTAGTTTCGGGGACCGGTCTCCCCCTTTGGCCTGACCCCTCCACGCAGGTGGATTCGGGCGTGCGGTGGCGACTCGCCCGTCCGCACCCCTGAGATCCCTTCGTTCCTCGTTCCTGGAGCCTTCTCCGCTCCTCTTCCTTCCTTCTCCCTCTTCCAGGCCTGGGTCTCTGTTACTAGGCCCGCCTCCGGAGCAGAGCTCATGCAGAGCCCCTGCTCCCTGCCACTTCTGCTCAGACTTCTCTGCACTGAACTAAGATGGTGCCCACCTTTTATACTCCCTTCTCAATGCACCCAGGAACTGCTTCCTCCCTGCTCCTGCACTACAGGGTTCCCCTTCCTCAGTGTTCCCTCCCCCCACTCCAGCCAAGGACAGGGACTGTCGTGCCCATCTCAGGGGCATATTGGTCACCCTGCCCCACGGCAATGTGGTGTAATGCATGCAGGTGTCGGGTCCTGATCCACACTACATCCTTACCTGAGAGTGAGATATCACACCTCTGGGTGAGGCGCAATACCTCTGTAGCAACCGAGCCCTCAGGGTGCTACAGTTCCATTTATCTTCAGCCTAGGTGACGTATTGCGATACAGGGCCATGATTTTGGCTATAAAAGGGTCCTCTAGACCCCTACCCCAAGCTTTTTAAGAGAATCATATATGGCTTGCCAGGAGACTCTATGGAATGCTTTCTCAGCATCCAACGAGAGTATCTAATTACAAATTTTTAACTGCATCTAGCCCAGGAAATACTTTGTGCCTAGTAGCAGGGTCTGCTAGTCAGCGGATTATCCCGGCTGTTAAGCAAGCTACACCACCTGTAGTTTGGACACTTCATTTTTTCAAAGGAAATGCTTTGGGACCACGGGATACTCATTGAAGAGCATCAGGAGGCACCCCAAGGCATAGGGGCTCGGACTGGCAGTAGGATGCCTTGCGGTGGACAGCCGAGCTCGATCCTTATAAAAGCTTTTTAACTGCAGCAGCTTTAGTGGACGCTACTGGAGCTGGAATTACGCGGCTGCTGGCATGAGACTTGCCCTCCAATAGATCCTTGTAAATGGATTTAAAGTGTATTTATTCAAATTAGAGAGACAATTTAAATTAAAAAGCTTAGAGCTGCCTCCACCACAGGGGGGCTCGCTCGACCCACCAGCGGACAGGCACCAGTATTGGGAGAGGGGGGCTGGCCGTCAGGGTTCACCGCGGCTCTGGCACAAACCCGGCGACACGGAGGTGGCACGGGCAGGAGCGGACTGAACGTGTCAGCTTCTCACTTTTTTTATTTTAGAAGGGCATGACATGCCTATATCTGTATCTCACCCTCCTTTTACTCCTCCACCTCTTTTCTTTTCGCATGACTATATGTACTTGTCACTTTTCCATGTGTTAGTTGTGTCTTCTGAGCAGTTTGTCAGCTTTTGGACACCTTTGAAGGTGTTTTCTATGTGTTTCTATGTGTTTTTGTTTGCCTGCCATTGGTTTTAACGGTGTTCGAAGGTGTTCGACGAACAGTTCAACGAACAGTTCGGCGAACACACGGGTGTTCAACGAACCGAACTGAACTCGAACACTACGGGGGTGGCTCAACACTAGTGATAAGGGAAGAATTTGTTTGTTTGTCAGTTAAACTCATTGATGGTGATGTGTGTCAGGGCTCTTTATATCACTGTAAGCAATTGCAGACACCTGTGCTAATTAGTTTGGCAGGTGTGTCCAATGAAAGGCAAGACTACTTAAGAAGGCTGTCTCACATTATTAAGCAGCCTACATTTTCTGCCAAAATGGGAAAGAAAAAGGATGTGTCGGCTGCTGAGAAGCAACAAATTGTGGAGTGTTTAGGTCAAGGCATGACTACAATCAACATTGTGCGATGATCAGGATGAAGTGTCTTGGCAATCAAGAAGTATGTAGCTGATTCACAGTACACACGTGTGCGTGCTGATAAGGGCAAATTGAGGACTCTTTCCTACAGGCAATTACGTCAGGTTGAAAGAGCAGCGGCAAAAAAGCCTTGTCATAGCAGCAGACAAGTTTTTGAAGCTGCTGGTGCCTCCAACGTCCCCCGAACAACAAGATTCAGGGTCCTTCAGAGGTTTGCAGCTCTGCATACGCCATCCTGTCCACCTCCTCTATCCACTTCACACAAGCAGAAACGGCTCCAGTGGGCCAAACATTACATGAAGACTGATTTCAAAACTGTTTTGTTCACGGATGAGTGCCGTGCAGCGCTCGATGGTCCAGATGGATGGAGTGGAGGATGGCTGGTTGATGGACACCCCATGCAAACACGGCTACAGCGCCAACAAGGAGGAGGTGGAGTAATGTTTTGGGCTGGAATCATGGGGAGAGAGATTGTCGGCCCCTTTAGGATCCCTGAAGGCGCTAAAGATGAACTCCATAATGTATGTGGATTTTCTCAAACAGCACTTCCTGCCATGGTTCAAGAAGAAGAACCGTGTATTTCACAGCAAGATCATTTTTTTGCATGATAATGCACCATCTCATGCTGCACATAAAACATATGCATCTCTGGCTGATATGGGCATAAAAGGGGACAAACTTATGGTGTGACCCCCATGCTCCCCTGACCTCTACCCCATTCAGAACCTTTGGAGCATCATTAAAAGGAGTGTCTATGATGGCGGGAGGCAGTTCACATCTAAGCAACAGCTCTGGGAGGGTATTCTGTCCTCATGCAAAACAATTGAAGCAGAAACCATCCAAAACCTGACAAACTCAATGGACGAGAGATTTCAGAAGCTCCTTTCGAACAAGGGGTCCTATGTGAAAATGTAACATCACCTAGAATAAAGTTTTGAGTTGAAAACTGTTTGATTTCAGTTTCTAACAACCTGCTAATGCTTATAATTTCAAAAATGACCATTTTTTTGGTCTTTATTAAAATGAAAAGGTTGATCGAAAAGTTTGGGGGATCTAAGAGTGTGGCAACCCAGTAGTCATGATTACTTCGAATTCTGACAATATGAGGGTCATGCTGCAGGTAGTGCAGCAAGAAGGCACTTATGTGTCTTGCGCATCTCGGAGCCCCAAAATTATTTTTCGGGCTAGATGCAGCTAAAAATTATTATTAATTTTAAATCTGGTGAAGCTTTAGTATAGATGGCCTAATAGGATCAGTGCTGCACACTGCTACAAAGCCCAAATTATTTTCCAGTCAAGATACAGATAAACATGATTAGTAATTTTAAATCTGGTGGAGCTTATTATAGATGGCCTAATAGAATCAGTGCTGCACACTGCTACAAAGCCCAAATTATTTTCCAGCCAAGATACAGATAAACATGATTAGTAATTTGAAAGCTTAAAACGGTTGGTAGGGTGATTTTAACCAATTATCAAGCTTTTACTCTCCCCAGGATGACACAGGGGTAGAAAAGTCGTTTCGGATCCATGATTTGTTCATCTTTATGAACGTGAGTCTGTCTACATTATCAGTGGAGAGCCGCGTGCGCTTATCTGTCACAACACCACCAGCAGCGCTGAACACACGTTCAGACAGAACGCTGGCTGCGGGGCATGACAAGATCTCCAAGGCGTAAGTGTACTTTTGTACCAGGGATCTAACAGTGTGGCAACCCAGTAGTCAGGATTATTTCTAATTCTCACAATTCGAGGGTCATGTTGCAGGTAGTGCAGCAAGAAGGCACTCATGTGTGTTGCGCATCCAGGAGCACCAAGTCCCTGTTGTGTTGGTGGCGAGGTAACAATCATGCTTCCTTCCTCTGTCCTCTCCCCCCAACCTCGCACAACAGAAATGTGATCAAGGTCTCCCTCATCTGATGAGTCTTCCATCAGTTCGTCCTCCACTTCTTCCTGGGCTCCTGCACCTTCCTCACTAGTTTGGCTGCTACCATGCGCCCTGGTAAAACCATCTCCCCCACCCTCACATGCCTGCCGCCTTGGTGCTGCCGACCGTCTGGACCTTGCAGATGTTAGCCCTTCCGCATACAACTCCTCCTCCTCTACTTCCTCCACCTCCTCTTGTGCCACCACCTGACTCCGAATTCTGTTTAACATGTGCTCCAGCATGTAAATCACCGGAATAGTCATGCTGATAATGGCATCGTCAGCTCTAAACATCTTCGTCGCCATTTCAAAACTGTGCAGAAGGGTGCATAGGTCCCTGATCTGAGACCACTCCTCCAGCGTGATTTGCCCCACCTCTGGATCTCGTTGGCCCAGGCTATACGTCAGAACGTATTGCACCAGGGCTTGTCGGTGCTGCCACAGTCGCTGCAACATGTGCAGAGTTGAATTCCACCGGGTAGGCACATCGCATTTTAGCCGGTGAAGTGGCAGGCCCAACGACTTCTGTAGAGATGTAAGTCGCTGAGCTGCGGGATGCGAACGGCGGAAGTGAGCACACAGCGACTGTGCCCTCTGCAGAAGGCCATCTAGTCTGGGATAGTGGGCTAAAAATTGCTGGACAACCAGGTTCAACACGTGAGCCATACAAGGCACATGTGTGACATTGCCCCGGCGAAGGGCCGCACCCAGGTTTGCAGCATTGTCGCACACGGCCTTCCCTGGTTTCAGGTCCAGTGGAGACAACCATTCATGAAATTGGTTCTCCAGAGCTGACCACAACTCCTCAGCTGTGTGACTCACATTTCCCAGACATTTCAATGTAAAAACCGCCTGCTGACGTTGAGCCCTACTGCCAGCATAGTAAGGAGGTGTGCAGGATCCCTTCTGCGCAGTTAGAAAGCTTGTGGCATGACCAGACAGGCTTTGGGTGCAGGTGGAAGACCGAGAGGAGGTTGAGGAGGCAGAAGCAGTGGAGGAACTTTGACATAAAGAGGATTGACGCACAACTCGTGGGGATGGCAAGACTTGGACAGCAGCCCCTTGTCCTGCTGTCACCATAGTTACCCAGTGCCCAGTCAGCGACATGTAACGCCCCTGTCCATGCCTACTCGTCCAAGTGTCTGTGGTGAAATGCACCCTGTCACACACAGAGTTTCTCAAAGAAGCGGTGATGTTGTGTGCGACATGCTGGTGGATCGCAGGCACACCTTTCTTTGAGAAGTAGTGCCGACTGGGCATCTGGTACTGGGGCACTGCGACGGACATAAGGTCTCGAAAATCCTCTGTGTCCACCAGGCGGAAAGGCAGCATTTCTGTAGCCAAGAGCTTGCAGATGGTGAAATTCAACCTCTTAGCTTTCTCATGGCTAGGAGGAAATGGTCTTTTACTTGTCCACATCTGAGGGACCGAGGGCTGGCTATTGTGCTTAGACGGGGTTGATAAGGGTGTCCCCGGCAAACTGCCGGTCTGTGAGGAAGATGCAGGCGGACATGTTAGGTTGCCTTGATCCAAAGGTGGTGCTATCGATGTCGGACAGCGCTCAACACCAGCTGGTGTTACCACCTCCAAAGAAAATGATGACCTGCCAATCACGCTGGCTGTTGCGGGTAAAGAGGTGGCAGGTCTGCGCCCCAAAACAGGTGTGACTGCTGTCCCCCCAGTCACAGAGGATGAAGAGGCCGCGGATGCACAAGATATGGCAGACGGTGGTTGGCCCGGCCGGCTAGGCCGCATTGTAGCACACTGAGCTTCCCACTGCAACTTATGCTTCATGTCCATGTGCCGGTTCATGCATGAAGTACTCAAACTATGTATTTTTTTGGCCTCTACTTAGCTTTTGCTGACAAATGTTACAGATAACACGAGTTGGGTCATCTTTATCGATCTGAAAAAATGCCCAGGCTATGCAAGGCTTAGCACCCATGCGATCTGAAGAGCCACCACGACTTGTGGTGAGAGGCAGAGTTGTGTTTGAGGATGCAGTTGTTGACGTGCTTCCAGTACTACGTCTCTGTCCAGGAAGGCGCAACCTGACCTCGTCGTCACTAGCATCTTCCTCCACCTCCTCTGCTGACCTCATCTCTTGGCTGACTGTGGGTTGACAGTAAGTGGGATCTCCAACCTCATCATCATCACCCTGTGCGTTATCACACCCGTCGTCCTCAGAGCCAACCTGTTCCTGCCCTGACAAAAAACTAAAGTTGTCGCTCCAATCAGGTATTTGAGTCTCATCATCGTCTTCCTCATTGTCTCCACCAACAGGAGTTACAGTTTGGGAATGAGGGTCTACATTATGGTCAGATCCTTCTGCGTCTGGTCCTGGATCCGACTCATAAAGATTCTGGGCATCAGTGCACATCATTTCCTCGTCTGGATTCACAGAAGCGCTGGAGTCGACCTCTGATTCCCAGGCTATAGTATGAGTAAACAGCTCTGCAGACTCAACCATCTGTTCTACCTCATACTCAAACGGGCAGCTGGAGATTTGGGAGCTGTGAGGAAGCAAGTGCGATTGGGGTGACACCTTTGAGGACTGGAGTATTTGTGATGTTGAAGTTGATGTGGAGGAGAGCCCACTTAAAGGAGCACTTGATATCTGTTGAAGAACCTGCTGTTTTTGTGCCTCATCTGGAATTTGTAGCGATTGGCGTGGCCGTAAGAAAGGGATCTTATCACATTGTCCGCTAAAAGAAGTAGACATTTTAGTTTGGCTGGAAGATGGTCTTTCTTCTGCAGATGTTACTGTTGCTTTAACACCTACCCCACGGACACAACCTTTTTTCCACTTCCCAACACGCCTATTCCCCTTTCCACCAGCAGCAGGCCTTTTTCCACTCATTTTGGTGGTTAACTAATTCACAACTCTGGAGTTGTTTGCACAAAAAAACAATGGATGGGAACCGAGCAGAGCTGAGTGGCCAAACTGTGGTATTAGGCCAAAACTATTGGCTGGGTTAGATGCAGAAAAAAATTATATTCAATTTGCAACCTGATGAAGGTCAGCATAGATGGACTAATAGAACAAGTCCCACACACAGCTAGAAGCCCAAATATTTTTTCAGAGGTAGATGCAGAAAAAAATTGTATTCAGTTTGCAACCTGATGGAGGTCTGTATAGATGGATTAATAGAACAAGTCCCACACACAGCTACAAGCCCAATATGTTTTCTGAGGTAGATGCAGATAAAAAATATATTCAGTTTGCAACCTGATGGAGGTCAGTATAGATGGACTAATAGAGAAAGTCCCACACACTGCTAGAAGGCCAAATATTTTTTCAGAGCTAGATACAGACAAAAAATTATTTTGAATTTGCAACCTGATGGAGGTCAGTATAGGTGGACTAATAGAACAAGTCCCACACACTGCTAGAAGGCCAAATATTTTTTCAGAGCTAGATGCAGAAAAAAATTATATTCAGTTTGCAACCTGATGGAGGTCTGTATAGATGGATTAATAGAACAAGTCCCACACACAGCTAGAAGCCCAAATATTTTTTCAGAGGTAGATGCAGATAAAAATTATTTTTAATTTGCAACCTGATGGAGGTCAGTATAGATGGAGTAATAAAGAAAGTCCCATACACACTAGAAGCCCAATATTTTTTCAGAGGTAGATGCAGAAAAAAAATATATTCAGTTTGCAACCTGATGAAGGTCAGTATAGATGGACTGATAGAGAAAGTCCCACACACTGCTAGAAGGCCAAATATTTTTTCAGAGCTAGATGCAGACAAAAAATTATTTTGAATTTGCAACCTGATGGAGGTCAGTATAGGTGGACTAATAGAACAAGTCCCACACACTGCTAGAAGGCCAAATATTTTTTCAGAGCTAGATGCAGAAAAAAATTATATTCAGTTTGCAACCTGATGGAGGTCTGTATAGATGGATTAATAGAACAAGTCCCACACACAGCTAGAAGCCCAAATATTTTTTCAGAGGTAGATGCAGATAAAAATTATTTTTAATTTGCAACCTGATGGAGGTCAGTATAGATGGAGTAATAAAGAAAGTCCCATACACACTAGAAGCCCAATATTTTTTCAGAGGTAGATGCAGAAAAAAAATATATTCAGTTTGCAACCTGATGAAGGTCAGTATAGATGGACTGATAGAGAAAGTCCCACACACTGCTAGAAGGCCAAATATTTTTTCAGAGCTAGATGCAGATAAAAATTATATTCAATTTGCAACCTGATGGAGGTCAGTATAGATGGACTAATAGAACAAGTCCCACACACAGCTAGAAGCCCAAATATTTTTTCAGAGGTACTGTAGATGCAGATAAAAATTATTTTTAATTTGCAACCTGATGGAGGTCAGTATAGATGGACTAATACAACAAGTCCCACACACAGCTAGAAGCCCAATATTTTTTCAGAGGTAGATGCAGAAAAAAATATATTCAGTTTGCAACCTGATGGAGGTCAGTATAGATGGACTGATAGAGAAAGTCCCACACACTGCTAGAAGGCCAAATATTTTTTCAGAGCTAGATGCAGATAAAAATTATTTTTAATTTGCAACCTGATGGAGGTCAGTATAGATGGACTAATAGAGAAAGTCCCACACACTGCTAGAAGGCCAAATATTTTTTCAGAGCTAGATGCAGACAAAAAATTATTTTGAATTTGCAACCTGATGGAGGTCAGTATAGGTGGACTAATAGAACAAGTCCCACACACTGCTAGAAGGCCAAATATTTTTTCAGAGCTAGATGCAGAAAAAAATTATATTCAGTTTGCAACCTGATGGAGGTCTGTATAGATGGATTAATAGAACAAGTCCCACACACAGCTAGAAGCCCAAATATTTTTTCAGAGGTAGATGCAGATAAAAATTATTTTTAATTTGCAACCTGATGGAGGTCAGTATAGATGGACTAATAGAGAAAGTCCCACACACTGCTAGAAGGCCAAATATTTTTTCAGAGCTAGATGCAGATAAAAATTATTTTTAATTTGCAACGTGATGGATGTCAGTATAGATGGACTAATAGAGAAAGTCAAACACACTGCTAGAAGGCCAAATATTTTTTCAGAGCTAGATGCAGATAAAAATTATATTCAATTTGCAACCTGATGGAGGTCAGTATAGATGGACTAATAGAACAAGTCCCACACACAGCTAGAAACCCAAATATTTTTTCAGAGGTACTGTAGATGCAGATAAAAATTATTTTTAATTTGCAACCTGATGGAGGTCAGTATAGATGGACTAATACAACAAGTCCCACACACAGCTAGAAGCCCAATATTTTTTCAGAGGTAGATGCAGAAAAAAATATATTCAGTTTGCAACCTGATGGAGGTCAGTATAGATGGACTAATACAACAAGTCCCACACACAGCTAGAAACCCAATATTTTTTCAGAGCTAGATGCAGAAAAAAATTATATTCAATTTGCAACCTGATGGAGGTCAGTATAGATGGACTAATAGAATGATGCTATGCCCAAAAGATTTTACTTCACTAGGTGCAGTAAAAAAATTGGTATTCTATACACAGGTGGTATATCTTGCAACACAGATAGGCTACTCCACTGACTAACACACTCTGCAATAGGCCAAAAAGGATTAGCTTTGCTAGATTCAGCCAAATGCTGTGAAAAAAACTTGCACAGCACTGGCACAGACCTGCCTGGCAAAAACTGATAGGAACTGATGTAACCTAGTCCTGAAAAGGACTCCAATTACAATTAGTCTTTACTCCCACAATCTATCTATTTAAGAGCACAGACCTGCCTGATAAAAGTCGTAGGAAATGCTGTAACCTAGTCCTTAAAAGGACTGCAATCACAACTATTCCCTACTCCCAAGCTATCTGTAGATTTGTGCGAAAATTGGCTTGAAATTAACAAGGTATAGCACACACAGCAACAGCGGTGCCGTCTAACACGCAGCTGCAGCAGTGAGAAAATGGTGGCGATGGGGAAAATGGCTTGGTCTTATAGGGCAAGGACATGTGACATACACTGCCAATGACACATGCCCTTGCTTGTGTGAAAAAAAGCACTTCGCTCCGTGTGTGCGCTGCTGATAGGCTGACAGATTGCACCTCCCCACTGTAAATGCGGGAAAGAGAAAAAAAAAATGGAGATCTTCATTGTTCCTGCAGAGATCCATCCCCTGCCCCTCCCCCCACCCCGCTGTACACTCAAACTGCATATTAACATTAATTTTCATCATTACTGAGAAAAAATCCAGTTATGATTTTGGTGCACGAACAGTTATCGAACATAACCTCGAACAGCCGAATTTTTCTCAAATTCTTCGTGTTCGCCGAACGGCTCGAACACCGCCCAAAACAGCTCGAATTTGAGATTGGCGAACAGTTCGAGTAGAACAACGCTCATCTCTACTGCCAAATTTCAGATGCAACCCAATACCCCTTTGAAGAAACATAGAGAAGGGTCTCAGTAAAAAAAATGTTCCCATTATAAAGGAGCGGGTCTCCTATAGTGGTAATGCCCATGTTGTGTCTGTAAGGGCTGCCAACATTTTGGAAAAACCCCACTAAGAATTTAAAGACACATAGAGCAGGGCCACAGTAATGACATGTTTCCATTACAAAGGAGTAAGGGTGTGCTATACAGTTATAGGGTATGCAGTGAGTCCAACGGTTGACAAACTTTAGGAAAAACCCCAGTTTGAATTTAAAGACACATAGAGCAGGGCCACAGTAATGATTATGACATGTTCCCATTAGAAAGGAGAGGGTCTGCTATACAGTTATAGGGTATGCAGTGAGTCCAACGGCTGACAAAATTTAGGAAAAACCCCACTAAGTATTTAATGACACATAGAGCAGGGCCACAGTAATGAGTACGACATGTTCCCATTACAAAGGAGAGGGTCTGCTATAGAGTTATAGGGTATGCAGTGAGTCCAACGGCTGACAAAATTTAGGAAAAACCCCACTAACAGTTTAAAGGCACATAGAGCAGGGCAACAGTAACGAGTACGACATGTTCCCATTAGAAATGAGAGGGTCTGCTATACAGTTATAGGGTATGCAGTGAGTCCAATGGCAGAAAAAATTTAGGAAAAACCCCACTAACAGTTTAAAGGCACGTAGAGCAGGGCAACAGTAACAAGTATGACATGTTCCCATTAGAAAGGAGAGGGTCTGCTATAGAGTTATAGGGTATGCAGTGAGTCCAACGGCTGACAAAATTTAGGAAAAACCCCACTAACAGTTTAAAGGCACATAGAGCAGGGCCACAGTAACGAAATTTTCCCATTAGAAAGGAGAAGGTCTCCCATACTGTTTGCCTATGCAGTAAAGTAACTGCTGCCAAAAATTTGGAGGAACTCCAATGCCCCTTGGAAGAGACGTAGAGGGTCTCTTGAAAAAATGTTCCCATTATTACGAAGTGGGTCTCCCATAGTGTTGGCCTGCCAAAAATTTGGAGGCATGCCAATGTCCCTTGGACAAGACTTAGAGGGCCTCATATAAAAAAGTTCCCATAGACAGGAGCGGGTCTCCTATACTTGTAATGCCCATGCACTAAGTGTATGGGCTGACAAACATTTACCCCCGGTGGGTATACATGAACATACCGTCTAAAAAAATTTTTTACGGGCATCAAAAAGACCCTTTAAAAAAATTATGTGGGTGTTGCATCACGGACCACGGTCACCCTGGTGATATGGTGGTGGAGGATTAGAATGAGGAGAAGGAGGACAAGAGAAAATAAGGAAGCATATACCTACTGTATGTGTGGGTGTGAAAAGGTGCATGAGAATACACCTCCCAAGAAAAGACACTGGATTTGAGTTTATGTTATGCTGCTATCATTCGGTGGTGTTGAGAAGTCTGGCCCAATCCAGCCCTTGTACATTTTTATAAGAGTCAGCCTGTCAGCATTTTTAGTTGACAGGCACATGCGCTTATCAATTATAATTTCATCAGTGGCATTAAAAGTAGAGATGAGCGTTGTTCTACTCGAACTGTTCGCCAATCTCAAATTCGAGCTGTTTTGGGCGGTGTTCGAGCCGTTCGGCGAACACGAACAATTTGAGAAAAATTCGGCTGTTCGAGGTTATGTTCGATAACTGTTCGTGCACCAAAATCATAACTGGATTTTTTCTCAGAAATAATGAAAATTAATGTTAATACGCAGTTTGAGTGTACAGCGGGGTGGGGGGAGGGGCAGGGGATGGATCTCTGCAGGAACAATGAAGATCTCCATTTTTTTTTTCTCTTTCCCGCATTTACAGTGGGGAGGTGCAATCTGTCAGCCTATCAGCAGCGCACACACGGAGCGAAGTGCTTTTTTTCACACAAGCAAGGGCATGTGTCATTGGCAGTGTATGTCACATGTCCTTGCCCTATAAGACCAAGCCATTTTCCCCGTCGCCACCATTTTCTCACTGCTGCAGCTGCGTGTTAGACGGCACCGCTGTTGCTGTGTGCGCTATACCTTGTTAATTTCAAGCCAATTTTCGCACAAATCTACAGATAGCTTGGGAGTAGGGAATAGTTGTGATTGCAGTCCTTTTAAGGACTAGGTTACAGCATTTCCTACGACTTTTATCAGGCAGGTCTGTGCTCTTAAATAGATAGATTGTGGGAGTAAAGACTAATTGTAATTGGAGTCCTTTTCAGGACTAGGTTACATCAGTTCCTATCAGTTTTTGCCAGGCAGGTCTGTGCCAGTGCTGTGCAAGTTTTTTTCACAGCATTTGGCTGAATCTAGCAAAGCTAATCCTTTTTGGCCTATTGCAGAGTGCGTTAGTCAGTGGAGTAGCCTATCTGTGTTGCAAGATATACCACCTGTGTATAGAATACCAATATTTTTACTGCACCTAGTGAAGTAAAATCTTTTGGGCATAGCATCATTCTATTAGTCCATCTATACTGACCTCCATCAGGTTGCAAATTGAATATAATTTTTTTCTGCATCTAGCTCTGAAAAAATATTGGACATCTAGCTGTGTGTGGGACTTGTTGTATTAGTCCATCTATACTGACCTCCATCAGGTTGCAAACTGAATATATTTTTTTCTGCATCTACCTCTGAAAAAATATTGGGCTTCTAGCTGTGTGTGGGACTTGTTCTATTAATCCATCTATACAGACCTCCATGAGGTTGCAAACTGAATATATTTTTTCTGCATCTACCTCTGAAAAAATATTGGGCTTCTAGCTGTGTGTGGGACTTGTTGTATTAGTCCATCTATACTGACCTCCATCAGGTTGCAAACTGAATATATTTTTTTCTGCATCTACCTCTGAAAAAATATTGGGCTTCTAGCTGTGTGTGGGACTTGTTCTATTAATCCATCTATACAGACCTCCATCAGGTTGCAAACTGAATATATTTTTTTCTGCATCTACCTCTGAAAAAATATTGGGCTTCTAGCTGTGTGTGCGACTTGTTGTATTAGTCCATCTATACTGACCTCCATCAGGTTGCAAATTAAAAATAATTTTTATCTGCATCTACAGTACCTCTGAAAAAATATTTGGGCTTCTAGCTGTTTGTGGGACTTGTTCTATTAGTCCATCTATACTGACCTCCATCAGGTTGCAAATTGAATATATTTTTATCTGCATCTAGCTCTGAAAAAATATTTGGCCTTCTAGCAGTGTGTGGGACTTTCTCTATTAGTTCTTCTATACTGACCTCCATCAGGTTGCAAATTAAAAATAATTTTTATCTGCATCTAGCTCTGAAAAAATATTTGGCCTTATAGCAGTGTGTGGGACTTTCTCTATTAGTCCATCTATACTGACCTCCATCAGGTTGCAAATTTAAAATAATTTTTATCTGCATCTACCTCTGAAAAAATATTTGGGCTTCTAGCTGTGTGTGGGACTTGTTCTATTAATCCATCTATACAGACCTCCATCAGGTTGCAAACTGAATATAATTTTTTTCTGCATCTAGCTCTGAAAAAATATTTGGCCTTCTAGCAGTGTGTGGGACTTGTTCTATTAGTCCACCTATACTGACCTCCATCAGGTTGCAAATTCAAAATAATTTTTTGTCTGCATCTAGCTCTGAAAAAATATTTGGCCTTCTAGCAGTGTGTGGGACTTTCTCTATTAGTCCATCTATACTGACCTCCATCAGGTTGCAAATTAAAAATAATTTTTATCTGCATCTAGCTCTGAAAAAATATTTGGCCTTATAGCAGTGTGTGGGACTTTCTCTATTAGTCCATCTATACTGACCTCCATCAGGTTGCAAATTTAAAATAATTTTTATCTGCATCTACCTCTGAAAAAATATTTGGGCTTCTAGCTGTGTGTGGGACTTGTTCTATTAATCCATCTATACAGACCTCCATCAGGTTGCAAACTGAATATAATTTTTTTCTGCATCTAGCTCTGAAAAAATATTTGGCCTTCTAGCAGTGTGTGGGACTTGTTCTATTAGTCCACCTATACTGACCTCCATCAGGTTGCAAATTCAAAATAATTTTTTGTCTGCATCTAGCTCTGAAAAAATATTTGGCCTTCTAGCAGTGTGTGGGACTTTCTCTATTAGTCCATCTATACTGACCTCCATCAGGTTGCAAATTAAAAATAATTTTTATCTGCATCTACAGTACCTCTGAAAAAATATTTGGGCTTCTAGCTGTGTGTGGGACTTGTTCTATTACTCCATCTATACTGACCTCCATCAGGTTGCAAACTGAATATACTTTTTTCTGCATCTACCTCTGAAAAAATATTGGGCTTCTAGCTGTGTGTGGGACTTGTTGTATTAGTCCATCTATACTGACCTCCATCAGGTTGCAAATTAAAAATGATTTTTATCTGCATCTACAGTACCTCTGAAAAAATATTTGGGCTTCTAGCTGTGTGTGGGACTTGTTCTATTAGTCCATCTATACTGACCTCCATCAGGTTGCAAATTGAATATCATTTTTATCTGCATCTAGCTCTGAAAAAATATTTGGCCTTCAAGCAGTGTGTGGGACTTTCTCTATTAGTCCATCTATACTGACCTCCATCAGGTTGCAAACTGAATATATTTTTTTTCTGCATCTACCTCTGAAAAAATATTGGGCTTCTAGCTGTGTGTGGGACTTTCTCTATTAGTCCATCTATACTGACCTCCATCAGGTTGCAAACTGAATATAATTTTTTTCTGCATCTAGCTCTGAAAAAATATTTGGCCTTCTAGCAGTGTGTGGGACTTGTTCTATTAGTCCACCTATACTGACCTCCATCAGGTTGCAAATTCAAAATAATTTTTTGTCTGCATCTAGCTCTGAAAAAATATTTGGCCTTCTAGCAATGTGTGGGACTTTCTCTATTAGTCCATCTATACTGACCTTCATCAGGTTGCAAACTGAATATATTTTTTTTCTGCATCTACCTCTTAAAAAATATTGGGCTTGTAGCTGTGTGTGGGACTTGTTCTATTTATCTATCTATACAGACCTCCATCAGGTTGCAAACTGAATAAAAATTTTTTCTGCATCTACCTCTGAAAAAATATTTGGGCTTCTAGCTGTGTGTGGGACTTGTTCTATTAGTCCATCTATACTGACCTCCATCAGGTTGCAAATTGAATATAATTTTTTTCTGCATCTAACCCAGCCAATAGTTTTGGCCTAATACCACAGTTTGGCCACTCAGCTCTGCTCGGTTCCCATCCATTGTTTTTTTGTGCAAACAACTCCAGAGTTGTGAATTAGTTAACCACCAAAATGAGTGGAAAAAGGCCTGCTGCTGGTGGAAAGGGGAATAGGCGTGTTGGGAAGGGGAAAAAAGGTTGTGTCCGTGGGGTAGGTGTTAAAGCAACAGTAACATCTGCAGAAGAAAGACCATCTTCCAGCCAAACTAAAATGTCTACTTCTTTTAGCGGACAATGTGATAAGATCCCTTTCTTACGGCCACGCCAATCGCTACAAATTCCAGAGGAGGCACAAAAACAGCAGGTGCTTCAACAGATATCAAGTGCTCCTTTAAGTGGGCTCTCCTCCACATCAACTTCAACATCACAAATACTCCAGTCCTCAAAGGTGTCACCCCAATCGCACTTGCTTCCTCACAGCTCCCAAATCTCCAGCTGCCCGTCTGAGTATGAGGTAGAACAGATGGTTGAGTCTGCAGAGCTGTTTACTCATACTATAGCCTGGGAATCAGAGGTCGACTCCAGGGCTTCTGTGAATCCAGACGAGGAAATGATCTGCACTGATGCCCAGAATCTTTATGAGTCGGATCCAGGACCAGACGCAGAAGGTTCTGACCATAATGTAGACCCTCATTCCCAAACTGTAACTCCTGTTGGTGGAGACAATGAGGAAGACGATGATAAGACTCAAATACCTGATTGGAGCGACAACTTTAGTTTTTTGTCAGGGCAGGAACAGGTTGGCTCTGAGGACGACGGGTGTGATAACGCACAGGGTGATGATGATGAGGTTGGAGATCCCACTTACTGTCAACCCACAGTCAGCCAAGAGATGAGGTCAGCAGAGGAGGTGGAGGAAGATGCTAGTGACGACGAGGTCAGGTTGCGCCTTCCTGGACAGAGACGTAGTACTGGAAGCACGTCAACAACTGCATCCTCAAACACAACTCTGCCTCTCACCACAAGTCGTGGTGGCTCTTCAGGTCGCATGGGTGCTAAGCCTTGCATAGCCTGGGCATTTTTTCAGATCGATAAAGATGACCCAACTCGTGTTATCTGTAACATTTGTCAGCAAAAGCTAAGTAGAGGCCAAAAAATACATAGTTTGAGTACTTCATGCATGAACCGGCACATGGACATGAAGAATAAGTTGCAGTGGGAAGCTCAGTGTGCTACAATGCGGCCTAGCCGGCCGGGCCAACCACCGTCTGCCATATCTTGTGCATCCGCGGCCTCTTCATCCTCTGTGACTGGGGAGACAGCAGTCACACCTGTTTTGGGGCGCAGACCTGCCACCTCTTTACCCGCAACAGCCAGCGTGATTGGCAGGTCATCATTTTCTTTGGAGGTGGTAACACCAGCTGGTGTTGAGCGCTGTCCGACATCGATAGCACCACCTTTGGATCAAGGCAACCTAACATGTCCGCCTGCATCTTCCTCACAGACCGGCAGTTTGCCGGGGACACCCTTATCAACCCCGTCTAAGCACAATAGCCAGCCCTCGGTCCCTCAGATGTGGACAAGTAAAAGACCATTTCCTCCTAGCCATGAGAAAGCTAAGAGGTTGAATTTCACCATCTGCAAGCTCTTGGCTACAGAAATGCTGCCTTTCTGCCTGGTGGACACAGAGGATTTTCGAGACCTTATGTCCGTCGCAGTGCCCCAGTACCAGATGCCCAGTCGGCACTACTTCTCAAAGAAAGGTGTGCCTGCGCTCCACCAGCATGTTGCACACAATATCACCGCTTCTTTGAGAAACTCTGTGTGTGACAGGGTGCATTTCACCACAGACACTTGGACGAGTAGGCATGGACAGGGGCGTTACATGTCGCTGACTGGGCACTGGGTAACTATGGTGACAGCAGGACAAGGGGCTGCTGTCCAAGTCTTGCCGTCCCCGCGAGTTGTGCGTCAATCCTCTTTATGTCAAAGTTCCTCCACTGCTTCTGCTTCCTCAACCTCCTCTCGGTCTTCCACCTGCACCCAAAGCCTGTCTGGTCATGATACAAGCTTTCCAACTGCGCAGAAGGGATCCTGCACACCTCCTTACTATGCTGGCAGTAGGGCTCAACGTCATCAGGCGGTTTTTACATTGAAATGTCTGGGAAATGTGAGTCACACAGCTGAGGAGTTGTGGTCAGCTCTGGAGAACAAATTTCATGAATGGTTGTCTCCACTGGACCTGAAACCAGGGAAGGCCGTGTGCGACAATGCTGCAAACCTGGGTGCGGCCCTTCGCCGGGGCAATGTCACACATGTGCCTTGTATGGCTCAAGTGTTGAACCTGGTTGTCCAGCAATTTTTAGCCCACTATCCCAGACTAGATGGCCTTCTGCAGAGGGCACGGTCGCTGTGTGCTCACTTCCGCCGTTCGCATCCCGCAGCTCAGCGACTTACATCTCTACAGAAGTCGTTGGGCCTGCCACTTCACCGGCTAAAATGCGATGTGCCTACCCGGTGGAATTCAACTCTGCACATGTTGCAGCGACTGTGGCAGCACCGACAAGCCCTGGTGCAATACGTTCTGACGTATAGCCTGGGCCAACGAGATCCAGAGGTGGGGCAAATCACGCTGGAGGAGTGGTCTCAGATCAGGGACCTATGCACCCTTCTGCACAGTTTTGAAATGGCGACGAAGATGTTTAGTGCTGACGATGCCATTATCAGCATGACTATTCCGGTGATTTACATGCTGGAGCACATGTTAAACAGAATTCGGAGTCAGGTGGTGTCACAAGAGGAGGTGGAGGAAGTAGAGGAGGAGGAGTTGTATGCGGAAGGGCTAACATCTGCAAGGTCCAGACGGTCGGCAGCACCAAGGCGGCAGGCATGTGAGGGTGGGGTAGATGGTTTTACCAGGGCGCATGGTAGCAGCCAAACTAGTGAGGAAGGTGCAGGAGCCCAGGAAGAAGTGGAGGACGAACTGATGGAAGACTCATCAGATGAGGGAGACCTTGATCACATTTCTGTTGTGCGAGGTTGGGGGGAGAGGACAGAGGAAGGATGCATGATTGTTACCTCGCCACCAACACAACAGGGACTTGGTGCTCCTGGATGCGCAACACACATGAGTGCCTTCTTGCTGCACTACCTGCAACATGACCCTCGAATTGTGAGAATTAGAAATAATCCTGACTACTGGGTTGCCACACTGTTAGATCCCCGGTACAAAAGTAAATTTGCAGAAATTATTCCTGCCATAGAAAGGGATGCACGCATGCAGGAGTATCAGCAGAGACTGTTGCAGAATCTTACATGTGCTTTTCCACAAAATACCAGTGGTGCACGTAGTGAATCTCACAGTACCAAGTTGCCAACCGTGGTACCGTCAAGTGTTCAGCACTCAGACCGTAACAGAACCACAGTATCTGCTGGTAACATCAATTTTGCGGAATCATTTCACCACTTTTTTAGCCCATCCTTTGCAAGGCCACAGGAGACAAGAAGTCTGACACATAGTCAACGCCTAGAGACGATGGTACAGGAGTATCTCCAAGTAAACATTGAAGCCATGACTGTGTCACTGGACCCTTGCTCTTTTAAGGCTTCCAATCTGGATAAATGGCCGGAGCTAGCCACTTACGCCTTGGAGATCTTGTCATGCCCCGCAGCCAGCGTTCTGTCTGAACGTGTGTTCAGCGCTGCTGGTGGTGTGCTGACAGATAAGCGCACGCGGCTCTCCACTGATAATGTAGACAGACTCACGTTCATAAAGATGAACAAATCATGGATCCGAAACGACTTTTCTACCCCTGTGTCATCCTGGGGAGAGTAAAAGCTTGATGATTGGTTAAAATCACCCTACCAACCGTTTTAAGCTTTCAAATTACTAATCATGTTTATCTGTATCTTGGCTGGAAAATAATTTGGGCTTTGTAGCAGTGTGCAGCACTGATTCTATTAGGCCATCTATAATAAGCTCCACCAGATTTAAAATTACTAATCATGTTTATCTGCATCTTGACTGGAAAATAATTTGGGCTTTGTAGCAGTGTGCAGCACTGATCCTATTAGGCCATCTATACTAAAGCTTCACCAGATTTAAAATTAATAATAATTTTTAGCTGCATCTAGCCCGGAAAATAATTTTGGGGCTCCGAGATGCGCAAGACACATAAGTGCCTTCTTGCTGCACTACCTGCAGCATGACCCTCATATTGTCAGAATTCGAAGTAATCATGACTACTGGGTTGCCACACTCTTAGATCCCCCAAACTTTTCGATCAACCTTTTCATTTTAATAAAGACCAAAAAAATGGTCATTTTTGAAATTATAAGCATTAGCAGGTTGTTAGAAACTGAAATCAAACAGTTTTCAACTCAAAACTTTATTCTAGGTGATGTTACATTTTCACATAGGACCCCTTGTTCGAAAGGAGCTTCTGAACTCTCTCGTCCATTGAATTTGTCAGGTTTTGGATGGTTTCTGCTTCAATTGTTTTGCATGAGGTCAGAATACCCTCCCAGAGCTGTTGCTTAGATGTGAACTGCCTCCCGCCATCATAGACACTCCTTTTAATGATGCTCCAAAGGTTCTGAATGGGGTAGAGGTCAGGGGAGCATGGGGGTCACACCATAAGTTTGTCCCCTTTTATGCCCATATCAGCCAGAGATGCATATGTTTTATGTGCAGCATGAGATGGTGCATTATCATGCAAAAAAATGATCTTGCTGTGAAATACACGGTTCTTCTTCTTGAACCATGGCAGGAAGTGCTGTTTGAGAAAATCCACATACATTATGGAGTTCATCTTTAGCGCCTTCAGGGATCCTAAAGGGGCCGACAATCGCTCTCCCCATGATTCCAGCCCAAAACATTACTCCACCTCCTCCTTGTTGGCGCTGTAGCCGTGTTTGTGTGGGGTGTCCATCAACCAGCCATCCTCCACTCCATCCATCTGGACCATCGAGCGCTGCACGGCACTCATCCGTGAACAAAACAGTTTTGAAATCAGTCTTCATGTAATGTTTGGCCCACTGGAGCCGTTTCTGCTTGTGTGAAGTGGATAGAGGAGGTCGACAGGATGGCGTATGCACAGCTGCAAACCTCTGAAGGACCCTGCATCTTGTTGTTCGGGGGACGTTGGAGGCACCAGCAGCTTCAAAAACTTGTCTGCTGCTATGACAAGGCTTTTTTGCCGCTGCTCTTTCAACCTGATGTAATTGCCTGTAGGAAAGAGTCCTCAATTTGCCCTTATCAGCACGCACACGTGTGTACTGTGAATCAGCTACATACTTCTTGATTGCCAAGACACTTCATCCTGATCATCGCACAATGTTGATTGTAGTCATGCCTTGACCTAAACACTCCACAATTTGTTGCTTCTCAGCAGCCGACACATCCTTTTTCTTTCCCATTTTGGCAGAAAATGTAGGCTGCTTAATAATGTGAGACAGCCTTCTTAAGTAGTCTTGCCTTTCATTGGACACACCTGCCAAACTAATTAGCACAGGTGTCTGCAATTGCTTACAGTGATATAAAGAGCCCTGACACACATCACCATCAATGAGTTTAACTGACAAACAAACAAATTCTTCCCTTATCACTCCTAAACACTTTTTGCATAATAATTTGGAACACAGTGTACATGTGCTTTTCCACGAAACACCAGTGGTTCACGTAGTGAATCTTACAGTTCTAACTTGCCAACCGTGGTCTGTATGGAATTGTTCAATAAAGGGCCCAAAATTAAGATAACATAGATGGGAGAGGTCTCTATGAATAGGAATTCCTAAGTATTTGATACCCTGTGAGGGCCAGGCAAAGGGAAAGTTGGACTGGATGGAATCCTATATGGATTTGGGGAGGGAGACATCGAGGGCCTCAGACTTCGCTGCATTGATTTTAAAATTTGACCATGTAACAAAGTGATCTATTTCAGCCATAACAGCATGGATGGATATATGTGATTGAGTGATATATACTAGGACATCATCAGCAAATAGAGAGCACTTGTACTCGGTGCCTCCCACCTCAATCCACCTAATATTGGGGTTATGGCGAATTGATTAGAGCAGGTGCTCCGTCACTAGGATGTATAAGAGAGGGGACAGAGAACATCCCTGCCTTGTCCCATTGGTGATTGTGAAAGGTGATGAAAATGTTCTGACGCGCCCCCTGGGCCTTGGGACACCCGGAGCCGGACCCTTTTTGATGGATGCTGGTGGTTGTAGTCTCCGTGGCGGCGACCCGGTTCCGTGGCTCAGGGCGGTCAAACCAGTGGCAGAACTATTTATGTGGTTTTGATGTTTAAATGTCCGACTACGCCACCCGTGGATTGCGGTCAGAGTGAACCGCCGCTCCAGGGCAGACCGCTGAGGCTGGTGTTGTGGGTGCAGCAGAGTGTAGCATAACTCCCCACGGGAGGAGTATAGCCTCAGGGCAGTGTATGCGGAGGATGGGGGTGATGGTGCAGGGCAGCAGCAGTAACGACACGGAGTCAGTGATGCAATCCAGGGCCTTTACTCACAGTTCTTATTATCCAGACCACGTCTGCAGGTAACAGCTGCCCACATCGTACTGTGCTCACCAGGTGAGGGGCTCAGACAACTCCCAGATAACTTTGGAGCGCTTCACAGGACCCCCTTTGTGTGTCCTTTGTCTGGCCTTTCTTACCAACCCTTCTGTCCGGCTGCCTCGGGCCTCCTCTTGGTAAACTTGGCGCCAGTTTCCCTGACCCTATGTGGTGCCTTCCTAGCGGGTGTAGCGAGGGGCTGCGCCACATAAAATGTCACAGCCTCCTGTTTCTAGCTGAGGGTCGTTTCCTGCCTCCACTAGTTTCGGGGACCGGTCTCCCCCTTTGGCCTGACCCCTCCACGCAGGTGGATTCGGGCGTGCGGTGGCGACTCGCCCGTCCGCACCCCTGGGATCCCTTCGTTCCTCGTTCCTGGAGCCTTCTCCGCTCCTCTTCCTTCCTTCTCCCTCTTCCAGGCCTGGGCCTCTGTTACTAGGCCCGCCTCCGGAGCAGAGCTCATGCAGAGCCCCTGCTCCCTGCCACTTCTGCTCAGACTTCTCTGCACTGAACTAAGATGGTGCCCATCTTTGATACTCCCTTCTCAATGCACCCAGGAACTGCTTCCTCCCTGCTCCTGCACTACAGGGTTCCCCTTCCTCAGTGTTCCCTCCCCCCACTCCAGCCAGGGACAGGGACTGTTGTGCCCATCTCAGGGACATATTGGTCGCCCTGCCCCACGGCAATGTGGTGTAATGCATGCAGGTGTCGGGTCCTGATCCACACTACATCCTTACCTGAGAGTGAGATATCACACCTCTGGGTGAGGTGCAATACCTCTGTAGCAACCGAGCCCTCTGGGTGCTACAGTTCCATTTATCTTCAGCCTAGGTGACGTATTGCGATACAGGGCCGTGATTTTGGCTATAAAAGGGTCCCCTAGACCCCTACCCCAAGCTTTTTAAGAGAATCATATATGGCGTGCCAGGAGACTCTATGGAATGCTTTCTCAGCATCCAACGAGAGTATCTAATTACAAATTTTTAACTGCATCTAGCCCAGGAAATACTTTGTGCCTAGTAGCAGTGTCTGCTAGTCAGCGGATTATCCCGGCTGTTAAGGAGGCTACACCACCTGTAGTTTGGACACTTAATTTTTTCAAAGGAAATGCTTCGGGACCACGGGATACTCAGTGAAGAGCATCAGGAGGCACCCCAAGGCATAGGGGCTGGGACTGGCAGTAGGATGCCTTGCGGTGGACAGCCGAGCTCGATCCTTATAAAAGCTTTTTAACTGCAGCAGCTTTAGTGGACGCTACTGGAGCTGGAATTACGCGGCTGCTGGCATGAGACTTGCCCTCCAATAGATCCTTGTAAATGGATTTAAAGTGTATTTATTCAAATTAGAGAGACAATTTAAATTAAAAAGCTTAGAGCTGCCTCCACCACAGGGGGGCTCGCTCGACCCACCAGCGGACAGGCACCAGTATTGGAAGAGGGGGGCTGGCCGTCAGGGTTCACCGCGGCTCTGGCACAAACCCGGCGACGCGGAGGTGGCACGGGCAGGAGCGGACTGAACGTGTCGGCTTCTCACTTTTTGGATTTTAGAAGGGCATGACATGCCTATATCTGTGTCTCCCCCTCCTTTTACTCCTCCACCTCTTTTCTTTTCGCATGACTATATGTACTTGTCACTTTTCCATGTGTTAGTTGTGTCTTCTGAGCAGTTTGTCAGCTTTTGGACACCTTTGAAGGTGTTTTCTATGTGTTTCTATGTGTTTTTGTTTGCCTGCCATTGGTTTTAACGGTGTTCGAAGGTGTTCGACGAACAGTTCGACGAACAGTTCGGCGAACACACGGGTGTTCGACGAACCGAACCGAACTCGAACACTACGGGGGTGGCTCAACACTAATTAAAAGCCAGCTCTGATAAAACGCTAGCGGCAGGGCAGGCCAGGACATCCAAAGCATGCATGGCGTTTGGTTCCCCCACAGATCTGCCTGCTCTTTCAGAGCTGTCCACAACTCTTCAGCATTGTGAGGTTTGTCACCTAAGCATATTAGCTTTAACACTGCCTGTTGCCGCTTGGCCGAGGCAGTGCTGCAGTGCTTCCAGCCTGTGACTGATGTGGTCATTTTGGAGATGGAGGCTGAAGAGGAGGAGGAGGCTGAGGAGGATGAGGTGCAGGAGCTGTAGACTGTGGGGAAACCCTGATTGACCTAGGGCCTGCAATCATTGGCGTCGGGAGGACGTGTTCCATCCCAAGGTCTGACTGGGTCCCGGCTTCCATTATGTTAACCCAGTGTGCCACCAGAGAGATATACCGTCCCTGCCCTCAAGCACTTGTCCATGTGTTCATGGTTTGGTGGACTTTCCCGGTAACTGCGTTGTTGAGGGCACGGCTAATGTTTTGGGACACGTGCTTGTGTAATGCGGGGACGGCACACCGGGAGAAATAGTGGCGGCTGGGGACCGAGTACCGAGGAACGGCCGCAGCCATAATCTTGCGGAATGCTTCTGTCTCCACGAGCCTAAAAGGCAACATTTCGAGCACAAGCAGTCGTGAAATGTGAGAATTTAGTAGTGTGGCCTGTGGGACGTTGGCTACGTATTTGCGCTTGCATTCCAAGGACTGGGGAATGGACAACTGAACGCTGCACTGGGACAAGGACGTGGATGTGCTTCCTGATGCTGCTACTTGAGAGTGTGCAATGACAGGTGCAGGGCAGGAGGCATCTTTGCATGCACCATGGACAGGGGATTGGCTTGCATTCACAACAGCGGAATAAGCAGTGGTGCAACCCGCAGACACTGTTCCTGGACCCTGGGGTTTGGCCTACAAAGTCGGGTGCTTTGCTGCCATGTGCCTGAACATGCTGGTGGTGGTCAGGCTGGTCGTTTTGCCACCCCTGCTGATGCTGGCCTGGCAGGTGGTACAAATGGCCTTTTTGCGGTTATCGGCAGAGTCTTTAAAAACAACCAGACCTGGGAAGACCTAACAGTTGTACTGGCAACTTCCTTCATGTTGGTGTTACGGGGAACGGTTGCCTGCCTTCTTTCTGAGGCCACCACACTGCTTCTTCCTGCCTGTTGGGGTGCTCTGCCTCCCTCCCCCTGTGTGCTGCTCTCCTCTCTTTGCATGTCCTCCTGCCAGGTTGGGTCAGTTACTATATCATCCACCATCTCGTCTTCCACTTCCGCACTCTGGTCCTCCTCCGGACTTTCTGGCAATTGTGTCTCATCATCGTCCACCTCTTTTGACACATTCCCACCACCGCATTCGTGTGACCGTGGCTGCTCAAATATTTTGGGCATCGTTACATGCGATTTCCTCTTGCCCCTCTTCAAGTGGACCGGGCGAGAGGCTCGAATCTATAAATGGAAAAGTGAACAGCTCTTCGTAGTGTCAATGTGTGGGATCAGTTGTCTCGGGGCACTCTGCATGGTGGGAGGAAGGAGATTCAGGCTGAGGAATATGCGGTCCAGACTCACAGCTAATGAGACTTGACCGTGTGGAAGGCAAGGTGATGGTGGTGGCTAAGTGACTGGAAGCATTATCTGCTATCCAACCAAGAACCTTTTCACACTGCTCTGTGTTCAATAGTGGTGTTCTGCGGTCCCCTATTAATTGGTCAGGAACGTCAAGCAAGAAGATGTGGGTGTTTGTTGTGGCACAATTTCAACTTGCTCACAGCCTTGGCCTCTGCATGCACCATCACCATAACGTCCAGTTCCCCGTCCCTTGCCACGTGCCTTGCCCATTTTAAATGGAGGACAATATCTTCCATGCTCACTACAAATGGCTGAATTTGGAGCGAACTTATATGTGATCCATGCGACGGACAAACCACAGTTTTAAATACCTTGCCTGTAGGCAACTATTTTGAACAGCAAACTGGTGTCAATAGCTTCACTGACACACTGAAACTAATTTTTAATGGAGGTCAGAAATGGCAATATTTTCTGAAAAAGTATATGTGATCCGTGTGACTGAGTAAACACTGTTTTAAATACCTGGCCTGTAGGTAACTATTTTGAACAGCAAACTGGTGTCAATAGCTTCACTGACACACTGGAACAAATTTTTAATGGAGGCCAGAAATGGCAGTATTTTCAGCACAATTATATGTGATCCGCGTGACGGACAAACCACAGTTTTAAATAACTGGATTTTTAGCACTGTAATATGGAAAGGACCTGGTTGTATTCTGCAGTGCCAACAAGCAAATGGCACAGAAAAACGGTGTTCTCTGGATTGCTTTTTTAGGAAATAATGAGGATTAAGATCCAAAAGAAAAATAATTCCTGGCCCCTGAGACCTGGGCCTATTTCTAGAAAAATCTAACAGCAACAGCAGCAGCAGACAAAACTGGAAAGGAGCCTCTTGTGCTATATACACTGCAGTCTGCTATATACCCTTCCTGCCTGCCTATATACACTGCCTGCTTTATATCTGCAGATAGATTAGTCCTCAAAAGTACTGTTTGTTAAGATGGATATGTGTCTCTAATATAGTTTGGTACTCCTACACTAACTAGAAATAAGCAAATCTCTCACTAGCTCAGCAACACCTCTACCTACACTGTCTGATTCCGTAGTGACTGTGACGAGCATGGCGGTGCCGGGTCTGATATAGACCTGATGATGCTGTGTGGCCAGCCAATCACTATAATGCCACAACCAACATTGCTGTGGCATTACAGTGAGTGGGAGACAATCTCTGCATGTTCATTGGCTCTGTAAAGAGTGCCAAACATGCAGGGAGGGGAGCCGAGCTCCCGCAGAGAAACCCCGAAATGCTCGGCGAGCGCCGAGCATCTCAAGCAGTGAGATGCTCGGGCGAGCATCGAGCAGTAGCGAGCATGCTCGCTCATCACTAGTCACCATCCCACTTCTCTTTCTTCTGAAACACTGTCTGCTCTCAATTAAAGAGGATGCATTGCAGGCGGAGCACGATGAGATGGAGCAAGGAACCATACAGGGTGATTACACACAGCCCAGCCTCATCTCATCCCAACGTGGATTGGGTGACAATGAGGAAGAGGAGGAGGAGGAGGAAGAACAAGAGCTAGTTTCCGGCGCAATAGATGGTACTACCTGCACAACGGTCATACCGTCTGTTCAGTGTGGATAGCCTGAGGACAGGGAGGAGGAGGAAGAGGAGGAGGATAAGTAGTAGAGCATGGTCAGTCATCCTCTTGGTGAGGACATGGAAGTCTTGCCTCTTTGCAGTCTGGCACACATTGCTGAGTTTATGTTATGCTGCCTTTCCTGTGACCCTCGCGTTGTCCAAATTTTGGGTGACAGTCATTACTGGTTGGTGATGCTTCCAGACCCACACTGCAGGGAGAACGTTATATCTCTTATTCCCTTGCAGGACAGGCCTAATAAAATGGTGCAGTACGAGAAGGATCTTGTTGTGGAATTATTAAAAAAATTCTCTTCTGGTGGCAGAGGTCACAGTTTGTTGGACAACCAAGGAGTACAGGCGAGAGAGCCACAAATGCAATCCAGCAGAGGCAGGGGAACACTGTTAAAGTTCTGGGACAGTTTTCTCAGACCCTCCCATCCCACAGGCCCTGAGGCGCAGGGTACTTTCACAAGGAGTGCAAAGTTTCAGAATTTGATGAGGGAGTAACTTGCCAACCGTACCAATATCCTCCGTGATTCCTCTGTGACTTTTAATTATTGGGTATCCAAGCTAGACACGAGGCATGAACTGGCTTTCTACTCTTTGGAGTCTTCGCACTCAGTCATGGGTCTACGCTTCCTGATTTTGTCTATTTGCTCTTGTCCTCCTCCTTCTCTGCATCCTCATCCTCCACCACCATATCACCACCATATGTACCGTATCAACATATCTATGTCTCTTGCAAAGGGCACTGGAGTTCCTCCAAATTTTTGGCAGCCATTGCTTCAATGCATATGCAAACAGTATGGGAGACACACTTCCTAATAATGGGAGCATTTTTTTGCAGGAGGCCCTCCGACATCTATGTCTCTTGCAAGAGGCATTGGAGTTCCTCCAAATTTTTGCCACGCGTTGCTTCACTGCATAGGCAAACAGTATGGGAGACCCACTTCCTAATTATGGGAACATTGTTTTCAGGAGGCCCTCCGACCTATACGTCTCTTGCAAGGTGCATTGGAGTTCCTCCAAATTTTTGGCAGCCGTTGCTTCACTGCATAGGCAAACAGTATGGGAGACACACTTCCTAATAATGGGAGCATTTTTTGCAGGAGTCCCTCCGACCTCTACATCTCTTGCAAGGTGCATTGGAGTTCCTCCAAATTTTTGACAGCCGTTGCTTCACTGCATAGGCAAACAGTATTGGAGGCACACTTACTAATAATGAGAACACTGTTTTCAGGAGGCCCTCCGACCTCTACGTCCCTTGCAAGGGGCATTGGAGTTCCTCCAAATTTTTGGCTGCTGTTGCAGTCACTGCATATGCAATAATAGTATAGGAGACCCACTCGTTAATAATTGGAACAACAAAGCATAGCCGGCTGACAGCTCTCTAACAATAGCGAGGGCCAACTGCTGGCCCTTTAAAAATAGTAAGGGCCGCCTGATGGCCCTATAAAAATAGTCTTTGTGACTTTCAGAGTCCCTCCATTATAAATGAAACAGGATGTGTCTGATGATGTGTCACACACCACGTGGCCAGATAAGGTAGTAAAATGTTAAAATGACATTTCCCAGCGAATGCATTTGTCTTGGTTGAAAGCAATGCAAAAGTGCAAAAACGCATCAAAAACGCTAAGTGTGAACATAGCCCAAGGTGTGGAGGAGTATTTTTGTTTTTAGTTATTTATTTTGCCTTATATACAAGTCATTAACCTGGAAAGGATGTTCCTTAACATATTTCCCAGGAAACTCCATTTTGGTTTTGTTTTTGTATGTTTTATTGTTAGTCCATAAAAGTGGCGTAATACCTCTGACAACATGGTTGACAGCAGTGACCTGGGAGTCAGAAATGCTTCCAGTGGTCTTCCCCATGCTGTTTCCATGTAATTTGAGCACTGTTCCCATCGATTTGGGCAATTTTTAGGCCCTCTGCAGACCGCCGGGGGGAACCACCGGATAAATGCTCGAGTTTCCCATAGACTTACATTGGGCTCGTTGCTCGGAACGAGCACTTGAGCATTCCAATTTGCTCCACTCGAACAATGAGTACCCGAGCATTTTAGTGCTCGCTCATCACTAGTACAATGTCATAAGAGAGAGAAATTATTTTAATAGTGGTCACACTTTTTTTTAGGTGATTGGCGACTAGAAAAACTGGCCCTCATCATGTTTTCCAGGGTCTCAGCTACCCCGGTAACTGAGACCCTGGATATTTTTGGACTCTGAGGGGTGCTATTCCATTATTCCCAATCGCCGAATTAAAACAGATGAGGGAATAAGGCCCCTTAGTGGCCGCCATTTTAATGCGTATCGCGGTCATTAAGGGGTTAATCTCCAGTTAGATAACTATGATGAATGATCTGAAGCTAAACATACAGTGTTCACACTGTTGGCTCGCGGCACACAACCTCTAAATAGATGGCATGAAAATATAATACTTCTGTTCTTACCAGAAGCTACTGAGTCTTGTGTAAATTGCAGCATCTGACTCCACGACAGATTCCCTTTAAGTAAACAAAAAGTAAACAAACACTTTCAATATAATTCAGGGAAAGTCGACATTATGATTTAGGCAGCTTTATGATCTTTTGAGGAGGATTTTAATTTATTATCACTGTATCAGAAAGTCTTCAAAAGTAGAGATGCGCGAACATTTCAGTGTTTGGTTCAGAAATGTTTGCCGAATATTTAGACATTCGCTGATTTTATTTGTCAAATGTTCGTCGAACATTTCCGAACGCCATAGGTTTCAATTGGGGGTAAAAAAAAAGCATATACAACACCTTAAAATGGGCCCAAAAGCTGCCAAAACACATCAAATTAAGGGTAGACACCAGGAAAGTGCCATCAATTGACCCAGAGTACAAGTACGATAATTATTATTACTGTTACAGTGGCATTTATTCCGTGGTGCTTTATATGTGAAAAGGGGTCACCGACTGGTACAAGAGAAGAGAGGACCCTACCTGCGAAGGCGCACAAACAATCTACAAAGGGATGGGTGAGGATACAGATGGTCAGGTTACAGCTAGTCGTGAAGCGCTATGCTGGAGCGAGGCTTACTGCAGATAATACGCTTGTCAGAAGAAGTGGATCTTCAGCTTCCTTTTCAAGGTTTTCACGGTTGGCGACAATCTGAAGTGTTGGGGTACAGGGTTATCACAGTAGGGGAGATGCACGGGCCAAATCCGCTGAGAGTCTAAATCACGGTAAGCTTCCAGGAGCTCATAACTGACCAGATTAACCCCTGCACCGATTAATATGAAGGCAAAAGGCTTCTAATGACTGCAGGAGTGGGAGGAATCAGACACTGCAGTCTTCTGGCTCCTCTCTGTCATGGTAAACCTGTGACAACTTGCAAGCTTCAACACAATGTTTACAAGGTAGACATGGTCGCTCTCCTAGACAATAAGCTAACTTCTTTATGATGATAGAGGACATCGCATATCAACCTGTTAACTGGCATGAAGAAAGACATCTGTATCGATGCAATTCAATGTCATGAGGGGTGCGAACAGGGGAAGTGAGCACACAGCTTCCGTACTTTATGAAGCAGCTTATCCAGGCTGGGATAGTGGCGGTGAAATCGCTGTACCACCAGGTTGAAGATGTGAGCCATGCAAGGCACGTGTGTGAGCTTGCCTCGGCATAGGGCCGCCAACAGTTTCGCACCGTTATCGCACACAGGCTTCCCTGGCTCCAGGTTCAGCGGAGAGAGCCATTGCTCAAACTGGGCCTGAAGAGCTGTACACGACTGTTCAGCTGTATGACTGCGATCTCCAAGGCATATTAATTTGAAGGCTGCCTGATTGCGGTGAGCCCTGGCTGCACAGTACGGAGGTGGTGTGGATTTGCTCAGCACTATTGGAACATTAAGGCAGGGGTTGAGTGCGCAGGTGGAGGCCCTAGAGGAGGTGGAGGAGGCAGAAGCAGTGGAGGAAGTGGGAAATACAGAGGTTTGTTCTGCAAGCCTTGGAGATTCCAAGATTTCTGGAGCAGCCCCTTCCCCGAATCCAACCTAAAAAAATTTTGGACATCGGTGCAGATGCTTTCCTCCTCTTCTTGACTTTGTGAATATTTGGAGTACACTTCTGATGCCCATAGTATAGAATGGGTGAACAGTTCTACAGACTCACCCATCTGTGGTTCGCTACAGTCAGTTGGGCACTTGGACAGCTGTGACATGGGGGGAAGCAAGGGTAATTGGGGTGCCACCTCTGTGGACTGTATTATGTGTGATGTTGAGGTGGAGGAAGAAGAGGAGAGGCCACTTGAAGCAGCGCTTGCCATCCACTGGAGCACCTGCTCTTTCTGATCCTTATTAATAAGGCGTATCACTGTGCGGCTGCCAAAGGAAGGGAGTGGAGTAGTCCGTCCACTAACAGAAGTTGACGGTGTTGGTTCACTAGTACTTTCACTAAAATTACCACCTACCCCACGTAAACCTTGAACACCAAGCCTATTCCACCTTCAACCACGACCTCTCTTTTTCCCACTCATGATGCTCAGATAGTGTGGTAGGAGCACGCTATTAGCAAAACAAAATTAGATTTTTTTTTGGAGTGTATCACATTTATGACACAAAAAATTTTTTTGTGGACTCTGCCTAGCAAGACAAAAAATATTTTTTTCTACTCTGAAAACAGCTGAACTTCAATGCCACTAAAATAGTAGGTGGTTTTTAGCAGTGTATCACGTTTGCGACACAAAAAAAACTTTTGTGGACTCTGCCTAGCAAGTCAAAAATTTATTTTTTTTACTCTGAAAACAGCTGAACTTCAATGTCACTAATGTAGTAGGTGGCTCTTAGCAGAGTGAATCATGTTTGCGACACAAAAATCTTTTGTGGACTCCGCACTCAGAAGCTCTGCAGAGTCTTCAGACAGCTGAATTTCAGTCCCACAAAATCAAAAAGTGGCCTACAAGGGCTTGCTTGCTTTATCACATTAGCAAGTGCAAAAATAGATTGAAGGTATACTCGTGCATGGAGCACAATACAAACGGTACACAACACTGTTCTATGGCATGTGCCCTGCACTTTCTGTCAGAATCTCAGTAATTGCACAAGAAAAAAAAAAAGTGCTGCAAGGTCGATTGAACAAGTACGCAGCGCATGACTTATCTACACTATCTGACTTCCAAACAAGCACCCATCTATCTAGCTAATATCTCTCATTGCACAGGCGCACACTCAGCAGCGTCTGTCTCCAGCAGTGACATGGATAAAATGGCACTGTGGGAACATGACTGCTTTTTATATAGAGAGGACATTTGATTTCAGCAGCCAATTGTAGAAGCCCTTGTGTCTGGACAGTGTGGATGCTTCCTGCGCTCTGATTGGCAAGCTGCGCTCTCCTGACACAGGCCCTATGCTAGCAAAACTGTTAAAAACGCTGTAGTTGCCCCGCAATCATGTTCCTGCACTTATTCGCCAAACGTTGCTGATTTTTCCTAAATTTAAGAAATTTTGCTCGCTTTTCCGATCACGAATTTGAATGTGCCATATTCGTGTCGAATTTAAGTAGTAAGTTCGGATTTCGAACAATTTTGCTCATCACTATTCAAAAGCTCAGCTCAAACTAAATTAGAGCAGTAGTTTTCAGTAGGAGGTAATAGGAAGAGTGCTTGACCTTCTTGTAAATTACTGAAAATTTCTAGTCTATGGCCATTATGGATATATTTCTGTAGAGTTCCATTCTTTTTCCAAAATCATTCAGAACACGCTATAAAAAACAGTAACAAAAAAAAACAACTAAAAAAATTAAATATAAGCTATGCTTTCCAGAAATCTATAAAGAATAAGTACTGTAAATAAATAACCTACAGTTGCAATCACAATAATTAAACTCCCTTCGAAAATTCACTTTATTTGCAAAGTTTACAAACTTTATTCTGTTAGCCATAATCCAATTGAACAAGAAAAAACTAGATACGCGATAGCACCTTTGACCGTTGAGACCAGACACAAACGTGATGCATAACCAGACACCATCTTCTGGCAGCATCCTTGAGGAATCATAGTTAATTCCACATGGGTAATTGCTTCTAGTTCACTAATATTCTTGAATTTCTGTTCTGCAACTACAATTGTGAAATACTACTAAATATTTTCTATCGTGTTAAAGTCAAGCTACTGTGACTGTGACCGTCACTCCAGAATCTTCCAGAACTTCTTCTGAAGCCAAGCCTTAGTGGACTTTGAGGTACGCTTTGGCTGACTGTCCTGTTGGAAGGTCCAATATGATGCCCAAAGTTCAGCCTCCTCACAAAAGGCATAACGTTTTCATGAGATTTACTGATACTTGATTGAATCCATCTTGCCTTCAATACATGACAGGTTTTCAGTGTCAGAGGAAGCATTTCTAGAAAGTGTATTTCTAGGAACATTCAATGCCTTTGCTATCTTTTTGTATCCTTTTTCCTGTTTTGTGCACGGCAATGACCTCTTCTCTTAAGCTGTGTGCCCACGATGCGTTTTTTAAGCGTTTTCGCAGCGGCAAAAGCGCTGCAGAAATGCTTAACAAACGCATGGTAGAAGGCCTGCCATGTTACCCAAAGACAATCCGCATATGCTGTGCACATGCTGCGGAAATTTCCGCTGCGGATTATCATTACGGAAAAAAACGCAGCACTATCAATTATTTTGCGGAAGCGCTGCGTTTTCGCCGCCATTGACTTGCATTAGATCGCATGGATTACGCATCACTGTATATGTAGATGCGCATTACATGTGTTCTAATGTGCGGATGGTACCCAGGTCTAGAGGAGAGGAGACTCTCCTTCGGACCTGGGTACCATAGAAAACTGTAAAAAACAAAGAATAAAATAAAAAATAAATATATACTTACCTTCTGGCGGCCCCCGATGCGCTCCTCCTCGCATGCCGGCAGTTCGCGATGGACTGAAGGACCTGCGCCGACGTCATAGTCATGTGACGGGTCACGCGACGCTGACGTCGGCAGGTCCTTCAGTGTACCGCTGCCAGCAAGGAGAACGGAGGGAAGCAGGACACCGGGGGCCATCAGAGGGTAAGTATATATTTATTTTTTTATTTTTTACATTCTTTCGGTCACATTATATAAATCCATGCCGTTTGCATGGATTTATATAGTGTGACCAAGTTGATAAGCACTTTCCAAGTGATGCTAAAATCGCTTGGAAAGTGCTTGTCAACCCGCATGCGGAAATGCAAGTGAAGAACGCTTCACATCCGCATGTCCATGGCAGGAAAAATGCATGTACAATCCGCATGTACAATCCGCATGCTTTTTTTTCTGCCAGTGAGATGCAGAAACGCTCAGGAAAAAATCCTGAGCATTTCTGCATCGTGGGCACATAGCCTTAGAGTAACTAAATTGTAACCATTTTTTTTATTTATAAGAACTTTGATTTCCTGCAGATTAATGGAGGTCGGAGTACTGAGATCCCCCACTGATCACTCAAAAGGCTGCTGAGAAGTGCACAGCTCAGCAGCGCACAGAGTCGAGTATGGATTCAACAGAAACTGATGACTTCCTATTAAATCCATTATAGCATCACACTTAAAAAGAGGCAGCTATATAAAACTGGTCATGCAATTGAATAACAATTACAATAGTTTATTAGGTGAATTTGTACAAATAATCCACGTGGCAACAAATCAAACCATTTTCAAAGTGAATAACAGTACAAAACTAAATACAAGGCCTACCAAAACACCAAAAGTGTTGGGATCAAAAATACCTCCAATCTCCATCATATAAGAAGGCAACTTGCTATGATAGAAAATGCAACGCGTCACATATTTTGTAAAGTGCAAAGTTCAAAGAAAATCTGTGCAATATATAAAGGTCAAAAAGATAGATAAAAAAAGTATATCAATAATATACTAACAAATGAATATCTAAATATTTATAAATATTACTGCAGTGAATATTTCAGAAAAGCCAAGGAGGGCTGCCAAAGGAGAATACGGAAGTATAAGGTAACAAATCGTCAAAGGGGAATTTTTTACCCCAACACATAAGTTGCTTTGCTAGGTGTAGTTTTGTATTTAGTTTTCTGCTGTTATGCACTTTTTAAATGTAGTCATTAATTTCTTGCTGCAAGGAATATTTGTACTGTTTTACTTAAACTATATTAATTGTTATTGTTTCTTTTTATCAGTTACTTTACATGCTTTGCTTGCTATATGTGTGTGTAACACCTATTTTTCCATACTACAAGGGAGGTGCTTGCCACTTATGTTTTTCTAATTCCTATTAAATCCATAAATTTATAAAGAAAGTGCACATAGATCCAAAAATTATAGAGATACATAACATCTTTATTAAATATGTAAAGAATGTAAATATACAATATGTAAATATATAAATAAACACATATAAAAAGTCAGTAAACCAACAAATGGCACGACCACAACAGTATACAGCGAGAGGTAAAAACAATGATATATGGTCCAGGCTAGTGAGCTGTATAAATATGTATAAGCTAATATAAGTATATAAAAATATCAATGATGTACATCATACATATCAAAATTTTATGGGTTTAACCACATGAAGAAATCCTGGCCAATGTGTCACATAAATATATATAACGGTAGATGTGTCCGTCTGTCCGAAGCCTCTATAGACTGCGCAGGCGCATTGCACCTGCGCAGTTTGGCCAGGGACAGAAGAAAACATCAGCCATTATAGGTGAAAGGGAGGAGGACGAAGATGAAGGACTGGCGCCGAAGATCGCGCTATGCACAGGCGCGAGCTCCAGCGCCACACTCCTTCTTCAGACTCGCCGGAGGTCGGAGGTCGAGGATGCGCTGCAAGGGAAAGGGGAAAAAGGTGAGAAGTGTTTTTTTTTTTCTATGGATGGGGGCAGCACAAATACCAGGATGGACAAGCACAAATACCAGGATGGGGGACCAGGATGTGGGACCAGGATGGGGGCAAAAATATCAGGATGAGGGACCACGATGGGTGCACAAATACCAGGATGGGGGAGCACAAATTCCAGGATGGGGGAGCATAAATACAAGGATGCGGGACCAGGATGGGGGCACAAATACCAGGATGGGGAACCAGGATGGGGGAGCACAAATACCAGGATGGGGGTACAAATACCAGGATGGGGGGAGCATAAATACCAGGATGGGGGACCAGGATGTGGGACCAGGATGGGGGCAAAAATATCAGGATGAGGGACCAGGATGGGGGCACAAATACCAGCATGGGGAACCAGGATGGGGGAGCACAAATACCAGGATGGGGGTACGAATACCAGGATGGGGGAGCATAAATACCAGGATGGGGGAGCAGGATGGGGGCACAAATACCAGGATGGGGGAGCACAAATATCAGGATGGGGTAGCACAAAAACCAAGATGGGGGAGCACAAATACCAGGATGGGGGACCAGGATGGGGGAACAAATACCAGGATGTGGGAGCAGAATGGGGGCACAAATACCAGGATGAGGGAGCTGGATGGGGGCAGCACATAGCAGGATGGAGGATCAGGATGCGGGAGCGGGATGGGGGCAGCACAAAACAGGATGGGGCGCAGGATGGGGGTAGCATAAAACAGTATGGGGGAGCACAAAACAGGATGGAGACAGCACAAAACAGGAAGGGGGCAGCACAAATAACAGGATAAGGGACCAGGATGGCGGAGCATGGACCATGATGGGGGCGCAAATACCAGGATGGGGAAACAGGATGGGGGCAGCACAAAACATGATGGGGGCAGCACAAAACAGGGTGGGGCGCAAGATGGGGACTGCACAAAAGAGGATGAGGACGGCACAAAAGAAGATGGGGAGCACAAAACAGGATGGGAGAGCACATAACAGGATGGGGGTGCAGGATGAGGGCAGCACATAACAGGATGGGGATGCAGGATGGGGCAGCACATAACAGGAGAGGGGAGCAGGAGGGGGGCACAACATAACAGGATGGGGTGCAGAATGAGGGCAGCACCTAACAGGATGGGCCAGAACATAACAGGATGGGGCAAAACATAACAGGATGGGGCAGCACATAACAGGATGGGGCAGAACATAACAAGATGGGGCAAAACATAACAGGATGGGGGCAGCACATAACAGGATGGGGGCAGCACATAACAGGATGGGGGCAGCACATAATAGGATGGGGGTGCGCATAACAGGATGGGGGCAGCACATAACAGGATGAGGGAGCAGGATGGGGGAGCACAAAACAGGATGTGGGAGCACATAACAGGATTGGGGCACAGGGTGGGGCAGCACATAGCAGGATGGGGGCGCATGATAGGGGAGCACATAACAGGATGGGGGCACAGAATGGGGGCAGCACATAACAGGATGGGGGAGCACATAACAGGATGGGGGAGCACATAACAGGATGGGGCAGCACAAAACAGGATGGGGGAGCACAAAACAGGATGGGGCAGCACATAACAGGATGGGGGCGCAGGATGGGGGCAGCACATAACAAGATGAGGGCGCACATAACAGGATGGGGAAAGCATAAAACAGGATGGGGGCAGCACATAACAGAATGGGGGAGCACATAAGATGGGATGGGAGAAGCACATAACAGGATGGGGGAGCACATGATAGGATGGGGCCGCACATAACAGGATAGGGCAGCACAAAACAGGATGAGCCAGCACATAATAGGATGGGGCTCAGGACCGGCGCAGCACATAGCAGGATGGGGCAGTACATAACAGGATGGGGCAGCACAAAACAGGATGGGGGAGCACATAACAGGATGGGGCAGCACATAACAGCATGGGGGAGCACATAACAGCATGGGGGAGCATATACCAGGATGGGGGAGCACATAACAGGATGGGGCGCAGGATGGGGGCAGCGCATAACAGGATGGGGACGCAGAATGGGGGAGCAGGATGAGGGCGCACATAACAGGATGGGGGCGCAGGATCGGGGCAGCACATAACAAAATGGGGGAGCAGGATGGGGGCAGCACATAACACGATGGGGGCAGCACATAACAGGATGGGGCAGAACATGATAGGATGGGGCAAAACATAACAGGATGGGGGCGCAGAATGGGGGCAGCACATTACAGAATGGGAGAAGCACATAACAGGATAGGGGAGCAGGATGGGGGAGCATATGCCAGGATAGGAGACCATATATTAATAAAAATGCTCACCACCAGGGCATAGAATGGGTTCAATAGCTAGTAAATATATGGGTTAATATAGGTAGATATGTGATCAATAGAGTATAGAAGCTTAGAAATTAAAAATTCCAGCATTGTAAAGGTGTCTGAATAGACATAATGAAAAAGAATTAAGGTATAAAACATAAGAGTTACCTTTTTAATACATTACCTCCTGCTGGTGTGGTGCCAAGCCCCACTGTGTGTTTAGGCAAAGTGCTCCAGTTGAAGGCCTGAATGTGACTTGTTATGCCTCCAAATACATACTTAGACATATGAAGGCTTTTGATTTATGGAATCTGGTAGATAAAAATGTCCAATGCTTCATCAGATGGCTTGGTGTTATTCTCTCCTAGAAACATTATACATTGAGTGCTTACAGCTCCATGCTAAAGAAGCACTCCCATCAAAGTTTTTTTTTCTCTTAGTATATTACAATCATAATATTATATATCACTGTGTACTTGCAATTGCTCATTTTGACTTTCTACCCAGTTAATCCTTCTCTTTTTTCTGATCTAAGTAGAAACAGGAAGTCTCTAATCTGCATTTTTTGTTTCCCATTTGAACTTTTAACCCAGCTGCTCCCTTCTGTCCCGTGCCAGGGACTTCTGCAGTAATTAGTGACTCATACAGGGAAAATTGGCCTCCTGTTTCTACATAGAGCTTAGAAGGATTCAGCTAGTCAGTTTTTAATCAAGTGATGTCATAGCCATAATGGAAAAGAGAAGAATTAGCTGGGTAGAAGGGCAAATTGTAAGTACATAGTACAATATAATATGGTGATTGCAATATATTAAAAGGAGAAAAACTTTGATGGGATTGCTTCTTTAAAGTGCATTAGGGACGCTTTGCGCCTCTGTACATTGCTCTGCTCTCAAAGTTAAGAAGTAAAATAAATAAAGAAAAGAGATTAAATATTCCATGTAACCCTCTTGAGTTTGTCCCAAGAAATGCAGACCTAATGCACACCTAATCTTTGGTTTATAACTGATTGTGCTGATGCTCAGCCTCCATCCATATTCAATGTTGTAGAACAGGGTCCGGCAATGCCTTTACTCGCAGTCTCTTCCCTTATGTTCAGTTTTGACATTTCCGAATTAAATTCACATTTGCTAGTGTGACAGCTGCTAGTTTAATGTTAGCACAAATTAAATCATTGATTAATATACTTCACTGCCCACATCTAATTTACAAAAAGGTCTGCTCTTTAGCTGTTTTCTCTCTACTGCCAATGCCACATTGTCTTTTTTATGAATAATGTGCTAGAATGCAGAATATTTGTCACAGTGGAGTGTGAATAGATTCTGGATTTATTTGTCTTGTGTATGCATAACCTGCCAATGCAATTCCAACAGAATTGGAGTCAGAACACGGAGGCCCAAAATGAGTAAGCATTTGATTGATTGTAAGGGAAGCAATCATTTTTCTCTAAAAGTACAGTACAATATTGACTTTGAATATTGATTGTAGGGGATGTAACCCGGTGTTTCCAGTTCTGATCTGGTTGTTAAAAATACACCAGGATCACAAAACTAGAATATTCAAACCAGTCCCCCTCACTTGCTGCAGCCAATAAAGCAGCACAGTATACCTGCAGATATATACTTCAAGAATCCTTTATTGAGCATGGTTTCGACTGAGTATTGTACTGGGGTATCAATTGGACATGGCTTGACTGGAATAGCTATATAGCAGAATGGTTATTTTTCTAAATAACATCTAGTAGCAAAACAGCTTAGAAGAGTGCCCAATGTCCCCAGCTTTCTAAAAAAATCTCACTCCTTGCACTACCTGACGGCTACTGAGCTACCGTGTACTGAGCTGTTACCAAACGGTAACATTATTAGACAGATTACCGTTCGGTAAAAGCTTAGTAGAGTACACATCAGTGCTGAATGAGTGCAAAGAGTGAGATTTTGCTCTCTCATTGCAAGAGCGAAGGCAGAAGGTTGTAGGACCCTACTTGCATGCAGTTATCCCACAACCCAGAAGTTTTTGCCCGACTTTTGATAAAAAGCACTCAGTCTGTTCTTTAACTCTTTCTCGACTTCTCAGATTGATAATGCTGGTCTCAGTCTCTCAAGATACAATAAAATGCAGGACATGTAGTAGTGTGCAAGAAGCAGCCCTCCAGAGTATTATATGGATGTCCATAACAAATGAGCCAGAGAGGATCAATATGATGGACATGGACCCCAAGTGAATACAATTTTCTAGGATAGTAAATTGTTGCTCATTTTAAAAATGATTTTGCAGAATATTTTTAGAATATCCACTTATTTCTGCTAAGCATCATACTACTATCCCACATATCTCCTCCAAAAAAACAGACTTGCTTCTACATGTGGGTTACTCTAACAACCCTTCACTTCCCATTATTATTTTAAATTACAACAAAAATTAGATAAATTAGATTTCTCCTCTATGCATCTTCAAGCAAAGAGAACACTCCATATTAATCTTCCTACGTAAATGAGTTTTCCTGTGGACAGAATAGGTCTGCAAAGCACAGGATACCTCCAGTACAGAATGGAACATTCACTATATGGAAGTCTTTAGAAGCTTGGATTTCAATTTTCGGCAGCAGAGTGTACAATGCACTGGGATATAATGGTATCTGAAGCTTGGTGTCAGATTGAAAGACAACTGTCCATCTTTCATTCATTCATTCGAGCATTCCCTCCATTTTTTTGTGAGTGTCAGCCTTGGCAGGAGCACACAGCTGTTCTGCGGGCAGAGGAGATGGGGAAGCAGAGCTCTCAGACCTCCATTGTGCTCACTGTTTAGTAATACTGTTCCGGATCGTTCTACTGTCTGTCCTGCCTCTCTTCTTGTATTACGCAGGATGACAACTGGAGTTCTCATTTACCAGCCGCAATCATGTGCAAAGTCTTATTTGAAAAGAAAAACGAATTCTTGGTAAAATCTGATACCAGCAACGAATTGCATTGCTCTTTTTTTATTTTTTTTTGCGCTAGGAAATATAAGTGATTACAAGACTGTTTCGCTCATTAATCAGGACCCTTGTCTCCTTAGAGATCTGAGATTCAGAACCTTTGTAATATAAATTTGGAATTTTAAGTACTACAATTAGATGATTGTGAAATGAAAGAATGGTTGCTCCATAGCTCATATCAGACAGTAAAACATCTATACATTTTACATCTGCTATTATCTACTTGTTGAGTTACTTGTACCCTTTTGTAATCATTAACATGAAGTAGAAGAATTAAGAGCTAAATTGTTTTGTTATGCAACTGTGACTATTTAGTAAATTTACTTGTGGTCTCTCTTAGGTCATGAAGAGGTAACTTACCTTCAATCACTTGTCTGCAGAAGCTACTGATTTGCTGAAGAGTCAGGTGACTTATGAACGACATCATCAATTTTGAAGTATAGGCCCCGTCACACTTAGCGACGCTGCAACGATCCCGACAACGATACGACCTGTCAGGGATCGTTGCTGCGTCGCTATGTGGTCGCTGGTGAGCTGTCAAACAGGCAGGCTCACCAACGATCAGGGGAGCAGCGACATCGTGGAAAGAATCTTTCCACGATGTCCTGCTCCTGGTTACCAGCCTGCTGAAGCAGGAGCAGGCTGGTAACCATGGTAAACATCGGGTTACTAGGGGCACACGCGCACCTAGTAACCCGTTGTTTATCATGGTTACCACTCTGCTACAGTGAGCGGGAGGTTACCGCTCACTTTAGCAGGCTCGTAACCATGATAAACAGCGGGATACTAGGTGCGCGTGTGCCCCTAGTAACCCGAAGTTTACCATAGTTACCAGCCGGATCGCTGCTCCCGCTGGTCACACACAGCGATGTGTGCTGACCAGCAGGACAGCAACGACCAAAAAATGGTCCAGGACACTTTGCAGCGATCAGCGACCTCACAGCAGGGGCCTGATCGTTGCAAAGTGTCACATATAGCGACATCGCTGGTGAGGTCGCTGTTGCGTCACCAAAACCGTGACACAGCAGCGATCTCGCTAGCGATCTCGCTATGTGAGACGGGGGCTTATCAGTTGCATAACTCAGTAGCCAATCAGTGATCTCAATGGTTAGATGACTATCTGACCAAATTGCTTCCATCTATTCTGTTTTGAAAAACTCAAAGAAAATCCCTTTAAGGCTCATTTCACGAGTCCAATATTTATGGTCTGAGTATGGATTTCAATGTCCAGTCTGGCCATGGGCCTCCTAATTTGAACTCAAGAGCATCATAGGCATAAATGAGGTTTCTGAGATTGGGTTGGGAGACTTACTGTGATATCGGACATCACGGGCCCTAATGGATGTTGGACTTGTGTTATCAGAGCTGTTGTACCTGCATTATCTCCCAGAGGAATTAGCTATTGTTATAGCTGCACTTTACATGGAAGCCTGGCAGCTGTTAACAGGATTTCCAGGGAGGCTTAGTTCAAGCTACTCCACTTACTAGGAGTTGGCTTGGTCTTCATCCTTTAACCCCTGCACAGAAATCTGGACTTACATAGGGACCACTGGACAGGGGACTTGGCATCAGCTGCTGACCTGTGGAGCAAGCTGAAGTCAAGAGGGGTCATCACATGGGGCCATATCAAGAGGTCACTTCAGGGAAAAAATCAGAAAGCAAGTGGGTGGTTAAAATACAAGCCGAAGTCAGAAAACAGGACATACAAAATAGCACACAGGAGCAATGGAATAGAGGGACCAGGTTTTAGCTTAACTCAATAACTGGCAGCTAGAGACTGTCGACTGGGGTTTATAAATAAAGGAGTCCCACCCTTGGTTCCCAGTAGAGGGTTAAATATATTAACACCTTAATGCAGCAAAATACATGTGGACAGGAAAAGGATAGTTAGTATCACCAATCTAAAACCTACACTGCCACACACTGACGACATCCAGGAGTGACCATGGTATTAGTAAGGAGTTGCCTAGTTACCAGGGCAGGATGTGACAGTTATGTGTTATAGCCACACTCTTGTAGTAGTGGTTGCTATAGAGGAAATCTATTCTCACGTTTTCACTCTTAATGCACTACAATTAGTACTGAGAGCGAAGGTAGGGGAGACCCCCGCATTCTATGTCAAATAGCCCCTGCATCGCAGTCAACTAAAGGCTGGGGGGTAATAAAGGCTTCCAGAGCTGTAAAGTTATAGGTCAGACTCATCACAGCTTTTAAGGCATAAAAATTCTGTCATAAAAAGCTTTGAAAAGTTACAAAATGTCTGTATAACGTGAGGATGTACAAAACTTTTGCGATCTTTGGAGTTTTCACCACTTTTTCGCCCAGCTCCGACAAGGTGGGCTGAGCTAAAGGGAGAGGAGTGTGGTGACACCTGCTTGTCAAATTCATGATAGGTGGTGACGTTCCTTACACAGGGACTGGATTAAGATTTGTGTTGAGATGCATATGAAAGCACAAGCCACTTCGCGCCTAATCTGATTCATTAAAAGGCAGACACTTAATGAAATAGGCGCCTCACACTGTACCTCGCTCCCACAAGAACAACACCAGTCTTGATGATTCGGCACCTTAGTATTTGTTAGCGCATAACCCCAATAATCACTAACGGATGCTTATCTATTTTAAATGTACAGGCAATGATGTACTGTTATATAGATATGTGAGCGTACATTATGCTTAAAAAAATGCATCTGTTGCCAAGTTCTACAGTGTAATACCCCAGAAGGACTTTTAATTAAAGAAGGAAAAGAATAGTAGTTAAGTAGGAATTGTAAATATCTCCGTCAGTAGGCTATTTGTGCAATCTCTGCACTGATCCATCTAATTTACAGTTCTTGATGCTCAAAATTCTCATTATGTATGACCTTAATTAATAATCAGGAAACTTTCACTTAGGCAATTGATCAATGCTTCATTACAGCTTTGTAACCTACCAATCAATGGCTTCTTAGGTCCAAAAAATAAAGAACCTTTTTGAAAATGAAGAGGTGAGCTAAGGTAAGGTTGTATAACATTTACAATGTTCAACTTAAATTACTTTTACAAAGCTATACTTGACCTTTTGAGACTGATCATCATATCGGGCTCAGGGGACAACAAGTAAAACAAGAAAATAGAGCATATTCAAAGACCTCTCCAGAAAATACAACAGAAACAGTGATTTATTCTTGAAGCGAAAAAGAGTTTGGCTTCCTTCCTGTAATAGTTTGGGCTTTATGCTTAAGGAACGTTTATTTATAGCAGATACATTGCTTAATTTCATGTGTAAATGTTAGGTGTGTGTTAGGTGTTCTGTGATCATGAAGTTGAACACAGCTGAAAGAAAACATATCATACAGATTAGAAGAAGTGGTAAGTGGCAAAATTACGTTTACTAAAATAAATATACTCCATCCAAGGTGGAGATAGGAAAAACACATTCATGTCTTCAGTAATACAGGTGTAATAGAAAAAGTTATTTTCCTTGATAACAACTGTGCAACTAAAGTTTATTACGTTGAGGATATACAAATGTAATTTTTTCAAATGTGCAATAACTCATTGTCTTGTTTTTCTCAGGGAAATTTTCATGCACTGGAATACACAAACATCCCAAAAATGTTTGAATTGTTTAGAGGACATTTTTGACCTTTTATAGTCACCTTGGTTGAAAAAAAATTGTCTACCGAAATTTGAGATCAATGAGTTTCCAAGGTTGGTTATAATAAGTTATGATATATATGAACAAATGGCGATTGATGACAAGGATCAGTCCAGCTAACCAACCCCATTGGATCATCAATGGAAGTCCCAACTAATAGACATCCAACCAGAGCACTTACTTTTATTCATAAGGGCTCTTTCTGATGCTGCACATCTCCTGACCAGAGCATGACAGCTTCATAGAGATACTGTATATGAATATATGAAGCTATCATACTCGGGTCAGGAGGTGCGCTGCCAGCCATGTATTGCTATCTGACATCAGAACGGTTATCATGGGCATCTGAAAGAACCCTTCGTCTGATTAGGCTGAAGCCTAAGGATCCATCAGATGTGTTTGCCGAGTCACTGTTACCTCTTGAGTTCTAATTAGAGGTGAGTGCATCAATCTGCAGAGGATCAAGTTCAAGTCAAATTTCCTGAAATTTGCAGTTCCACGTGAATTCAAACACATTGAGATTCAATTTGCAATTCGCAAAAATAGTGAAAAAAAATCTTGCCAGGAACTATTTCTCAAGCTGAAGAAGCACCAGAGAGTGGGCTAATCTAGTTTTGCCCAGCTAAGTCGACTTCGCCATAATGTCCGGCAGTTATGACATCACATCCCAGTTTATCAAGCAGATATCTACATCGGAGATCATCAGTTCCTAATGGAGCACAGTTGGGCGCAGGACAGTGTATTAGACAGTTCATATAGAAACACTCTCTTGCAGTCACTCTCTTTCTCACTTTCCAGAATTGAAATCTGCACAATTTTTTTTGGCCACAAATCGAATTTATGGGAATATTTTGTGAACTTAGCTAATTTGAATTTCTAGCCGTGACCTTCATCTCATGTTCGCAAATGTTCCCTTAGGCCATTGAGTTATTTTTTAAAAATGGCAGCCAACATGTACAAACACAAACATGCAGGTAAGTTTCAACTCATTTTTTATTTTTCACTCATTTGAGCTGTTTAAAGAAGATTATTTTTCAGCTGGGAAACCTGTTTAGAGTTCAATCTAGAAATGTATATTAAGCGAGAATATTTTTATGAGGAATTAGAAATCAGTTTTTTAACCTGTAAAAATCATTTTATAGGACTTTGCTGGATCTTTGGATGTTTGAACTTGGTAACTTTTGCTATTTTGGGATAATCTGTTTGAACTATTCTGGAAGCTAAGAGATGAAATAGAGAAGAGTATGTTTTTTAGCTTGTTTTTGATAGCAGAAAATGTTAGTGTGTAAAAAAAATAAGCGGTTAAATTCTGTTGAAAATATTTAATGCAAGTGTACATGTAATAGCCGACTACTGCTGAAAAAGCTGTGAGTTGAATCCATTTTAATAATATTTTTCATGTATAAATCATCTCATAGAGTGAGGAGCTCTTTAATAGGGTTGTAGGTGAATTGAACCCATTAGAGTGATCAGAAAGCATACTTAGGTACTCATTTAAAAATCTTGTAACATTCTACAGTCTTCATATATACAGGTGCTTCTCAGTAAATTAGAATATCATCAAAAAGTTAATTTATTTCAGTTTTTCAATACAAAAAGTGAAAATAATTTATTATATAGAGTCATTACAAACAGAGTGATCTATTTCAAGTGTTTATTTCTGTTAATGTTGATGATTATGGCTTACAGCCAATGAAAACACCGAAGTCATCATCTCAGTAAATTAGAATAATTAACAAAAAACACCTGCAAACGGCTTCCTAAGCATTTAAAAAGATCATTTAGTCTGTTTCAGTAGGCTCCACAATCATGGGGAAGATGGCTGAGTTGAAAGATGTCCAGAAGGCAGTCATTGATACATTCCACAAGGAGGGTAAGCCATAAAAGGTCATTGCTAAAGAAGCTGGCTGTTCATAGAGTGCTGTATCCAAGCATATTAATGGAAAGTTGAGTGGAAGGAAAAACTGTGGTAGGAAAAGGTGCACAAGCAACCGGGATAACCGCAGTCTTGAAAGGATTGTTAAGAAAAGGCCATTGAAAAATTTGGCAGAGATTCACAAGGAGTGGACTGCTGCTGGAGTCATTGCTTCAAGAGCCACCACACACAGACATATCCAGGACATGGGCTACAAGTGTCACATTCCTTGTGTCAAGCCACTCATGACCAATAGACAATGCCAGAAGCGTCTTAGCTGGGCCAAGGAGAAAAGACTTGGACTGTTGCTCAGTGGTCCATGGTGTTGTTTTCAGATGAAAGTAAATTTTGCATTTCATTTGGAAATCAAGGTCCCAGAGTCTGGAGGAAGAGTGGAGATGCACACAATCCAAGCTGCTTGTGGTTTAGTGTGAAGTTTCCACAATCAGTGATGGTTTGGGGAGCCATGTCATCTGCTGGTGTAGGTCGACTGTTTTTTATCAAGACCAAAAGTCAGCGCAGCCATCTACCAGGAAATTTTAGAGCACTTCATGCTTCCCTCTGCAGGCAAGCTTTTTGGAAATTTCATTCCCCAGCAGGACTTGGCACCTGTCCACGCTGCCAAAAGTACCATTACCTGGATTAGAAACAACAGTATCACTGTGTTTGATTGGCCAGCAAACTCACCTGACCTTAACCCCATAGAGAGGAAGATGAGAGACACCAGACCCAACAATGCAGATGAGCTGAAGGCTGCTCTCAAGGCAACCTGGGCTTCCATAACAGCTCAGCAGTGCCACAGGCTGATCGTCTCCATGCCGCGCTGCATTAATGCTGTAATTGATGCAAAAGGAGCCCCGACCAAGTATTGAGTGCATTTACTGAACATACATTTCAGAAGGCCAACATTTCGGATTTTAAAAACATTTTTCAAGCTGTTGTTACAACGTATTCTAATTTATTGAGATTATGACTTTTGTGTTTTCATTGGCTGTAAGCCATAATCTTCAACATTAACAGAAATAAACACTTGAAAAGATCACTCTGTTTGTAATGACTCTATATAATATGTGAGTTTCACTTTTTGTATAGAAGAACTGAAATAAATTAACTTTTTGATGATATTCTAAATTAGTGAGAAGCACGTGTAGATCATTTTCCTAATGTTTAAGTTAATTTTTGTGCACATCTGATACACAAAATTGTGTATGTTTAATTATATTTTTGCTTTCATACATAAAGGGCCCAGGTTAGAGGAATTAACAACGTTTGACCATATCAGTGATGAAAACAGGATTGTTTACACGAGGCTTATAAATACATGGCACCTTGAAAATCCCAGAAAACTGGTATTCTTCCTTCATCGAGGCAAAAGGATGTGTAGCAGTTTAAGCCAGAAACAGCACTCCTAGCAGCAGTGTGGCTGGCATAACTGTGCATTGGCTGTGGCAAGTCCTACCAAGAGTATTATGAAGAAAATAGAGTGCGGTGGATCTCGGGCGCTGCAGATAACAGATGTGATTCCAGGTGGTGAGCATAAAAATTCCCACTTTATTGCAACACGTTTCGGAGTAGATTTTACTCCTTCCTCAGGCATCTGCTCCACCCATGGTTGTTACCATGAAGTTGAACACAGCCATCATCTGCCAGAACGATGTGGAATCGGATTTGGAGCCCACATCAAAGGTGGGGACACGACATATGATCTAAGTTTACGGCCATGTGCCTTTGCCAAATAGGTTAGTAGTAACCATAAATTTAGGAATTATCACGTCCCAAAAACACCTACAATTGACCATTGTATTCAGGTAGCGTTTTTGCACATCTAATATTAGACAACTAGATGGTGGCCCGATTCTAATGCATCGGGTATTCTAGAATAGGTATGCGGCCGACCGGGCGCAATCAGCAGAGCTGTGTTTAAATTTGGGGCCAATATCGCTGATTGGTCGCGTTCGGCAACCGCGACCAATCAGCAAAGCGGTGTTTAAATTTGGCGGCAAAATTGATGATTGGTCGCGGGCGGCGGCCGCGACCAATCAGCGAACCGTGTTAGTGAGGACTGGAGAGCGTGTTTAAATTTGGCACCAAAATCGCTGATTAGTCGCGACCAATCAGCAGAGCGGTGTTTAAATTTGGCGCCAATACTGCTGACTGGTCGCGGCCGCCGACATCGACCAATCAGCAGAGCAATGCAGAGCGGGGTTTAAATTTGGCGCCAAAATCGCTGATTGGTCACCGGCCGCGACCAAACAGCAGACTGTTGTTTAAATTTGGCGCCAAAATCGCTGATTGGTCGAGGCCGTCGACCGCGACCAATCAGCTGAGCGTTGTTTAAATTTGGCGCCAATCTCGCTGATTGGTCGCGGATGGCGGCCGCGACCAATCAGCAGTGCGGTGTTTAAATTTGGCACCAAAATCGGTGATTAGTCGCGACCGTGACCAATCAGCAAAGAGCTGTTTAAATTTGGCGACAATAGTGTTGATTGGTCGCGGCCGGCGACCGCGACCAATCAGCAGAGCGATGCAGAGCGGGGTTTAAATTTGGCGCCAATCTCGCTGATTGGACGCGTCCTGTGTCCGCGTCCAATCAGCACAGCAGTGTTTAAATGTGGTGGCAAGATCGGTGATTGGTCGCGGCCGCTATTTAAATGTGGCGCCCAAATTGGTGATTGGTTGCGGGCAGCGGCCGCGACCAATCAGCAGAGCGGTGTTTAACTTTAGCGCCAAGATCACTGATTGGTCGGGTGTGGAGAGCGCGACCAATCAGCGAATCGTATTGGTGAGGAGCGGGGAGCGGAATCGTATTAGTGAGGACCGGGGAGCGCCGCTGCCTGTGCGGCTACTTCCGCTGCAAGAACCCGAGACATGAGCGGGCGCTCGGAGCAGAAGTATCCCGACCCGCAGCGCCGCTCCCCGGTCTTCCCTTCACACCCTAGCCACTGATGTCCCCACAGTATCTGCATGGTGTTACAAAGGTCCGGACATTTGTGTTAAAAATCGCTGATTGGTCGCTGGCGCTGCTCGCGACCAATCACCGATTTGGGCGCCAAATTTAAATATCGGCCGCGACCAATCACCGATCTTGGCTCCACATTTAAACACCACTGTGCTGATTGGTCGCCGACGCTGGGCGCGACCAATCACCGATTTTGGCGCCACATTTAAATTTAAAAAGCGGCCGCTACCAATTGGACCCACAGGGCCGCTCCCCGGTCCTCCCTTCACACCCTAGCCGCATGGATGTCAGCGCCGCTGTCTGTGTGGATAGTTCCACTGCAAGAACCCGGGACATGAGTAGGCGCTCGCAGCAGAAGTGTCCCGACCCGCAGCGCCGCTCCCCGGTCCTCCCTTCACACCCTAGCCGCTGATGTCCCCACAGTATCCGCATGGTGTTACAAAGATCTGGACATTTGTGTTAAAAATCGCTGATTGGTCGCTGGCGCTGCCCGCAACCAATCACCGATTTGGGCGCCAAATTTAAATATCGGCCGCGACCAATCACCGATCTTGGTTCCACATTTAAACACTGCTGTGCTGATTGGTCGCCGACGCTGTGCGCGACCAATCACCGATTTTGGCAGCACATTTAAATAGCGTCCGCGACCAATCAGTACAGCGGTGTTTAAATGTGGAGCCAAGATCGGTGATTGGTCGCGGCCGATATTTAAATTTGGCGCCCAAATCGGTGATTGGTCGCGGGCAGCGCCAGCGACCAATCAGCGATCTTTAACACAAATGTCCGGATCTTTGTAACACCATGCGAATACTGTGGGGACATCAGCGGCTAGGGTGTGAAGGGAGGACCAGGGAGCGGCGCTGCGGGTCGGGATACTTCTGCTCCGAGCGCCCGCTCATGTCCCGGGTTCTCGGAGCGCAAGTATCCGCACAGGCAGCGGCGCTGACATCCATGCGATTAGGGCGTGAAGGGAGGACCGGGGAGCGGCGCTGACATCCAATTGGTCGCGGCCGCTATTTAAATGTGCCGCACAAATCAGTGATTGGTCGCCGACTTGGCCCGCGACCAATCACTGATCTTGCGGCCAAAGTTAAACAGTACTGTGCTGATTGGTCACGGACGCTGCCCGCGACCAATCACCGATTTTGGCGCCACATTTAAATAGCGTCCGCGACCAATCCGCACAGCGGTGTTTAAATGTGGAGCCAAGATCGGTGATTGGTCGCGGCCGAATTTGAATGTGGTGCCCAAATCGGTGATTGGTCGCGGGCAGCATCCGTGACCAATCAGCACCGCAGTGTTTAACTTTTGCGGCAAGATCCGTGATTGGTCGTGGGCCAAGACCGCGACCAATCACCGATTTGTGCGGCAGATTTAAATAGCGGCCGCGACCAATTGGATGTCAGCGCCGCTCCCCCGTCCTCTCTTCATACCCTAGCCGCATGGATGTCAGCGGCGCTGCCTGTGCGGATACTTCCGCTGCGAGAACCCGGGACATGAGCGGCCGCTCGCAGCAGAAGTATCCCGACCCGCAGCGCCGCTCCCCGGTCCTTCCTTCACACCCTAGCTGCTGATGTCCCCACAGTATCCGCATGGTGTTACAAAGGTCCGGACATTTGTGTTAAAAATCGCTGATTGGTCGCTGGCGCTGCCCGCGACCAATCATCGATTTGGGCGCCAAATTTAAATATCGGCCGTGACCAATCACCGATCTTGGCTCCACATTTAAACACCGCTGTGCTGATTGGTCTCGGCCGACATTTAAATTTGGCGCCCAAATAGGTGATTGGTCGCGGGCAGCGCCAGCGACCAATCAGCGATTTTTAACACAAATGTCCGGACCTTTGTAACACCATGCGGATACTGTGGGGACATCAGTGGCTAGGGTGTGAAGGGAAGACCGGGGAGCGGCGCTGCGAGTCCGGATACTTCTGCTGCGAGCGCCCGCTCATGTCCCGGGTTCTTGCAGCGGAAGTATCCGCACAGGCAGCGGCGCTGACATCCAATTGGTCGCGGACGCTATTTAAAATTGCCGCACAAATCGGTGATTGGTCGCTATCTTGGCCCGCGACCAATGACTGATCTTGGCGCCAAAGTTAAACACTATTGTGCTGATTGGTCGCGGACGCTGACCGCGACCAATCACCGATTGGGGCGCCAAATTTAAATATCGGCCGCGACCAATCACCGATTTGGGCGCCAAATTTAAATATCGGCCGTGACCAATCACCGATCTTGGCTCCACATTTAAACACCGCTGTGGTGATTGGTCGCAGCCGATATTTAAATTTGGCGCCCAAATCGGTGATTGGTCGCGGGCAGCATAGGCGACCAATCAGCACAGTGGTGTTTAAGTTTTGCGCTAAGATCAGTGATTGGTCGGGTCCGAAGACCGCGACCAATCATCAAATCGTCTTGGTGAGGACCGGGGAGCGGCGCTGCCTGTGCGGCTACTTACACTGCGAGAACCCGGGATATCGCGGGCGCTCGCAGCAGAAGTATCCCGACCCGCAGCGCCGCTCCCCGGTCCTCCCTTCCTCATGGAGGTCAGCGGCACCAGCGGTCCTTCCGCTGATACCTGCCCGGAGATGAGCGCCTCGCGCAGCTCATTTCCCGGCTGCATCTCCGTCCCGCAGATGGGTCCGGCGGTCGGATTCCTTCTGCTGTTGCCGGCCGGGAGATGAGCGCCTCACGGCGCTCATCTACCGGCTGCATTGCCGCTCAGCTCCGTCCCGCAGATGAGCCGCTAACCGCTGCCATCTTTTTTTAGAAATCCCCCGGCGCTGATTGGCCGCTGCCGGACCAATGAGCGACGCGGGATTTCCTGGACAGACAGACAGACAGACAGACCGGATAAGACAATTATATATATAGATTAGAGCAATGATATTAGACAATTAGAGCAATGAAGCAGGATAAAATCTTTACTTTCACCCCTTCAGGACCCAGCCTATTTTGACCCTAAAACCTTGGCATTTTTGTCAATTCTGACCAGTGTCCCTTTACGAAGTAAAAACTCTGGAACACTTCAACGGATCCTAGCGATTCTGAGATTGTTTTTTCGTGACATATTGGGCTTCATGTTAGTATTAAATTTAGGTCGATAATATTTGCGTTTATTTGTGAAAAAATCAAAAATATGGGAAAAATTTAGAAAATTTTGCAATTTTCAAATTTTGAATTTTTATTCTGCTAAACTAGAGAGTGATGTGACACAAAATAGTTAATAAATAACATTTCCCACATGTCTACTTTACATCAGCACAATTTTGAAAAAAAAAAAATTTTTTTGTAGGAAGTTAGAAGGTTTCAAAGTTCATCAGCAAATTTTCTTTTTTCCAGCAAAATTTGCAAAGCCATTTTTTTTAGTGACCACATCACATTTGAAGTCCCTTTGAGGGGTGTACATGACAGAAAACACCCAAAAGTGACACCATTCCAAAAACTGCACCCCTCAAGCTACTCAAAACTACATTCATGAAGATTATTAACCCTTCAGGTGCATCACAGGAACTAAAGCAACATGGAAGAAAAAAATGAACATTTTAATTTTTCTAACAAAATTTTTTTTCTAGCCTAAATTTTTTAATTTTCACATGGGTAACAGGGTAAAATGCATCCTAAAATTTGTTGGCCATTTTCTCCTGAGTAAACCAATACCTCATATGTGGTCATAAACCACTGTTTGGGCACACGACAGGGCTCAGAAGGGAAGGAGCGCCATTTCACATTTTGATTGGAAAATTAGCTCCAAAAGTCAAATTGCGCTCCTTCCCTTCTGAGCCCTGCCATGCGCCCAAACAGTGGTTTATGACCACATATGAGGTATCTGTGTACTCAGGAGAAATTGCCCAACAAATTTTAGGATGCATTTTATCCTGTTACCTATGTGAAAATTAAAAAAAATAGGCTAAAAGAAATTTTTTGTAAAAAAAAAAAGTATTTTTAATTTTTACGGATTAATTTGTGAAGCACCTGGGGGTTCCAAGTGCTCACTACGCATCTAGATAGGTGCCTTGGGGGGTCTAGTTTCCAAAATGGGGTCACTTGTGGGGGAGCTCCAATGTTTTGGCACACAGGGCCTCTCCAAACGCAACATGGTGTCCGCTAACAATTTCGGCTCAAATTGTTAGCGGACACCATGTTGCGTTTAAAGAGCTCCTGTGTGCCTAAACATTGGAGCTCCCCCATAAGTGACCCCATTTTGGAAACTAGACCCCTCAAGGCACCTATCTAGATGCATAGTGAGCACTTGGAACCCCCAGGTGCTTCACAAATTGATTCGTAAAAATGAAAAAGTGGAAAAAAAAATACTTTTTCATTTTTACGGATCAATTTGTGAAGCACCTGGGGGTTCCAAGTGCTCATTATGCAACTAGATAGGTGCCTTGGGGGGTCTAGTTTCCAAAATGGGGTCACTTGTGGGGGAGCTCCAATGTTTTGGCACACAGGGCCTCTCCAAACGCAACATGGTGTCCGCTAACAATTTCAGCTCAAATTGTTAGCGGACATCATGTTGCGTTTAAAGAGCTCCTGTGTGCCTAAACATTGGAGCTCCCCCATAAGTGACCCCATTTTGGAAACTAGACCCCCCAAGGCACCTATCTAGATGCATAGTGAGCACTTGGAACCCCCAGGTGCTTCACAAATTGATTCGTAAAAATGAAAAAGTGGAAAAAAAAATACTTTTTCATTTTACGGATTAATTTGTGTAGCACCTGGGGGTTCCAAGTGCTCACAATGCATCTAGATAGGTGCCTTGGTGGGTCTAGTTTCCAAAATGGGGTCACTTGTGGGGAAGCTCCAATGTTTCGGCATACAGGGGCTGTCCAAACACGACATGGTGTCCGCTAACAAATTGGAACCATGTTGCGTTTGGAGAGCCCCTGTGTGTGTAAACATTGGAGCTCCCCCATAAGTGACCCCATTTTGGAAACTAGATCCCCCAAGGCACCTATCTAGATGCATAGTGAGCAGTTGGATCCCCCAGGTGCTTCACAAATTGATTCGTAAAAATGAAAAAGTGGAAAAAAAATACTTTTTCATTTTTACGGATTAATTTGCGTAGCACCTGGGGGTTCCAAGTGCTCACAATGCATCTAGATAGGTGCCTTGGGGGGTCTAGTTTCCACAATGGGGTCACTTGTGGGGAAGCTCCAATGTTTCGGCACACAGGGGCTGTCCAAACACGACATGGTGTCCGCTAACAAATTGGAACCATGTTGCGTTTGGAGAGCCCCTGTGTGTGTAAACATTGGAGCTCCCCCATAATTGACCCCATTTTGGAAACTAGATCCCCCAAGGCACCTATCTAGATGCATAGTGAGCAGTTGGAACCCCAAGGTGCTTCACAAATTGATTTGTAAAAATGAAAAAGTGGAAAAAAAATACTTTTTCATTTTTACAAATCAATTTGTGAAGCACTTGGGGGTTCCAAGTGCTCACTATTAGTGTTGAGCCACCCCCGTAGTGTTCGAGTTCGGTTCGGTTCGTCGAACACCCGTGTGTTCGCCGAACTGTTCGTCGAACTGTTCGTCGAACACCTTCGAACACCGTTAAAACCAATGGCAGGCAAACAAAAACACATAGAAACACATAGAAAACACCTTCAAAGGTGTCCAAAAGCTGACAAACTGCTCAGAAGACACAACTAACACATGGAAAAGGGACAAGTACATATAGTCATGCGAAAAGAAAAGAGGTGGAGGAGTAAAAGGAGGGGGAGACACAGATATAGGCATGTCATGCCATTCTAAAATCCAAAAAGTGAGAAGCCGAGACGGCCAGTCCGCTCCTGCCCGTGCCACCTCCGTGTCGCCGGGTTTGTGCCAGAGCCGCGGTGAACCCTGACGGCCAGCCCCCCTCTCCCAATACTGGTGCCTGTCCGCTGGTGGGTCGAGAGAGCCCCCCTGTGGTGGAGGCAGCTCTAAGCTTTTTAATTTAAATTGTCCCTCTAATTTGAATGAATACACTTTAAATCCATTTACAAGGATCTATTGGAGGGCAAGTCTCATGCCAGCAGCCGCGTAATTCCAGCTCCAGTAGCGTCCACTAAAGCTGCTGCAGTTAAAAAGCTTTTATAAGGATCGAGCTCGGCTGTCCACCGCAAGGCATCCTAGTGCCAGTCCCAGCCCCTATGCCTTGGGGTGCCTCCTGATGCTCTTCACTAAGTATCCCGTGGTCCCGAAGCATTTCCTTTGAAAAAATTAAGTGTCCAAACTACAGGTGGTGTAGCTTGCTTAACAGCCGGGATAATCCGCTGACTAGCAGACACTGCTACTAGGCACAAAGTATTTCCTGGGCTAGATGCAGTTAAAAATTTGTAAGTAGATACTCTCGTTGGATGCTGAGAAAGCATTCCATAGAGTCTCCTGGCACGCCATATATGATTCTCTTAAAAAGCTTGGGGTAGGGGTCTAGGGGACCCTTTTATAGCCAAAATCACGGCCCTGTATCACAATACGTCACCTAGGCTGAAGATAAATGGAACTGTAGCACCGAGGGCTCGGTTGCTACAGACGTATTGCACCTCACCCAGAGGTGTGATATCTCACTCTCAGATAAGGATGGAGTGTGGATCAGGACCCGACACCTGCATGCATTACACCACATTGCCGTGGGGCAGGGCGACCAATATGCCCCTGAGATGGGCACGACAGTCCCTGTCCCTGGCTGGAGTGGGGGGAGGGAACACTGAGGAAGGGGAACCCTGCAGTGCAGGAGCAGGGAGGAAGCAGTTCCTGGGTGCATTGAGAAGGGAGTATAAAAGGTGGGCACCATCTTAGTTCAGTGCAGAGAAGTCTGAGCAGAAGTGGCAGGGAGCAGGGGCTCTGCATGAGCTCTGCTCCGGAGGCGGGCCTAGTAACAGAGGCCCAGGCCTGCAAGAGGGAGAAGGAAGGAAGAGGAGCGGAGAAGGCTCCAGGAACGAGGAATGAAGGGATCCCAGGGGTGCGGACGGGCGAGTCGCCACCGCACGCCCGAATCCACCTGCGTGGAGGGGTCAGGCCAAAGGGGGAGACCGGTCCCCGAACTAGTGGAGGCAGGAAACGACCCTCAGCTAGAAACCGGAGGCTCTGACATTTTATGTGGCGCAGCCCCTTGCTCCACCCGCTAGGAAGGCACCACATAGGGTCAGGGAAACTGGCGCCAAGTTTACCAAGAGGAGGCCCGAGGCAGCCGGACAGAAGTGTTGGTAAGAAAGGCCAGACAAAGGACACACAAAGGGGGTCCTGTGAAGCGCTCCAAAGTTATCTGGGAGTTGTCTGAGCCCCTCACCTGGTGAGCACAGTACGACGTGGGCAGCCGTTACCTGCAGACGTGGTCTGGATAATAAGAACTGTGAGTAAAGGCCCTGAACTGCATCACTGACTCCGTGTCGTTACTGCTGCTGCCCTGCACCATCACCCCCATCCTCCGCATACACTGCCCTGAGGCTATACTCCTCCCTTGGGGAGTTATGCTACGCTCTGCTGCACCCACAACACCAGCCTTAGCGGTCTGCCCTGTAGCGGCGGTTCACTCTGACCGCAATCCACGGGTGGCGTAGTCGGACATTTAAACATCAAAACCACATAAATAGTTCCGCCACTGGTTTGACCGCCCTGAGCCATGGAACCGGATCGCCGCCACGAAGACTACAACCACCAGCATCCACCAAAAAGTGTCCGGCTCCGGGTGTCCCAAGGCCCAGGGGGTGCGTCAGAACATTTTCATCACCTTTCACAATCACCAATGGGACAAGGCAGGGATGTCCTCTGTCCCCTCTCTTATACATCCTAGTGACGGAGCACCTGCTCTCATCAATTCGCCATAACCCCAATATTAGGTGGATTGAGGTGGGAGGCACCGAGTACAAGTGCTCTCTATTTGCTGATGATGTCCTAGTATATATCACTCAATCACATATATCCATCCCTGCTGTTATGGCTGAAATAGATCACTTTGTTACATGGTAAAATTTTAAAATCAATGCAGCGAAGTCTGAGGCCCTCGATGTCTCCCTCCCTAAATCCATATAGGATTCCATCCAGTCCAACTTTCCCTTTGCCTGGCCCTCACAGGGTATCAAATACTTAGGAATTTCTATTCATAGAGACCTCTCCCATCTATGTTATCTTAATTTTGGGCCCTTTATTGAACAATTCCATACAGACCACGGTTGGCAAGTTAGAACTGTAAGATTCACTACGTGAACCACTGGTGTTTTGTGGAAAAGCACATGTACACCGCGTTCCAAATTATTATGCAAAAAGTGTTTAGGAGTGATAAGGGAAGAATTTGTTTGTTTGTCAGTTAAACTCATTGATGGTGATGTGTGTCAGGGCTCTTTATATCACTGTAAGCAATTGCAGACACCTGTGCTAATTAGTTTGGCAGGTGTGTCCAATGAAAGGCAAGACTACTTAAGAAGGCTCTCTCACATTATTAAGCAGCCTACATTTTCTGCCAAAATGGGAAAGAAAAAGGATGTGTCGGCTGCTGAGAAGCAACAAATTGTGGAGTGCTTAGGTCAAGGCATGACTACAATCAACATTGTGCGATGATCAGGATGAAGTGTCTTGGCAATCAAGAAGTATGTAGCTGATTCACAGTACACACGTGTGCGTGCTGATAAGGGCAAATTGAGGACTCTTTCCTACAGGCAATTACGTCAGGTTGAAACAGCAGCGGCAAAAAAGCCTTGTCATAGCAGCAGACAAGTTTTTGAAGCTGCTTGTGCCTCCAACGTCCCCCGAACAACAAGATGCAGGGTCCTTCAGAGGTTTGCAGCTGTGCATATGCCATCCTGTCGACCTCCTCTATCCACTTCACACAAGCAGAAACGGCTCCAGTGGGCCAAACATTACATGAAGACTGATTTCAAAACTGTTTTGTTCACGGATGAGTGCCGTGCAGCGCTCGATGGTCCAGATGAATGGAGTGGAGGATGGCTGGTTGATGGACACCCCACGCAAACACGGCTACAGCGCCAACAAGGAGGAGGTGGAGTAATGTTTTGGGCTGGAATCATGGGGAGAGAGATTGTCGGCCCCTTTAGGATCCCTGAAGGCGCTAAAGATGAACTCCATAATGTATGTGGATTTTCTCAAACAGCACTTCCTGCCATGGTTCAAGAAGAAGAACCGTGTATTTCACAGCAAGATCATTTTTCTGCATGATAATGCACCATCTCATGCTGCACATAAAACATCTGCATCTCTGGCTGATATGGGCATAAAAGTGGACAAACTTATGGTGTGACCCCCATGCTCCCCTGACCTCTACCCCATTCAGAACCTTTGGAGCATCATTAAAAGGAGTGTCTATGATGGCGGGAGGCAGTTCACATCTAAGCAACAGCTCTGGGAGGGTATTCTGTCCTCATGCAAAACAATTGAAGCAGAAACCATCCAAAACCTGACAAATTCAATGGACGAGAGAGTTCAGAAGCTCCTTTCGAACAAGGGGTCCTATGTGAAAATGTAACATCACCTAGAATAAAGTTTTGAGTTGAAAACTGTTTGATTTCAGTTTCTAACAACCTGCTAATGCTTATAATTTCAAAAATGACCATTTTTTTGGTCTTTATTAAAATGAAAAGGTTGATCGAAAAGTTTGGGGGATCTAAGAGTGTGGCAACCCAGTAGTCATGATTACTTCGAATTCTGACAATATGAGGGTCATGCTGCAGGTAGTGCAGCAAGAAGGCACTTATGTGTCTTGCGCATCTCGGAGCCCCAAAATTATTTTCCGGGCTAGATGCAGCTAAAAATTATTTTTAATTTTAAATCTGGTGAAGCTTATTATAGATGGCCTAATAGGATCAGTGCTGCACACTGCTACAAAGCCCAAATTATTTTCCAGTCAAGATACAGATAAACATGATTAGTAATTTGAAAGCTTAAAACGGTTGGTAGGGTGATTTTAACCAATCATCAAGCTTTTACTCTCCCCAGGATGACACAGGGGTAGAAAAGTTGTTTCGGATCCATGATTTGTTCATCTTTATGAACGTGAGTCTGTCTACATTATCAGTGGAGAGCCGCGTGCGCTTATCTGTCAGCACACCACCAGCAGCGCTGAACACACGTTCAGACAGAACACTGGCTGCGGGGCATGACAAGATCTCCAAGGCGTAAGTGGCTAGCTCCGGCCATTTATCCAGATTGGAAGCCCAAAAAGAGCAAGGGTCCAGTGACACAGTCGTGGCTTCAATGTTTACTTGGAGATACTCCTGTACCATCGTCTCTAGGCGTTGACTATGTGTCAGACTTCTTGTCTCCTGTGGCCTTGCAAAGGATGGGTTAAAAAAGTGGTGAAATGATTCCGCAAAATTGATGTTACCAGCAGATACTGTGGTTCTGTTACGGTTTGAGTGCTGAACACTTGACGGTCCCACGGTTGGCAAGTTGGAACTGTGAGATTCACTACGTGCACCACTGGTATTTTGTGGAAAAGCACATGTAAGATTCTGCAACAGTCTCTGCTGATACTCCTGCATGCGTGCATCCCTTTCTATGGCAGGAATAATTTCTGCAAATTTACTTTTGTACCGGGGATCTAACAGTGTGGCAACCCAGTAGTCAGGATTATTTCTAATTCTCACAATTCGAGGGTCATGTTGCAGGTAGTGCAGCAAGAAGGCACTCATGTGTGTTGCGCATCCAGGAGCACCAAGTCCCTGTTGTGTTGGTGGCGAGGTAACAATCATGCTTCCTTCCTCTGTCCTCTCCCCCCAACCTCGCACAACAGAAATGTGATCAAGGTCTCCCTCATCTGATGAGTCTTCCATCAGTTCGTCCTCCACTTCTTCCTGGGCTCCTGCACCTTCCTCACTAGTTTGGCTGCTACCATGCGCCCTGGTAAAACCATCTCCCCCACCCTCACATGCCTGCCGCCTTGGTGCTGCCGACCGTCTGGACCTTGCAGATGTTAGCCCTTCCGCATACAACTCCTCCTCCTCTACTTCCTCCACCTCCTCTTGTGCCACCACCTGACTCCGAATTCTGTTTAACATGTGCTCCAGCATGTAAATCACCGGAATAGTCATGCTGATAATGGCATCGTCAGCACTAAACATCTTCGTCGCCATTTCAAAACTGTGCAGAAGGGTGCATAGGTTCCTGATCTGAGACCACTCCTCCAGCGTGATTTGCCCCACCTCTGAATCTCGTTGGCCCAGGCTATACGTCAGAACGTATTGCACCAGGGCTTGTCGGTGCTGCCACAGTCGCTGCAACATGTGCAGAGTTGAATTCCACCGGGTAGGCACATCGCATTTTAGCCGGTGAAGTGGCAGGCCCAACGACTTCTGTAGAGATGTAAGTCGCTGAGCTGCGGGATGCGAACGGCGGAAGTGAGCACACAGTGACCGTGCCCTCTGCAGAAGGCCATCTAGTCTGGGATAGTGGGCTAAAAATTGCTGGACAACCAGGTTCAACACGTGAGCCATGCAAGGCACGTGTGTGACATTGCCCCGGCGAAGGGCCGCACCCAGGTTTGCAGCATTGTCGCACACGGCCTTCCCTGGTTTCAGGTCCAGTGGAGACAACCATTCATGAAATTGGTTCTCCAGAGCTGACCACAACTCCTCAGCTGTGTGACTCACATTTCCCAGACATTTCAATGTAAAAACCGCCTGATGACGTTGAGCCCTACTGCCAGCATAGTAAGGAGGTGTGCAGGATCCCTTCTGCGCAGTTAGAAAGCTTGTGGCATGACCAGACAGGCTTTGGGTGCAGGTGGAAGACCGAGAGGAGGTTGAGGAGGCAGAAGCAGTGGAGGAACTTTGACATAAAGAGGATTGACGCACAACTCGTGGGGACGGCAAGACTTGGACAGCAGCCCCTTGTCCTGCTGTCACCATAGTTACCCAGTGCCCAGTCAGCGACATGTAACGCCCCTGTCCATGCCTACTCGTCCAAGTGTCTGTGGTGAAATGCACCCTGTCACACACAGAGTTTCTCAAAGAAGCGGTGATGTTGTGTGCGACATGCTGGTGGAGCGCAGGCACACCTTTCTTTGAGAAGTAGTGCCGACTGGGCATCTGGTACTGGGGCACTGCTACGGACATAAGGTCTCGAAAATCCTCTGTGTCCACCAGGCGGAAAGGCAGCATTTCTGTAGCCAAGAGCTTGCAGATGGTGAAATTCAACCTCTTAGCTTTCTCATGGCTAGGAGGAAATGGTCTTTTACTTGTCCACATCTGAGGGACCGAGGGCTGGCTATTGTGCTTAGACGGGGTTGATAAGGGTGTCCCCGGCAAACTGCCGGTCTGTGAGGAAGATGCAGGCGGACATGTTAGGTTGCCTTGATCCAAAGGTGGTGCTATCGATGTCGGACAGCGCTCAACACCAGCTGGTGTTACCACCTCCAAAGAAAATGATGACCTGCCAATCACGCTGGCTGTTGCGGGTAAAGAGGTGGCAGGTCTGCGCCCCAAAACAGGTGTGACTGCTGTCCCCCCAGTCACAGAGGATGAAGAGGCCGCGGATGCACAAGATATGGCAGACGGTGATTGGCCCGGCCGGCTAGGCCGCATTGTAGCACACTGAGCTTCCCACTGCAACTTATGCTTCATGTCCATGTGCCGGTTCATGCATGAAGTACTCAAACTATGTATTTTTTGGCCTCTACTTAGCTTTTGCTGACAAATGTTACAGATAACACGAGTTGGGTCATCTTTATCGATCTGAAAAAATGCCCAGGCTATGCAAGGCTTAGCACCCATGCGACCTGAAGAGCCACCACGACTTGTGGTGAGAGGCAGAGTTGTGTTTGAGGATGCAGTTGTTGACGTGCTTCCAGTACTACGTCTCTGTCCAGGAAGGCGCAACCTGACCTCGTCGTCACTAGCATCTTCCTCCACCTCCTCTGCTGACCTCATCTCTTGGCTGACTGTGGGTTGACAGTAAGTGGGATCTCCGACCTCATCATCATCACCCTGTGCGTTATCACACCCGTCGTCCTCAGAGCCAACCTGTTCCTGCCCTGACAAAAAACTAAAGTTGTCGCTCCAATCAGGTATTTGAGTCTTATCATCGTCTTCCTCATTGTCTCCACCAACAGGAGTTACAGTTTGGGAATGAGGGTCTACATTATGGTCAGAACCTTCTGCGTCTGGTCCTGGATCCGACTCATAAAGATTCTGGGCATCAGTGCAGATCATTTCCTCGTCTGGATTCACAGAAGCGCTGGAGTCGACCTCTGATTCCCAGGCTATAGTATGAGTAAACAGCTCTGCAGACTCAACCATCTGTTCTACCTCATACTCAGACGGGCAGCTGGAGATTTGGGAGCTGTGAGGAAGCAAGTGCGATTTGGGTGACACCTTTGAGGACTGGAGTATTTGTGATGTTGAAGTTGATGTGGAGGAGAGCCCACTTAAAGGAGCACTTGATATCCGTTGAAGCACCTGCTGTTTTTGAGCCTCATCTGGAATTTGTAGCGATTGGCGTGGCCGTAAGAAAGGGATCTTATCACATTGTCCGCTAAAAGAAGTAGACATTTTAGTTTGGCTGGAAGATGGTCTTTCTTCTGCACCTACCCCACGGACACAACCTTTTTTCCCCTTCCCAACACGCCTATTCCCCTTTCCACCAGCAGCAGGCCTTTTTCCACTCATTTTGGTGGTTAACTAATTCACAACTCTGGAGTTGTTTGCACAAAAAAACAATGGATGGTAACCGAGCAGAGCTGAGTGGCCAAACTGTGGTATTAGGCCAAAACTATTGGCTGGGCTAGATGCAGAAAAAAATTATTTTTAATTTGCAACCTGATGGAGGTCAGTATAGATGGACTAATAGACCAAGTCCCACACACTGCTAGAAGCCCAAATATTTTTTCAGAGCTAGATGCAGAAAAAAATTATTTTTAATTTGCAACCTGATGGAGGTCAGTATAGATGGACTAATAGACCAAGTCCCACACACCGCTAGAAGCCCAAATATTTTTTCAGAGCTAGATGCAGAAAATTTTTTTATTCAATTTGCAACCTGATGGAGGTCAGTATAGATGGACTAATAGACCAAGTCCCACACACTGCTAGAAGCCCAAATATTTTTTCAGAGCTAGATGCAGAAAATTTTTTATTCAATTTGCAACCTGATGGAGGTCAGTATAGATGGACTAATAGACCAAGTCCCACACACTGCTAGAAGCCCAAATATTTTTTCAGAGCTAGATGCAGAAAAAAATTATTTTTAATTTGCAACCTGATGGAGGTCAGTATAGATGGACTAATAGACCAAGTCCCACACACTGCTAGAAGCCCAAATATTTTTTCAGAGCTAGATGCAGAAAAAAAATATTTTTAATTTGCAACCTGATGGAGGTCAGTATAGATGGACTAATAGAACAAGTCCCACACGCTGCTAGAAGCCCAAATATTTTTTCAGAGATAAATGAAGAAAAAAATTATTTTTAATTTGCAACCTGATGGAGGTCAGTATAGATGGACTAATAGACCAAGTCCCACACACTGCTAGAAGCCCAAATATTTTTTCAGAGCTAGATGCAGAAAAAAATTATTTTTAATTTGCAACCTGATGGAGGTCAGTATAGATGGACTAATAGACCAAGTCCCACACACTGCTAGAAGCCCAAATATTTTTTCAGAGCTAGATGCAGAAAAAAATTATTTTTAATTTGCAACCTGATGGAGGTCAGTATAAATGGACTAATAGAACAAGTCCCACACGCTGCTAGAAGCCCAAATATTTTTTCAGAGATAAATGAAGAAAAAAATTATTTTTAATTTGCAACCTGATGGAGGTCAGTATAGATGGACTAATAGACCAAGTCCCACACACTGCTAGAAGCCCAAATATTTTTTCAGAGCTAGATGCAGAAAAAAATTATTTTTAATTTGCAACCTGATGGAGGTCAGTATAGATGGACTAATAGACCAAGTCCCACACACTGCTAGAAGCCCAAATATTTTTTCAGAGCTAGATGCAGAAAAAAATTATTTTTAATTTGCAACCTGATGGAGGTCAGTATAGATGGACTAATAGACCAAGTCCCACACACCGCTAGAAGCCCAAATATTTTTTCAGAGCTAGATGCAGAAAAAAATTATATTCAGTTTGCAACCTGATGGAGGTCAGTATAGATGGACTAATAGAATGATGCTATGCCCAAAAGATTTTACTTCACTAGGTGCAGTAAAAAAATTGGTATTCTATACACAGGTGGTATATCTTGCAACACAGATAGGCTACTCCACTGACTAACACACTCTGCAATAGGCCAAAAAGGATTAGCTTTGCTAGATTCAGCCAAATGCTGTGAAAAAAACTTGCACAGCACTAGCACAGACCTGCCTGGCAAAAACTGATAGGAACTGATGTAACCTAGTCCTGAAAAGGACTCCAATTACAATTAGTCTTTACTCCCACAATCTATCTATTTAAGAGCACAGACCTGCCTGATAAAAGTCGTAGGAAATGCTGTAACCTAGTCCTTAAAAGGACTGCAATCACAACTATTCCCTACTCCCAAGCTATCTGTAGATTTGTGCGAAAATTGGCTTGAAATTAACAAGGTATAGCGCACACAGCAACAGCGGTGCCGTCTAACACGCAGCTGCAGCAGTGAGAAAATGGTGGCGACGGGGAAAATGGCTTGGTCTTATAGGGCAAGGACATGTGACATACACTGCCAATCACACATGCCCTTGCTTGTGTGAAAAAAAGCACTTCGCTCCGTGTGTGCGCTGCTGATAGGCTGACAGATTGCACCTCCCCACTGCAAATGCGGGAAAGAGAAAAAAAAATGGAGATCTTCATTGTTCCTGCACAGATCCATCCCCTGCCCCTCCCCCCGCCCCGCTGTACACTCAGACTGCGTATTAACATTAATTTTCATCATTACTGAGAAAAAATCCAGTTATGATTTTGGTGCACGAACAGTTATCGAACATAACCTCGAACAGCCGAATTTTTCTCAAATTGTTCGTGTTCGCCGACCGGCTCGAACACCGCCCAAAACAGCTCGAATTTGAGATTGGCGAACAGTTCGAGTAGAACAACGCTAATCTCTACTCACTATGCATCTAGATAGGTGCCTTGGGGGTTCTAGTTTCCAAAATGGGGTGACTTGTGGGGGAGCTCCAATGTTTCGGCACACAGGGGCTGTCCAAACACGACATGGTGTCCGCTAACAAATTGGAACCATGTTGCGTTTGGAGAGCCCCTGTGTGTAAACATTGAAGCTCCCCCACAAGTGTCCCTATTTTGGAAACTAGACCCCCCAGGGAACTTATCTAGATGTAGTGTATGTGAGTTTGGTGTGTGGTGTGGTGTATACACCACACACACACAAACAACCTCACATACACTACAACACACACACCAACCTGACATAGGTTGGTGTGTGTTGTAGTGTACGTGAGGTTGTTGTGTGTGTGCGTGATGTTTTGTATGTCATGCTAGTGTGGGTGAGTTCTGTAGGGAAGGTCAGGATGTGTTTAGTCCGGGGACATGTGATGAATTTTGAAACATTCATTCAAACACAGTCCCGGTTTATCAGGACACGTTTCACATTGGAAACGGGTGACCTTTCTTATCCCCCTTTTATGGCAGACCCGGCACCTTTTTCTTACCGTGACCTCACCAGGAAAATGTTGCCCTGGTACCACACGGGAGACTCGAGTTCCAGGGGTGCTGGGGCCCGCTTCTTCTTCGCTTCTAAAAATCAGGGCCTTTATCACTGCCTCCTGGAAGTTGAGGAAGGTGTTGGTGGTCTGGCCTGCACATCGTGACAGCACGTATGCGTTATACAGTGCCATTTGAACGATGTGCACGGACAGTTTTTTATACCAGACTTTCGCCTTCCTCATCGCACTGTAGGGCTGGAGGACTTGATCAGAAAGATCAACTCCCCCCATGTGCTTGTTGTACCCCAGGGCACAGTCCGGTTTGCGGACCGGTGCTGGGGTACCTCTAACGTTGGTGGCCGTGGTGCCGGGACCATGGATTGTGGTCAAGAAAAAGACGTCCCTTTTGTCTTTGTACTTCACCACAACCATGTTGCCGCTACATTGAGCTCGGCTCTCACCCTTTGGGAAAACCTGCTCAATTAGCGTCAAAGGGAGACCCCTCTTGGTTCTGCGCACAGTACCGCAAGAGGAGGTAGCTCTGGCAGAGAGGGACTGAAATAGGGGAATGCTTGTATAAAAGTTATCAACGTATAGATGGTAACCTTTATCAAGCAGTGGGCGGATCAAATCCCACACTATTTTCCCACTTACCTTCAGAGCAGGTGGACATTCTGGGGGCTGAATCCTCGAATCCTTTCCTTCGTAAACTCTAAAGCTGTGAGTGTACCCTGAGGCACTCTCGCACAGCTTGTAGAGCTTTATTCCGTACCTGGCCCTCTTACTGGGCAGGTATTGTCGGAATTGAAGCCTCCCTTTGAAGTGGATGAGGGATTCATCCACAGAAATTTCCCTTTGGGGAATGTACACTTCAGCAAACTTGTTGCTGAAGTGTTCTATGACCGGACGAATTTTGAACAGTCTGTCAAAATTCGGGTCATCACGGGGAAGGCTGTCCGCGTTATCCCTGAAATGTAAAAATTTGTGAATGACCTCAAATCTTTTGCGGGTCATCACCATTCCGAACACTGGAGTTTGATATAAAATATCGGTACTCCAGTATTGACGGATTTCTGGTTCTTCACAATCCCCATGTGAAGTACCAGTCCCCAATATTTCAACATTTCTACTGAGTCAACGGGACTCCAAGTAGAAAACATTGAATTGGGGTTTGCAGACAAAAATTGTTGGGCGTAAATGTGAGTCTGCTCCACCATGAGACTGACAATGGCCTCAGAGAAATAGACTTTGAAAAAGTCTATTTCCCTGAGGTTTGCTGTCTCGAACTGGATTCCTGATTGGGGAAGGAAATCAGGAATCCGTGGAGCGTAATTTTCAGGGACGGGGGTCCACACGGGGGCACTGGTGCTAGGTTGGGCGTGACTAGCACCAGGTTGAGGGTTACTTACAGATGGCTGTGGGTCTTCTTCCACGGCCTCCGTACGATGCCTTGACCTCTGACGTCGTCTTGGTGCCGGCTCGGTGTCACTGGAGGAGGAAGAATGAGAGGAATAGAGGAACGTGGGGTCCTCTCCCTCACTATCAGCTTCGGAGGCAATAAAGGAATATGCCTCCTCAGCTGAGTATGCCCTAGGGCGGGACGGGCGGGACATTTTGTGTGCTGTGGGTAAAAAAAAAAAATCTAAACTTTATTATTAGTGTGAGTGTACGTGTGTATGTGTGAGTGCTTGGTGTAAATCACATGTGGAGGCATACGGGGCGCAGGAGGGGGCGCGCTCAGGCGTACGGGGCGCAGGAGGGGGCGCGCTCAGGCGTACGGGGCGCAGGAGGGGGCGCGCTCAGGCGTACGGGGCGCAGGAGGGGGCGCGCTCAGGCGTACGGGCGCAGGAGGGGGCGCGCTCAGGCGCACAGGGCGCAGGAGGGGGCGCGCTCAGGCGCACGGGGCGCAGGAGGGGTCGCGCTCAGGCGCACGGGGCGCAGGAGGGGGCGCGCTCAGGCGCCCGGGGCGCAGGGGGGGGCTGAGGAGATGGAAGAGCCAACAGCAGCAGGGGGGGTATCACTGGGCAGAAGGGGCAGAAAGGGGGGCAGGAGCCGGCAGCAGCAAGGGGGGTAGGGGCCGGCAGGCAGTAGCTGGCAGCAGCAGGGGGGGTGATCACTCGGACGTGGGAGGGGGCTGGTGATCACTGGGGGGGGTGATCACTGGGGGGGTGAGATCACTAGGACTGGGGGATGGTGGGTGAGATCACTAGGACTGGGGGATGATGGTGTGATCCCTGGGACTGGGGGATGGTGGTGTGATCACAGGCACAGGAGATTTACACTGAGTCTGCTGCTGCCTGTGATCACAGTCCACCGGCTGTCAGAAGGAGAGCAGCAGCCGGTGGATGAAGATGTGGGAGAGGGAGGGAGCGGAGGTCGGGGTACAGGTGAGAAATTGGGACTGGGGTGGAAGGGGGGTGGAAGGGGGGTGGAGGGGGGGTTGGGGGGGAAGTGGGGGCTGGAAATCTGATAAGGGGGGGATACCACCGGCAGCGGATCAGCAGCGGAGGCAGCGGCGGGTGCAGGGGGTCGGCGGCAGATCAGCAGCGGTGGCAGCGGCGGGTGCAGAGGATTGGTGGCGGCGATGGAGGTGGCAGACGATCGGCGGCGGGGCAGATGATCTGTGGCAGCAGCGGATCGGCGTGACCAAACTCCTCTGGCTCCACGGAAGGGATGGATCTGGAAAGTTTGGTCAGCCATAGTAAATACACCGCTCGACATCTGATTGGAGCTAGTGTCCATGTGACGCTAGCCCCCAATCAGATCTGGGGGGGTGACACAGAGGTGACACTCCCCCCAGCCAATGGCTGATGCTATAAGCATCAGGCCATGCCCAGAAAGTAAATATTTCACCAATTTCCATTGGTGAAATATTTCATTCATTCCGATTGGCAGTTTCACTAAAAGTGAAAGTGAAACTGCCAATCGGAGGAGTTTTAGGCACGGGGGGGGGTTAATCCACCCCCTGTGGGGTCAACTACAGGTTGTCTAGTTGCAGTAGCAACTGTGACACCTGAGCGACCCCGCTCGCGGGCGCTGCAGGGGCTCTTTCCCTCCATGTCACAGACGCTGTGACATGGGTCGGGAACGAACTGTTTTCCATGTCACAAACGGTGTGACACGGGTTGGGAAGGGGTTAAGCAGTGTAGAAATTAAACCGTTATGTTCAAGTTTCAGGATTATGGAAATTGACTTGCGTGTCTCAAAATTTAGGAATTACACCTTCAGTGACACATACGTTTTAAATTCTGATTTTGGTAGGAGTTGCAAAATTAGAAATTAGGGGTTTAACCCCTTTCTGACGTGAACAGTAATAGTACTTCGTAATGACCTGGTCCTATTGGACCAGGTACGTACTATTACGCATCACGGGATCGCGCCCGCACACAAGCTTTGTGGGGCGATTGGTGCCGGGTGTCAGCTGATTGTCACAGCTGACACTCGGTGTATGTGCCAAGAGCAGTCCTGCACCACTCCCAGCACATTAACCCCCGAAATGCTGCGATCAAAGTCGATTGCAGCATTCCGGGAGCAAGGGAAGGTAAGCGCAGCTTACTTAACTTCTCTCCGGCATCCCGCACTGTTTGTGCTGGGTTCCGTTAGTTGCCATGGTGACTTGATGTCGTCATGATGACATCGGGGTCACCAGGCATCAGCAAGCTAGCCAGATCGCGCTCAGTGCGCAGTCTAACTAACCTGTGTGTGCAGGGGCTGCAGCCTGCACAGCATAGAGATGCTGCTTCAGCATTTCTATTCTATGCAGGTGATCTGCCTTCAAAAAGTGAAAGTACCATAGTGGGACAAAATGTAAAAGTAAAAAAATAGTGTCAGAGAGTGGAAAAAAAAAGTTAAAATATTAATATATATATATATATATATATATATATATATATATATACTGTACCCAAAAATAATTATTATTATGAAGAAAAAAAAAAACAATAAAAGTACACATATTTGGTATCGCCACATCTGGAACAACCTGACCTATAAAACTGTCCCACTAGTTAACCCCTTTAGTGAGCACGGTAAAAAAAAAAAATAAGAACGAAGCAAAAAACAATGCTTTATCATCATACCGCCAAACAAAAAATGGAATAAAACGTGATCAAAAAGACGAATGTTAAAAAAATGGTACTGCTGAAAACGTCATCTTGTCTTGCAAAAAACATGCTGCCATACAGCTCCATCAGCAGAAAAATAAAAAAAAGTTATAGCTCTCAGAATAAAGCGATAAAAAAAATATTTTTACTATAAAATAGTATTTATTGTGTAAAAGCGGCAAAACATAAAAAAAAATATAAATGTGGTACCTCTATAAATGTACTGGCCTGAAGAATAAAGCTACCTTATCAATTTTACCACATGCAAAATGGCATAAACCCCCCCCCCAAAAAAAAAACAATTTCTGAATTGTTGGTTTTTGTTATTGTGCCTCCCAAAAATCGGAATTGAAAGTGATCAAAAAATGTCACGTGCCCGAAAATAGTACCAATAAAAACGCCAACTTGTATGGCAAAAAGAAGCCCTTACATGACTCTGTTGGCAGAAATATGGAAAAATTATAGCTCTCAAAATATGGCGATGCAAAAACTAGTTTTTGCAAAAAAAAGGATTTTTGAGAGTGATAGCAGTCAATCATAAAAACCCGATATGAATCTGGTATCGCTGCAATCGCAACGACCCAAAGAACAAGTTTGTCTAATCACTCATACCGCACGAGGAAATGCATAGAAAATAAAAAAATGATGATGATATGGCGACTAGTGTTGAGCGCAAGTGCTTGCTACTTGAGTTTGCATCAAGTGCTCGGGTATCGCGGGTGCTCGAGTGACATGCTCGAGTCTCCGACCCATATGTTTTGCGGCGTTTATACAGCCAGAAAAAATTCACGGGGATTGCCTGCCATGCACGAGCAATCCCCGCATGTTTTTTTTGGGTGTCAAATAACTATGAAACATGCAGGGAGGTGACTTGAGCATCTGCAATACATGGTGCATACCCGAGTACCCAATGCACACTCAAGTAGCGAGCACCTGCGCTCAAGACTTATGACAACTTATTCAATATGATGATCTAATGTTATCAAATTCTGTGCTGTACCTCTGGGTTAAAAATGTTCACTATACCCCTTGATAAAATCCTTGAGGGGTCTAGTTTCCAAAATTGGGTCATTTGTTGGTGGCTTCCACTGTTTAGGCGCGTCAGAGGCTCTCCAAACGTGACATTGCGCCCGCTCTCGATTCCAGCCAATAATGCATTCAAAAAGCCACACAGTGCTCCTTCCCTTCAGAACCCTGCTGAATGTCTAAACAGTGTATTTTCCTACATATGGGGTATCACTGTACTCAGGAGCAATTGAACAACAGTTTTTGGGGTCCATTTTCTCCTCTTACCCTAGGGAAAATAAAAAATTTGAGGCTAAAAGATTATTTTTGTGGAAAAAGTTTGATATTTTTATTTTCACGGCTCTACGTTATAAACTTCTGTGAAGCACCTGGGGGTTCAGGGTGTTCACCACACATCTAGAGAAGTTCCTTGAGGGGTCTAGTTTCAAAAATGGGCTCAGTTGTGGGCTTTTTCCACTGTTTAGGCACATCAGGGGCTCTACAAATACGACATGGCGTCCGCTAATTATTCAAGCAAGTTTTACATTCAAAAAGTCAAATGGCACTCCTTCCCTTCCGATCCCTGCCATGCACCCAAACAGTGGTTTTCTCCCAAATATGGGGTATCGGCGTACTCAGGAGAAATAATACAACAAGTTTTTATGGTGCAATTTCTCCTGTTACCCTTATGAAAATGCAAAATTGGAGGCTGAAAAACATTTTTGTGGGAAAAATGTAAAAAATGTTATTTTACGGCTCAATGTTATAAACTTCTGTGAATCATCTGGGGGTTCAAGGTGTTAACCACACATCTAGATAAGTTCCCTGAGGGGTCTAGTTTCCAAAATTGTGTCACTTTTGTGGGAGAAATTGCATAACAAATTTTTGGGGTCTATTTTTTCCTGTTATCATTGTGAAAATAACAAAATTTGGGCCTAAAGCAACATTTTTGTGAAAAAAAATAAATCTTTGTTTTTTATTAAACTTATTGAATGTGGTTTTGAGCATCTTGAGGGGTGAAGTTTTTAGAATGGTGTCACTTTTGGGTATTTTCTGTCATAAAGGCCCCTGAAAGTCACTTCAAATGTGATATGATCCCTAAAAAATGGTTTTGTAAATTTTGTTGGAAAAATGAGAAATCTCTGGTCTTGGTTCAAATTCCACCAAAGACAACATTTTCAAGGAGTTTTTATGTATGCCCCATGTTTGTGTAGGTTTCCTCTGCATACTCCAGTTTCCTTTCACACTTCAAAGACATACTCATGAGGAAAGTAGATTGTGAGCCCCAATAGGGACAGTAATGATGATGCCTGTAATGTGCTGCAGAATTAATGGCATTAAATAAGCAAGTAAACTAAATAAATAATTAAATAAATATATAAATTCCCAGGCCAACATTGCATGGCCTATAAGAATCCATACTCCAGCTCGGCATTCTCACCTCTTAGATTACAAGCACATAATACATTCTACTATGGGACAGCTTTTATTCTCCTATGATTGTTCTATTATTATTTGTAAATTCTTTGCAGTTATATGGCATTTAAAAAAAAGTCTACATTAATTTCTATTCCATAGTATAGTAGGTTGTTGGTAAAGTATGTATTGAAAAAAAATAATATTGCTTTGCACTGCAAAACCCTATTGTAGTTATTTAGCAGTTGGTGATTGAGTATCTGGGCCAGAATCCTCAAGTCTGAGCAGTGACAAGATTAATCTTAGACATTGTTAAGATTAAAAGGCCAAAGTTATTTCTCGAACTTTTGAAATAAATTGATCTAATGAAATGGAACAATATACATATAAGGACCTTTACTGAGACTGTTTGATGCTTTGCATGAAAAGACTCCTCGACTTGGCCTGATAGTTTCCTATTTTCAAAGAGTGCTAAAAGATCCAAGAAGATAGCAAAAGATTAGATTGTGCAGTGTTAATGACAGGAGCAGTCATCTATGACAGTGGAGGAATTGGATAACATTGTTAAGATTCCTAATTATTGCTTTGTGCTACTTTCACCTATCACAGTTAGCCAATTTGAGCTGGCTTGAGGGCTAGTTTTCTTGCAGTGTGGAATAAAATCAACGAAGTTGCTTATTGTAGCCCAGGAAAAATAAATGAGTAGGTTAATATAGAACAGAAAATCAATTATGAACTTTCACTGAGTAGGACAGAAAGAACAGACTTGTGTCCACCCCCAATTAACTCTCTGTATAGAGGATGCTAATTTAGGAATCAAGTCTTTGAATATTTGTAACCGAGGTCAACGCTTGGATCTACAGTGATGCGTCTTTCATAATTAAATGGAAATCTAAACTCTAAAGGTCTATGTTTGATCAATAATTTACATTATATGCTTAAAAGAACAACAACTCTTGCTCACGTTGCTTATAAAGAATCATTTGTCGAGTCTTACAATTATTTATTTTATTAAAATAAACCTAAGAGTAATTTATTCCACAGCACCAGTTGGATATTTTACTCACATACTTAAAACATATGTTCACTTTTAACACTAATTTTCAATTAATACATAGAGAAAATATACTTAATAATTGCATTGCATTATCTCATACGGTACTTGTCTTTAGTTACATCATGTGTTCAACTGCTTTTTAAAGGGAACCTGACACGTGAAAAAATGCTATTTACCTGCAGATATGGTTTTAATAGTGTTTTTTCACATGACAGGTTCCCTTTAAAAAGCAGTGTGGGGTTTGAACACATGATGTAACTAAAGACAAGTACTGTATTAATTAATAGCATTCTGAGCCTACTCGGCGCCGGCACTTAGAGACCCACTGCTGGGAGAAAATTAGCTTTATTATTAGCATTTACATTTCAGTCACAAGGCACCTAAGAATTATTCCCCACTGTTTTGCTACCTAGATGGCTTAGGGGAGGCATATCGTATTTACAGGGGTGTTGGATGGTTACGTTATGATGAACAGTTCAAGAGAAGGAAAACGGCCCAACCTAATCTGCGTTGGGATCATAATGAAATTAGTTTATGGATGCTGCTTATGACAGCTCCATGGTCTGCCACACAGTCCTCTCCTGGGATCACTGGAGGTTCCTCTACCATAGGAGGATCTTTGGCTGGTACTAGGAGGGGACTGTGTTGGCGTTTCATTGAAGGAAATGCAATTTTAGATCATTGTGCAGGTTTAAAAAAAAATGCTTCAGTTATGGGGGAAACCATAGCTATTCAAAATGTTTCAAGAAAGGAAAGGGAAAATCTGGGGAAGTTACAAGTAAGAGGGACAACGCTGGTGAGAATAGAACAGATGAAACCACATCTAAATAATTATGCGGACAAAGAAGCTGCCAAAACCATTCAATTGTGGTTTTAGAATTCCTTCCGAGTTAATTGATGTTCCTGTCATGAATGAGCCGCACCCTGCTGGGATCTGTTGTGCATCTGGGATCAGAAGATCACAGAGATTAGCTGATCACAGGTCTTCTTTGGAATCTACGAGGCCATTCACAGGAATGGTGCAGGTTTACTGTTTCTTATGGTACTGAAGGGATTAAGAGTTCCTGGTTTAAATCTGCTGAGATTCCACTTGGCTCTTTGTCTCAGCTTCTGCTCATTGGCTCACTCCTCTTCATTATTTAAACCCAATTCTGGCTTCCTCTCTTGCCAGCAATAGAGTTTCTATACTGAGCTTGACTTCTCTGGAGAAAGGTCTTCCTAAAGAGAAGCTGTTGTGTCTTCCATTGAAGTCATGGAGTTCTATTTGTTTGTGTGTTTTCCTCTGCTTCTCACCATCCCTGTGTTGTTTTGTTGTAGTAGTAATACCAGCATTTTGCTGCCCATCTTATTAGCCAGAGCAAAGCCCCAAGTAAGGCAGGGCTTGGGCTTGTAATGGTGCACAAGGGGAAGCACCCATCTAGGGCAATAGGGAGAGCAGGGGTAAGCATTATGTGAGTGTTGAGGGGTCACTATCTCCCATAACCCTATCATCAGGACCCTCCCTTTCCTGTTTCCCTCTCTCCCTTTGTGCCGCTTGCCAGGCATCTCCCTGCCCTGGCATGACAATTCCCATTTCAGTTCATAATTTGAAGTCAGCAATAGAGTTGAGCGAGCATGCTCGACACTGCTCGGTACTTGCCCAAGCATCTCACTACTCGGGATGTTCGGCGAGCACCGAGCATTTCCGGGTTACTCGGGCGGGAGCTCGGGTCTCCGCCCTGCACGTTTGGCACTCTTTACAGAGCCAATGAACATGCAGGGATTGCCAGCCAGTTACTGTTATGCTGCAGCCATGTTGTTTGTGGGCATTACAGTATGCGGCATGCGCCGCCATCTTGGACACAGTCGCCCAGGATCAGACAGTGTAGGGTCAGTGCTGCTGAGTTAGGGAGAGATATATAGTGCGAAATAGGTAGTGTGGGGTCTCTAAAGCATGCAAAATCAAACAAACAGTCCTTCTGAGGACTAATATCCATCCCAGATATCAGGCAGGCAGGCTGTATAGGAGACGCAGTGGTTATACCAACAAACACTGCATTACAGTCCTGTGTGCTCCTGCTGGTCAAATTGCTAGACTTATCCCCCGGTCTCAGGGGCCAGGAAAAATCCTTTTTTTTTTCTCAGTCAGACTGTACAAATATGCGTCTTATTAACCTTTTGGTATCCCCCCTCCAAAAAAAAAATAAATAAAATTTAGTGTGTGTGTGACTGTTCAGACACCAATATATCTGTTTTTAAAGAGTCTGGTGTCGGCCAGATCACTAATACTTTGGTTTTGCAGTTCCACGGTTCAAATCTCTGTATTATCCAGCTTTTGGCATTTTTTCTATAAAAAAAAAAAAGTAATAGTGTCTCACTGACTGTTCAGACACAAATATATCTGTTTAAAAGAATCTGGTGTAGGCCAGATAACTAAAACTGTGGTTTTGCAGTTCCACGGTTCAAATCTCTGCATTATCCTGCTTTTGCCATTTTTTCTGTAGAAAAAAAACAGTAATAGTGTCTCCCTGACTGTTCAGACACAAATATATCTGTTTAAAATATTTTTGTGTAGGCCAGATTACTAGAACTATGGTTTTGCAGTTCCACGGTTCAAATCTCTGTATTATCCAGCTTTTGGCCGTTTTTCCATAAAAAAAAACAGTAATAGTGTCTACCTGACTGTTCAGACACAAATATATCTGTTTAAAAGATTCTTGTGTAGGCCACATAACTATAACTGTGGTTTTGCAGTTCCTCGGTTCAAATCTCAGTATTATCCAGCTTTTGGCATTTTTTCCGTAAAAAAAAACAGTAATAGTGTCTCCCTGACTGTTCAGACACAGATATATCAGTTTAAATGATTCTGGTGTAGGCCACATAACTATAACTGTGGTTTTGCAGTTCTACAGTTCAAATCTCTGTATTATCCAGCTTTTGGACATTTTTCCGTAGAAAAAACAGTAATAGTGTCTCGCTAACTGTTCAGACACAAATATATCTGTTTAAAAGATTCTGGTGTAGGCCAGATAACTAGAACTGTGGTTTTGCAGTTCCACGGTTCAAATCTCTGTATTATCCTGCTTTTTGTCATTTTTTCCGTGAAAAAAAACAGTAATAGTGTCTCCCTGACTGTTCAGGCACAAATATATCTGTTTAAAAGATTCTGGTGTAGGCCAGATAACTAGAACTGTGGTTTTGCAGTTCCACGGTTCAAATCTCTGTATTATTTTGCTTTTGGCATTTTTTCCGTAAGAAAAAAACAGTAATAGTATCTCCCTGACTGTTCAGACTCAAATATATCTGTTTAAAAGATTCTGGTGTAGGCCAGATAACTAGAAATGTGGTTTTGCAGTTCCTCGGTTCAAATCTCAGTATTATCCAGCTTTTGGCATTTTTTCCGTAAAAAAAAACAGTAATAGTGTCTCCCTGACTGTTCAGACACAGATATATCAGTTTAAATGATTCTGGTGTAGGCCACATAACTATAACTGTGGTTTTGCAGTTCCACAGTTCAAATCTCTGTATTATCCAGCTTTTGGACATTTTTCCGTAGAAAAAACAGTAATAGTGTCTCGCTAACTGTTCAGACACAAATATATCTGTTTAAAAGATTCTGGTGTAGGCCAGATAACTAGAACTGTGGTTTTGCAGTTCCACGGTTCAAATCTCTGTATTATCCTGCTTTTTGTCATTTTTTCCGTGAAAAAAAACAGTAATAGTGTCTCCCTGACTGTTCAGGCACAAATATATCTGTTTAAAAGATTCTGGTGTAGGCCAGATAACTAGAACTGTGGTTTTGCAGTTCCACGGTTCAAATCTCTGTATTATTTTGCTTTTGGCATTTTTTCCGTAAGAAAAAAACAGTAATAGTATCTCCCTGACTGTTCAGACTCAAATATATCTGTTTAAAAGATTCTGGTGTAGGCCAGATAACTAGAAATGTGGTTTTGCAGTTCCACGGTTCAAATATCTGTATTATCCTGCTTTTGGCATTTTTTCCTTAAAAAACAAACAGTAATAGTGTCTCCCTGACTGTACAGACACAGATATATCTGTCTAAATGATTCTGGTGTAGGCCACATAACTATAACTGTGGTTTTTCAGTTCCATGGTTCAAATCTCTGTATTATCAAGCTTTTGGCATTTTTTCCGTAAAAAAAAACAGTAATAGCATCTCGCTGACTGTTCAGACACAAATATATCTGTTTAAAAGATTCTGGTGTAGGCCAGATAACTAGAACTGTGGTTTTGCTGTTCCAAGGTTAAAAATCTCTGTATTATCCTGCTTTTGGCATTTTTTCCGTAAAAAAAAACAGTAAGAGTGTCTCCCTGACTGTTCAGACACAAATATATATGTTCAAAAGATTCTAGAGTAGGCCACATAACTATAACTCTGGTTTTGCAGTTCCACGATTCAAATCTCTGTATTATCCTGCTTTTGCCCTTTTTTCTGTAAAAAAAACAGTAATAGTGTCTCCCTGACTGTTCAGACACAAATATATCTGTTTAAAAGATTCTGGTGTAGGCCACATAACTAGAACTGTGGTTTTGCAGTTTCAAGGTTAAAAACTCTCTGTATTATCCTGCTTTTGGCATTTTTTCCGTAAAAAAAAACAGTAATAGTGTCTCCCTGACTGTTCAGACACAAATATATCTGTTTAAAAGATTCTAGCGTACACCAGAGAAAAAGAACTGTGGTTTTGCAGTCCCACGGTTCAAATCTCTGTATTATCCACCTTTTTACCTTTTTTACATAGAAAATAAAAAAATTGAGTGTCTCGCTCAGTGTTCAGACACAAATATATCTGTTTAAAAGATTCTGGTGTAGACCAGATAACTAGTACTGTGGTTTTGCAGTCCCATGGTTCAAATCTCTGTATTATCCTGCTTTTGGCCTTGTTTGCATAAAAAAAACAGTAATAGTGTCTCACTGACTTTTCAGACACAAATATATCTGTTTAAAAGATTCTAGTGTAGTCCAGATAACTAGAACTGTGGTTTTGTAGTTCCAAGGTTAAAAAGTCTCTGTATTATCCTGCTTTTGGCATTTTTTCTGTAAAAAAAACAGTAATAGTGTCTCCCTGACTGTTCAGACACAAATATATCTGTTTAAAAGATTCTGGTGTAGGCCAGATAACTAGAACTGTGGTTTTGCAGTTCCACGGTTGAAATCTCTGTTTTATCCTGCTTTTGGCATTTTTTTCCGTAAACAAAACCAGTAATGGTGTCTCGCTGACTGTTCAGACACAAATATATCTGTTTAAAAGATTCTCATGTAGGCCAGATAACTAGAACTGTGGTTTTGAAGTTAAAAGGTTAAAAATATCTGTATTATCCTGCTTTTGGCATTTTTTCCGTAAAAAAAAAAGTAATATTGTTTCCCTGACTGTTCAGACACAAATATATCTGTTTAAAAGATTCTGGTGTAGGCCAGATAACTAGAACTGTGGTTTTGCAGTACCACGGTTCAAATCTCTGTATTATCCTGCTTTTGCCATTTTTTCGGTAAAAAAAAACAGCAATAGTGTCTCCCTGACGGTTCAGACACATATATGTCTGTTTAAAAGATTCTGTTGTAGGCCACATAACTAGAACTGTGGTTTTTCAGCTCCATGGTACAAATCTCTGTATTATCTTGCTTTTGGCATTTTTTCCGTAAAAAAACACAGTAATAGTGTCTCCCTGACTGTTCAGACACAAATATATCTGTTTAAAAGATTCTGGTGTAGGCCAGATAACTAGAACTGTGGTTTTGCAGTTCCACGGTTCAAATCTCTGTATTATCCTGCTTTTGGCATTTTTTCCGTTAAAAAAAACAGTAATGGTGTCTCCATGACTGTTCAGACACAAATATATCTGTTTAAAAGATTCTGGTGTAGGCCACATAACTATAACTGTGGTTTTGCAGTTCCACGGTTCAAATTTCTGTATTATCCAGCTTTTGGCATTTTTTCCTTAAAAAACAAACAGTAATAGTGTCTCCCTGACTGTACAGACACAGATATATCTGTTTAAACGATTCTGGTGTAGGCCACATAACTATAACTGTGGTTTTTCAGTTCCATGGTTCAAATCTCTGTATTATCAAACTTTTGGCATTTTTTCCGTAAAAAAAAACAGTAATAGCATCTCGCTGACTGTTCAGACACAAATATATCTGTTTAAAAGATTCTGGTGTAGGCCAGATAACTAGAACTGTGGTTTTGCTGTTCCAAGGTTAAAAATCTCTGTATTATCCTGCTTTTGGCATTTTTTCCGTAAAAAAAACAGTAAGAGTGTCTCCCTGACTGTTCAGACACAAATATGTATGTTCAAAAGATTCTAGAGTAGGCCACATAACTATAACTCTGGTTTTGCAGTTCCACGATTCAAATCTCTGTATTATCCTGCTTTTGCCCTTTTTTCTGTAAAAAAAACAGTAATAGTGTCTCCCTGACTGTTCAGACAAAAATATATCTGTTTAAAAGATTCTGGTGTAGGCCACATAACTAGAACTGTGGTTTTGCAGTTTCAAGGTTAAAAAATCTCTGTATTATCCTGCTTTTGGAATTTTTTCCGTAAAAAAAAACAGTAATAGTGTCTCCCTGACTGTTCAGACACAAATATATCTGTTTAAAAGATTCTAGCGTACACCAGAGAAAAAGAACTGTGGTTTTGCAGTCCCACGGTTCAAATCTCTGTATTATCCACCTTTTTACCTTTTTTACATAGAAAATAAAAAAATTGAGTGTCTCGCTCAGTGTTCAGACACAAATATATCTGTTTAAAAGATTCTGGTGTAGAACAGATAACTAGTACTGTGGTTTTGCAGTCCCATGGTTTAAATCTCTGTATTTTCCTGCTTTTGGCCTTGTTTGCATAAAAAAACAGTAATAGTGTCTCACTGACTTTTCAGACACAAATATATCTGTTTAAAAGATTCTAGTGTAGTCCAGATAACTAGAACTATGGTTTTGTAGTTCCAAGGTTAAAAATTCTCTGTATTATCCTGCTTTTGGCATTTTTTCTGTAAAAAAAACAGTAATAGTGTCTCCCTGACTGTTCAGACACAAATATATCTGTTTAAAAGATTCTGGTGTAGGCCAGATAACTAGAACTGTGGTTTTGCAGTTCCACGGTTCAAATCTCTGTTTTATCCTGCTTTTGGCATTTTTTTCCGTAAACAAAACCAGTAATGTTGTCTCCCTGACTGTTCAGACACAAATATATCTGTTTAAAAGATTCTCATGTAGGCCAGATAACTAGAACTGTGGTTTTGAAGTTAAAAGGTTAAAAATCTCTGTATTATCCTGCTTTTGGCATTTTTTCCGTAAAAAAAACAGTAATATTGTCTCCCTGACTGTTCAGACACAAATATATCTGTTTAAAAGATTCTGGTGTAGGCCAGATAACTAGAACTGTGGTTTTACAGTACCACGGTTCAAATCTCTGTATTATCCTGCTTTTGCCATTTTTTCGGTAAAAAAAAACAGCAATAGTGTCTCCCTGACTGTTCAGACACATATATGTCTGTTTAAAAGATTCTGTTGTAGGCCACATAACTAGAACTGTGGTTTTTCAGCTCCATGGTTCAAATCTCTGTATTATCTTGCTTTTGGCATTTTTTCCGTAAAAAAACACAGTAATAGTGTCTCCCTGACTGTTCAGACACAAATATATCTGTTTAAAAGATTCTGGTGTAGGCCAGATAACTAGAACTGTGGTTTTGCAGTTCCACGGTTCAAATCTCTGTATTATCCTGCTTTTGGCATTTTTTCCGTAAAAAAAAACAGTAATGGTGTCTCCATGACTGTTCAGACACAAATATATCTGTTTAAAAGATTCTGGTGTAGGCCACATAACTATAACTGTGGTTTTGCAGTTCCACGGTTCAAATCTCTGTATTATCCAGCTTTTGGCATTTTTTCCTTAAAAAACAAACAGTAATAGTGTCTCCCTGACTGTACAGACACAGATATATCTGTTTAAATGATTCTGGTGTAGGCCACATAACTATAACTGTGGTTTTTCAGTTCCATGGTTCAAATCTCTGTATTATCAAGCTTTTGGCATTTATTCCATAAAAAAAAACAGTAATAGCATCTCGCTGACTGTTCAGACACAAATATATCTGTTTAAAAGATTCTGGTGTAGGCCAGATAACTAGAACTGTGGTTTTCCTGTTCCAAGATTAAAAATCTCTGTATTATCCTGCTTTTGGCATTTTTTCCATAAAAAAAAACAGTAAGAGTGTCTCCCTGACTGTTCAGACACAAATATATATGTTCAAAAGATTCTAGAGTAGGCCACATAACTATAACTCTGGTTTTGCAGTTCCACGATTCAAATCTCTGTATTATCCTGCTTTTGCCCTTTTTGCTGTAAAAAAAACAGTAATAGTGTCTCCCTGACTGTTCAGACACAAATATATCTGTTTAAAAGATTCTGGTGTAGGCCACATAACTAGAACTGTGGTTTTGCAGTTTCAAGGTTAAAAAATCTCTGTATTATCCTGCTTTTGGCATTTTTTCCGTAAAAAAAACCAGTAATGGTGTCTCCCTGACTGTTCAGACACAAATATATCTGTTTAACAGATTCTAGCGTACACCAGAGAAAAAGAACTGTGGTTTTGCAGTCCCACGGTTCAAATCTCTGTATTATCCACCTTTTTACCTTTTTTACATAGAAAATAAAAAAATTGAGTGTCTCGCTCAGGGTTCAGACACAAATATATCTGTTTAAAAGATTCTGGTGTAGACCAGATAACTAGTACTGTGGTTTTGCAGTCCCATGGTTCAAATCTCTGTATTATCCTGCTTTTGGCCTTGTTTGCATAAAAAAAACAGTAATAGTGTCTCACTGACTTTTCAGACACAAATATATCTGTTTAAAAGATTCTAGTGTAGTCCAGATAACTAGAACTGTGGTTTTGTAGTTCCAAGGTTAAAAAGTCTCTGTATTATCCTGCTTTTGGCATTTTTTTCTGTAAAAAAAACAGTAATAGTGTCTCCCTGACTGTTCAGACACAAATATATCTGTTTAAAAGATTCTGGTGTAGGCCAGATAACTAGAACTGTGGTTTTGCAGTTCCACGGTTCAAATCTCTGTTTTATCCTGCTTTTGGCATTTTTTTCCGTAAACAAAACCAGTAATGGTGTCTCCCTGACTGTTCAGACACAAATATATCTGTTTAAAAGATTCTCATGTAGGCCAGATAACTAGAACTGTGGTTTTGAAGTTAAAAATCTCTGTATTATCCTGCTTTTGGCATTTTTTCCGTAAAAAAAAACAGTAATATTGTCTCCCTGACTGTTCAGACACAAATATATCTGTTTAAAAGATTCTGGTGTAGGCCAGATAACTAGAACTGTGGTTTTGCAGTTCCACGGTTCAAATCTCTGTATTATCCTGCTTTTGGCATTTTTTCCATAAACAAAACCAGTAATGGTGTCTCCCTGACTGTTCAGACACAAATATATCTGTTTAAAAGATTCTCGTGTAGGCCGCATAACTATAACTGTGGTTTTGCAGTTCCATGGTTCAAATCTCTATATTATCCAGCTTTTGGCCATTTTTCCATAAAAAAAAACAGTAATAGTGTCTCCCTGACTGTTCAGACACAAATATATCTGTTTAAAAGATTCTGGTGTAGGCCACATAACTATAACTGTGGTTTTGCAGTTCCACGGTTCAAATCTCTGTATCATCCAGCTTTTGGCATTTTTTCCGTAAAAAAAACAGTAATAGTGTCTCACTGACTGTTCAGACACAAATATATCTGTTTAAAAGATTCTGGTGTAGGCCAGATAACTAGAACTGTGGTTGTGCAGTTCCATGGTTCAAATCTCTGTATTTTCCTGCTTTTGGCAATTTTTCTGTAAAAAAAAAACAGTAATAGTGTCTCCCTGACTGTTCAGACACAAATATATCTGTTTAAAAGATTCTGGTGTACACCAGAGAAATAGAACTGTGGTTTTGCAGTCCCACGGTTCAAATCTCTGTATTATCCACCTTTTTACCTTTCTTACATAAAAAATAAAAAAAATTGAGTGTCTCGCTCCGTGTTCAGACACAAATATATCTGTTTAAAAGATTCTGGTGTAGGCCAGAGAAATAGAACTGTGGTTTTCCTCTACCACGGTTCTAATCTCCTTTTTATTAACCTCTTTCCATTGATAGTGCAAGTGGAAGCTCTTTTACTTCATTTACAATGGGCAATGCACGTGGCAAGGGACGTGGAACTGGACATTCTGGTGATGGTGCGTGTAGAGGACGGGGCCGTGGCCAAGGTCACAACTTCTCGCTCCCACTTCTTGACCGAATTACTAGGGAAGCACACTACAACACCAGTATTGTGAACTGATCAGTGTGAACAGGTTATTAATTGGATAGCAGATAATACTTCCAGTTACCTGGGCACCACAACCTCCGGTCTGTCTTCCACACGGTCAGGTTTTAGTAGCCCTGAGTCTCGACCGCATACTGCTCCTCACCCTGATGCTCCTTCCTCCAACCATGCTGAGTGTCGTCAGACAGCAACTGATCCCACACTTGGACACTCTGAAGAGCTGTTCACTGGTCCATTTTCATATTTGTGCCCCTCGCCTGCTCCGCTTGAAGTAGTGGAAGAGGAGATCCCATGTAACGATGCCCAAATATTTGAACAGCCACGGCCACAGGAAGTCGACGCTGGCAATTTGTCACAAGAGGTGGACGATGATGAGACACAATTGCCACGAAGTGAGGAGGAGTATCGTGGTGCACAAGTGGAAGAGGAGGAGGTGGTGGATGATCTAGTAACTGACCCAACGTGGCAGGAGGACACGCAGAGCAAGGCCAGCAGCACACAGGGGGAGGGAGGCAGAGTAAACCAACAGGCAGGAAGAAGCAGTGTGGTGGCCGCACACAGAAGGCGGGCAACAGTTCCCCGTAACACCAACACGAGGGACGTTGCCAGTACAACCGGTAGGTCTTCCATAGTCTGGAATTTTTTTAAAGACTCTGCTGATAACATCAAAAAGGCCATTTGTACCACCTGCCATGCCAGCATCAGCAGGGGTGACAAAACTACCAGCCTGACCACCACCAGCATGATCAGGCACATGTCAGCAAAGCACCCGACCAGTGTCAGCGGGTGTCACCACTGCTTCTTCCGCTGTTGTGCGCATAAGAGAACCTCCTGTTGTGTGTGCAAGGCAATCCCCTGTCCATTCTGCATGCAAAGATGCCCCCTCCTCTCAGTCTTCACTTGTTATGGCAATTTCTTACGAAACAGCATCAACATCCACGTCCCACCGCAACTTTCAATTGTCCATATCCCAGAGCTTTGAATGAAAGTGCAAAATCGCAGCCAACGCCCCACAGGCCACAGTCCTAAATTAGCACATTTCTCGACTGCTTGCATTGGAAATGCTGCATTTTAGGCTGGTGGAGACGGAATCCTTCCGCAACCTTATGGCGGTGGCCGTCCCTCGGTACTTGTTTCCCAGCCGACACTATTTTGCCCAGTGTGCCATCCCCGCACTACACAAGCACATGTCCCAAAACATCTGCCGTGCCCTCAACAACGCAGTTACTGGGAGAGTCCACCTGACAACGAACACATGGACAAGTGCTTGTGGCCAGGGATGGTACATCTCCCTGACGGCACACTGGGTAAACATAGTGGAAGCCAGGACCCAGTCGGACCTTGAGACGGAAAACATCCTCCCCACACTGAGGATTGCGGGCCCTATGTCAGTCAGAGTTGCCCCCACAATGTACAGCTCCTGCGCATCATCCTCCTCCTCCTCATGTTCAGCCTCCATCTCAGATATCACCACATCACTTACAAGCTGGAAGCACTGCATTACTGCTTCAGCCAAGTGGCAACAGGCTGTGCTGAAACTCATAAGCTTAGGTGATAAACCTCACACTGCTTGTGAGTTGTGGACAGCTGTGAAAGAGCAGGCAGATCTGTGGCTGTGACCGCTGAACCTACATTCAGGCATGGTCGTGTGTGACAATGGCCGTAACCTGGTGGCGGCTCTGAGGCAAGGCGAGATCGCACACGTACCATGCCTGGCTCATGTGCTTAACCTCGTGTTTCAGCGGTTTCTTAAATCGTACCCCGAGTTGCCAGATCTGCTCGTCTATGTACGCCGCCTGTCAGCTCAGTTTTGCAAGTCGGCTACAGCTTCTGCCAACCTTGCTGTGTTGCAGCAGCGTTTGCAACTTCCGGCATACCGACCATTGTGTGATGTCCCCACACGTTGGAACTCTACCCTCCACATGTTGCAAAGGATTTGTGAGCAGAAGAGAGCAGTTGTGGAGTACCAGCTGCAAGAAGGCCGTCGATATTCAGTTCAGACTCCACACATAAGACCTCAGGAGTGGACCTGGATGTCTGACATATGTACCATCCTGACAAACTTTGAGGAGTCCACCAAAATGGTGAGAGGCGATGACGCCATAATTAGCGTCAGCATTCCACTTGTCTGTCTTTTGCAACGCTCTCTGCAGAGAATTTAAGAGGAGGAATTGCAGCCAGAGTATGATGAGATGGATGAAGAAGCCGTAATGGGCGATTACACACAGCCCAGCCTCTTCTCATCCCAACGTGCATTGGGGGACAATGAGGGAGAGGAGGAGGAGGAGGAAGAACAGTAGCTTGTATCATGCGCTGTAGACGGTAGTACCTGTACAACTGTCATACTGTCGGTTCCGCATGGTTGGCCTGAGGACAGGAGGGCGGAGGAGAAGGAGGAGGAGGAGAGCAAGGTCAGTCGTCATCTTGTTGAGGACACGGAAGTCTTGCCTGTTACCAGTCTGGCACGCATGGCTGACTTTATGTTACGCTGCCTTAACCATGACTCTCGCGTTGTCAAAATGTTGGGTGACAGTCATTATGGGTTGGTGACACTTTTAGACCCCCGCTACAAGGAGAACTTTCACTCTCTTATTCCTGAGGTGGAGAGGTCTACAAAAATGGGGCAGTACCAGAAGGCCCTTGCTGCAGAACTGTTAAAAATATTCCCATCTGAACACGCTAGTGGCAGAGGTCACAGTTCGTTGACCAACCAAGGCATACAGGTGAGAGAGACGCAACTCCAATCCAGCAGAGGCAGGGGAACACTGTCAACATTCTGGGACAGTTTTCTGAGACCCACCCAGCTTACAATCCCTAAGGTGCGGGATTCTCTGACAAGGAGTGGAAAGTTTCAAAAGATGGTGAGGGAGTAAGTTGCCCACCGTACCAGGGTCCTCTATGATTCCTCTGTGCCTTTTAATTATTGGGTATCCAAGCTGGACACTTGGAATGAACTCGCTCTGTATGCCTTGGAGGTCATGACCTGCCCTGCCGCTAGCGTGTTATCGGAGCGTGTTTTTAGTGCCGCTGGGGGAATTATAACTGATAAGCGCACTCGCCTGTCAACTGACAATGCTGACAAGATGACCCTTATCAAAATGAACAAGGGCTGGATTGGGTCAGACTTCTCATCACCACCAAATGACAGCAGAGTAACATAAAGTCAAATCCACTGTGTTATTTCGGGAGGTGTATTCCCATGCACTGCTTCACACCCACACATGGGTATACGCTTCCTCAATTTGGCTGTATTTTGTTCTTCTCCTTATCCTTAGCCTCCACCACCACTATACCACCAGGGTGACCATGGTCTGTGTTGCCAGCATTGCAAGTTCCTCCGTCCTAATTTTTGGCAGCTTTTGCTTGGAAGGCATAGGCAAAGACTATGGGAGACCCTCTCCCCAATAATGGGAATAATGTTTTTAATATGCTGTACTGCATGGCTCTTGTAAGGGGCATTGATATTGTATTTTTATTCCACTGCGACCTGCACCATTCTTCCAAGCGCTACTACATACATGCGCTTGCATTCCAAGGAACAGAAAGCTAAGGAGATGGATGGCCTCATGATCATGAATAATTTACTCATTGTGTAGGAGGCCGACCACTGCTGCTGTCTACCTTCTGAACTTTGTGTTGAAGCCTGATTGACCCAGGACCCGCAATCCTCTATGTCTGGAGGACGTGTTGCATCCCAGTGTCCAACTGTGTCCCGGCTTCCACAATATTAACCCAGTGTGACGGCGTCAGTCAGAAGGACCATCATTGGCCACATTCACTTGTCCATGTGTTTGTGGTTAGTCTGTCCTTCAAATAGGGGAGGCTGGGGACCGTTTATGGACACCCGGCTGCCCCCAGGCGGCTGAGGAAAGTGTGTGGGCACCCGGCCGCGGGGCGGCTGGGGACCGAGCATGGACACCCGGCCGCCCGCTGGTGGCTGAGGACCAAATGTGGACAGCCGGCCGCCGGGCGGCTGGGGACAGAGTATGGATACCAGGCCGCCAACGCAGCCATGACGTGGTAGCCAGATTCCGCCTCCACATGCCTAAAAGGCCCAATTTAAAGTGCAAGCAAGCAGTATGGTATTTCAGCCTGGGGGTGGGTGGGTGGCAGGCTGCATACTTGCGCTTGCATTGCAAGGAATGGGGGAGGCACAATTGAACACTGCCCTGGGACAAGGACTTGCACGGGGAAAGTTGCAAGTCTGCATCTTCTGATGCAGTAAGGATCACTTCTGATGGGCACACTTTTAGCCAGTGACCTGGGTGTCAGAGATGCTTCCACGGGTCTTCCCCATGCTGTTCCCATATCTTTTCAGCACTGTATGCATGTGTCACACAGCACATGGCGAGATAAGGTTGTAAAATGTTAAAATGACATTTCCCGGTGAATGCATTTGTCACGGTTGAAAGCAATACAAAAGTGCAAAAACGCATAAAAAATGCTACTTGTGAACATAGCCCAAGGTGTGGAGGAGTATTTTTGTTTTTGGTTATTTGTTTTACCTTATACGGAAGTCTTTACAATGGAAAGGATGCTCCTTAACATATTTCACAGGAAAGCAGTTTCAGTTTAGTTTTTGAACGTTTTATTGTGAGCCCGTAAAAGTGGCTTAATACCTCTGACCACGTTGTTGACAGCAGTGATCTGGGGGTCAGAAATGCTTCCTGGGGCGATCCCCATGCTGTCCCATGTCATTTGAGCACTGTCACTATCGTTTTGGGAACTTTTTAGGCTTTCTACAGACTGCTGGGGGTGCCGCCGCAAAAATGCTCGGGTCTCCCATAGACTAACATTGTGCTCGTTGCTCGGGTCGAGCACCCGAGTATCACGGTGAGCTCGGCCTGAGCTTTGAGCACCCGAGCATTTTAGTGCTCGCTCAACACTAGTCAGCAACAATTCACCCCAGTGTTATTTTAGAGAATTAGCAAAGTTGGTGGAGTTGGCTAAGATAGCAGGCCCTTTTCTGGATCCCTCATTACCGCATATGAGGATTTCTCCTTTGGGTTTAATCCCTAATAAAGAGCCCAATAAATTCTTCATGATCCACCATTTATCGTACCCGAAAGGGTTGTCAGTGAATGATGGGATCAATATGGAGTTGGTTTCCGTGTCATAGGTCTCATTTGACAGAGTGCTTGAATGGGTTAGATGTCTTGGAATGGGGTGTTGTTGGCAAAAACGGCTATGGAGGCCACATTTTGTTTATTACCAGTTCATCTGGACAGTTTTTATTTATTGGGTTGTCAGGGGAAGAAAGGTTTTTTGTGGACTGTTGTTTGCCCATGGGATGTTCGACCTCATGTCTGTATTTTGAGAAATTCAGTTAGTTTCTGGAATGGATTGTTAAAGCGGAGTCATGTTCAGATTCAATTTTGCACTATTTAGATGATTTTTTATGTATTGGTCCACTGGCGTCTCCGATTTGTGCAGTGCTTTTCAGAACGATGGAACAAGTTGCGCAGAGGTTCAGTATTCCATTAGCCTCGGACAAAACTGAGGGTCCAACAACCACTTTGAGTGTTTTGGATAAATGTAATGTTGCCTCCCAGTGGGCAAGTTAGAGGATCTGAAGGCATGCATATAGGAGGTATTGAGGGCATGCAAGATTTGCTTGCGTCAGCTGCAATCATTGCTGGGCAAGCTTAATTTTAAATGACAGCTATTACCAATGGGGCTACTTTGTTCTCAAAGATTGGTGTGGCCTACGGCTGTGGCTACCTGCCCAATGAATTTCGTCCAATTGAATGCAAGCCAGAAGGTGGATTTGAGCATGCAATCATGATTTTTTGAGTAGGTATAATGGTCGCTCTATGTGGATGGAGGATGTGATTTCAAATATGGATCTAAAGTTGGCGACAGATGCTGCAGGATCGCATCGGTTCGGTGCATATTTTCAGAGGAAAATGTATTTTTGAGTCAATGGCCGAATACATGGGGAGCAAATGAGTTGATGAGGAACTTGGCAGTTTTGCAATTATTTTCTAATATGGTTTCAATAGAAATTTGGGGAGAGAATCTAAGAAACAAGAAAGTTTGTTTTTTATTCGACATGAGTGTTTTACAAAGCATCAACAGCATATCAGCTCAATCGTCCCCAGGATGACGCTTGATGCGACATTTATTGTTTGTGCCTGGAATTCAATATATGATTGTGAGCATCTCATGTAGCAGGGTTATTAATTCCATAGCTGATGCTATTTCTCGCTTTCAGTTGGGCCAGTTTCGGGAGTTGACACCGGCAGTGGAGCAGCATGGAAGTCTACACAGCCTTGTTAAAATGACAGGATTTTGTCATGAACAAAAAAATTATACCAGAGAAAATCATTTAAGAATTTTTTCCACCTGTAATATGACCTATAAATTGCACAATTCATTTGAAAAACAAGCTGAAATCTTTTTAAGTATAACTAAGGGCTTTGGCCAGAAATGCGTAAGAATGTTCACTGTTTTTTATTGTATGGATATCCCTCTTTTTAAAGACATGAAATAAAGATTGCTAAATTTTATCAGCCAAAGGATTCCATCTTTTCTCCATTTCCTTTTTGCATTAAAATAATATTTTGCTTTAAAGTTATGATAGAATTCAGCATTTTTGGGTAGGAGTTTGTTAGCATGGCAGATCCTTGCCCACTCTTCCTTGCAGAAGTACTTTTAATCTGTCAGATTGCCAGGGGATGCCCTGTGTATGCACTCTCCTCAGGTCACCCCCACAGATTTTCAATTGGTTTTGATTCTGGACTCTAGCTTGGCCATTCCAAAACTTTGATCTTCTTCCGGCGATGACAATGTTTTCTTCATTTGGAGCTATTCTGAGGGTCATTGTCATGCTGATAGGAGAAATGTATCTTCATCTACAGCTTTTTAGCATAGACCTGCAGGTTTTGATGCAAAATTAACTGGTATTTGTAACTGTTCATAATTCCTCCAACCCAAATAAAGCCCTTGTTCCAGATGCGGAAAAACAGCCCCAAATAATGCTGCCTCCACAATGCTTCACTGTCAGTATGGTATTCTCTTGTTGATGCACAGTATTGGCTTTGCACCAAACATACCTTTTGGAATTATGGCCAAAATGTTTTTCCCACATGATCTCGGCAGACTTGATGTAGATTTTGGCAAAACATAGCCGGGCTTGGAAGTTTTACTTTGTAAGAAGAGGCTTCTGTTTACTACCCTACCCCACAGGCCAGACAAATAAAGAATTTGGGAGATGGTTGTCACATGCAGTATACAGTCAGTATTTACTTGGAACTTTTTTTGCACCCTTCTCCTGACTGATAAATTTCAACAATGAGATCCTTTTGCTGTGTTGTAAGCTGTTTATGCCCCACTTTTGCTATAAAATGCAACTAAGAAAATGTCAGCCAAATCCTACTACAACAGTTAAACTTTAAGTGAAGTTAATCAGAGTCACTTTAAATAATGGCAGCTATACACTGACTACAATTTAACATGAGTTTAAATATGATTTACTCATTTTGAACACAATTACATCCCTGATTACAATACGGTGTTGACACTTATGCATCCACATTATTTTAATTTTGCTATTTTTGACCCCCCCCCAATCAAAATCAAAATTAGTTGTTTTTCTTAATATATTGGTATAGATATGGGTGACATGAAAGATGTAAAAGGTTTTTAAACTATTCTTCTTGGTATTAATTATTTACATGACAAAAACCTGACATTTTAACAGAGATGTGTACATTTTTTATATCTACTGTATAATAATCTACTTTCCTGTACAAAAGTAAACAGCACATAATTACTCTCCAATGAAACATTTTTCTTTCATATCTCAGTATAGTTTGTGGATAATTTACAATGGGAAAGAGCTAAGGTCAAATTTTGGGGTTGGATAAAAAAAAATTTAACCCTTTTTGTCACCTGTCCAAGCATGCAGCGAGGGGCAATTAATCCATATGTATATGTGTTCCTCTATGGACTACTGGAAAGAATAATATAACAGGTAAATTGGACTTATGCTTTATGTAGTTTTGTTACATTTGATTTCTCATGTATCCCATGAGAACTGTAACCCCAACTTCCCCAATACAATGGTCCATTTGGCAGAACTGCATTTCTACTTCTGTTTGCGTGTTTTTTTCATGAAATATGTTTAATTTGTGACCATTCATTCTCTGGTGTGACATCAGTGAATAATTCACAACAGTCTTTAAGACTATCGTATTACAATCTATTACATCGGTCCATTTAAAATAAAAAGCTAAAAAAAATTTGCATTAATATAGAAAGCACGCATAAAAGAGAAATCAATCTTATGAACTCATGGTGTTTTGCTATATTGAATTAAAGACTTGCACACAATGACAAGGATTGTTCTACGAATTAGATACTGTATATAAGAATCTTAGTTAATCGTTAGAATAAAACTTCTCCTTGCCAAGAAAGTTCAAATGCAATGTAAATGCACAAATTGTTAACGGTGTCCTATAGGAGCAATTTTTAGTTCCGCTATAATTTTCCTCTAAAGAGACCCAATAAATAGCTGTTATTGTATCCCGTATATAAAAATCACGTCACATTAAAATTACAGTCTGCAGACCCTAGAGTTCTCAATTTTGCTCTCAATCCAATACTTTGTAATTTTGTTTCATTGTAACTTTTATATATACTGTATGACGCAATGAATTCTGTCTTTCACATTAAAGTGCACTGGATATCTTGTCTATTGTGAGATGAGAAGTAAGATTCTAGTGTTCAAGTGAAATCTCTCATCAGGAAATTAACTGATTGGCCATGTCAACTATGAATGAAGTCATTTCCAGAGGTGCAGTACGTAAACTAACCCTGCCCTGTTATCTTATATCGTCACTATCCATATTGTCTAGTAAACAGTAACCCATCTTATTAACTATGAATTACAGACTTCCTAATCATGTAAATTATTAAAGGGGTTGTCCAGTCCAAATTGATAAGTCTGCAGTCACTCTATGTGATGCCCCCAGGAAGAAGCATGGCGAAACGACGGGGGTGTAGCTACAGGGCTTATGGATTCTTTAGTTAAAGCTATTATATCTGACCTATTTGTTTTAATGCAATTGTACTAGACTCCGTGTGTTGGTTAAGGCTGTTGCCATGCACTTTCACTTTAACTCTCTATGTTCAGGGTTAAATCACTATATACAGTATAATATATATATATATATATATATATATATATATATATCATTTACCTATACCAATGCTTTTGATTGATTGTCTATTACATTCTTAGAAAGGCACTTGCACCTTAGACATACAGTATATTTATCAGTGAACTGAGTAGTTCTATATACACATAGTGTCATATCGTAGGGACTCCCCATATGATGGGTTTAAAAACTATTATTTGGGCCACCTAATATTAATGTCTGTATTTTCACTTGTATTGTACTTTTTGTCCTAATGGTTATATTTGCACTTTATGTCAGATACTGAGCACTGGATTGTACATTTCTACTTTTTTTGGCCTTGGATAAATGTATGTGTATATATATAAATATATATATATATATATATATACACTATATATATATATATATACAGTACAGACCAAAAGTTTGGACACACCTTCTCATTTAAAGACTTTTCTGTATTTTCATGACTATGAAAATTGTACATTCACACTGAAGGCATCAAACCTATGAATTAACACATGTGGAATTATATACTTAACAAAAAAGTGTGAAACAACTGAAAATATGTCTTATATTCTAGGTTCTTCAAAGTAGCCATCTTTTGCTTTGATGACTGCTTTGCACACTCTTGGCATTCTCTTGATGAGCTTCAAGAGGTAGTCACTGGAAATGGCCTTCCAACAATCTTGAAGGAGTTCCCAGAGATGCTTAGCACTTGTTGGCCCTTTTGCCTTCACTCTGCGGTCCAGCTCACCCCAAACCATCTCGATTGGGTTCAGGTCTGGTGACTGTGGAGGCCAGGTAGCACCCCATCACTCTCCTTCTTGGTCAAATAGCCCTTACACAGCCTGGAGGTGTGTTTGGGGTCATTGTCCTGTTGAAAAATAAATGATGGTCCAACTAAACGCAAACCGGATGGAATAGCATGCCGCTGCAAGATGCTGTGGTAGACATGTTGGTTCAGTATGCCTTCAATTTTGAATAAATCCCCAACAGTGTCACCAGCAAAGCACCCCCACACCATCACACCTCCTCCTCCATGCTTCACGGTGGGAACCAGGCATGTAGAGTCCATCCGTTCACCTTTTCTGCATCGCACAAAGACACGGTGGTTGGAACCAAAGATCTCAAATTTGGACTCATCAGACCAAAGCACAGATTTCCACTGGTCTAATGTCCATTCTGTGTGTTCTTTAGCCCAAACAAGTCTCTTCTGCTTGTTGCCTGTCCTTGGCAGTGGTTTGCTAGCAGCTATTTTACCATGAAGGCCTGCTGCACAAAGTCTCCTCTTAACAGTTGTTGAAGAGATGTGTCTGCTGCTAGAACTCTGTGTGGCATTGACCTGTTCTCTAATCTGAGCTGCTGTTAACCTGCGATTTCTGAGGCTGGTGACTCGGATAAACTTATCCTCAGAAGCAGAGGTGATTCTTGGTCTTCCTTTCCTGGGGCGGTCCTCATGTGAGCCAGTTTCTTTGTAGCGCTTGATGGTTTTTGCAACTGCACTTGGGGACACTTTCAAAGTTTTCCCAATTTTTCGCACTGACTGACCTTCATTTCTTAAAGCAATGATGGCCACTCGTTTTTCTTTACTTAGCTGCTTTTTTCTTGCCATAATACAAATTCTAACAGTCTATTCAGTAGGACTATCAGCTGTGTATCCACCAGACTTCTGCACAACACAACTGATGGTCCCATCCCCATTTATAAGGCAAGAAATCCCACTTATTAAACCTGACAGGGCACACCTGTGAAGTGAAAACCATTTCCAGTGACTACCTCTTGAAGCTCATCAAGAGAATGCCAAGAGTGTGCAAAGCAGTCATCAAAGCAAAAGGTGGCTACTTTGAAGAACCTAGAATATAAGACATATTTTCAGTTGTTTCACACTTTTTTGTTAAGTATATAATTCCACATGTGTTAATTCATAGTTTTGATGCCTTCAGTGTGAATGTACAGTTTTCATAGTCATGAAAATACAGAAAAATCTTTAAATGAGAAGGTGTGTCCAAACTTTTGGTCTGTACTGTATATATATATATATATATATATATATATATAGATATATATATATATATATATACACCCTATGTACACTATATAAATATATATCTTGTAATGCACACGCCTGGACTGACTGGCATGTGCGTGTTTAGTAGTTCCACTGGGCCATGAACCGGAGAGTGCCTGGAGGGGCGTAACTAAGTATCTGCCCGATCCAACCAAGGTCGCACAATGGCATACGACGCCAGTGCCCCAGGGAGGAACCGAGCAGAGGGACCAGGGTCTTTTCCAGGTCAGACTCCGGACACGGCTGTTGGCCCACACCGGAGAATACAGGAACTGGAAGGTTAGGCTGGCACACAGACTGGGGGAATAGGCAGACACGACAGGTAGGAGCACAGAGTGGATAGGACCCAGTACAGACTGGGACTTCCAGAACAGAACCGCAGATGCGGTGGACAAACACAGCAGGGTGAGACCGCCCGGAGCGGCGGGCAAGAGCAGAGCAAGACTGCCGGAGCAGCGCGCAAAGGGTCAGAGCAGAGCGAGGCTGCCAGAGCAGCGAGCAAAGGGTCAGAGCAGAGCGAGACTGCCGGAGCGGTGAGCAAGGCGGAGCAGAGCGGAAACCGCAGGAGCGGTGAGCAAGGCGGAGCAGAGAGGAAACCGCAGGAGCGGTGAGCAAGGCGGAGCAGAGCGGAAACCGCAAGAGCGGTGAGCAAGGCAGAGCAGAGCGGAAACCGCAAGAGCAGTGAGCAAGGCAGAGCAGAGCGGAAACCGCAAGAGCAGTGCGCAAGGCAGAGCAGAGCGGAAACCGCAAGAGCGGTGAGCAAGGCAGAGCAGAGCGGAAACCGCAAGAGCGGTGAGCAAGGCAGAGCAGAGCGGAAACCGCAATAGCGGTGAGTAAAGCAGCACAGGCTAGAACCGCCGGAGCGGTGAGCAAGGCAGAGCAGGCTAGAACCGCCGGAGCGATGAACAAGGCAGAGCAGGCTAGAACCGCCGAAGCGGTGAACAAGGCAGAGCAGGCTAGAACCGCCGGAGCGGTGAGCAAGGTACAGCAGAAGGGACAGGGCTCTGTTCACACAGAACAGACAGGAAGGGAAAGGCAGAACCAGATACACAATCGATACTTGCAATGAAGTAGCGAGTGAACTCTAAACTCACAAACAGAAGTACAGCGACAATGAGAAGGAGTTAGGTGCAGGTTCAGACTCTGCAGAAAAAGGGAAGGTACGGACATAGCGTAAAACAGGAGACAGGTTAGGAGACAGTTCAGACAGGAACTGTTACTGCGACAAATGCAGGAACGAGCCAAGGAAAAGCCAAGTGCTGGTTCAGACAAAGCAGAAGAAAGGGAAGGTACGGACACAGAGAAAAACAGGAAGCAGGTTAGGAAACAGTTCAGACAGGAACTGTTACTGAAGCGAGATACAGGAGCGAGACTGGGTATGCGGCCCCCAGAGGGCGAGATGAACAGGCAAGGAGTGTGTTCACACGGACCTGGAAATTCAGCCTCCAGAAAAGGCAGCTGGCAAGAGAACACAGACAGGACTCAGTTCAGACATGGGAACTGATACCACAAGGAAGGAAACATAGACAGGACCTGGCACGTCAGCGACCAGAAGTCAACTGACAGAACACAATGCTCAGGCAAGGATTCCAGGAAAGAGCTGGGTTAAATACCAGGTGACAGACAGCAATAGGCTGAGGACGCACAAGGGGTGTGCCCGCAGCAGCTACAAGAAGGAGAAAGTGATCGGGTGCTGCACTTAAGCAGAAGAAACAGAGGCAAGCAGACAGCATGGAGGAAAACCAGCGTGATAGTCTGGACTGGAAATCAAGTGCGCGCTCTTGCACAGTGGGAGATGGACCACTATGCAAGGAGGCTGCCAGGTATGTTACATATCTCACTATACGAGCTCCTGTTTAGCCCAGTGATTCCCTGCTTATTTTTTTTTTTGCGTTTTACATTGAACCCATAATAAAATATTGTATTTTTTTAATTCTTAAGCATGTCTCTTCATCACCTGTGGTTATTTTTTCCCAGGTAGTGTTGTAATATTTTAATGTTGAAGTGATATGCACAGTGTAATTATTGTGACAGGTATGGTAATCTATAAAGTAGAATGAGTCACAAAAGCTATCTCAGAATCACTGGGATACGTTGAAGCATTCCAGATTTATTACTACATAAAGTGACACTGGTCAGTATTGTAAAATTTGGCCTCATCAAGAAGATGAAAACCGGTTGGGGGTGAAGGGGTTAAGAAACAGGTTGAATTGGGACAGACATAATGTGAACAAGGGTTTTCATGGGGCACAGAATTTCGCGCCATCTAATATCCCAAAATCATAAAGATTTCAACTATATTATAATTATCTCAAAAAAAGATTCCTCAAAATGTGGCAGATGATATTTCTTGGCTTAATAAGGGAGAATCTTTGTAGATCTTTAGAATGCAATGTCTCACATCCGACAATGCTAATGAAGGGTTGACATGTCTAATATGATACATTAAGACCCTGATTCATCAAGATTGCCATTATTCATATCAGTCTTGACCAGTGAGAGTGTTGTAGTTAGAGGCCCCTGATTCATTCAGAGACTGGAATAAGATTTGTGTCGTGAGATACACCACAACTCTTTATGAATTAGATGAGCCAGCATTGCCATGCCCCGTCCTGCTCCAGCTGATTTTGCCAAAGCTGGCCAAATGTGGTGTGAGAATGCCAAAAGTTGACACATTTTTACACAATCTTGCATTGCACAAACATTTTACAACTTTTCAAAGTATTTTATGCCAGATTTCTCAGAATAAACACTCTGATGAATCGAGGCCTACTTTTTTAAACCAGTCTGTTAACCCCCTGGCCATCATGTCTATCATCTTTTTACTCCTTCAATCAATTTAGGGCATTTCACTCTTGATTGAAGAAATCATTTTACTAACTTACTTCCTTTTGAGCTAACAGACATCCAAAGGCCATATCAGTTAGCAATGAGGTTTGTTACTGCCTTGCCCATTGCCCGTTTTTGCTGCTAGTGCCGCTGGCATCTTCTTTTTTTCCCTTATGGGTATGCTTGATAATACTGGTTGCTCAGTTTGTTGGACATTCCATTCCATTCCATTGCTGGAAACTACTTTGTTCATTGTTACTTACCACCACTGCTCTCCAAAGTAGCAGCATCCAGTACAAGGCTGTTCATTTTCAACCATTCCATTTTTAATTGAATTCCTCTATTATTCCCAGTCTACTACTCTCTTCTTCTTTAGTGGTGCAATTATACAACACATTATTGTTTGGAGTATATGTCCAATGTATAAAGACTTTCTCTTCTCTGTTGCTGAGCTATAACCTATGATGTATTCTCATTATTCTAAAATCACCCTTAAATAACTGCTGCATTTCCTATTTAGGCTTTTATAGAGGCAATAATAGTTCTTCATGATTTGCTGACCTATTCCATGCCATATGATATCTGCAAGGCACTATGGGGAAGCCTGTGCTCTTGTGCCTGAAATCATATGCACCTAATGTGCCAAATGCAATCTTCTGCAATATGCAAACAGTAGGCGGGAATTTTTTGGTGATTCAAGCCAATCAAATTGCAAATTGTCTACATTTTCGGCAAAATGTTCTAAATTTCAATCATCTATAGAAGGCACATCAGGAGTTGCACTTTAAGGGCTCATACTCATCTGCATTTAAAACATACAAATGCAATCCTATAAAAAATCAGATTGCACTCTAATTATTATTTGTCACTGAATCTGTGTTCATCTGCAATTTTTTTTCTCAGCTCGGATTGAACTGAGAGAAAAATTGCAACATGTTGTGAGTCGCTGCGTATATCGGATGAGACTTGCCAGTGGGTGTGAGAAAAAAATCGCACGGCACAAGGACCATGTGTGTGCAGTGCAAATTTTATGCACCCATTTCATTGGAAACCCAACATTTCATCAGCCGAGTCCAGTAAAATGACAGCGTGACAAGTCAGAATAGAATAGATAAAGGTAGAATAAAAAAAAAAAAATGGCGTGGGGTCCCCCATATTATTCTTATCCAGCAGAAGGAAACCTGATAGCTGGCGGCTGATCTTTATAGTGTGGGAAGGGGGTAATAAACATGGATTTTTCCAAGCTATTAACCCCTTTCTGACATGAGACATATCCCTACATCGCTGTAGCCTGCTACTTATTTACTAGAGACATATAGATACGTGTTGGCGATTTTGCTTGTACAAAGGCTGTGTGCACGCGATTGCCGTCAAGTGTCAGCTGATTCTGACTGCTGACACTCGGCACTCAGTGCAAGGAGCAATGCCCGCACCACTCCCTGCACTTTAACCCACTAAATGCCCCAATCGCTGCAAGCGCAGCATTTAGCCTGCCGACAGAGGGAAAAAAGCCCCATTGCCTTTGGATCTGAGACCTCGTGACGTCATTGTGGGGTCCAAATCGTTGCCATGGTGACCCAATGTCATCATGATGACATCCGGGTCACCAGAGCTTGGAAACTTGGTAGATCATGCGCAGTGCATGATCTAACAAGTTTGCCTGTCAGTGCAGCACTGACTGTTTGCATAGTATAGGAATGCTCCTGCATCCCTATACTATGCAAGCGAGCAGCCTGCAATTAGTGAAAGTCCCATAGTGGGAAAAAGTGTAAAAGTAAGAAAAAGTGAAAAAAAAGTGTAAAATTTAAAAAAAGCACAAAATAAAAATAAAAAAATAAAAATATATTGTACCCATAAATAAATATTTTTATGAAAAAAATAAACAAAAAAAGTACACATATTTGGTATCGCCCTGACCTATGATACTGTACGACTATTTAACTCCTTCAGTGAACACTGTACAAAAATAAGGCAAAAAATGTTGCTTTATCATCATATGACCAAACAAACGTGGAATGAAACGCAATCAAAGACCTATGTAAATAAAAATGGTACCGCTGAAAACGGCATCTTGAGCCATGATACAGCTACATCAGCAGAATGAAAAGAAAGTTATAGCTCTCAGAATAGAGCGATGCAAAAATAGTTATTTTTTTTCTATAAAATAGTTTTTATTGTGTAAATGCACCAAAACATAAAAAAGCTATAAATGTTGTACCGCTGTAATCGTACTGACCCAAAGAATAAAGCTGCCTTATCAATTTTACCACAAGTGAAACAACATAAAAAAACCCTATAATATAGATTCCCTATAATGAGGCAGATGGAGGCACTGTGGCCGTGGTCTGGCCTATGATCTGTCGGCGTCCATCTTTTTATTAGGCATGCATAAAAGTGCCGTCACCCACAGTTTTGTGCACTTCTGAAAAGGACAACGCTGAACAGAGGCCAGACGGAGTCCAGAGTAACTTTGCTGCCTCATTATAGTGAATGGATCCCTCTGGGATTCTTCTGAATCACATCACTTGAAGATTTAGATGGAAACCCCGATATAAGTGTTCAGCGTAAAGTGCAGGATAAATATGATCAAAAATGTTATGTAAAATGTTCCCAACAAAAGCTTCAACTCAATCAACAAAAAAAGCAAGTCCTCTTTCAGGTCGGTCATCAGTTATCGGAAATATAAGGGCTCCCACATTACTGGTAGCACAAAGGCTCTGGAAAAGTGACACGGCTCATCGCCCCCCCAAAAGAAATTGAGCAAATTCTGCACTCCCAAATCCAAATGTCCCTCTCCCTTCTGAGCTCCAGTATGTGCCTAAACCGCAGTTAGCGTCCACATGTTTGGCATTTCTGTAGCAATGAGAGCCTGCCTAACTTACCGGTGAGTGTCTCCAGAAGCATGACCTGGGCACAATGTCACTACATCTTACTGGTCACTGCAACTGCAATTTGCAATTTTCACTCAGCAACATCCACTGCTGCTTTTTTCTGGAAAAGACTCATGGAGTCAAAATCATCACAATACCTGTAGATAAATTCCCAAAGTGGTATAATTTCCAAAATCGGGTCATTTGAGGGGTGATTCTGCTATTCTAGCATTTAGGGGGTCTGTATATGGAGTCCGCATACTATTCTTGAAAAATCTGCGCTCCAGGAGGCAAATAGTGCTCTGTCCCTCCCGAGTCTCGCAGCATGGTTAAGCAGTACTGTTCAGCCACATATGGGGTATTTCTACATTCAGCAGAAATTGTGGGACAAATTTTGGTGCCATGTTTAGCCAGTTCCCAGTGTGAAAATGTAAAATCTGGGGCTAAAATTAAATTTTGGTGGTAAAAATATACTCACTGCACCCCTAGATTAATTCGTTGAGAGGTGTACTTTGTAAAATGGGGTCTCCTATGAGTGGTCCGCTGTTCTGGCACCTCAGGGGCTCTGCCAATGTGACATGGCACCCTCAAACCAGTACAGCAAAATCTGAACTCCAATATGGTGCTTTTTCCCTGCTGAGCTTTGCATTGTGCATCAAAAGTAGTTTTTGACCACATATGGGGTATCAACGTACTCAGGAGAAATTGCACAACAAATTTTGTGGTCCATTTTCTCCTACTATCCTTGTGAAACTGAAAAAAATTGGGGTTAAAACAACATTTTAGTGGGAAAAATATATTTTTTACATTTTTACAGATCCACGTTGTAAAATTCTGTAAAGCACATGTGGGTTCAAGGTGCTCACCACACATCTAAATGAATCCCTTGAGGAGTCTAGTTTCCATCCAAAATGGTGTCACTTATGGGGGTTTTCACTGTTTAGGCACATCAGGGGCTCCCCAAATGTGACATGGCATCCTCTAATTATTCAAGCAAATTTTACATTCAAAAATTCAAATGGCGCTCCTTCCCTACTGAGCCCTGTTATACGCCAAAACAGTGGTTTTCCCCCACATATGGGGTATCAATATGCTCAGTCAGGAGAAATTGTACAACAAATTTTTGTGGTCCATTTTTTCCAGTTACCGTGGCGAACATAAAAAAAATTAGGTCTAAAATAAAATTTGGGTGAAAAAAAGTTAAATGTTCATTGCTTTCTTCCACATTGCAAAAATTCCTGTGAAGCACCAGAAGGGTTAATAAACTTCTTGAATGTGATTTTGAGCACCTTGAGGGGTGCAATTTTTAGAATGGTGTCACTTTTGGGTAAAGGCCCCTCAACGTCACTTCAAATGTGATGTGGTCCCTAAAAAAATGGTTTGGTAAATTTTGCTGGAAAAATTAGAAATCTCTGGTCAACTTTTAAACCTTATAACTTCCTAAAAAAAAATTTGGTTCCAAAATTGTGCTGATGTAAAGTAGACATATGGGAAATGTATCTATTAACTATTTTGTGTGACATATCTCTCTGATTTAAGGGCATGAAAATTCAAATTTTGAAAGTTGCTAAACTTTGGAAATTGCTAAATTTTTAAAATTTTTTGCCAAATTTCCAATTTTTTCAGAATAAACGCTAGTCATATCAAATAAATTTTACCACTATCATGAAGTACAATATGTCATGAAAAAACAATCTCAGAATGAGTGGGATCCATTGAAGCGTTCCAGAGTTATTACCTCATAAATTAACACTTGTCAGAAAAGTAAAAATTGGCCTGGTCATTAACGTGCAAATAGCCTTCGGAAGTAAAGGCGTTAACATCAGCTCACAGCTGTCTACTTAGCACACAAAGCACTGATTATATATCTCGCATATTTCTATCAATCTATCTACCTATCTGTCTGTTTTTCTGTCTATCTATCTGTATACCTATCTATCTATGTTTTAAAGAATTCTCTATGTCATTTATAGATAGTTTTCTATGTAAAAGCTAATGCTAAAATCACATTGCATACGTATGTCATGCGGATGTCATACTGATGCTTTCTGATAACAGTCAGGTTCCACTTGCATGACACTCATCTGACTTTTCAGGAACAACATCAGACCGATTTTATTTACACTGATGAGTGTGAGCCCTTATGGTAAAACGCTTTAATCACTTTATGGGTGAAATTTGAATGCTTTATATAAGAATTATCACAAATTTCATTCTTTGCACTTCAAATGTGGAAAATTCAGTAAAAATTGGCATGTGAATTTATTTCTTCAAAATTACGGAAGCAGTGTAACTCTCATCTCTTTCTTTAGCCCCACCTCCCGTGGTTGGCACCTTTATGAAATTATTCCAATCTCTGCTATGAGAGGTGGAGAAAAAAATAAAATGAAATGAAATTCCTTTTAGCAGCTAGAGATGAGTGGTTCAACTTTGAATTTCCTGAAATTCCCGGGTTTCTATCAATTTGCATAGTCTGCAATTCCATTCTTGAGCATCCTCCCCAAACAAATGAAAAATTACCATATGCCATTTAAAACATCTCCATCTTTTCATCTCTTTCTCTCTCTTCCTTTCCCCCTCTCTCTTCCTCTCTCATTAATCCTTTCTCAGTCTGCACAATTCAAGCTGAAATGTCAGCTGTGTAAAAATGAAGAGCAAGGCTATTGTATTTGCCTAAGTGGCCGAAGTGAAAACTGTAAAATGTACATTTTCTTTTTACTTGACTATGGACTTTGAATTAAAAAAAAATAAAACCTGGCTTACAAAAATCACGCAATGGATTTTCTTTAAAATAAAATATTACAAGGGCACAAGTGATTAGTATTGTGAGCATACCCGAAATGCTACATATGACACAATCCTCATACTGTATGTCACCTTACTAGGCTTATTGCTGCACTGGTAAATTGTACCTATCCATTATAGGACCTAAATTTACTTTTATTACATTAATTTCTAAGCTACACATTTAATGTTATGCATTTGAAACATGATAATATATTTACTGGAGGGACACAGGTATGTACACAACAGTATTGTGCCAAATTTAATTGTGTTAGTCTGGTCTTTTTTTCCTCTGCCTGTCTGCCCTTTAAAAATGGTGCCAGAGATGACATTGCCTGCCTCAACCAAGAACATGTCTCCCAGCAGCCATCCATCTTCAATTTATACAAATAGCTAATTCCCACAGCTGATATATTCAAGTCTACACTAAAAATAAAATTACAGTATAAATTTAGATTTATTTAATCATTCACTTTCTTTGCCAGCATCTGCTCTGCAGTTTTGATTTTAAACCCTCTCTGCTTTTGAAAAATAAACACATAAAGATCAGGCTATCTTAAAATATTTTTAATAATCTGATTTATAGCAGTGTATTAATTGTAAAAATATTCTGCAAATTTAGAACTATGAGAACCATACTGTATTATTTTATTATGATAATAATAGTGATGGAGAACTGCCTACAGTATTTGTTAATTTCTAATGAAAATTTGAATAATTGTTGTAGATTTTGGAGTTGGAGGGTTTTTTAGTATATGGCCAAGTTTAGACTGTTCCTGCTATTATGAAACTGCCAAGCACAGTGCCTCAATACTGGTGTGTATCCATCAAGAACCGTGCCGATACTGCTGTGTAACCAGTAGGCCTGCAACCTCTAGTCTTGATTGTCTTCATCTGAGTAAATCTGCTTCAAGTTAATCCCGCTGAGTCTGTGTCCACAGCTCCAAAATAAAGGTGGCGGCCATATTTAGGTGTAATGGGCAGCAAGTTCCGACAAGAGATTAGCAGATATGACAAAATTATAATTTGCAAAACTGCACAGATTTTTCTTGGAAATTTAATTTGCACTGAAGTTATTCTTCGCAAACTGAATTTCCCTTATGCTTTCGGGTCTCCCCATATCCCAGAGCATTATAAACATAAAATGTAAAAAAAAGCAAAACCTTATATATACCGCTCACTTGATTGGCCCAGCTGTTGATCGTAGCCAACCGTCTGGTCCTCAGAGCCGCCTCTTCCTTCCTCCACCACGTGCTCCATCTCTTGGTCTGTTCACACTTGGCAATGAGCAGCAGAGGCCCTGGACAAGTGAGTGGTGAGGTGAATATAAGTATATTTGTGTGTTTTACCTTTTTGCAGAACAACATTTTGCTTAATCCACGCAAAACGAATTACAAAAATCTGTATTCTCAAAATAATTTTTTGGGGAATATTCAAGTAGAATTCAATTCCACTTGAATAAATCTGCTCATCTTTAGTTATGACCCATTTACAAGTCCATCAGATAATGAAGAAGAAAATGCTCCCTTTTAGGCTACACTGTATAGCTTGTGGTAGATCGGCTTGTTTAGCTGCACACAGAGGTAGACACAGGAACACTGTCTCTTTAAATTCTTCCCTGGTTTATTATACAGGTAGCATAAACCATGGTGAAGTATAAATAAACATGGCCCTTTGGGCAAGACAGGAAAAACAAAACAAAGTGCTAACACAAAGCACAGTCCTTGTGGTAGTGGGAATCTGCCTGCTCAGGGTTTAGCAAACAAACGGTTCAGGTTAGCACAAACCACAACCACCTCTCTGGAGCTAGCCTTGACAGGCACAATGAACACTGATAGCCTCAGCAGGCCATCTACTTAAACCCCAGACCATACCCTGGGGTGGAGATAATGTGAACGACCTCCCACCCGCTCTATAGTCATTCACAAAAACCCAGCCCTTTTAAAATGGTTGCTTAACTCTTTGCAACACTTAGTGTGCTGGAGCAAAACTTCTGCGTTTCAAATCACTGAAGCTAATAGCTTCAGTGAAACATACCTCCCCTCCAGCACTTTGCGAGTGACTTTATCACCAGCTGAAGGTATGCATCTAAATATATGTTATCAACACTGCTATAATATGGTACATAATGATCAAAATAGCCCTTAAGCCAACCATTTACATGTAACAATTTTCAGTTATGTGCTTGTAATGAAACTTCAAAAGGTAGTATTCCTGAGTGACTCATCTTTAAATTAAAGATAATGACAGATCAATAAAATTCAATCAGTTCAACTTTACAATGACAGAAAAAAGGGGCCAAAAAAAAGTTATGTTCAATTTCACTTTAAGAAACACAAGTGGATTTAACAATCAAATGGGGGACAGTTCTTGAACATTGGAGAACAAACCAATGTTTGCCTTAAGCAATTTAGCTAGCACCAAAATGTTCAGGGCTTTATGCTTTTAAAGGTGTTGTCTCAACCTTTTAAATGGGTGAAATTGCAAAGTGATTGTAAAAGCCAACAACTTTGCAATTTACCCAGCTACAGCCTTCTGATGGTTTGAGCACCCCACTCTAACACACCACTACGTAGTTCACTCACTTGGTTGACTATTTTCAACAGGCCCAGCAGTGAAAAGTAGTTTAGGTGGTTGACCACATTGAACAGTATCAAGTCAACCTCTGGCATGGCCCAATTCTGTCAGCCTTATATCATTACTGGTCACTTTGCTGATCACCCACCAATCCATGAGCCATTTGCCGGGGCCTGCTTGACATTAAAGCCATCCCACTCTCTATTTACTCTTTTGTAAGTGATCCTTGTCCATATCTCTACAAAGGCTAAGGTATTCCATCTTCAACTTTCTTTCCACCTCCTGTCCTCCGTCTATCCACCATCTTCCCAACCTTCTTTCTGCCACCTTCAGAACTACAGATTTTAGGCACCCCTAATCTCACTGCAGATGAATACGTTTATTCCTACAAGTGACCAAGATGTTGCCTTAACTACAGCTCAGACTTTGAAATCTCAGGTCTAGGAACTCAATGACATATAGAGTAATGTGCTAAAGTTTTAGGCAAGTGTGGAAAACATGCTGCAAAGTAAGAATACTTACAAAAATAGAAGTGATAATGCTTTACTTTTATCAATTAACAAAATGGAAAGTGAATTAACAAAAAGAGAAATCTAAATCAAATCAATATTTGGTGAGACTAACCTTGGCCTTAAAACAGCATCAATTCTTCTTGCTTCTAGTTTGTGGAGGAATTCGGCAGAGAGGTTGTTCTAAACATCTTGGAAAACTGACAGATCTTCTGTGGATATAGATTTACTCAGAACCTTCTGTTTCTTAATGTAATACTGCACAGATTTTATAATTTTGAGATAATGACAGGCCATATCATCAGTTTCGTCTTATATTGACTCACTGCCTCATCTGACAGCATGGTGACGTAGTATATCATCAGTCCATTCTTTCCTCCAAGGTATTACCTGGCTCATCCTTCATTTAGACATAGCAGCACACATACAACACTTTGCATGGCGCTATGGCCTGTCCTCCAGTAGATCTGCGAAAAAACAGAAATATAGGTGCAACATGCAGTATGAATATGGTATAACCAATATCTCATGCATAACCACTTAGTAAACTTGTGGTCCTTAATGGAACAGGCAACAATGAAAGATACATGATCAGTCTATAAAGTTGGCTACAGATAAATGAAGGTTTACCCTTCTTACAGATGGTTTGCAATATTAAATATCTAACAGAATATGTGGAAGGGAGTTCCAGAAGCAGAGAAATTTGATGGTGGCCACAGATATTTGGCCATTGTTTTATCATACATACTATACTGTATGTTATTTTAAACAACTGGGTCAACAAGTCTATGTTCAGTTGGTGTCACTAGAAAGAGACCAGGTAATTGTAGTATTTTATCTTAACCCCTTAAGCCCCGCGGGTGGTTTGCACGTTAATGACCGGGATAATTTTTACAATTCTGACCACTGTCACTTTATGAGGTAATTACTCTGGAACGCTTCAACGGATCCCCCTGATTCTGAGATTATTTTTTTGTGACATATTGTACTTCATGATTGTGGAAAAATTTCTTCGATATCACTTGCGTTTATTTGTGAAAAAAACGGAAATTTGGCAAAAATGTTGAAAATTTTGCAATTTTCAAAATTTGAATTTTTAAGCCCTGAAATCAGAGCGATATGTCACACAAAAGAGTTAATAAATAACATTTCCCACATTTCTACTTTACATCAGCACAATTTTGGAACAAAAATTTTTTTTTGTTAGGGAGCTATAAGGGTTAAAAGTTGACCAGCGATTTCTCATTTTTCCAACAAAATTTACAAAACCATTTTTTTAGGGACCACATCACATTTGAAGTCACTTTGAGAGGTCTTTATGACAGAAAATACCCAAAAGTGACACCATTCTAAAAACTGCACCCCTCAAGGTGCTCAAAACCACATTCAAGAACTTTATTAACCCTTCAGGTGCTTCATAGGAATTTTTTGAATGTGGAAGAAAAAAATGAACATTTAACTTTTTTCACAAAAATGTTAATTTAGACCCAATTTTTTTTATTTTCACAGGGGTAACAAGAAAAAATGGACCGCAAAATTTGTTGTGCAATTTCCCCTGGGCACGCAGATACCAAATATTTGGGGAAAAAACACTGTTTGGGCGCACTGCAGGGCTCGGAAGGGAAGCAGCGCCATTTGACTTTTTGATTGTAAAATTTGCTTGAATAATTAGCGGACACCATGTTGCGTTAAGAGAGCCCCTGTGTGCCCAAGCATTGGAGCTCCCCCACAAGTGACTCCATTTTGGAAACTAGACCCCCCAAGGCACCTATCTAGATGCATAGTGAGCAGTTGCAACCCCCAGGTGCTTCACAAATTGATTCGTAAAAATGAAAAAGTGAAAAAAAAAACACTTTTTCATTGTTACGAATCAATTTGTGAAGCACCTGAGGGTTCCAACTGCTCACTATGCATCTAGATAGGTGCCTTGGGGGGTCTAGTTTCCAAAATGGGGTCACTTGTGGGGGAGCTCCAATGTTTGGGCACACAGGGACTCTCTAAATGCAACATGGTATCCGCTAACAAATTGAATGGAAAATCGGCTCAAATTGTTAGCGGACACCACATTGCGTTTGGAGAGCCCCTCTGTGCCCAAACTTTGGAGCTCCCCCACAAGTGACCACATTTTGGAAACTAGACCCCCCAAGGCACCTTTCTAGATGCATAGTGAGCACTTGGAACCCCCAGGTGCTTCACAAATTGATTCGTAATAATGAAAAAGTGAAAAAAAACCCACTTTTTCATTTTTACGAATCAATTTGTGAAGCACCTGGGGGTTCCAACTGCTCACTATGCATGTAGATAGGTGCCTTGGGGGGTCTAGTTTCCAAAATGGGGTCACTTGTGGGGGAGCTCCAATGTTTGGGCACACAGGGACTCTCTAAATGCAACATGGTATCCGCTAACAAATTGAATGGAAAATCGGCTCAAATTGTTAGCGGACACCACATTGCGTTTGGAGAGCCCCTCTGTGCCCAAACTTTGGAGCTCCCCCACAAGTGACCCCATTTTGGAAACTAGACCCCCCAAGGCACCTTTCTAGATGCATAGTGAGCATTTGGAACCCCCAGGTGCTTCACAAATTGATTCGTAATAATGAAAAAGTGAAAAAAAAAACACTTTTTCATTTTTATGAATCAATTTGTGAAGCACCTAGGGGTTCCAAGTGCTCACTATGCATCTAGATAGGTGCCTTGGGGGGTCTAGTTTCCAAAATGGGGTCACTTGTGGGGGAGCTCCAATGTTTGGGCACACAGGGACTCTCTAAATGCAACATGGTATCCGCTAACAAATTGAATGGAAAATCGGCTCAAATTGTTAGCGGACACCACATTGCGTTTGGAGAGCCCTTCTGTGCCCAAACTTTGGAGTTCCCCCACAAGTGAACCCATTTTGGAAACTAGACCCCCCAAGGCACCTTTCTAGATGCATAGTGAGCATTTGGAACCCCCAGGTGCTTCTCAAATTGATTCGTAATAATGAAAAAGTGAAAAAAAAAACACTTTTTCATTTTTATGAATCAATTTGTGAAGCACCTGGGGGTTCCAAGTGCTCACTATGCATGTAGATAGGTGCCTTGGGGGGTCTAGTTTCCAAAATGGGGTCACTTGTGATGGAGCTCCAATGTTTGGGCACACAGGGACTCTCTAAATGCAACATGGTCTCCGCTAACAAATTGAATGGAAAATCGGCTCAAATTGTTAGCGGACACCACATTGCGTTTGGAGAGCCCCTCTGTGCCCAAACTTTGGAGCTCCCCCACAAGTGACCCCATTTTGGAAACTAGACCCCCCAAGGCACCTTTCTAGATGCATAGTGAGCACTTGGAACCCCCAGGTGCTTCACAAATTGATTCGGAATAATGAAAAAGTGAAAAAAAAAACACTTTTTCATTTTTACGAATCAATTTGTGAAGCACCTAGGGGTTCCAAGTGCTCACTATGCATCTATATAGGTGCCTTGGGGGGTCTAGTTTCCAAAATGGGGTGACTTGTGGGGGAGCTCCAATGTTTGGGCACACAGGGACTCTCCAAATGCAACATGATATCCGCTAACAATTTGAGCCGACAATTTGTTAGCGGATATCATGTTGCATTTGGAGAGTCCCTGTGTGCCCAAACATTGGAGCTCCCCCACAAGTGACCCCGTTTTGGAAACTAGACCCCCCAAGGCACCTATCTAGATTCATAGTGAGCACTTGGAACCCCAGGTGCTTCACAAATTGATTCATAAATATGAAAAAGTGTTTTTTTTTTCACTTTTTCATTATTACGAATCAATTTGTGAAGCACCTGGGGGTTCCAAGTGCTCACTATGCATCTAGAAAGGTGCCTTGAGGGGTCTAGTTTCCAAAATGGGGTCACTTGTGGGGGAGCTCCAAAGTTTGGGCACAGAGGGGCTCTCCAAACGCAATGTGGTGTCCGCTAACAATTTGAGCCGATTTTCCATTCAATTTGTTAGCGGATACCATGTTGTATTTAGAGAGTCCCTGTGTGCCCAAATATTGGAGCTCCCCCACAAGTGACCCCATTTTGGAAACTAGACCCCCCAAGGCACCTTTCTAGATGCAGAGTGAGCATTTGGAACCCCCAGGTGCTTCACAAATTGATTCGTAATAATGAAAAAGTGAAAAAAAAAACACTTTTTCATTTTTATGAATCAATTTGTGAAGCACCTAGGGGATCCAAGTGCTCACTATGAATCTAGATAGGTGCCTTTGGGGGTCTAGTTTCCAAAATGGGGTCACTTGTGGGGGAGCTCCAATGTTTGGGCACACAGGGACTCTCTAAATGCAACATGGTATCCGCTAACAAATTGAATGGAAAATCGGCTCAAATTGTTAGCGGACACCACATTGCGTTTGGAGAGCCCCTCTGTGCCCAAACTTTGGAGAGCCCCCACAAGTGACCCCATTTTGGAAACTAGAACCCCCAAGGCACCTTTCTAGATGCATAGTGAGCACTTGGAACCCCCAGGTGCTTCACAAATTGATTCGTAATAATGAAAAAGTGAAAAAAAAAACACTTTTTCATTTTTACAAATCAATTTGTGAAGCACCTAGAGGTTCCAAGTGCTCACTATGCATCTATATAGGTGCCTTGGGGTGTCTAGTTTCCAAAATGGGGTCACTTATGGGGGAGCTCAAATGTTTGGGCACACAGGGACTCTCCAAATGCAACATGATGTCCGCTAACAATTTGAGCCGACAATTTGTTAGCGGATATCATGTTGCATTTGGAGAGTCCCTGTGTGCCCAAACATTGGAGCTCCCCCACAAGTGACCCCATTTTGGAAACTAGACCCCCCAAGGCACCTATCTAGATTCATAGTGAGCACTTGGAACCCCAGGTGCTTCACAAATTGATTCATAAAAATGAAAAAGTGTTTTTTTTTTCACTCTTTCATTATTACAAATCAATTTGTTAAGCACCTGGGGGTTCCAAGTGCTCACTATGCATCTTGAAAGGTGCCTTGGGGGGTCGAGTTTCCAAAATGGGGTCACTTGTGGGGGAGCTCCAAAGTTTGGGCACAGAGGGGCTCTCCAAACGCAATGTGGTGTCCGCTAACAATTTGAGCCGATTTTCCATTCAATTTGTTAGCGGATACCATGTTGTATTTAGAGAGTCCCTGTGTGCCCAAATATTGGAGCTCCCCCACAAGTGACCCCATTTTGGAAACTAGACCCCCCAAGGCACCTTTCTAGATGCAGAGTGAGCATTTGGAACCCCCAGGTGCTTCACAAATTGATTCGTAATAATGAAAAAGTGAAAAAAAAAACACTTTTTCATTTTTATGAATCAATTTGTGAAGCACCTAGGGGATCCAAGTGCTCACTATGAATCTAGATAGGTGCCTTTGGGGGTCTAGTTTCCAAAATGGGGTCACTTGTGGGGGAGCTCCAATGTTTGGGCACACAGGGACTCTCTAAATGCAACATGGTATCCGCTAACAAATTGAATGGAAAATCGGCTCAAATTGTTAGCGGACACCACATTGCGTTTGGAGAGCCCCTCTGTGCCCAAACTTTGGAGAGCCCCCACAAGTGACCCCATTTTGGAAACTAGAACCCCCAAGGCACCTTTCTAGATGCATAGTGAGCACTTGGAACCCCCAGGTGCTTCACAAATTGATTCGTAATAATGAAAAAGTGAAAAAAAAAACACTTTTTCATTTTTACAAATCAATTTGTGAAGCACCTAGAGGTTCCAAGTGCTCACTATGCATCTATATAGGTGCCTTGGGGTGTCTAGTTTCCAAAATGGGGTCACTTATGGGGGAGCTCAAATGTTTGGGCACACAGGGACTCTCCAAATGCAACATGATGTCCGCTAACAATTTGAGCCGACAATTTGTTAGCGGATATCATGTTGCATTTGGAGAGTCCCTGTGTGCCCAAACATTGGAGCTCCCCCACAAGTGACCCCATTTTGGAAACTAGACCCCCCAAGGCACCTATCTAGATTCATAGTGAGCACTTGGAACCCCAGGTGCTTCACAAATTGATTCATAAAAATGAAAAAGTGTTTTTTTTTTCACTCTTTCATTATTACGAATCAATTTGTTAAGCACCTGGGGGTTCCAAGTGCTCACTATGCATCTTGAAAGGTGCCTTGGGGGGTCGAGTTTCCAAAATGGGGTCACTTGTGGGGGAGCTCCAAAGTTTGTGCACAGAGGGGCTCTCCAAACGCAATATGGTGTCCGCTAACAATTTGAGCCGATTTTCCATTCAATTTGTTAGCGGATACCATGTTGCATTTAGAGAGTCCCTGTGTGCCCAAATATTGGAGCTCCCCCACAAATGACTCCATTTTGGAAACTAGACCCCCCAAGGCACCTATTAGATGCATAGTGAGCAGTTGCAACCCCCAGGTGCTTCACAAATTGATTCGTAAAAATGAAAAAGTGGAAAAAAAAACACTTTTTCATTGTTACGAATCAATTTGTGAAGCACCTGGGGGTTCCAACTGCTCACTATGCATCTAGATAGGTGCCTTGGGGGGTCTAGTTTCCAAAATGGGGTCACTTGTGGGGGATCTCCAATGTTTGAGCACACAGGGACTCTCTAAATGCAACATGGTATCCGCTAACAAATTGAATGGAAAATCGGCTCAAATTGTTAGCGGACACCACATTGCGTTTGGAGAGCCCCTCTGTGCCCAAACTTTGGAGCTCACCCACAAGTGACCACATTTTGGAAACTCGACCCCCCAAGGCACCTTTCTAGATGCATAGTGAGCACTTGGAACCCCCAGGTGCTTCACAAATTGATTCGTAATAATGAAAAAGTGAAAAAAAAAACACTTTTTCATTTTTACGAATCAATTTGTGAAGCACCTGGGGGTTCCAACTGCTCACTATGCATGTAGATAGGTGCCTTGGGGGGTCTAGTTTCCAAAATGGGGTCACTTGTGGGGGAGCTCCAATGTTTGGGCACACAGTGACTCTCTAAATGCAACATGGTATCCGCTAACAAATTGAGTGGAAAATCGGCTCAAATTGTTAGCGGACACCACATTGCGTTTGGAGAGCCCCTCTGTGCCCAAACTTTGGAGCTCCCCCACAAGTGACCCCATTTTGGAAACTAGACCCCCCAAGGCACCTTTCTAGATGCATAGTGAGCACTTGGAACTCCCAGGTGCTTCACAAATTGATTCGGAATAATGAAAAAGTGAAAAAAAAAACACTTTTTCATTTTTACGAATCAATTTGTGAAGCACCTAGGGGTTCCAAGTGCTCACTATGCATCTACATAGGTGCCTTGGGTGGTCTAGTTTCCAAAATGGGGTCACTTGTGGGGCAGCTCCAATGTTTGGGCACACAGGGACTCTCCAAATGCAACATGATATCCGCTAACAATTTGAGCCGACAATTTGTTAGCGGATATCATGTTGCATTTGGAGAGTCCCTGTGTGCCCAAACATTGGAGCTCCCACACAAGTGACCCCATTTTGGAAACTAGACCCCCAAAGGCACCTATCTAGATTCATATTGAGCACTTGGAACCCCAGGTGCTTCACAAATTGATTCATAAAAATGAAAAAGTGTTTTTTTTTCACTTTTTCATTATTACGAATCAATTTGTGAAGCACCTGGGGGTTCCAAGTGCTCACTATGCATCTAGAAAGGTGCCTTGGGGGGTCTAGTTTCCAAAATGGGGTCACTTGTGGTGGAGCTCCAAAGTTTGGGCACAGAGGGGCTCTCCAAACGCAATGTGGTGTCCGCTAACAATTTGAGCTGATTTTCCATTCAATTTGTTAGCGGATACCATGTTGCATTTAGAGATTCCCTGTGTGCCCAAATATTGGAGCTCCCCCACAAGTGACCCCATTTTGGAAACTAGACCCCCCAAGGCACCTTTCTAGATGCATAGTGAGCATTTGGAACCCCCAGGTGCTTCACAAATTGATTCGTAATAATGAAAAAGTGAAAAAAAAAACACTTTTTCATTTTTATGAATCAATTTGTGAAGCATCTAGAGGTTCCAAGTGCTCACTATGCATCTAGATTGGTGCCTTGGGGGGTCTAGTTTCCAAAACGGGGTCACTTGTGGGGGTGCTCCAATGTTTGGGCACACAGGGACTCTCTAAATGCAACATGGTATCCGCTAACAAATTGAATGGAAAATCGGCTCAAATTGTTAGCGGACACCACATTGCGTTTCCAGAGCCCCTCTGTGCCCAAACTTTTGAGATCCCCCACAAGTGACCCCATTTTGGAAACTAGACCCCCCAAGGCACGTTTCTAGATGCATAGTGAGCACTTGGAACCCCCAGGTGCTTCACAAATTGATTCCTAATAATGAAAAAGTGAAAAAAAAAACACTTTTTCATTTTTACGAATCAATTTGTGAAGCACCTAGAGGTTCCAAGTGCTCACTATGCATCTATATAGGTGCCTTGGGGGGTCTAGTTTCCAAAATGGGGTCACTTGTGGGGGAGCTCCAATGTTTGGGCACACAGGGACTCTCCAAATGCAACATGATATCCGCTAACAATTTGAGCCGACAATTTGTTAGCGGATATCATGTTGCATTTGGAGAGTCCCTGTGTGCCCAAACATTGGAGCTCCCCCACAAGTGACCCCATTTTGGAAACTAGACCCCCCAAGGCACCTATCTAGATTCATAGTGAGCACTTGGAACCCCAGGTGCTTCACAAATTGATTCATAAAAATGAAAAAGTGTTTTTTTTTTCACTTTTTCATTATTACGAATCAATTTGTGAAGCACCTGTTGGTTCCAAGTGCTCACTATGCATCTAGAAAGGTGCCTTGGGGGGTCGAGTTTCCAAAATGGGGTCACTTGTGGGGGAGCTCCAAAGTTTGTGCACAGAGGGGCTCTCCAAACGCAATATGGTGTCCGCTAACAATTTGAGCCGATTTTCCATTCAATTTGTTAGCGGATACCATGTTGCATTTAGAGAGTCCCTGTGTGCCCAAATATTGGAGCTCCCCCACAGTGACCCCATTTTGGAAACTAGACCCCCCAATGCACCTTTCTAGATGCATAGTGAGCACTTGGAACCCCCAGGTGCTTCACAAATTGATTCGTAATAATGAAAAAGTGAAAAAAAAACCACTTTTTCATTTTTACGAATCAATTTGTGAAGCACCTGGGGGTTCCAACTGCTCACTATGCATCTAGATAGGTGCCTTGGGGGGTCTAGTTTCCAAAATGGGGTTACTTGTGGGGGAGCTCCAATGTTTGGGCACACAGGGACTCTGTAAATGCAACATGGTATCCGCTAACAAATTGAATGGAAAATCGGCTCAAATTGTTAGCGGACACCACATTGCGTTTGGAGAGCCCCTCTGTGCCCAAACTTTGGAGCTCCCCCACAAGTGACCCCATTTTGGAAACTAGACCCCCCAAGGCACCTTTCTAGATGCATAGTGAACACTTGGAACCCCCAGGTGCTTCACAAATTGATTCGTAATAATGAAAAAGTGAAAAAAAAAACACTTTTTCATTTTTACGAATCAATTTGTGAAGCACCTAGGGGTTCCAAGTGCTCACTATGCATCTAGATAGGTGCCTTCGGGGGACTAGTTTCCAAAATGGAGTCACTTGTGGGGGAGCTCCAATGTTTGGGCACACAGGGACTCTCTAAATGCAACATGGTATCCGCTAACAAATTGAATGGAAAATCGGCTCAAATTGTTAGCGGACAACACATTGCGTTTGGAGAGCCCCTCTGTGCCAAAACTTTGGAGCTCCCCCACAAGTGACCCCATTTTGGAAACTAGACCCCCCAAGGCACCTTTCTAGATGCATAGTGAGCACTTGGAACCCCCAGGTGCTTCACAAATTGATTCGTAATAATGAAAAAGTGAAAAAAAAACCACTTTTTCATTTTTACGAATCAATTTGTGAAGCACCTGGGGGTTCCAACTGCTCACTATGCATGTAGATAGGTGCCTTGGGGGGTATCGTTTCCAAAATGGGGTCACTTGTGGGGGAGCTCCAATGTTTGGGCACACAGGGACTCTCCAAATGCAACATGATATCCGCTAACAATTTGAGCCGACAATTTGTTAGCGGATATCATGTTGCATTTGGAGAGTCCCTGTGTGCCCAAACATTGGAGCTCCCCCACAAGTGACCCCATTTTGGAAACTAGACCCCCCAAGGCACCTATCTAGATTCATAGTGAGCACTTGGAACCCCAGGTGCTCCACAAATTGATTCATAAAAATGAAAAAGTGTTTTTTTTTTCACTTTTTCATTATTACGAATCAATTTGTGAAGCACCTGTTGGTTCCAAGTGCTCACTATGCATCTAGAAAGGTGCCTTGGGGGGTCTAGTTTCCAAAATGGGGTCACTTGTGGGGGATCTCCAAAGTTTGGGCACAGAGGGGCTCTCCAAACGCAATGTGGTGTCCGCTAACAATTTGAGCCGATTTTCCATTCAATTTGTTAGCGGATACCATGTTGCATTTAGAGAGTCCCTGTGTGCCCAAACTTTGGAGCTCCCCCACAAGCGACCCCATTTTGGAAACTAGACCCCCCAAGGCACCTTTCTAGATGCATAGTGAGCATTTGGAACCCCCAGGTGCTTCACAAATTGATTCGTAATAATGAAAAAGTGAAAAAAAAAACACTTTTTCATTTTTATGAATCAATTTGTGAAGCACCTAGAGGTTCCAAGTGCTCACTATGCATCTAGATTGGTGCCTTGGGGGGTCTAGTTTCCAAAATGGGGTCACTTGTGGGGGAGCTCCAATGTTTGGGCACACAGGGACTCTCTAAATGCAACATGGTATCCGCTAACAAATTGAATGGAAAATCGGCTCAAATTGTTAGCGGACACCACATTGCGTTTGGAGAGCCCCTCTGTGCCCAAACTATGGAGATCCCCCACAAGTGACCCCATTTTGGAAACTAGACCCCCCAAGGCACGTTTCTAGATGCATAGTGAGCACTTGGAACCCCCAGGTGCTTCACAAATTGATTCGGAATAATGAAAAAGTGAAAAAAAAAACACTTTTTCATTTTTACGAATCAATTTGTGAAGCACCTAGAGGTTCCAAGTGCTCACTATGCATCTATATAGGTGCCTTGGGGGGTCTAGTTTCCAAAATGGGGTCACTTGTGGGGGAGCTCCAATGTTTGGGCACACAGGGACTCTCCAAATGCAACATGATATCCGCTAACAATTTGAGCCGACAATTTGTTAGCGGATATCATGTTGCATTTGTAGAGTCCCTGTGTGCCCAAACATTGGAGCTGCCCCACAAGTGACCCCATTTTGGAAACTAGACCCCCCAAGGCACCTATCTAGATTCATAGTGAGCACTTGGAACCCCAGGTGCTTCACAAATTGATTCATAAAAATGAAAAAGTGTTTTTTTTTTCACTTTTTCATTATTACGAATCAATTTGTGAAGCACCTGTTGGTTCCAAGTGCTCACTATGCATCTAGAAAGGTGCCTTGGGGGGTCGAGTTTCCAAAATGGGGTCACTTGTGGGGGAGCTCCAAAGTTTGTGCACAGAGGGGCTCTCCAAACGCAATATGGTGTCCGCTAACAATTTGAGCCGATTTTCCATTCAATTTGTTAGCGGATACCATGTTGCATTTAGAGAGTCCCTGTGTGCCCAAATATTGGAGCTCCCCCACAGTGACCCCATTTTGGAAACTAGACCCCCCAAGGCACCTTTCTAGATGCATAGTGAGCACTTGGAACCCCCAGGTGCTTCACAAATTGATTCGTAATAATGAAAAAGTGAAAAAAAAAACACTTTTTCATTTTTACGAATCAATTTGTGAAGCACCTGGGGGTTCCAACTGCTCACTATGCATCTAGATAGGTGCCTTGGGGGGTCTAGTTTCCAAAATGGGGTTACTTGTGGGGGAGCTCCAATGTTTGGGCACACAGGGACTCTCTAAATGCAACATGGTATCCGCTAACAAATTGAATGGAAAATCGGCTCAAATTGTTAGCGGACACCACATTGCGTTTGGAGAGCCCCTCTGTGCCCAAACTTTGGAGCTCCCCCACAAGTGACCCCATTTTGGAAACTAGACCCCCCAAGGCACCTTTCTAGATGCATAGTGAGCACTTGGAACCCCCAGGTGCTTCACAAATTGATTCGTAATAATGAAAAAGTGAAAAAAAAAACACTTTTTCATTTTTACGAATCAATTTGTGAAGCACCTAGGGGTTCCAAGTGCTCACTATGCATCTAGATAGGTGCCTTGGGGGGACTAGTTTCCAAAATGGAGTCACTTGTGGGGGAGCTCCAATGTTTGGGCACACAGGGACTCTCTAAATGGAACATGGTATCCGCTAACAAATTGAACGGAAAATTGGCTCAAATTGTTAGCGGACACCACATTGCGTTTGGAGAGCCCCTCTGTGCCCAAACTTTGGAGCTCCCCCACAAGTGACCCCATTTTGGAAACTAGACCCCCCAAGGCACCTTTCTAGATGCATAGTGAGCATTTGGAACCCCCAGGTGCTTCACAAATTGATTCGTAATAATGAAAAAGTGAAAAAAAAAACACTTTTTCATTTTTACGAATCAATTTGTGAAGCACCTAGGGGTTCCAAGTGCTCACTACGCATCTAGATAGGTGCCTTGGGGGGTCTAGTTTCCAAAATGGAGTCTCTTGTGGGGGAGCTCCAATGTTTGGGCACACAGGGACTCTCTAAATGCAACATGGTATCCGCTAACAAATTGAATGGAAAATCGGCTCAAATTGTTAGCGGACACCACATTGCGTTTGGAGAGCCCCTCTGTGCCCAAACTTTGGAGCTCCCCCACAAGTGACCCCATTTTGGAAACTAGACCCCCCAAGGCACCTTTCTAGATGCATAGTGAGCATTTGGAACCCCCAGGTGCTTCACAAATTGATTCGTAATAATGAAAAAGTGAAAAAAAAAACACTTTTTCATTTTTACGAATCAATTTGTGAAGCACCTAGGGGTTCCAAGTGCTCACTATGCATCTAGATAGGTGCCTTGGGGGGACTAGTTTCCAAAATGGAGTCACTTGTGGGGGAGCTCCAATGTTTGGGCACACAGGGACTCTCTAAATGGAACATGGTATCCGCTAACAAATTGAATGGAAAATCGGCTCAAATTGTTAGCGGACACCACATTGCGTTTGGAGAGCCCCTCTGTGCCCAAACTTTGGAGCTCCCCCACAAGTGACCCCATTTTGGAAACTAGACCCCCCAAGGCACCTTTCTAGATGTATAGTGAGCATTTGGATCCCCCAGGTGCTTCACAAATTGATTCGTAATAATGAAAAAGTGAAAAAAAAAACACTTTTTCATTTTTATGAATCAATTTGTGAAGCACCTAGGGGTTCCAAGTGCTCACTATGCATCTAGATAGGTGCCTTGGCGGGTCTAGTTTCCAAAATGGGGTCACTTGTGGGGGAGCTCCAATGTTTGGGCACACAGGGACTCTCTAAATGCAACATGGTATCCGCTAACAAATTGAATGGAAAATCGGCTCAAATTGTTAGCGGACACCACATTGCGTTTGGAGAGCCCCTCTGTGCCCAAACATTGCAGCTCCCCCACACGTGACCCCATTTTGGAAACTAGACCCCCCAAGGCACATTTCTAGATGCATAGTGAGCACTTGGAACCCCCAGGTGCTTCACAAATTGATTCGTAATAATGAAAAAGTGAAAAAAAAAGCACTTTTTCATTTTTACGAATCAATTTGTGAAGCACCTGGGGGTTCCAACTGCTCACTATGCATGTAGATAGGTGCCTTGGGGGGTCTAGTTTCCAAAATGGGGTCACTTGTGGGGGAGCTCCAATGTTTGGGCACACAGGGACTCTCTAAATGCAACATGGTATCCGCTAACAAATTGAATGGAATATCGGCTCAAATTGTTAGCGGACACCACATTGCATTTGGAGAGCCCCTCTGTGCCCAAACTTTGGAGCTCCCCCACAAGTGACCCCATTTTGGAAACTAGACCCCCCAAGGCACCTTTCTAGATGCATAGTGAGCACTTGAAACCCCCATGTGCTTCACAAATTGATTCGTAATAATGAAAAAGTGAAAAAAAAAACACTTTTTCATTTTTGCGAATCAATTTCTGAAGCACCTAGGGGTTTAAAGTGCTCACTATGCATCTATATAGGTGCCTTGGGGGGTCTAGTTTCCAAAATGGGGTCACTTGTGGGGGAGCTCTAATGTTTGGGCACACAGGGACTCTCCAAATGCAACATGATATCCGCTAGCAATTTGAGCCGACAATTTGTTAGCGGATATCATGTTGCATTTGGAGAGTCCCTGTGTGCCCAAACATTGGAGCTCCCCCACAAGTGACCCCATTTTGGAAACTAGACCCCCCAAGGCACCTATCTAGATTCATAGTGAGCACTTGGAAACCCAGGTGCTTCACAAATTGATCCATAAATATGAAAAAGTGTTTTTTTTTTCACTTTTTCATTATTACGAATAAATTTGTGAAGCACCTGGGGGTTCCAAGTGCTCACTATGCATCTAGAAAGGTGCCTTGGGGGGTCTAGTTTCCAAAATGGGGTCACTTGTGGGGGAGCTCCAAAGTTTGGGCACAGAGGGGCTCTCCAAACGCAATGTGGTGTCCGCTAACAATTTGAGCCGATTTTCCATTCAATTTGTTAGCGGATATCAAGTTGCATTTAGAGAGTCCCTGTGAGCCTAAACATTGGAGCTCCCCCACAAGTGACCCCATTTTGGAAACTAGACCCCCCAAGGCACCTTTCTAGATGCATAGTGAGCACTTGGAACCCCCAGGTGCTTCACAAATTGATTCGTAATAATGAAAAAGTGAAAAAAAAAACACTTTTTCATTTTTACGAATCAATTTGTGAAGCACCTAGGGGTTCCAAGTGCTCACTATGCATCTAGATAGGTGCCTTGGGGGGTCTAGTTTCCAAAATGGGGTCACTTGTGGGGGAGCTCCAATGTTTGGGCACACAGGGACTCTCTAAATGCAACATTGTATCCGCTAACAAATTGAATGGAAAATCGGCTCAAATTGTTAGCGGACACCACATTGCGTTTGGAGAGCCCCTCTGTGCCCAAACTTTGGAGCTCCCCCACAAGTGACCCCATTTTGGAAACTAGACCCCCCAAGGCACCTTTCTAGATGCATAGTGAGCATTTGGATCCCCCAGGTGCTTCACAAATTGATTCGTAATAATGAAAAAGTTAAAAAAAAACACTTTTTCATTTTTATGAATAAATTTGTGAAGCACCTAGGGGTTCCAAGTGCTCACTATGCATCTAGATAGGTGCCTTGGGGGGTCTAGTTTCCAAAATGGGGTGACTTGTGGGGGAGCTCCAATGTTTGGGCACACAGGGACTCTTTAAATACAACATGGTATCCGCTAACAAATTGAATGGAAAATCGGCTCAAATTGTTAGCGGACACCACATTGCGTTTGGAGAGCCCCTCTGTGCCCAAACTTTGGAGCTCCCCCACAAGTGACCCCATTTTGGAAACTAGACCCCGGAAGGCACCTTTCTAGATGCATAGTGAGCATTTGGAACCCCCAGGTGCTTCACAAATTGATTCGTAATAATGAAAAAGTGAAAAAAAAAACACTTTTTCATTTTTATGAATCAATTTGTGAAGCTCCTAGGGGTTCCAAGTGCTCACTATGCATCTAGATAGGTGCCTTGGGGGGTCTAGTTTCCAAAATGGGGACACTTGTGGGGGAGCTCCAATGTTTGGGCACACAGGGACTCTCTAAATGCAACATGGTATCTGCTAACAAATTGAATGGAAAATCGGCTCAAATTGTTAGCGGACACCACATTGCGTTTGGAGAGCCCCTCTGTGCCCAAACTTTGGAGCTCCCCCACAAGTGACCCCATTTTGGAAACTAGACCCCCCAAGGCACCTTTCTAGATGCATAGTGAGCACTTGGATCCCCCAGGTGCTTCACAAATTGATTCGGAATAATGAAAAAGTGAAAAAAAAAACACTTTTTCATTTTTACGAATCAATTTGTGAAGCACCTAGCGGTTCCAAGTGCTCACTATGCATCTATATACATGCCTTGGGGGGTCTAGTTTCCAAAATGGGGTCACTTGTGGGGGAGCTCCAATGTTTGGGCACAGAGGGACTCTCCAAATGCAACATGATATCCGCTAACAATTTGAGCCGACAATTTGTTAGCGGATATCATGTTGCATTTGGAGAGTCCCTGTGTGCCCAAACATTGAAGCTCCCCCACAAGTGACCCCATTTTGGAAACTAGACCCCCCAAGGCACCTTTCTAGATGCATAGTGAGCATTTGGATCCCCCAGGTGCTTCACAAATTGATTCGTAATAATGAAAAAGTTAAAAAAAAACACTTTTTCATTTTTATGAATAAATTTGTGAAGCACCTAGGGGTTCCAAGTGCTCACTATGCATCTAGATAGGTGCCTTGGGGGGTCTAGTTTCCAAAATGGGGTGACTTGTGGGGGAGCTCCAATGTTTGGGCACACAGGGACTCTTTAAATACAACATGGTATCCGCTAACAAATTGAATGGAAAATCGGCTCAAATTGTTAGCGGACACCACATTGCGTTTGGAGAGCCCCTCTGTGCCCAAACTTTGGAGCTCCCCCACAAGTGACCCCATTTTGGAAACTAGACCCCGGAAGGCACCTTTCTAGATGCATAGTGAGCATTTGGAACCCCCAGGTGCTTCACAAATTGATTCGTAATAATGAAAAAGTGAAAAAAAAAACACTTTTTCATTTTTATGAATCAATTTGTGAAGCTCCTAGGGGTTCCAAGTGCTCACTATGCATCTAGATAGGTGCCTTGGGGGGTCTAGTTTCCAAAATGGGGACACTTGTGGGGGAGCTCCAATGTTTGGGCACACAGGGACTCTCTAAATGCAACATGGTATCTGCTAACAAATTGAATGGAAAATCGGCTCAAATTGTTAGCGGACACCACATTGCGTTTGGAGAGCCCCTCTGTGCCCAAACTTTGGAGCTCCCCCACAAGTGACCCCATTTTGGAAACTAGACCCCCCAAGGCACCTTTCTAGATGCATAGTGAGCACTTGGATCCCCCAGGTGCTTCACAAATTGATTCGGAATAATGAAAAAGTGAAAAAAAAAACACTTTTTCATTTTTACGAATCAATTTGTGAAGCACCTAGCGGTTCCAAGTGCTCACTATGCATCTATATACGTGCCTTGGGGGGTCTAGTTTCCAAAATGGGGTCACTTGTGGGGGAGCTCCAATGTTTGGGCACAGAGGGACTCTCCAAATGCAACATGATATCCGCTAACAATTTGAGCCGACAATTTGTTAGCGGATATCATGTTGCATTTGGAGAGTCCCTGTGTGCCCAAACATTGAAGCTCCCCCACAAGTGACCCCATTTTGGAAACTAGACCCCACAAGGCACCTATCTAGATTCATAGTGAACACTTGGAACCCCAGGTGCTTCACAAATTGATTCATAAAAATGAAAAAGTGTTTTTTTTTTCACTTTTTCATTATTACGAATCAATTTGTGAAGCACCTGGGGGTTCCAAGTGCTTACCATACATCTAGAAAGGTGCCTTGGGGGGTCTAGTTTCCAAAATGGGGTCACTTGTGGGGGAGCTCCAAAGTTTGGGCACAGAGGGGCTCTCCAAACGCAATGTGGTGTCCGCTAACAATTTGAGCCGATTTTCCATTCAATTTGTTAGCGGATACCATGTTGCATTTAGAGAGTCCCTGTGTGCCCAAATATTGGAGCTCCCCCACAAGTCACCCCATTTTGGAAACTAGACCCCCCAAGGCACCTTTCTAGATGCATAGTGAGCATTTGGAACCCCCAGGTGCTTCACAAATTGATTCGTAATAATGAAAAAGTGAAAAAAAAAACACTTTTTCATTTTTATGAATCAATTTGTGAAGCACCTAGGGGTTCCAAGTGCTCACTATGCATCTAGATAGCTGCATTGGGGGGTCTAGTTTCCAAAATGGGGTCACTTGTGGGGGAGCTCCAATGTTTGGGCACACAGGGACTCTCTAAATGCAACATGGTATCCGCTAACAAATTGAATGGAAAATCGGCTCAAATTGTTAGCGGACACCACATTGCGTTTGGAGAGCCCCTCTGTGCCCAAACTTTGGAGCTCCCCCACAAGTGACCCCATTTTGGAAACTAGACCCCCCAAGGCACCTTTCTAGATGCATACTGAGCACTTGGAACCCCCAGGTGCTTCACAAATTGATTCGGAATAATGAAAAAGTGAAAAAAAAAACACTTTTTCATTTTTACGAATCAATTTGTGAAGCACCTAGGGGTTCCAAGTGCTCACTATGCATCTATATATGTGCCTTGGGGGGTCTAGTTTCCAAAATGGGGTCACTTGTGGGGGAGCTCCAATGTTTGGGCACAGAGGGACTCTCCAAATGCAACATGATATCCGCTAACAATTTGAGCCGACAATTTGTTAGCGGATATCATGTTGCATTTGGAGAGTCCCTGTGTGCCCAAACATTGAAGCTCCCCCACAAGTGACCCCATTTTGGAAACTAGACCCCCCAAGGCACCTATCTAGATTCATAGTGAGCACTTGGAACCCCAGGTGCTTCACAAATTGATTCATAAAAATGAAAAAGTGTTTTTTTTTTCACTTTTTCATTATTACAAATCAATTTGTGAAGCACCTGGGGGTTCCAAGTGCTCACTATGCATCTAGAAAGGTGCCTTGGGGGGTCTAGTTTCCAAAATGGGGTCACTTGTGGGGGAGCTCCAATGTTTGGGCACACAGGGACTCTCCAAATGCAACATGGTATCCGCTAACAATTTTAGCCGACAATATGTTAGCGGATATCATGTTGCATTTGGAGAGTCCCTGTGTGCCCAAACATTGGAGCTCCCCCACAAGTGACCCCATTTTGGAAACTAGTCCCCCCAAGGCACCTTTCTAGATGCATAGTGAGCATTTGGAACCCCTAGGTGCTTCACAAATTGATTCGTAATAATGAAAAAGTGAAAAAAAAAACACTTTTTCATTTTTATGAATCAATTTGTGAAGCACCTAGGGGTTCCAAGTGGTCAATATACATCTAGAAACGTGCCTTGGGGGGTCTAGTTTCCAAAATGGGGTTACTTGTGGGGTAGGTCCAAAGTTTGGGCACAGAGGGGCTCTCCAAACGCAATGTGGTGTCCGCTAACAATTTTAGCCGATTTTCCATTCAATTTGTTAGCGGATACCATGTTGCAATTAGAGAGTCCCTGTGTGCCCAAATATTGGAGCTCCCCCACAAGTGACCCCATTTTGGAAACTAGACCCCCCAAGGCACCTTTCTAGATGCATAGTGAGCACTTGGAACCCCCAGGTGCTTCACAAATTGATTCGTAATAATGAAAAAGTGAAAAAAAAAACACTTTTTCATTTTTACGAATCAATTTGTGAAGCACCTGGGGGTTCCAACTGCTTACTATGCATCTATATAGGTGCCTTGGTGGGTCTAGTTTCCAAAATGGGGTCACTTGTGGGGGAGCTCCAATGTTTGGGCACACAGGGACTCTCTAAATGCAACATGGTATCCGCTAACAAATTGAATGGAAAATCGGCTCAAATTGTTAGCGGACACCACATTGCGTTTGGAGAGCCACTCTGTGCCCAAACTTTGGAGCTCCCCCACAAGTGACCCCATTTTGGAAACTAGACCCCCCAAGGCACCTTTCTAGATGCATAGTGAGCATTTGGAACCCCCAGGTGCTTCACAAATTGATTCGTAATAATGAAAAAGTGAAAAAAAAAACACTTTTTCATTTTTATGAATCAATTTGTGAAGCACCTAGGGGTTCCAAGTGCTCACTATGCATCTAGATAGGTGCCTTGGGGGGTCTAGTTTCCAAAATGGGGTCACTTGTGGGGGAGCTCTAATGTTTGGGCACCCAGGGACTCTCTAAATGCAACATGGTATCCGCTAACAAATTGAATGGAAAATCGGCTCAAATTGTTAGCGGACACCACATTGCGTTTGGAGAGCCCCTCTGTGCCCAAACTTTGGAGCTCCCCCACAAGTGACCCCATTTTGGAAACTAGACCCCCCAAGGCACCTTTCTAGATGCAAAGTGAGCACTTGGAACCCCTAGGTGCTTCACAAATTGATTCGTAAAAATGAAAAAGTGTTTTTTTTTTCACTTTTTCATTATTCCGAATCAATTTGTGAAGCACCTGGGGGTTCCAAGTGCTCACTATGCATCTAGAAAGGTGCCTTGGGGGGTCTAGTTTCCAAAATGGGGTCACTTGTGGGGGAGCTCCAAAGTTTGGGCACAGAGGGGCTCTCCAAACGCAATGTGGTGTCCGCTAACAATTTGAGCCGATTTTCCATTCAATTTGTTAGCGGATACCATGTTGCATTTAGAGAGTCCCTGTGTGCCCAAACATTGGAGCTCCCCCACAAGTGACCCCATTTTGGAAACTAGACCCCCAAAGGCACCTATCTAGATGCATAGTGAGCACTTGGAACCCCTAGGTGCTTCACAAATTGATTCATAAAAATGAAAAAGTGTTTTTTTTTTCACTTTTTCATTATTACGAATCAATTTGTGAAGCACCTGGGGGTTCCAAGTGCTCACTATGCATCTAGAAAGGTGCCTTGGGGGGTCTAGTTTCCAAAATGGGGTCACTTGTGGGGGAGCTCCAAAGTTTGGGCACAGAGGGGCTCTCCAAACGCAATGTGGTGTCCGCTAACAATTTGAGCCGATTTTCCATTCAATTTGTTAGCGGATACAATGTTGCATTTAGAGAGTCCCTGTGTGCCCAAACATTGGAGCTCCCCCACAAGTGACCCCATTTTGGAAACTAGACCCCCCAAGGCACCTATCTAGATGCATAGTGAGCACTTGGAACCCCTAGGTGCTTCACAAATTGATTCGTAAAAATGAAAAAGTGTTTTTTTTTTCACTTTTTCATTATTACGAATCAATTTGTGAAGCACCTGGGGGTTCCAAGTGCTCACTATGCATCTAGAAAGGTGCCTTGGGGGGTCTAGTTTCCAAAATGGGGTCACTTGTGGGGGAGCTCCAAAGTTTTGGCACAGAGGGGCTCTCCAAACGCAATGTGGTGTCCGCTAACAATTTGAGCCGATTTTCCATTCAATTTGTTAGCGGATACCATGTTGCATTTAGAGAGTCCCTGTGTGCCCAAACATTGGAGCTCCCCCACAAGTGACCCCATTTTGGAAACTAGACCCCCAAAGGCACCTATCTAGATGCATAGTGAGCACTTGGAACCCCAGGTGCTTCACAAATTGATTCATAAAATTGAAAAAGTGTTTTTTTTTTCACTTTTTCATTATTACGAATCAATTTGTGAAGCACCTGGGGGTTCCAAGTGCTCACTATGCATCTAGAAAGGTGCCTTGGGGGGTCTAGTTTCCAAAATGGGGTCACTTGTGGGGGAGCTCCAAAGTTTGGGCACAGAGGGGCTCTCCAAACGCAATGTGGTGTCCGCTAACAATTTGAGCCGATTTTCCATTCAATTTGTTAGCGGATACCATGTTGCATTTAGAGAGTCCCTGTGTGCCCAAACATTGGAGCTCCCCCCACAAGTGACCCCATTTTGGAAACTAGACCCCCCAAGGCACCTATCTAGATTCATAGTGAGCATTTGGAACCCCAGGTGCTTCACAAATTGATTCATAAAAATGAAAAAGTGTTTTTTTTTTTCACTTTTTCATTTTTATGAATCAATTTGTGAAGCACCTGGGGGTTCCAACTGCTCACTATGCATCTAGATAGGTGCCTTGGGGGGTCTAGTTTCCAAAATGGGGTCACTTGTGGGGGAGCTCCAATGTTTGGGCACACAGGGGCTCTCCAAACGCAACATGGCGTCCACTAACAATTTGAGCCGATTTTCCATTCAATTTGTTAGCGGACACCATGTCGCGTTTGGAGAGCCCGTGATGTGCCTAAACAGTGGAGCTCCCCCACAAGTGTCCCCATTTTGGAAACTATACCCCTCAAGGATTTTATTAAGGTGTATAGTGAACATTTTGAACCCAGAGGTACGGCACAGAATTTGTTTACATTAGGTCATCATATTGAATAAGTTGTCATTATTCTTGAGCGCAAGTGCTCGCTACTTGAGTTTGCATCGGGTACTCAGGTATGCACCATGTACAGCGTGTGCTCGAATGACATGCTCGAGTCCCTGCTCCGCATGTTTCACGGTTATTAGACACCCAAAAAAAAACATGCGGGGATCGCTCGTGCATGGCAGGCAATCCCCGTAAAGTTTTTTGGCCACGAAGCATATGGGGCAGAGACTCGAGCATGTCACTCAAATACCCACGACACTCAATGCATACCAGAGCACCCGATGCAAACTCAAGTAGCGAGCACTTGCTCTCAACACTAGTCGCCATATCGTCATCTTTTTTTCTTACTTTTGAAAAAAATCCCAACCCCAGCCCTAACCCTAGCACAACCCTAGCCCCAGCACAACCCTAGCCCCAGCACAACCCTAGCCCCAGCACAACCCTAGCCCCAGCACAACCCTAGACCCAGCACAACCCTAGCCCCAAACCCAGCCCTAACCCTAGCCCAATCCTAACCCAAGAGTTTATTTTTGACGCCGTTCCTTGTGCGGTATAAGTGATTAGATGACTTTATTCTTCGGGTCAGTGTGATTACAGCAATGCCAGAATCATATGGGGTTTTTATGACTGACAGCTGTCACACACTAAAAGACGCATTTTTTGTAAAATCTAGTTTTTGCATCGCCATATTTTGAGAGCTATAATTTTTCCAGATTTTGGCAGACAGTCATGTGATGGCTCGTTTTTTGCGGGATGACTTGACGTTGTTATTGGTGCCATTTTCAGGCACGTGACATTTTTTGATCGCTTTCTATTCCGATTTTTGGGAGGCAGAATAAACAAAAACCAACAATTCAGGAATTGTTTTTTTTTTTTTTTTTTTTTTTATTTTGTTCCGCGTGTGGTAAAATTGATGAGGTAGCTTTATTCTTCGGGTCAGTACGTTTACAGCGGTACCACATTTGTATCATTTTTCTATGTTTTGGCGCTTATACACAATAAAAGCTATTTTATAGAAAAAAATATTTTTTAGTATCGCTTTATTCTGAGAGCTATAACTTTTTTATTTTTCGGCTGATGGAGCTGCATGGCGGCTTGTTTTTTGCGGGACGAGATGTCGTTTTCAGCGGTATCATTTTTATTTATATGTGTCTTTTTGTTCGCGTGTTATTCCACTTTTTGTTTGGCGGTATGGTGATAAAGCATTGTTTTTTGCTTTGTTTTTTTTTTTTTTTTTTTACCGTGTTCACTGAAGGGGTTAACTAGTGGGACAGTTTTATAGGTCAGGTTGTTCCGGACGCGGCGATACCAAATATGTGTACTTTTATTGTTTTTTTTTAATTTTTTTTATAATAATATTTATTGATGGGTACATTATATTTTTATTTTTGGTGTATTATTTTTTTTATTTTTTTATAATATTTTTGCACATTTTTTTTTTTTTTTTCCACTTTCACTTAGTTTATACACTTTATTACTTTGTCCCACTCTGGGACTTTCACTTTTTTTTTTCTGATCGCCTGCATGGCACAGGAATGGAGCACCATCCCTATGCCATGCAAGCTGTCAGAAATGCACAGTGTGAAGATTGCTTGGAGATGCACTGCGCATGTCCAAGCAATCTTCCTGCTCTCTGGTGATCCGGATGTTGTCATGACGACATCGGGTCGTCATGGCAACACCCGGGAAGCCTTTGCAGACTGCGCTGGAAGCCGGAAGAGGAGGTGAGTATCGCCGATCACCTCCCCTTGCCCCCGCAATGCCGCGATCGACTTCGATCGCAGCATCGCGGGGGTTAATGTGCTGGGAGCGGTGCAGGACCGCTCCCTGCACATAGTACCGGGTGTCAGCTGTGACAATCAGCTGACACCCGGCGGCGATCGCGCCCGCACAGCCTGTGTGCGCGCGCGATCGCGATGACGTACTAATACGGGTCTGGCTCTTAAGTCCCAGGGCACAGACGCGTATTAGTACGTCAGATGTTATTAAGGGGTTAAAAGCGATGAGATTTTGAAAAACGAACACTTCTGTACTCCACGTTTGTGAATTTCGAATGATCTGTATAATTTTTATTAAACTTTAATATCAAAATTCATGTTCACTCTATTGTAATGCAGCGGCTTGCGGCATTACTGTAATGGTCCACGGTGTGTTCTGGCTGACCATGTACCTCTCACTCAGAAGGACTGATCACATGACTGTGACATCATTGCAGGTCATGTGTGCACTGAAGGACTGATCACATGACTGTGACATCATTTCAGGTCCTGTGTGCACTGAAGGATATATAAATCCTTGTGCTTTTGAAACAGAGTGAGAAAGGCGTGAGGCCTGTTCCCTGTGTGTGGGACACCGTTGGCCTGGTGAGGCCTAGAAAGAGAAGCCTGGTCCCTGTGTGGGACTCCACTAGCCTGGAAGGCAGAGGCTGGATCTCCCCTGTGTTTTGAGATGCCAGTAGCCTTTGAAAGTACGAGGCCCGGAGGCCCATCTGGGAAGCCGTGAAGCCACAGCCGTGGCAGAACCGAGCTAAGAGTAGCAGCTAAAACCAGGCAAAGGTAAAATTGCTGCTTGATGTGGACATTTATATTGTTACCTTGCTGAAGGCTGTATCTGGAGCCAAGTGGACATATCTGTCACTGGAAAGGCTCTTGGACATCATATGTGTAATATGTCGGCGAGCCACTGAGATGGACTCGGTTATGAGCGGTTTATGATAAATAATAAACTGCTGGATTGTGAAATACCAGAAAGACGTTGCATGTGTACTTTAATTGACCCGGTGAAGCGAGTGCCCCTAAGCATGATGAATAGCGCTGCCTTACACTATTCATACATTCAAAGTTAATATAACAGTTGCAAAGCTCTTTAATGATAGGCACTATATACAAGCTATCCCTGGTTTTCCCGAGTCCAGCAATAAGGTACAGCCAGCTCTGGTGTAAAAATAATGTCCTTTTGAGGGTTTAATTTCATGCTATGGCATGCGTGATGTATCCTGTCAGCTAAGTTTATAGCAAACAAGCTCCATTAGTCCTTACATTCCTATTTAATCTCTGTGCCTATATATCTTCTTGTCCCTCCACGAGTCTCTCACAAGACACACTCTGCTTATATTCCCACATCCTAAATGACATCATTTTGAAAGGAAGAAAAGGAACATGTAGCATATACAGTACAGACCAAAAAGTTTGGACACACCTTCTCATTTAAAGATTTTCTGTATTTTCATGACTATGAAATTTGTACATTCACACTGAAGGCATCAAAACTATGAATTAACACATGTGGAATTATATAATTAACAAAAAAGTGTGAAACAACTGAAAATATGTCTTATATTGTAGGTTCTTCAAAGTAGCCACCTTTTTGCTTTGATGACTGCTTTGCACACTCTTGGCATTCTCTTGATGAGCTTCAAGAAATGGTAGTCACCGGAAATGGTCTTCCAACAATCTTGAAGGAGTTCCAGAGATGCTTAGCACTTGTTGGCCCTTTTGCCTTCACTCTGCGGTCCAGCTCACCCCAAACCATCTCGATTAGGTTCAGGTCTGGTGACTGTGGAGGCCAGGTCATCTAGCGCAGCACCCCATCACTCTCTGTCTTGGTCAAATAGCCCTTACACAGCCTAGAGGTGTGTTTGGGGTCATTGTCCTGTTGAAAAATAAATGATGGTCCAACTAAATGCAAACCGGATGGAATAGCATGCCGCTGCAAGATGCTGTGGTAGCCATGCTGGTTCGGTATGTCTTCAATTTTGAATAAATCCCCAACAGTCTCACCAGCAAAGCACCCCCACACCATCACACCTCCTCCTCCATGCTTCACGGTGGGAACCAGGCATGTAGACTCCATCCGTTCACCTTTTCTGCGTCGCACAAAGACACGGTGGTTGGAACCAAAGATCTCAAATTTGGACTCATCAGACCAAAGCACAGATTTCCACTGGTCTAATGTCCATTCCTTGTGTTCTTTAGCCCAAACAAGTCTCTTCTGCTTGTTGCCTGTTCTTAGCAGTGGTTTCCTAGCAGCTATTTTACCATGAAGGCCTGGTGCACAAAGTCTCCTCTTAACAGTTGTTGTAGAGATGTGTCTGCTGCTAGAACTCTGTGTGGCATTGACCTGGTCTCTAATCTGAGCTGCTGTTAACCTGCGATTTCTGAGGCTGGTGACTCGGATAAACTTATCCTCAGAAGCAGAGGTGACGCTTGGTCTTCTTTTCCTGGGGCGGTCCTCATGTGAGCCAGTTTCTTTGTAGCGCTTGATGGTTTTTGCAACTGCACTTGGGGACACTTTCAAAATTTGCCCAATTTTTCAGACTGACTGACCTTCATTTCTTAAAGTAATGATGGCCACTCGTTTTTCTTTATTTAGCTGCTTTTTTCTTGCCATAATACAAATTCTAACAGTCTATTCAGTAGGACTATCAGCTGTGCATCCACCTGACTTCTGCACAACACAACTGATGGTCCCAACCCCATTTATAAGGCAAGAAATCCCACTTATTAAACCTGACAGGGCACACCTGTGAAGTGAAAACCATTTCCGGTGACTACCTCTTGAAGCTCATCAAGAGAATGGCAAGAGTGTGCAAAGCAGTCATCAAAGCAAAAGGTGGCTACTTTGAAGAACCTAGAATATAAGACATATTTTCAGTTGTTTCACACTTTTTTGTTAAGTATATAATTCCACATGTGTTAATTCATAGTTTTGATGCCTTCAGTGTGAATATACAATTTTCAAAGCCATGAAAATACAGAAAAATCTTTAAATGAGAAGGTGTGTCCAAACTTTTGGTCTGTACTGTATATGAGTATTGAAAGATGTAACTCAAGCCTTGGCACAACCATTATCCATACATCAATTTAGCACAATTATTAGTCGTCTTCCCATGGTGTTCCCAGCTGCCATCATTCATAATCTAAAGTGGTCTACCAAGGCTTTTTAAGAGTATTCAGTAAAGCTTATGAGTTAGAAATGAAATGACAGTGGAAAAGAATTATGGAGGAAATCTATATCTTAATAAGGGAGAAATATATGACATAAACTAAAAGTGACAAATAACGCTCTGCCGACTCCCGCTGAACATTTCTGGGCAGTTATAGAATACTTCCAATTCAAGTTTTTCATTGCACAGTAAACTATTTCAGGAGATGCTATACAACTACTATCTCTTTTTTCTGCCTGACAGGATAAATAGGATCTATCGAGATATTTCTACGATGTATTTGAGCTACAAGGGGACAATCAATGCATGTAGCCTACTAATTTGTGGCAGTAATTGGTAGTGGCTTGCTGTTAAGGATATCAAACGATCACATGTGATCAGGCCATAAAGTGATCCATATCATAGTCAGAAGAATAATTCTGGAGGAGAACCTAAAGTCCCTAAAAACATTAGAAAAAAATAGGCTGAAGCCACCAATTTCAGGGGAATCAGTTAACCATCTCACAAAAAGGATCAGACATGTCGAATTTCAATGTTCGATCCTTTGAGCCTCCATGCAGATAAGTTGCTGCCAATAGTCTCTGTCATCAGCTTACTCCCCTTCACTGTTGGAAATACACATACACTTGGTAGGACTGAATGCACATGGTTATGAGGGTGCATTTTCATTTATATACACTAGCTGTTGACTGAATGAGCCACATACCGACCACTGACTAAGTTGTATGAGCACCTTTTTAGTTCTGATATAGTTTTTTTGCAGGCAGCAAAAAATGTTCCCCAAATACAGCTAAAAGTCCAAGGAAACTTAAAGTTGAAAACTCTGATTATTTTAGTTACTTATCCATAGGCTAGGTGAGAGCTTACTAATTACTGGAGCCTGCATCCAGTCTGAATGGAGTGAAAGTCAAGCATACACATATCAGCTCAATTTATTGTTTATGGGACTGAAGTAGGTTTTGCGAGCTTGAATAATAATTTTATTCATTAGTTTTGATGTATTTATTTATTTATTTTACTCACTTATATAGCACTATTAATTCCATAAGCTTTACAGACATTATAAACAACTGTGCCCATTGGGGCTCACAATCTAAATTCCCTATCAGTATGTCTTTGTAGTGTGGGAGGAAACCGGAGAACGAAAAAGTGTTTGCCCCCTTCCTGATTTCTTATTCTTTTGCATGTATGTCACACTGAAATGTTTCAGATCATGAAACAAATGTAAATATTAGACAAAGATAACACAAGTAAACACAAAATGCAGTTTTTAAATGAAGGTCTTTATTATTAGGAGAAAAAGAAATCCAAACCTACAGGGCCCTGTTAAAAAAAGTGATTGCCCCCTAAACCTGAGAAATTCAACTCGCAGTGATTTTATTCTCTGTCTTCATGGGTTTATAATCTATAAGGTTATAGGGAAGGAGACAATAGGTTGGGGGTTTGCAGCAGCTTGAGTAGTGGTGATTTCAAGCTGCAAGCTACTTTAAAAAGATAAGTCATGAATCAACCCTGCGCATAGAGGGACAGTGAGCAGTGAAGGTGGCCGGAAAGGTGAGGTGAATATTAGTTGTATTTTTTTTACCTTTTGCCAGCCTTCAATAGTTCAACAAATTGGCAGCATGCCGGCCACCATTTTGCTGAATTCGCATGTAGTGAATTGCAAAAAAATCTGCATTCTGGAGAATGCAGATTTTTATAAAATTTGAATAAAATTCAATTGCACTAGAATAAATTCGCCCAACTCTGGTGTGCACTACAGCTGCATCGCTAGTATGAAACCTTACTTATAAAACAAAAGGGTTATATTTATTTTATGAGTAAGCAAACCTGGTTCCTTTCATTAGACATGCAAGTGTAAATGCACAGGCCCTAGGGAATATTTTGTTCCAACACCCACAAAATATAAGTTATGAGCCTGAGAGGCAGCATATAGATCATATTATTGTAATAGTAGTGCAATGTACAGACCCTAGGAAGTATTTTGTACCAACTCCACAATGGACTCGTTGCATACATAGCATGGGCTTGAGAAGCTGCAAATAGATATCTCCCTTATTTTTGGATTCAGCAGATCACTGTGCTTGAGAAGAATTTCCTTCAGATGTCCACCAGATATACAGTACACAGTAATGATTAGTATCATAGGAAGTTCATGGTCCCGGACATTTGCCCTTATAGCCCAAGATATTTTCATAGCAGAATTATTAGCTTAGTACATTATTTCTGTTCTATTATACAATCTATAGTTATTTTACCTAGACATTGTAAATTATACAGTATTTGTGCAGACAGAGATATAGACATGCTCTACATCTCCTGTAACAAATGTTCCTTGCACTAGAGCACAGCTGTTTTATGGTTTAGTAGAAGTTATTTCCTATTCTTATCCATCATTCAAATATATTTTGTAGTTTAGTGATACATGTTGAACAGATAATGAACTAGTAGATGTAATGGAGAGAGAGGCATTATTTTCCCTTCTTTGTAATATGCTTTTGTTTAACAATTTTTTTTTTCCAAGGGTTTGTGCTTTATATTTGTATTGGTTTGCCAATAAAAGAATAATTAGATTTTTCGGAAGAAGCCAAAGAAACCTGATGAGAAAATCAGATTGGAGCATGGTGGTCTGCAGGTTGGCGGTAGAACTGTCCCATGAGTCACCTCCTCTTTCCTGCCACAAATCCCATGTAGTCCTATTGCTTCCTATGTTTACTATACATACAGTGTTTTCTATTATTTAACTCTGTGGGATCATCTCACATGGGATGCTGCAATCATGCTTTCCAAATGTCTGAGAAAGTGAATGGGTCAGTTCAGGTGGTTGTGGTCTTAAGAGATTACTCCCCTTTTAAGTTATACATCAAAACTGTATAATCCTAGCAAAGCGCAATGGTTTCCCAACCCGTTCACCCTCTGACCCTGATCCTTCCAATACAGAAAAAGGTCTGAATGTTTCTTTTTACCTACAGAATTACTTAAGGCTAATAAACATCCTCCTATTGTCCTTGGGGGCTATTGAAATTTCATAGACTGCTACTATTGCATGTACAAATAGCATTAGTGTTCTCATGTAATCCACTTTAATGGAAGCAAAAACAGACATGATCTGTTTTAGAAGCTACAACGATAATATGTCACATCACAGAGTAATGTACAGATTCCCCATGTGATGGACTAGTTATTCTGACATCAGCCATTATGTTCTTTATGGGATAATATCCTTCAGCTGTTCAATTGGTGGTTTTGTGTAAAACCATTAAAACAAATCACTGCCTTGCTTCAAAAACATTCTTTCATCAGATATTCTGCAGATATAATGCACCAGAGAACAGCCATATTCATCACTGAAGTTGTTGAATATTAAAAGAATATGAATATTAGAAAGACATCTTTTCAGAACTTTTTATCAAACTTTTTCAAAGAATAATTTAGTCTGTTAGAAAAACTATTAACATTTTTGCAAATTGGGGTAAATATGCAATTATTAAAGGGAAACTCATTGCACTGTTGAATGAAAAAACGATTTGTATTTCCTTATCTATAGTTATACATACTAACTAGTGAATTATGGCTCCAAACAGCTTCCAAGATCTATGAAGCCATTAAAGTAACACACCAAGAAGTCAATGAGGCAATACGCTACTCTGCTCAAAAGCATCCAATTTTAGCTAAAGGAACAGAGTTTTATTTTTGGTACCTATATGAATGCCACAGAAAAGTAAAAAAAAAATGGAATACTCCATCAGATCTCATGTTAAATAGGTTTTCTGCTCTAGAAATATACCTTTGTTACATGGTGCTTTGTACAACCAATATAATAGAGTGCCTTCATCTCTGTTGTAAAGACTCCCCATCTGCTGAAAGCAGATTTCCACAATAAGACTTTGTGCTTTCTACTCTATTTAGAAACTTACACACATTAGACAAAAAATCATCCAATCCCACCAATATTAATAAGAACGGCTGACATTCCAACGTGTATGGTGTGCCTCCCAACTCTTCCCCGACAACATCTGGTCCACAGTTCGAATTTCAATGCCCCATCTTTATGTTCTTCAGGAGATAAGCTATTGGCAGAGCCATTTGTCAGTCGATTACTGCACTCTCCCATTTGGACACACCTTTGCGTTTGGACAAGCTGAATGTTCGTGTATGGGAAAGTCAGGCGAGATAGCTCAGCCATCATGCAATCGCTTATGTATGGGGTTCCTTAAGAAGTTCCTTGGTTTTCCCATATTCTCCCATACCCTGCAGCATCTCAGGACTTGTCTCCCATTGAGCATAACTGGGATGTCATTAATCGACCATTGCAAACAGAGCTGCCAGTAGCAGATCTTTATCAATTACATGCCCAAGTGCATTCAGCGTGGTAAAACATTGCTCAGACAACCAGGAATAACCTCACTGATAACATGATAAGGCATGTAAGTGCATGTATTTCTACATGTGATGCTCATACTTGATACTGAATAAATCCAGATTTTTTTTTAAATTTTGTTTCCATTTTTTCATCATTTGAATATCATTAACATGTCAATCTTGTGATTTTCATCATTCAACATCTATTCTTTACTTCTTGGTTTTGCAATTTCAATGTTGAGTGTAAGTATAGGTTTTAGATGGAAAAATAAAATAATATTTGGCAAAAGGTTCAACCTAGTTAAATTTGTAAACATATATACCCAGACTTATAAATTCAAATACTGTAGCTTGTTAGTTGATGTTCAGTTCATCTTTTTACCTTCAGGATGGGTAAAGCACCCAATGTTAACAACTTGAGGTGTCATCGCCATAAGTACTAAATAGGCAGGTTGTAAAACTGAAAGAACTAAAACACTAGTTTGTTACTGTAGTTGTGACTGTATTTAACTAATTAAAAAAGAGGCTATATAAAGACAGTGAGACATTTAACATAAAAAAAAATCAGCTCATTATAAAAATGATAATGAAACATCTCATTCTGCAACATATATGTGCAGCTTTAGTCTTTAAAGTGAATCTCTGCCTTTTATCCTCTTTTCCTTAGATACATACATCTGTGCTGATTAATTTCTTAACTTATCTTTATAATGGTTGGAGTTTCATTTTTCTGATAGAGAACTAAAAATGAATTACGAGTAAAGAGGGTTTGGTGTCCAAACCCTGTGTCCATAAACCGCTGAGGTGAAAATAGCGTGGGAGCGATCCAGCTGGTGAGCAAAGCCAAGACAGGGAAAAAGGGAAAAGGATCCGTTGCAGCACAACCATCTGGTAAGAATATCAAAAAACGTTTAAAAATAAAAAGTTAAAAATCAGACAAAGGGCACTTGTACTGCGCCGGAAACGCGTCAGGTTTCTGATTTTTATCTTTTTCTTTTAAAATCCCTCAATAAAGTTTTCTGATATTCTTACCGGATGGTTGTGCTGCAACAGATTCTTTTCCCTTTTTCCCTAAAAATGAATAGCATTAACTTAAAATATATCATACTAGCAGCATGCAGCCACCACCCGAGGGAGCTCACTGCAGTGTTTAACAGAATGAAGTTAGCTTCCTTGCTCTTTCTAGTGGTGGCTAGTGATGGGTGAACCTGTGGATGTTCGGGTCTGGTGGGTTCTGCCAAACATCTAAAAAAAGTTTGATTTGGGTACCAGAATGTTACTGTAACCCGTACCCAGATGCCATTCATATGAATGGGGGGCCCAAACATCTCTGGTTTCCCACGCTGTCAAGCAGATGACGGGCTCTGATCGGCAGTAAGATTGTGACGGCCAGTTAGAGCGCTGTGATTTCCATGCTGTCATATGACAGCGCGAGCCCGTAGCTGTGACCAGCGTTAAAAAGCTTAAAACTGGTCACAGGCATCCGCTGATGAGAGAGTACTACTCTCATTAGCCTACACCTGCTGTAGCTGATAACAGTGAGAGCAGGCACTGCTGATGGGAGTATTCATCAGCTGGTGCCTGTGCTCCAAGTAAAGAAAAAAAATAGAAATAAATATTGAAATAAAAATAAAAAAGCATTGTACTCACCTTAACGCCTAATCCCCGATGCCCTTGTCCCTTGTAAAAGAGAAAAAAGAAAAAAACACCATAATACTCACTACTCACCTTAACGACTAATCTCTGATGCCCTTGTGACATGTAAAAAAAACAAAAACATATCCCCCACATGTCTGAAGTGGAAAGAATCCGTACTGTCCCACGCCGTAATCCATCTGTGCGACATGTGGTTTTCAAAATGCTGAAAACCAGGACACAATGAGCTGCAGCGAGCGGGCCCATGAACTGCGGTGACCTTATTGAGATCACCGCTAGCACTATGAGAAAATCTCACAGTGCTGCGCTGAGCTTAGTAAGTTCACCACAGTTCATCATAAAAAATTTCTCATTGTGGACTGCAGTCACTGAGCTCAGTGCAGCACCATTAGACTTGGCTATTAATAACAACTAAAAAATGTTTGATTAGCGTTTACTGGCTAGTTAACAGGGGGAACCCATAAAAAATTGACACAGGGTCCCCCTATAAATTATAACCAGCAAAGGTGAAACAGACAGCTTTGGGCTGATATTAATAGCCAGGGAAGGGGCCATGGATATTGTTTTCGAGTACCAGTCTTAACAAGTCCAAAGAAAGAGATATGTAAATGGTCCCCCGTACTCCTGGAATCCAGGAAGAAGGAAACGACTCCTAGTCCCAGATTGTGGTCAATGCAGGTGCAAAGTGATTCCACATCCATGGTTATTGTGATGAACCTGTAGCCGCCATCTTGGTAATGATAAATCATATCCAGGGATGGCCACACTTCAGCAGCCCCCACCCTTGGGACCTTCTGTTAAAACGTCAACTAGATAGTTTCCCCCCATCCAGGCTCCTGTAAGATAAGAAGCCTACTTAACACTTGAATGCTAGGAGCTTCAAAGACTTCGAGAGGAAACACAGCCAGCAGGGGGGGGTGCTTCGTCTATCTGTACCTGACCATTTGTCCCATAGGACTAGTTTCTTTGTCTGTCACAAGCATGGAGGCATAAGATATAGAAACATGAATAGTACACGCATGTTGCGTGGGATGGGCCAATAAAAAAATATCACGGCGTCCCGGAGCCATTGCGCACACAAGCCTCCGCGGTAGACGTTTGTACGTGCTCTGGAAGCCAAGATATAGCGCGGAGCCATTCCTGAGGACCGTATGGTATCATAATTGATATCAAAAGGTCGGTTACGGCGGCCCGAATCCATGGGAACCCCTGGGGGTATCATGAGACCATCCCAGAAGAAGTTATTGGGTTCCATAGAATTTGGGCTTCTGATCGAAGTTAGACCTGAGGGTGGAGACTGAGCCAGCTGACCTCACCAGCAGTGGGCGGGACGGGGCAGGTAAGATAGCAGGACAGACAAGAGACAAGTCAGTTTTTGACCCAAGAGTGGTGTGCTGAACATCTGAGCACCAGCTGAGGCCACCAAGGGGAGGAGCAGTTTGACCATGCGGTGGTAGGCCTCAGCCTGTAACAAAGAACCGTGCCTGCGACCGCAGAATCCTCTCCCTGCGTCACAAGAAAATCAAGAAACCGGTAACTGATATGCTGTGGTGATTCTGTGTGTTGTATTCCATTGTTGTATAGTTTAGCCTGACCTTATACCTGTGTATATTTAGTTGTATATCGTGTATCTAGTGTATTATTATAATCAATTACCTCAAGTAATTGTGGGCCTGCCTTTTATTCTGCATAACGAACGCACGTCCGTGTGAGCTCGGCTCAAGCCAAAAACGCTACCCAGGGTTGGTTCCTGACCCGATATAGGCCCATTTACGGACTGGGCGTATATCTAAAATAGGGACTGGTGGCAGCATACCAACTGGGGATTGGGGAAGGCTGGTAGTGACGGTCGGAGGTTCAGATATATATATTCCTGGCGCGGCCAAGGAAGATATATATACCGCCCTCACTACAGAGGGCCCCGATACCCAGTAGGTTACAGGACAGTCTCCCTGGCGACCGCTTATCCTAGGTGCAGTTCCTTGACTGACCTGAGGCTAAGAGGGCGCTAGCGAGTTGGGCTGTGTAGTGACGTTACGGTTTAGTGACGTTGAAGGGATAACACACTACCGTGTTCCCTGCGCTGGTTGCAGCTTCCTGGCACTACTTTCTCTAGGTGCAGTACCTTGACTGACCTGAGAGGTAAGGGGGCGCCAGAGAGCTGCACCCACCGGCCGGCTTTCATCACAGTTATCATTAACGTATTACTGGGGAGGGTCAAACCATTAAGCAATGTAATCAAATGAGAGGAATCACACACAAAAGAGTCCAAAGAGAAATCCAGATAATAAAAGTCCAAATATGAACAGGGGCATTCAAAAATCCTCCCAATCCTGGAAATGATGGGCTTGCCCAGGGGTTTAAGCAGGGATTTATGCACTTTGGGCAATAAGTAAAAAATGGGGACCACCAGGTGCGGGGTGGTTAGAAAATCTTTTTCCTTCTTATTGATAATGCCCAAATTCAGTGCCCTAATAAGGAGTCTATCCATCTTGGCCTTAAACACAGTTGTTGGATCCGATGGTAACAGCCTATAGCAGTCTGGGTAGTGTTGAGCCACCCCCGTAGTGTTCGAGTTCGGTTCGGTTCGGTTCGTCGAACACCCGTGTGTTCGCCGAACTGTTCGTCGAACTGTTCGTCGAACACCTTCGAACACCGTTAAAACCAATGGCAGGCAAACAAAAACACATAGAAACACATAGAAAACACCTTCAAAGGTGTCCAAAAGCTGACAAACTGCTCAGAAGACATAACTAACACATGGAAAAGTGACAAGTACATATAGTCATGCGAAAATAAAAGAGGTGGAGGAGTAAAAGGAGGGGGAGACACAGATATAGGCATGTCATGCCCTTCTAAAATCCAAAAAGTGAGAAGCCAACACGTCCAGTCCGTTCCTGCCCGTGCCACCTCCGTGTCGCCGGGTTTGTGCCAGAGCCGCGGTGGACCCTGACGGCCAGCCCCCCTCTCCTAATACTGGTGCCTGTCCGCTGGTGGGTCGAGCCCCCCGCGGTGGGGGGGGAGTAAAATCTGCAGAAGAAAGACCATCGTCCAGCCAAACTAACATGTCGACTTCTTTTCGTGGACAATGTGATACGATCCCTTTGTTACGGACACGCCCATCGCTACAAATTCCAGATGAGGCACAAAAACAGCAGGTGCTTCAGCGGATATCAAATGCTCCTTCAAGTGGGCTCTCCTCCACCTCAACTTCAACATCACAAATACTCCAGTCCTCAGAGGTGTCACCCCAATCGCACTTGCTTCCTCACAGCTCCCAAGTCTCCAGCTGCCCGTCTGAGTATTGGGTAACACAGATGGTTGAGTCTGCACAGCTGTTTACTCATACTATAGCCTGGGAAACGGAGGTCTGCTCCAGAGCTTCTGTTAATCCAGACGAGGAAATGATCTGCACTGATGCCCAGAATCTTTATAAGTCGGATCCAGGACCAGATGAAGAAGGTTCTGAGCATAATGTAGACCCTCGTTCCCAAACTGTAACTCCTGTTGGTGGAGACAATGATGAAGACGATGATGAGACTCAAATACCTGATTGGAGCGACAACTTGACTTTTCGGTCAGGGCAGGAAGAGTTTGGCTTTGAGGACGACGGGTGTGATAACACACAGGGTGATGATGACAAGGTTGGAGATCCCACTTACTGTCAACCCACAGTCAGCCAGTCAATGAGGTCACCCGGGCCTTTGCCTGGCCTTTGGGATGTCGCGGTGGTCGGCTCCCTGGCCCGTACCCTGGGGTCACTCTTTAAAAGGGCGGATAATTGTTAATTTTATAAGAGTTTGTGACACCACCTGTGGTATCTGGTGAGAAGCACCTGCGCTGCAGCAGTCCACTGAGGCCCGTGATAAGGCAGCTCGATGGTATAGCTCCCCACAGGTGGAGCTAGGTCTCAGGGCAGCGTATGCAGGGGGAATGCAGGACAGGCGAGACCCAGCTGGGTCAGAGCAAGAATGGAAACGGACACGGTAGTCACTTCAGTACCTTTTACTGGAGGAAATTCAGGCACATCCTGGAGCACTGTAGGGTGAAGGGTGCATATCAGGATCCTCCCCAATGAGCGGGTGTAGGGCCTCCTGTTTCTTGCCTCTGCGCAGTAAGTTTCTGACCTGCCTGGAGCTAGGCCTAACTTTGTCTCTGTCCTGCGCTGGCTGACCTTGTGGTAGGGCCTTCTCTTGAAGTTCATGCTCCCAGTATGCGGGGCCTAAGCGTCTCCTGGCTCTGTTACGTATCAGCACCTTAGCGATCCTGGGACTTGTAGTTCTCCAGGGATTCCGGTTATGCCTTACTGGGTCATAGAGATCCCGGTAAGCTCAGATCCGGTGTCCGGTAAATGCTTCGGGGTGAGCTGGTTAAGCTCCTCTGCCCCTTATGTACTAACTCGCCACTCGCCTTCGGCCTACTCGGGCCCTCAATAGGCTATACACACTAACGGCAGCTTGCCGCGCTTCACCGATCTTATGACGCCGGCACACCTTAAGCTCTATCTGGGCTCCCTGAATCTAGCTAGCAGGAGCCTCGTGCTCCACTGCTGAACTATTAACTGAGTTCTCTAGACTAGACTGAGCTCCACTGCAGACTGACCTCTCTTAGGCTTCTCTACTGCAGGAACTCTTCAGAGGAACTGAACTGCCTAGCTCCACCTTCCCTATTTATATCCCTAACGGGCTCCCTCTGCTGGTCTGAGGTGGAAGGTGGAGATGTGTGAATGTTTATGGGGGCCTCTTGTGGAGGATTCCATCAATACACTCTTCTAGGATCTATGATACCAAGCGCAGCGGGGCGTCACAGATGCTATTGACGACGAGGTTAGGTTGCGCCTTCCTGGACAGAGACGGAGTACTGGAAGCACGACAACAACTGCATCCTCAACCACAACTCCGCCTCTGACCAGAAGTCGTAGTGGCTCTTCAGGTCGCATGGGCTCTAAGCCTTGCATAGCCTGGGCATTTATTCAGATCGATAAGGATGACCCAACTCGTGTTATCTGTAATATTTGTCACCAAAAGCTAAGTAGAGGCCAAAAAATCCATAGTTTGAGTACTTCATGCATGTACCGTCACATGGATATGAAGCATAAGTTGCAGTGGGAAGCTCACTGTGCTACAATGCGGCCTAGCAGGCTGGGCCAACCACCGTCTTCCCCATCTTGTGCATCCACGGCCTCTTCATCCTCTGTGACTGGGGGGACAGCAGTCACACATGTTTTTGGACGCAGACCTGCCACCTCTTTACCTGCAACAGCCAGTGTGATTGGCAGGTCGTCAGTTCATTGGGAAGTGGAAACACCTGCTGGTGTTGAGAGCTCTCTGACATCGAGAGCACCACCTTTGGATCAAGGCAACCTAACATGTCCGCCTGCATCTTCCTCACAGACCGGCAGTTTGCCAGGGACACCCTACTCAACCCCGTCAAAGCACAACAGCCAGCCCTCGGTCCCTCGGATGTGGACAAGTAAAAGACCATTTCCTCCTAGCCATGAGAAAGCTAAGAGGTTGAATTTCACCATCTGCAAGCTGTTGGCTACAGAAATGCTGCCTTTCCGCCTGGAGGACACAGTGGATTTTTGAGACCTTATGTCCGTCGCAGTGCCCCAGTACCAGATGCCCAGTCGGCACTACTTCTCAAAGAAAGGTGTGCCTGCGCTCCACCAGCATGTCGCACACAACATCACTGCTTCTTTGAGAAACTCTGTGTGTGACAGGGTGCATTTCACCACAGACACTTGGACGAGTAGGCATGGACAGGGGCGTTACATGTCGCTGACAGGGCACTGGGTAACTATGGTGACAGCAGGACAAGGGGCTGCTGTCCAAGTCTTGCCGTCCCCGCGAGTTGTACGTCAATCCTCTTTATCTAGAAGTTCCTCCACTGCTTCTGCCTCCTCAACCTCCTCTCGGTCCTCCACCTGCACCCAAAGCCTGTCTGGTAATGCCACCTGCTTTCTAACTGCGCACCTCCTTACTATGCTGGCAGCAGGGCTCAACGGCATCAGTGTTTACTTTGAAATGTCTGGGAAATGTGAGTCACACAGCTGAGGACTTGTGGTCAGCTCTGGAGACCCAGTTTCATGAATGGTTGTCTCCACTGGACCTGCAACCAGGGAAGGCCGTGTACGACAATGCTGCAAACCTGGGTGCGGCCCTTCGCCGGGGCAATGTTACACACGTGCCTTGTATGGCTCACGTGTTGAACCTGGTTGTCCATAAATTTTTAGCCCACTATCCCAGACTAGATGGCCTTCTGCAGAGGGCACGGTCGCTGTGTGCTCACTTCCGCCGTTCGCATCCCGCAGCTCAACGACTTATATCTCTACAGAAGTCGTTGGGCCTGCCAGTTCACCGGCTGAAATGCGATGTGCCGACACGGTGGAATTCAACTCTGCACATGTTGCAGCGACTGTGGCAGCACCGACAAGCCCTGGTGCAATAGTTTCTGATGTATAGCCTGGGCCAACGAGATCCAGAGGTGGGGCAAATCACACAGCAGGAGTGGTCTCAGATCAGGGACCTATGAAGTTGACGTGCCCCCTGGGCCGTGGGGTACCCGGAGCCGGGCCGGTAGACGCTGGGGGTTGTAGTCACTGTGGCGGTGACCCGGTCCGTGACCCAGGGCGTTCAATCCAACGGTAATTTGTATATATGGATTTTATAATGTCCGACTACGCCACCTGTGGAGTGCGGCCAAAGGGGCCGCCGCTGCGGAACAGTCCTCTGAAGCTGATGGTTTTGCTGCAATGGTATTATTACTCACCACAGGAAGAGTGTAGCTTCAGGGCAGTGTGGGTGGATGATGGTGGTTGTAGTGCAGGGAGTCAGTAATGAACACAGAGTCCGTGTGATGCAGTCCCAAGATCTTTACTCACAGTTGTTGCAGTCCAGATTACAGGTACCAGAGCTATCTCACCCGTCGTGCTGTGCGTACTCAGTGAGGGGCTCAGTCCACCCCCAGATAGCTCCGGAGTACTTAGCAGGACCCCCTTCTGTGTGTCCTTTCTCTGGCCTTCTCCCTGCACCTCACACCCAGTGACACTTCTATCCGGTATCCTCGGGCCTTGGCGGGCGACTTGTGTTCCGTTCCCTGGGTCCTATGTGGCTACCTTCTTAGTGAGACTGGTGTGGACTTTTGCCTGCAGTACATGAAATGCTGCAGCCTCTGGTTTCTAGTTGAGCCTTGCTGTTTCTCCTCTAGTTGAGGGACCGGTTCCCCTTATCTGGCCTGACCCCTCTACCTCCTGGTAGCAGCGGGAGTACAGGTGGCCTTCTGCACGGCCCGTAGCCCTAGGGTCCCTTCGGTTCCTGGAGCCTTCCTGCTCCCACTCCTCTCTTCTCTCCTTCAGTCCTGGGCCTCCCAGGCTAGGCCCGCCTCCGGAGCAGAGCTCATGCCGAGCCTCTGCTCCTGTCACTTTTCCTCCTCTGACTGGCTTGCTCTTTCTAAGATGGCTTCCTATTTATACTCTCCCTGTCATGTGCTCCCCTAAGCTGCTCCCCTAAGCACCCACTACATAGGATCCTCCCACCAGCTAGGGACCTGGGACTGTGCTCTCCCTTAGGAGCAATCTCGCCCTAACCCCACTGCGGGTATGTGTTGGATGCAGGTGTTAGGGTCCCGAGCCATACGCCTTCCTTACCTGAGGGTGAGATACCACACCTCTGGGTGAGATGCAGTAACTCTGTGGTGACTGCACCCTCAGGGGCGCCACACACCTTTCTGCACAGTTTTGAAATGGCGAAGAAGATGTTTAGTGCTGACGACGATGCCATTATCAGCATAACTATTCCGGTGATTTACATGCTGGAGCACACATTAAACAGAATTCAGAGTCAGGTGGTCGGACAAGAGGAGGTGGAGGAAGTAGAGGAGGAGTCCTATGCGGAAGGGATAACATCTCCAAGGTCCAGACGGTTGGCAGCACCAAGGAGGCAGGCATGGGAGGGTGGGGGAGAGGGATTAAACAGGGCGCATGGTAGCAGCCAAACTGTTGAGGAAGGTGCAGGAGCCGAGGAAGAAGTGGAGGATGAACTGGCGATGGGCATGGAAGACTCATCAGATGAGGGAGACCTTGATCACATTTCTGTTGTGCGAGGTTGGGGGGAGAGGGCAGAGGAAAGAAGCATGATTCTTACCTCGCTACCAACACAACAAGGACTTGGTCCTCCTGGATGCGCAAGACACATGAGTGCCTTCTTGCTGCACTACCTGCAACATGACCCTCAGATTGCAGAATTCAAAGTAATCTCGACTACTGGGTTGCCACACTCTTAGATCCCCGGTACAAAAGTAAATTTGCCGAAATAATTCCTGCCATAAAAAGGGATTGACGCATGCAGGAGTATCTGCAGACGCTGTTGCAGAATCTTATATGTGCTTTTCCACAAAACACCAGTGGTGCACGAAGTGAATCTCACAGTTCTAACTTGCCAACCGCGGGACTGTCGAGTCTTCATCACTCAAACCGTAACAGTAACACAGTATCTGCTGGTAACAGCAATTTTGTGAAATCGTTTCACCACTTTTTTAGACCATCCTTTGCAAGGCCACAGGAGACAAGAAGTCTGACACATAGTCAATGCCTAGAGAGGATGGTGCAGGAGTATCTCCAAGTGAACATCGAAGCCATGACTGTGTCACTGGACCCTTGCTCATTTTGGTATTCCAATCTGGAAAAATGGCCGGAGCTCGCCACTCACGCCTTGGAGATCTTGTCATGCCCTGCAGCCAGTGTTCTCTCTGAACGTGTGTGCAGCGCTGCTGATGGTGTGCTGACAGATAAGCGCACGCGGCTGTCCACTGAGAATGTAGACAGACTCACGTTCATAAAGATGAACAAATCATGGATTCGCAAGGACTTTTCTAATCCTGTGTTATCCTTGGGATGCTAAAAGCTTGAGGATTTGGTAATATCACCTCACCAACCGTTTTAAGCAACTGTGGGGCAATTGATGCCACTTAACCCTAGAACGCATGACCGTAAAAATCTACACTTTCATATACCTGGGGCCTTTTAGGCCCGTGTGCAAATAACATTGAATAACTCAAACTCAAATGACAAACAACTATATACATGAAGAATACCTAGAGTTTCAAAATTCTAACTAAAGTAATCTTGCAGAAAATAGAAAACAATCAACAGGGCGGGACTGCGAGGCCCCAGGTATGCGTTCTAGGGTTAAGTGGTGTCTGTGCCACAATTTTGGGAAAAAATGGAAACTCTTTTTGGAGTCCCCTTGCTGTGTCTTACGTGACGTTGGCATCGTCAATTCCAGGTGGGTTGGGTCGCTCCCCCCCCCCCTTTTAACTGTAAGAAACTACATACACTATGGCTTGGGGTAACACAGATGATTGAGTCTGAAGAGCTGTTTACTCAGAGGTCTGCTCCAAATCTTCAGTGTCTGCTAGTCAGCGTAGAATTTTTAACTGCATCTAGCCTAGGCAATACTTTGGGCGTAGTAGCCCAGCTGCGAAGCAAGCTGCACCGCCTGTGTATCTAATAAGAATTTTTAAATGCATCTAGCCTAGGCAGACTGTGGGGACCCCCAACCAAACCCAGACGCTCAGCCCCCCTACCGCCCCCCTTTCCTTGACAATACAATAATGTAACTCTTACAACTGGATGGGTGAGGATCGGTCACAGCTTTATTAACTCTTTATACTCATTCCATTAGAAAGACATTTTATTTCTAAAATAATTCAGCTTGTTGCAGCATGCCCTGGGTCTCCACTCCGGCAACTTGGCCAACAAGTGTAACTCTCCAACATGTCCTTTCTATTTCCAGGCCACGGAGGATCCTGCGTACTCGTATGCAGGACTCTGACCCCCACCCATCACTCTTAACGCTTGTTCCACTCCGTCCTGGAGTCCTGACAGGAATATGTCCAGTCCAATATCCATTAAGTGAACACCGTCGGGCCGTATGAGGCCTGCTTTATCTCCTTCCAGTTGTCGGTGTCGTACCACTACACCGCCTCTGTCTCTTCTAAATTTTGCCATCCGAATATTTATTACCCGCCTTGTTCGTTCGATGGCCGTGATGTCTCGCGCACCTTGCCATACCGCTATCGGCACAATCTCTGACCATACTATAGCTAGTTTTGTGAAAAATTCTCTGAAGCGCTCAGTGTCTAGTTTCATTATTGCCATTAGTTATGCGCTCTTGTGATGACCTAGGTTGTTTCCCCCGGCCTGTATAACTAAGATGACCAGACATCTTGCCTCTCTCCCTACCTTGATTACCTCCATTAGTACCTGTGGCCATAGCAGGCCTCTAATACTTCTCCAGTTGAAATATGTGTTATGAAACTCTAATTTCCTCCCGCCTGGGCGGACTTTCGCCCTTTAATCTGCCCAATATATATACGAGTGGCCTATCACCCACACTGTTGGCTTAGCGTCACCTGTAAAAGAAACAAACCACGTTAGGATAACAAGTCCGGTCTTATGTATCTTGCCAAATACGAGGATCACCATCTCTCTATCCTCTGAACTTCCGTTTCTGACAGTCCTGCTCTTGCTGCTTCTATGGCCGCGCCTATGCGGAATGAGTGTGTCCCGTAATCTTTGGGGTGGTTCCCTGCCGATGTTATGCATTTATTAGATATAGCTTGGAACTGGTATCTTGATAATGGCATCCCATCAATGTGTGATAGGAACAAATTACTTTGTGATCTGATGGTTAGATATGGTTTTACTATTGTTACCCGACTCAGTGTACCGTTTGTGGGTTGTAGAAGTACCCAAGTGCCCCTGCCCGCTGGAACCATTTTCGATTTGTGTATGCGTAGACGTATTGCATTATTGCCTATGACTACGTCCTGGTGTAATAAGCCTCCACTGGTGCTAATTTTGGATTGAGGGACTAATTCGCTTATGCATAGCGCCCCGAAGAAGGCGATCACAAATGCAGTAGACAGTAGTGTTGCTTCAAATTGTGAGAGTCATGTTAATGGTGTTAGGGATATGATGTGAGAAATCAGTTTTAGTGACACGGGACGGGACGTCTACACTCCTGACTTGGCTGACCCCTTTTTCACCCTTTTATGGATTGTCTGATGATGAATCTTTGTCACATCTCCCCAATTCAGTAGTTGGAAGTGAAATGCTACTCCGGTCAGACACCGCTGCGCTGACGCCCCTGATATGCCCCTCATCATTAGCTGGTGGAGAAATTCTATGGTGACTTGTGATCTGGCTTGTTCACATTGGTCAACCCGTCTGCCTGCTACTAGTCGTGTCCACTCTTCCCATGCCTTACCGTATGCTTGCCACGTCGACGGGGCAACTGACGCTCTGATTAATGGCATCAACTATTCGCCACTAGATCCCATAGGGAAGGTGGGCAACTGTTGTCCCGATGGGTGGGCATTGTGCAAGAGCTCTGTGAAAATCTGCCAATTGAATTGTTATAAAGTGTTAGCAGCAGCTTTAGACCCCTCAGCATAGTGGCTAGCGCGGACCCATACATTGTGTTTTAGGCACAGGAATGCTAGCCTGGGTAGTAGGCCTAGCACTGGGAGAGACGATGATGCCATCTTATTAATGCAGTGCGCTAAGCTGGTGTTTTTTGTTATGAAGCGTATATTTTTGTAAACCAGGAGCGCGCCCCATATTTCTATTGCTACCACTATTGGGAAGAAAAATTATTTTCGGGGCTAGATGCAGCGAAAAATTATTATTAATTGAAAAGCTGGTGGAGCTTGGTATAGATGGCCTAATACAATGAGACCCACACACTGCTAGAAGGCCAAATATTTTTTCAGAGTTAGATGCAGAAAAAAATTATATTCAGTTTGCAACCTGATGGAGGTCAGTATAGATGGACTAATAGACCAAGTCCCACACACTGCTAGAAGGCCAAATATTTTTTCAGAGGTAGATGCAGACAAAAAATTATTTTGAATTTGCAACCTGATGGAGGTCTCAGTATAGATGACGAATAGAACAAGTCCCACACACTGCTAGAAGGCCAAATATTTTTTCAGTGCTAGATGCAGAAAAAAATTATATTCAGTTTGCAACCTTATGGAGGTCAGTATAGATGGACTAATAGAACAAGTCCCACACACAGCTAGAAGGCCAAATATTTTTTCAGAGGTAGATGCAGAAAAAAATTATATTCAGTTTGCAACCTTATGGAGGTCAGTATAGATGGACTAATAGAACAAGTCCCACACACAGCTAGAAGCCCAAATATTTTTTCAGAGGTAGATGCAGAAAAAAATTATATTCAGTTTGCAACCTTATGGAGGTCAGTATAGATGGACTAATAGAACAAGTCCCACACACAGCTAGAAGCCCAAATATTTTTTCAAAGGTAGATGCAGAAAAAAAATATATTCAGTTTGCAACCTGATGGAGGTCAGTAGAGATGGACTAATAGAACAAGTCCCACACACAGATAGAAGGCCAAATATTTTTTTAGAGCTAGATGCAGACAAAAATATATTCAGTTTGCAACCTGATGGAGGTCTGTATAGATGGATTAATAGAACAAGTCCCACACACAGCTAGAAGCCCAATATTTTTTCAGAGGTAGATGCAGAAAAAAATATATTCAGTTTGCAACCTGATGGAGGTCTGTATAGATGGATTAATAGAACAAGTCCCACACACAGCTAGAAGCCCAATATTTTTTCAGAGGTAGATGCAGAAAAAAATATATTCAGTTTGCAACCTGATGGAGGTCAGTATAGATGGACTAATACAACAAGTCCCACACACAGCTAGAAGCCCAATATTTTTTCAGAGGTAGATGCAGAAAAAAATATATTCAGTTTGCAAAATGATGGAGGTTTGTATAGATGGATTAATAGAACAAGTCCCACACACAGCTAGAAGCCCAATATTTTTTCAGAGGTAGATGCAGAAAAAAATATATTCAGTTTGCAACCTGATGGAGGTCTGTATAGATGGATTAATAGAACAAGTCCCACACACAGCTAGAAGCCCAATATTTTTTCAGAGGTAGATGCAGAAAAAAATATATTCAGTTTGCAACCTGATGGAGGTCAGTATAGATGGACTAATACAACAAGTCCCACACACAGCTAGAAGCCCAATATTTTTTCAGAGGTAGATGCAGAAAAAAATATATTCAGTTTGCAACCTGATGGAGGTCAGTAGAGATGGACTAATAGAACAACTCCCACACACAGCTAGAAGCCCAATATTTTTTCAGAGGTAGATGCAGAAAAAAATATATTCAGTTTGCAACCTGATGGAGGTCTGTATAGATGGAATAATAGAACAAGTCCCACACACAGCTAGAAGCCCAATATTTTTTCAGAGGTAGATGCAGAAAAAAATATATTCAGTTTGCAACCTGATGGAGGTCAGTATAGATGGACTAATACAACAAGTCCCACACACAGCTAGAAGCCCAATATTTTTTCAGAGGTAGATGCAGAAAAAAATATATTCAGTTTGCAAAATGATGGAGGTTTGTATAGATGGATTAATAGAACAAGTCCCACACACAGCTAGAAGCCCAATATTTTTTCAGAGGTAGATGCAGAAAAAAATATATTCAGTTTGCAACCTGATGGAGGTCTGTATAGATGGATTAATAGAACAAGTCCCACACACAGCTAGAAGCCCAATATTTTTTCAGAGGTAGATGCAGAAAAAAATATATTCAGTTTGCAACCTGATGGAGGTCAGTATAGATGGACTAATACAACAAGTCCCACACACAGCTAGAAGCCCAATATTTTTTCAGAGGTAGATGCAGAAAAAAATATATTCAGTTTGCAACCTGATGGAGGTCTGTATAGATGGATTAATAGAACAAGTCCCACACACAGCTAGAAGCCCAATATTTTTTCAGAGGTAGATGCAGAAAAAAATATATTCAGTTTGCAACCTGATGGAGGTCTGTATAGATGGATTAATAGAACAAGTCCCACACACAGCTAGAAGCCCAATATTTTTTCAGAGGTAGATGCAGAAAAAAATATATTCAGTTTGCAACCTGATGGAGGTCTGTATAGATGGATTAATAGAACAAGTCCCACACACAGCTAGAAGCCCAATATTTTTTCAGAGCTAGATGCAGAAAAAAATTATATTCAATTTGCAACCTGATGGAGGTCAGTATAGATGGACTAATAGAATGATGCTATGCCCAAAAGATTTTACTTCACTAGGTGCAGTAAAAAAATTGGTATTCTATACACAGGTGGTATATCTTGCAACACAGATAGGCTACTCCACTGACTAACACACTCTGCAATAGGCCAAAAAGGATTAGCCTTGCTAGATTCAGCCAAATGCTGTGAAAAAAACTTGCACAGCACTGGCATAGACCTGCCTGGCAAAAACTGATAGGAACTGATGTAACCTAGTCCTGAAAAGGACTCCAATTACAATTAGTCTTTACTCCCACAATCTATCTATTTAAGAGCACAGACCTGCCTGATAAAAGTCGTAGGAAATGCTGTAACCTAGTCCTTAAAAGGACTGCAATCACAACTATTCCCTACTCCCAAGCTATCTGTAGATTTGTGCGAAAATTGGCTTGAAATTAACAAGGTATAGCGCACACAGCAACAGCGGTGCCGTCTAACACGCAGCTGCAGCAGTGAGAAAATGGTGGCGACGGGGAAAATGGCTTGGTCTTATAGGGCAAGGACATGTGACATACACTACCAATGACACATGCCCTTGCTTGTGTGAAAAAAAGCACTTCGCTCCGTGTGTGCGCTGCTGATAGGCTGACAGATTGCACCTCCCCACTGCAAATGCGGGAAAGAGAAAAAAAAATGGAGATCTTCATTGTTCCTGCAGAGATCCATCCCCTGCCCCTCCCCCCACCCCGCTGTACACTCAAACTGCGTATTAACATTAATTTTCATCATTACTGAGAAAAAATCCAGTTATGATTTTGGTGCACGAACAGTTATCAAACATAACCTCGAACAGCCGAATTTTTCTCAAATTGTTCGTGTTCGCCGAACGGCTCGAACACCGCCCAAAACAGCTCGAATTTGAGATTGGCGAACAGTTCGAGTAGAACAACGCTCATCTCTAAGTCCGGGTTCAAAAGCTGACGTTTAGCCTCTTTAGTATACAAGTCCTTAGGACAAATGACCACGTTACAGCCTTTGTCGGTTTCTTTAATGAGAAATGAATAATTGTTCTTAAGATTTGTCAAGGCCCTCTGTTCATCAACGCTTAGATTATTAGATTTGTTTTTATCAATTTTCAAGATTACTATATCACGACAAGTGGTCTCATAGAATATCTGGACCACTGGAAATAATGAGAGAGAGGGAGATGCTTGTGATGGTGGGCAGAGTAAGAAATTTTTCTTCTTACCTGTCTGATTGGAATGCTCTTCTAGTAGTTCTAAGAGGTCCTGAAAAGTCTGGCGGTCTTCAACAGGTAAGATGTCTATAACAGACAGTTGATGACAAAGTAACTTAAGGCTGAGTTCACACGATGCGTTTTTCATGCGTTTCCGCGGCGTTTTTGCAGTTGTGTAAACGCCGCGGAAACGTATGAAAAACGCATGGTAGAAGGGCAGCAATGTTCCCCAATTGAAATCCGCATGTGCTGTGCCCATGATGCGGATTTTTCCGCAGCGTAAACGCTGCGGTCAAAAATCCGCAGCATGTCAATTAATTTTGCGGAAATGCTGCTCTTTTGCCGCCATTGACTTGCATTAGACCGCATGGAATCCGCATCACTGTATATGTTGATGCACTTTTCATGCGGTCTAATGTGCGGATGGTACCCGGGTGTGGATGAGAGGACTCTCATCCAGACCCAGGTACCATTAAAAAAAAAAGAATAAAATAAAAAATTCATATATTCTCACCTTCTGACGGCCCGCGCAGCGCTCCTGCTTGGTTCCCCGCACTTCGCGGTTGAATGAAGAAGGACCTTCGCTGACGTCAGAGTCATGTGACGGGTCACGTGACGCTGATGTCGGAAGGTCCTAAAGTCTTCACTGCCGGCAGCCCGGACCGAGCGAAGCAGGACACCGGGGGCCATCAGAGGGTAAAGTATATATTCATTTTTTATTTTTTGACATTCACACACTATATAAATCCATGCCGGTTGCATGGATTTATATAGTGTGAAGTTGACAAGCACTTTCCAAGTGATGCTAAAATCGCTTGGGAAGCGCTTGTCAACCCGCATGCGGAAATGAAAGTGAAGAACGCTTCATTTCCGCATGTCCCTGGCAGGAAACCGCATGTACAATCCTCATGCGTTTTTTCCTGCCAGAGAGATGCAGAAACGCTCAGGAAAAAATCCTAAGCATTTCTGCATCATGTGCACATACCCTAAATGTTAATTGTCTGCAAAATAAATAAAGATCTTTGGTAAATTCAAATTTGTCAAGGACATGCATAGGAGAAAAAGAGAGACCCCTAGATAGCAGGTTAGTTTCAACTTCAGTAAGGGTATGTGACGACAAATTAATGACCTGAAGATTACCTTGTTCCGATGAGGTCACACATGCATTATTTAGCGCTTTTGGTTCCGTCTCATTTCCCTGTTGTAGGTCGGGGACCAGACTTGGTATCTGCGATTATTTCTCTTTGGATTTCTTGGACTTATGTTTGCCCCTACTGGTGGATTTTCTAGGTCGCTAGCGTCTGATTACAAAAAAATCACTGGAGGAGAAGTGGTAATTATATGATCATTACGGGTCATCCGGCGGTTGCCCTTGTGAGACCACTTAAAGACAAATTTGTTATAGAAGTCCATTTTGTCTCTGTTAATTTTTGTTTTTTGCCCCTAATGATATCACTTTCTATTAGGTGTCAGGTGTTTGCTGGATCTGAAATTGGTTCAGAATCAACAGTGGATTCTGTGGTCTCTCATTCTGGTTCAAACAGGGCAGGGGCTGCTCAGCATCGCTGTCAGTCCTAACACCTAGCTAGTGCACGAGATGTACAAGTTGTCTCTTGGGTCTTTGTTCCTAGTAGTGTTAAGCATAGGTTGCAGAGGGGAACAGGGCTGCTACAGCCTAAGTCCAAGATGCACTGCACGAAGCATTCCCGTGACATGGCGGACCGTGATTGGTGGTTTGGTGTCAGCTGATCCGGTGACCTGGCACCGCCTGATTGGCCGCGGGTGACGTCATCTGTAGTGTGACCAATAATGTGACTGTGGGCGGGGCTTAGTCTTTAAATAGCCCGCCCACAAGCATGGCGGTGTGCTCTGATCATTACGTCTAGGTTGTGTACATGTGTGGACGCTTGTCTGTCTGGGCTCCACATGCTCTCTAGCTGCTCTCCGTGACCTGCCGATGTCAGAGTTCGCTCGGCTGATTAGCACAGGTTGCACAGGCAGGCTTAGTGGGGGGAGGCAGGTAGTTCCCGTTTGGCAGTCTGGCTCCGGCAAGGGGGTCGCTATACACCCCGAGCAGACTGCGGGTTCCGTATCCCTGGTACCGCCTGTTAGCCACTTGGAGAGTTACTCCGCAGACTGGTCACACACCGACTGGGAGCACGTACACTACAGCGTGAATCACATACACTTCCTAACCCCTGCTACATAGCCTCTATGTAGTCAACAGAGCTACACCTACATTATTTGTCGCACATCTCCCGTGTAGTTAATGAAGATGTGCGACAGTCTTCTAGGCTGCATCGCGGACCCCGGGTTCGGTTGCATTTCATTTTAATAAAGTTGTTGCAACCGTCCCCTTAACAGTATCAGAGCGCCAGGGTCTAGCCGAACATGGCTGACAACTAGTGTTGAGCCACCCCCGTAGTGTTCGAGTTCGGTTCGGTTCGTCGAACACCCGTGTGTTCGCCGAACTGTTCGTCGAACTGTTCGTCGAACACCTTCGAACACCGTTAAAACCAATGGCAGGCAAACAAAAACACATAGAAACACATAGAAAACACCTTCAAAGGTGTCCAAAAGCTGACAAACTGCTCAGAAGACATAACTAACACATGGAAAAGTGACAAGTACATATAGTCATGCGAAAATAAAAGAGGTGGAGGAGTAAAAGGAGGGGGAGACACAGATATAGGCATGTCATGCCCTTCTAAAATCCAAAAAGTGAGAAGCCGACACGGCCAGTCCGCTCCTGCCCGTGCCACCTCCGTGTTGCCGGGTTTGTGCCAGAGCCGCGGTGAACCCTGACGGCCAGCCCCCCTCTCCTAATACTGGTGCCTGTCTGTTGGTGGGTCGAGCGAGCCCCCCTGTGGTGGAGGCAGCTCTAAGCTTTTTAATTTAAATTGTCTCTCTAATTTGAATGAATACACTTTAAATCCATTTACAAGGATCTATTGGAGGGCAAGTCTCATGCCAGCAGCCGCGGTAATTCCAGCTCCAGTAGCGTCCACTAAAGCTGCTGCAGTTAAAAAGCTTTTATAAGGATCGAGCTCGGCTGTACACCGCAAGGCATCCTACTGCCAGTCCCAGCCCCTATGCCTTTGGGTGCCTCCTGATGCTCTTCACTAAGTATCCCATGGTCCCGAAGTATTTCATTTGAAAAAATTAAGTGTCTAAACTACAGGTGGTGTAGCTTGCTTAACAGCCGGGATAATCCGCTGACTAGCAGACACTGCTACTAGGCACAAAGTATTTCCTGGGCTAGATGCAGTTAAAAATTTGTAATTAGATACTCTCGTTGGATGCTGAGAAAGCATTCCATAGAGTCTCCTGGCACGCCATATATGATTCTCTTAAAAAGCTTGGGGTAGGGGTCTAGGGGACCCTTTTATAGCCAAAATCACGGCCCTGTATCGCAATACGTCACCTAGGCTGAAGATAAATGGAACTGTAGCACCCCGAGGGCTCGGTTGCTACAGACGTATTGCACCTCACCCAGAGGTGTGATATCTCACTCTCAGGTAAGGATGGAGTGTGGATCAGGACCCGACACCTGCATGCATTACACCACATTGCCGTGGGGCAGGGCGACCAATATGCCCCTGAGATGGGCACGACAGTCCCTGTCCCTGGCTGGAGTGGGGGGAGGGAACACTGAGGAAGGGGAACCCTGTAGTGCAGGAGCAGGGAGGAAGCAGTTCCTGGGTGCATTGAGAAGGGAGTATAAAAGGTGGGCACCATCTTAGTTCAGTGCAGAGAAGTCTGAGCAGAAGTGGCAGGGAGCAGGGGCTCTGCATGAGCTCTGCTCCGGAGGCGGGCCTAGTAACAGAGGCCCAGGCCTGGAAGAGGGAGAAGGAAGGAAGAGGAGGGGAGAAGGCTCCAGGAACGAGGAATGAAGGGATCCCAGGGGTGCGGACGGGCGAGTCGCCACCGCACGCCCGAATCCACCTGCGTGGAGGGGTCAGGCCAAAGGGGGAGACCGGTCCCCGAACTAGTGGAGGCAGGAAACGACCCTCAGCTAGAAACCGGAGGCTCTGACATTTTATGTGGCGCAGCCCCTCGCTACACCCGCTAGGAAGGCACCACATAGGGTCAGGGAAACTGGCACCAAGTTTACCAAGAGGAGGCCCGAGGCAGCCGGACAGAAGTGTTGGTAAGAAAGGCCAGACAAAGGACACACAAAGGGGGTCCTGTGAAGTGCTCCAAAGTTATCTGGGAGTTGTCTGAGCCCCTCACCTGGTGAGCACAGTACGACGTGGGCAGCCGTTACCTGCAGACGTGGTCTGGATAATAAGAACTGTGAGTAAAGGCCCTGGACTGCATCACTGACTCCGTGTCGTTACTGCTGCTGCCCTGCACCATCACCCCCATCCTCCGCATACACTGCCCTGAGGCTATACTCCTCCCGTGGGGAGTTATGCTACGCTCTGCTGCACCCACAACACCAGCCTCAGCGGTCTGCCCTGTAGCGGCGGTTCACTCTGACCGCAATCCACGGGTGGCGTAGTCGGACATTTAAACATCAAAACCACATAAATAGTTCCGCCACTGGTTTGACCGCCCTGAGCCACAGAACCGGGTCGCCGCCACGAAGACTACAACCACCAGCATCCACCAAAAAGGGTCCGGCTCCGGGTGTCCCAAGGCCCAGGGGGTGCGTCAGAACATTTTCATCACCTTTCACAATCACCAATGGGACAAGGCAGGGATGTCCTCTGTCCCCTCTCTTATACATCCTAGTGACGGAGCACCTGCTCTCATCAATTCGCCATAACCCCAATATTAGGTGGATTGAGGTGGGAGGCACCGAGTACAAGTGCTCTCTATTTGCTGATGATGTCCTAGTATATATCACTCAATCACATATATCCATCCCTGCTGTTATGGCTGAAATAGATCACTTTGTTACATGGTAAAATTTTAAAATCAATGCAGCGAAGTCTGAGGCCCTCGATGTCTCCCTCCCCAAATCCATATAGGATTCCATCCAGTCCAACTTTCCCTTTGCCTGGCCCTCACAGGGTATCAAATACTTAGGAATTCCTATTCATAGAGACCTCTCCCATCTATGTTATCTTAATTTTGGGCCCTTTATTGAACAATTCCACACAGACCACGGTTGGCAAGTTAGAACTGTAAGATTCACTACGTGAACCACTGGTGTTTTGTGGAAAAGCACATGTACACTGCGTTCCAAATTATTATGCAAAAAGTGTTTAGGAGTGATAAGGGAAGAATTTGTTTGTTTGTCAGTTAAACTCATTGATGGTGATGTGTGTCAGGGCTCTTTATATCACTGTAAGCAATTGCAGACACCTGTGCTAATTAGTTTGGCAGGTGTGTCCAATGAAATGCAAGACTACTTAAGAAGGCTCTCTCACATTATTAAGCAGCCTACATTTTCTGCCAAAATGGGAAAGAAAAAGGATGTGTCGGCTGCTGAGAAGCAACAAATTGTGGAGTGTTTAGGTCAAGGCATGACTACAATCAACATTGTGCGATGATCAGGATGAAGTGTCTTGGCAATCAAGAAGTATGTAGCTGATTCACAGTACACACGTGTGCGTGCTGATAAGGGCAAATTGAGGACTCTTTCCTACAGGCAATTACGTCAGGTTGAAAGAGCAGCGGCAAAAAAGCCTTGTCATAGCAGCAGACAAGTTTTTGAAGCTGCTTGTGCCTCCAACGTCCCCCGAACAACAAGATGCAGGGTCCTTCAGAGGTTTGCAGCTGTGCATACGCCATCCTGTCGACCTCCTCTATCCACTTCACACAAGCAGAAACGGCTCCAGTGGGCCAAACATTACATGAAGACTGATTTCAAAACTGTTTTGTTCACGGATGAGTGCCGTGCAGCGCTCGATGGTCCAGATGGATGGAGTGGAGGATGGCTGGTTGATGGACACCCCACGCAAACACGGCTACAGCGCCAACAAGGAGGAGGTGGAGTAATGTTTTGGGCTGGAATCATGGGGAGAGAGATTGTCGGCCCCTTTAGGATCCCTGAAGGCGCTAAAGATGAACTCCATAATGTATGTGGATTTTCTCAAACAGCACTTCCTGCCATGGTTCAAGAAGAAGAACCGCGTATTTCACAGCAAGATCATTTTTCTGCATGATAATGCACCATCTCATGCTGCACATAAAACATCTGCATCTCTGGCTGATATGTGCATAAAAGGGGACAAACTTATGGTGTGACCCCCATGCTCCCCTGACCTCTACCCCATTCAGAACCTTTGGAGCATCATTAAAAGGAGTGTCTATGATGGCGGGAGGCAGTTCACATCTAAGCAACAGCTCTGGGAGGGTATTCTGTCCTCATGCAAAACAATTGAAGCAGAAACAATCCAAAACCTGACAAATTCAATGGACGAGAGAGTTCAGAAGCTCCTTTCGAACAAGGGGTCCTATGTGAAAATGTAACATCACCTAGAATAAAGTTTTGAGTTGAAAACTGTTTGATTTCAGTTTCTAACAACCTGCTAATGCTTATAATTTCAAAAATGACCATTTTTTTGGTCTTTATTAAAATGAAAAGGTTGATTGAAAAGTTTGGGGGATCTAAGAGTGTGGCAACCCAGTAGTCATGATTACTTCGAATTCTAACAATATGAGGGTCATGCTGCAGGTAGTGCAGCAAGAAGGCACTTATGTGTCTTGCGCATCTCGGAGCCCCAAAATTATTTTCCGGGCTAGATGCAGCTAAAAATTATTTTTAATTTTAAATCTGGTGGAGCTTATTATAGATGGCCTAATAGGATCAGTGCTGCACACTGCTACAAAGCCCAAATTATTTTCCAGTCAAGATACAGATAAACATGATTAGTAATTTGAAAGCTTAAAACGGTTGGTAGGGTGATTTTAACCAATCATCAAGCTTTTACTCTCCCCAGGATGACACAGGGGTAGAAAAGTCGTTTCGGATCCATGATTTGTTCATCTTTATGAACGTGAGTCTGTCTACATTATCAGTGGAGAGCCGCGTGCGCTTATCTGTCAGCACACCACCAGCAGCGCTGAACACACGTTCAGACAGAACGCTGGCTGCGGGGCATGACAAGATCTCCAAGGCGTAAGTGGCTAGCTCCGGCCATTTATCCAGATTGGAAGCCCAAAAAGAGCAAGGGTCCAGTGACACAGTCGTGGCTTCAATGTTTACTTGGAGATACTCCTGTACCATCGTCTCTAGGCGTTGACTATGTGTCAGACTTCTTGTCTCCTGTGGCCTTGCAAAGATGGGCTAAAAAAGTGGTGAAATGATTCCGCAAAATTGATGTTACCAGCAGATACTGTGGTTCTGTTACGGTTTGAGTGCTGAACATTTGACGGTCCCACGGTTGGCAAGTTGGAACTGTGAGATTCACTATGTGCACCACTGGTGTTTTGTGGAAAAGCACATGTAAGATTCTGCAACAGTCTCTGCTGATACTCCTGCATGCGTGCATCCCTTTCTATAGCAGGAATAATTTCGGCAAATTTACTTTTGTTCCGGGGATCTAACAGTGTGGCAACCCAGTAGTCAGGATTATTTCTAATTCTCACAATTCGAGGGTCATGTTGCAGGTAGTGCAGCAAGAAGGCACTCATGTGTGTTGCGCATCCAGGAGCACCAAGTCCCTGTTGTGTTGGTGGCGAGGTAACAATCATGCTTCCTTCCTCTGTCCTCTCCCCCCCAACCTCGCACAACAGAAATGTGATCAAGGTCTCCCTCATCTGATGAGTCTTCCATCAGTTCGTCCTCCACTTCTTCCTGGGCTCCTGCACCTTCCTCACTAGTTTGGCTGCTACCATGCGCCCTGGTAAAACCATCTCCCCCACCCTCACATGCCTGCTGCCTTGGTGCTGCCGATCGTCTGGACCTTGCAGATGTTAGCCCTTCCGCATACAACTCCTCCTCCTCTACTTCCTCCACCTCCTCTTGTGCCACCACCTGACTCCGAATTCTGTTTAACATGTGCTCCAGCATGTAAATCACCGGAATAGTCATGCTGATAATGGCATCATCAGCACTAAACATCTTCGTCGCCATTTCAAAACTGTGCAGAAGGGTGCATAGGTCCCTGATCTGAGACCACTCCTCTAGCGTGATTTGCCCCACCTCTGGATCTCGTTGGCCCAGGCTATACGTCAGAACGTATTGCACCAGGGCTTGTCGGTGCTGCCACAGTCGCTGCAACATGTGCAGAGTTGAATTCCACCGGGTAGGCACATCGCATTTTAGCCGGTGAAGTGGCAGGCCCAACGACTTCTGTAGAGATGTAAGTCGCTGAGCTGCGGGATGCGAACGGCGGAAGTGAGCACACAGCGACCGTGCCCTCTGCAGAAGGCCATCTAGTCTGGGATAGTGGGCTAAAAATTGCTGGACAACCAGGTTCAACACGTGAGCCATACAAGGCACGTGTGTGACATTGCCCCGGCGAAGGGCCGCACCCAGGTTTGCAGCATTGTCGCACACGGCCTTCCCTGGTTTCAGGTCCAGTGGAGACAGCCATTCATGAAATTGGTTCTCCAGAGCTGACCACAACTCTTCAGCTGTGTGACTCACATTTCCCAGACATTTCAAAGTAAAAACCGCCTGATGACGTTGAGCCCTACTGCCAGCATAGTAAGGAGGTGTGCAGGATCCCTTCTGCGCAGTTAGAAAGCTTGTGGCATGACCAGACAGGATTTGGGTGCAGGTGGAAGACCGAGAGGAGGTTGAGGAGGCAGAAGCAGTGGAGGAACTTTGACATAAAGAGGATTGACGCACAACTCGTGGGGACGGCAAGACTTGGACAGCAGCCCCTTGTCCTGCTGTCACCATAGTTACCCAGTGCCCAGTCAGCGACATGTAACGCCCCTGTCCATGCCTACTCGTCCAAGTGTCTGTGGTGAAATGCACCCTGTCACACACAGAGTTTCTCAAAGAAGCGGTGATGTTGTGTGCGACATGCTGGTGAAGCGCAGGCACACCTTTCTTTGAGAAGTAGTGCCGACTGGGCATCTGGTACTGGGGCACTGCGACGGACATAAGGTCTCGAAAATCCTCTGTGTCCACCAGGCGGAAAGGCAGCATTTCTGTAGCCAAGAGCTTGCAGATGGTGAAATTCAACCTCTTAGCTTTCTCATGGCTAGGAGGAAATGGTCTTTTACTTGTCCACATCTGAGGGACCGAGGGCTGGCTATTGTGCTTAGACGGGGTTGATAAGGGTGTCCCCGGCAAACTGCCGGTCTGTGAGGAAGATGCAGGCGGACATGTTAGGTTGCCTTGATCCAAAGGTGGTGCTATCGATGTCGGACAGCGCTCAACACCAGCTGGTGTTACCACCTCCAAAGAAAATGATGACCTGCCAATCACGCTGGCTGTTGCGGGTAAAGAGGTGGCAGGTCTGCGCCCCAAAACAGGTGTGACTGCTGTCCCCCCAAGTCACAGAGGATGAAGAGGCCGCGGATGCACAAGATATGGCAGACGGTGGTTGGCCCGGCCGGCTAGGCCGCATTGTAGCACACTGAGCTTCCCACTGCAACTTATGCTTCATGTCCATGTGCCGGTTCATGCATGAAGTACTCAAACTATGTATTTTTTGGCCTCTACTTAGCTTTTGCTGACAAATGTTACAGATAACACGAGTTGGGTCATCTTTATCGATCTGAAAAAATGCCCAGGCTATGCAAGGCTTAGCACCCATGCGACCTGAAGAGCCACCACGACTTGTGGTGAGAGGCAGAGTTGTGTTTGAGGATGCAGTTGTTGACGTGCTTCCAGTACTACGTCTCTGTCCAGGAAGGCGCAACCTGACCTCGTCGTCACTAGCATCTTCCTCCACCTCCTCTGCTGACCTCATCTCTTGGCTGACTGTGGGTTGACAGTAAGTGGGATCTCCAACCTCATCATCATCACCCTGTGTGTTATCACACCCGTCGTCCTCAGAGCCAACCTGTTCCTGCCCTGACAAAAAACTAAAGTTGTCGCTCCAATCAGGTATTTGAGTCTTATCATCGTCTTCCTCATTGTCTCCACCAACAGGAGTTACAGTTTGGGAATGAGGGTCTACATTATGGTCAGAATCTTCTGCGTCTGGTCCTGGATCCGACTCATAAAGATTCTGGGCATCAGTGCAGATCATTTCCTCATCTGGATTCACAGAAGCGCTGGAGTCGACCTCTGATTCCCAGGCTATAGTATGAGTAAACAGCTCTGCAGACTCAACCATCTGTTCTACCTCATACTCAGACGGGCAGCTGGAGATTTTGGAGCTGTGAGGAAGCAAGTGCGATTTGGGTGACACCTTTGAGGACTGGATTATTTGTGATGTTGAAGTTGATGTGGAGGAGAGCCCACTTAAAGGAGCACTTGAAATCCGTTGAAGCACCTGCTGTTTTTGTGCCTCATCTGGAATTTGTAGCGATTGGCGTGGCCGTAAGAAAGGGATCTTATCACATTGTCCGCTAAAAGAAGTAGACATTTTAGTTTGGCTGGAAGATGGTCTTTCTTCTGCAGATGTTACTGTTGCTTTAACACCTACCCCACGGACACAACCTTTTTTCCCCTTCCCAACACGCCTATTCCCCTTTCCACCAGCAGCAGGCCTTTTTCCACTAATTTTGGTGGTTAACTAATTCACAACTCTGGAGTTGTTTGCACAAAAAAACAATGGATGGTAACCGAGCAGAGCTGAGTGGCCAAACTGTGGTATTAGGCCAAAACTATTGGCTGGGTTAGATGCAGAAAAAAATTATATTCAATTTGCAACCTGATGGAGGTCAGTATAGATGGACTAATACAACAAGTCCCACACACAGCTAGAAGCCCAATATTTTTTCAGAGGTAGATGCAGAAAAAAATATATTCAGTTTGCAACCTGATGGAGGTCTGTATAGATGGATTAATAGAACAAGACCCACACACAGCTAGAAGCCCAATATTTTTTCAGAGGTAGATGCAGAAAAAAATATATTCAGTTTGCAACCTGATGGAGGTCAGTATAGATGGACTAATACAACAAGTCCCACACACAGCTAGAAGCCCAAATATTTTTTCAGAGGTACTGTAGATGCAGAAAAAAATTATTTTTAATTTGCAACCTGATGGAGGTCAGTATAGATGGACTAACAGAGAAAGTCCCACACACTGCTAGAAGGCCAAATATTTTTTCAGAGCTAGATGCATACAAAAAATTATTTTGAATTTGCAACCTGATGGAGGTCAGTATAGGTGGACTAATAGAACAAGTCCCACACACTGCTAGAAGGCCAAATATTTTTTCAGAGCTAGATGCAGAAAAAAATTATATTCAGTTTGCAACCTGATGGAGGTCTGTATAGATGGATTAATAGAACAAGACCCACACACAGCTAGAAGCCCAATATTTTTTCAGAGGTAGATGCAGAAAAAAATATATTCAGTTTGCAACCTGATGGAGGTCAGTATAGATGGACTAATACAACAAGTCCCACACACAGCTAGAAGCCCAATATTTTTTCAGAGGTAGATGCAGAAAAAAATATATTCAGTTTGCAACCTGATGGAAGTCAGTATAGATGGACTAATACAACAAGTCCCACACACAGCTAGAAGCCCAAATATTTTTTCAGAGGTACTGTAGATGCAGATAAAAATTATTTTTAATTTGCAACCTGATGGAGGTCAGTATAGATGGACTAATAGAGAAAGTCCGACACACTACTAGAAGGCCAAATATTTTTTCAGAGCTAGATGCAGAAAAAAATTATATTCAGTTTGCAACCTGATGGAGGTCAGTATAGATGGATTAATAGAACAAGACCCACACACAGCTAGAAGCCCAATATTTTTTCAGAGGTAGATGCAGAAAAAAATATATTCAGTTTGCAACCTGATGAAGGTCAGTATAGATGGACTAACAGAGAAAGTCCCACACACTACTAGAAGGCCAAATATTTTTTCAGAGCTAGATGCAGAAAAAAATTATATTCAGTTTGCAACCTGATGGAGGTCTGTATAGATGGATTAATAGAACAAGACCCACACACAGCTAGAAGCCCAATATTTTTTCAGAGGTAGATGCAGAAAAAAATATATTCAGTTTGCAACCTGATGGAGGTCAGTATAGATGGACTAATACAACAAGTCCCACACACAGCTAGAAGCCCAATATTTTTTCAGAGGTAGATGCAGAAAAAAATATATTCAGTTTGCAACCTGATGGAGGTCAGTATAGGTGGACTAATAGAACAAGTCCCACACACTGCTAGAAGGCCAAATATTTTTTCAGAGCTAGATGCAGAAAAAAATTAGATTCAGTTTGCAACCTGATGGAGGTCAGTATAGATGGACTAATAGAATGATGCTATGCCCAAAAGATTTTACTTCACTAGGTGCAGTAAAAAAATTGGTATTCTATACACAGGTGGTATATCTTGCAACACAGATAGGCTACTCCACGGACTAACACACTCTGTAATAGGCCAAAAAGGATTAGCTTTGCTAGATTCAGCCAAATGCTGTGAAAAAAACTTGCACAGCACTGGCACAGACCTGCCTGGCAAAAACTGATAGGAACTGATGTAACCTAGTCCTGAAAAGGACTGCAATTACAATTAGTCTTTACTCCCACAACCTATCTATTTAAGAGCACAGACCTGCCTGATAAAAGTCGTAGGAAATGCTGTAACCTAGTCCTTAAAACGACTGCAATCACAACTATTCCCTACTCCCAAGCTATCTGTATATTTGTGCGAAAATTGGCTTGAAATTAACAAGGTATAGCGCACACAGCAACAGCGGTGCCGTCTAAGACGCAGCTGCAGCAGTGAGAAAATGGTGGCGACGGGGAAAATGGCTTGGTCTTATAGGGCAAGGACATGTGACATACACTGCCAATGACACATGCCCTTGCTTGTGTGAAAAAAAGCACTTCGCTCCGTGTGTGCGCTGCTGATAGGCTGACAGATTGCACCTCCCCACTGTAAATGCGGGAAAGAGAAAAAAAAATGGAGATCTTCATTGTTCCTGCAGAGATCCATCCCCTGCCCCTCCCCCCACCCCGCTGTACACTCAAACTGCGTATTAACATTAATTTTCATCATTACTGAGAAAAAATCCAGTTATGATTTTGGTGCACGAACAGTTATCGAACATAACCTCGAACAGCCGAATTTTTCTCAAATTGTTCGTGTTCGCCGAACGGCTCGAACACCGCCCAAAACAGCTCGAATTTTAGATTGGCGAACAGTTCGAGTAGAACAACGCTCATCTCTACTGACAACCAGCAACTGAAGCGCTATATACAGCAACTTGAGGCCAGACTTAGGACTCTGGAACATACTGCCCCAGTCACTGATATCACTGAAGTAGTTACCCAGGCAGCTTCACAGGCAGCTAATCTTGTTAACATTGCTGTGGTGAATGCTGCGGCAGCTGCTATTACTCCATTACCCCGTTTTTCTCTCCCGGAAAGATATTCTGGTGACAGCAGATCCTGCAGAGGTTTTATTAATCTGTGCTCCATTTAGTTAGAGATGAGGGAAGCACGGTTCCCCTCCGAAAGGGCCAAGTGGGTTTTGTCATCTCGTTACTCTCCCACAGGGCTTTGGAGTGGGCTACTCCTCTGTTGGAGTGGAATGACCCGGTAGTGGCTAATGCGGGCCTCTTTCTTAGAGCCCTAAAGAGTGTTTTTCTAGGTCCTTAGGTCACGCATGATATGGCTCTCAAGCTTCTTGCGTTGGTCCAGGGTTCGGCCACCGCCAGCCACTATGCCATCCAGTTCAGAACCTTAGGTGCTGAACTGGATTGGTCTGAGGGGTCGCTAATCCCGGTGTTCTGGAAGGGTCTGGCTGGGCATATTAAAGATGCTCTAGCTAACAGAGAGATTCCAACCTCTCTGGAAGAGTTAATCACTCTCACTAACCGAATAGATTTGCGTCATGCAGAACGCAAGTTAGAGCTGGAGGTCTCCAGACCTCGGTTTCGGTTGGCACCTTCATTCTCTAGACCTATTTCCAAACCCGCGGCTCCTGACCCGGAGTCTGAGGCTATGGATATATCCCGGACTAAGTCTAAGTTCCCTCGTTTCCGAGCTACACATTTCTTCGAGTACCCCATTAATAAGGGTTCCAAACGGTCGGGAAACGAATGTGTCTAACCACCGTTGGAGGACGCGTGTTAGATACTGGGGCTTCTTCCTCCAAATTATTGTATGAGGTGACGTTGTTCTTCGGAACAACCACGGTTACTGCAAATGCGTGGGTGGATTCTGGCGCCGATGGCAATTTTTTGTCATCAACGTTTGCCCAGAAGCACGCCATTCCTATGGAGTTACTGCCAAAACCAATGAACATTAGGGTGGTCAACGGTTCACTGCTGGACATGCAAATCACTCACCAGTCGATTCCCCTAACCATGTCATTTCCTCAGGGTCACCGGGAGGTTATCTCTTTCCTTTTTATTCCCGGTGGAATAGATGAGATGCTATTGGGTCTTCCATGGCTACGTTGTCACACTCCACACATTGACTGGAATATGGGGAGAATTTCTTCCTTGGGTGAGAATTGTGTTTCTCAGTGTATGGTTACAGCCGCCCAGAGGGTAGTCTCAGAACCTTCTACCGACTTGTCCGCTCTTCCTGTGCAATATCAGAGTTTTGCGGATGTCTTTTCCAAAAAGGCTGCAGAGACTTTACCTCCCCACAAACCGTATGACTGTCCTATTGATTTGGTCCCCGGCATGGAGCCTCCTCGCAGTAGGGTTTATCCCCTGTCTGTCCCTGAGACCCAGGCCATGTCAGATTATATCAAAGAGAACATGGCCCAGGGGTTTATCAGAAAATCGGTCTCTCCTGCTGGAGCGGGGTTTTTCTTCATCCAGAAGAAAGAGGGTGATTTATGTCCCGGCATTGATAACAGAGGACTAAATGCCATCACCATCAAAAATAAATACCCTCTGCCCCTTAATTCTGAACTGTTTGACAGGTTGCGAGGGGCTAACATCTTCACAAAATTGGACCTGGAAGTGGCATATAATCTCGTGCGAATCCGTGAAGGTGACGAGTGGAAAACAGCTTTTAACACTCGTGATGGTCATTACGAGTATCTCGTCATGCCCTTCGGGTTATGCAATGCCCCCTCTGTTTTTCAGGATTTTGTCAATCATATCTTTCGGGATTTGCTGCTATCATCCGTGGTAGTCTATCTTGATGATATCCTTATTTTTTCCCCGGACCTCTCCACACACAGAGAGGATGATCGCAGAGTTTTTGAACCCTTGCGTGCAAATTCTCTGTATTGTAAGCTGGAGAAATGCCAGTTCGAATGAGAGTCTCTACCATTCCTGGGCTACATCGTATCCTCTAAGGGATTGGCCATGGACCCACAAAAGTTGGTGGCGGTACAGAACTGGCAGGAGCCCCATTCCCTTAAAGCGATACAACGCTTCATGGCGTTTATCAACTACTACCGGCAGTTCATACCACATTTTTCCACACTGGTGACTCCTTTGGCTGCTTTAACCAGGTAGGGTGCCAATCCCAATAATTGGTCTAAGGAGACATCCGAGGCATTCCGGGAGCTTAAATCCTATTTTTCTAGAGCTCCCATTCTCCATCGCCCGGATGTTGACAAGCCATTCTTCCTGGAGGTCGACGCTTCCTCTGTCGGAGCAGGAGCGGTTCTCTCTCAAAAGAATGAACAGGGTCGGACAAGACCATGTTTTTTCTTCTCCAAGACCTTCTCTCCAGCAGAGAGGAATTACACGATTGGGGACAAAGAATTACTTGCTATTAAGATGGCTTTTTCGGAGTGGAGGTACCTCTTGGAAAGAGCTAAATATCCTTTTGTGGTATATTCTGATCATAAGAATCTCTCGTACCTACAGACGGCGCAGCGTCTTAAGCCGAGGCAGGCCCGGTGGTCCTTTTTCTTTTCCCGATTCAATTTTTCTATTCACTTTTTAAAAGGGGAAAAGAACCCTCGGGCGGACGCTTTGTTCCGGTCCATGTATACGGCTGAGGACAATGATGAGCCCAGGCTTATCGTTCCTCCGGAGAGTATGCAGACGGTGGCTCCAGTGTCTCTAAACCAGGTTCCTCCTGGGAGGACGTTCGTTCCTAATAATTTACAAAATGATTTGCTCTCCTGGTCACATTTTGGGGTCAAACGTACCACGGAGTTTCTCCAATGGTCGTATTGATGGCCTCTGTTGCCCCAGAACGTTAAGGAATATGTTCAAGCGTGTGTCTCCTGAGCGAGAAATAAATCATCCCGTCAGAGGCCGGCTGGTCTTCTTCATCCGTTACCCATGGCACATAGACCTTGGGAGATGGTTGGGATGGATTTTGTTGTCGAGTTACCCAAGTCCCGGGGAAACACAACAATATGGGTGGTTTCTGACCATTTTTCTAAGATGGTTCACCTGGTTCCTCTTCCTAGGGTTCCTTCTTCCCGGGTTCTGGCATCACTGTTCATTCATCACGTTTTCAGTCTCCACGAAATGCCTGATAGGATTGTCTGTGACCGGGGTCCACAGTTTTCCTCCCGGTTCTGGAGAGAATTGTGTAATTTGCTTAGCATTGAACTGAATCTTTCTACTGCCTATCACCCGGAGACCAATGCTCTGGTGGAACGCACTAACCAGACGCTTGTGACAAACTTGCGCCATTTCGTTTCTGCCAACCATAATGATTGGGCGATATTGCTTCTTTGGGCAGAGGTTGCTCTAAACAACGCTGTGGCGGATTCCACAGATCAGACTCCATTTCTTCTGAATAATGGCCAACATCCGCACGTCCCGGTTCCTATGCCAGTGTCCTCTGTGGAACCTGGGGTCAGAGATTGGGCTCTGGAGGCGTGGGAGGTTTGGGATCATACTCAGGATGCTATATTGGCCTCCAAGAATCAGATGAGAGAGTCGGCTGACACTCATCGCCGTCCAGCCCCCGTATTCTCTCCGGGCGACAGGGTGTGGCTCGCGGCTCGCAATATCAGAGTACGCAGGGAATCTGCAAAGTTTGCCCCCCATTTTATTGGTCCTTTCAAAATTTTGGCCCAAATAAACCCCGTAGTGTACCGTTTACAGTTACCACGACACATGAAGATTCATGACACTTTTCATGTGTCTCTCCTTAAGTCTGTTCGCCTGACAAAATTCTCTGAACCCCAACCTGCTTCAGACACCAGAGGTGATGATCTCGAGGTACAGGCGATCATGGGGTCTAAGATGGTTCGTGGGGAAAAATTGAGGATCGCTCATGGGAACTGGTGGACCACATTCATGCTCCCCTGCTTATTGAGGAATATGAGCGTCAAGTGGAGGGGGATGTTATTAGGGGGGATAATGTTAGGCGTCAGGCATTTGCTGGATCTGAAATTGGGTCAGAATCATCAGTGGATTCTGTGGTCTCGAATTCTGGTCCAGCGGCTGCTCAGCATCGCCGTCGGTCCCAACGCCTAGCTAGTGCACGAGATGTACAAGTTGCCTCTCGGGTCTTTGTTCCTAGTAGTGTTAAGCATAGGTTGCAGAGGGGAACAGGGCTGCTACAGCCTAAGTCCAGGATACACTGCACTGAGCATGCCCATGACATGGCGGACTGTGATTGGTGGTTTGGTGTCAGCTGATCTGGTGACTTGGCACCGCCTGATTGGCCACGGGTGACGACATCAGTAGTCCGACCAATAATGCGACTGTGGGCAGGGCTTAGTCTTTAAATAGCCCGCCCACAAGCATGGAGTGCGCTCTGATCATTCCGTCTAGGTTGTGTACATGTGTGGACGATGGTCTGTTTGGGCTCCACGTGCTCTCTAGCTGCTCTCCGTGACCTGCCGATGCCAGAGTTCGCTCGGCTGATTAGCACAGGTCGCTCAGGCAGGCTTAGTGGGGGGAGGCAGGCTTAGTGGGGGGAGGCAGGAAGTTCCCGTTTGGCAGTCTGGCTCCGGCAAGGGGGTCGCTATACACCCCGAGCAGACTGCGGGTTCTGTATCCCTGGCACCGCCTGTTAGCCACTTGGAGAGTTACTCCGTAGACCGGTCACACACCGGCTGGGAGCATGTACACTCTTGCGTGAATCACACACACTTCCTAATCCCTGCTGCGAAGCCTCTGTGCAGTCAACAGAGCTGCAGATACATTATTTGTCGCACATCTCACGTGTAGTTAACGGAGATAGTGCAAATCCTTTTCCCATCCAGGTGTGTAGTAACACTGGAGGGATTTACACTTTAAGTTGGTTGTTTTACACTCTAACCCAGTGGGTGTTCGGCCGCAGTCTTCTAGGCTGCATCACGGACCCCGGGTTCGGTTGCATTTCATTTTAATAAAGTTGTTGCAACCGTCCCCTTAACACCCTCATAGCAGTCAATAATTTATTTTAAACGTTTGTGGAATGGTTTAACCTGGAAATCCTGACCAAGGGTTCGAAGTTTTGTCTCTTTGATCTTTAATTCATCCTTAAATTTGGATAAAAGAGACTTATCATATTCAATAAGCATGTTAATAAGTATATAATAACATTTAATGAGACCATTTTCCCAGGTAGTTTTAAAAACAGTATCAGCCTCCCAGGCTTGAAAAATTTGCACTCGGAGTCCTTTTGGCACAATACCTAATTTCAGGTACTCATCCAAGCTCCTGATCTTCCTCAATGTTTTTGTGACCAATTTGTGTAATTTAATGATTTCAGAGGTAAGTTGTTGAAATGGATCATCTGTTTTGACAGCAAGATTGCTAGCTCCTAGTCCAAAAACACCAGATACCTGGTTACTCCAGGCGGCCTCCCTGGCCTCTAAATCCATATGGCAATTTATGTACAGACAGTGTGCCACCACTCGGGAAGCTAGGGATATAGAAGTATTACCAGAAAAAAGTAAGAACAGTAAATGGAACTGAGGGCACTACCCTAATAAAAGTAGGGATCAACCAATAGCACACCAAAAAATAATATGAGAAAGAAAGAGAAAAAAGCAGTATGCAAGAAACACTGGTATCACCACAATACATTATAATATAATTTTATTAAGCAAAAAAGATGAACATGAACAATTAAAAACATTTAAAAAGCAAAACATGCTATAATAATTCCATTCCAACAGATGTGTCTATAATGGGACAAAACACCTGTCCTCCAATGGCACCACAGACTATATAGCTGTAATAGAGCAATGGATGATCAGGTATAAATCGTAGTCCTAAAAAAGTGTATGTAAAAATACACATGAAGATTCAAATATGAAAGAAAAAACAAAAAAAAAATGCAAGAAAGGTCACATAATCATGGTGGAAAAAGTCATAAAGGGCCAAGAGAGATATCTGAAGGTAAGTGTCAATAGGAGTCAATAGGTGTGTGGTTTGTGCCAATTCTGACTCTTAGCCTCCGCTCTTCCCACTTGCCCTGGTGCAGTGGCAAGTGGGGTAATAGGGTTTGGGTTCATGTCAGCTTTGAGTCAGCAGCTGACATGATGCCTAGGGGTTTGTAATGGAGAGGCGTCTATAAGACACCCCCATTATTAACCCCATAGCAAAATTTTGAAAAAAACACACAGCCTAAATACACTCCCTTTTTGAAATAAAAGTTCACACCATTTTACACATTTATTTAAAAATAAAAAACACAGTTATACTCACCTAACACCTAATCCATTGTCCTCTATAAAAAAACAAAAATAAAAAACAACCATATCCCTCACCTGTTCGCCATAAAGATAATCACATGACTGCTCTCCACAACAGCCCGCTCAGGAGCGTAATCGCTCCGGCAGTGTGTAGCACTGAGCTGTCGTGCAGCGTTCGCTGCAAGAAAACTTCTCACGCAGCAAGTTATTGCTTCGGTGCCGTAAGTGAGGTCAACGAGGTTCATCAGCTGATGAACTCCAGTGAACTTTCTTATGGCAACTCAGCGCCACACACTGACTGTGTCAGTGTGAGCTGTTGTGGAGAGTAGTAACATCAGTGACTGCTGATGTGACTGCTCTACAAGTCATCTGGATCGTCGTGGGACAGTATGTATTATCTTCATAGGTACAGATGAGTATTATGGTGGTTTATTATTTTTTATTTTTTACAGGTGACAAAAGCATCGGGGATTAGGCATTAAGGTGAGTATAATGCTTTCTTATTTTTATTTCAATATTTATTTATTTTATTTTTTTCTTTCTTTACTTAGAGCACAGGCACCAGCTGATGAATAATCCCATCAGCGGTGCCTGCTCTCGCTGTTATCTGTGACAGAAGGCCTGTGACCAGCGGTAAGCTTTTTACCACCGGTCACAGCTGCCAGCATGGGAACCACAGGGCTCTGACTGGCGATAACGATCTTACCACTGATCAAAGCCACTGATGTTTCTCACGCTGTCACACAGATGACAGCGTGGGAAACACCCGATGTTCGGGACTCCAAACCTGAACAGTAAAACGGACTTCCTGAGGAAGTCCGTGTTCTGGGTCCATGAACAAACACTAGGTGTTCGGTATGGACCCTGAACTTTACTGTTTTGGTTCGCCCATCTCTAGTGGTGGCTACTAATAGCCAAAATGTTACCTTTAAGAGGGTTTCCCCCTTTCTGGAAATCTTTGTCCATGGCTGCAGTTTGTTATAAAATAAAAAAAATGCTCTTTACTCACCATCCCCAGGTCCAGCGCTGAGTCTCTGTCACTACTCCCAGTGTCTGTTATTGGCTGTTGCAGTAATGTCATGTTGACAGTGCAGCAGGCATTCAGTGAGGTCAGTGGCTCTGAGGTGGGCAATCCATCTACATGGGCAGAGCCTCACTTGCTGATGTCAGCACCACAAGCAATACTGGTCAGTGTAAGCAGTACCAAAGGCTCAGTTCTAGACCCAAGAATAGAGATTAAAAAGCAATTTGTTATTTTGGAACAAAATGCAGCTGGGAACAAAGTTTTTCTGAAAGGAAGAAACCCCCTTTAAAAGTTTTGTTTGTGTTATTTTTTATTTTATAAAAGTAATACCAAATGTAGCTGAACGCTGTTGCTACATACTATATATTGAAATCCTTGTACAGAAATAGTTGGCACAGCTTGAGACTTTTAGCGGCACAATTTTATTAGTGTACAAAAAGTACTCAATTACATTACTCAATTGCTCAAGCACACATCAATTTTGTATAGCCACTATTACGTTTTGTCATGACACACAATTGCGTTCTCTTTGATCCCTCCAAATAAGTGGCTCACCTATGGACACAATTTGTGCACCAAATTATGCAATTTTTTTAAGGTTAGTGGGAGGATCAACACATTTTCACAAAGGAGTAACTTTCTTACACCAGCCACATATTTTTTGAATGCCTTATTGAGGATGTTTAGATTTTTTAGGAGGATAAACACTTATTTGCTGGTTTTGATTCTATCCTCAACAATAATAATATAGGTATTAAATTAACTTAAGAATTTCATGAGTGGGTTGTCAATTTCCTTAACCTCAAAATATGGTTTGATTCTGGAAGCCGTGTTGAAACGGACATTTACAGGAAACCAACAGCCATCAATAGATTCTTTCATTGGCAGACTTGGCATCTTCTAGTCTTAAAAGAAACTGAGTCCATCAGTTGTGTTTTACTAATTTAAGTTACTGTTGGGCATATGACACTATCGATTTTAAATAATACCGAATAAAAGTGAGGTGTTATTAGATATAAAGTGTAACACACCAAAATAACATGCAAAACCAAACAAGAAAGAAGAAAGGTGTGTGTGTTATAAGCACTGTACAATACACTTAGGGAGAATTTTCTGAAACAATGGCAAAAATAATCAAATTAAAAGAATGCCAGAAAGTCCAAAAGTTAGCAAGGTTCTGCACCCTGATAAGTGCTCCACTCCAGAAATCCCTCATTCTATACACAGTAATGTAATGACTGAACACCCCAATTATCAGAATGATGCCAGTTCAGTGCTACTCAAAAGAAAAAAAAACATACAAAAACAACCTACGACGCATGAAAATAGCTGAGAAAATAAAGTATTATACAACCAGAATATAGGCAATGGGATGCAATCTGTAGCAGTTGTGCCCATATAAATATAATAGGTAAGTATTTTAATGAAATAGTAAAGAGCACTAGTGTAACGTATATATAGTATAAGGGCTGTGATTAATTGGTTAAAAACAAAAACATATAAAGAATGATAAACAATCAAATAGATGGTGCAAATAGATCACGATTTATTGATCAATACATAAATAACAGGTAAAAACAGATAAATCACACAGAAGAAAAAAGCTACAGCTACAGCAGGAGGAGACCTAACATCAAAGTACTCCAGGGAAATATAATATATTGTGCGTCATTGGGGTGGCGTTGGGGACAGTACAGGGTAAATTAAATTAATGCACCAATGGATGAAAGAGGCTGTAGTGGAAAAATTGACAGACATGTCATAGTTAACTTCCAATAAGGGGTCTCAGTAACCCAATAAATTAAAGTACATAACAATCATATAGTTGCCATAGAATGGGAATGGAAATCAAGATGAACGCTTACTAATAAGTGGTTCTTACTGCGCAAATGATGCCAGTCCTGATTTCAAGCCTGATTCAAGCTATGCCTTCATCAGGAGATGGGGTCATACCAGCAGAAACCACACTTTATACTCACAGAAGCCAATGAAAAATATTGATGCCCGTGTGTCTCATTAATAAAGTTCCACGGCTTATGCTGACACATGTCCAGGTTGCCAAACAAGGAGGATGCAGGCTGCAAATCTCACTGAGAACGTCTGTAAATACATTGATGAACAACTAAAACCACTTGTGGAGTGTTTAACCTCATACTTACGTGATGCCTCAGATATGTTACATAAGACTGATGACTTGCATGTCGAAGATGACATATTACTTGTGACATGTGATATGTAGTCTCTCTACACAAGTATCAGATCTATCAATGGTCAACGAGCAATCTCCCATTGTGTAAGTATGAGTGACTTGAACCACGAGCAAATATGGTTCATTGTGGAATTACAGAGTTTGTCCTTTCACGCGATTTCTTTTAGTTCCTTGAGGCGTGTAGATCATATATAAATGTTTAAACTAAGCTTTAAAGTTGTTGCCTTTCTGGGATACTATTTGCTTTAGCCCATATGTACATTAGATAATTTGTCTCACTGCTGTGATACAGTAAAAAAATACAGTAAAAAATACAGTAAAAAAACCTATAAATATTAGGCAGCTAGAAGTGCAAACATTCAGAGGCATGAATGTTTACTGTGACCCATTGAAAGTGCCATCATCTTTTTATTCTTCCTCTCAATTCAGAGAACACTACATCATATTATCTTTATTAAATAATAGTGGACACATCAATGATTGGGTACATTGAAATCAGGTGATGGTAAATGTCTACTAGAAAGCCTTAGGATGTTTATCCTCTAAATAAGTGAAAGATATATTCAGTATGGTTTGCTTGACACATGCTAGAAATTAACAGTCATCACTTTGCAATGTAAAGCTTCATGTATTGATCAGATGATCCGACCTTTATACTGTCATGAATACCTGTGGGAAAATGGCCTTACATTTATGTATTATTAACCTGGGATATAAAGAATTCTCTTGTTACCTTAATCTGAGTTAAGTTCTTCTTAGCTCTTAGAAAGTGCTGGTTTTCCTTGAGATGATCCATGATCTTACAGGTAATGCTTTATCGAAAAGGGTAAATTATCTTTCCTCCAGAAGAAAGAAAACGTTCTTTCCAGGGCCGACTTTGGCAGGAAGCATTTCGTGTAAGACTCCCTGCATCAGGTGGATCAGAATCTTACTATGTACTGACAAATTTCTAAAGCTATCTTTTACCGATCGATTCTAAATCTATACTTTAAGCAAGTTGTCAATCTGGCTACTAGAAGGGAGTCTAATAATTTTTTAGGCTTTTCCTCTTTTTAAAAACCAATGCTTACATTCAAGAATTGATGTTGTCTTTCTACTGTATCTACACATAAAGCTTTAGCTAAGGAGAACAAGATGATATTCCTTTTGCATTTTTTAGTCAAGGTATGGTGCTACCAACAGTGTTTGATCGCATACACATATTGACATATTACCATGACTACAGTTATATTACCATTAAAAAGTCAAACATATGTGACTGTACTGCTGACTGACATGGGATCTGATAGAGATTGACAGGATGAAATGCCAGCTGTTATGAAGAGCTAGAATATGCTTGGGGCTTAGAATTGTAGAAATGTCATAAAGGCCATGTCCCAGCAGAACTATAGCAATCCTTTCTTTTCTACTTTGTATTCATGTCTAATACCTCAATGAAGGATTATTACAGCTCACAGCAAAATTATAAGGCCATGCATTTGATATGTCTGCAATCATCTAGACTAGGGTGCAAAGTCTAAGAAATGCTGCCACTCTTCAACGTTAACTTCTCCATCAAAGTATAATGGACTTTTTGGGGGTCAGATTCCCAACCGAGAACAATACGAAAACAACAGATGTACCTTAATCCGTAGACAAAATTGTTATATCGGACTTCCCTTTAAATACATTACAGGGATAGATGTCATTGTGAAGCTCTAATTGGCAAAGCAAACCAAATGCAGATGGTAATTGGAAAGGTTTTGAGTTTTTTGTCTAGGACCAGTGTGGCTTTGGGTGGAGTGACCGTAAAACTTGGAGAGAAGAGTTTGGCTGCTTGTCAAAATGATTTGGCCAGAGATTGGTGCCACAGCCATCAGAAGTGACAACCCAACTAAAAAGGACAGATATTATATATTGTCATTCAAGTGCAGTCCAATGTTTTCCACAGATACATAGACACGAATGGACGATTGCCATCTGATCGGAGACAACTCGTGCATGCTACGATTTTTTTCTCGGACCGACTCGGTACACAGCCATAAAGAATAAAATGGGGACGAGTATTATCCATCTAAAACGATTGACAGCACTTGTCCAACTTTTCCAGTCATCTGTATGAGCCATTTGTATAATCTGTCATACATTTAAACAGCTGGCACCAGGTAGTTAAAGCCACACACCATATGTTTCTTAAAACTGTGCCATCCACAGCAGTATATTACAGCTGACACTCTGCTGGATTTGCCAAGATCAAAGATAACTCCAATCCCAGCCATGACATCTAACCACTTTGACAATGGAAGGGATTTCCCTCTTTTATCCCCTTTGATCCCAATGACATAATTAAAGGGAACTGAAGAGGTGCGATGGTAGTAAAGGGGTGTATCAAAAGCAGGGACAAGGGCACACTGCAATGCAGAAGTTAGACTAAAAAAAAAAGAAAAATTATGTTTTCGAAAAATAAAGATTCAAGAAAATAACCCTAAAATAACTCCTTTCTTTTATGAACTGAATAAAAAAAAAGAAAAAATATATATAAATAATTGATATAGCTGCATGCGTATTCACTCATAAAAAATCTTCTGCATAATAAGGGCCCAAATTGGCTGCGACGCAAGGGTTAATACTGAATTGAAGTTAAGTTTTAAAGAGGATATTCCACGATAATAATTACATTCTGTGTAAAAGAGCTTTGAAAATAATCAACTCTTCAAATACAATTTATTATCAAAATTATATAATTTTCTTCTCTCAGGCTGCTAAGGATATATAGTCCGTCCAGTAACAGGATTCATCTGTTCTGGTTGAGCATGTACAAATGGATTTTCAATAGTAAATGCTAGAGATGAGCAAAACTGACAAAATTCAATTTTGCCTTTTTGTGCAGTTATGATGTTTGGTAAGGGACGATCCCCTTGTTCTCAAAAAATTGCATATGTAAGGTATAATGAAAAGAACACAAGTCTGATTAGTTTTCAAAGCTGCTATTATTTACTTGTAGTAAGCATTCCAACAAGATAGTATAAGTAGTTAAGTACAAGGCAAAGTACTTCAATTATAATTTCATGGATACAAATACTTGCTGTATAGAATAGTCTTCAGAGCTGGTATCACCCGTCCATCCTGTGAGAAGATCCAAAGCTAATTTATGGTGAAAGCAGCATCAGCTGTAGATAGAACCAACCTTTCATGGAGACATCATGGATAGGGAATGGGCATGAAATAACGCACCTGTTGTGACCTTTTGGGAATGGATCCCTTTTTCAGCTTTGAAAACTAATTGGACTTGTGTTCTTTTCGTTATACCTTGAATATGCATTTTTTTTGAGTATATGGTCTATGTGGCTTTTAAGAGCCATTTTACCCACATTTTGCTGCACAACTATTGTGTCACTTTTAACTTGCTTGTTTAGTAATGGTGTATTCTTTGAAATGCCGCATCAGCTATGGACAATCAATTCCATCAGGTGTCTCTGCCTATTCAATACAGGCCAGCAGTCAGTCATGAAAGAAGCGCTCAATATTGATGCCGATACTGTAGACAACTGTCTCACTCACATGGATTTGCTTTCTGAGCAGACAGTGTTGCTCTTTGCAGCTGTGACCCTGCACTATCACTGACATCTGGTATTGAGCACTGCTTTCATGACTGACTGCTGGCCCATACTGCTCATGCCCCAGTCAGATAGCATTGTTCTACTGTATATAGCCGTCTGTCTGAACAGTACAAGCCAGCAGTCAGTCACAGAAGAAGCATTCAATCTCTGTCTTGGCAATAATGCTGGTAGACAGTTACATATAATAGCGCTGTCTGCCTGCCTCATATAAGTATGCTGATTTCCTGTCTGAGCAGTGCGAGGAGCGGTGCGAGGAGCAGTGTAAGGAGCGGTGCGATGAGCGGTGAGGTGAGCAGTGAGTGCTGCTTACAGTGGGTCATGTGTGCTCCTCGGTCTCCGCACACATAACCAATTTACTACTGAAAACATCTGCTCCTGCCAGAGCTGGAGAACCCTGCTAATTGATGAACTATCCATTGTTAAGAGTCAATGAAGAAAAAACAATCAGGCAGTTTTCCTCTTTAGTTTTTGAAAAAGAGTGAGAAAAAATGGATCCAAAACAGATGGAAAATGTAGGTAAAATTGATAATATATCAGAGAAAATAATGAAAAAATGGAAGTGGATGTGTGAATTTAGGATTATGGTGCGGGACAGGACATGTTGATACTGTCTTTGGTGATTTTTGTACTTTGCCGTCACTTTGCTCAGGGCATATCAGAAAGTATTGGTTTTGCCAGGAATGTGACTTTAAAAAATCAGCCAAAATTCAGAATCTTATCTACATAAATGTATAAAAAATATGTTATGTCCATTTTGCGGCAACTCATTTTTTTACATTTTTCATTGAAACACGAGAGGAGGAATGACAATTCTGTCAATCCTAAAATAACAGTTTGCAGAGAAATGCAGAATACTTTGTACACAAACTATAAAGTATAACTACATCACATAAGCGCTATAGTTATAAATATTTTAATACTTTACATCGGTTATCTCCAAAGTAACATTATGCGTTATTTAAGAAAAAAGATAAAAAGAAGCAGACAGTTGTAGAAAGATCTCCGATAAAATAGAATAAATCTTATCTGCCAAGTGGTGGCCTTGAAAGTTTTCCAGTGTACTAAAACTGTGTGAGTGTTTGTTACGCCTGGCTAACACATCACAAGTAGATTTTTTAATTAAGATGTCACATTATGATGGCAAAATGGCGCCAGCTATTGGGCTGTCAATCATTCTGGCAGTTAATAGGTGGCGACCAGGAGGTAACTAATAGCTGGCAGGGAAATTACCATAATCTTGCTATTTGTTTGCTACTATGAAAGAACTGCTAGCTAAGCTGCGCCTTTTGACATCTTTCAATTACACAAAATCTGGCTTTAAGAGAAAAAAAAAATCTCCTGAATGTATAATACAGTTATAATAATGGCATCCTCCAGACTTCACAGCTCACACTGGGACATGACTGGGCCGCATGATAAAAGCCTCTTTTTATGCTTTCACAATGCTGAACATTAATACTAAAGTTTTCTTTTATAGCAGAAATGACAGCGCTGGGTCATGTTTAACAGTTAACATTCTCTAAATTTATCCCTCTTTTTCCATCGGAGTTTTATCTTATTAATTTTGGGTTTGATGCTTCCATCCAGACTATAATCACCGACCTCACGCAGCTTTAGACCATCCGGAGGCTCTCGATGATAATGTTTCTTGGGGCTGACACTCTACCACTGCCGAGCTATTTTGATACTGTAATGCCGTGTGTAGGATCTACAAAAAAGCCAACAAGAAAAGAAATATTGTATATAACAATCTGCTTTTGACAAAAAGTCCCATTAGTGGCAAAACTAAGGTCCACAAAGAAAATGTTTCTGTGTGATGTCCGTTTTGAACTGTGGCTTTGCTACGTCCTGTATTGTCTTCCAAAGGGTGGAATTTTCTCGTTATGAAAGCATGCTGCCATTTGCTTCACAGCAGTCAAATAAATTATTATTGCTAATATGTTATGATCGCCATCGAGCCTTTCCATACCAGAACTTAGATTTGTCCACTGACACATGGTTAGAGCAGTTAAAAGAAGAAAAAAAAAGACAACTGCTCTTTCAATAGAAACTCTAAAAATAAAAATCTGCGGAGATCGGAAATAAAAAGCTCTAACAAAGAGTATTTTTGAGATATTGTAATAAAATGGTAACAATGTGATAAATAATGCCAATGATGAATTTAAACCGATATTTGTCGCAATTTGAATGAGTCCTTCCGGTATGTCACTTGCATAGCGTGCCCTGCAGAACAGGGAAAGGTGCGTAACTAGAGCCGCAAGATATTTATTCTGAGCATCCATAGGGGTTCTATCAGTAAGACGTCCTTTAATCGTAAAGTGAAGGTGTATCCTTCTGATATATATATATATCACTTTCCATGAAGAGAAAACCTTTTTTTCATGTTGAAATGCATTATTTGTGAGAATCGTGATGGCACAGCAGGCATTCCTGTAGTCCTATGTAAAACCATGCAGAACGTAGTAATTGACTACTGCAAATTACAGACTTAGAATTCCTTCATGTACATGGCAGAGGCATGATAAGTCCCCACTTCTCAGTGATTTTAGACTTTGCCAATGCATTCATGTAATATTTCTATTTCTGAAACGCTTCACTACATCTGCTCCATTCTGACATCGTACAGTGGGCTGATTTAGTGTCAAGTGTTTCTGATTGTGTTATAAATGGGTAAAGCGTTCACTTGCATAAATCACCTAATACTACACCTCTCGATGAACCAGCTCCAAGCAGAAAGCTGGTTAAGGCATTTGGCCACCACATTTTAGCCTTTGAAAGAAGTAATGAAAAACCATGTCTGTAAAAGCTTAGCACCATTACGAGTGTCATAGATATGTTGGAGCCATGTTTCCAGCTTCCTCGGCACACTGAGCTGGGTAACCTTGTCTATACGCAAGAAAGAACTGGACAAAGGTCTGAATCTATTTGAGAGTGGTGATCTCTGACTGTGAGTATATTTTTTCTTTTTTCAAAAGCAGAGAATGGATGGAAAGCAGAAAGGTGGCCATATGTACAAAGCTTCTCCCATATATTGAGGAATAAAAGGAGATGAACATTTCTGGTTGACAGAAGGTGAGCATCAGCCTCACTTTTCCCAAACTTCCTCTACCCTATACTGTATCACCCTATGTGCACTTGTCTCTCTTTTTTCTCTTCTGCAAGATTCTCTCATACACTCATTTTTTTGTATAGAGAATTACAACATGATCACCCCTTGAATAAGGATTAGATAATTCTTGTTGTTTGGATTGAGGAAAGCCCCAGCAATTAAAAGCCACTGACCATACGTGATATAATGGACCCAGCTTGAGGGATAAGGCCTCATCCAAATGTCCATTTTTTATCACAGGTGTGCTGCATCAGATTATAATCAGTATTTGGTGAGTTTTTACCATCAATTTCCTCAGCTTTTCTTGTCTGCAATAAAAAACTGATTGAGGTTTCCCAAGTTTCTCCTAGCAGTCAGTGAAAAACGGACAGTGCTAGGATGCAGCAAGGATGGCATCAGTGTGCTGTCCAAGTTTTTCACGGACACATAAACTTACATTGGCAAGTTGGATTTATGACACGTCTTTTTTTTTCCCCAAACGCTCACTCTGAAAAATAAGGTCTTGTTAACATCCTATAGACAGCTGCCCAATTTGAAGTTTGTGGACCCAAATGCAAAATCTTCAACAGGATCCCGAACTATCATGGGTCTTTAATAGTATTAGTTTTCTCATATGGACCAAAGAGATGTTTCAGCCCTCGTAGGCTCCAGAGCCTGGGTGTAACAGCAACTCTTGCACCCACTATAGTTATTCCCATGAGTATAAACTATATTGGGTACATTGTATTTGTAATAAATGCAAATAAAATACATATGTGAAACAGGGACATCTGAATAATGCCTAATAGTATAAAACCTGATACGTAAAATAAATATCTTTAAAAATGTTCTGTCACTGTCATTGTAAACCACAAATAAAATAGAAGTGTAAAGGTACCTTCATCTCAAAACGGATTCCATAGTCTCACTTTCCACTGGCCACTCTGTTTATAGCTCCCTGATTTTTACCCTTTAGCACCAACACATAGGTAAGTATGTAACCTCCATATCTGCAGAATATTTGCTCATTAGTTGCTAATTGATGAAGTGAGCTGGACATAGAGCAGGTGTGTCAAGCCCTAGGAATGCAGCCAAGCAATTTATTACTGCCCACAGCCAGTGATGGATTATAAAGAGGGCAATCTGGGCAAGTGCCCAGACCCAAGGATCCAGGGAAAGACCATTGCTAGACTGCCCTCATTATAGTCTTTTTGGCACCATTGGCTGCATGTATTGCCGAGCAGAGAGCATTCCTGCAGCTCGACCAGAAACAGCAAATTGTAAGACAGCCGCAGGAAGCCATTCTCGGCTTTCTGCCTGGTGCTTTCTCTATGACTCAATCAGAACGATGACATAATCGCAATGGCTGCATCATTTCGCAGGGACCAAGCCAGAAGGGGATAGAAGCAGCGACATGTGGGATCAGCTGAAGAGGTAAATTATTTATTTTTCTTTTATAACACAGTAGTGAAGAGCATTATGGGAGTAGTAGGGAAGACATTTAATTGCAATGACTTAGCAGTGTGGGTGGGATAGAGGAATTTTAATGAATTAAGAGTGATTGGAGGGAGAACATGTAATTACAATGAATTGGGGGTGTGAGTGGAAAAGAGAACATGTAATTGCAATGATTTTGGGATGTGGATTGGAGAAAGGACAGGTAATTACAATGATTTGAGGGTTTGGGTGGGAAAGAGGATGTAATTGCAATGAATTGGAGGTGTGGATAGGAGAAAGAACATTTAATTGCAATGAATTGGGGGTTGAGGGAGAGGACATGTAATTGCAATGAATTGGAGTGTGGGTGGAAGAGAGAACATACAATTTTAATGAATTGTGGACGTGGGTGGGAAAAAGGACATGTAATTGCAATGAATTGGGGGTGGGAGTGAGAACATGTAATTCAAATAAAGTGAGTATGTGTAGCAGAAAGGACATATGATTGCAATGAATTGGAGTGTGGATGGGAGATAGGACATGTAATTACAATGAATTGGGGTTGAGAGAGGACATGTAATTGCAATGAATTGGGGGTGAGAGAGGACATGTTATTGCAATGAATTGGAGATGTGGGTGGGAGAAAGGACATGTAATTGCAATGAATTGGGGGTATGGGTGGGAGAGAGAACATGCAATTGTAATAAATTAAGGAGACAGGACACAGGAAGGGGACTTGTAATGCAATGCAATGTTTCTAATTTGTATTTTTATTTGGTGTAAAAAAGTGGCTAATTATAGTTAATGGGGGCACAGTTGATGGTTATCAATTTATATTTTAAACAGTGTGTTGTACAGCGAGTAACTATATATTAATGATGAGGTGCATATCTGTATTCAGGGGCGCAGTGTGGAGGACTTTGTCCCTGTCTTGGCCAAAGTCACCAAATAGCCATAGACTAAATAAAACAATTTGGGCCGTGGCCTAATGGAAGTTTTCTAATTTTCCCCAGACCTCATGTTAGTTTGAGACACCTAATATAGAGCAACTAACCAAGCTGGGGTCATAGTAAGAAAAAAAAGCTCAATCTTGACAAATGGCCACTCTTTAAAAACTGCTTTAAGGCAGCTATGCTATTTCTGTAGTGCTGCAGTTCCAATGTAAGTAAACGAGGCTCTATGATAACAGTGTTGTGCGCCATTCTCATCAATTTGAGCATGTGTAACCAAGTCGGGCACTGGGGGTGGCTGATTAGCAGCTGAACACATAGTGAGAGGTAAGTACATGACAAGAAGCACATTTGTAAAAGTGCACTCATGAAGACACAAAGGTACGCGCTAAGCCTTGGATGGTATATACATTGGACATCTAGAAATCCTATATGAGATAAAGTACAGGCAGTTACTCAGAAAATTGAAGCAAATGTTGAATAGTCTAGCTGGGCCTTTTAGTTCCCCGCTGTATGTGCTTGGTTTGTAGAGTGGCCAGTGTGTTTCCTATGGTAGATACGTTTATTGAGTAGCATTACAATGTCAGTTATAAAAGAAGGTTATATTTAGCCTTATATCTTTACATGGTTATACAAGGTCAAGTCGGTGGGAAGACTGACGCTTTCACCCAGGAGAGTGCTGATAGACACACATTCTGTTCTCTGCAATCTGGGACCTCTTACAGTTTTCTTGGCTTAGCTAACAAAAGATCTTTGAGCCAAACTTAAAACATATCCACACAAGTGTCTACCACAGGAAAGCCTGGATGTTTTTCAGAAGCTGAGGTCAGTGGTTGCCTGAGGGGAGAGATCCAGTCCAAACTTAAGCATCTTTCCAGATAGAAGAAAAAGAATAAAAGTGTTAAAACTGCTTTATTGCCATTTGGTTTCTTTTACTTTCCCAATAAAACTACTATGTACAATTATATACTAACTGCCCACTTTGGAAACTGGACACTTACATGCATCACTCCTTTACTCAGTGCCTCCATATAAATGCAGATGAGGTATTTCCAACAAACGGCCAAAACGCATTTCAATAATCCAAACAATAAAACAAGCAGACAGTAAAACTTTAAAATCAATATTTTAAAAATCCCTTTGGTAATCCTCCGTTATTCCTTTTTTCCTTTTTATGGCTCTTTAGGGGAAGAATGAGCAAGGCAGCAAAGATCATAGCATGTCTGTCTGTTCCACAGACCCTGACCTTGACTGTAATGTCAAACTGCAAAGTTCCGAAAAATAACACTTAATAGATGTGAGGTTTCATGGATTTTTTTTTTTTAAGAATAATGGCCAAGACATCTATATCGTTACTACAATAGTTACAATTCAATATAAATGAAAAAAATGACTTTGTAACTGAAATCTTGATTTAGCATGAATGTTCTATCTATACAGAGCAAAGGGTTTTGTAAAATAGGACAGACTGGATTTCACATGAACATGTGCTCCTCAATGTACATTAATTATTTATTGCATATCAGGAATTATATGTTTAGAGTATCATGCACATAAAGTAGCAGAGACTATACAACGGCCTCTGAGGCCACATTGTTACTCAGAACAAAGGCTTCCAAATTTATCTTCTTAAAGAGATTGTCCACTACTTTAACAATTGTGTCTTATCCTTAGGATGGGTCATCAATGTTTGATTGGAGGGGGTGCGACACCCTGCACCCCCACTGATTAGCTATTTCCTATGTCAGCTGGAACTGACCAGTTAAAGATCTGCGCAGCACAGTTCCATCTGCTATATAGTGGCTACTGACTGGTACTGCACATCCACCCTCTATTGATTTGAATAGGGGGCGGATGTGCTATTCAGCTTTGTAACTGGTCAGTTCCGGCTGCGGCCTGCACTAGGTACAGCTGATCGTGGGGGGCAGGGTGTTACACTCCCTCCGATTATACATTGATGACTTATCCTAAGAATAGACCATTATTGCTAAACTAGTGAACAACCTCTCTAAACAAGTGGCATCCCCATCCATAGGGGTGATTGGGAACATAAAAAGGAGTTGAGTGCTCTCAGTTGGCTACTTCTGTTTATCTACAGTACCTTAATTTCCAAAATGAACATGTTAAATTTTTTCCAAAGCATAGGGAAAACACACACTCATGCCAAGATTGATTTAAAAGGGTCTCTTGTTCTCTGCAAAGATGGAGAGTTCAAAAGTCAGATCGCCACCTAACGTGTTAGAAAAAATATGTTTCTATGCTAATATTTGAGATTAGTGAATCTTTCAAATTTCAATTTTGTCCAGCCCTGCCAAATTTTTCCAAAAAAATCAATTAGCAGTGAATCACAATTACTCAAATTACCCAAAAAAAAGCCATGTATAACGCTGTGCGGTCACCCAGGACTGTATTCAACTAATTTCAAGTTCTTTAACCCCTTAGTGACACAGCCAATTTTAACCTTACTGTCAACGTGTCACTTTATATGGTAATAACCCTGAAATGCTTTTATCGATCCCAGTGATTCTTAGGCTTTATTTTCATGACACATGGTACTTTGTATTAGCAGTAAATTTATGTTGATAACTTTTTCATTTTTTTGGCAAAAATATCTGAAGTTTGATAAAAATTTAGAAAAATTCGCAATTTTCAAGCTTTAAATGCTTATATCTAGTGATGGACGAGCACTAAAATGCTCGGGTGCTCGATGCTCGGGTCAAGCAAATTGGAATGCTCAGGTGCTCGACCCGAGCAACGAGCCCAATGTAAGTCTGTGGGAGACTCGAGCATTTTTCAGGCGACTCACCCGGGCGGTCTGCAGAGGGCCAAAAATTGCCCATATCGATGGGAAGGGGTGCTCAAATGACATGGAAACAGCATGAGGAAGACCCCTGGAAGCATTTCTGACTCCCAGGTCACTGCTGTCAACAACGTTGTCAGAGATATTACGCCACTTTTACGGACTCACAATAAAACATACAAAAACAAAACCAAAATGGATTTTCTTAGGAAATATGTTAAGGAACATCCTTTCCAGGGTAATGACTTGTATATAAGGCAAAATAAATAACTAAAAACAAAAATAATCCTCTACAGCATGAGCTATGTTCACACGTAGCATTTTTTATGCGTTTTTGCATGTTTGCATTGCTTTCAACTGTGACAAATGCATTTACAGGGAAATGTCATTTTAATATTTTACAACCTTATCTGGCCATGTGGTGTGTGAGACATGATGAGACACATCCTGTTTTATTTATGAAGGAAGGACTCTGAAAGTCACAAAGCCTATTTTTATAGGGCCATCAAACAGCCTTTACTATTCTTAAAGGGCCAGCAGTCGGCCCTCACTATTCTTAGAGAGCCATCAGCCGGCTATGCTTTGTTGTTCCCATTACTGAAGAGTTGGTCTCCTATACTGTTATTGCATATGCAGTGAGTGGCAGGTCTGCCCAAAATTTGGACACACTCCAATACCCCTTTGAAAATTTGGATGCACCTCAATACCCCTTTGAAAAGACATAGAGGAGGGCCTCCTGAAAACAATGTTCCCATTATTAGGAAGTGGATCTCCCATACTGTTTGCCTATGCAGTGAATGCAAGGGCTTCCAAAAATTTGGACATACTCCAATGCACCTTGGAAGAGACGTAGAGGAGGGCTTCCTGAAAAAAAATGTTCCTATTATTAGGAAGTGGGTCTCCCATTATATTTGCCAATGCAGTGAATGCAAGAGTTGCCATAAATTTGGAGGCACTCCAATGCCCCTTGGAAGAGACGTGAAGTTCAGAGGGCCTCCTGAAAACAATGTTCCTATTATTAGGAAGTGGGTCTCCCATTGTGTTTGCCTATGCAGTGAATGCAAGGGTTGGCAAAAATTTGGAGGCACTCCAATGCCCCTTGGAAGAGACGTGGAGGTCAGATGGTCTCCTGAAAACAATGTTCCCATTATTAGGAAGTGGGTCTCCCATTGTGTTTGCCTATGCAGTGAATGCAAGGATTCCTAAAAATTTGGAGGCATTCCAATGCCCCTTGAAAGAGACGTAGAGGGGCTCATGAAATTTTTTTTCCAATTATTAGGAAGTGGGTCTCCCATAGTGTTGACATATGCAGTGAATGTAAAGGCTGCCAAAAATTGGCAGGCACTCCAAAGCACCTTGGAAAAGACTGGGAGGAGGACCTCATAAAAAATGTTTCCATTAGAAAGGAGCGGGTCTCCTATACTTGTAATGCCCATGCACTAAGTGTATGGGCTGACAAACATTTACCCCTGGGGGGTATACATGAACATACTGTATAAAACATTTTTTATGGGCATCATAAACACCCTTTAAACAAATTATGTGGGTGTTGCATCACGGACCATGGTCACCCTGGTGATATGGTGGTGAAGAATGAGGATGACGAGAAGAAGGAGGACAAGGGCAAATAGCCAAAATCAGGAAGTGTATACCTATGTGTGGGTATGAAAAGGTGCATGGGAATACACCTCCCAAGAAAAGACAATGGATTTGAGTTTATGTTACACTGTTATCATTCGGTGGTGTTGGGAAGTCTGGCCCAATCCAGCCCTTGTTCATTTTTATAAGAGTCAGCCTGTCAGAATTTTCAGTTGACAGGCGGATGCGCTTATCAGTTATAATTCCACCAGTGGCACTAAAAACCCGCTCTGATAAAACGCTAGCGGCAGGGCAGGACAGGACCTCCAAGGCATAGAGAGCCAGTTCATTCCACGTATCCTGCTTGGATACCCAATAATTCTAAGGCACAGAGGAATCACAGAGATGTCGGCAAGGTACTCCCTCAGCATCTTTCCGAACTTTGCACTCCTTGTGAGTTTACCCTGCGCCTCAGGGCCTGTGCGATGGGAGGGGCTGAGAAAGCTCTCCCAGAACTTTGACAGTGTTCCCCTGCCTCTGCTGGATTGGAGTTGTGTCTCTCTTGCCTGTACTCCTTGGTTGTCCAACGAATTGTGACCTCTGCCACCATCGTTTTCAGATGGGAATTTTTTTAATAGTTCCACAACAAGGGCCTTCTGGTACTGCCCCATGCTCATGGGAAAGGCAGCGTAACATAAACTCAGCCATGCGTGCCAGACTGCTAACAGGCAAGACTTCCGTGTCCTCACCAAGAGGACGAGTGACCATGCTTTCCTCCTCCTCCCTGTCCTCAGGCCATCCATGCTGAACAGACGGTATGACAGTAGTACCGTCTACAGCGCATTGAACTAGCTCCTGTTCTTCCTCCTCTTCCTCATTGTCACCCAATCCACGTTGGGATAAGATGAGGCTGGGCTGTGTGTAATCACCCTGTATGGTTCCTTGCTCCATTTCATCGTGCTCCACCTGCAATGCATCCTCTTTGAGAGCTTTTCAGAAGACAGAGAAGCGGGATGGTGACGCTAATTATGGCGTCATCACCGCTCACCATCTTGGTGGAGTCCTTAATATTTTGGAGGATGGTACAGATGTCTGACATCTATGTCCAGTCCTGAGGTCTTAGGTGTGGAGTCTGAACTGAATACTGATGGCCTTGCTGATGCTGGTAGTCAACAACTGCCCTCTTCTGCTCACAAATCCTTTCCAACATCTGCAATGTAGAGTTCCAATGCGTGGGGACATCACACACCAGTCGGTGAGCAAACGCTGCTGAAGCACGGCAAGGGTGGCGGAAGCTGTTGCTGACTTTCTAAAATGGGCACACAGGCGGCGTACTTTGACAAGCAGATCAGGCACATCCGGGTAGCTTTTGAGAAACCGCTGAACCACGAGAGCCAGGCATGGTACATGTGTGAGCTCGCCTCAGAGCCGCCACCAGGTTCCAGCCATTGCCACACATGACGATGCCTGGCGGTAAGTTCAGCGGTGTCAGCCACAGATCTGCCTGCTCTTTCAGAGCTGTCAACAACTCTTCAACATTGTGTGGTTTGTCACCTAAGCACATTAGCTTCAGCACAGCCTGTTGCCGCTTGACCGATGCAGTGCTGCAGTGCTTCCAGCTTATGACTGATGTGGTCATTTTGGAGATGGAGGCTGAAGAGGAGGAGGCTGAGGTACAGGAGCTCTAGTCTGTGGTGGCAACCCTGATTGACCTAGGGCCCGCAATCCTTGGTGTCGGGAGGATGTGCTCTGTCCCAAGGTCCGACTGGGTCCCGGTTTCCACTATGTTAACCCAGTGTGCCGTCAGCCAGATGTAACGTCCCCTCCCTGCCCACAAGAACTTGTCCGCGTGTCTGTGGTTAGGTGGACTTTCCCTGTAACTGCATTGTTGAGAAAATTCTGCTGCAATTCCTAATGTGTTGGCAGGGAAAACTCTACATAAAATATTAATTTTTTGCTATGTTTTTTTACATGCCTTTTAGTTGCAGATATTTTTCCTCACTCAGTAGTATGGGGGAAATCTGCTGCAAAAAAGCAACAAGAGTTGAGATGCTGCAGTACTGAATCTACTGCAAATCTGCAAGGAAAAAATAAGCAACGTGTGGATGAGAGTGTAATGCTATTTTCGCACCCCTGCATGATTCCCGTCCCCCCTCCAAGCAGGGATGCCGGCATACTCACCGCCCCGGCTGCGCAGCTTGGTCCTCGACGTGCTCTCTTTCTCTAGCTGTAGTACGCGACACAGTTCGAGGCTGCGGCATCTAGTGCGCACGTGCCCTCCCCTGCTCTTAAAAGGGCAGCGCGCACACATAATTAAATGCCCCCCAAATGTACCCATAGTCCCAGGTCCTTGTGTGGCCAGTCCTGAACTCGAAGTCTATGATTCTTGTGCGGCCAGTCCTGAACCTGAAGTTTCTGGTCCTGGTGTAATCCTGAATCTGAAGTCCTTGGTCCTAGTGCAGCCAGCGACTGAATCTTGTCCCCCAGTCTGTGTTAGGACACTCCCTGAATCAGTATCCGAGACCTGTGTGTCTGAACATGTGTTTATGCAAGTACCCCGTTTATCCGGGCTGCTATAACCAGTCACCGAATCAGCCCTGTCTGAGACTCTGTGTCAGTAACCATTCTGCAGAAGATCCGGAATTTAGCAGTTTGAACGGAGCTCGAGTCCGTGTCTTTGTCATTATCCATTCTACAAAGGATCCAAAATTTAGTAGTCTGAATAGAGCACTATTCTTATCTTTGTCTTCGTACCTGATCCCTGGGGTCAGAAGCTGCAGTACCGTGGACTGCCTAGGAGTTGTACCTAGCGGCTACCTGCAGCTCCACCATCAGGAGCTCCAGTGAACACCACGTAGCCGCTTAGCTACGCCCCTCCTAGGTAATCTCGGCCCCGTGGCAGTTTCTTCAAAACAATATGAAAGCATCAATCCTTCTAGGTATACTGGCACGTAGTTTTTGAAGGAACTCGCCAGGTAGGTTTTTCCAAACATCTTTTCCAAACTACAAATCTTCTGTAGATGCAGGCTTATAGAAGTAGTCCCCTACTTGGATAACTCCTTGCCACCCCCCATGCTTGGCCCCAATAAATTTAAAATGCCTATACTCACCTCTCGCGCTGGCGCCTTTCGAACGGTGTCGGCACTTGCTCTCCCCATGGCTCCCATGCTGATGTTATGATACGTGACGCCAACACCCAATCAGGACTGACGTCACTGTCCCCGCAAAAGAGCAGCCGCAGCCCGGACTTCCTCTTCAAGTTCGATTTGTCCGAAGGCGAAGACAGTGATTCCGGCGCTGGTTGGGCACTGAGATCACGTGACCTTTAGTGCATCACCGCTGAAATGGCGCTGGCATGGGATGTGAGTAGTATAAGCTTTTTTGTTTTATTGGGGCCAAACATTTAGTTCAAGAAGGTTTTGTTCAAGTAGTGGACAACCTCTGTTTCTTCATGTAATCACAGACAGATTTGATCAGAGTGAGATCAGGGTTCTGTGGAGCCCATATCATGACTTCCAGGACTCCTTGTTCTTTTTAATGATGAAGATAGTTCTTAATGGGAAGCTGTCGGTAGGATCAACCCTCCTAAGCCGCCTATATGGGCATGTAGGTCATAGGAAGTTGAATAAAATGATGAGCAAATAGCCTACAGTAAGTAAATAACTAGTAGTAGTATGTAATGACCAACAGTCTGCTTTCCTGATCTACATGTCTCACACTGGTAATGCCACCTTTCATTTAAAATAATCTCTGGAGGCAGATTCTCACACAGATCCTTGTCCCGCCCAAAGATCTTAACTGGTAATTTACATATAAGAATAACATGGATTTCTCTGGAATAAAACATTGGATTGCAAATATCAAGGTATTATTTTACTCAGCTTCCAAAGACCTACACACCCATAAAGACGGTTTAGGAGGATAAATCCTACTGACAGATTCCCTGTAATGAGATTAATGTATGTTTGGGTTCATTGTCCTATTTGACATATATAGTAATTTGTGTAAGGGCAGAGCAGTGTAATTTCATTGACAAAAGGCATCAGAATTACTAGGCAGATCTAGAGATATTGGTATTGATAATAAATATAATACAACGTGTCTGGTATTGTGTCTCCCTCTTGGTGGTCCATCCCAGTAAGATTAGAGATGGTAATTATACATATGGAGAGGTGACTCATATAAGGTCAGTCTTAATGTGAACAAGGTCATAGGATTAATATAGAAAACATGACATCCCCTCTGGACTACATTACTAATAAATAATGCTCATAATTGCACAAACGTGAAGCTATACTTAAACAGATAAATCAACATTGATAAGTGATCTTTTTTAGTCCTGTATTCTTACTGCCTTCTGCCCTGCGAGTTCATACTGCTGTTGTCATTACACTATCATTTCCAATGGGACACTAAAATATCCTATAATACAAAATGAAATGATAAAGGCATCATAAATCAGTGGTCCCCTGGGGTCCTCAGGACTTCTCAGCTATAACTGGGGTTTCAGTTGCTGTAACTGAAACCTTTTTATCAGTGCACAGTCAATTAGGAGTTCATTGAGAATCAATTTCCAGGTCTCACTTCTGATATAACTATAGATTAGGGACTAGTCAAACTGATTATTTCTGTAATGGAATATGTGATTGATTATTTATAAAGATTATTTTTTAACAAATGCATTTAAAGGGCCAAGTTCCAGGTATGCAATAATTTATTATTTCTTACAATAAATTATAAATCATGACATTAAAATGTAGATATAATAAAAATAATCTGAGAAAACAGTTTCAGAGACCAATAAATCAGCTAAAAACACAGTTGTCTTCTGCCTGTTTCATCTTTTTTACCCCCTCCAAGTCTTTTTTTTAAAGAGGGCAAATGAACTACAATATGTAATTGTTACATATGTTTTTTTAGATGGCAAAATGTTGCTGGAGGCTAATGTCAATGGCCCTCTCTTAGGGAGGATGCTGTTGTTGTGATACAGGATCAACACCCTCAGATTTGCAAATTAAAGCCTATAAGAATCCGTTAAACACAGATAAAACATGGAAAACATCCTTAGTGTTCTATCCGTATTTCAAACACTTTTGACTGATCCATTGTTAAAAGTCAATGGGTAAAAGTTCAGACAATCTATTTCCTTCAGTTTTTAAAATGACTTGAGAAGAAAACAAATGCAAAACATAAGCAAAATGAGTGAAAAAACAGTCTGTTTTACACCAATGTAAAAATTTAAATGGCTGTATGAATGTAGACTTGTAATTAGTGATGGGCGAACCCATGGATGTTCGGCTTCAGCAGTCTCAGCCAAACATTTAAAAATAGTTTGGCTTGGGTACCAGAACTGTAGCCGAACTCAAACCCAGACCCCATTCAAATGAATGGGGGGCCCGAATATCCATTGTTTCCCACACTGTCATCTGTCTGACAGTGTGAGAAACACAGGCTCTGATTGGTGGTAAGTTCGATACCACCGGTCAGAGCGCTGCTGTCCCCATACTGTCAGACAGATAACTGTGTGTGAGCCAGCAGCTCTGACCGGCGGTAAAAAGGTTACCGCCGGTCATAGGCATCGGCTGATAAGAGTACTACTCAAAAAAGTCTTGTCGGTTTTGCCTGCGCTGGTTAATAAGAATAGAAGAGACCCCACGTTTTTTTTTTTATTATTATTTATTTATTTATTGTACAGGTGCCGGCTGATAAATACTCTCAATAGCCTTGCCTGTTCTCACTGCTATCAGCAAGAGAAGGTGCAGGATCAGGAGTGTAGTACTCTCATCAGCCAACACCTGGGACCAGCAGTAAACTTTTTACCGCCAGTCAGAGCTGCTGGCTCACATGCTGTCATCTAACGGCGTGGCAACTTCAATGCTCTGACCGGCGGTAATGAAATTACTGCCAATCAGAGCTGCCAGTGTCACACAGATGAATGAGTGGGAAACAGCCAACGTACGGGATGCTGAACCCGAACAGTTCGGGGTCCGTGCACAGACACTAGGTGTTCGGTATGGACCTGAACTTTACTGTTCATGTTTGACCATGACTACTTGTAATTAGTGTTGAGCGAATTTTTTCGGCACTTCAAATTTGGGTTCGTGTTCGGGGTTCCGGCATTTTCTCGCCAAAAAATCAGCTCCGCCCACGAACATCCCTGATTTGCCATGCAGATAACATCTGCGTGACAGCGCGGCAAATCAGGGATGTTCGTGTGGCACCCCAGGGGTCTGGTTTTCCACAGTAATGTAATGTTATGTCTGAGAGCAGGTGGGAGGTCCTTTGGTCAGGGATCCTGTGCATGCCACACCTCCTGCCCAGTCTTGGGAGGGGAAGAACTTCCCCTGTATAAACCCGGGGCTGAGGCAGGGTGAGTCAGACAAGGAGAGTGGAGACAAGAAGCAGCATAGGAAACAGCAGAGTTCCAAGGAGTCAGGGGCTGGCAGCTGCAGCGCTCGCCCTGACTAAGAAGATTCTTTACCGGACCCGGAGTCCGAGGCTGTGGGGACTAACTTCTACCCAGCAGCAGAATCCGTCAGGCAGGGGATTTCAGGTCCTCTGGCCCAGAAGCCCGAAGGCACGGTCACACGCGTGGGACCAGCACCGCCATCGTGGAGCGGAAGCCATTAGAAGGCCCCGAGTCACCGGCCATACGGGTGAGCACCACACGGTACACTCAGGGACGTGGGCTACTTACATCAGCTTCTAGCAAGGTAGCCAGAAGAGTACAGTCAGTTTGTGAGGCCTATAACTACGCCTGGCCAGGGGAGATCCCATCTGCTCAAAGACTGACCAGGCCCCGTTTGCTAGCAAGTACTCCGGGAGGGTCTATCGTTGTTACCAGTAAAGACCCTGAACTACACCGTACTGTCTCTGAGTGGTTCCTGCTACCCCCATCATCCACGTCGGCTGCCCTGAGGCCATACCCCTCCCGTTGGGGGTTATACTATCACGCTGCACAATCCTACCACCGGCCTCAGCGGTCTGCCCTGCAGCAGCAGCTCCCTGGCTGCACTCAACGGGTGGCGTAGTCATCAACTATTTACTACTAATAGACTGCCGTCTAGTTTGACTCCCTGGGCACGGACCGGGTCACCGCCACGAGACTACAACCCTCTACTGATCCGGCTCCGGGTAGGCTCCCGCATGCGCAACGCAGCGCGACACAGGCCCAGGGGCGCGTCAACTTTGGCGTAGTCGGCAGGATTTCGTGCCCGCAACCAGCGGGTACTGCGTGCCTGAAAAGCAAAGACTGTTCAAACTTACCAGTGGTGAAGATTCTCGCTATCCGTGGAGGTTTCCCGCCATCCGGCGCCATCTTCTACCTTCTTCCCGCCATCGGTGAAGTTTCCCGCCATCCGGCGCCATCTTCGGCCTTCTTCCCGCCATCCGTGGAGTTTTCCCGCCGTTGGACGCCATCTTGGGGACGCCGCGCGGGAAGAAGAGGGGCGTGGACTCCGAAAGCGCGCGAGAACTGAAGCCCCGCCTCACGTCCGGACGTTGCGTAAGGTCCTGGAAGGAGCCCAGCAGACGCCGACGTCACAGGAGCGCGACGGAAGGTCTTCAACCCTGACGATCCACTGCGGAGCCGCGGCCTACGGAAGAGGATCATCGCAAGGTAGGCCACGGTCCACTAGGGGGGAGGAAGATGTCGGATACGGAGGAGAGCTTCACTGCCCCAACCCCCGCCAGCGCTACCGCTGCTGCAGTTATGCCCTTCACCATGCCCTATATCCCGGGAGCAGCTTGGCTACCCCAGTATTCAGGGGAGTCACATACCCTGCATGACTTTAGAGAAAAGCTGGATAGCCTCTTCCAGGTGTACCCCCTCACAGAAGAGCAAAAAGTGAGCATCCTGGTGGCCCAACTAACCGGGGCAGCCAAAAGGGAAGTAAAATCCTGGCCACCTGGGAGGAAGACTGTCGCAGGGATACTAACCCGGCTGAAGGACACCTTTGATACCCGCACCTCAGCCGAGATTAAGCTTAGATTCTACGGGTGCAAGCAGCGAGCGCATGAGAGTATAAGGGACTATGCAGTAAACCTACAAGAGGCCCTGAGGGCCATAAAGCAGACCGACCCTGATGGGGTGGGAAACGAGGACAGGCTGTTGACTGAACAATTTATAGAGGGTTTATATTGCAATGCCCACCGAACCCAGTTGCGGGCAATGGCCTTACAGGATCCCCATCTGGACTTTGCACAGTTCAAGGACAGAGCCATCCGGGTGCTCCGAGAACCGGCACCAGGTGGCGTTGTGACCCACAGACGCCCCACTACCACTTACTACCAGGAGGCGGCGCCCTTGTCAGTAGGGCCTGTGGGAGCTGATGCGCAGGCTTTGGACAATGACCCGTCTCCAGACCTACACCATCAGGTCCAAGAGCTAGCTAAGAGCGTTGCTGCGCTAACCCGAACTGTGCAGTCTTTACAGGTTTCCACCCCAGGGAAGATCCAGCTGGCATCCGGACCGGAGGACATCCCGTGGCGTCGACCAAGGAGGACCCCACCGGCCAGAGGAAGACCCAGTGACCGATACAGCGAGGACGGACGACCCATCTGCCGCCGCTGCAATCAACCCGGACATATGGAAAGGTACTGTTCTTTAAACGGGCACAACCTGGGGTAGAGGGCCAACCCCCAGGAAAAAGATCACCAGGCCCATCGAACTGGCGCGACAGATATGTGGGAGGACGTCCAGTCTTGCCTGTGGTACTGGATGGCATTCCCATGAGTGCCCTACTGGATACCGGGTCACAGGTCACCACCATCCCGTACGTGCTCTTCAAGCAGTACTGGAATGACTCGGATATTACCCACTACCCTGACGACGACTTGAGTATCATCGCCAGCAATGGCCAGCCCGTGCCACAGATCGGATTTAAGGAGGTGGCCCTCAAAATCGGTAGAGTCGAACTGGCCGCACAGGGACTGATCATTGTAGATATTGATAAACATGAGAGTCACCCAAAAATAACTCTAGGAACTAACGTAATTGAAAATTGTCTTGCAGAGGTGATTTTCCTTTTACAGCAGGTTGCCAAGAACGCCAGCTCCGGCGAGCAGCGGGTGCTCCAGAAAGAGATCCGGGCACTGATGCAACGGCAACAAGTGGAACTCTCCGGCGGTGAGATTGGTAGCGTAAGAATGTGTGACCCTTTTCCTATTGCCATGCCCCCAAAAAGTGAAATGATGATTTGGTGCCGGGCAGCTATTGGTCTGAGAGGAAGAGATTACCAGGCAATGGTAGAACCAGTTTACTCAGACAGTAGGCCCACCATTTTGACAGCACGGGGGGTGGTCAATGTACGCCATGGGAGGGTGCCCATTCGCATAATAAATATCGGGGAGAGGGAAGTGTACCTGCCCCGGTATGCCACGCTAGCCAAATTATATACCACTAATCAAAATTCTATACAATCTGTGGAACCCTTGCCTCCATCTCACCCGGAGGAAGGTAACGGCTCTAAGAAAGACATGGAGGACTGGTGTCAGCAACTACATTTGGGTACTGATTCCACTCCCTCACATCAGAAACAAGGAGTCTATCGGGTGGTTCAAGAGTATGAGAGAGTGTTTAGTAAACACCCGTTAGACTTCGGGCGAGTCAAGGGGGTAGAACACCGCATCCCCACGGGAGATTATCCTCCCATAAAAGAGAGGTATCGACCCGTACCCCCTGCACATTACCAACACGCCAAGGGGATGCTTAGAGACATGAAGGAGGCTGGGGTAATCCGGGATAGCTGTAGCCCCTGGGCAGCCCCACTAGTTTTAGTCAAAAAGAAAGACAACACCATGAGGATGTGTGTAGATTACCGGAAAATCAACCGTATCACACACAAGGATGCGTACCCCTTACCAAGGATAGAGGAGTCATTGGCTGCTTTAAGATCTGCTAACTTCTTCTCTACCTTGGATCTCACTAGCGGGTACTGGCAGGTTCCTGTAGCAGAGGCGGACCGGGAGAAGACCGCATTCACCACCCCGATGGGACTTAGTGAGTTCACCTGCATGCCGTTCGGACTCTGCAACGCCCCAGGAACCTTCCAACGATTAATGGAGTGCTGTCTGGGCCACAGAAACTTCGAGACGGTCCTGTTGTACCTGGACGATGTCATCGTATACTCCAAAACTTATGAGGACCACCTGAAACACCTGGCGGAGGTGTTCGAAGCTCTGGCGAGTTACGGCCTAAAGGTGAAACCCTCCAAGTGTCACCTCCTGAAACCAAAGGTGCAATACCTGGGACACGTGGTGAGCGCTGACGGAGTGGCTCCCGACCCCGATAAGATCACCGCAATTAAGGGATGGCCAAGCCCCTCCAGCGTAAAAGAAGTGCGGCAGTTCCTAGGGTTGGTAGGCTACTACCGAAGGTTTATTCCCGGTTTCACCAAAAAGGCAGCGCCTATGCAGGACCTCCTGATAGGCCAGTCCCGGAAGGCCAAGAACCAGAAGCCGCCCTTCAAATGGGAAGAGCTAGAAGAAGAGTCCTTCCGCCAGCTGAAGATGGCCCTCACGGGGGATGAAATCTTGGCGTACCCAGACTACAGCCAGCCCTTCATCCTCTACACCGACGCCAGTAACATCGGGCTAGGAGCCGTACTATCCCAGATTCAGCAGGGGAGAGAACGAGTGATCTCCTATGCCAGCCGAAAACTGCGACCCACCGAAAGGAACCCCGAGAATTACAGCTCATTTAAGCTAGAGTTCCTGGCCGTGGTATGGGCAGTCACCGAGCGCTTTAGGCATTACCTCGCTTCTTCCCGGTTCACCGTATACACGGATAACAACCCGTTGATACACCTGGACACGGCAAGACTCGGTGCCCTGGAGCAGAGGTGGATGGCCCGTCTGTCCAACTACGAGTTCACAATCAAATACCGGGCAGGACGCTCCAATACTAACGCGGATGCCCTGTCCAGGATGCCCAACCTGCCGGACGAAGGAGAAGATCCGGAGGGACTGGAAGAAGTTGAACTCCCTGCGTTCCACCGTCATGGGACTATCCAGTATTCCCACCGGGTAAGGGGTAAACAGGCTGCTACGTTGAACCCCTTACCCCACTACAACTGGGCGGAAACGCAAGACAGCGACCCTGCCGTCCGACTGGTGAAGGAGATGCTGACTCGGCCGGAGGCTCGACTTGAACCAGACGCTCCGGAGGAAGCCAAACAACTATGGGCGGAGAAGAGTCGACTATTCCTTTACAAGGGGAAGTTGTGCCGCAGAATGGTCAACTCCCGGACGCATGAACTACTCTGGCAAGTAGTGGTGCCACGAAGAGACGCAGCCATGGTGATGGAGGCATACCACGACGGAGCTGGACACTTCGGGTGGAAAAAGCTGGAGTTCCTGCTGCGCGAGCGGTTCCACTGGGTAGGCATGAGGGGAACCATCGAGAATTGGTGCAGAGACTGTGGCCCGTGCAATCTGAGAAGGAAGGACCGGGCCAGCCAGAAGACTCCCCTGCAGTCCATCGTCACCCGGCAACCGTTGGAACTGGTAGCCTTGGATCATGTAAAACTGACCCCAAGCAGAAGTGGCTACGTCTACGCGTTAACCATCGTGGATCATTACTCCCGGTTCTTGGTTGTCGTCCCCGTCAAGGACTTAACGGCTCAAACAGCAGCTAGAGCCTTCCAGCAGCACTTCTGCCGTCCACACGGGTACCCGGACCAAGTGCTGACGGACCAGGGACCTGCCTTTGAAGCGGAGGTCTTCCAGGAATTCTGCAATCTGTATGGCTGCCGGAAGATAAGGACGACACCCTACCATCCGCAAACTAATGGACTTTGTGAAAAAATGAACCAGGTGGTAATGGATCTGCTAAAAACATTGCCCCTGGAAGAACGCAGTCTGTGGCCTGAGAAGTTGCCCGATCTGGTGGACCTATACAACCACATCCCGGTAGGTTCCACCAACTGTACCCCGGCTTACCTAATGAGGGCGAGACCTGGTAAGTTACCTGTTGACCTGGAAATGGGAGTCCTGACACCTGAGGACACTTCACCAGAAACAGACTGGGACACAGAGAGGCAGCAGCAGTACCGGAGAGTACAAGAGAGCGTGGAGCGAAGTCTCTGTCAGGCTAGGGAAAGACAAGAGAAGACTTACAACCAGTATGCTCCCGCTGTTCCCCTGGTACCCGGAGAGCAGGTCTTGAAGAGGAAAAGACGGCTCCACAAGTTGGATGACCAGTGGGAGGAGGACCCGTACACCGTACTGACCTCAAGCCACGAGAACCCGAAGGTCTGTACCATCAGTAAAGACGGAGGGGAAACCACAGCCATTGTATCCCGGGACCACCTGAAGAAGTGTCCCGAACAACTGAGGAACCCTGAAGAGGAACAAGAAGACCATCGACCCGTGGAAGAAAGGGAAGATATGGTTAGTACCGTGCTCGGGGACTTCCCTCAGTCTTGGACTCAAGTCAATGGTGCAGTTGTGGTACCCGTACTCACCTTCCTCCAACCATCATCCCAAGAACCTACGGAGCAACGGGTAGAGCTGGAAGAACAGCCGGTCCAGGAGGCAGAAGACTCCACACAAGCAGAACAGGAGAATCAACCCTCTGCTTATAGTGAGCCTGCCGTACCCCTAGTGAGACAAAGAGCCGGTAGACAGCTGCCCAGTTTACCCATGACAGCTCCTACACCCTGTAGTTCAGGGCCAGACAGTCAGCTCCGTAGGTCCACTCGGGTCAATAGAGGCCAGTTACCCGCACGCTGGAGAATTTAAAGTGTATAAATTGTTTTATTTATGTTTTTCTGTGTATTGTTGCTTGTGAATAATTTTGTGTTTCCAGTTGTTTTTAGGAAACCTTGGTGGATTTACCGGGAATCCTTGTATATAGTTGGAGCGTAACCCAGGATGGACTAGAGACTGTTAAGGACTCGGGGTAGGACAGACCCCTACCTGGTTACGTCTCCCTGTGTTGGTGAAATGGACACCTTGCTTTCTTCAGAGACTGCACCCGGTTGCGGACACGCCGTAACCATCTTTATATGTTTTCTTATTGTATTATTAATGTTTTTGCCTTGTTATGTTTTTCTAAATGTGTTTAGTCCCGGAGTACTAAAATTCACTAGGGGGGAATGTGGCACCCCAGGGGTCTGGTTTTCCACAGTAATGTAATGTTATGTCTGAGAGCAGGTGGGAGGTCCTTTGGTCAGGGATCCTGTGCATGCCACACCTCCTGCCCAGTCTTGGGAGGGGAAGAACTTCCCCTGTATAAACCCGGGGCTGAGGCAGGGTGAGTCAGACAAGGAGAGTGGAGACAAGAAGCAGCATAGGAAACAGCAGAGTTCCAAGGAGTCAGGGGCTGGCAGCTGCAGCGCTCGCCCTGACTAAGAAGATTCTTTACCGGACCCGGAGTCCGAGGCTGTGGGGACTAACTTCTACCCAGCAGCAGAATCCGTCAGGCAGGGGATTTCAGGTCCTCTGGCCCAGAAGCCCGAAGGCACGGTCACACGCGTGGGACCAGCACCGCCATCGTGGAGCGGAAGCCATTAGAAGGCCCCGAGTCACCGGCCATACGGGTGAGCACCACACGGTACACTCAGGGACGTGGGCTACTTACATCAGCTTCTAGCAAGGTAGCCAGAAGAGTACAGTCAGTTTGTGAGGCCTATAACTACGCCTGGCCAGGGGAGATCCCATCTGCTCAAAGACTGACCAGGCCCCGTTTGCTAGCAAGTACTCCGGGAGGGTCTATCGTTGTTACCAGTAAAGACCCTGAACTACACCGTACCGTCTCTGAGTGGTTCCTGCTACCCCCATCATCCACGTCGGCTGCCCTGAGGCCATACCCCTCCCGTTGGGGGTTATACTATCACGCTGCACAATCCTACCACCGGCCTCAGCGGTCTGCCCTGCAGCAGCAGCTCCCTGGCTGCACTCAACGGGTGGCGTAGTCATCAACTATTTACTACTAATAGACTGCCGTCTAGTTTGACTCCCTGGGCACGGACCGGGTCACCGCCACGAGACTACAACCCTCTACTGATCCGGCTCCGGGTAGGCTCCCGCATGCGCAACGCAGCGCGACACAGGCCCAGGGGCGCGTCATTCGCAGGCAGAGCCGATTTTTTGGCAAGAACAAGCCGGAATCCAGAACACAAACCCAAATTTGAAATGCCGAACAAATTCGCTCAACACTACTTTTAATATGATGTATCCCTGAAAGATTGCTATGCTCAAATGAAAAGGAGAGGTCGTTATTGATGAAAACAGAATTCTCTTTACTGAAGAAGTTGAACAGGAACAGGCACAATTGATAGGAGGCGCAGATCTTTACATACATACACAACTTTTGTCGTAGCCAGAGGCAACGGCTGATTAGTTTCTGGTGTCCATACAAGGCTTAACGATTCCACATCTGTTACACAATGAATACCGCTTGATACACACTTTTACCATAGACTATAGCGCAAACTGATATTGTTACAGCAGCTTCTTCCAGTGTGTCCCTGGTCAGCATGCCCTAGTATTCCTTCATTAATCTTCCTGAGTCAGGCTGACACTGCTGAATGTCCCTCCATATCTTTTCATTTGACTCTTCATAAACCTTATCATGCTTTTGAACTCTAATTGCTGCATTCTACCTACAAGTTTGCATCCAGTAGCTTCTCATGCACTGAAACCACTTCTTCCTTCTTTAGAGAAAATGCCACTGTATCCACTGTTACCTTCTTCCTCTTGTTCTGCCCCAACGATTTCCGCCATCAACTGACTACAATTTTCTGAGTTCTCCCTCTCAGCTTCAGCAATGCTGCGGTAATTTACTATTCATGACCCTTTCACAATATGGCTACTCTGACCCCTTTCTAAACCAAGAGGTTTTTTTATGATCTCTGCCCCACCCATTCTCTAGAAGATTCTGCATATACAAGCAGCATGGTTAACTCCCCTCTTCCTGGAGTTTCTGGACAATGTTCAATCACGCCTGTTAAAGTGATATACAATAAATTCAGTATTTAAATTATATCCAATATGTTTTACCATTTCCAGACCCAAAGTACAGTGCATAATATGTTAATATTAAAGAAACACATTGATTAAGCAGAAGGTCCTAGCCTATGAGATCCACCTTCTTGCACCTCTAGAGAGCAAAAAAATAAATAACCTTTAACAAATCACATTGTGAAGCAAGTGACAAAGTATCAGGGTTAGGTCAAGATTATTAGTGACTACTTCACTACATTTAGATCTATTAGAGATGAGCAGATCGATCGGCGGGGCTCTTGTCCAGTGTCCATCCAGGTAATTGATACCTGGCAGCTAGACGAGAGGCCCACGGATCTCTTATCCCTGGCATGACTTTTGATTAGCCAGGGCTGGTGTGATGCGATCTACTGTATGTGTCACATCTCACAGATGATGATATGCCAGCTCTGACAAATAAAATGCTGCGCCGGAGATGCAAAAGGTAAGAGATTCACGGACCTCCCATCTAGCCACCAGGTACCACTGACCTGGTCACTGCACCGGAGTCTACGAATTGATCCACTCATCTCTACTAACTATACCTATTTGGCTGTTGTGGAACTACAAGATACAGTATATCCCACAGCAACCATGATATTTATATCTTTATTATTTCTGAAGTGTTTCAGTTTTGGAAGAGCCTTTTCTGGTAAAATCATGGTCACAATTACAGAACTCTTAAAGACCCTATTATAATCAATGGGGTCCATCAATTTTCGCTGATGTCCTACATGCACTGACATATTTTTATTTCAGTTTCTTTGAAGAAACAAATACAGGTGCATATCACTAAATTAGAATATCATCAAAAAGTTCATTTATTTCAGTTCTTCAATACAAACAGTGAAACTCATATATTATATAGAATCATAACAACAGAGTGATCTATTTCAAGTGTTTATTTCTGTTAATGTTGATGATTATGGCTTACAGCCAATGAAATCACAAAAGTCATTATCTCAGTAAATTAAAATAATTGACAAAAGACACCTGCAAAGGCTTCCTAAGCGTTTAAAAGGGTCCCTTAGTCTGTTTCAGTAGGCTCTACAATCATGGGGAAGACTGCTGACTTGACAGATGTCCAGAAGGCAGTCATTGACACACTCCACAAGGTCCCAGAGTTCCAATTTTCATTTGGAAATCAAGGTCACATACTCTGGAGGAAGAGTGGAGAGACCACAATCCAAGCTGCTTGAGGTCTAGTGTGAAGTTTCCACAATCAGTGATGGTTTGGGGAGCCATGTCATCTGCTGGTGTAGGTCCACTGTGTTTTATCAAGACTAAAGTCAACGCAACCGTCTACCAGAAAATTTTACAGCACTTCATGCTTCCCTCTGCCGACAAGCTTTTTGGAGATGGAAATTTGATTCTCCAGCAGGACTTGGCACCTGTCCACACTGCCAAAAGTACCAATACCTAGTTTAAAAACATCAGTATCACTGTGCTTGATTGACCAGCAAACTCGCCTGACCTTAACTCCATAGAGAATCTATGGGGTATTGTCAAGAGGAAGATGAGACACCAGACCCAACAATGCAGATGAGCTGAAGGCTGCTATCAAAGCTACCTGGGCTTCCATAACACCTCAGCAGTGCCACAGGCTTATCGCTTCCATGCCACACCACATTGATGCGGTAATTGATACAAAAGGAGCCCCGACCAAGTATTGAGTGCATTTACTGAACATACATTTCTGTAGGCCAACATTTCGGATTTTAAAAACATTTTTCAAGCCGTTGTTATAAAGTATTCTAATTTACTGAGATAATGACTTTTGTGTTTTCATTGGCTGTAAGCCATAATCATCAACATTAACAGAAATGAACACTTGAAATAGATCACTCTGTTTGTAATGACTCTATATATGAGTTTAACTTTTTGCATTGAATAACTGAAATAAATTAACTTTTTGATGATATTCTAATTTAGTGAGATCCACCTGTATAGTATAATGCAATAACTAGCACAGATGTGAACAGAGCCTAAATAATAAGAATTTGTCATAAAAACAGAATTTAACCCCTTAATAACATCTGACATACTAATACGTGTCTGTGCCCTGGGACTTAAGAGCCAGACCCGTATTAGTACGTCATGGCGATCGCGCGCGCACACAGGCTGTGCGGGCGCGATCGCCGCCGGGTGTCAGCTGATTGTCACAGCTGACACCCGGTACTATGTGCAGGGAGCGGTCCTGCACCGCTCCCAGCACATTAACCATCGCGATGCTGCGATCGAAGTCGATCGAAGTCGATCGCGGCATTGAGGGGGCAAGGGGAGGTGATCGGCGATACTCACCTCCTCTTCCGGCTTCCAGCGCAGTCTGCAAAGGCTTCCCGGGTGTTGCCATGACAACCCGATGTCGTCATGACAACATCCGGGTCACCAGAGAGCAGGAAGATTGCTTGGGCATGCGCAGTGCATCTCCAAGCAATCTTCACACTGTGCACTTCTGACAGCCTTCATGGCATAGGGATGGTGCTTCATTCCTGTGCCATGCAGGCGATCAGAAAAAAAAAGTGAAACTCCCAGAGTGGGACAAAGTAATAAAGTGTATAAACTGTGTGAAAGTGAAAAAAAAAAAAAAAATTTGCATAAATATTATAAAAAAATAAAAAAAATAATACACCAAAAATAAAAATATAATGTACCCATCAATAAATATTATTATAAAAAAAATAAAAAAAAAACAATAAAAGTACACATATTTGGTATCGCCGCGTCCGGAACAACCTGACCTATAAAACTGTCCCACTAGTTAACCCCTTCAGTGAACACGGTAAAAAAAAAAAAAAAAAAACGAAGCAAAAAACAATGCTTTATCACCATACCGCCAAACAAAAAGTGGAATAACACGCGAACAAAAAGACGCATATAAATAAAAATGATACCGCTGAAAACGACATCTCGTCCCACAAAAAACAAGCTGCCAAACAGCTCCATCAGCCGAAAAATAAAAAAGTTATAGCTCTCAGAACAAAGCGATGCTAAAAAATATTTTTTTCTATAAAATAGCTTTTATTGTGTATAAGCGCCAAAACATAGAAAAATGATACAAATGTGGTACCGCTGTAAACGTACTGACCCGAAGAATAAAGCTACCTCATCAATTTTACCATACGCCGAACAGAATAAAAAAAAAAAAAAAAACAATTCCTGAATTGTTGGTTTTTGTTTATTCTGCCTCCCAAAAATCGGAATAGAAAGCGATCAAAAAATGTCACGTGCCTGAAAATGGCACCAATAACAACGTCAAGTCATCCCGCAAAAAACGAGCCATCACATGACTGTCTGCCAAAATCTGGAAAAATTATAGCTCTCAAAATATGGCGATGCAAAAACTAGATTTTACAAAAAATGCGTCTTTTAGTGTGTGACAGCTGTCAGTCATAAAAACCCCATATGATTCTGGCATTGCTGTAATCACACCGACCCAAAGAATAAAGTCGTCTAATCACTTATACCGCACAAGGAACGGCGTCAAAAATAAACTCTTGGGTTATGATTGGGCTAGGGTTAGGGCTGGGTTTGGGGCTAGGGTTGTGCTGGGGCTAGGGTTGTGCTGGGGCTAGGGTTGTGCTGGGGCAAGGGTTGTGCTGGGGCTAGGGTTGTGCTAGGGCTAGGGTTGTGCTAGGGCTAGGGTTGTGCTAGGGTTAGGGCTGGGGTTGAGATTTTTTTCAAAAGTAAGAAAAAAAGATGACGATATGGCGACTAGTGTTGAGAGCAAGTGCTCGCTACTTGAGTTTGCATCGGGTGCTCTGGTATGCATTGAGTATCGTGGGTATTTGAGTGACATGCTCGAGTCTCTGCCCCATATGCTTCGCGGCCAAAAAACTTTACGGGGATTGCCTGCCATGCACGAGCGATCCCCGCATGGTTTTTTTGGGGTGTCTAATAGCCGTGAAACATGCAGAGCAGGGACTCGAGCATGTCACTCGAGCACACGCTGTACATGGTGCATACCTGAGTACCCGATGCAAACTCAAGTAGCGAGCACTTGCGCTCAAGAATAATGACAACTTATTCAATATGATGACCTAATGTAAACAAATTCTGTGCCGTACCTCTGGGTTCAAAATGTTCACTATACACCTTAATAAAATCCTTGAGGGGTATAGTTTCCAAAATGGGGACACTTGTGGGGGATCTCCACTGTTTAGGCACATCACGAGCTCTCCAAACGCGACATGGTGTCCGCTAACAAATTGAATGGAAAATCGGCTCAAATTGTTAGTGGACGCCATGTTGCGTTTGGAGAGCCCCTGTGTGCCCAAACATTGGAGCTCCCCCACAAGTGACCCCATTTTGGAAACTAGACCCGCCAAGGCACCTATCTAGATGCATAGTGAGCACTTGGAACCCCCAGGTGCTTCACAAATTGATTCGTAAAAATGAAAAAGTGAAAAAAAAAACACTTTTTCATTTTTATGAATCAATTTGTGAAGCACCTGGGGTTCCAAGTGCTCACTATGAATCTAGATAGGTGCCTTGGGGGGTCTAGTTTCCAAAATGGTGTCACTTGTGGGGGAGCTCCAATGTTTGGGCACACAGGGACTCTCCAAATGCAACATGATATCCGAAAACAAATAGTCGGCTCAATTTGTTAGCGGATATCATGTTGCATTTGGAGAGTCCCTGTGTGCCCAAACATTGGAGCTCCCCCACAAGTGACCCCATTTTGGAAACTAGACCCCCCAAGGCACCTATCTAGATGCATATTGAGCACTTGGAACCCCAGGTGTTTCACAAATTGATTCATAAAAATGAAAAAGTGTTTTTTTTTTCACTTTTTCATTTTTACGAATCAATTTGTGAAGCACCTGGGGGTTCCAAGTGCTCACTATGCATCTAGAAAGGTGCCTTGGGGGGTCTAGTTTCCAAAATGGGGTCACTTGTGGGGGAGCTCCAAAGTTTGGGCACAGAGGGGCTCTCCAAACGCAATGTGGTGTCCGCTAACAATTTGAGCCGATTTTCCATTCAATTTGTTAGCGGATACCATGTTGCATTTAGAGAGTCCCTGTGTGCCCAAACATTGGAGCTCCCCCACAAGTGACACCATTTTGGAAACTAGACCCCCCAAGGCACCTATCTAGATGCATAGTGAGCACTTGGAACCCCTAGGTGCTTCACAAATTGATTTGTAAAAACGAAAAAGTGTTTTTTTTTCACTTTTTCATTTTTACGAATCAATTTGTGGAGCACCTGGGGGTTCCAAGTGCTCACTATGCATCTATAAAGGTGCCTTGCGGGGTCTAGTTTCCAAAATGGGGTCACTTGTGGGGGAGCTCCAAAGCTTGGGCACACAGGGGCTCTCCAAACGCAATGTGGTGTCCGCTAACAATTTGAGCCGATTTTCCATTCAATTTGTTAGCGGATACCATGTTGCATTTAGAGAGTCCCTGTGTGCCCAAACATTGGAGCTCCCCCACAAGTGACCCCATTTTGGAAACTAGACCCCCCAAGGCACCTATCTAGATGCATAGTGAGCACTTGGAACCCCTAGGTGCTTCACAAATTGATTCGTAAAAATGAAAAAGTGTTTTTTTTTTCACTTTTTCATTTTTACGAATCAATTTGTGAAGCACCTGGGGGTTCCAAGTGCTCACTATGCATCTATAAAGGTGCCTTCGGGGGTCTAGTTTCCAAAATGGGGTCACTTGTGGGGGAGCTCCAAAGTTTGGGCACACAGGGGCTCTCCAAACACAACATGGCGTCCGCTAATTATTCAAGCAAATTTTACAATCAAAAAGTCAAATGGCGCTCCTTCCCTTCCGAGCCCTGCCGTGCGCCCAAACAGTGTTTTTTCCCCAAATATTGGGTATCTGCGTGCCCAGGGGAAATTGCACAACAAATTTTGGGGTCCATTTTTTCTTGTTACCCCTGTGAAAATAAAAAAAATTTGGTCTAAAGTAAAATTTTTGTGAAAAAAGTTAAATGTTCATTTTTTTCTTCCACATTCAAAAAATTCCTGTGAAGCACCTGAAGGGTTAATAAAGTTCTTGAATGTGGTTTTGAGCACCTTGAGGGGTGCAGTTTTTAGAATGGTGTCACTTTTGGGTATTTTCTGTCAAAAAGACCTCTCCAAGTGACTTCAAATGTGATGTGGTCCCTAAAAACATGGTTTTGTAAATTTTGTTGGAAAAATGAGAAATCGCTGGTCAACTTTTAACCCTTATAGCTGCCTAACAAAAAAAAATTTTGGTTCCAAAATTGTGCTGATGTAAAGTAGACATGTGGGAAATGTTATTTATTAACTCTTTTGTGTGACATATCGCTCTGATTTCAGGGCTTAAAAATTCAAATTTTGAAAATTGCTAAATTTTCAAAATTTTCGCCAAATTTCCATTTTTTTCACAAATAAACGCATGTGATATTGAAGAAATTTTTCCACATACATGAAGTACAATATGTCATGAAAAAACAATCTCAGAATCAGGGGGATCCGTTGAAGCGTTCCAGAGTAATTACCTCATAAAGTGACAGTGGTCAGAATTGTAAAAATTGGCCCGGTCATTAACGTGCAAACCACCCGCGGGGCTTAAGGGGTTAATACTTTATCCTGTTAAACTACATAATCTTGCTTATAACAAGCAATACATTCACAATGTGGCAAATGCAGCATTGCTCCATAGGTACCTCCCTGCCATAATGGTTTTTGCAAGTTATATAGCGGATATGTAAAATGTTACATCATCATCAGTAATCATTTTGAAAAAGAGGCTCATTAGATTAGCTCAGAATTTTATTTGAAATCAATTTCTTTATGCAGCTCAGGAAAAAGGGAATGCAATATTTATGCTGCTTATTGTCAGTCATAGGTGAAAATGGGGAAGGAAATTGCATGTTTGTGGTGAGGGTTTATAGAATTACTAAGACTTCCATTATAAGAAGTCAGCAAAAATTAAGCATTGCTAAAACTGGCCAAACAATGTACTCGCACTGAGGTCAGCAGACCAAGAACGAACAAAATCAATACAAAACCAACTAGAATTTAATCAACTGCAAGCCCGATGGTTGTCTGATTTTATTAGTATTTTCCCAGCATACAATTTTTGTTTATTGTGCCACAATTGTTTTCTGCAAACTGAGCATCATTAGAAATGCTAACCTGAAATCCTGAAAGATCTTAGCTACTTAAAGATATTAATAAAATAATTCAGGAAATGCAAGCAAAATTCTGTCTGTGTCAACATTTCTTTTAGGTAAGGCTTTGCGGTAAATTACAAATGCAAGTAACTGCAGAGATAGCGATCTTTTAATGCAATGTCTCATGATGTTATATCGCTATAGACGCCATGTCATCACCTCATAATCGTAACATGTAGCAGTAGGTGCAGGAGCTGACAGTTGGGGAACAGGGAGCACAATTAAGACGTCTTTTAGGCATGGGCAAACCCGAGAGTTTTTCAGGTGGAAGAGGATTCAGAGCACACGTCTTTTGTCATGAACTGTATTTATTTTATGTATTTTCAGTAGTTTTTTGCAATGTCTTTGGCCCCGACTTTTTTTATAACTTCTATTATATAAACTAGTGACTGGCTGCCTGTAAAGTGGCCATGTCATTTCTTTTAACATCTTTGAAATCCTGAGGTGGTCAAAAGAAGCTCAAAAACTGAACACATGCACAGCAAGTCATTTTTTACATAGCAGTGCATACAGTATGTTCATTCTTTTTAGTGTTTAGCGCTTTTTTGGTGGGTTACAAAGTATACCTGCCTGAAAAATACATGGTGTGCTTTAATCATAAAGGATTTATTTCAGTTTTGTGTAACAATTACTCTTGCAGTTTTGATAAGAAACAACTTTATAAAAAGATTCTTCCTGGCACATGGCCTTCTTGCAACCTAACCATGTTCCTCCACCCTATAATTGAGCATACTGTACTGTAATAAAGGGTGACACAAAAATGTGTTCAAAGTGAAAAATCTGTATAAAATCTTTATTAGTAGATTTATATAGACAACGATGGGTAGTTATAAGGAATTGCTCTGTATGACATTTCTTCCCATTTTGCAAGCCAGTGTAGCTTGTTTTCTATGGTATTCAACATCCTTTAGGGTTCCCGACTGGTAGAAATCGAGGTGACAGGGGAAGTATGTGGGAATTCACCATTGTGGTATTTCACACACATTCTCAAATTTCCAATACCATTTCCAAATAGACTTGCATTGCTCAAATATCAAGCGGGCCATTTTATTTGACTCTCCTTATGGCTGCATGGGGGATTTACCAATCAGTACAAATCAATATGAGGCAGAGAAGATGGAGAAGCTCCGCTATTGAGTACTTCCAACACCAAGAACAGTTAAGTCGGACCCTGACCGATCAGACATTGATGACCTATCCTAAAGATAGGTCATCAATGATAAAATAGTGGACAACCTCTTTAATGTAATAAAATTGGATTGAAAAGGAATTTGTTACAAACTTTAATCACAAATAAGCAATTAATAAAACAAATAGAGACTGAAGATTGGAGGACACATGCGCTATGTTATAAGGAGAAGAATCTAAGGGGTAACATTTCTCCTTGCGGAGAGTGACGTGTTAAGCATGTCAAGGTGAAAAGACTTTTAAAGCCGCATTGCTCCTCTGGGAAATATGCAAATTTTCTCTTCAGAGAGGAAGATGACTAGACAATTTGCATATTTCCAAGAGGAGCATTGAGGCTTTAAAAGTCTCATCTTGACATGCTTAACATGACACTCTATGCAAGGAGAAATGTTACCCCTTAGATACCGGTCTGACGCCTCTCACACAGCCAAACCAGAACTCACACTTTGTACTGAGGAGGGGCAGTATCCCGAAACACAATGTCTGCAAATTGAGTTTCTGGTTCTGGCTTTTATCCTAAGTCATGTGACAAGGCTTTGAAGAGACAATTTGCATAAGGAGAGGAAAAATTCTAAGAAAATATTCTAGAACTATAGTAGAAAACATTTTGAGGATCGATAGATAGATAGATCTGTATGGAGGAAATTGTAAAATATGTTTATAATATAAAAATAATATTAATAATTCATTATCTTTTTAGTAGACAATAAAACTGAGCTCTCAAACAGAGAATTGTGTCTTCTCTGCTTATCAATATGGAACATATGAGCAGTATTCTTCTAATAACTATATGCAGTTACTATAACGTCTAAACAATGGTCTGAAAAGGATTTTGCAGGATAAATTGTTTTCTCTGCAGTACAGTCAAGCACAAAGCTATACAATACAATAGTAAAGCCACATTCGTACAGCCTCCTGCTGAGCAGTATATCTTCATGCATAGCTAAACTCATCCCGACATCCATCAGAAGTCAGTAGCAAAGACATAATAGTCCTCTAAAAAGTAAAATATTAAAACTCTTACTAGGAAGTTAAAAAGATTCAAATATGGCACTTGATACATGTGAAATTACCATAATAAAAGGAGCATTTTGTGAGCTTGCTGATGTATAATTCATGATTCATCCTAGCTTACCAGCTATAACATGAAGGCTTACATATAAATACATCACTTCAATGGATCTCGCCTATTTGGTGTCTCTGTAATTATTTTTAAAAGGAAGTATCAATGACTTTGTAACCCTTTGCTACAAATGTTAGACCTACCTGAAGAAAATGCAGTGTATGTGTGTGTGTACATATTCATACATATTTATATATATTTATATATATATATATATATATAGATATATATATATATTTACAGTACAGACCAAAAGTTTGGACACACCTTCTCATTTAATGATTTTTCTGTATTTTCATGACTATGATGAAAATTGTACATTCACACTGAAGGCATCAAAACTATGAATTAACACATGTGGAATTATATACTTAACAAAAAAGTGTCAAACAACTGAAAATATGTCTTATATGCTGGATATAATTCCACATGTGTTAATTCATAGTTTTGATGCCTTCAGTGTGAATGTACAATTTTCATAGTCATGAAAATACAGAAAAATCTTTAAATGAGAAGGTGTGTCCAAACTTTTGCTCTGTACTGTATATATACACATATATATATATATATATATATATATATATATTATATATACAGTATACATGCAGAATATATACTGTACATTGTATATCTACACTCATCAACATTGAAATTACAACACCAAGAAGGAAAAGTTGTAGAGTTATGACAATCCCAGGATGGACAGACCTGTTAATGATACGCAAATGATGAAAATTTTGAAAAAATGTTTTAGTCAGTATCCACTATGAGCACCATGTGTAGAAATACACGGGATTACAAGTCTTGGAATGCTATCAATGAGGTTATTAATGGTTTAGGAATGTTCTGGCACGCTGAATGGTCAAATTATCATGATCCGCTTCTTGCAGGTCTATGTACAATTTCCAACTAATAACATCCCAGATGAGCTTGATGGGAGACAAGTTTGGAGATCCTGAAGACCATGGTAGCACGTTTAGGTCATGCAGGCTGCTCACAGCAGCACCAGCAATATGTAGCCTGGTGTTGTGTTGAAAAATGGCTCTGGGGTCACTTTCATATTCCCTCATGAAAGCATCTTCATAGCACTGCCTATATTGTCTCCAGTCCAATTTCCGGCTTTCATTGCAAAGACAAAAGCGGAACTCATCACTGAAGAGGGCAGACCTTCATTAGAGCCTCCATTACAGTCAAGTTCAGCACCATGATAGCCTCTATTATGTTAATGGAACTCATGTAGCTTGCCACCTGGCTCATAGCTCAATGTTGTTCAAATGCCTTCTAATGGTTTGTGTAGACACTTTTTGATGTCTTAGGTGTGGAATGTTATATCTAATTTCATTTGCAGTACAGAATTGGATCACCTCATACCATTATTATTTGAATCTCTCTCTCTCTCTCTCTCACTCTCTCTCTTTTTTTTCTATAGCAAAGAACAGTGACTTGTTAGGGTTAGCTTGTGTATGTATTGAGGTCAAGAAAAAATCGAAAGTTGTCAAGTGAGGCAGTTGGACAAAAAGATAATCCTTTGGCTAGTAAAGACATCTCATTCTCTTTTAAAATGTGCTTTCCCTGCATCTACCATTTCCTTGTACCTGCCATTTCCCTGTACCTGCCATTTCCCTGTACCTGCCATTTCCCTGTACCTGCCATTTCCTTGTACCTACCATTTCCCTGTACCTGCCATTTCCCTGTACCTGCCATTTCCCTGTACCTGCCATTTCATTGTACCTGCCATTTCCCTGTACCTGCCATTTCCCTGTACCTGCCATTTCCTTGTACCTGCCATTTCCCTGTACCTGCCATTTCTTTGTACCTACCATTTCTCTGTACCTGCCATTTCCTTGTACCTACCATTTCCCTGTACCTGCCATTTCTTTGTACCTACCATTTCCCTGTACCTGCCATTTCCCTGTACCTGCCATTTCCCTGTACCTGCCATTTCCCTGTACCTGCCATTTCCCTGTACCTGCCATTTCCCTGTACCTGCCATTTCATTGTACCTGCCATTTCCCTGTACCTGCCATTTCCCTGTACCTGCCATTTCCTTGTACCTGCCATTTCCCTGTACCTGCCATTTCTTTGTACCTACCATTTCTCTGTACCTGCCATTTCTTTGTACCTACCATTTCCTTGTACCTGTCATTTCCTTGTACCTGTCATTTCCTTGTGGTTATGGTTCTGCTCTTTCCTGATATCCATCTGATTTCAATCCTGGGTCCAATCTTCTGATTTTTTGTCATTGCATTATAAATAAACGTTTTGCATTTCATGACTTTTTGTGCCTGAGTTAATATTGACTATGGAGTATGAAAGCTGCATTTACATGGCAACAACGAACAGCGGCCTGACCTGACAGAGGAAGATAAATGATAGAGGTGAAGTACCTGTGATGACATCATGCCCATGTGAATTATGGGAGGAGCCATGCTAAAGATTACTAGTGAAATGTTTTCCTTGGCAGGAAGCGTAGAAGAGGCACTGGTGACAGGTAATTAGGGAACAGGGGAACATGGGGTCGCAGACATATGGGGGTGCAGGCTACATGTGCAGGCTACATGTGGGATTATATAGAGGGCGCAGGCTATATGTGGGGGTACATATAGGCTGCAGGCTGTATGTGGTGGTACATAGAGGGCGCAGGCTATATGTGAGGGTAATAGAGGGTGCAGGCTATATGTGGGGGTACATAGAGGGTGCAGGCTATATGTGGGGGTACATAAAGGGTGCAGGCTATATGTGGGGGTATATATAGGGTGCAGGCTATATGTGGAGGTACATAGAGGGCGCAGGCTATATGTGGGGGTACATAGAGGGCGCAGGCGATATGTGGGGGTACATAGAGGGTGCAGGCTATATGTGGGGATACATAAAGGGTGCAGGCTATATGTGGGGGTACATATAGGGTGCAGGCTATATGTGGGGTTGCATAGAGGGTGCAGGCTATATGTGGGGTTACATAGAGGGTGCAGGCCAAATGTGGGGGTACGTAAAGGGTGCAGGCTATATGTGGGGTACATAGAGGATAAAGGCTATATGTTTGGGTACATAGAGGGCGCACGCTATATGTGAGGGTACATATAGGGCGCAGGCTATATGTGGGGGTTTAGAGGGTGCAGGCTATATGTGGGGATAAATATAGGTGCAGGCTTTATGTGGTGGTACATATAGGGGTGCAGGCTATATGTGGTGGTGCATGTGGGCAACATGGTGGCTCACTAGTTAGCACTAGTGATGGGTGAAGAATAAAATGCTCAGGTGCTCGTTGCTCGGGTCGAGTACTTTATAATACTCGGGTGCTCGACACTAGTGTTGAGCCACCCCCGTAGTGTTCGGGTTCGGTTCGTCGAACACCGGGATGTTCGAGGAACTGTTCGTCGAACTGTTCGTCGAACACCTTAGAACACCGTCGAACACCGTTAAAACCAATAGCAGGCAAACAAAAACACATAGAAACACATAGAAAACACCTGCAAAGGTGTCCAAAAGCTGACAAACTGCTCAGAAGACACTCTCTTTAAAAAAGCCGGCCGGCAAATTCAGCAGCGGCATACACCGGTACCCGACAATTTAGACAAGAAGGAATAGAGCATCACACATAGATTAGATAGATAGAAACATGTCAGTCACACATATAAGAAGCACAGTGACAGTGTTGGTTACTGCACTTGTCATTTAGTGTAAAGGATTTATTAAAAAAAATATTAGTGTTTTCATGCACCGTCTCTTTAAAAAAGCCGGCCGGCAATTCATCATCTGTACCCGACAATTTAGAACAGAAAGAATAGAGCTTCACACATAGATTAGATAGATAGAAACATGTCAGTCACATATATAATAAGTACAGTGATAGTGTTGCTTACTGTACTTGTCATTTAGTTTAAAGGATTTATTTAAAAAAATAATAGTGTTTTCATGCACTGTCTCTTTAAAAAAGCCGGCCGGCAATTCAGCAGCGGTACCCGACAATTTAGAACAGAAAGATAGAGCATCACACATAGATTAGATAGATAGAAACATGTCAGTCACATATATATGAAGTACAGTGATAGTGTTGGTTACTGTACTTGTCATTTAGTATTAAAATAAAGGATTTATTATTAAAAAAATTGGCGTGGGGTTCCCCTTAATTTTAGGCTCTAGCGGAGGTTAAGCAGACGGCTGGGGCAGATGTTTGAAGCCTGGGAAGGGGGTAATACCCACGGAGCTTCCCAGGCTACTAATATCAGCCCCCAGCTGAATACATAGCCTTTACTAGCTATTAAAATGGGGGACCCCCCAAAAAAAATGACGTGGGGTCCCCCCTAATTTAATAGCTAGCAAAGGCTAGGCAGACAGCTGGGGGCTGATATTAATAGCCCAGGAAGGGAGCCATGAATATTGGCCCCCTCCCAGGCTAGAAACACCAGCCGTCAGCCGCCCCAGAAATGGCGCATTCATAGGATGCGCCAATTCTGGCACTTAGCCTCGCTCTTCCACGCTGCCCTGGTGCGGTGGCAGGGGGTAATAGGGTTGGGGTTGATGTCAGCTTATAATGCCAGCTGACATCAAGCCCAGGTTAGTAATGGAGAGGCGTCTATAAGACACCCCCATTACTAACCCCATAGTCAAAGTTAAAAAAAACACAAACACCCAGAATAAAGTCCTTTAATTGAAATAAAGACACAATCCTTTATTGTTCTAAATTAAACCATACTTACCATCACGCCCATTCCAGCTGAAGCCAACGATCTCCTGCAATAAAAGAAAAATAATAAAGCAACCTCATCCTTACCTTTCCATGGTTCCCACGACAGCTTCAGCTCTGCTACATCGAGATGACAGGCTGGACCGCAGCAGAACGCTGCCATCCAGCCTGTCATCCCGCAGACACTGAGAAGCGCAGGCTTGCTTGCGCTGCTCAGCGTCTCTCTGTGACGACATCCAGATGAGCCGAGTTCATGTCCAATGAACTCGGCTCACCTCATGCACGTCACTGACAGCGTGGGAAAATTCTCACGCTGAAGCGCTGATTGCAGGAGAATTTTCCCACGCTGTCAGTGACGTTCAGGAGGTGAGCAGAGTTCATTGGACATGAGCTCACCTCATGCACATCACTGACAGCGTGGGAGAATTCTCCTGCACTCAGCACTTCAGCGTGAGAATTTTCCCACGCTGTCAGTGACGTGCATGAGGTGAGCCGAGTTCATTGGACATGACCTCGGCTCATCTGGATGCCGTCACAGCGAGACAGTGAGGAGCGCAAGCATGCCTGCGCTTCTCAGTGTCTGCGGGATGACAGACTGGATGGCAGCGTTCTGCTGCGGTCCAGCCAGTCATCTCGATGTAGCAGAGCTGAAGCTGTCGTGGGAACCATGGAAAGGTAAGGATGAGGTTGGTTTATTATTTTTCTTTTATTGCAGGAGATCGTTGGCTTCAGCTGGAATGGGTGTGATGGTAAGTATGGTTTAATTTAGAACAATAAAGAATTGTGTCTTTATTTCAATTAAAGGACTTTATTCTGGGTGTTGTGTTTTTTTTAAATACTTTACTAGAAATTCATGGCGGTCATGTCTAATACTGGCGTGACCCCATGAATTTTGGGCTTGGGGCCAGCTGATAATACCAAGCTGGCCCTAACCCCTTTATTACCCAGTGAGCCACCGCACCAGGGCCCTGGATGAGTTGGGTACAGAGCCAGAAGATGGCGCTTCTATGAACGCGCCATTTTCCGGGGTGGCTGCGGACTGCAATTTGTAGCGGGGGGGGGGGCCCAGAAAGCTTGGGCCTCCCTGCGCTGCAGATTCCAGCCCCCAGCTGCCTAGTTGTACCTGGCTGGACACAAAAATAGGGCGAAGCCCCACGTACTTTTTTTTTAATTATTTCATGAAATTCATGAAATAATTAAGAAAAAAAGGCCTTCCCTATATTGTTGTGTCCGGCCAGGTACAAATAGGCAGCTGGTGGTTGGGGGCAGCCCGTTCCTGCCTGCTGTACCTGGCTGGACACAAATATAGTGCGAAGCCCCACTTCAATTTTTTTTAATTATTTCATGAAATTCATGAAATAATTAAGAAAAAAAGGGCTTCCCTATATTGTTGTGTCCGGCCAGGTACAAATAGGCAGCTGGTGGATGGGGGCAGCCCGTTCCTGCCTGCTGTACCTGGCTGGACACAAATATAGTGCGAAGCCCCACTTCAATTTTTTTTAATTATTTCATGAAATTCATGAAATAATTAAGAAAAAAAGGGCTTCCCTATATTGTTGTGTCCGGCCAGGTACAAATAGGCAGCTGGTGGATGGGGGCAGCCCGTTCCTGCCTGCTGTACCTGGCTGGACACAAATATAGTGCGAAGCCCCACTTCAATTTTTTTAAATTATTTCAGGAAATTCATGAAATAATTTAAAAAAAATTGACGTGGGGCTTCGCACTATATTTGTGTCCAGCCAGGTACAGCAGGCAGGAACGGGCTGCCCCCAACCACCAGCTGCCTATTTGTACCTGGCCGGACACAACAATATAGGGAAGCCCTTTTTTTCTTAATTATTTCATGAAATAATTTAAAGAAAATTGACGTGGGGCTTCGCCCTGTTTTTGTGTCCAGCCAGGTACAACTAGGCAGCTGGGGGCTGGAATCCGCAGCGCAGGGAGGCCCAAGCTTTCTGGGCCACCCCCGCTGCAAATTGCAGTCCGCAGCCACCCCGGAAAATGGCGCGTTCATAGAAGCGCCATCTTCTGGCGCTGTACCCAACTCATCCAGGGCCCTGATGCGGTGGCTCACTGGGTAATAAAGGGGTTAGGGCCAGCTTGGCATTATCAGCTGGCCCTAAGCCCGAAATTCATGGGGTCACGCCAATATTAGACATGACCACCATGAATTTCTAGTAAAGTATTTAAAAAAAACACAACACCCAGAAAAAAGTCCTTTAATTGAAATAAACACACAATTCTTTATTGTTCTAAATTAAACCATACTTACCATCACGCCCATTCCAGCTGAAGCCAACGATCTCCTGAAATAAAAGAAAAATAATAAAGCAACATCATCCTTACCTTTCCATGGTTCCCATGACAGCTTCAGCTCTGCTACATCGAGATGACAGGCTGGACCGCAGCAGAACGCTGCCATCCAGCCTGTCATCCCGCAGACACTGAGAAGCGCAGGCTTGCTTGCGCTCCACAGTGTCTCTCTGTGAGGGCATCCAGATGAGCCGAGTTAATGTCCAATGAACTCGGCTCACCTCATGCACGTCACTGACAGCGTGGGAAAATTCTCCTGCACTCAGCGCTTCAGCGTGGGAGAATTCTCACACTGAAGCGCTGAGTGCAGGAGAATTCTCCCACGCTGTCAGTGACGTGCAGGAGGTGAGCTGAGTTCATTGGACATGAGCTCACCTTATGCACGTCACTGACAGCGTGGGAAAATTCTCCTGCACTCAGCGCTTCAGCGTGGGAGAATTCTCACGCTGAAGCGCTGAGTGCAGGAGAATTCTCCCACGCTGTCAGTGACGTGCAGGAGGTGAGCTGAGTTCATTGGACATGAGCTCACCTTATGCACGTCACTGACAGCGTGGGAGAATTCTCCTGCACTCACCGCTTCAGCGTGAGAATTTTCCCACGCTGTCAGTGACGTGCATGAGGTGAGCCGAGTTCATTGGACATGAACTCGGCTCATCTGGATGTCGTCACAGAGAGACGCTGAGCAGCGCAAGCAAGCCTGCGCTTCTCAGTGTCCGCGGGATGAGAGGCTGGATGGCAGCGTTCTGCTGCGGTCCAGCCTGTCATCTCGATGTAGCAGAGCTGAAGCTGTCGTGGGAACCATGGAAAGGTAAGGATGAGGTTGCTTTATTATTTTTCTTTTATTGCAGGAGATCGTTGGCTTCAGCTGGAATGGGCGTGACGGTAAGTATGGTTTAATTTAGAACAATAAAGGATTGTGTCTTTATTTCAATTAAAGGACTTTATTCTGGGTGTTTGTGTTTTTTTTAACTTTGACTATGGGGTTAGTAATGGGGGTGTCTTATAGACGCCTCTCCATTACTAACCTGGGCTTGATGTCAGCTGGCATTATAAGCTGACATCAACCCCAACCCTATTACCCCCTGCCACCGCACCAGGGCAGCGTGGAAGAGCGAGGCTAAGTGCCAGAATTGGCGCATCCTATGAATGCGCCATTTCTGGGGCGGCTGACGGCTGGTGTTTCTAGCCTGGGAGGGGGCCAATATTCATGGCTCCCTTCCTGGGCTATTAATATCAGCCCCCAGCTGTCTGCCTAGCCTTTGCTAGCTATTAAATTAGGGGGGACCCCACGTCATTTTTTTGGGGCGGTCCCCCATTTTAATAGCTAGTAAAGGCTATGTATTCAGCTGGGGGCTGATATTAGTAGCCTGGGAAGCTCCGTGGGTATTACCCCCTTCCCAGGCTTCAAACATCTGCCCCAGCCGTCTGCTTAACCTCCGCTAGAGCCTAAAATTAAGGGGAACCCCACGCCAATTTTTTTAATAATAAATCCTTTATTTTAACACTAAATGACAAGTACAGTAATCAACACTATCACTGTACTTCATATATATGTGACTGACATATTTCTATCTATCTAATCTATGTGTGAAGCTCTATTCTGTCTGTTATAAATTGTCGGGTACCGCTGCTGAATTGCCGGCCGGCTTTTTTAAAGAGACGGTGCATGAAAACACTATTATTTTTTTTGATAAATCCTTTACACTAAATGACAAGTACAGTAAGCAGCACTTTCACTCTACTTCGTATATATGTGGCTGACATGTTTCTATCTATCTAATCTTCGTGTGAAGCTCTATTCTTTCGGTTCTAAATTGTCGGGTACAGGTGTATGCCGCTGCTGAATTGCCGGCTTTTCATGTTTCACTGTTGGCACTGTTCCCATCGATTTGGGCAATCACTGTAATGCCACAACCACCATGGCTGTGGCATTACAGTGAGTGGCAGACAATCCCTGCATGATTGGTGCTCTAAATAGCGCCAGACATGCAGGACACGCTTTTGGTGCACGAACAGTTATCGAACATAACCTCGAACAGCCGAATTTTTTGCAAATCGTTCGGGTTCGTCGAACAACTCGAACACCGCCCAAAACAGCTCGAATTTGAGATTGGCGAACAGTTCTAGTCGAACACCGCTCATCTCTACTCGACACGAGCATCAAGACCAATGTAAGTCTATGGAAAACTCTAGCAGTTCTCAGGCAGCTACCCCCGGCGGTCTGCAGAGGGCCTAAAAATTGCCCAAATCGATGGGAACAGTACTCAAATTACATGGGAACAGCATGGGGAAGACCATGAGATCAGACTCATCCTGTTTCATTTATGTAGGAGGGACTCTGAAAGTCACAAAGCCTATTTCTATAGGGCCATCAGGCGGCCTTTGCTATTCTTAAAGGGCCAGCAGTTGGCCCTTGCTATTCTTAGCCATCAGCAGGCTATGCTTTGTTGTTCCCATTATTAAAGATTGGGTCTCCTATACTGTTATAGCGTATGCAGTGAGTGGCAGGTCTGCACAAAATTTGGACGCACCCAAATACCCCTTTGAAAAGACTTAGAGGAAGGCCTCCTGAAAACAATGTTCCCATTATTAGGGAGTGGGTCTCCCATACTGTTTGCCTATGCAGTGAATGTAAGGGCTGCCAAAAGTTTGGACCTACTCCAATGCCCCTTGGAAGAGACGTAGAGGAGGGCATCCTGAAAAAAAGTTCCCATTATTAGGAAGTGGGTCTCCCATTGTGTTTGCCTACACAGTGAATGCAAGGGTTGCCAAAAATTGGGAGGCACTCCAATGCCCCTTGGAAGAGATGTGGAGGAGGGCCTCATAAAAAAATGTTCCCATTAGAAAGGAGCGGGTCTCCTATACTGGTAATGCCCATGCACTAAGTGACAAACGTTTACCCCTGGGGGGTATACATGAACATACTGTATAAAAAAAAATTTACGGGCATCTTAAACACCCTTTAAAAAAATTATGTGGGTGTTGCATCACAAACCCTGGTGATATGGTGGTGGAGGATGAGGATGAGGAGAAGGAGGAGGACAAGAGCAAATAGCCAAAATCTGGAAGCGTATACCCATGTGTGGGTGTGAAAATGTGCATGGGAATACACCTCCCAAAAAAGACACTGGATTTGAGTTTATGTTACGCTGCTATCATTCGGTGGTGTTGAGAAGTCTGGCTCAATCCAGCCCTTGTTCATTTTTATAAGGGTCAGCCTGTCAGCATTTTCAGTTGACAGGCGGATGCGCTTATCAGTTATAATTCCACCAGCGGCACTAAAAACCCGCTCTGATGAAACGCTAGCAGCAGCTTAGGCCAGGACCCCCAAGGCGTTGAGAGCCAGTTCATTCCACGTATCCAGCTTGGATACCCAATAATTATAAGGCACAGAGGAATCACGGAGGACATTGGTACGGTTGGTAAGGTACTCCGTCAGCATTTTCACAAACTTTGCACTCCTTTTGAGAGTACCCCATGCCTCAGGGCCTGTGCAATGGGAGGGGCTGAGAAAATTCTACCAGAACTTTGACAGTGTTCTCCTGCCTCTGCTGGATTGGAGATGTGTCTCTCTCGCCTGTACTCCTTGGTTGTCCAACGAACTGTGATCTCTGCCGCCAATGTTTTCAGATGGGAATTTTTTTAATAGTTCCGCAACAAGGGCCTTCTGGTGCTGCCCCATTTTGTAGACCTGTCTGCCCCAGGGATAAGAGATATAAAGTTCTCCTTGTAGAGTGGGTCTAGAAGTGTCACCAACCAGTAATGACAGTGTCTTCACCAAGAGGATGGGTGACCATGCTCTTGTTATGTTCTGCTACCAGAGCTAAGGAAAGAGAGGAGATCTGTCCCAACGATAGAACTCAGCTTTATCCCTACGATGTAACAGGGGACCTGATCCTGCGATCAGACCTGCTAAAGTCCTAAGCTAGTCTGTACGGAGACCTATAGATGTGGGGAAGGAATCCCTACAAGTACTAAGGACTGGGAGGAAAATGGGACACCTCCTAACAGAAATAGTAGCAGACAGACAAACAAACAAAATATATAGAACACTGAGGTCCGTAGACCAAGCAAACTAACAGAGTTAGATACAGAGAACAGGCTAGCTAGAAAGTAGTTATACAATGAAGTCCAGCAAAGCCAGAAGGGCGGAGCAGGATTAAATAGGCCAACAAGGTCATGTGACCAGCAAAGGAAAAAACCTAAGAGCAAGGTTCTAACAGCTCTACTCTTCTTCTTCCTCCTCCTCTCTGTCCTCAGGCCATCAACGCTGAACAGATGGTTTGACAGTTGTGCAGGTAGTACCGTTTATAGCTCATGAAACTAGCTCCTGTTCTTTCTCCTCCTCTTCCTCATTGTCACCGAATCCACGTTGGGATGAGTTGTGGCTGGGCTGTGTGTAATCACCCTGTATGGTTCCTTGCTCCATCTCATCGTGCTCTGCCTGCAATGCATACTCTTTGATTGTGAGCAGAGAGCGTTTCAGAAGACAGAGAAGTGGGATGGTGACTCTAATTATAGGTTCATCGCCGATCACCATCTTGGTGGAGTCCTCAAAGTTTTGAAGGATGGTACATACAGTATGTCTGACATCCATGTCCAGTCCTGAGGTCTTATGTGTGGAGTCTGAACTGAATACCGATGGCCTTGTTGATGCTGGTACTCAACAACTGCCCTCTTCTGCTCATAAATCCTTCCCAACATCTGCACTGTAGAATTCCAACATGTGGGAACATCACACACCAGTCTGTGAGGCGGAAGTTGTAAACTGTTAGAACTCTCCTGTTAGGTTTTTTTTAGTTTGCTGGTCACATGACCATTTTTGCCTATTTAATCCGGCTCCGCCCTCCTGGCCTTGCTGGACTTCATTGTATTTACTACTCTTGAGCTAGCTTGGTGCTCTGTTGCCATTCTCTGTTAGTTTTGCTAGGTCTTCTGACCTCTATGCTTTTTGTTGTGTGTTTGTCTTTGACTGCTACTATTTCTGCTATTAGGTGTCCAACTTATCCCAGTCCCTAGTTCTTGTAGGGATCCCTCCCTCACATCTATAGGTCTTCGTACAGACTAGCCGAGGACTTTAGCGGGTCTGATCGCAGGATCAGGTTCCCCGTTACATCGTAGGGATCTAGTTTAGTTCTATTGTAGGGACAGATCTCCTGTCTTTCCTTAGTCCCTGTAGCAGATCATAACAGTAAGTCCAGCCCTAAAAGAAAAAAAAAATAAATAAATAAATTTTCTCTAAGGAAAGACCTCCAGTTTTCCATCATGGTCTCGGTTCAAGATTTGGCTCAATGCTTGCAGGGACTCTCTCTGGAGGTGGCCAAGCTCCAACAACACGTGAGTAGCTGTTCTGGAGCACATTTTGTGGAACCAAAGGTACGTCTGCCTGATTTATTTTTTGGCGAACAACAAGATTTCTTTTCTTTTAAAAATGCTTGTTTATTGTATTTTCGTTTGAGACCCGGATCCTCTGGTGATGAATCACAGCGCATAGGGTTCATAATGTCACTTTTGCGCAAAGATCCTCAGGGATGGGCCTTCTCTCTCCAACCTAGTGATCCGTGCTTAGGATCAGTGGATAGTTTTTTTTCTGCTTTGGGTTTGTTGTACGATGATCCTGATCGTGTCTCATCTGCTGAGTCTGAATTGAGACGTTTGAGGCAGGGATCAGGTAATGTGGAAAAATATTGTTCTCACTTCCATCGGTGGTCTGCCCAGGTGGGGTGGAACGATTCAGCTTTGAAAAGCTTGTTTCTTGCAGGGCTAGGTGAAAGGGTTAAGGATTTACTGATTGCTTATCCCACACCTGGAAACTTGCAGGAGGCAATGCAATTAGCTATACGGGTGGACAGGAGACTGCGTTCAAGGGTTAATGAGAGCAAATCCTCTGCTATGTCAGCTCCGAGTCCTGAGAGGGTCTGTGCTGACAATGGAGAGCCGATGGAGATTGGGGCGATGGCACCCCGCTCTCAGGAAAAAGACCGCAGGCTTTCTGAAGGCTTGTGCTTCTATTGCGGAAATTCTGGTCATTTTATTAAGAACTGTGTGCTTCGTATGAAGAAAGAAAAAAAAATGGTCAGTCATGCACGTATTGCCTGTTTAAATTCTAAGGGAGTATTCCTATCTGCTACTACCGCTGCTCAGGATGAATTAATTGAATTTTGGGTATTTGTGGATTGTGGTTCTACTCTGAATGTGATTGATGGGGGATTCTTGGAAAAACTTAGATTAGAACCTAAAACTTTGTCATCCCCTATTGCTGTGGTTTCTGTTGATGGCTCTCCCTTGAAGAGTGTTACTCATAAAGTCTGTGAATTTCCCCTCACTATTGATGGTATTCACTAAGAAAATTTGGATTTGGTGGTATTGGATAATTTGCCTTCTCCAGTAATATTGGGGTTACCCTGGTTAAAATTGCACAATCCTGTACTGGATTGGTCTACCAATGAAATTAAGTCCTGGAGCCCTAAGTGTTATGACAAGTGTTGTAACGGACGTATTGCTGCTGTGGATAAAGGGGAATTGCCTGTACCTATTCAGGATTTTTGGAGAGTTTTTTCTGAGGAGGAGTCACAAATTTTGCCTCCCCATAGAGACTATGATTGAACCATTGAATTTGTCCCTGGAGCGACTCTTCCTAAAAGTCGTTTATTTAATCTTACTATTCCTGAGAGAAAGGCTTTGGAGGAATACATACAGACAAGCTTGGCCGCCGGTCACATTAGGCCTTCCAAGTCTCCTGTGGCTGTTGGATTTTTTTTTGTAAAAAAAAAAGATGGCGGTTTACGTCCTTGTCTGGACTTTCGTGAGATTAATAAAATTACTGTACGCAATCCTTACCCACTGCCATTGATTCCTGATTTATTTAACCAGTTAGTGGGGGCCAAGTGGTTCTCTAAAATTGATCTACGGGGGGCATACAATTTGTTGCGCATGAAGGAGGGTGATGAATGGAAGACTGCTTTTAACACTCCTGTGGGTCATTTTGAGAATCTGGTTATGCCTTTTGGTCTTACCAATGCTCCAGCATTTTTTCAGAATCTTATTAATGACATCCTTAGACCTTTAATCGGCAAAAATGTGGTTGTGTATTTGGATGACATTCTGATTTATTCGCCTGATCTGGAGTCTCATTGGCGGAGCGTACGTGAGGTATTACAGTTATTAATGGACAATTCGCTTTTTGCTAAGCTGGAGAAATGTGAGTTCGCTGTACAGAGAATTAGTTTTTTGGGCTACATTATCTCCAGCGAGGGCTTTGAGATGGACCCGGTTAAAGTTCAAGCTGTGCAGGAATGGCCTAGGCCTATTGGTTTGAAATCGATACAGAGGTTTTTGGGTTTCGCCAATTATTACAGAAAATTCATAAAAAATTTTTCTATTATTGTCAAACCGCTGACCGATCTCACCAGGAAAGGTGCTAATGCGGTTCAGTGGACTTCTGAGGCCATTGAAGCTTTTGTGTTTCTAAAGGAGAGGTTCACCTCTGCTCCCATCCTTATGCAGCCTGATGTGATTAAGCCGTTTTTGGTTGAGGTTGATGCTTCTTCGGGGGGGTCGGTGCGGTGTTGTCTCAGGAAAACAAGGATGGAGTACATCCCTGTGCCTTTTTTTCAAAAAAATTTTCTGAGACTGAACTTAATTACGATATTGGTAATCGGGAATTGCTGGCGATTAAACTCGCATTTGAACACTGGCGTCACCTCTTGGAAGGTGCTGAATTTCCCATTCAGGTTTTCACTGATCATAAAAATCTGATCTATCTTGATGCTGCCAAGCGCTTGAATGCCCGTCAGGCTAGGTGGGCACTTTTTTTCTCGCGGTTTAATTTTTCCGTTACTTACATCCCGGGTACCAAGAATGTTAAAGCGGATGCTTTGTCTCGCAGCTTTTCTCCCATGGTCGGTTTTGTGGAGGAAGAGGAGAGCATTTTACAAGAAGGTGTTGTGATTGCTGCTTTGGACTCCGTTTTGGAGGATGAGATTCTTAAAGCTCAGGAGAATGCCCCATCTAACACTCCCCATGGTAGGTTGTTTGTACCTAGGACCTTTAGGAGAGATTTGTTTGTTGAGTGTCATGAGTCTCGGTTGGCAGGTCATCCAGGAATTTCTGAGACCAAGAGACTTGTGGGTCGCAGTTTTTGGTGGCCTGGATGGCAGAAGGAAGTCATTAAGTGGGTGCGCCAATGTACTGTGTGTGCTAGATCCAAGTCTTCACATGCTCCTGCTGCGGGGTTGCTTTGCCCTCTGGAGGTTCCTAGTGCACCTTGGACACATCTGGCTATGGACTTTATTACTGACCTTCCCCCCTCTGAAGGTTTCACGGTCATCTGGGTGGTCGTGGACCGTTTTAGCAAGATGTGTCACTTGGTTCCCTTCATCAAACTGCCTTGCGCTAAGACACTCGCTAAGGCCTTTGTCAAGGAAATTGTCAGACTACATGGTGTTCCTACTGACATTGTTTCTGATAAGGGACCTCAGTTCGTGGCTCGTTTTTGGCGTGCCTTTTGTGACAGGTTGGGAGTTCATTTGTCGTTTTCATCTGGATATCATCCTGAGTCTAATGGCCAGACAGAAAGGAAGAACCAGGATGTTGAGCAGTTCTTGCGTTGTTTTGTGGCAGACAATCAAGAGGGGTGGTCTGAGTTTCGGCCACTTGCTGAATTTGCTCTTAACAACCATACATCCTCTTCTGCTGGGTGTTCGCCTTTTTTTGTTGTTCTGGGAGACATCCGTCTTTTGGGTCATTCTCCAAATTGGTTTCGGCTGTGCCTGAGGAGGAGAGTTTTTCCGGTGATTTGGAGAGAGTTTGGACGGATGTGCGTGGTAATCTTCAGGAGGCTAACAAAAAATCTAAGAGGTACTTTGATAGGAAACGGCAAGAGGTTTTGTTTGCTGTTGGTGACATGGTTTGGTTGTCCTCTAAGAATCTGCGATTGAGGATTCCTTCTAAAAAATTGGGTCCCAAGTTCGTCGGGCCCTTTAAGGTGCTTCAGATAGTTAACCAATCTGCTGTTAGGTTGGAGGTTCCTACGTCCTGGAAGATTAACCCGGTGTTTCATGTTTCTCTGTTGAAAAAAGCTGATGTGTCGGATGGTGACGCCTCTGCCACTGTTCCTCCGGTGGTGGAGGACGGGGAATATGAAATTTCCCGCATCCTACATTCTAGACGGTATAGAGGGAGTTTGCAGTATCTCGTCGCTTGGAAGGGTTTCGGACCTGAGGATAACTCATGGGTGAGGGCGGATGATGTTTCTGCTTCCAGACTTGTCAGAGCTTTTCACAGGAGGTTTCTTGGTAAGCCTGGGCCTAGGGGATCCGGAGGATCCTCTTAGAAGAGGGGGTACTGTTAGAACTCTCCTGTTAGGTTTTTTTTAGTTTGCTGGTCACATGACCATTTTTGCCTATTTAATCCGGCTCCGCCCTCCTGGCCTTGCTGGACTTCATTGTATTTACTACTCTTGAGCTAGCTTGGTGCTCTGTTGCCGTTCTCTGTTAGTTTTGCTAGGTCTTCTGACCTCTATGCTTTTTGATGTGTGTTTGTCTTTGACTGCTACTATTTCTGCTAGGAGGTGTCCAACTTATCCCAGTCCCTAGTTCTTGTAGGGATCCCTCCCTCACATCTATAGGTCTTCGTACAGACTAGCCGAGGACTTTAGCGGGTCTGATCGCAGGATCAGGTTCCCCGTTACATCGTAGGGATCTAGTTTAGTTCTATTGTAGGGACAGATCTCCTGTCTTCCTTAGTCCCTGTAGCAGATCATAACATAAACGCTGCTGAAACACAGTAAGGGCGGTAAAAGCTGTAGGTGACTTTCTAATATGGGCACACAGGCGGCATACTTTAACAAGCAGATCCGGCAGCTACGAGTAGGATTTGAGAAACCGCTGAACCACGAGGTTAAGCACATGGGCCAGGCCTGGTATGTGTGTGAGCTCGCCTAGCCTCGGAGCCGTCACCAGGTTCCGGCCATTGTCACACATAACCATGCCTGGCTGTAGGTTCAGAGGTGTTAGCCACAGATCTTTCAGAGCTGTCCACTGTCAGCATTGTGCGGTTTGTCACCTAAGCATATTAGCTTCAGCACAGCCTGTTGCCACTTGGCCGAGGCAGTACTGCAGTGCTTCCAGCTTCTGATTGATGTGGTCATTTCGGAGATGGAGGCTGAAGAGGCGGAGGAGCCTCAGGAGGATGAGGTGCAGGAGTTGTAGACTGTGGTTGCAACCCTGATTGACCTAGGGCCTGCAATCCTTGGCCTCGGGAGTACGGGTTCCGTCCCAAGGTCCGACTGGGTCCCGGCTTTTACTATGTTAACCCAGTGTGCCGTCAGCGAGATGTACCGTCCCTACCCACAAGCACTTGTCCACGTGTCCGTGGTTAGGTGGACTTTCCCGGTAACTGCATTGTTGTGGGCATGGCTAATGTTTTGGGACATGTGCTTGTGTAATTCGGGGACGGCACACCGGGACAAATTGTGGCGGCTGGGGACAGAGTACCGAGGGACGACCGCCGCCATCAGGTTGCGGAATAATTTGTCTCCACGAGCCTAAAAGGCAACATTTCAAGCTTAAACAGTCACGAAATGTGGGAATTTAGTAGTGTGGCCTGTGGGGCATTGGCTACATATTTGCGCTTGCGTTCCAAGGACTGGGGTATGGATAACTGAACCCTGCGCTGGGACAAGGATGTGGACGTGCTTCCTGATGCTGCTACTTGAGAGTGTGCAATGACAGGTGCGGGGCAGGAGGCATTTTCACATGCACCATGGACAGGGGATTGGCTTACATACACAACAGCGGAAGAAGCAGTGGTGCCACCCACAGACACTGTTCTTGGACCCTGGGGTTTGGCCCACAAAGTCGGGTGCTTTGCTGCCATGTGCCTGATCATGCGGGTGGTGGTCAGGCTGCTAGTTTTGCCACCCCTGCAGATGCTGGCCTGGCAGATGGTGCAAATTTTTTTTTTGTGGTTATCGGCAGAGTCTTTAAAAAACAACCAGACTTGGGAAGACCTAACAGTTGTACTGGCAACTTCCGTCGTGTTGATGTTACGGGGAACGGTTGCCTGCCTTCTGTCTGCAGCCACTACACTGCTTCTTGCTGCCTGTTGGGGTGCTCTGCCTCCCTCCCACTGTGTGCTGCTGTCTTCGCTCTGCATGTCCTCCTGCCAGTATCATCCACTTCCTCGTCTTCCACTTCTGCACCCTGCTTCTCCTCCTGACTTTCTGGCAATTGTGTCTCATCATCGTCCACCTCTTGTGACACTTTCCCACCATCGCCTTCGTGTGACCGTGGCTGCTCAAATATTTGGGCATCGCTACATTCGATCTCCTCTTGCCCCGCTTCAAGTGGACCAGGAGAGAGGCCTGAATCTATAAATAGAAAAGTGAACAGTTCTTCGGAGTGTCCAAGTGTGGGATCAGTTGTCTCTGGGCACTCGGCATAGTGGGAGGAAGGAGGTTTAGGGTGAGGAATATGCGATCTAGACTCACTGCAACTGAGACTTGACCATGTGGAAGACAGGGTGGTGGTGGTGGTGGCTAATTGACTGGAAGTGTTATCTTCTATCCAACCAATAACCTTTTCACACTGCTCTGTGTTCAATATTGGTGCTCTGCGGTCCCCTAGTAATTGGGACAGGAAGGTCGAGAGAGAAGATGTGGGTGTTTGTTGTGGCACAATTTCACCTTGCCCACAGCCTCGGTCTCTGCATGCACCATCACAATCCCTTGCCATGTGCCTTGCCTATTTTAAATAGAGGACAATATCTTCCACGCTCACTACAAACGGCTGAATTTGGAGCGATCATATATGTGATCCGTGTGACGGACAAACCACAGTTTTAAATAGCTGGCCTGTAGATAATTATTTTGAACAGCAAACTGGTGTCAGTAGTTTCACTGAGACACTGAAACTAATTTTTAATAGAGGCCAGAAATGGCAATATTTTCTGAAAACGTATATGTGATCCGTGTAATGGAGAAAACACACTTTTAAATACCTGGCCTGTAGGTAACTATTTTGAACAGGAGGATTTTGAAACTCCTTTTTTTGGGAGGTGTATTCCCATGTACCTTTTCGCACCCACACATGGGTATACGCTTCCTGATTTTGGCTATTTGCTCTTGTCCTCCTCCTTCTCCTCATCCTCCACCACCATATCATCAGGGTGATTGTGGTCCGTGATGCAACACCCACATAATTTTTTTAAAGGATCTTTATGATGCTCGTCAAAAAAATTGTATACAGTATGTTCATGTCTACCCCCCAGGGGTAAATGTTTGTCAGCCCATACATTTAGTGCATGGGCATTACAAGTATAGAAGACCTGCTCCTTTCTAATGGGAACATTTTTTATGAGACCCTCCTCCACGTCTCTTCCAAGGGGCATTGCCGTGCCTCCCAATTTTGGCAACCTTTGCATTCACTGTATAGGCCAACACTATGGGAGACCCACTTCCTAATAATATGAACATTTTTTCATGAGGCCCTCTACGTCTCTTCCAAGGGGCATTGGAGTGCCTCCTAATTTTTTTTTCAGCCCTTGCATTTACTACATAGGCCAACACTATGGAAGACCCACTTCCTAATAATGGAAACATTTTTTTCATGAGGCCCTCTACGTCTCTTCCAAGGGGCATTGGAGTGTCTCCGAATTTTTGGCAGCCCTTGCATTCACTGCATAGGCTAACACTATGGGAGACCCTCTACCTAATAATGGGAACATTGTTTTCAGGAGGCCCTCTGACCTCAACATCTCTTCCAAGGGGCATTGGTGTGCCTCCCAATTTTTGGCAACCCTTGAATTCACTGCATAGGCAAACACAATGGGAGACCCACTTCCAAATAATGGGAACTTTTTTTTCAGGATGCCCTCCTCTACGTCTCTTCCAAGGGGCATTGGAGTAGGTCCAAATTTTTGGCAGCCCTTGCATTCACTGCATAGGCAAACAGTATGGGAGACCCACTTCCTAATAATGGGAACATTGTTTTCAGGATGCCTTCCTCTAAGTCTCTTCAAAGGGGTATTTGGGTGCGTCCATATTTTCAAAGGGGTATTGTGGTGCATCCAAATTTTCAAAGGGGCATTGGGGGGGCGTCCAAATTTTTTGCAGACCTGCCACTCACTGCATACGCAATATCAATATAGGAGACCTAATCTTTAGTAATGGGAACAAAAAAGCATAGCCGCCTGATGGCTCTCCAAGAATAGCGAGGGCCGACTGCTGTCCCTTTAACAATAGTAAAGGCTGCCTGATGGCACTATAAAAATAGGCTTTGTGACTTTCAGAGTCCCTCCTTCATAAATGAAACAGGATGTGTCAGGTCATGTCTCACACACCACTTAGCCAGATAAGGTTGTAAAATGTTAAAATGACATTTCCCAGTGAATGCATTTGTCACGGTTGAGAGCAATGCAAAAGTGCAAAATCGCATCAAAAACGTTACGTGTGAACATAGCCCAAGGTGTGGAGGAGTATTTTTGTTTTTGTTTATTTATTTTGCCTTACATACAAGTCATTACCCTGGAAAGGATGTTCCTTAACTTATTTCCCAGGAAAATCTATTTTGGTTTTGTTTTAGTATGTTTTATTGTGAGTCCTTAAAGTGACGTAATACCTCTGACAACATTGTTGACAGCAGTGTCCTGGGAGTCAGAAATGCTTCCAGGGGTCTTCCCCATGCTGTTCCCATGCCATTTGAGAACTGTTCCCATCGATTTGGGCAATTTTTAGGCCCTCTGCAGACCGCCAGGGGTGCTGCCTGAATAATGCTCGAGTTTCCTATAGACTTACATTGGGCTCGTTGCTCAGGTCAAGCACCCGAGTATTCCAATGTGCTCGACCCGAGCAACGAGCACCCGAGCATTTTAGTGCTCGCCCATCACTAGTTAGCACTGTAGCCTTGCAGCGCTAGGGTCATGGGTTCAAATCCCACCAAGGACAATATCTACAAGGAGTTTGTATATTCTCCCTGTGTTTGTCTGGGTTTCCTCCGGGTTCTCCGGTTTCCTCCCACACTCCAAATGCATACTGATTGGGAATGTAGATTGTGAGCCGCATTGGGGACAGTGCTGATAATCTATGTAAAGGGCTGCGGAATATGTTAGCGCTATATAAGGAAAGCATAATAATAACATAATAATAATATGGGAGTGCAGGCTATATGTTGGGGTACATTTTGGGGTGCAGGCTATATGTGGGGGTACATATGGGGGTGCAGGCTATATGTGGGGGTACATATGGAGGTGCAGGCTATATGTGGGGGCACATATGGGGGTGCAGGCTAAATGGGCATCCCGGTGGCTCAGTGGTTAGCACTGTTGCTTTGCAGTACTGGGGTTCAGGATTCAAATCCCACCAAGGACAACATCTGAAAGGAGTTTGTATGTTCTTTCCGTGTTTGTGTGGGTTCCTACAGGTTCTCCAGTTTTCTCCCACACTCCAAAGACATACTGATAGGGAATTTAGATTGTGAGCCCCTTTGGGGACAGGGATGATAATGTCAGTAAAGTGCTGCGGAAAATGATGGCGCTGTGTAAGCAAAGCATAATAAATAAATAAAAATATATATGAGGGTGCAGGCTATTTGTGGGGGGTAAATATGGAGGTGAACGCTGTATGTGGGGGGTACTTGGGGGCGCATGCTGTATGTGTGTGGTACATGGGGTGCGGACTGTATGTAATAGAGCTCCAAAAGGAGGGGAAGGTAAGCACTCCTTACTGGAGCTGAAGATACAAGGAATATTTACTGTAGACAGTGAGGGGCTGTGGTATTTATTGAGTGCACAGTATGGAGGGTGAAGTGTCAGACTAAAGCCCCCATACATTTTAGAAAGCTATCGGCCGATTGCTCAGGCAGCCGCTATCTCTCCCGAGTCTCCCATACAAGTTCTTCTGTGCTCTCTATGAGAAAGCCGCTCATTTCTGGTGGTGGCATGTCTCTTAGACAATAAAATGTTCAGCAGTCTGACAGTAGACATGCCTACCTGACCCAACAATCATCTGTCAGGGGCCCCTTACATATTAGGCTAAATTCCCAAGCATTTGGTATATGGGATTCATAGAAATCGCAGCCCACTGGGCTTTTTTTTTACTTTGTCGAAACTTAAATTTGGCGAGATTTTGAAATCTGCAACATGTCAATTTCTCTTGCAGTAAATATCTGTTTTATTTGCAGATTTTACTCATAGACTTGAATGTGAAAAGGAAAATCTGCAGACGCTCTTAGACTGTACCTGGTGATATCGGCAAGTTTGGCCGATATTAGTCTGGTGTGCATGGGGGATTTTAACTACTAGCTAAATGGTATGGTCAATTTTAGTCTGACTTATTAGTAGCGGGCATCACAATTTAGAGTGCTTAGGTCAGCATGAACACCACATACGGCCCTGCCAATGAGTTAACTTTAGTCAAGCCCAAGTGGATATTTTCACTGGAAGCATGTACTTCTCCTTGTTTGATGTTGATATCTGATGACGCCCACTTGGACTTAGCAAAAGTTAACCTATTAGGTGACAAATATTTTGATTGCTATTATCTCCGCAATGGAGAAGTGAGATTTAAAAATAAAAAAAATAGTTTTATTTTATTTTATTCCGCTTGGCAGCCACAATTGCATTGTATATCCAGTTCAACATGAAAAATGTGGTGAAAGGTCCTCTTTAATGAAGGGACACTTGATCAGTGTTGTAAAGATCACAGGCGCAGAGGTTGCAACCATGACTGGGTCTGATAAGGAATGTGACATCCACCTTGAATCAGCACCATTTCCAACTTTATCTGCATGCAAAGGGAGCATATATTACTGTGTAAAGGCACAGAGGGTACACTATTACTGTGTGGAAGAGCAGAGGATGTACTGTTACTGTTAGGAGACATAAAAGTGTGGTAATATTAATGTATAGGGCATCAAAGGAGTTTTCACTGGTGTAAAATTAATAGTTATGGCAATATAACGTTTATACAGGGGGGAATGTGGGAGGGTGCTGGAAAAGTCTTCTGTCATCTACTACTATGTGGTCAATGTGTGGTGGGAAAATTGGCCAAATAGACTTTTTTCTTCTTTTTTTGAGTCAGAAAGAACAAGTACTTTAATATACCCTAACAATGCCACGTGGACACGCTGGTGGTGGTGAGCAGGGTTCAGCACCAAAGGTTGGCCTGGGATCCACAGGACTCTAGCTGCACCCTTGAACTGTGAGCATGGGGTCTTGTACTATGGACACATAAAGGCTTTGGGTTCCCATGCTCACAGCTTTACCTGGTTCTGGAGGCCTTAGTATTATTTCACTGTACACAAAGAAGCAATTTCAGTTGTCCACTAATTAAAACTTTCTGCAATACATCACTTCCCAGTATGGAATGTGATAAGTTAAAATAATTTAATTTGTGACATTTCTTTATCTGTCTTGATCAAAGTCTTCATCTATTAGTAGAGTATGTTTTCTATCATAGATGCTGAGTAATAACCACAAAGTTAAATTCAGAGAACATCTATTGCCAAATGGAAACTGGAATGTATAAGGTTTCAGGGAAATGGTTGCATAATTGAAATTAGTGATTAGTATAAAATGCATATCTCGGGGAATTTGAGTAACAGTTACTTTACTTCATTTAGGTCAGGAGTCCATTATGTCTCCTAACATGGGCAGTAGAGGGGACTGATAAACAGTAGGACTTCTTCATCAAGTTGTTGGGAAGTAAGGCTACAAAGGCCTGTTATTATAGGAGATGAGAAGCATGGAGCAATTGTTTCTGGGTTGAATATTGCTTTTACATATTCTCTTAAAAGATCTGATTTTTCTGAAAAAATAAATTCAATATTAGACAGTTCTGTGATGATGGTGTCATCAAAGCAGGTTTATCGGTTTTAATAGCACATTGGCTCAGTGGTTAGCACTGTTGCTTTGCAGCGCTGGGGTCATGGATTCAAATCCCACTAAGGACAACATCTGCAAGGAGTTTGTATGTTCTCCCCGGGTTTGTGTGGGTTTCTTCCGGGTTCTCCGGTTTCCTCCCACACTCCAAAGTCATACTGATTGGGAAATTAGATTGAGAGCCCCAGTAGAGACAGTGATGATAATGTCTGTAAAGCGCTGTGGAATGTGATGGCTCTGTAAGAGCGAGTAAAATGATTAAATATATATATAAAAATAATCTTGAACTTCCTTAAAAGAAAACACAACTTTCTGAGAGATGATGTCCTAAAGCTCTTAACTTATTTTTCCATCACGGCAATCGGAGCGGTTACTGGACTTACGGTATTTCTATATTATGCCATTTTTTCTTGTACTGAATTACTGAAATGTCAAAATGTGGTTGTGGATGTTTCACAAAAAAAAGATTATATAATTTTGGAAACCCCCAGCTTTTCTGCCTTTCTTCTGGTCTCCAGAATGACTAAATGGTTGCTGTACTTTCTTTAATAACTATGTAGTGTTAAAGAGGTATTCTGGGTATAATAAGTTATCACTTATTCACAGGAAAAGAGGAAAGTGATAGGTGAGAGTCTAACCACTAGGACTCCACTGACTGTGAAAGCAAGGGTCATCTGTCCTCTATGTCAACAGCTTAATTTATACATTGAACTTTAGTGCCTAAAGACAGTCAAAAATGACAGTCCAAACCAAGCGCAGGCACTAGGTGAATTCTTGGCTACCTCCCACCTTTTTGTTTTCCATCTCCACGTTTCTCTGGCTCCTATAAAGGTACAGCTGTCAATCAAGAGAAGGGGGGCAGAGCCTGATGAAAGAAAAAGTAGGCGTCAAGGTACACTAAACTGTTTGGCTACGCCTGGATTTCACAAGAGTATCTGTGCTTGGTTTGGACAGTCATTATGTACTGATAGGTTAGTTGTGTGTCTTGTAGGAGTCATAGGAAAAGCAATGCAATTGAACTTAAAGAATATTTTTTTCCAAAACTAGCCCACAGAAGTATCGCTCATCTCAGTGCTTTGTCCCCTACAAACCCGCAAGGACCTGTTCTTACTGTCATACATTGGAATGGAGTCATGGTCGCGCACGAACACTGGAGTCATTGTCTGGGAATCAGCTGGATTTTAAGTAGTTGGACCCCAACTTATATAGCAGTTACCCTTTTTGCTGCAGATAGGTGAAAAGTTATTATAAACGGAATACTCGATCATAAATTCTGGAGATGGACCGTTGATTCAGGGAACTAGTCTTATTGTCACATACAATGTATGTAATTGGGAAGTCATTTTTCTACTAATATGCAACATTAGCATATCCCTCACAGGGTCTTTTTCTTCCTTTGGAACAACATGTTAGGTTTTACATTGAAATGTATGCATTTGTATCTTTTTTCAATCTTAAAACTAAGAAACTTCTGCATTATGACATACCTCATTGTTCAGCTCATTTACAGCACAAGCATTAGATGCTACAATCAATAGTCGTTTTACCATCTGCAAAGGGATGGGGCTATTTTGTGAAAAAATACCTATTACAGAATTCATTGAGTAAAATAAAATATATATTTTTTGTTAGATACATATATCCTAACATTTAGTAAAATAAAGTTGATGAGTTATTTATAGTCCACGATGAACAGTTTTATAAATTAAAGGTTATCACTAAATTGACAACTTTGTTTCTTATTTCTTCAGCGCATTTGAAATTAAAATGAAGGAACTTTTAAATAGTTTTTAAAATGTACTCCTGTTTTGTGTATGTAGCTCGTGCGGGTTCATGTGCCTCCATGGTAACAAACTACAACCATTGTATAATCTGATCCTGCAGCCATACATCACAGATTTGTTCAGTGCTACTAAAAACCAAAGTAACCTACTTGTCACAGTTATGTTAAAAAAAATGTATTCAGTGTTACAGTCATTTTTTTTTACAATAGAAGTATACAGGTTTGCTACAATATATGTTATTAATTGTTAAATTTATATTTTTGATATGGACCAAAGAAACAATGTTAATAATAAAGCTTAAAACTATATATGTGTGAGTAATATCACAACCCTGATTTATAAATGGATATTTGGGACAAAAATGACTGTCCAAACCAGGCATAGACACTAGGTGCATTCTTGGCACCTCTCCACTTACTTAGTTTCCATCTACCTCTGCCCTACTCTGCATCCTATAAAGCCAGAGCTGTCAATCAAGGAAAAGGGGTCAGCGATAGAGGGAAAAAAAGTAGGTGGCAAGGGGCACTGAACTGCTTGGCTACGACAAGAGTGTAAAAGAGTTCTTGTGCTTGGTTTCAGCGGTCATTTTTGTAGTATTGGCATCTCTGTCCCCTAACAGGCAGAGACGCCGTCCCTTTGACCGCCGCGCTCCCCGCTCGGCGTTCCCCGGCGCTCCTGCTGCTGCTGGCGGGCGCAGCTTCCCGGGCACTGTGCTTAGGGTGCGCGTGCTCCCTCCCTCTTAAAGGGGCCGTGCGCGCCGTCCTAAGGAGTCCCTGGCCAATGGCCGGAGGACCTCTAATATAAAAGGCACCTCCTCCAAAATGGAGGTGCCAGTGCAAGGTTGCAGCTTTGTGTCCTAAACTCTGCTTCAGCCCTCAGGTCCCACTGCTAGTCTGACTACCAGTCCTGTCCGGCTGCCTGACTACCAGTCCAGTCCGCCAGCCTGACTACCAGTCCAGTCCGCCAGCCTGACTACCAGTCCAGTCCGCCAGCCTGACTACCAGTCTTGTCCGCCAGCTTGTCTACTTTCCAGCCCGACAGTCTGTCTACTTTCCAGCCCGCCTGCTTACCTGGAGGCTCCTGCTTGTTACCTGCCGTGTCTCCCAGTCCGTCTACCTGGAGGCTCCTGCCAGTTACCCGTGGTGTCTGCCAGTCTGTCTACCTGGATCACCCGTCAGCCTGCCTGCCGTGCTCATCAGCTGGACCGGTCAGTTCCTGCCTTCTGACCCTTGGGAGTCACCTGCTCTCATACAAGGTCTGGCCTAGAGTAGCACCTGGTCCCTCTGCTCGGTCCTTCCCTGGTCACGTAGTCGATTGAGCCGCCGTACGACCTTGGTCAGTCCGAGTTGATACCTAGTTACGCCCCTCTGGTCTCTCCTTGCACCGCAGCACAGAGGTTCCAACACCCGGATCCGTAACAGTTTGCACAGGCCATGGAACCTGGTGGCCCCCAGGCCCCTTCGCTTGCTGACCTGTACCAGGAGGTTTCTCATCAGAGATCCCAACAGGAAACCATCCTGACCTACCTACGGTCTGTCAACTTTCGCCTGGACACGCTATCTGTCCCACCTGTGTCCGCCTCGAGCCGAGTGACACCTGCTCCGGCGGCGCCGCTGCCTACCAGCACCACGGCATCCAGCCTTGGACACTGGCTTTCTGCTCCTCCTTGTTTTGGAAGTGACCCCGTCTTATGTCGGGGTTTTCTGAACCAGTGCACGCTGCACTTTGAATTTCTGGCACATCAGTTTCCCTCCGACCAGGCCAAGGTGGGGTTCATCATACCTCACCGGGGAAGCATTGGCATGGCTAAACCCTCTATGGGAGAGAGGGGATTCCCTGGTGTCCGATCTTCCGGCTTTCCTCACTGCGTTTCAGGGGGTCTTCTATGAACCCAGACGAAGGATTTCTACTGCCTCCACATAGCTCCGTCTCCGCCAAGGGAGTCTCACCGTGGGCCAGTATGCCATACAGTTCCGTACCCTCGCTTCTGAGCTTGCTTGGGACAATGAGGCCTTGGTGTCCACTTTCTGGGAGGGTCTTTCCGGTCGGATTAAGGACGAGTTAGCCGGCCGGGACATTCCTACCACCTTGGATGACCTTCCTAGAACGTGCTAAGGAGACTACCCGGGAGAGAAGATTTTCTCTTCTTGCTCCTGTTTTCCAGAGACCTGCTTCCCAACCAGCAACTCCCCGGGCACGCTCGCCCGAACCTATGCAGATCGACCAAACCAAGATGGTCAAGTCTCGCCAAGAAACACTCCGAGCCAAGGGGAGCTGTTTCTACTGTGGTTGTAAGGAGCACCTTATCCGTTCCTGCCTGGTGAAGCCGGGAAACTCCTGTGTGTAGGACCGCTCGGAGAGGTCGTCCTGGGCAAGAGTAAATCCTCTCCGTTCTTGACTTTATCTGTTTCTATCTCCTGTGGAGAGAACCGCTTCTTTGAAACCGCACATCTGGATTCCGGAGCCGCTGGGAATCTCATTTCCCAGTCCCTTGTAGAGAAGTACCAGATTCCTACCAATCCTCTGGCTGAACCATTAGCAGTCGCTTCCATGGATGGAAGACTCCTTCCGGTGACCATCTTGCTCGTCACCGAGCCCTTAACTCTGCAGGTAGGAATGCTGCACTCAGAGAAGATCTCCTTCCATGTGCTTTCCGGACTCTCTCACTTCCTTTTGCTAGGTCTACCCTGGCTACAGATACATAAACCCATTCTGAATTGGCAATCCAGTGAGGTGCTCCATTGGGGGCAGGATTGCCATGATACCTGCCTGGTTCCGGTTCGCCCGGCTCAACCTCCGTCTACTCCGGCTAATTTACCTGGTCTACCGGCACCTTACTGGTCCTATGCAGATGTCTTCGACAAGAAGGAGGCAGAGACACTGCCACCTCATAGGCCATATGATTGCCCTATCGACCTGGTACCCGATGCCACTCCACCCCGTGGGCGTATTTACCCATTGTCGTTGGCTGAAACCCAGGCCATGTCGGAGTACATCAAAGAAAATCTGGCTAGGGGATTCATCCGGAAATCTACCTCCCCGGCTGGAGCCAGATTCTTCTTCGTAAAAAAGAAAGACGGTTCACTATGTCCCTGTATCGATTATAGAGAACTCAATCAAATTACTATCAAAAACAAATACCCCCTGCCGCTCATTTCTGAGCTGTTCGACCACCTTAAAGGCGCAAAAATCTTCACCAAGCTCGATCTTCGTGGGGCATATAACTTGGTCCAGATTAGTGTTGAGCCACCCCCGTAGTGTTCGAGTTCGGTTCGGTTCGTCGAACACCCGTGTGTTCGCCGAACTGTTCGTCGAACTGTTCGTCGAACACCTTCGAACACCGTTAAAACCAATGGCAGGCAAACAAAAACACATAGAAACACATAGAAAACACCTTCAAAGGTGTCCAAAAGCTGACAAACTGCTCAGAAGACACAACTAACACATGGAAAAGTGACAAGTACATATAGTCATGCGAAAAGAAAAGAGGTGGAGGAGTAAAAGGAGGGGGAGACACAGATATAGGCATGTCATGCCCTTCTAAAATCCAAAAAGTGAGAAGCCGAGACGGCCAGTCCGCTCCTGCCCGTGCCACCTCCGTGTCGCCGGGTTTGTGCCAGAGCCGCGGTGAACCCTGACGGCCAGCCCCCCTCTCCCAATACTGGTGCCTGTCCGCTGGTGGGTCGAGAGAGCCCCCCTGTGGTGGAGGCAGCTCTAAGCTTTTTAATTTAAATTGTCCCTCTAATTTGAATGAATACACTTTAAATCCATTTACAAGGATCTATTGGAGGGCAAGTCTCATGCCAGCAGCCGCGTAATTCCAGCTCCAGTAGCGTCCACTAAAGCTGCTGCAGTTAAAAAGCTTTTATAAGGATCGAGCTCGGCTGTCCACCGCAAGGCATCCTACTGCCAGTCCCAGCCCCTATGCCTTGGGGTGCCTCCTGATGCTCTTCACTAAGTATCCCGTGGTCCCGAAGCATTTCCTTTGAAAAAATTAAGTGTCCAAACTACAGGTGGGGTAGCTTGCTTAACAGCCGGGATAATCCGCTGACTAGCAGACACTGCTACTAGGCACAAAGTATTTCCTGGGCTAGATGCAGTTAAAAATTTGTAAGTAGATACTCTCGTTGGATGCTGAGAAAGCATTCCATAGAGTCTCCTGGCACGCCATATATGATTCTCTTAAAAAGCTTGGGGTAGGGGTCTAGGGGACCCTTTTATAGCCAAAATCACGGCCCTGTATCACAATACGTCACCTAGGCTGAAGATAAATGGAACTGTAGCACCGAGGGCTCGGTTGCTACAGACGTATTGCACCTCACCCAGAGGTGTGATATCTCACTCTCAGATAAGGATGGAGTGTGGATCAGGACCCGACACCTGCATGCATTACACCACATTGCCGTGGGGCAGGGCGACCAATATGCCCCTGAGATGGGCACGACAGTCAATGTCCCTGGCTGGAGTGGGGGGAGGGAACACTGAGGAAGGGGAACCCTGCAGTGCAGGAGCAGGGAGGAAGCAGTTCCTGGGTGCATTGAGAAGGGAGTATAAAAGGTGGGCACCATCTTAGTTCAGTGCAGAGAAGTCTGAGCAGAAGTGGCAGGGAGCAGGGGCTCTGCATGAGCTCTGCTCCGGAGGCGGGCCTAGTAACAGAGGCCCAGGCCTGCAAGAGGGAGAAGGAAGGAAGAGGAGCGGAGAAGGCTCCAGGAACGAGGAATGAAGGGATCCCAGGGGTACGGATGGGCGAGTCGCCACCGCACGCCCGAATCCACCTGCGTGGAGGGGTCAGGCCAAAGGGGGAGACCGGTCCCCGAACTAGTGGAGGCAGGAAACGACCCTCAGCTAGAAACCGGAGGCTCTGACATTTTATGTGGCGCAGCCCCTCGCTACACCCGCTAGGAAGGCACCACATAGGGTCAGGGAAACTGGCGCCAAGTTTACCAAGAGGAGGCCCGAGGCAGCCGGACAGAAGTGTTGGTAAGAAAGGCCAGACAAAGGACACACAAAGGGGGTCCTGTGAAGCGCTCCAAAGTTATCTGGGAGTTGTCTGAGCCCCTCACCTGGTGAGCACAGTACGACGTGGGCAGCCGTTACCTGCAGACGTGGTCTGGATAATAAGAACTGTGAGTAAAGGCCCTGAACTGCATCACTGACTCCGTGTCGTTACTGCTGCTGCCCTGCACCATCACCCCCATCCTCCGCATACACTGCCCTGAGGCTATACTCCTCCCGTGGGGAGTTATGCTACGCTCTGCTGCACCCACAACACCAGCCTTAGCGGTCTGCCCTGTAGCGGCGGTTCACTCTGACCGCAATCCACGGGTGGCGTAGTCGGACATTTAAACATCAAAACCACATAAATAGTTCCGCCACTGGTTTGACCGCCCTGAGCCACGGAACCGGATCGCCGCCACGAAGACTACAACCACCAGCATCCACCAAAAAGGGTCCGGCTCCGGGTGTCCCAAGGCCCAGGGGGTGCGTCAGAACATTTTCATCACCTTTCACAATCACCAATGGGACAAGGCAGGGATGTCCTCTGTCCCCTCTCTTATACATCCTAGTGACGGAGCACCTGCTCTCATCAATTCGCCATAACCCCAATATTAGGTGGATTGAGGTGGGAGGCACCGAGTACAAGTGCTCTCTATTTGCTGATGATGTCCTAGTATATATCACTCAATCACATATATCCATCCCTGCTGTTATGGCTGAAATAGATCACTTTGTTACATGGTAAAATTTTAAAATCAATGCAGCGAAGTCTGAGGCCCTCGATGTCTCCCTCCCTAAATCCATATAGGATTCCATCCAGTCCAACTTTCCCTTTGCCTGGCCCTCACAGGGTATCAAATACTTAGGAATTCCTATTCATAGAGACCTCTCCCATCTATGTTATCTTAATTTTGGGCCCTTTATTGAACAATTCCATACAGACCACGGTTGGCAAGTTAGAACTGTAAGATTCACTACGTGAACCACTGGTGTTTTGTGGAAAAGCACATGTACACCGCGTTCCAAATTATTATGTAAAAAGTGTTTAGGAGTGATAAGGGAAGAATTTGTTTGTTTGTCAGTTAAACTCATTGATGGTGATGTGTGTCAGGGCTCTTTATATCACTGTAAGCAATTGCAGACACCTGTGCTAATTAGTTTGGCAGGTGTGTCCAATGAAAGGCAAGACTACTTAAGAAGGCTCTGTCACATTATTAAGCAGCCTACATTTTCTGCCAAAATGGGAAAGAAAAAGGATGTGTCGGCTGCTGAGAAGCAACAAATTGTGGAGTGTTTAGGTCAAGGCATGACTACAATCAACATTGTGCGATGATCAGGATGAAGTGTCTTGGCAATCAAGAAGTATGTAGCTGATTCACAGTACACACGTGTGCGTGCTGATAAGGGCAAATTGAGGACTCTTTCCTACAGGCAATTACGTCAGGTTGAAAGAGCAGCGGCAAAAAAGCCTTGTCATAGCAGCAGACAAGTTTTTGAAGCTGCTTGTGCCTCCAACGTCCCCCGAACAACAAGATGCAGGGTCCTTCAGAGGTTTGCAGCTGTGCATACGCCATCCTGTCGACCTCCTCTATCCACTTCACACAAGCAGAAACGGCTCCAGTGGGCCAAACATTACATGAAGACTGATTTCAAAACTGTTTTGTTCACGGATGAGTGCCGTGCAGCGCTCGATGGTCCAGATGAATGGAGTGGAGGATGGCTGGTTGATGGACACCCCACGCAAACACGGCTACAGCGCCAACAAGGAGGAGGTGGAGTAATGTTTTGGGCTGGAATCATGGGGAGAGAGATTGTCGGCCCCTTTAGGATCCCTGAAGGCGCTAAAGATGAACTCCATAATGTATGTGGATTTTCTCAAACAGCACTTCCTGCCATGGTTCAAGAAGAAGAACCGTGTATTTCACAGCAAGATCATTTTTCTGCATGATAATGCACCATCTCATGCTGCACATAAAACATCTGCATCTCTGGCTGATATGGGCATAAAAGGGGACAAACTTATGGTGTGACCCCCATGCTCCCCTGACCTCTACCCCATTCAGAACCTTTGGAGCATCATTAAAAGGAGTGTCTATGATGGCGGGAGGCAGTTCACATCTAAGCAACAGCTCTGGGAGGGTATTCTGTCCTCATGCAAAACAATTGAAGCAGAAACCATCCAAAACCTGACAAATTCAATGGACGAGAGAGTTCAGAAGCTCCTTTCGAACAAGGGGTCCTATGTGAAAATGTAACATCACCTAGAATAAAGTTTTGAGTTGAAAACTGTTTGATTTCAGTTTCTAACAACCTGCTAATGCTTATAATTTCAAAAATGACCATTTTTTTGGTCTTTATTAAAATGAAAAGGTTGATCGAAAAGTTTGGGGGATCTAAGAGTGTGGCAACCCAGTAGTCATGATTACTTCGAATTCTGACAATATGAGGGTCATGCTGCAGGTAGTGCAGCAAGAAGGCACTTATGTGTCTTGCGCATCTCGGAGCCCCAAAATTATTTTCCGGGCTAGATGCAGATAAAAATTATTTTTAATTTTAAATCTGGTGAAGCTTATTATAGATGGCCTAATAGGATCAGTGCTGCACACTGCTACAAAGCCCAAATTATTTTCCAGTCAAGATACAGATAAACATGATTAGTAATTTGAAAGCTTAAAACGGTTGGTAGGGTGATTTTAACCAATCATCAAGCTTTTACTCTCCCCAGGATGACACAGGGGTAGAAAAGTCGTTTCGGATCCATGATTTGTTCATCTTTATGAACGTGAGTCTGTCTACATTATCAGTGGAGAGCCGCGTGCGCTTATCTGTCAGCACACCACCAGCAGCGCTGAACACACGTTCAGACAGAACGCTGGCTGCGGGGCATGACAAGATCTCCAAGGCGTAAGTGGCTAGCTCCGGCCATTTATCCAGATTGGAAGCCCAAAAAGAGCAAGGGTCCAGTGACACAGTCGTGGCTTCAATGTTTACTTGGAGATACTCCTGTACCATCGTCTCTAGGCGTTGACTATGTGTCAGACTTCTTGTCTCCTGTGGCCTTGCAAAGGATGGGCTAAAAAAGTAGTGAAATGATTCCGCAAAATTGATGTTACCAGCAGATACTGTGGTTCTGTTACGGTTTGAGTGCTGAACACTTGACGGTCCCACGGTTGGCAAGTTGGAACTGTGAGATTCACTACGTGCACCACTGGTATTTTGTGGAAAAGCACATGTAAGATTCTGCAACAGTCTCTGCTGATACTCCTGCATGCGTGCATCCCTTTCTATGGCAGGAATAATTTCTGCAAATTTACTTTTGTACCTGGGATCTAACAGTGTGGCAACCCAGTAGTCAGGATTATTTCTAATTCTCACAATTCGAGGGTCATGTTGCAGGTAGTGCAGCAAGAAGGCACTCATGTGTGTTGCGCATCCAGGAGCACCAAGTCCCTGTTGTGTTGGTGGCGAGGTAACAATCATGCTTCCTTCCTCTGTCCTCTCCCCCCAACCTCGCACAACAGAAATGTGATCAAGGTCTCCCTCATCTGATGAGTCTTCCATCAGTTCGTCCTCCACTTCTTCCTGGGCTCCTGCACCTTCCTCACTAGTTTGGCTGCTACCATGCGCCCTGGTAAAATCATCTCCCCCACCCTCACATGCCTGCCGCCCTGGTGCTGCCGACCGTCTGGACCTTGCAGATGTTAGCCCTTCCGCATACAACTCCTCCTCCTCTACTTCCTCCACCTCCTCTTGTGCCACCACCTGACTCCGAATTCTGTTTAACATGTGCTCCAGCATGTAAATCACCGGAATAGTCATGCTGATAATGGCATCGTCAGCACTAAACATCTTCGTCGCCATTTCAAAACTGTGCAGAAGGGTGCATAGGTCCCTGATCTGAGACCACTCCTCCAGCGTGATTTGCCCCACCTCTGAATCTCGTTGGCCCAGGCTATACGTCAGAACGTATTGCACCAGGGCTTGTCGGTGCTGCCACAGTTGCTGCAACATGTGCAGAGTTGAATTCCACCGGGTAGGCACATCGCATTTTAGCCGGTGAAGTGGCAGGCCCAACGACTTCTGTAGAGATGTAAGTCGCTGAGCTGCGGGATGCGAACGGCGGAAGTGAGCACACAGCGACCGTGCCCTCTGCAGAAGGCCATCTAGTCTGGGATAGTGGGCTAAAAATTGCTGGACAACCAGGTTCAACACGTGAGCCATACAAGGCACGTGTGTGACATTGCCCCGGCGAAGGGCCGCACCCAGGTTTGCAGCATTGTCGCACACGGCCTTCCCTGGTTTCAGGTCCAGTGGAGACAACCATTCATGAAATTGGTTCTCCAGAGCTGACCACAACTCCTCAGCTGTGTGACTCACATTTCCCAGACATTTCAATGTAAAAACCGCCTGATGACGTTGAGCCCTACTGCCAGCATAGTAAGGAGGTGTGCAGGATCCCTTCTGCGCAGTTAGAAAGCTTGTGGCATGACCAGACAGGCTTTGGGTGCAGGTGGAAGACCGAGAGGAGGTTGAGGAGGCAGAAGCAGTGGAGGAAAAATGACATAAAGAGGATTGACGCACAACTCGTGGGGACGGCAAGACTTGGACAGCAGCCCCTTGTCCTGCTGTCACCATAGTTACCCAGTGCCCAGTCAGCGACATGTAACGCCCCTGTCCATGCCTACTCGTCCAAGTGTCTGTGGTGAAATGCACCCTGTCACACACAGAGTTTCTCAAAGAAGCGGTGATGTTGTGTGCGACATGCTGGTGGAGCGCAGGCACACCTTTCTTTGAGAAGTAGTGCCGACTGGGCATCTGGTACTGGGGCACTGCGACGGACATAAGGTCTCGAAAATCCTCTGTGTCCACCAGGCGGAAAGGCAGCATTTCTGTAGCCAAGAGCTTGCAGATGGTGAAATTCAACCTCTTAGCTTTCTCATGGCTAGGAGGAAATGGTCTTTTACTTGTCCACATCTGAGGGACCGAGGGCTGGCTATTGTGCTTAGACGGGGTTGATAAGGGTGTCCCCGGCAAACTGCCGGTCTGTGAGGAAGATGCAGGCGGACATGTTAGGTTGCCTTGATCCAAAGGTGGTGCTATCGATGTCGGACAGCGCTCAACACCAGCTGGTGTTACCACCTCCAAAGAAAATGATGACCTGCCAATCACGCTGGCTGTTGCGGGTAAAGAGGTGGCAGGTCTGCGCCCCAAAACAGGTGTGACTGCTGTCCCCCCAGTCACAGAGGATGAAGAGGCCGCGGATGCACAAGATATGGCAGACGGTGGTTGGCCCGGCCGGCGAGACTGCATTGTAGCACACTGAGCTTCCCACTGCAACTTATGCTTCATGTCCATGTGCCGGTTCATGCATGAAGTACTCAAACTATGTATTTTTTGGCCTCTACTTAGCTTTTGCTGACAAATGTTACAGATAACACGAGTTGGGTCATCTTTATCGATCTGAAAAAATGCCCAGGCTATGCAAGGCTTAGCACCCATGCGACCTGAAGAGCCACCACAACTTGTGGTGAGAGGCAGAGTTGTGTTTGAGGATGCAGTTGTTGACGTGCTTCCAGTACTACGTCTCTGTCCAGGAAGGCGCAACCTGACCTCGTCGTCACTAGCATCTTCCTCCACCTCCTCTGCTGACCTCATCTCTTGGCTGACTGTGGGTTGACAGTAAGTGGGATCTCCGACCTCATCATCATCACCCTGTGCGTTATCACACCCGTCGTCCTCAGAGCCAACCTGTTCCTGCCCTGACAAAAAACTAAAGTTGTCGCTCCAATCAGGTATTTGAGTCTTATCATCGTCTTCCTCATTGTCTCCACCAACAGGAGTTACAGTTTGGGAATGAGGGTCTACATTATGGTCAGAACCTTCTGCGTCTGGTCCTGGATCCGACTCATAAAGATTCTGGGCATCAGTGCAGATGATTTCCTCGTCTGGATTCACAGAAGCGCTGGAGTCGACCTCTGATTCCCAGGCTATAGTATGAGTAAACAGCTCTGCAGACTCAACCATCTGTTCTACCTCATACTCAGACGGGCAGCTGGAGATTTGGGAGCTGTGAGGAAGCAAGTGCGATTTGGGTGACACCTTTGAGGACTGGAGTATTTGTGATGTTGAAGTTGATGTGGAGGAGAGCCCACTTAAAGGAGCACTTGATATCCGTTGAAGCACCTGCTGTTTTTGTGCCTCATCTGGAATTTGTAGCGATTGGCGTGGCCGTAAGAAAGGGATCTTATCACATTGTCCGCTAAAAGAAGTAGACATTTTAGTTTGGCTGGAAGATGGTCTTTCTTCTGCACCTACCCCACGGACACAACCTTTTTTCCCCTTCCCAACATGCCTATTCCCCTTTCCACCAGCAGCAGGCCTTTTTCCACTCATTTTGGTGGTTAACTAATTCACAACTCTGGAGTTGTTTGCACAAAAAAACAATGGATGGTAACCGAGCAGAGCTGAGTGGCCAAACTGTGGTATTAGGCCAAAACTATTGGCTGGGTTAGATGCAGAAAAAAATTATTTTTAATTTGCAACCTGATGGAGGTCAGTATAGATGGACTAATAGACCAAGTCCCACACACCGCTAGAAGCCCAAATATTTTTTCAGAGCTAGATGCAGAAAAAAATTATTTTTAATTTGCAACCTGATGGAGGTCAGTATAGATGGACTAATAGAACAAGTCCCACACGCTGCTAGAAGCCCAAATATTTTTTCAGAGATAAATGAAGAAAAAAATTATTTTTAATTTGCAACCTGATGGAGGTCAGTATAGATGGACTAATAGACCAAGTCCCACACACTGCTAGAAGCCCAAATATTTTTTCAGAGCTAGATGCAGAAAAAAATTATTTTTAATTTGCAACCTGATGGAGGTCAGTATAGATGGACTAATAGACCAAGTCCCACACACTGCTAGAAGCCCAAATATTTTTTCAGAGCTAGATGCAGAAAAAAATTATTTTTAATTTGCAACCTGATGGAGGTCAGTATAGATGGACTAATAGACCAAGTCCCACACACCGCTAGAAGCCCAAATATTTTTTCAGAGCTAGATGCAGAAATTTTTTTTATTCAATTTGCAACCTGATGGAGGTCAGTATAGATGGACTAATAGACCAAGTCCCACACACTGCTAGAAGCCCAAATATTTTTTCAGAGCTAGATGCAGAAAAAAATTATTTTTAATTTGCAACCTGATGGAGGTCAGTATAGATGGACTAATAGACCAAGTCCCACACACTGCTAGAAGCCCAAATATTTTTTCAGAGCTAGATGCAGAAAAAAATTATTTTTAATTTGCAACCTGATGGAGGTCAGTATAGATGGACTAATAGAACAAGTCCCACACGCTGCTAGAAGCCCAAATATTTTTTCAGAGATAAATGAAGAAAAAAATTATTTTTAATTTGCAACCTGATGGAGGTCAGTATAGATGGACTAATAGACCAAGTCCCACACACTGTTAGAAGCCCAAATATTTTTTCAGAGCTAGATGCAGAAAAAAATTATTTTTAATTTGCAACCTGATGGAGGTCAGTATAGATGGACTAATAGACCAAGTCCCACACACTGCTAGAAGCCCAAATATTTTTTCAGAGCTAGATGCAGAAAAAAATTATTTTTAATTTGCAACCTGATGGAGGTCAGTATAGATGGACTAATAGACCAAGTCCCACACACCGCTAGAAGCCCAAATATTTTTTCAGAGCTAGATGCAGAAAATTTTTTTATTCAATTTGCAACCTGATGGAGGTCAGTATAGATGGACTAATAGACCAAGTCCCACACACTGCTAGAAGCCCAAATATTTTTTCAGAGCTAGATGCAGAAAAAAATTATATTCAGTTTGCAACCTGATGGAGGTCAGTATAGATGGACTAATAGAATGATGCTATGCCCAAAAGATTTTACTTCACTAGGTGCAGTAAAAAAATTGGTATTCTATACACAGGTGGTATATCTTGCAACACAGATAGGCTACTCCACTGACTAACACACTCTGCAATAGGCCAAAAAGGATTAGCTTTGCTAGATTCAGCCAAATGCTGTGAAAAAAACTTGCACAGCACTGGCACAGACCTGGCTGGCAAAAACTGATAGGAACTGATGTAACCTAGTCCTGAAAAGGACTCCAATTACAATTAGTCTTTACTCCCACAATCTATCTATTTAAGAGCACAGACCTGCCTGATAAAAGTCGTAGGAAATGCTGTAACCTAGTCCTTAAAAGGACTGCAATCACAACTATTCCCTACTCCCAAGCTATCTGTATATTTGTGCGAAAATTGGCTTGAAATTAACAAGGTATAGCGCACACAGCAACAGCGGTGCCGTCTAACACGCAGCTGCAGCAGTGAGAAAATGGTGGCGACGGGGAAAATGGCTTGGTCTTATAGGGCAAGGACATGTGACATACACTGCCAATAACACATGCCCTTGCTTGTGTGAAAAAAAGCACTTCGCTCCGTGTGTGCGCTGCTGATAGGCTGACAGATTGCACCTCCCCACTGCAAATGCGGGAAAGAGAAAAAAAAATGGAGATCTTCATTGTTCCTGCAGAGATCCATCCCCTGCCCCTCCCCCCGCCCCGCTGTACACTCAAACTGCGTATTAACATTAATTTTCATCATTACTGAGAAAAAATCCAGTTATGATTTTGGTGCACGAACAGTTATCGAACATAACCTCGAACAGCCGAATTTTTCTCAAATTGTTCGTGTTCGCCGACCGGCTCGAACACCGCCCAAAACAGCTCGAATTTGAGATTGGCGAACAGTTCGAGTAGAACAACGCTCATCTCTAGTCCAGATCCGCCAAGGAGACGAGTGGAAGACGGCATTCAATAGCTGAGACGGTCACTATGAATACCGTATGATGCCCTTCGGTCTCTGTAATGCTCCCGCCGTCTTCCAAGAATTAGTTAACGACATCTTCCGTGACCTCTTATATTCTTGCATGGTGGTGTACCTGGGCGACATCTTGGTCTTCTCTCCGGATCTTCCCACACACCGGAGGGATGTTCGTCAGGCCCTGCTTAGGCTGAGGCAGAATCACCTATATGCAAAATTTGAGAAATGCCTCTTCGAGCAGACCTCTCTTCCGTTCCTGGGCTATATTATCTCTAAGACTGGTCTACGGATGGACTTCGAGAAGGTCTCTGCCGTCTTAAAGTAGCCCCGTCCGGAGGGCTTGAAGGCGATTCAGCGATTCCTGGGCTTCGCCAACTATTACCATCTCTTCATCCCACATTTCTCTTCCCGGACTGCTCCCATCTCTGCGCTCACCCGAAATGGAGCAAATCCTAAGGAATGGCAGTCCGTAGCGGAGGACGCATTCCTCTCCTTAAAACAAGCCTTCTCTTCTGCCTCAGTGCTGCACCGTCTGGATAGCAATAAACAGTTTTTCTGGAGGTTGATGCTTCCTCTTCCGGAGCCGGAGCGGTGCTCACCCAGAAATCTCCATCCAGGAGAATGGTAACCGGCGGCTTCTTCTCCAAGCTCTTCTGCTCGTCTGAGCACAACTACTCCATACGAGACCGAGAACTGCTAGCCATCAAATTGGCACTGGAGGAGTGGCATTACCTGCTCGAGGGGACTCTGCACCTGGTGGTCATCTATACTTACCACAAAAACTGGCATATCTACAGAATGCCCAAAGTCTCAATCCGCGTCAGGCCCGGTGGTCTTTGTTCTTCGCCCGCTTCAACTTTACCCTACATTACCGCCCGGAGGACAAGAGCGTTAAAGCTGACGACTTGTCCCGATCCTTCCTGTCTTCCGATCAAGAGGAGGAGCCTATGCATATCATCAATCCCTCCAAAGTGATGAATGTGGCCCCCTTGGACCTGTCTCGTCTCCCACCAGGTAAGACGTTTGTAGCGGTTCCGGATCGTAAGAAGGTTCTTCACTTGGGTCATTCATCCAAACTAGCCGGCCATGCTGGCCAGAAGAAGACCTTCCTGCTCATTACCCGGCATTACTGGTGGCCTACCCTGCGCAAGGATATGGTAGACTTCGTCACGGTCTGTTCGTCCTGTGCCCGCAACAAGGTTCCCAGACATCTTCCAGCCGGCTGTCTCCTGCCTCTTCCCGTACCTGCTGCCCCATGGCAACACATCGCTATGGACTTTATTACTGATCTCCCTGTTTCTGCCGGTTGTACTGTCATTTGCATGGTCGCTGACTGCTTTTCTAAAATGGCTCACTTCATCCCTCGTCTCCCATCTGCATCTGTGCTGGTTAAGGACTTCATCCATGACATCTTTCGTCTCAACGGCCTACCCCTCCACATTGTGTCTGATCGAGGAGTCCAGTTCACTTTGCGCTTCTGGAGAGCTACGTGTAAGCTGCTAGATATCACCCTGGATTTCTCCTCTGCTTTCCATCCTTAGTCCAATGGCCAAGTGGAATATATCAACCAGATCCTTACCAGCTTCCTCCGGCACTTTGTCAACGCTCACCATACCGATTGGGTGGAGCTCCTACCATGGGCCGAGTTCTCCTATAACAACCATGAGAGCGAATCTTCTTCCAAGTCCCCGTTCTTTGTGGTCTGCGGTCAACATCCCCGGATTCTGTTTCCCGTTTCTGCTTCAGTGGACAACCCGGCCGCGGAGTCTCTGGTCAGCGAATTTTCCACCATTTGGGAGGACACTAGGTCCGCACTTCTTCTATCCTCCAAGCGGATGAAGAAACATGCTGATAAGAGACTTTTGGATCCCCCTCAGTTCCATACGGGAGACAAGGTTTGGCTCTCCTCCAAACAGGTTTGTCTCAAAATACCCTCCTATAAGTTGGGTCCACGGTTCATCGGTCCATTTGAAGTCCTCAAGCAAATCAACCCAGTAGCCTACAAGTTAAAACTCCTGGCCACCTTACGGATTCCCAACTCCTTCCACGTATCTGTCCTCAAACCAGTTGTGCTTAATTATTTTTCAGACAATTAAGGTACCTCCCCAGCTCCGGTCTCCGCTGAGGACGTCTATGAGGTAGAGAACATTCTGGCCACCAAGGGGGTAAGAGGAAAAACCTTTTTTCTGGTGGATTGGAAGGGGTTTGGCCCAGAGGAGAGGACTTGGGAACTCAGGTAGAACATCCACACCCGCTTCTCCTTAAAAAATGTATTTCAGGCCTAAAAAAGAGGGGGCGTAAAGTGGGGGTACTGTAGTATCGGCGTCTCTGCCCCCTGACATGCAGAGACGCCGTCCCTCTTACCACCGCGCTCCCCGCTAGGCATCTCCCGGTGCTCCTGCTGCTGCTGCCGGCGCGCGCAGCTTCCCGGGCACTGTGCTTAGGGCGTGCGCTCCCTCTCTCTTAAAGGGGCCGCGTGCGCCGTCCCAAGGAGTCCCCGGCCAATGCCCGGAGGACCTCTCATATAAAAGGCACCTCCTCCAAAATGGAGGTGCCCGTCCAAGGTTGTAGCTTTGTGTCCTAAACTTTGCTTCAGCTCTCAGGACCCGCTGCTAGTCTGACTGCCAGTCCAGTCCGCCAGCCTGACTACCAGTCCAGTCCGCCAGCCTGACTACCAGTCCAGTCTGCCAGCCTGACTACCAGTCCAGTCTGCCAGCCTGACTACCAGTCTAGTCCGCCAGCCTGACTACCAGTCCAGTCTGCCAGCCTGACTACCAGTCTAGTCCGCCAGCCTGACTACCAGTCTTGTCCGCCAGCTTGTCTACTTTCCAGCCCGACAGTCTGTCTATAGTCCAGTCCGCCTGTCTGTCTATGGGCTCTGCCCGCCTGCTTACCTGGAAGTGCCTGCCTTTTACCTGCCGTGCCTACCAGCCAGCCTACCTGGAGGCTCCTTCTTGTTACCTGCCGTGTCTGCCAGTCCGTCTACCCGGAGGCTCCTGCCAGTTACCCGTGGTGCCAGACAGTCCGTCTACCCGGATCACCCGTCAGCCTGCCTGCCGTGCTCATCAGCTGTATCGGTCAGTCCCTGCCTTCTGACCCATGGGAGTCACCTGCTCTCATACAAGATCTGGCCCAGAGTAACACCTGGTCCCTCTGCTCGGTCCTTCCCTGGTCACGGAGTCGATTGAGTACAACCTTGGCCAGTCCGAGTCGATACCTAGTTACGCCCCTCTGGTCTTTCCTTGCACCGCAGCACAGAGGTTCCACCACCCGGATCGGTAATAATTTTGTGCTGATACACTCTGTTAAAGGTGTCTGGCATGTACCAGATTTGTCTTTAAATAAGCACTGGCTCTTGTAGGAGTGATAAAAAAGCAATACATTTCAACCAAAAGAAGGTTTTCTCCAAAACCAGCCCACTAATTTCCAAACCAAAGGTATGGCTCTTCTTACTGCATTGATCCATACAAAGACCTGTGATTAGTTTGAAATGGACTTCTGACCTGATAGACTTCCGTTATAGGAGTTTTCCACTTTCAGGAAAGTGGACACTAAATGCTGTAGAATACCTAAAATAACAGGGCAGTTACTCTCCCACCTTGCATCCAGTCCCTGCTCCTGTTGGCATGAGCCGACAAGCTCAGTGATTGGCTGCAGCGGTGATGTGCACTGTCAAAGTTTTTTTCAATTGTGCATTCCAGTCAGCAAAGGGGTCAGAGTACTCTCTTTTTCAGCAATGTAACCCACATTTCCAAGCAAATAATTTACTGTACATTTAATCACTATACCACATAGCTCTATGGTTTATTCATACAGTATGTTTTTGTGTACTGGTCGATGTATACGTCAATGAAAGTTGAAATCTTATTTCTTGTTACTTCTAATATCTGCATTCTAAAATATTCTAGAAAAGTTAAAAATACATTCATAAGTCACCTAATATTTACATAAATGAATGTCTAGTAAAAAGCCTACTGCATCCAAATGTCACCCATCCAGATGAACATAAAGCAAAATAATATTTATTTCAGAATCATACTGGTTTTAACCCCTTTACCCCTGAAGGTGGTTTGCACGTTAATGACCAGACCAATTTTTACAATTCTGACCACTGTCACTTTATGAGGTAGTAACGGATCCCACTGATTCTGAGACTGTTTTTTTTCGTGACATAGTGTACTTTATGATAGTGGTAACATTTCATCGATATGACTTCCGTTACTTTGTGAAAAAATTGGAAATTTGGCGAAAATTTAGCAATTTTCAAACTTTGAATTTTCATACCCTTAAATCAGAGAGATATGTCACACAAAATAGTTAATAAATAACATTTTCCACATATCTATTTTACATCAGCACAATTTTGGAACCAAAATTTTTTTTTGTTGGGAAGTTATAAGGGTTAAAAGTTGACCAGCGATTTCTCATTTTTTCAACAAAATTTACAAAACCATTTTATAAGGGACCACATCACATTTCAAGGGACTTTGAGGGGCCTTTATGACAGAAAATACCCAAAAGTGACACCACTCAAGGTGCTCAAAATCACATTCAAGAAGTTTATTAACCCTTCAGGTGATTCTCAGGAATTTTTGGAATGTGGAAAAAACAATGAACATTTAACTTTTTTTCACAAAAATGTTATTTTAGACCCAATTTTTTTTATTTTTGCAAGGATAACAGGAAATAAATGGACCCCAAAATTTGTTGTGCAATTTCTCCTGAGCACGCCGATACCCCATAGGTGGAGGAAAACCACTATTTGGGTGCACGGCAGGGTTCGGAAGGGAAGAATCCCCATTTGACTTTTTGAATGCAAAATTTGCTTGAATAAATAGTGGACGCCCTGTCGTGTTTGGGTAACCCCTGATGTGCTTAAACAGTGGAAACCCCCCTCAATTTACACCATTTTGGAAACTACACCCCTCTAGATGTGTGGTGAGCACTTTGAACCTCCAAGTGCTCACCACACGCTGAGGTGCGTCCGTTGCGTTGCCTTCACAGGCCTGTGTTATGCCTTCACACAAGCTTGCCGTGCATCGAGCCTCCTGCTCTGTAGCTTGCAAACAAACCACTGACACACACAAACCTTTGCTACAGGTTTTTAAATGAAAACTGTCGACACGAGCCATATGCAAGATCCGGGCTGGAGGGAGTGGACCGCCCCACTGCCATCCTGTAGTCCACTCCAAGAATAAAAGCCAATGCCAGGTTTTACTAAATCTGCCTTGGTCAAATAGCTTGACCAAGTCCAAACTTACTTTTATTCTGCACTGCAACCACAGCTATGTCTGTGATTGCAATGCACTCCAGCGGGTTCAATATGCTTCTATGCGTATTCTGGAGGATACATACTGTCCCTTGCATTTAATTCCCCTCACTGCCTCATAGTATATACATGTGTATGTGCAGTGTGTGTATATACATATGTATGTCCAGTGTGTGTGTATTTACATATTTGTGTACAGTGTGTGCTTCTTTTTGCTAGTGTGAACATGCTCCTATTTCTTGCATGTGTACCATCTTAGACCTCAGTTCACATTGCTTGGTTTTTTGTCTTGTTTGCATTCTGTGCAAATTAAGGGTGTGGCATCCCCTTTGTTGAGCTCATTAGTATATATGTAGCTTACCACGGGCCTAGGTGGTCTGAAGTTGGGACCCGGTCCTATTTGTCTAACCTTTTATATGCATTACTTCAACTTTGATATACAGTAAGGTTTTTAATATAGAAAGTGTAGGTACCGTCCCAATTTAGGGTCACCTTGTCGCTGGTGGGACGTCTTGTATACTTTTTTTGATCAAAAATAGTTCACTAAGTACCCTATATTTCATATGCAACTTTGCTTTACATTTATATATAATGATGGCAGGGTATGAGATATATTTTTTGTCTTTTGTAGGTGTATTTACATGTGTATATGCAGTGCGTGATGACATTATTATATTTGAATAATTGTAGACTTTTTGTTCAAGAATAAATGTGGTTTGTACTTCATGGAAAACAATAGACATTCCCTGAAAATAAACCCTAACCCATCTTTCAAAGCAAAAAAAATAATATAAGAACCTATGTTATTTTTGAGAAAACATGATAATAGTATTATTTTCAATAGAACAGAGCTACGCTCATTCTACTCTTCAAGTGGTGGCACACAGAGTCCCTGTTGGCTCCTGTGCATGACCATTCAGCCTCCAGCATGAGGCTCTTGCATGCTCATAAGACCTGACGTAGCTTTAGTTGCATTTCTTAAGTGCAGGTATGTTAAGCAAACAACTAAAGTGCAACTTGACTGTATTTATTTGCAGTATTAGCCAGTATGCAGATCATAATTAGGAGAACTTCCATACTCTGTGAAATATACTTATTAAATTAAAGCCGTTTCTTTTTTATTATAACCTTGCTCTGAACTCCTCTGAATGTGCAGACGCAATAACTGTGGTGTGATACTTACTGCTGAAAGGCCATGCTAATTGCGAGAGATGATACTCCACCTCCACAGACAAGCTCAGGAAGCAGAGGCAATCTGACAGTTGGGCTTTGGAAACTAGCAGATACTGGAGAGAAAAGGACTTTGGTCACCCAAGGAATTTAATTGTAACTCAAATTAATTAAAACTTGTCTGTGGCTTCTCTGCTCAAAGACAATTTAGTTATCAGATAAAATGGAAAAACAGCAGCAACTTAATGATAATATGAAAATGCATCCTGTTGTATTACCTGTAACTTTTACCTTTTATTTTAATTGAAAATTAATTATGAAAGATTAATGCAAATTTCAAAATGACAATGCGCAAAGCTATGAAGAGATAAACTGTTATGTAGGATACTTGGTGATATGAAAAAACGTAGACCAGATAAAAAAAAAAATCTTAGCAATAATTCCTCAGTGTAGGAAATCTTGGATCAAATTAGCATTAAAACAGAAATTTCAAAACCTTCTGTGCTGTAACAAAAAAAGCATAATTTTAAGAAATATTGCTTGTTTAATTATTTTTCTGTATGTAAATGAGTTGTTCAGGACTATGAGCCAGACACTGATCTTCCTGAGAATCTGCCTCCAGAGATTATTTTAAATGAAAGAGGGAGTTACCAGTGTGAGACATGTATATCAGCAGAGCAGGCTATCAGTCATTACATGTTTCACACTGGTACGGCTCCCTTTAATTTAAAATAAGATCTCAGGGAGATCTATGTCTGGCCCATGGATCTTAACAGCTCATTTACATATTAAGAAAAATATGGATTTCTCTGCAATAAGACATCGGATTGTAGATATAAAGGTATAATTTTATTAATCTTTCTATGCCCTGCATGCCCATGTAGACTGTTTAGGAGAGTTGATCCTACTGACATTAAATGCTGCAGTATTATATAACTTGGAAGGTGTTGTTAGTGACCCTATATGCAGTGCTGGTGATTAGTCTTGTTATATTTAAAAATATATCTTTTGTACTTATTAACAGAAAGTAGCAAACTAAATGAATAAAAGTAAAGTTGGTGCAAATTTATTTGTAGGATCCGGTCCATTTGTGGCCAATGGGCAAGAATACTGAGAACCGCCTCTTACCTGACAGCATCCGCAGCTCTTTTTTTGATTAGCCGACCTGGTACAACTTTGTGCCAGCTAACCAAAAGAGGAACCAGGTATCCTGTCAAGTAAGAGGTGCTTCTCAGAGATCTTGTCTACAGGTTACTAACATGGCCAATGGACTGGGTCCTGCAAATCGATTCACATTTACTCTATATAAAACCCCTTACTTGATATATTTCAAAGAGGAGCTGTCACACGGTCAAAATTATCTGATTTTATTTTTGCTGCTCCTCTAAGTATTCTGTTTTTTATTTATTTATTTATTTTAAATCCACCTTATGGTTCCAGAGACAATGGCCTTTTTATTTAGTGCTATTTTTTATGGTCTTTACTAAGTGAGTGGTTCTTTAGGCCTCTCTGCATTATAACCCTGAAAGAAATGCCCCGGCCCATATCACTGGAACCAGATGGCAGATAAAAAAAATATTCATGGGGAGCAGCATGAACAAACTAAGAGCAAAACCCATCTAATTTTGACCTTGTGATAGTTCCTTTTTAAGGAAAATGTCCAGGATTAGAAAAAAGGAGTCTCTTTTTTTCCCCATGACTGGCAGTACCTGTCATTGCAGATGGGAAATGCCTTTCTGCAAAATAGTCTCAATTACTTCTGAAAATGTGTATCACTGCACATTCTGCACTGTGTAAATTCATTTTGTCTCTTGCCTGTTACAGCAGATTGAAATGCATTGAACAAGCAGTCGAACATTAAGTAATGTCAGTTTCATCAGTTTTTCTATATGTTTCTATTTTTATGGACCAAAGATCCTGCATAGTATTTTGGATCCTGCAAAAGAACAGATCCTGAATATACTAATGCACACTCATTACAGACGAGTGACTCAGTTAAAGGCAAATTTAATTCCACTCAAATTTCACAAAAATTCAGCTAAATCCGATTTTTTGTATTTTAGTGATGTCATAACGTTACAATGTGCATTGCCCATCATCTGAGACCTGCTCAGTGCACAATGAAGGAAAACACAGAATAGGCCGTTATCTGTCATGAACACCAGAAGATACTAGAGTTAGAAGAAACCAGTGGAGTACTGGGTGGTGGGACAGGTTAGCAGTTTTTTTCTTAACACCTCCATTTATTATATTTTGGGATCAAGAGGGACACCTTAAATTCACATCAAATAAATTTAAAGCAAATAGAATTTCCTGGACAAATTTGGGTGAACTGCTATATTCGGATTTCGACAGGTTTGTTTATCGTTAACCTACATGCAAAGTAATGTATTTTTGCATCAGTTAACATAATATTGAAATTAATGAATGGAAATTAAGTTTTCTTTGAAAGTATATTAATCAGAAAAATAAGACTCCCACTAATGTGAATGCAGCATACATTACAACGTTTTCTGTAGCGTTGAACTTACTGTATGTTATTGGTGTAGACGCCATTGATGAGATATTATTTAGATGGTAATTTATTCTTATGATCTTTAATTATTTATGTATTTGAACAAACATATGACCAGTTTGAAAAGGTTATAGGATTGAGAAGTACTTTTACATCCAAATGCACCCATTTGCAAGTCGCTTTCCTGTGTCAACTGCCAGGATTAAGCCATGGCTCAATATCAGTATTGGGTTTCTCAGGACTGGGAGCCAAAACCAGGTGAGGAACAATCAGATAAAAGGTATAATAGAAATAAGTCACGAATTCTGCATTTATCACCCTCTCCACGTTTTGGCTCCCACTCCTGAGAAAAAATACTGACTGAATACTGATAGTGGGGCAGTGGCCTCAGAGAAAGTCCCAGCAAAGTCTACAATTGGTCAACATGCAGCCTAGCCTAAAATCACATTTGCTGATGGTTTGATCATCTTTTTTAGTTTAGTTTAAAATTAACACATGGGATGAAATATAATGATAAAAAATGTTTGTGTATTTTTCTACTCTGGTGTGTATACATTATTAATATTTTGAATATTCCACATTGATCTGCTATTCTCTGAACTACATGTACCTACCTAGTCAGTGGAGAAACAGTCAATCTAGTTCTTGAAGCTAAGATGAGTACCAACTATGAGAATAACTTTACAATAGGACCAATCAGACTAATTTTATATTATCCATCATGGCTTTCATGGGTTGCAGCTTTAAATATAGGTGACTATAATCTTTACACAATAAAAATAACATTTTCTTCAGACCCAAACCTACAGAAGTCTCTGGAGACTGACGTTTTATCCATCTGTAGAACATAAACCTTACATGACCGTGTAAAAAAGAGTTTACTGATTCAAAATCATAATAAAATGCATATTGTTATTCTCTGATTGTTATCCCTATTTACTATTAGATGGAAATTATATTTGCCAATATTATTGAACATTGATATGAATTTTCCTTAGGGCATTATTAAACGTTACTTACAGAACATGATCTGTACAATAGTAAAATTGTGTCTTGTAAAAGTACACCCTTCTTGGATTTGTTTGCTTTGTTTTATTTGTGTACAAGGTCTGTACATCAGGCACCTGTAGTCACAAAAAAGGGTTTTGTACCTATGAAATATCATCTCTTACAAAATAATATTCTCTCTTATATCTAGCGCAGCGAGGCAAAAATATTAAAAAGCTGTTATCTATAGTTTATCATTGTAAACTAATTCGGCAGTATTCTCTTTTATTGTAATTAAACCTGTCACTGAAATCATACTGCCAAGTAGAGATGAGCGGTGTTCGACTAGAACTGTTTGCCAATCTCAAATTCGAGCTGTGGTGGGCAGTGTTCGAGTCATTCGACGAACGCGAACGATTTGAAAAAAATCGGCTGTTCGAGGTTATGTTCGATAACTGTTCGTGCACCAAAAGCGTGTCCTGCATGTCTGGCGCTATTTAAAGCCCCAATCATGCAGGGATTGTCTGCCACTCACTGTAATGCCACAGCCATGGTGGTTGTGGCATTACAGTGGTTGCCCAAATCGATGGGAACAGTGCTCACAGTGAAACATGAAAAGCCGGCAATTCAGCAGCGGCATACACCGGTACCCAACAATTTAGAACAGAAAGAATAGAGTATCACACATAGATTAGATAGATAGAAACATGTCAGTCACATATATAAGAAGTAAAGTGACAGTGTTGATTATTGTACTTCTCATTTAGTGTTAAAGGATTTATTAAAAAAAATATTAGTGTTTTCATGCACTGTCTCTTTAAAAAAGCCGGCCGGCAATTCAGCATCAGTACCCGACAATTTATAACAGAAAGAATAGAGCATCACACATAGATTAGATAGATAGAAACATGTCAGTCACATATATAAGAAGTACAGTGATAGTGTTGATTACTGTACTTGTCATTTAGTGTTAAAATAAAGGATTTATTAAAAAAAAATTGGTGTGGGGTTCCCCATAATTTTAGTCTCTAGCGGAGGTTAAGCAGACGGCTGGGGTAGATGTTTGAAGCCTGGGAAGGGGGTAATACCCACGGAGCTTCCCAGGCTACTAATATCAGCCCCCAGCTGAATACCTAGCCTTTACTAGCTATTAAAATGGGGGACCCGCCAAAAAATGACGTGGGGTCCCCCCTATTTTAATAGCTAGCAAAGGCTAGGCAGACAGCCTGGGGGCTGATATTAATAGCCCAGGAAGGGTGCCATGAATATTGGTCCCCTCCCAGGCTAGAAACACCAGCCGTCAGCCGCCCCAGAAATGGCGCATACATAGAATGCGCCAATTCTGGCACTTAGACTCGCTCTTCCCACTGCCCTGTAGTGATGGCAGTGGGGTAATAGGGCTGGGGTTGATGTCAGCTTATAATGTCAGCTGACATCAAGCCCAGGTTAGTAATGGAGAGGCGTCTATAAGACACCCCCATTACTAACCCCGTAGTCAAAGTTAAAAAAAAACACAAACACCCAGAATAAAGACCTTTAATTGAAATAAACACACAATTCTTTATTATTCTAAATTAAACCATACTTACCATCACGCCCATTCCAGTTGAAGCCAATGTCTTCTGCAATAAAAGTAAAAAAATAAAGCAACATCATCCTTACCTTTCCATGGTTCCCATGACAGCTTCAGCTCTGCTACATTCACATAACAGGCTGGATGGCAGCCGAAAGCTGCCATCCAGCTTGCCATGCCGCAGACACTGAGAAGCCCAGGCATGCTTGTGCTCCTCAGTGTCTCGCTGTGACGGCATAAAGATGAGCCGAGGTCAAGTCCAATGAACTCAGCTCACCTCATGCATATCACTGACAGCGTGGGAGAATTCTCCTGCGCTCAGCGCTTGAGCAGGAGAATTCTCCCACGCTGGGATGGCATTGAGATGACAAGCTGGATCACAGCTGAGCGCTCCCATCCAGATTGTCATCCTTCAGAGACACTGCAGAGTGCAAGCATGCCTGCGCTCTGCAGTGTCTATGAAGGATGACATGCTGGATGGCAGCGCTCAGCTGCCATCCAGCCTGTCATCTCAATGCCATCCCAGCATGGGATAATTCTCCTGCTGAAGCGCTGAGCGCATGAGAATTTTCCCATGCTGTCAGTGACGTGCATGAGGTGGGCTGAGTTCATTGGACATGACCTCGGCTCATCTGGATGCTGTCACAGCCAGACACTGAGGAGCGCAAGCATTCCTGCGCTTCTCAGTGTCTGCGGCATGGCAAGCTGGATCGCAGCTTTCGGCTGCGATCCAGCCTGTCATGTCAATGTAGCAGAGCTGAAGCTGTCGTGGGAACCATGGAAAGGTAAGGATGAGGTTGCTTTATTATTTTGCTTTAATTGCAGGAGATCGTTGGCTTCAGCTGGAATGGGCGTTATGGTAAGTATGGTTTAATTTAGAACATTAAAAAATTGTGTGTTTATTTCAATTAAAGGACTTTATTCTGGGTGTTGTGTTTTTTTAAATACTTTACTAGAAATTCATGGCGGTCATGTCTAATATTGGCGTGACCCCATGAATTTCGGGCTTAGGGCCAGCTGAGAATGCCAAGCTGGCCCTAACCCCTTTATTACCCAGTGAGCCACCGCACCAGGGCCCTGGATGAGTTGGGTACAGCGCCAGAAGATGGCGCTTCTATGAACGCGCCATTTTCTGGGGTGGCTGCGGACTGCAATTTACAGCAGGTGGAGGGGGGACAGAAAGCTTGGGCCTCCCTGCGCTGCAGATTCCAGCCACCAGCTGCCTAGTTGTACCTGGCTGGACACAAAAATAGGGCGAAGCCCCACGTATTTTTTTTTTTTTAATTATTTCATGAAATTCATGAAATAATTAAAAAAAAAAGGGCTTCCCTATATTGTTGTGTCCGGCCAGGTACAAACAGGCAGCTGGTGGTTGGGGACAGCCCGTTCCTGCCTGCTGTACCTGGCTGGAGACAAAAATAGGGCGAAGCCCCACGTATTTTTTTTTTAATTATTTCATGAAATTCATGAAATAATAATAAAAAAAAAGGGTTACCTATATTGTTGTGTCCGGCCAGGTACAAATAGGCATCTGGTCGTTGGGAGCAGCCATATCCTGGATGCTGCACCAGGCTGGCATACAAAAATATGCCCACGTCAAAATTTTTGGGAAAAATGAATTAAAAAATAATAAAAAAAATAATAATTTAGGGACTGGAGGGGTTAATAAAGATGCAGTCCCTAAATGTGTTTTTTTTTTAAAAAAATTTATTGAATTTTTCACCAAAAATTTGACGTGGCCTTCGCCATATTTTTGTGTCTAGCCAGATACAGCAGGCAGTAACGGGCTGCGCCCAACCCCCAGCTGCCTATTTGTACCTGGCTGGACCCAACAATATAGAGAAGCCCTTTTTATTTTAATTATTTCATGAATTTCATGAAATAATTTAAAAAAAAAAATACGTAGGGCTTCACCCTATTTTTGTGTCCAGCCAGGTACATCTAGGCAGCTAGGGGCTGGAATCTGCAGTGCAGGGAGGCCCAAGCTTTCTGGGCGCCCCCCCCGCTGCAAACTGCAGTCCGCAGCCACCCCAGTAAATGGCGCGTTCATAGAGGCGCCATCTTCTGGCGCTGTACCCAACTCATCCAGGGCCCTGGTGCGGTGTCTCACTGGGTAATAAAGAGGTTAGGGCCAGCTTGGCATTATCAGCTGGCCCTAAGCCCGAAATTCATGGGGTTACGCCAATATTAGACATGACCGCCATGAATTTCTAGTAAAGTATTTAAAAAAACACAACACCCAGAAAAAAGTCCTTTAATTGAAATAAACACACAATTTTTTAATGTTCTAAATTAAACCATACTTACCATCACGCCCATTCCAGCTGAAGCCAACGATCTCCTGCAATAAAAGTAAAATATTAAAGCAACCTCATCCTTACCTTTCCATGGTTCCCACGACAGCTTCAGCTCTGCTACATTGATATGACAGGCTGGATCGCAGCCGAAAGCTGCCATCCAGCTTGCCACGCCACAGACACTAAGAAGCGCAAGCATGCTTGCGCTCCTCAGAGTCTCGCTGTGACGGCATCCAGATGAGCCGAGGTCATGTCCAATGAACTCAGCTCACCTCATGCACGTCACTGACAGTGTGGGAAAATTCTCCTGCGCTCAGCACTTGAGCAGGAGAATTCTCCCATGCTCGGATGGCATTGAGATGACAGGCTGGATGGCAGCTGAGCGCTGCCATCCAGCATGCCATCCTTCATAGACACTGCAGAGCGCAAGCAATTCTCCCACGCTGTCAGTGATGTGCATGAGGTGAGCTGAGTTCATTTTACTTGAGCTCACCTCATGCACGTCACTGACAGCGTGGGAAAATTCTCCTGAGCTCAGCGCTTCAGCAGGAGAATTCTCTCACGCTGACTGCAAGCGCAGGAGAATTTTCCCACGCTGTCATTGACGTGCATGAGGTGAGCTGAGTTCATTGGACATGACCTCGGCTCATCTTTATGCCGTCACAGCGAGACACTGAGGAGCACAAGCATGCCTGCGCTTCTCAGTGTCTGCGGCATGGCAAGCTGGATGGCAGCTTTCGGCTGCGATCCAGCCTGTCATGTGAATGTAACAGAGCTGAAGCTGTCGTGGGAACCATGGAAAGGTAAGGATGATGTTTCTTTATTATTTTACTTTTATTTCAGAAGACATTGGCTTCAGCTGGAATGGGCGTGATGGTAAGTATGGTTTAATTTAGAACAATAAAGAATTTTGTGTTTATTTCAATTAAAGGACTTTATTCTGGATGTTTGTGTTTTTTTTTACTTTGACTACGGGGTTAGTAATGGGGGTGTCTTATAGACGCCTCTCCATTACTAACCTGGGCTTGATGTCAGCTGGCATTATAAGCTGACATCAACCCCAGCCCTATTACCCCACTGCCACTGCTACAGGGCAGTGGGAAGAGCGAGGCTAAGTGCCAAAATTGGCGCATCCTATGGATGCGCCATTACTGGGGCGGCTGACGGCTGGTGTTTCTAGCCTGGGAGGGGGCCAATATTCATGGCACCCTTCCTGGGCTATTAATATCAGCCCCCAGCTGTCTGCCTAGCCTTTGCTAGCTATTAAAATAGGGGGACCCCACGTCATTTTTTGGGGTCCCCCATTTTAATAGCTAGTAAAGGCTAGGTATTCAGCTGGGGGCTGATATTAGTAGCCTGGGAAGCTCCGTGGGTATTACCCCCTTCCCAGGCTTCAAACATCTGCCCCAGCCGTCTGCTTAACCTCCGCTAGAGACTAAAATTATGGGGAACCCACGCCAATTTTTTTTTTAATAAATCCTTTATTTTAACACTAAATGACAAGTACAGTATTCAACACTATCACTGTACTTATTATATATGTGACTGACATGTTTCTATGTATCTAATCTATGTGTGACGCTCTATTCTTTCTGTTATAAATTGTCGGGTACCGCTGCTGAATTGCCGGCCGGCTTTTTTAAAGAGACGGTGCATGAAAACACTATTATTTTTTTTAATAAATCCTTTAACACTAAATGACAAGTACAGTAATCAACACTGTCACTGTACTTCTTATATATGTGACTGACATGTTTCTATCTATATAATCTATGTGTGATGCTCTATTCTTTCTGTTCTAAATTGTCGGGTACCGGTGTATACCGCTGCTGAATTGCCGGCTGGCTTTTTTAAAGAGAGTGTCTTCTGAGCAGTTTGTCAGCTTTTGGACACCTTTGAAGGTGTTTTCTATGTGTTTCTATGTGTTTTTGTTTGCCTGCAATTGGTTTTAACGGTGTTCGATGGTTTTCTAAGGTGTTCGATGAACAGTTCCACGAACATCCCGGTGTTCGACGAACCGAATCGAACCCGAACACTACGGGAGTGGCTCAACACTACTGCCAAGCCACGGGCAGCATGAAGCTGTTGCAGCCAGAGATGTTTTTTTTTTTTTGAAACGTTGCGGCAATTCAGAGAAAACATAGTTTCAATAGGATTTGACCGGCTTCTCCCCACATTGCTCTAGTTGATTGACAGGTCTTTCAAATATGTGTGCATAGAGAGAGACCTGTCAATCATCTGGAACATTGCAACAAGAAGCCGGACTAGTCTAGTCTCTGGCTATAGTCACCAGCTGGTTTCTCAAACTATGTTTCCTCTGAAATGCTGCTGCGTTACAGAGAAAAACATTCCAAAGTGCAATATTTTGGGCTGCTGGTTTGGACAGCATGAATCGAGTGACAGGTGACAGGTTCCCTCTGTGTTGATATTGTTTCTAGTTCCTTGGTCATGTGTATTTTACTTCCTATGATGTTCTGTTTGATTATCCATTATTCCTTATGCCTGCTCAGACAGAACTTCATCACCACCATTATGTTTAGGCTGGTCTGAGCTAGAGTATTAGGGCTCACACGAGCGATGATTCTTTCTTCTGAGAGAATCAGATCCATTATGGTAATGATACTCAAATCAAATTCTGATCAGAGTTAGAGCCGAGTGTCATTTTACTGTTACTGATTTTCTCAGCTGAGAGAATCGTATCACAGGTGCAGAGAAGAAGAAGAACAATTTCTCCATTGTCTGTGTGCGCATGCATCAAACTGCAACTCGGATGATATCCGGCAGCAGTCCGATGTTTCACATGCACCCATAGACCTATATGGGTGTGTGTGATCTGATTTGCAGAGCCTCTTGCAGCATGTTGAAATTTTTCATGAGAAAAAAAATGCAGATCTGCACTGCCCCATAGTATAATATTTTTCCAAGTACTTATCCAATAGAACATCCAATAGCACTCGTCCGAGTTATATCTTTGTGTGAGCGAGCCCTTACTGAGCACACACTGATCAGCTATTCTGACAGTACAACTGTAGCTCAGACTAGTTCCATTCGAGCCAGTACATGTATGAGGTGTGATTTTAATGTTATGTTATCAGAAGTGAAATGCATCTGTGTCCAGGATGTCACATGAGCCAGAGGGACATCGATAAATGGACACTTTTTCTTTTATAAATTTAATCGAGGAGATGATGAGATATTAGGGATAACAGTTTTAGTATCAGACAACCTGTTTAAATGTAGCCCCTTCAATATCCACACAAAATAGATGCAAGGACACTCTTAGACACATGGTTTTCTATTGGGGCTATTACTCTAGGCTAGTACCGTCTCTTAACTCTTGTTTGATCCAGTTACTCCATGAGTGGCCTGATGAAGGGTTAGTCACTTGCCACTCTGTACAATAGAACCATTGTAAGTTCCACCATTATCGTTTGTGGTGTTTAGGCTGTGTGCCCACGATGCGTTTTTCAAGCGTTTATGCTGTGGAATTTCCGCAGCGTAAACGCTTGGGAAACGCTTGGTAAACCTTCCCCCATGGTCTCCAATGCAATTCCGCACTTTCAATGCCCATGCTGCGGATTTTTCCCCAGTGTTTATGCTGCGCTCAAAAATCCGCAGCATGTCCATTAATTTTGTGGAAGCGCTTAATTTTTGCCGCCATTGACTTGCATTAGGACGCGCCAATTCCGCAAGACTGCATCTCTACTTGTGTAATTGGCGCGTTCTAATGTGCAGATGGTACCCAGGTGTGGAGGAGAGAAGACTCTCCTCCACACCCAGGTACCATTAAAAGCTGTAAAAAAAGAATAAAATAAAAAATAAAGATTATATTCACCTTCCAACGGCCCCCGGACTCCTTCTCTTCGCTTGCCGACAGATCGCGCAGGACTGAAGGACCTGCGGTGACGTCACAGTCATGTGACGGCAGGTCTTTCAGTACAGCGTACCGCGATCTGCCGGCAGCCAACACAGGAGCACAGCAAGTCTCGGGGGCCATCGGAAGGTAAGCATAGGTTTATTTTTTTATTTTTAACCATTCTCTCGGGTCACACTATATAAATCCATGCCGGTTGCATGGATTTATATAGTGTGACCTAGTTGTCAAGAACTTTCCAAGTGATGCTAAAATCGCTTGGAAAGCGCTTGACACCCGCATGCGGAAATGCATGTGAAGAACGCTTAATTTCCGCATGTCCCTGGCAGGAAAAATGCATGTACAATCCGCATGTACAATCCGCATGCATTTTTTTCTGCCAGGGAGATGCAGAAACGCTCAGGAAAAAATCCTGAGCATTTCTGTATCGTGGGCACATAGCCTTATACTTAGATCTGGATTATCACTAAAGATCAATAAAATCCTACTTTGAAACATAAACTTTCCATATTATAGTGCCGTTTCTTCTCTCCATTATACCTTTTAAATTGATCATATTCTCGTATGTTTTTCAATGTTTAATTTTTCTTTTATGTTGTTCATTCTTTGTTATTCTCCCTTCTTTAGATTGTATTGCTCACATTAACTATCTGATAGACTGTGGGTGCACAAAACACTTTTTTTTGTTGATTTTATTTTGCATATGGCGATTTTTACTTGGGTTTTTGTTTTAAAAAATGCAGTGTCAGATGATTGAGTGTGAGTCAGTGATAAAAAAAACTGCAATATATACATTGCTTTTTTTTTTTTTTTTTTTTTACTGTAGTGTGTTTGTTCCATTGTCTTTCATCATTAGCGTTTTATTTTTTGTACAATCACAACATGCAGTACGTTGGGTGGTGTTATAGCCAATCTGTTTTTTTTCTTTTTCTTGTTTTTTCTGGGTAACAAATAAAAGCTTTTGTTGCTACATCTTGCATTTTTTTTTGTTTTTTTTTCACATTATACTTCATCTATGAATTGCATTATTTATAATGTGAAAACACATGTACAAACTATATAGTTTCCCATTCCTCAGTGTCTCCTATCTCTGATTGCTTGGTTCGTGCTGCATCTCATGAGGCATTATGAGCTACCTGCATTCTGTAGGCCGACAAGAGGTTTTCTTTATAGGTTGGAGGTCGCTGGTTCATATTGCTTGTCTACACTGCATGAAACCTGTTGCTTTGATTGTTCTCATCCCCTGTGTCATAAACCTTCTCCATAGCCTAGTGTGTCTGTAGCACCTCTTTAGTTTTATTGCCTAGCCCTGTAAAGTGCTCTTAACCCTGCACTACCTGCTTTGATGGTCCCTTGATCTGGCACAGCGTGGTAGTTTTCCATTTACTCTCAGAATCTGGGAATAGCTGAATGCAGGTTATCAGCTCCAACATCAAAGTAAAGAGAGTTATCTAAATGATATGCATTCTGTCCAAGACTGCAGGCTTGTGGTCCAGCAGGCACTTTCTACATGCCATAGTACTGTCTTGTCATATTGCAAAGAGATGGACATACTCCCACGTTCCCCCATGAAGACATGTGTATAGCTGTAAATGTAACTTGATGTGTAATGTGAATTGTATAATGCGTTAATAATAGAGACGTGTTCTGCCCAGCCACAGGAAGTTACTAGGGACAGTTAGGGTTAATGTTTGGGACTAGCCCAGAGTGGGAGAGACTAATATGAAGGGACAAAGACAGATTCTTGTCAAAATTATAGATAGGTCCCAGCATGCAGTAAAAGCAGACGTAAAGTCTGGACATTGAGCAGAGCCAAATGACATGGGTGCCCCTGAAGTGAAAGTAGACAGAGACAGTGGATAGTATGATCCCAAGTAAAGAGGAAGGAAAACAGACAGAAGGACAGAGTGATCAACCGGAGACGGGTCCTGGGACAGGACGCCTAGATGTATGACCCTGAGTTTATAACTCAAAGTGGTAACAGGCCAGGATGGAGCAGGAAACGTGAGAGGAAGAGAATACCCTTGGTGGAAGTTCCAAGGCGTCAAAAGCAGAGAAGCTAAGCACCGGCCAGAGTGGCAAGCTAGTTAATTTAAAAGGAAATAAGGATGTTGAACCGCGGGTTGAAAATAGGATTCTCACTAACTGGACTGTAGTATCGTGCCGGGGTGTGGTAAAGTAAACGGGGCTAGTTGAGGCAGAAACAAGCAAGTCTGGAAGAAGTACTGTGTGTGAAAATGCTCCGTGTTGTAAAGGAAACATTTGTGAAATTTTGTACCGCTATTTGTGGTACATAGTTCCCATCAAGTTACTATTCGGTAAAAGACTGATTATTTTTGCGTGGTGGTCTCCCTCCTTTAACTGTTCAACATCTGATCCTGGCCAACCAAAGTCATCGGTAGCATGAGGCCAGCAAGAATATAGCACCCCCGTAATTAAATCCCACATACTCAGCCAGGACCCAAACCTTCATGTAACATGGAGAGGGGCGGTAGCCGTGGGCGAGATACTCGTCTTTTACGCCGTGGCTTGTTACATGCAATATCTTGGTGTCCCTACTTTACTGTTGGTATTGGCCTGATTTCTGCATTTTATCATGGCGCATCTAACTAACTCTTCCATCTCTACATGATTACCCATTATACTGAATACTCATCATACTGAGTGGCCTTTTTTTCTAAGAATATGTGCAGCAGAATCAAGCTTGTGTGACTCTGGCCTAAAGCTTACTCTCTACCTACAAAATAATCAAAATTTTCTCAACACCACTGTCGGAAATACACAGTGTAAAGAGGGAGCTCAGGAGTACAGTGTGGAATGGGGCACACAAAGAAGCAGTTTAAGTATAGGATAATTGATATTGTCCTTCCACAGAGAAGAGGTGGTGATAGAGACCCTCTCTTGAAACGTAGGGAACTTGAATGGATACATAAATTAAACACTTTGAAACACAATGGCCTTAATGTAGAGTTCAAGATAAATTCAATCATACAGGAAGGCTGCTTGCCCTTATCGTTAAATTCCTCTCCGATCCCCTAGTGGTGTAACTAGAGTATTTTTTATTCTATGAAAATGTATGTATTTATACATGTCTATGCATCTCTTAGATTTTGTTTTTATCTTTTTTTCATTACAGGATTGTGAGGGGTTTTAAGGATTTTTATACTTTTTTTCTTTTTTATCAATCACAGAGCACTGATAAACACTATGAATTTTCTGAAGAAATTGACTCATCCATTCACCTTAGGGTGGTTACTCTTTTGATTATCACTCATTTTTTAATAATTTATTATTATCTGTCAAAAAAAATTATTATAATTTTGTCACAGTTTCTTAGTCAAAGGTTCATATATGTTGCCATATTTATTCTTTAATAAAATATTTTTTTTGCCACTTATATATGCATTTTATTTTCTCCAGGGTGGAAATATTATTGGTCACTATTTCTGCAATTATTGTGGATTTATAATCATTCACCCATAGTCACCTTTAGGGATTAGTGGGAAAACATGGTCCAAGAGGGCTTCGATTCCAATTATATATACAGGTGCATCTCACTAAATTAGAATATCATCAAAAGTAAATTTATTTCAGTTCTTCAATACAAAAAGTGAAACTCGTATATTATATAGAGTCATTACAAACAGAGTGATCTATTTCAAGTGTTTATTTCTGTTAATGTTGATGATTATGGCTTACAGCCAATGAAAACACAAAAGTCATTATCTCAGTAAATTAAAATAACAAATTAACATCTGCAAAGGCCTCCTAAGCATTTAAAAAGGTCCCTTAGTCTGTTTCAGTAGGCTCCACAATCATGGGGAAGACTGCTGACTTGACAGATGTCCAGAAGGCAGTCATTGACACACTCCACAAGGTCCAAGAGTTCCAATTTTCATTTGGAAATCAAGGTCCCATAGCCTGGAGGAAGAGTGGAGAGGCACACAATCCTAGCTGCTTGAGGCCTAGTGTGAAGTTTCCACAATCTGTGATGGTTTGGGGAGCCATGTCATTTGCCGGTGTAGGTCCACTGTGTTTTATCAAGACCAAAGTCAGCGCAGCCTTTTACCAGGGAATTTTAGAGCACTTCATGCTTCCGTTTGCCGAGAAGTTTTTTGGAGATGGAAATTTCATTCTCCAGCAGGACTTGGCACCTGTCCACACTGTCAAAAGTACCAATACCTGGTTTAAAAACAACAGTATCACTGTGCTTGATTGGCCTGCAAATTCACCTGACCTTAACCCCATAGAGAATCTATGAGGTATTGTCAAGAGCAAGATGAGAAACACCAGACCCAACAATACAGATGAGTTAAAGGCTGCAATCAAAGCAACCTGGGCTTCCATAACACCTCAGCAGTGCCACAGGCTGATCGCCTCCATGTCACGCTGCATTGATGCAGTAATTGATGCAAAAGGAGCCCCGGCCAACAACTGAATGCATTTACTGAACATTCAATAGACCAACATTTCGGATTTTAAAAACATTTTTCAAGCTGTTGTTATAAAGTATTCTAATTTACTGAGATAATGACTTTTGTGTTTTCATTGGCTGTAAGCCATAATCATCAACATTAACAGAAATAAACACTTGAAATAGATCACTCTAATGACTCTATATAATTTATGAGTTTCACTTTTTGTATTTAAGAACTGAAATAAATTAACTTTTTGATGATATTCTAATTTAGTGAGATGCACCTATGGTGAGGGTGGTCCATATATACAATGTGATGCTTTCCTTATACCCATTGTGTCGAATATGAATAGATTTATCTACTACTTATATTTTATCAATTAAAATTTTGGGCGATATGTGTCTCTTTACAAAGATGGCACTTTTTGAGTCTGCTTCTTCAGACCTATGCACGATTGTCATATTACATATGAAACCTCTTCCTTATCCAAAATGGCACCCACAATCTATGGGCCTTGAATGCGCGTGTGCTAACTTTCTTTAAGCACATAGCTTCTCTATTGGCTAACCTACTGGGACGTACGCTGACATGAGCATTGGGGTCTATTGGACGCAGAGTATGGCATTCACTTGATCATTGTAGCAACATCTCAGCTATGTGTGAGTTATCCTTCAGATTATGCAAACATATGCGTATAGTAACGAATTATTAATGCACTTTCGCACTTGAGGATTATTTCATATAACTTATTTATGCATTTAATGGGATCAAGACCTTCTAATGTCGCCACGCCACATGGGCTAATAAAAGTCCACTTTTTTCTTTGCATAAATTGGAGTGCTTCCTGCTTTTAATTTTTATCTATCTATCTATCTATCTATCTATCTATCTATCTATCTATCTATCTATCTATCTATCTATCTATCTATCTATCTATCTATCTATCCTGTAAGTTTAATAATATAAAAATAACAAACATTAAAAGACACTAAGAAAATGCATCATCAAGTGACATCTACATAATAAATAAATGAATCATTGCTGGGACACAGCTTGAATTGATGACCTGGATAATTTTATTTGTTCTAAAAATCTGTCATGAAAGATCTGACACCTCTCTCTGAGAATCACACGTCATTGCTTGCCAAGAGCTTCTCCACAACTGCTCGGTATAATATTGCATATATTTGACTATATGATGACCATGGTATTGGTTCTGAATATGCAGCCGGCATGTTTTCATGACAGATTGATTCCTGACATGCAAAATTATACAACTAAGACTAATCTACCACTTTCAGAATAGCTAGATCAGCAAACTAAAAGCAGGCAATTGAAAAATATACCGGTCAAAATGCAAAATATCAATTGACCAGCATGTATGAGTGACGCATCAGGGACTGTATATTAAATCATCCATGGAATTTTAATTTTCATAGAACTGTTTTGCTTTCCAGGAAATGAAGGGAAATGTTTGTAACTGATTTTTAAAGTTTTTTCCCCTCTGTTATGCCTCTCTGACCTCTGTTCTAAAAGAGAGTGGCGCTTAGTGAAAGGACATGACCAACTGTAGCATTGCAGATCTATTATTGATTTCAGTGAAAATTTGCATAAAATGTAGTGGAAATACATGCAAGCTCATAAGTGTTGCAGGTGCCTCTTCAATGCAAAGCAAATGAGTTTCTGAGTCATGCAAACTGCGTAGGTGAGCTACAATAATGACGTTGCATACCTAGTTTTAGTAGCACAGCAATAATGACACATTTGCTTTTGAAGATTGCTATGTAATGCAGGTGCCGGAATGCAACGCACAGAGACACAAGGCGAGGACAGTGAGGGATGGATATAAACAGTTTATAGATATATGTTACAGGTGTTATAAACAAGGGAATGGTAACAGGGATAACAAACGGTAATTTGAAGTAATAATTCAAAGTCTCTCTAGGTAGCGTGATGCACCCAGTTGTGGGAGTCACCACGTTAGTTCTTTAACTCTGTATATGGCCCTAGCAGGGTCACCGGTTATTCCCGCTAGGACGCAAGTCTTTTCCGGGCAAAGTCAATCAAATCAAGTTTAGCTTCTCCCGCCCCAACCAGTCCCCTCTCAACCTGAGATCCTAAACCCAGCTACCCCTGGTACCGTAGATGAACAGTGGAAGTGACGGCCCGGTTCACTTGTGCAGCTCCTCTGCTTCCGCTGGCGTGACTCTCATGGCGCAGCCTTCTCCTAGCTCCTCTCTGCTTGGCCATTGGAGGCAGTCTCTCAAGCCTTGGGTAGGGGAATCCAGACCTCGCCTGTTGGCGGGCGACGTTGGGTCCTGCAAACTCACTCAGCACCGCAATCAAGTCCCGACTCTCCTCAGCAGGCGCAACACTCGAGGCACCTCTGTGGGGAATCCGAAGTTCATCCACCGGCTGTTATGTGTCGCAGGCCTCTGGCTCAGGCCTGCCACTCTGGGTTCTCAGCACATTGGGAGCACGTCTGCTCCTCTCTGCAGCTTGGCGCCAATCCTCCCTTAGGCTTGGCGCGCTGGACTTTTATATTCAGGAAATCCTTCCTAGAAGTCATCTGATCGGGTCCAGCATCTAAATCTGCTCCCTCTTCAACTTTCCTAACACATCTTGTTTCCGTTTCATTGTGTCTGACCAGCAGATGGCAATCTCTCCTCATCTTTGACACATCCTGCAAGAATTCTCCTGAAGGCTCTTTTTCTTCTACTACATTCCTCGCCTCTTTTTGCTCGCCAGTCCTCGGGCAAGTGAATTTCTTGCAGGATTGATGCCTCCTTCCAGGCAGCGCAAGTTCAGACAAGAGTTGAGCACACTCTTCTGTTTTCTGTTGGATCTGAGACCAGGTAAACTCTTCTTGAACATACCGGTTGGGAGGGATCCAGCATTAGCCTGCTCAGTTCTGCAGAGCTCCTCCTGCGGATGTGATTCCGGGGTATCTGACGTATCAACCACTGGGGATTGCAAATCACCTCCCGATTCATTCTGTACTCCACTCGGGATTGACATCGATAGCTCTGACGGGCCCAACTGTATTGTAGCCCATCCTTCTTCATCTTCCAAGGTCCCTGTGTGTGGTACCTCAGCCAATTCGTTTGGAGGCCCAACCCTGTTACGGCCCTCTGCTTCAGAGGAGCAGGGCAGCAGCATATTGCGCTGCAACACCCTAGGTGATGTGGCATCATCCCCTTCGGGTCTGACCTCGTAGACCCGGTTGTCTGGGTGGATCTTCTTCACCACTCGATATGGTATCGCCTCCCAACGATGGTCCAGCTTACTCCCAAATCGTTTGGCCCTTACTATCACACGGTCTCCTGGCTGGAGTGATGCACCCGAGGTCGGGGGCCGACCTGCATGCTCTACTTCCTGAAACTTCTGCACAACCAATCCTCTCACTGTATGAAGCCGGCGCCTGTGCTCCCGAATCCAGGTACTTGGGCTGCTGCCTGGGCTGGAGTCTTCTGAGTCTAGCTCTAGTTCAGTAATTTCTCGCCCATTCCTTCCAAACAGCAACATGTAAGGGGTGTAGCCAGTAGTCACATGAACTCGATTATTATACACCCACACCAGCTCGACACAAATTCGGGCCACTTCATCTTTTTGTCCTCTTCCATTTCCATTTCTTCAACATTTGCAACTGGGTTCGGTTGAAGCGCTCACACGCTCCATTCTCTTGGGGGTGGTAGGGCGTTGTTCAGGATTTGTCGATTCCATAGATAAGGTATAGCTCATCCATCACACGCCCCTGGAAGCAGGTCCCCTGGTCAGAATGTATTCACTTCGGGCACCCATAAATCTGAATGAAATCCTGACAAATGGCCTTAGTTGCAGCTTCTGCTGTCTGGTCTCAGGTAGGTGTCACCACTGCGAACTTGGTTAAGTGATCCGTCATTACCAAGCAGTGTCCGTAACCATTGTATGAAGTTCCGATCATCAGGTAGTCAATCATCAGGACTTCAAAGGGTGCAGAAATTCGGATGGTCTGAATGGGAGCTCTTTGTTCCGGGGGCTTACTCAACTCACACTGGCGACATTTTCGGCAGACCTCTTCGACCTCTTGTGGCAGTTGGGGCCAATACACCCGCCATTGTAGCCACCGAAAGGTCTTCTCCATACCGAAGTGAGTACCTCATCCATGAGCTTCCTGGGCTAGCTGTTACTAGCGCTTCTGGAACTTCTACCTGCCAGATAACATCGAATTCTCGAGGTAGCTGGATTCTTCAACATAGCAAGCCATCCCTCAGGAAGAGCCTTTCCCACTGGCCTAGGATTTGTAGGGTAGTTGGGAGTGAAGCAGTCCTGGCCTTCTGGTCGGGTCTTTGACCCAGGGCGACCATTTCTCTCAGCTTTGCCAGTTCTGGGTCAGACTGTTGCAGTTGTATCCACTCGTCTTTTGAGTGGCCCAGAATTTGAGTGGGTCTCGGCTCCTCTCCATACTCCTGGGCGTCAACCATGGCAGCGGCGAACTGGCTGAAATCCAGGATCTCGTCCCCTTCAAGCTCCTCATCTATATCTCTCTTCGGCCCCATCTGAGTGACACAGGACAGGGCATCTGCATGAGTGTTCAGGGCCTTGGACCGATACGCGATTTTGTACTGGTATTTAGACATCCTTGCGACCCACTGCTGCTCTAGCGTGCCCAGCTTTGCGTTCTCTAAGTGGGCCAAAGGGTTGTTGTCTGTCCGCACTTATACTTCTGATCCAGACAAGTACCAGTGCCAGTAGCTCCAGCTCGAATGAACTGTTGTTGTCCAGATTCTTCTCTTTATCCTGGAGCGACTGACTGGCATACGCGATCACTCGCTCTTTTCCTCCATGCACTTGAGCCAGCACTGCTCCGAGCCCATGCAAGCTTCTGTCAGTGTACAACACGAAAGGCTGTGAAAAATCAGCGTAGGCCAGAATTGGGGCATCCGTTAGCGCCATTTTCAATGCTCAGAACGCCTCTTCTTGTCGTGAGTCCCACTGAATGGGCTGCCGCTTAGCTCCCCCAGCCGTTCCTCTCAGTAATTCATTGAGCGGGACTGCAATCTTAGTGAAGTCTTTTATGAATCTGCAATAGTATCCAGCAAGCCCCAGGAATGCCCTCAGTTCTCTTAGATTGGTGGGTGTGGGCCACTTCTGCACTGCAGCTACTTTCTCTGCAGTGGGGTGCACTACCACACTGGACACAGTGTGCCCCAGATATTCAATTTCCCGCTTGAAGAGATGACACTTACGAGGCTTGATTTTTAGTCCATGCCTCTGAAGTCATTTTAACACGTGTGCCAGTCTGCGGAGATGATCTTCAAACGTAGCGGAATAGATAATTATATCGTCTAGATATATTAAAGTGGCTTTGAAGTTGAGGTCCCCCAAGCATCTCTCCCTCAGTCTTTGGAAGGTCCCTGGTGCATTTGTTAGCCCAAACGGCATCTGGTTGAACTCAAACAAGCCCATAGGAATGGTAAAGGCTGTCTTTGGATGATCCTTCTCATCTACTGGGACCTGCAAATAGCCACTAGCCAGGTCGAGAGAAGAGAAGAACTTGGCACTTCCTGGTGCAGATAGAGACTCTTTAATTCGGGGTAGTGGATAGGAGTCCCGCACTGTGCATGCATTCAGCTTCCGATAGTCTACACAAAACCTCAGGGTACCATCCTTCTTCCGAACCAGCACGATTGGGGCTGCCCAAGGACTCTGATTTTCGCGGATCACACCATTCCGCAACATGTGGGCCAACAGTTCTTTCACCTCCTGGTACATTTGAGGTGGGATCTGTCGATAGCTCTATCGAATGGGAGCAATATTTCTTGTGGGTATTTCATGCTGAAAGTCCCAAGTGCACCCAAAATCGTCTTCTAGCTGTGCAAACACTCTCTGATACCGCTGCAGAAGTTGTTCGATCTGTCTGACCTGCCCGGCCGAAAACTCAGTAAGGTTAGCCTCCATTTGCTCTAAGAGGTGGCACCCAGTCAACGGTTCTCTTCCATTCTTTTGGCTGTTGATGGATACCTCTAGGGTCCATGGTTCTCCTTCCACAGGTGCCAGCCCTATAGCGTCAGCTCTGGTAAGATCCTCTGGCATTATGCAAACTCGTGCCACTTCTTGTTGGGGCAACAACTGCAAACTCGCGCCACTTAGATTGATGCAACGCACGGGCACCCGGACCTGCTGCATGGTGGCCAGGGTGCGAGCAACCAGAAGTCCGGAGGGCGCTTCCTCCCCCTCTATTGGTTCAATTTGAATGTACACGCCCTCTAAGGAAACATGTGCCAGTACTGGTAAAGTGAGTACAGTCTGTCCCACTGACTGTGTCACTGTGGCTTCCGGTGGTATCGATACCTTGCCAAGACACTGAGAGGTAGCAGGTAATTTTTGAATTTGGCTCAAGATGGTGGAATACTCTCTTGCTGGCTGGGTCACGAGTGGCATGGGTCCAGTTGTTTTTGTCAGAGCCCTCAGCCAGGAACTGTCCGACCTCCTTCAGCACATTCATGCCCAGGGTTATGATGGGCCCGTCGCCTCCAGGCCCTGTGGTCAGTACTATCCCTTTCCTACCGAGGTCCTTTCCGCATGCCCGAACAGACATCCATACTACCCCCGCTACTGGGATAGGTAGTTGATTAGCCGCCACCAGCTTGACAGTGGGTTCCCTCCAGGAACGAGCAACTTCAGGAAAGTGACTTTGGAAATACGTCTCAGGCATAGTGGTCACCTGAGACTCGGTGTCCATTAGACAACAAATCTGCTGCCCATTAAATTCAGCCCAGATGATGGGCCTCTTGGAGACAATGTCTTCAGAGCTCCCTCGGTATGCTCCACAACCGTGGGGCGTCTTAGTTTAACGGCTGCCCCCGTCTCCTCCTTTCTCGGTTCGGACAGTCTTTGGAGGTATGCCCCCTACCACCGCAGGTCCAACACTTCGGCCCTCATTCCTCACTTCGGCATGTGTGTTTTTTACCTGGGGAATTTCCACTCCTAATGCAAGTCTATGGGGAAATTCAACAGAAAACTCAGGGTACCCGCAAGGAAAATTGAAATGCTGTTGATTAGAATAAGGCACTGCAGGTGAGTTTACGCTGCATTAAAAAGAAGCACAGTGGGCATGAGATTTCTATACATCCCATCCACTTTGCTGGAACAGTAAGATGCAGAAAAAAAGAACGCAACAGCAAAAACATATCAAACCTCTTTGTGGGAACGTAGCCTAAAGGTTAATTCGCATGTTGCAAGTTTTGTTGCAGAGAGTCTTGCAACTGTTTCATTTATCAGAAACAGCTCTATTCCAGTGAAAGAAACCCATTTTCAGCAGCAAAAATATAGTACAATTAAATCTGCAGTGTGTGAACTCACCATTATTCAACAGAAGACTGTAGGATATTTAAAATATTTTTCTCTTAAACAGATGATTCCTTCAAGCACTCGCAAAATTGTGAAATCCTTCATTTACAGTAAAGTACAATATTAAATAAAAAACAAAATATATATAGAAAAAAAAGTAATAAAAATATTTTTTTCAGTAAAATTTTAACTGTCTTTACTCTGTTGCTGAAAACTGAGTTTATTTTCTTTTTTTCCCTCTATGCTCACTAGTGTAGTTAGCAGTAGCCTATTTATCTTCGTGCTGATGCTTCTTTATACTTTGATAGTATTATGCAATGTAATTTTCCATGCTCCTTTCACAGTGATCATCACAGCTGCTTTTAACATAGGGTTTATTTTCTGATGACCTGCGTGTAATTGCATAATCATTGGTGAAAATGTGAATTAGATGTAATCAGCTTTCCATCATTTCAAGGTCAATGAAAGGAAGACCTTTCAGAAATCAGTCATAATGAGACATTTCACCTGTTTTTAAAATACGTAGAAATAAAGCACAGCATGAGAATACTAAAGTGGTCGGGACAGATTACTCCGGCTATTTAAGCTATCAATGGTGTTCAATTTACCTATCCAAGTACCTACTCATTACTATACAATAAGGAGATGTGCTTAGATCTCTATCAAATGTACATATTCCTTCAAATAGACTCCTCTCCAGAAAAATTGCAGTAAAGGTACATAGAGATGAGTCCTTTTCAATATTAGATAGCTAAAAAGGAATGTCTCATCAGAAAATGACCAATCGTTTAAATAACGATTTTATGTTAAACATATTTTTTTATTTTTGATAGTGTTTTTTTTCTTAATCTTTCATATTACTATTTCTATTAAAAAGAATCAGTAATCTCACAATTTTCACACTGGCCATTCACTTAGTTTGGAAATAAACTGCAATAGTCAGCAGTGACCACAAAACAATATATGGAGCTGTGATACCAGAGAAGATATCAGCTGATCAATGGGGGTGCTGGAAAACTGACCAATCTCATTATGACTATAAGGGCTCTTTCACACTTCAGTATTTCCAGTATGTGTGGTGTCCGTTTCCACATGTACTGGAGACACTGACACACGTAGATCCATTAAAATGAATAGGTCTGTGCACATGTCAGCGTCTTTTCACTTACCGTGTGTCCATGGGCAAAATACGCTGACATGTCCATTTTTACCAGCAGCACGGGCTGGAAAACGTTCCGCACACATGCACACTGATGACACACGGATGACCGGTGCCTGGAAATCAGCTGTATAGTTAGTGCTGTTCCCAAGTGCAGGGTGATGCAGGCATCTATCATCATTGTCCTCTGCCAGCACTGCGATCAGCGTGAGCAAGGGACAATGTTGAGAATTGTATTCTGACCCCGCTGTGTCCAAAACATGTAAAAATAAGAATAAAATAAAAAAATTCTTATACTCACCTGGTTTAAGTGTCCCACACTGTAATCCATCTGATGACACACTCAGAGGAGAATGACTCGCTGCATTTAGCGCAACAGGACACCACTCAGTGAGCTCAGCACAGAGCAGGGGCCCTGCTCGCTGGAGCGAGTCATTCTCCTCTGCTCCTCAGCATCTGCAGTCAGATAGATTACAGCGTTAGACACTTAGGACAGGTGAGTATAAGGATTTTTTTATTTTATTCTTATTTGTACAGGTTTTGTACACAGCGGGGACAGAATACTACTCTCAACATTGCGATCAGCGCCAGCAGGGGACAATGATGAGGGCAGCATTCAGCGCCAGGCGCTTTGGAACAGCGCTAATGGTACCGCTGATTCCTAGGCGCAGGTACGTGTGATACTGATGTGGCACACGGTTGCAACATGTATCATACACACGAACATATGTAAACATGGACACGGATATCTCCTGTCCTTTTTTTTCCAGTGCTGAAAATATTCAGACGTGTGAAAGAGGTATTACACGCTATTTTTAGCAAAAAAAATTTTTTTAAAGTACCTGCATTTTATATTCTGTGGTCGGCAGCATCAGACAAGGTTGATAACTTTACTTTTTATTTTTTCTGGGTAGTTTATTAAAAAATCATGGACATAAAATATATTTTTTATGGACCTATTGGAGAACCAAAATAAATGGTTATAAGTGATATATTTCTACAGCCCATAATTCTGATATGAAGATATCAGCTGCATTCACTGTAAACTGTAAATTGATTATTAAATTATTTGTGAATGTTTGTTCAAAAAAATCACAGATACCTTACATTTTTCTTATGGACAATGGAAAAAAGAGTCTTATTTTACAGACTGTCCTGAAATTTCTCAGCGGTTGGCTCCAGACTAACCTATTGTGAGGTGAAGTGCTCAAACAGCTTTCAGCTCAATCATAAGCAAAACTGTGCACCTTTTCCAGCTACACAGTCCCTCTCTCTTCTGCCCACCACTGACACTGTGAATGGACACACCCTATTGACAAGGGGAAGGGTAACACCCAGACATCATTGTATTCAAACAAAAGAACAGAATAATGCAGTGTTCTCACAAAAGATGCTCTAAAATTGCTATTTTATGTGAAATGGAAGAATTTATAAAAGCAGACATGTCAGGATAGCTGACACAGTTCATTTTCCCAATAAATTGATATTTTTATTTACTAGTAACAAAAGACATGGTTGTAGTTTCTAAATAGATGTTTATGAAATTGATGTGTCCTTCAGATTGTCTCCAGACCTTCAATAACACTTCACGGGTTCTTCACATCCACAGAGGTAAGACTGACTAAGGATTAACAGTGGTCAGCACAATCAGGATCGGACTGGGGCACCGGGACAATGGATAATTCTCCGGTGGGCCCGGGTCCTTGGTGGGCCCCCAAGCAGGATGCACAGGGGGCCCACTTATTAACATGGCCACTGACCTCAGTGGCAGGCGGATGATTCAATGGCCGACATACCCCCAGCGCTGCTGCATCGGGACCCGGAGGTACAGGGGGGCCATTGCATGGCAACTAATGATGAGGACTATCTGGCCTGCATCTCAGAGTCGGAGGCTCTGGGGGGCCCATGGCCAGATTGCCCTCATCATGTGCGGTGGGCAGGGAGTTTTCCTTTCAGCTCCGCTGCTGACAGGAGGAAAATGGCAGCAGAGCAGAAGGATCCGTCCTCTGCTTCCTGCCCGGCGCTTTCTTCCACAGGCTCGCGCAGCTTGATGACATCATCATGCAGCGCGCGCATGGGTCAGAGGGAAAGTTGCCGGCAACGAGGATGCTGCGGGCAAATGGGCAGAGAGATAAGTTGTTTTCTTTTATTTGTTTTTTTTTACTGATACACCGGAGAGAGGAACAGGACAATGAGAGGTGGTGGGGGAGACAATGCTGGGGATGGTGGAGATGGGGAGAGCAATGATGAAAATAGGGAGAGCAATGATGGGGATAGGGAGAGCAATGATGGGGATAGGGAGAGCAATGATGGGAATGGGGAGAGCAATGATGGAGATAGGGGGAGCAATAATGGGAAGAGCAATCATGGGGATGGGGAGAGCAATGATGAGGATGGGAAGAGCAATGATGGGGATGGGGAGAGTACATTGATGGGGATTAGGGAGAGCAATGATGGAGTTGGGTGAGAGCAATGAAGGAGGTAGGGGAGAGCAGTGAGGGAGGAGGGGGAGAGCAATGATGTAGGTGGGGGAGATATGACAATGATGGAGGTGGGGGAGATAGGACAATGATGGAGGTGTGGGGCGATAGGACAATGGTGAATATATTTTGACTGGAGCATGGCTAATAGTATATTAATAGTGGGGTACATATCTGTATTCAGGGGTGTAGTGCGTTGGAGACACATGTATGTATACAATATACGTGACCTTGTTTTTTTTAGAGCTGCTGTGATCATCGTGACAAGACGAGTCATGACTGGGAGATGTAGACATGAAGGTTTGACCAGATGGAGAAGAAGCAGCAGAAACCGACTCTAATCAGATGAGACGTCAGCGGTAAGTGCCTGGATGTAAATATTATTCTGTATCTGCACTGTATGACATGCAGTGATAATGTTATCTGTAAAATCCCTTAGGCCACATTCTCACATTTGTGTGAAATGTCCGTGAGCTGTCAGATTTTTTTATCGGATGGCACACGGACTCGTAGAGTTTGCTGGGTCCATTCACACATCCGTGAAAATCACATATCTGAGAATGAGATCTATGAGGGTCAGAGAATGTCCTGTTCCGATCCAATTTTGTGGATCAGAATAGAACATGCTCAATGTGTCTGTAAAAGCGGGCAGCACACTGACACTGCACACGGATACAGGATTGTAGTCTTATTATGTATAGCACAGTCCCTTAGTATATAGTGTACTCACTTATGTATAGCACCATCCTTAGTTGCATAGTTTCATCTTTTATTATGTATAACACCCTCCCTTATTACGTACCATGCTCTCTAGTTATATATGATGCCGTCTCTTATATAGCTTCCTCTGCTGTTATGTACAGTGCTGTCCCTTACATAGCGTATTCTTGCTATTTTTGTCAGTCACACCGCCCTCTTTTACTACATAGTCATCTCTTGTATGATATAAAATGACTGCTGATAGAGTAGCCGGTGACCAGAAGACTGGTCCATCACCTCCTCCTTCAGAAAAGAAGCTTTCCCATGCTCCATCAGCCATCATTGCATTATATATCTAACAAGAGAGGACGTTATGTAATAAAAAACAGGGTGCTATGTTATCCGATATGTAAGGGGCGATGCTGTACATAACAAGAGAGGGCACTGAGTAATAAGGGGCATCAATATACATAATAAAGGAGACTATATAAGATATATATATATATATACAATATATCTATAATATAACGCTGCAAGCTTGTCTCTGTCTGAAGCATCGATAGACTGCGCAAGCGCGATGTGCAGTCTGGCTCCAGACAGAATCACGCATCCAGCTGTTACAGGTAAGAGGAGTGTGTATGGCGCCGGAGATCGTGGTATGCGTAGACACTGAACTCATACCGCGATCTCCGGCACCATACTTAGATACTTACCTGACCGAGAGGAGTGTTGCCGCGGCGCCTCTCTTCGCCGGAGACCGGGGCAGGAGTGAGGCGTCGTATCGGCGCATGCGCATAGCGCTATCCGGCACCATTTTACTGAAGACACACTGCAAAATGGCCCTGGACAGCGAGGTGCTCCGGCGCCGCAGTCCTTCCCCGCCCTCCGGCAGAGCAGAATGCAGCAGCGCTGGAGCACAGAGAAGAAAGGTGAGTATAACTGTTTATTTTTTTGTATGTGTGTACAGTGTGAAAGGGATGAGGGGGCCACACATACCAGGATTGGAGGGTGAGGGGGCCACACATACCAGGATTGTGGGGTGAGGGGACCATGCATACCAGGATTGTGGGGTGAGGGGATCATGCATACCAGGATGAGGGGTACCACACATACCAGGATTGGGGGGTGAGGGGCCATGCATACCAAGATTGTGGGATGAGGGGATCATGCATACCAGGATGAGGGGTACCACACATACCAGGATTGGGGGCGAGGGGACCATGCATACCAGGATTGTCGGGTGAGGGGATCATGCATACCAGGATGAGGGGTACCACACATACCAGGATTGGGGTGTGAGGTGACCATGCATACCAGGATTGGGGGGTGAGGGGTACCACACATACCAGGATTGAGGGGTGAGGGGACCACGCATTCCAGGATTGGGGGGTGAAGGGCACCACACATACCAGGATTGGGGGGGTTAGGGGACCATGCATACCAGGATTGTGGGGTGAGGGGACCATGCATACCAGGATTGGTGATGAGGGGTACCATGTATACCAGTATTGGGGATTAGAGATGAGCGTTGTTCTACTCGAACTGTTCGCCAATCTCAAATTCGAGCTGTTTTGGGCGGTGTTCGAGCCGGTCGGCGAACACGAACAATTTGAGAAAAATTCGGCTGTTCGAGGTTATGTTCGATAACTGTTCGTGCACCAAAATCATAACTGGATTTTTTCTCAGTAATGATGAAAATTAATGTTAATACGCAGTTTGAGTGTACAGCGGGGCGGGGGGAGGGGCAGGGGATGGATCTCTGCAGGAACAATGAAGATCTCCATTTTTTTTTCTCTTTCCCGCATTTGCAGTGGGGAGGTGCAATCTGTCAGCCTATCAGCAGCGCACACACGGAGCGAAGTGCTTTTTTTCACACAAGCAAGGGCATGTGTTATTGGCAGTGTATGTCACATGTCCTTGCCCTATAAGACCAAGCCATTTTCCCCGTCGCCACCATTTTCTCACTGCTGCAGCTGCGTGTTAGACGGCACCGCTGTTGCTGTGTGCGCTATACCTTGTTAATTTCAAGCCAATTTTCGCACAAATATACAGATAGCTTGGGAGTAGGGAATAGTTGTGATTGCAGTCCTTTTAAGGACTAGGTTACAGCATTTCCTACGACTTTTATCAGGCAGGTCTGTGCTCTTAAATAGATAGATTGTGGGAGTAAAGACTAATTGTAATTGGAGTCCTTTTCAGGACTAGGTTACATCAGTTCCTATCAGTTTTTGCCAGGCAGGTCTGTGCCAGTGCTGTGCAAGTTTTTTTCACAGCATTTGGCTGAATCTAGCAAAGCTAATCCTTTTTGGCCTATTGCAGAGTGTGTTAGTCAGTGGAGTAGCCTATCTGTGTTGCAAGATATACCACCTGTGTATAGAATACCAATTTTTTTACTGCACCTAGTGAAGTAAAATCTTTTGGGCATAGCATCATTCTATTAGTCCATCTATACTGACCTCCATCAGGTTGCAAACTGAATATAATTTTTTTCTGCATCTAGCTCTGAAAAAATATTTGGGCTTCTAGCAGTGTGTGGGACTTGGTCTATTAGTCCATCTATACTGACCTCCATCAGGTTGCAAATTAAAAATAATTTTTTTCTTCATTTAGCTCTGAAAAAATATTTGGGCTTCTAGCAGTGTGTGGGACTTGTTCTATTAGTCCTTCTATACTGACCTCCAGCAGGTTGCAAATTGAATATAATTTTTTTCTGCATCTAGCTCTGAAAAAATATTTGGGCTTCTAGCGGTGTGTGGGACTTGGTCTATTAGTCCATCTATACTGACCTCCATCAGGTTGCAAATTAAAAATAATTTTTTTCTGCATCTAGCTCTGAAAAAATATTTGGGCTTCTAGCAGTGTGTGGGACTTGGTCTATTAGTCCATCTATACTGACCTCCATCAGGTTGCAAATTAAAAATAATTTTTTTCTTCATTTATCTCTGAAAAAATATTTGGGCTTCTAGCAGCGTGTGGGACTTGTTCTATTAGTCCATCTATACTGACCTCCATCAGGTTGCAAATTAAAAATAATTTTTTTCTGCATCTAGCTCTGAAAAAATATTTGGGCTTCTAGCAGTGTGTGGGACTTGGTCTATTAGTCCATCTATACTGACCTCCATCAGGTTGCAAATTAAAAATAATTTTTTTCTTCATTTATCTCTGAAAAAATATTTGGGCTTCTAGCAGCGTGTGGGACCTGTTCTATTAGTCCATCTATACTGACCTCCATCAGGTTGCAAATTAAAAATAATTTTTTTCTGCATCTAGCTCTGAAAAAATATTTGGGCTTCTAGCAGTGTGTGGGACTTGGTCTATTAGTCCATCTATACTGACCTCCATCAGGTTGAAAATTAAAAATAATTTTTTTCTGCATCTAGCTCTGAAAAAATATTTGGGCTTCTAGCAGTGTGTGGGACTTGGTCTATTAGTCCATCTATACTGACCTCCATCAGGTTGCAAATTGAATAAAAAAATTTTCTGCATCTAGCTCTGAAAAAATATTTGGGCTTCTAGCGGTGTGTGGGACTTGGTCTCTTAGTCCATCTATACTGACCTCCATCAGGTTGCAAATTAAAAATAATTTTTTTCTGCATCTAGCTCTGAAAAAATATTTGGGCTTCTAGCAGTGTGTGGGACTTGGTCTATTAGTCCATCTATACTGACCTCCATCAGGTTGCAAATTAAAAATAATTTTTTTCTTCATTTAGCTCTGAAAAAATATTTGGGCTTCTAGCAGTGTGTGGGACTTGTTCTATTAGTCCTTCTATACAGACCTCCAGCAGGTTGCAAATTGAATATAATTTTTTTCTGCATCTAGCTCTGAAAAAATATTTGGGCTTCTAGCGGTGTGTGGGACTTGGTCTATTAGTCCATCTATACTGACCTCCATCAGGTTGCAAATTAAAAATAATTTTTTTCTGCATCTAGCTCTGAAAAAATATTTGGGCTTCTAGCGGTGTGTGGGACTTGGTCTATTAGTCCATCTATACTGACCTCCATCAGGTTGCAAATTAAAAATAATTTTTTTCTGCATCTAGCTCTGAAAAAATATTTGGGCTTCTAGCAGTGTGTGGGACTTCGTCTATTAGTCCATCTATACTGACCTCCATCAGGTTGCAAATTGAATAAAAAAATTTTCTGCATCTAGCTCTGAAAAAATATTTGGGCTTCTAGCGGTGTGTGGGACTTGGTCTATTAGTCCATCTATACTGACCTCCATCAGGTTGCAAATTAAAAATATTTTTTTTCTGCATCTAACCCAGCCAATAGTTTTGGCCTAATACCACAGTTTGGCCACTCAGCTCTGCTCGGTTACCATCCATTGTTTTTTTGTGCAAACAACTCCAGAGTTGTGAATTAGTTAACCACCAAAATGAGTGGAAAAAGGCCTGCTGCTGGTGGAAAGGGGAATAGGCGTGTTGGGAAGGGGAAAAAAGGTTGTGTCCATGGGGTAGGTGCAGAAGAAAGACCATCTTCCAGCCAAACTAAAATGTCTACTTCTTTTAGCGGACAATGTGATAAGATCCCTTTCTTACGGCCACGCCAATCGCTACAAATTCCAGATGAGGCACAAAAACAGCAGGTGCTTCAACGGATATCAAGTGCTCCTTTAAGTGGGCTCTCCTCCACATCAACTTCAACATCACAAATACTCCAGTCCTCAAAGGTGTCACCCAAATCGCACTTGCTTCCTCACAGCTCCCAAATCTCCAGCTGCCCGTCTGAGTATGAGGTAGAACAGATGGTTGAGTCTGCAGAGCTGTTTACTCATACTATAGCCTGGGAATCAGAGGTCGACTCCAGCGCTTCTGTGAATCCAGACGAGGAAATGATCTGCACTGATGCCCAGAATCTTTATGAGTCGGATCCAGGACCAGACGCAGAAGGTTCTGACCATAATGTAGACCCTCATTCCCAAACTGTAACTCCTGTTGGTGGAGACAATGAGGAAGACGATGATAAGACTCAAATACCTGATTGGAGCGACAACTTTAGTTTTTTGTCAGGGCAGGAACAGGTTGGCTCTGAGGACGACGGGTGTGATAACGCACAGGGTGATGATGATGAGGTCGGAGATCCCACTTACTGTCAACCCACAGTCAGCCAAGAGATGAGGTCAGCAGAGGAGGTGGAGGAAGATGCTAGTGACGACGAGGTCAGGTTGCGCCTTCCTGGACAGAGACGTAGTACTGGAAGCACGTCAACAACTGCATCCTCAAACACAACTCTGCCTCTCACCACAAGTCGTGGTGGCTCTTCAGGTCGCATGGGTGCTAAGCCTTGCATAGCCTGGGCATTTTTTCAGATCGATAAAGATGACCCAACTCGTGTTATCTGTAACATTTGTCAGCAAAAGCTAAGTAGAGGCCAAAAAATACATAGTTTGAGTACTTCATGCATGAACCGGCACATGGACATGAAGCATAAGTTGCAGTGGGAAGCTCAGTGTGCTACAATGCGGTCTAGCCGGCCGGGCCAACCACCGTCTGCCATATCTTGTGCATCCGCGGCCTCTTCATCCTCTGTGACTGGGGTGACAGCAGTCACACCTGTTTTGGGGCGCAGACCTGCCACCTCTTTACCCGCAACAGCCAGCGTGATTGGCAGGTCATCATTTTCTTTGGAGGTGGTAACACCAGCTGGTCTTGAGCGCTGTCCGACATCGATAGCACCACCTTTGGATCAAGGCAACCTAACATGTCCGCCTGCATCTTCCTCACAGACCGGCAGTTTGCCGGGGACACCCTTTTCAACCCCGTCTAAGCACAATAGCCAGCCCTCGGTCCCTCAGATGTGGACAAGTAAAAGACCATTTCCTCCTAGCCATGAGAAAGCTAAGAGGTTGAATTTCACCATCTGCAAGCTCTTGGCTACAGAAATGCTGCCTTTCCGCCTGGTGGACACAGAGGATTTTCGAGACCTTATGTCCGTCGCAGTGCCCCAGTACCAGATACCCAGTCGGCACTACTTCTCAAAGAAAGGTGTGCCTGCGCTCCACCAGCATGTCGCACACAACATCACCGCTTCTTTGAGAAACTCTGTGTGTGACAGGGTGCATTTCACCACAGACACTTGGACGAGTAGGCATGGACAGGGGCGTTACATGTCGCTGACTGGGCACTGGGTAACTATGGTGACAGCAGGACAAGGGGCTGCTGTCCAAGTCTTGCCGTCCCCACGAGTTGTGCGTCAATCCTATTTATGTCATTTTTCCTCCACTGCTTCTGCCTCCTCAACCTCCTCTCGGTCTTCCACCTGCTCCCAAAGCCTGTCTGGTCATGCCACAAGATTTCTAACTGCGCAGAAGGTATCCTGCACACCTCCTTACTATGCTGGCAGTAGGGCTCAACGTCATCAGGCGGTTTTTACATTGAAATGTCTGGGAAATGTGAGTCACACAGCTGAGGAGTTGTGGTCAGCTCTGGAGAACCAATTTCATGAATGGTTGTCTCCACTGGACCTGAAACCAGGGAAGGCCGTGTGCGACAATGCTGCAAACCTGGGTGCGGCCCTTCGCCGGGGCAATGTCACACACGTGCCTTGTATGGCTCACGTGTTGAACCTGGTTGTCCAGCAATTTTTAGCCCACTATCCCAGACTAGATGGCCTTCTGCAGAGGGCACGGTCGCTGTGTGCTCACTTCCGCCGTTCGCATCCCGCAGCTCAGCGACTTACATCTCTACAGAAGTCGTTGGGCCTGCCACTTCACCGGCTAAAATGCGATGTGCCTACCCGGTGGAATTCAACTCTGCACATGTTGCAGCGACTGTGGCAGCACCGACAAGCCCTGGTGCAATACGTTCTGACGTATAGCCTGGGCCAACGAGATTCAGAGGTAGGGCAAATCACGCTGGAGGAGTGGTCTCAGATCAGGGACCTATGCACCCTTCTGCACAGTTTTGAAATGGCGACGAAGATGTTTAGTGCTGACGATGCCATTATCAGCATGACTATTCCGGTGATTTACATGCTGGAGCACATGTTAAACAGAATTCGGAGTCAGGTGGTGGCACAAGAGGAGGTGGAGGAAGTAGAGGAGGAGGAGTTGTATGCGGAAGGGCTAACATCTGCAAGGTCCAGACGGTCGGCAGCACCAGGGCGGCAGGCATGTGAGGGTGGGGGAGATGATTTTACCAGGGCGCATGGTAGCAGCCAAACTAGTGAGGAAGGTGCAGGAGCCCAGGAAGAAGTGGAGGACGAACTGATGGAAGACTCATCAGATGAGGGAGACCTTGATCACATTTCTGTTGTGCGAGGTTGGGGGGAGAGGACAGAGGAAGGAAGCATGATTGTTACCTCGCCACCAACACAACAGGGACTTGGTGCTCCTGGATGCGCAACACACATGAGTGCCTTCTTGCTGCACTACCTGCAACATGACCCTCGAATTGTGAGAATTAGAAATAATCCTGACTACTGGGTTGCCACACTGTTAGATCCCCGGTACAAAAGTAAATTTGCAGAAATTATTCCTGCCATAGAAAGGGATGCACGCATGCAGGAGTATCAGCAGAGACTGTTGCAGAATCTTACATGTGCTTTTCCACAAAATACCAGTGGTGCACGTAGTGAATCTCACAGTTCCAACTTGCCAACCGTGGTCTGTATGGAATTGTTCAATAAAGGGCCCAAAATTAAGATAACATAGATGGGAGAGGTCTCTATGAATAGGAATTCCTAAGTATTTGATACCCTGTGAGGGCCAGGCAAAGGGAAAGTTGGACTGGATGGAATCCTATATGGATTTAGGGAGGGAGACATCGAGGGCCTCAGACTTCGCTGCATTGATTTTAAAATTTTACCATGTAACAAAGTGATCTATTTCAGCCATAACAGCAGGGATGGATATATGTGATTGAGTGATATATACTAGGAAATCATCAGCAAATAGAGAGCACTTGTACTCGGTGCCTCCCACCTCAATCCACCTAATATTGGGGTTATGGCGAATTGATGAGAGCAGGTGCTCCGTCACTAGGATGTATAAGAGAGGGGACAGAGGACATCCCTGCCTTGTCCCATTGGTGATTGTGAAAGGTGATGAAAATGTTCTGACGCACCCCCTGGGCCTTGGGACACCCGGAGCCGGACCCTTTTTGGTGGATGCTGGTGGTTGTAGTCTTCGTGGCGGCGATCCGGTTCCGTGGCTCAGGGCGGTCAAACCAGTGGCGGAACTATTTATGTGGTTTTGATGTTTAAATGTCCGACTACGCCACCCGTGGATTGCGGTCAGAGTGAACCGCCGCTACAGGGCAGACCGCTAAGGCTGGTGTTGTGGGTGCAGCAGAGCGTAGCATAACTCCCCACGGGAGGAGTATAGCCTCAGGGCAGTGTATGCGGAGGATGGGGGTGATGGTGCAGGGCAGCAGCAGTAACGACACGGAGTCAGTGATGCAGTTCAGGGCCTTTACTCACAGTTCTTATTATCCAGACCACGTCTGCAGGTAACGGCTGCCCACGTCGTACTGTGCTCACCAGGTGAGGGGCTCAGACAACTCCCAGATAACTTTGGAGCGCTTCACAGGACCCCCTTTGTGTGTCCTTTGTCTGGCCTTTCTTACCAACACTTCTGTCCGGCTGCCTCGGGCCTCCTCTTGGTAAACTTGGCGCCAGTTTCCCTGACCCTATGTGGTGCCTTCCTAGCGGGTGGAGCAAGGGGCTGCGCCACATAAAATGTCAGAGCCTCCGGTTTCTAGCTGAGGGTCGTTTCCTGCCTCCACTAGTTCGGGGACCGGTCTCCCCCTTTGGCCTGACCCCTCCACGCAGGTGGATTCGGGCGTGCGTTGGCGACTCGCCCGTCCGCACCCCTGGGATCCCTTCATTCCTCGTTCCTGGAGCCTTCTCCGCTCCTCTTCCTTCCTTCTCCCTCTTGCAGGCCTGGGCCTCTGTTACTAGGCCCGCCTCCGGAGCAGAGCTCATGCAGAGCCCCTGCTCCCTGCCACTTCTGCTCAGACTTCTCTGCACTGAACTAAGATGGTGCCCACCTTTTATACTCCCTTCTCAATGCACCCAGGAACTGCTTCCTCCCTGCTCCTGCACTGCAGGGTTCCCCTTCCTCAGTGTTCCCTCCCCCCACTCCAGCCAGGGACAGGGACTGTCGTGCCCATCTCAGGGGCATATTGGTCGCCCTGCCCCACGGCAATGTGGTGTAATGCATGCAGGTGTCGGGTCCTGATCCACACTCCATCCTTATCTGAGAGTGAGATATCACACCTCTGGGTGAGGTGCAATACGTCTGTAGCAACCGAGCCCTCGGTGCTACAGTTCCATTTATCTTCAGCCTAGGTGACGTATTGTGATACAGGGCCGTGATTTTGGCTATAAAAGGGTCCCCTAGACCCCTACCCCAAGCTTTTTAAGAGAATCATATATGGCGTGCCAGGAGACTCTATGGAATGCTTTCTCAGCATCCAACGAGAGTATCTACTTACAAATTTTTAACTGCATCTAGCCCAGGAAATACTTTGTGCCTAGTAGCAGTGTCTGCTAGTCAGCGGATTATCCCGGCTGTTAAGCAAGCTACACCACCTGTAGTTTGGACACTTAATTTTTTCAAAGGAAATGCTTCGGGACCACGGGATACTTAGTGAAGAGCATCAGGAGGCACCCCAAGGCATAGGGGCTGGGACTGGCAGTAGGATGCCTTGCGGTGGACAGCCGAGCTCGATCCTTATAAAAGCTTTTTAACTGCAGCAGCTTTAGTGGACGCTACTGGAGCTGGAATTACGCGGCTGCTGGCATGAGACTTGCCCTCCAATAGATCCTTGTAAATGGATTTAGAGTGTATTCATTCAAATTAGAGGGACAATTTAAATTAAAAAGCTTAGAGCTGCCTCCACCACAGGGGGGCTCTCTCGACCCACCAGCGGACAGGCACCAGTATTGGGAGAGGGGGGCTGGCCGTCAGGGTTCACCGCGGCTCTGGCACAAACCCGGCGACACGGAGGTGGCACGGGCAGGAGCGGACAGGCCGTCTCGGCTTCTCACTTTTTGGATTTTAGAAGGGCATGACATGCCTATATCTGTGTCTCCCCCTCCTTTTACTCCTCCACCTCTTTTCTTTTCGCATGACTATATGTACTTGTCACTTTTCCATGTGTTAGTTGTGTCTTCTGAGCAGTTTGTCAGCTTTTGGACACCTTTGAAGGTGTTTTCTATGTGTTTCTATGTGTTTTTGTTTGCCTTCCATTGGTTTTAACGGTGTTCGAAGGTGTTCGACGAACAGTTCGACGAACAGTTCGGCGAACACACGGGTGTTCGACGAACCGAACCGAACTCGAACACTACGGGGGTGGCTCAACACTATTGGGGATGAGGGGCTCATGCATACCAGGATGGGGATGAGGTATGCCATGCATACCAGGATGGGGATGAGGAGTGCCATGCATACCAGGATGGGGATGAGGGGTGCCATGCATACTAGGATGGGGATGAGGGGTGCCATGCATACTAGGATGTGGGTGAGGGGCACATGCATACTAGGATGAGGGATATCATACATACCAGGATAGGGATGAGGGATGGGGTACCACACATACCAGGATTGGGGATGAGGGGTGCCACGCATACCAGGATTGGGGGTGAGGGGTGTCATACATACCAGGTTTGGGGTGAGGGGTGCCATGCATATCAGGATGGGGGTAGGGGGTTCCATGCATACCAGGATAGGATGGTGGGGTCAGGATGGGGGCTGCACACATACCAGGAGGGGGGCAGCACATACCAGCATGGGAGTCCATATACCAATAGAAATGCTCGCCACCCGGTCGTAGAACGGGTTCAATAGCTAGTATATATATATATATATATATATAAATATATATAAACATATACATATATATATATATATATATATATGTATATAGGGTGGACCCCTAGGGTCAATTCCATCTCTGGGCTCCAGACACTCCAGTCCGACACTGAGCACAATTCATCAGCACCCTGGCTAAGGCCACGCTCACACGTTCAGTATTTGGTCAGAATTTTAGATCAGTATTTTTAAGCCAAAACCAGGAGTGGGTGATAAATGCAGTGGTAATGTGTTTCTATTATACTTTTCCTCTGATTGTTCCTCTCCTGGTTTTGGCTTACAAATACTGAGGTAAAAAACTCACCAAATACTGAACGTGTGAACGTGGTCTAAAAGGTTTTTATTTTGCTTTTTCTCCCAGGTTAGTTGTTATCTGCCTAATAATAACTGACAGTCTAGTGTAATTATACCGATGTCTTTCCTAACCCCTGGGAATTACTAGTCGTCTATCTAACCTACTAGGTAATCTCTACACTTTCTAATATCTCACCCTATTCTCTAACTCTCGTACTAACAGGCAGGAGCCTTTTTCTGATATCTATTCTGGCTGTAGCTACACTGTGTGCACAATTATGAGGCAATTTGTATTTTTAATAATTAATTTTATTATTGAAAAATTACAAGTGCTGTCGGTCAATCCAAAAGGTTAATAAATCTGAAATCTGAATATTTAAGAAAGTACAAGTGAGGTTTTGTCTTTCTTAGGAGAGTATCTATGTGTGTATAATCATTGGGCAACTATTAGTGGGCAGAATTACTATGCAGCTAAATTAAAAACTTTAATTTTCCCATATCTATTGTTTAATTTTACCTATTAAAGTGATAACAATAACAAAACAACACAAAATGTACAAAAATACATTTCTGACATTTCAAAAAATATATCAGTGACCAATATTGGCCTTCTTATAACAGTCATAGCCTCCCATCCATGGAGCCTGTCAATTTCTTAATCACTTGATGACCAACCTTTTTTGCAGCACCAACCACAGCCTCCCAGACACTGCTCAGAGACGCTTACCGTTTTCTTTCATTGTAAGGAAAATAGTGCACCTAAGTCAGGTAAGGAACGGGGCCATATCTTAATTCCTTAATCTTTCAGGCATTCACTGGCGAGCTAAGCAGTGGAGTACTTTGATGCATGAGATGGATCATTGTCCTGCTTAAAAATCATGGTTTTCTTGAAGAATGCAGACATTTTTTCTTCCACTGTGTCAGGAAATCCCCAGCGACGAAACCAGGGAGATCACGCAATATCTCACCGTGCCGTCACTGTGTCACGGATTTTGTCTGGAATCGCGAGCACACAATCCAGACTACTCACTTCTTAGGTATCGGCAAGCGACCAGTGAGCGTATGGCATCACACCTTTGGATTCCAACGCATGGAATACGTGTTTACACCCTCCGTAGTGTCACTGTCAGCTTCACGATAGCCGAATTAAAATTATTATTCGCTGCTGCCACCGTCCAGATATGAAATAAAGCACAGACCTGGGCAGACGCCTGCGTTCTGGTAGCATATATGGCTTCGGGGGAGGGAATGATTACAGGACAAAAAAAAAACATAACTATTTAAATTTTTTATTTAATCCAAAAGGGAGGCAGTGTTTAGGAAAAATATATACAAGGATTTTGCAAAGAAGACATTAAATACATAAGCAGTTACACAAAATAATGAGGATTAAGGAAGAAACTTACTATATGATCGCTGAGACAATTCAATATAGATGGAGGAGGGGCTCTCCGATTTGATTATACTGTTATCGAACAGGATCCATTGCTTATAGTCCTTATACCCCTCTGGCAATGAATGAATCTCCAACCTCAGCAAACTATTTTATGATGAAGGGAGAGATCTGCCCAAACCCCCCTGTGCTGACATCATGTGGGCTCGGCTCCACCCTTCATATTTGTATTAAAAATCAGTTTTTTGGGATGTTATCGCTGGTTGATTCCAGAAGCCCAAAAGTGGTACCATATTTTCTATTATGATTTTACCTTCATTTAGAGACCACACATGATATAGTTGCAGTCTGCTATTTTGCAACTTTTGCGCCACAGCTCCCTGGTTTGGCTTACAGCAATGAGAAAATATGCATATGTTCCTTGGCTTTCCCTGCCACTAAAAATATTGGTCCCGCTATTATCGGACGTATGAAACTTACAATATTCCATATTTTGTATCGGTGACGGAAATACTGAAATCTGTAGCTGGGAAATTGTCCTAACTATTTGTGAGTGCCTTTGAACTTAACGAGCCATTTCCTCTTTCCTTCAAACTCTTGCCTGTGAGAAGGTGTCAATCTATCCCAGGTCTCTGTTAAGAGGAAATGCAATTGTATGTTAAGTGGGTCCTGTAGCCTTCTTGCACAATTACTTGCATACAGATAGCTGTGTGGACCGTCAGCTCTTGTCTCGTGACAAAAGATGGATTAGGGAGGGATGAGGGAGGCTTCAGGGGAAGCAAGAAAGAATGTTCAATATTTCTCAATATCTTCCTGACACACTGCTTTAAGAAAGTGTCTTCTAAAAACAGGCAGCAGGTTTGGGAGTTGATTTTGAGTCAACCTTCCAACTGAAAAAGTCCAACTAGCTCATCTTTAATAATACCAGCCCATAGCAGTACCCCACATCCACCTTGCTGGCGTCTGAATTGAAGTTGAGGTCTGTGTCCATTACTGATCCAGTCACGAACCCATCCATCTTGTCCATCAAGAGTCAATCTCATCTCATCAGTCCATTTTACCTTTGAAAAATCTGTCTTCCAATATTTCTTGCCCAGACTTGATGTTTCAAGTTATGTGTCGTGTTCAGTGGTGATCAAAGTTCAACCCTCCTTAATTTGGCCATGTCTCTGAGCACTGAACTACTACTAAGCACTCCAGGTAGATTGAAGTTCTACATTATGATAACACTGGAGGATTATGGGTCGTTTCATGTTTATGCATCTTTTTTTATTAACACATTTTTTGCATCCTGTTGACTATTTGCAAAAAGTTTGATGGTGCTGTGATCACCTCAATATCTTATCAACTTCATGAGTGTTGCATCCTTAAGACTTTTTATATTTTTTGACTTTTCAGAATCAGTTAAATCTCTTTTCTGCCCACTCTGCCTTAGGAAAACAAGCTACCTAAAAATTCTGCACACCTTAATAAAGAGTTTTGATATTCTTAAGCCTTAGGCTGTGAGACCCCTAAAACATCAGGATGGAGCTATTGTAAGGAAACAATATGTGGCTGGTTCTGATATTTGGTGCTAGAGTCATTGACAAGACTTGGTAAATCATTTCATTGGTTAATTCATTATTTCCTTTGAAGACAATTTGGAGCCTTCATAATATACAGTATATAGTATTGCTTGCTATAAAACATTACATATTGCCATCTGTATGGTTCACTTTGGTTTCTACATTTTGCTGCATATCTAGCCTGAATTTAAAGTATACAAAAATATTATAAAAGCATTTTCCTTATGTAAGGCAGTGCTAATCATCATACTGGGGGATACTCGCTGCACCAGGTCAATTAAAGGACAATTTTCGTAACCCCGCCGAGTTACAGCAAACCAGGTTTGAGTGCAAGGACAATTTTCATAACCCCGCCGAGTTACAGCCAGATGCTTTAATTTTCGTGACCCCGCCGAGTCACAGCAAGATGCTTGTATCCACACTTGTCGTCCTGTGCCATTGCCCCTAGCAACCGGGCTGCAGTTGCCCATAGCAACCAGGCTGCAGTTGCTCGCATGCTCCAACCACATGTAAGGCAGCGCTAGTCATCATACTGGGGGATACTCGCTGCACCAGGTCAATTAAAGCACACATGCAATGTCTTTCCGGTATTTCACAATGCAGCCGTTTATTATTTATCATAAACCACTTATCACACATATAATGTCCACAAGCCTTTCCAGTGGCAGCTATGCTCACTTGGCTCCAGTTACAGCCTTCAGCAAAGTAACTATAACAATGTCCATATAATGTGCCGCTTTTACCTTTTGCCGGGTCTTAACGGTTTCATTCTGCCACTGCTGTGGCTTTTAGGCTTCCCAGGAGGGGGTCTCCAGCCCTTGTACCTTCGAAGGCTACTGGTATGTCTTCATACTTAACATCCAGCCTCTGCCTTTCAGGACTCTTGTCTTTCAAGCCTCTGCCCTCCAAGGCCACGGGCATCGCTTACACAGCTAACGATCCAGCCTCAACCTTTCAGGCTTCACCAGGCTTCACACTAACGGTGTCCCACACGGGAACAGGCCTCACGCCTTACACACCCCTGTCTCAAAACTACCAGGGTTTATATATCTTCCAATGCATACAGGACCTGTGCTATGTCACAGTCACATGACCAGTCACCTCAGGGGGAGGTACATGGTCGGTCCAGAACACACCCTGGACCATTACAGTAATGCCAAGCAAGCCGCTGCATTACATATCCCCCTCCTCTGTTCAAACTTGTGGGGTTGAACACATAGTATACACAATTGCCTCATAACCCACAGTTCACACCGAGACCATGTACTTGACAATTGCGCTGTTCAGCGCCTGGAACATTAGTCATCGACATTAGCCCATTCCTTAGTGACCTACCATCTGTCATTGTCACTGACTTCGTCAAGTTACATTTCTGGGTCGTAACTTTGTCAGACCTCCCCCGCTCCCAGCGGTCAATACAACAGGATGACTCACACACCCTGGTATCTAAGGTCCGGTTCGACTCCGTACTGTCCCGTCCTCTATTGAGTCATTTGTATGGGCCACTCAAACCTGAGTTTCTGGAGGTCTCACTACCTCTAAACCCACGCCCACTACTCTCAGGACATCTTGAAAGGTCCCTAACTTCAGCTGCAGCTGTTCTGTTATTTAGGGGGCCCTTTCTCTGTCTGGTCTCACTATTTCTAGACGGCTGCCACTTTCTGCCGCTCAGGCGATTCTGTCTTTCCACTCGCAGTCTAGCGAGATTCAACTGATCTACCTCTCGCAGGTAGGTCCCTCGGTACTCCATCAGCATGCGTATATATTCCAGACTTTCCTCCGTTCCTACAGCGGAGAATGACACCATGCCGTCTTCATCTGGTATCCAGTCCTGTTGATCACGTGGACTGCTTTCTCTCATCACACCAGACTTCTTTACCATCATCTGCATGGCTCGGCCATTTCTCCCAATGAGCTTTCTCACCAGAACATGAGGCACCCGGATGACCTCTTCCCGCAGACTGTGAGCTTTTCTCAAAAGCTCCAGTTGTCTAACGGCTTGTTCCGTCTTCAATCGGAGAAACCGCTTCGAGCGAATACATCGCCAGTGCATGTCACTTAGGATCGCCACCCTCTTCACTGTGACTTCGGTCGTGCACAGGACCACCAGCTGTTTAGCTTCTGAGGTCGAGTACACCTTACAGGCTCCCACGGCCTTCTTAAACACTTCAAGCATGACCTCACTGGTGCATTCTTCTCTCAAATCCTCGGGTACATCTATGAGGCACTTGTACCGAGAGGTTTCTGTCTCACCAGTGGTCTCCAAAAGATCATCTAGCTCAGGTTTCAGGGGCAACTGACTTTCAGCTTCTTCACCCTGTATGCTTCCCCTGAGCTGACTCACAGCTACAAACTCAAGAATTTTCGTCTTGACCACTTCCATTTCATATTTATCTTTGGTTAACCCTCTCTTAGCTCTCCTCAGGTCCACCTTCTCATGGTATAAGGGAGTGAGTGCAACTTGTTTTTCCTTTTCCTTCTCCAAGGAGGCCTCGTTCACTGAGTGATACCTTGCCAAGCGACTTTTTAGCCCGCAAACTTCTTCCTCTAGATCAGCTACTCGCCTCTCAGCAGGCCATCTCTGAAGCTCTTCCCGCTTCCAATGGGCTTGTAGCGACTCCTTGAGCTCCTTAATCTCGGCTCTTACTTCCACCGAATCACCTGAGCTCTTATTATTCGATATGGTAACTATTCCATACCTCCCATCTCCAGTGGCCAACTCCTGGCCCTGGTCTGTGGCTTCTCTGATAGACTCCAAGTTTTTCCACTCAGCTTCCATCTTGCTGATTCTTTCCTTAAGGCACGTCTCTGCCCTCTGGAGATTAACACAGAACGTCTGCAGCTCCTTCACCTGAGCTTCCAGACCTACGGTTTTGCTGCGGAGATCACCATTTTCACCACGGGTTTCCTGCAGAGTGGTCTCAACCACTTGGCGCATGTGCTCTGCATCAGTTTTATCATCCTCTAGTTTTTCCTTAACCTTGAGGAGACCCTCATAGTCTCTCTTGATTTGTTGCAGTTCCCTATTGAACTTTTCATGCCTCTTTTCTGCCTCACGATCGTGACCAGACACTTCATCTTTTATTGCCTCTTTCAGGGCGGATAGCTCCCGGTCTCGCTGGTACAGAGAGTCCACCAGCCACTCCTTCCCCTGCATTAGAGGCTTTACTTGGTCCTGGCATTGCTGCAGCTCCCTCATGAGTTCACCATATTCCTTCTTGGAGTCACACAGCTCCTGGTTGAACTGTTCGCACAGTCGTTTTAGGTTTTGATCACGCCCAGAAACTTCATCCTGCAGCGCCTCCTTCTCACTGTGCTGTCTCTGTATCTCCAGGGTTTGCACCACAGTCATCTTCTCTTTGGTCGTCAGTTCTGTTTGGTGTAACCTCTCAACGATTTCTTCCGCCTGTTTCCTGAACTTCTTGGCATCTTCTTCAGCTTTGGCTTTGGCTTGACTCATTTCCACCACTTGTATTTTAAAGCGTTCGGCTTCAGCACTTATGTCAAGCTGTCGTCGACGTTCGGCCTCTAGGGTCTTTTGGAAGCCTTTGGTCTCCTCAGCCAGTTGCTGGTGCATCTGCTCCTTGTCTTCTTGGAGTTTCTTAGCTTGCTCCATGGCCAGTTCCTTCTGTTTGTAGAGCATCTCCGCTTCGGCTTTCAGACGGGTGGCTTCTTGAACAGCTTGCATCTTCTCTTTGAGCATCTTTTCAGCTAAGGCTCGCTGCTCATTTAGGTTGTCCTCGGCGAGCTTGCGTAGTCGTGCAGCCTCCTGAGCCTCTATGCTCAGTCGGGCAGCCTCCTCTGCTAAGTGTTTCATCTTTTCGGCTTCCTCGACAAGGAATTTTTGTGTGTTGTCTTTGTCTTTCATTATAAGAATCTTGTTTTCCTCTTCTATACGGACTTTCAGTTTCATCAGCTCTTCCATCTGTATTTTGACTTTGAAGAGTTCATCTTCCACCAATTTCTTTTGCCTCAGGGACTCAGTCACTTCTTCTTTCAGATCCTGATCCTTCTGTCTCAGTACTGTACTGGAGGTTGCTACTGGCAACGTCATCTCCTCTTCTGCCTCTAAAGGAGGATCCACACTTGAAACAAAGGCACACAGTACTACATTTTCTTTATTTTCACTTTCAGCAACGACTACAGGAGCAACCTTTTTGTGGCCCTTGCGCCGTCGACGACGAGAGGGGGACTCTCTCCCCTCATCTAGCCCCTCCTGACTGACCTCTCTTTCTACTTTCATAGTGTCACCATCAGCTACGGGGTCTGTGTCACTCCCCATGGATTTGTGGACTAACAGGTCACCTCCCACTTTGACGTGAACCCCTTCTACTGGAGCTATCCCGTTATCAACGCTCAAATCATCATTTTTAGGCGGTACCAACCCACAACCAGTAACAAATTTTGGTTTTCTATACTCTACGCTCTTGTGAAAATCCGCCCCTTTTTTAGACTCCGCCCCTTTTGAACAACCACACCGGTAGGGGAATTTTTACAAAAAAAATCAGCAATAGTCTTAGGACCCAGTTCACAACATCTCTTACCACCTCCCCGGGCACTCTGGGATAGTACCGGCGCCACAGAAGAACTCAAGGAATGGTCCGCTGACACCTTTCTGTAACGGGCCAACAGCTCCTGCCCTTCCTGCACCACGTGCGGTTGTCGTTTCTCCCATACCTGCTGTTGTTTCTCAAATGCCTGCTGCGAGTCCTGTTGTCGTTTCTCAAATGCCTGCTGCTGCGATTTTAACAGGCACTTTAATCGCTCAATAGCTTCAGACTCATTTGCTACTCCCTTCACAGCCATTTTTATCAGCTCCTGCGTTTCTTCAGGATGCTCCATTTTGCTGCAGAACGTTCGCAGCCGGTCATCTAACCACTTCTCCATTCTGTCTGGGAATACTGCTCCATTCATAGCCATCGCGGTATACTATTCACACTAGACACTTCACCGCTTTCCCCGGAAAAATTTTCGTGGCCCCGCTGAGCCACAGCAACCCAGGTTTGAGTGCGAGGACAATTTTCGTAACCCCGCCGAGTTACAGCAAACCAGGTTTGAGTGCAAGGGCAATTATCATAACACCGCCGAGTTACAGCCAGATGCTTTAATTTTCGTGACCCCGCCGAGTCACAGCGAGATGCTTGTATCCACACTTGTCGTCCTGTGCCATTGCCCCTAGCAACCGGGCTGCAGTTGCCCCTAGCAACAAGGCTGCAGTTGCTCGCATTCTCCAACCACATCAATCCCTCTCTCCTCTCATCTTCCATGTACACTCTCAGGCCCTGCTTACATTTCTCAAACACTCCAAACCATCCACCATCACCATCCAGCGCATGCACAAATCACTAAATCATCTGCTCTTACTCTTTATTCTCCTTCCTCTAGTCATTGGCGACATCTCCCCTAACCCCAGCCATCCTTCTACTAGTGAATATAACACATCTTGCTGCACATAGAAACTCTGCTAATTGTATGAACAATCAGTGCATGCCTTCTCCTATCTCTTTTAATTGTTCTCTTTGGAATTCATGGTCAGGGTGTGACAACCTCCCCTACATACATGACTTCTTCCTTTCTAATGCCCTTAATGCTCTGGCTCTCACTGAAACCTGGATCCAACAGTCGGACACCACCACCGCTGCTGCTCTTTTGTTTGGCGAGCTAAAGTTTTCACAAACCACCAGGCAAAGTGAAGATGTTTGTCTGCTTCTTTCATCACTATGTGCCTTCCAGGTTATCCCCCCCAGTACCCTCGCTTATGTTTCATTCCTTTGATGTCCGTACTGTTAAACTTTTCAAACCCTTCTCCCTGTGGGTGGCGGTTGTGTATTGCTCTCCAGGCAAAACTAACCAGTTCTTGGATCAATTTGCCAGCTTAGCTTCCATACTTCCTCTCCTGTGATATTCCCAATCTCATCCTGGGGGACTTTAACATCACCATTGATAATCCACTCTCCCCATCTCTCACTAATCTTCTTTCTTTAAACTCTTCCCTCTGCCTTTTACAGCTTTCTAGCTCTTCTACACATGGGGATGATAATACACTGGACATGGTCTTCTCCCAACTCTGCTCAGTGTATGACTTTACTAACTTCCCTTTCTTGCTCTCTTACCACAACCTACTTTTTTCTCTGTCAAGAACAGTTGTGCCGCTCAGGATACCCACATTTAGCACACATACAGAAATCTACGTGTCATCAATACAAAATCCTATAAATGATTACCAAGAATGGTACAACTTTAATACATTCGTGGTTAAAAAGTTATAGTACACGTGTATAAACACCTACATGAATGTAATTGGTGTACTGGTTACTAGGCATGAGCAAACATTTCAATGTTTGGTTCGGAAAAGTTTGCTTAACAAATTGATATTCGCCGAATGTTTGTCGAACATTTCCGAATCCCATAGCAGTCAAATAGGGGACCAAAAAAATGCATAGACAACACCTAGAAACCGGACCAAAAGCTGCCAAAACACATCAAATTAGGTGTAGACACCAGGGAAGTGCCATCAATTGACCCAGAGTACAAGTACTATAATTATTATTACTGTAACAGCGACATATAATCAGTTGCGCTTTACATGTCAAAAGGGGTCACCGACTGGTACAACAGGAGAGAGGACCCTGCCTGCGAGGGCGCACTGTCACGGACGTGGTTTGTGGAACCACTGTGCCACGGACCCCGGAGAGCCTGGAGGGGCATGACTAAGGGAGCACCGGACTATTCACTAGAGCCTCTGATGGTGAGGTTAGACTTGGCTCCCGATGAACGCCAGATGGCATTCCAGGACAGACCAATGGAAACGCAGCAGCTGGACCCAGTAGGATTGACTAGCTGGTGCAGCAGGCAGAGTCTGTATCGGAGTGCAGCAGGCAGAGTCTGTATTGGAGTGCAGCAGGCAGAGTCTGTTCTGTATCAGACTGCAGCAGGCAGAGTCTGTATCAGGAGTGCAGCAGGCAGAGTCTGTATCAGGAGTGCAGCAGGCAGAGTCTGTATCAGAGTGCAGCAGGCAGAGTCTGTATCAGGAGTGCAGCATTCAGAATCTGTATCAGGAGTGCAGCAAGGACTGGTATGCAACCTTACACAACTTAGACTGCAGAACAGGAAGGTTCCACTACAGCCAACCCAATAGAAGGAGACCCAATCAGGATTCTCCACATTTAAAAAAATGAGTGGCAGACACTAGCAATGTCTAATCAATTTCACTACAGTAGAAATAGTGTAAATAAGACCCACACCTCTTCCTGTACAGCCAACCCAGGAGATGGAGACCTAACCAGGAGTGTTCACATTGCCCTAAATGAGGGCCTAACACCACCAAAGTGACATCAATGTCATCAAACTACAAGTAGTTTAACGCAGACCCATACCTGTCCCACTACAGATAACCCAAGAGATGCAGACTCAATCGGAAGTGTTTACATTTAAAAAATATGGCCTAAGACCACCATTTCCGTGGCCAACAGATTGAAGATGGAGGAGTTCAACCTCTTAGCTTTGTTATGTGTAGGATGAAACAATCTTACGTGACCATAACAGCTGGATTGAGGGCTGGCTGCAGTGCTGATTGAAGGCAGAGTACGGTGAAACGAACAAACCGATAGACCGTGAGTGAGGTGCAGGCGGAGATGTTATGATGGATTCAGAAACATGTGGTGTGCTCAGAGAATCGAACACAGCAGGCATGTCCGCTTCACTTACAGCTGATGGCCAGTCACTCAGCCTAACTGCAGCGGGTATATTGCTGGTTCTTTCGGACACCTGCATGACACAACTTGACACGGTAACAGAGGAGAAGGAAGAAGCAACAGAGGTGTTTGATTGGGCGGCTGATGGTTGTTTATTGAAAATCAATTTAGCGTTTATCATGTTTGCTTACCCGTTTGAGGAGAACAATATCTGCACCAAATGCTCAATTTCACTACAGTATAACTATAGAAATGCATGGAGACCAAAACCTCTTCCACTACAGTCAACCCAATGGATGGAGACCCATTCAGGATTCCCCACATTTCCAAAAATTAGCGGCAGACACCAGCAAAGTCTAATCAATTTCACTACAGTAGAAATAGTGTAAATAAGACCCACACCTCTTCCAGTACAGCCAACCCAGGAGATTGAGACCTAACCAGGAGTGTTCACATTGCCCTAAATGAGGACCTAACACCACCTAAGTGGAATCAATTTCACTAGAGTATAAATATTGCAAAGGAGGCCTAAACCAGTTCCACTGCAGCCAACCCAATAGACGGAGACCCAATCATGATTCTCCTTTTTTTTTAAATAAGTGGCAGACACTAGCAATGTCTAATCAATCTAACTACAGTAGAAATAGTGTAAATAAGACCCACTCCTCTTCCAGTACAGCCAACCCAGGAGAGGAAGACCTAACCAGGTGTGTTCACATTGCCCTAAATGAAGGCTTAACACCATCGAACTGTCATCAATTTCACTAGAGTATAAGTATTGCAAAGAAGGGCCAAACCAGTTCCACTACAGCCAACCCAATAGAAGGAGACCCAATCAGGATTCTCCACATTTCAAAAAATTAGTGGCAGACACTTGCAATGTCTAATCAATTTCACTACAGTAGAAATAGTGTAAATAAGACCCACACCTCTTTCAGTACAGCCAACCCAGGAGATGGAGACCTAACCAGGAGTGTTCACATTGCCCTAAATGAGGGTCTAACACCATCAAAGTGGCATCAATGTCATCAGACTACAAGTAGTTTAATGCAGACCCAATCCTGTCCCACTACAGCCAACCCAATGGATAGAGACACAATCAGAATTCTCCACATTTCCAAAAATGAGGGCCTAAAATCTGCAGCAGCAGCAGAAGCAAGAGCAGGCACAGAAGCCATATCACAGTCTTCAATTTCAAGAGATCAATGCAGCACACTCAAAACGACAACATCGCCTACTCTGTACAGTCTGCAATTGGGGTGCAAAAGTCCTTGGAGAATCCATGACTTGTTCATCTTGATGAAAGTTAAGCGGTCTACACTTTCAGGGAACAGCCAGGTGCACTTATCCGTCAAGACACTAGGAGCAGCGCTGAAGACACGTTCAAAGAGAACGCTGGCTGCCGGACATGAGAAAACCTCCAAGGCGTGAGAGGCGAGCTCAGGCCATTCATCCATTTTTGAAGACCAAATGTAAAAGGGTCAAAATCCTCCCTGATGATATTCATATTAACCTCTCCACCATCCTCTCCAGTCGTTCACCACATGTCAGACACGTGTACTCTGTTGTGCTGGTGCACGAGCTGGTGCAAAAAATGTGTGAAACGACTCACGGAAATTGCTTCTGCCACTTACTTTGCTGCTGCTGCTAATGTTTTGGCATTGACGAACTGACGTACCGGAGGTTGAAAGACTACAGCTGCAATGCACACTGTGTGCCTCACTGTTATCTTGGGAAAAACCTCTATTAAGGTTGCTTAAAAGCTTGTTTTGATACGCCAACATAAGCGGGTCCCTTTCCAGGGCGGGAACCATCTGGCAAAATTGACTCTCATAACGTGGATCTAACAGAGTTGCAACCCAGTAGTCAGCATTAGTTTCGAATCCTAACTATACGGGGATCCTGTTGCATATGTCGGGCTCTTCCAGGAGGTCCAAAGCCAGGCTGTATTGTGGGCTGCGTAACACTAATGCTTGTTCCCTCTGTCCCCTCCTGCCAATCATGTTCATCCTCTGACAGCTGCTCGCCCATCACCTGTTCCTCCTTCATTAGTTCCTTGGCTCTTGCACCTTCACTAACAGTTTGTCTGGTATCACCAAACCCCCTTGATCACTGTAATCCACCATTACTTGGCAAGCGCCTGTGTCACGACAGTCTGGAAATTTGAGAAATTGGTATCCCTTCCGCATCCTCCTCTACTTCTGGAGCCACCACCTCCTGCCGCAGATTATTCAAAGTTTGCTCCAGCATGTATACGACCGGAAGAGTGATGTTGATGATGGCATCGTCAGCGCTAACCCGTTTAGTAGCCATTTCAAAACCATGCAGAAGGGTGCAGAGGTCCTTAATCTGTTCCCACTCCGCAAACGTGATATGCCCCAGGTCCGTACTGCGTTGCCCCAAGCTATACATCATGACATACTGCATCAGAGCTCGTTGCTGCTGGCACAGTCTCTACAACATGTGTAAAGTGGAATTCTACCGCATCGGCACATCGCAGATCAACCTGTTAACTGGCACGGACAATGACCTCTGACCTCAAGCCAATGACATGAGGTGTGCGAATGGCGGATGTGAGCACATAGCTTCCGCACTTTGTGAAGCCGCTCATCCAGGCCAGGATAGTGGAGGAGAAATTGCTGTATCACCCGGTTGAGGATGTGAGCCATGCAAGGCACGTCTGCGAGATTGCCTCGGCCTAGGGCCGCTAACAGGTTTGCACCGTTATTGCACATGGCCTTCCCTGGCTCTAGGTTCAGCAGAGACAGCTATTGCTCAAACTGAGCCTGGAGAGCTGTCCACATCTCTTCACCTGTATGACTGTGATCTCCAAGGCATATTAATTTGAAGACTGGCTGATTACGGTGAGCCCTGACTGTGCAGTATGGAGGTGGTGTGTATTCGCTTCACACCCTTGGAATGCGTGTCTCGTTAAGGCAGAGGTTGAGTGCGTAGGTGGAGGCCCTAGAGGAGGTGGAGGATGCAGAATCAGCGGGGGGAAGTGGGAAATACAGAGGTTTCTTCTGCAAGTCTTGGAGATTCCAAGATTTGTGGAGTAGCCCCTTCTTCCTGCCCCCACAGCCACCAGAGTCACCCAGTGCCCAGTCAGCGAGATGTAACGCCCTTGGCCATGCTTACTCGTCCAGGTGTCTGTGGTGAAATGCACCCTGGCACACGTAGATTTAGACAAGGAACGGGTGATGTTGTCTGCGACATGCAGGTGTAGTGCAGGCACAGCTTTCTTAGAGAAGTAATGGCGACTGGGCAACTGGTATTAGTTTTCAGAAACTGTCTGTATCTACCAGGTGGAATGATAGCATTTCCGTGGCAAACATATTGGAGATGGTGGAGTTCAACCTCTTAGCTTTGTCATGCATAGGATGAAACAATCTTTTACGTGACCACAACTGCAGACCGAGGGCTGGCTAAGGTGCTGAGAGAGGGCGGAGTATCGTGAACCGGAAAAACTGGTGGAGCGTAAGTGAGGTGCAGATGTTACGGTGGATTGAGAAACATGCGGTGTGCTCAGTAAAACAAACACAGCAGGCGTGTCCGCTTCCATTAATGCTGACGGGCTGTTACTCAGCCTGACTGGAGCGGGTAAAGAACTGGAGTTTCTGCGATGGGAGACCTGTGTGACAATATTTGGCAAGGGAACAGAGGAGGAGGAAGAAGCAGCGGATGCGTTTGATGGGGCAGCTGATGGTTGTTGAGGTCCGCTGGTCTGCATTTCAGCGCGGTGAGATTCCCAGTGTAACGTATGTTGTTTGAGCATGTGAACGTTCATGCATGTAGTAGTCAAATTATTGCAGTTTTTACCTCTACTGAGTTTTTTATCAAAAAGTTTGCAGATAATGTGAGCTGGATCATCCTTTGCATTGACAAAAAAGGCCCATGCTAGGCAACCCTTGCCGCCCCTGCGAGCTGCAGACCCCTGACCGCAGTTGGCCACAGCCAGTGCTCCTCATGCTTGCATCACTCTGTGTCTGCGCTGTACAGCGAAATGTAACCTCCTCGTCTTCCTCCTCCTCCACCTCCTCAGATGAGCAACTTGGCTGCGTGACTCTGGGTTCACACCAAGTAGGATTTTCAACCTCGTCATCATCCAATGTGTTTTCCCATTCCTCGACCTTCTCCTGTGGTTGCCCTGACAGCACAGTACAGTCCGCATGAGCCTCAGGTATCTGAGTCTCATCGGGATCACCTCTCTCCCCTGCGGTTAACGTTTGGTGACAAGGCCTGCTCGGACACTACTTCGTCCTGCCCCAAATCCAAGCTAAAAAAAGTTTGGGCATCGGTGCAGATGCTTTCCTCCCTTTGACTCTGTGACTGTTTGGAGTACACTTCTGATGCCCATGGTGTAGAGTGGGTGAAGAGTTCTACAGACTCGCCCATCTGTAGTTCGCTACAGTCAATTGGGCAGTTGGCCAGTTGTGACGCGGGGAGGAAGCATGGGTAATTGGGGTACCACCTCTGTGGACTGTACTGCGTGTGATGTTGAGGTGGAGGAAGAAGAGGAGAGGCCACTGGAAGCAGAGCTTGACATCCACTGGAGCACCTGCTCTTTCTGAGCCTTATCAACAAAGCATATCGCTGTGCGAATGCCAAAGGAAGGGAGTGCAGTAGGCCGTCCACTAACATAAGTTGTCAGTTGTCTTTGGATAGGACATGTTTGTGCTGGTTCACTAGTGCTTTCACTAACATTACCATGTACCCCACGTACACCTTGAACACCAAGCCTATTCTCCCTTCCACCATGCCCTCTCTTTTTCCACTCATGTTGGTCAGATACAGTGGTAGGAGCACGCAATTAACTAAAGAAAAATATGTTTTTTTCCTGTGCAATAGCTCAGCACACACCTGAATTTCAGCGACACTAAATGACAAGGTAAGATATGGCCTCCCGTTTAACGTTACTAACAGACAAAAGAAGTTGTATCACTTTACTCAGAGCAAAAAATATTTTTGGGTTAATCTGCATAAGCTCTGCATCCAGCTGACTTTGACCGCCACTGACATAGTAGCTGGCTTACAGCACTGTATGACTTTTGGCACAGGAAAAAATATTTTTTGGACTGGGCCTAGTAAGAGAAGTTTTGTTTTTGTTACTGTGAAACCAGGACAAGTTCAACGCCACTAAAATAGGATCTGCCTTTTAGCAAACTGGATCAACTTTGCCACAGTAAAAAAACCTTTGGTGGACTCTGCCTGCCAACCAAAAATATATATAGGTTTGACTGTGCGTACAAGCTGAATTTTACCGCCACTGACGTAGTAGCTGGCTTACAGCACTGTATGACTTTTGTCACAGGAAAAAATATATTTTGGACTGGGCGTAGCAAGAGAAAAAATTTATTTTTTTACTCTGAAACCACCTGAAGTTCAACTCCACTAAAATAGTATCTGACACTAAAAAAACAGTGCACACAGCTTTCAATATCACAACAACAGAAAAAAAACAGATTTCGTGCTCTGCAATAAGAAGCTCTGCAGACTGTGCAGAGCACAATTTCAACCCCACTAAATGAAAAGGTACACTGTCTTTGCTTGATCATATTAGCAAGTGCAAAAAAATATTCAAGGTATTCTGAGACATGGAGCTCTATACCAGCGGTGCACAGCACTAATGTATGGCTTGGGCCCTCTGTTTCTGTCAGAATCTCAGTACTTGCACAAGAACACCAAAAATGTGCTGCACCAGCGGTTGCAGAGGTACACAGGCCAGGAATTATCTACACTCTCTGACTACCACACAAGTGCCCATCTATCTAGCTAATATCTCTCATTACACAGGAGAACACTGAGCTGCGTCTGTCTCCAGCAGTGACATGGATATAATGGCGCTGAGAGAACATGACCGCTTTTTATATTGAAAGGATATGTGATTTCTGCAGCCAATTGCAGAAGCCCTTATGTCTGGACAGTGTAGATGCTTCCTGCGCTATGATTGGCTGGCCACGCTTTCCTCAGTTAAGGTTACCTCCCACAGGAAAAAAAAAAAACAGTGCGCCACTAATCTGACCTGTTCTAAGCTCTCCACAGCCCCCACACTCACCTGGCACATGTCACCACTAGTGTTGAGCGATACCTTCCGATATCGGGAAATATAGGATCGGATTGGATCGGACCGATACCCAAAAAGTATCAGATATCGCCGATTCCGTTTCCGGAAACCAATGCAAGTCAATGGGACACAAATATCGGAATGAAAATAAACCCTTTCTTTCCTTGTAGGTTAATTCTACATGAAGGAAAACAACTAAGAATAATGTAGAATGTATTGGGGGAGGTGTGAGAGACAATAAAGGCATAGAGGTTTAGCCCAATCAAATGGAATAGCAGGAATTAATATTTTTTTTAAGACGTTCTAAGTTACGGAAATATTGACTATGTTAAGTTTTTTTATATTTTGTCAGATATTTATGTTTCACTACTTCCATGCTCTTCACCTTCTTTTTTACTTCTCCCACACTTTCTCCTTCATCATCCTCAGCATCAGCATTTTTTCCATCAACTTCTTCTTCACCTTCTTCATCTTCATCTTCTTCACCTTCTTCGTATTATTCTTTTTTTTACATTCTTCATATTCTTCTTATTCAACTATTATTCTTCTTCATATTCTACTTCTTCATCTTCTTCATCTTCTTCTTCTTCATCATATTCTTATTTGTGACAGGCATTCCTGTAGTTGTTATCTATAAAAGTTTGAACATTACACCTTTCGTTCTGCCGGTCACAAAAGATTTACAACAGGATTTGTCCGCGTTCAGTTGGCCTGCAGCAGCAGGTCTTTTCCATGGGCACCACGAGGAGGAATGGACTCACCCCCATACACTGCTTAGTCATCTTCTACTTATAATTTAGATAATATCTTTTGCTCTGATTTTTAGTCTTATGCTTAATGTTCTTTGGCTTTTTGTTCTGCAGCTTCTTGTACTTCTGCTTCTTGGTTTTCTGTCTCTTGTTCTTCTGTATCTTGGTGGTTGTCTTCTTGTTCTTTGTCCTCTTGGTCATCTACTTCAGGGTCATCTTCTTGGTCGTCTTCGGGGTGGTCTTCAGGGTCGTTGTCTTCGGGATCCTCGTCTTCTTCGGGGTTGTCTTCAGGGTCGTCGTCTTCAGGGTCCTCGTCTTCAGGGTCGTCACCTTCGGGGTCCTTGTCTTCTTCGGGGTGGTCTTCAGGGTTGTCGTCTTCAAGGTCGTCGTTTTCGGGGTCCTCGTCTTCATCAGGGTGGTCTTCAGGGTCCTCGTCTTCAGGGTCCTCATCTTCGGGGTCCTCGTCTTCTTCGGGATCGTCTTCAGGGTCGTCGTCTTCAGGGTCGTCGTCTTCGGGGTCCCCGTCTTCTTCGGGGTGGTCTTCAGGGTCCTCGTCTTCAGGGTCCTCGTCAGGGAGATCCAGAGTGATTACCAAGAACCATTTCAAAAAGCTTGAACTTGGAAATGTAGCAGAAGGTACAAGAAGGCTGAGGAACTGCCGAGAACCAGCTGATGGTATTGGAACCCAGATGGGTAGCAGAAGGTACAAGAGCCAATGGAACTACCGAGGACCAGCTGACGGTACTGGAACTCGGTTACTAAGCAGGAGGTACCTGTGCCAGAAAGCACTACCAAAGACCAGCAGACGTTGGTGGAACTTGGATACTGAGAAGGAGGCACCTAAGCCAAAGGCACTGCCGAGAACCAGCTGACTGTACTGGAACCCGGATGGGTAGCAGAAGGTACAAGAGCAAATGGAACTACCAAGGACCAGCTGACGGTACTGGAACCCGGATGGATAGCAGAAGGTACAAGAGCCAATGGAACTACCGAGGACCAGCTGATGGCACTGGAACTCGGTTACTAAGCAGGAGGTACCTGTGCCAGAAAGCACTACCAAGGATCAGCAGACGTTGGTGGAACTTGGATACCAAGAAGGAGGCACCTAAGCCAAAGGCACTGCCGAGTACCAGCTGACGGTGCTGGAACCCGGATGGGTAGCAGAAGGTACCCATGAAAAAAAAGTTGCAAGGCCGCGTGCCGGCCGCAGTTACCGAAACCCACAGTCCTACAGGGGGTGCTTGTCTTATTGGCACTATGGAACCAGCCTTCATTGCCTGATCCCGCAGCCCACATAGGAGTCACCTAAACTGCAGGCACCATAGAGTCGGCTAACCCGACCGCAACACGACAGGACAACGCATTGGAGGCAAAGTGACGTTGACACTACCCGGAAACAGCTGGCGTGCTGGAACCAGGCTGGGCAGGAGGGAGTACCTGTGCCAAAGAAACTGCTAAGAAACAGCTGGCTTTGCTGGAACCCAGGGTAAATACTAAAAACAGAGTGGAGCCAGAGGCCTAATTGGAGCAAGTTTAAAATCTGTAGTAGTGTGAATGTGGACAGAGCAGGAGAAATTGCCGTACACACAGCTGGGGAACAGCTGACGTTACTGAACCCCAATAACATTGCAGCAAGTGCTGACTGTGCAGACGGCACTTCTGAGCGCCAACTGGCGGTGTTGGAGCTCAGGGATAATACTGAAAACAGAGGAGCCAGAAGTGTAATTGGAGCAACTTTAAAATCTGTAGTAGTGTGAATGTGGACAGAGCAGGAGAAATTGCCGGACACACAGCAGGGGATCAGCTGACGTTACTGAACCCCAATAACACTGGAGCAAGCATTGACTGTGCAGACGGCACTTCTGAGCAGCAACTAGCGGTGTTGGAGCCCTGGGTAAACACTAAAAGCAGAGGAGCCAGAGGTGTAATTGGAGCAAGTTTTAAATCTGTAGTACAGTGGATGTGGACAGAGCAGGAGAATTTGCCGGACACACAGCTGGGGATCAGCTGACGTTACTGAACCCCAATAACACTGGAGCAAGCGTTGACTGTGCAGACGGCACTTCTGAGCAGCAACTAGCGGTGTTGGAGCCCAGGGTAAATACTAAAAGCAGAGGATCCAGAGGTGTAATTGGAGCAAGTTTTAAATCTGTAGTACAGTGGATGTGGACAGAGCAGGAGAATTTTCCTGACACACAGCTGGGGATCAGCTGACGTTACTGAACCCCAATAACACTGGAGCAAGCGTTGACTGTGCAGACGGCACTTCTGAGCAGCAACTAGCGGTGTTGGATCCCAGGGTAAATACTAAAAGCAGAGGAGCCAGAGGTGTAATTGGAGCAAGTTTTAAATCTGTAGTACAGTGGATGTGGACAGAGCAGGAGAATTTGCCTGACACACAGCTGTGGATCATCTGTTGTTACTGAACCCCAATAACACGGCAGCAAGCATTGACTGTGCAGACGACACTTCTGAGCAGCAACTGGCGGTGTTGGAGCTCAGCGATTACAGTTCAGGTGGTAGAAACATGAACACAACAGGAGACCTGGATACTGTTGCCAACCAATTATTTATTCTGGAAGAGGACTGACAAATTCATGCGAAATCCAGGCCTTGTTGATTTTCAAAAAAGTAAGCCGGTCAACGTTATCGGAGGATAGGCGCATGCGACGGTCTGTTAGTACACCACCTGCGGCACTAAAGACGCGTTCCGATAATACACTAGCAGCAGGGCAAGCCAGCACCTCCAATGCATACTCGCTAAGCTCTGGCCATCTATACAGCTTAGAGACCCAAAACTTGAAGGGGGAAGAGCCGTCTGGGAGTACACTGAGAGGGCAAGACATGTAGTCTGTCACCATCTGACGGAAACGTTGCCTCCTGCTGACTGGAGCCGTCTGTGATAGTGTTGACATTTGTGGCGGCGGGGACACAAAACTTTGCCACATTTGGGCCATACTGGTCTTGCCTTGTGCTGAGGCGCTGCTTCTGCTCCCTCTTTGTGCAGAGCTTCCTCCACTGCTTTGACGCACTGAGCTGCTTTGTAAAGCACTAGAAGCACTGCTCTCGGTTGGAATGGAGAACATGATGGAATGCACCAGTGTGTCTTGGTACTCCCGCACAAAGTGTACTCACAAAGTGTCCCCTGCCTAGGCCTTTGTGAGGAACCACGTTGCGCAGACTGTACAGAAGCAGATGGCATTTGTGACTCCTCATCCTCCACCTCTTCCAAAACCTCCTCCCTTAGTGCTTGCAGTGTTTTTTCAAGCAGGCAGATAAGGGGGATAGTCATGCTGACTAGTGCATCATCTGCACTCGCCATCCGCGTGGAATAATCGAAGACACGCAAAACGTGGCAAATGTCCTTCATAGAGGCCCACTCAGTGGTGGTGAAGTGTGAACGGCACGCACTGCGACTTGTTTGCGCCTGCTGCAGCTGGTACTCCATTACTGCTGCCTGCTTCTCACACAACCTCTCCAACATATGTAACGTTGAATTCCACCTGGTGGGTAGGTCACATATGATGCGATGTTCCGGAAGACGTAATCGGCGCTGCAGAGCTGCAATGCGCGATCTTGCGTTGCTGGAACTCCGCAAGTGAGCGCACTCTATGCGGACCTTGGGAAGCAGTGCATCAAGATCCAGATAGTCCCTCAAAAAACTCTGCACGACCAAGTTGAGCACATGTGCCAGACATGGGATGTGAGTGAGGTTGCCTAGGCCCAGAGCTGCCACCAGATTTCGGCCATTGTCACACACTACCATGCCTGGCTGGAGATTCGCTGGCACAAACCACACGTCGCTCTGCTGCTTGATGGCATTCCAGAGCTCCTGTGCTGTGTGGCTTCGATTCGCCAAAGAAATTAATTTTAATACGGCCTGTTGACGTTTGGCCACGGCTGTGCTCATATCGGTCATCATAACAGGTAACCGTTCACGGGTCGATGTGGAGGTAGACCGTGACGGCTCCTGCAGCGCTGATTCAGAGGAACTGGAGTATGAGGAGTCAATGTGAACAGACTGAATTCCTGCAATCCTTGAAGTTGGCAGAACACGTACAGTGCCACTCTCAAGTTCTGTACCTGGCTCCACAACATTTACCCAATGGGCAGTGAGGGAAAGGTATCGTCCCTGTCCATGCTTACTGGTCCACGCATTGGTGGTCAGGTGGACCTTGCTACTGATGGCGTTTTGTAGTGCATGTTTAATTTTTCCCTCCACATGCTGTTGCAGGGCAGGGACGGCTTGCCTGCTGAAATAAAAGCGGCTGGGCACGTTGTATTGTGGGACTGCCAATGCCATAAAGTTACGGAAGGTGTCAGTCTCCACCAGCCTGAATGATAGCATTTCAAGGGCCAGTAGTTTAGCATTGCCAGCATTCAGAGCTTGTGCTCGGAGGTGGTTTACCGAGTATGGGCGCCTTTTCTCCCTTGCCTGTGCTAACGATGGCTGTAGACTGGCCTGGGAGTGTGAGGATGACAGGGAAAGTGGTGCTGTGGGTGGAATTACACTGTGTCTCTGTACAACAGTGCCAGAGGTTCTTCCATGGCGATCCTGTGAGGAAGCCGAACCAGCTGTGTGTGAGCTGGAGGAAGAGGCTACAACATGAGCTGAAGAGGTGGTAGGTGGCGCTATAGGTTGGCCTAGGTCTTCAGTGTGTTTTTGTAACTCCACCACGTGCTTGGTCTGCACATGTTTCCACATATTTGTGGTATTGAGGTTGCTGACACTTTTCCCTCTTTTCACCTTCTGATTACACAGCTTGCATTTGACAAAGCAAATGTCATCTGCAACTGTGTCAAAAAAGGACCAGGCACTGCAAGTCTTGGGAGCCCCCACTTTGGATTTTGGAAGAGCCATACTCCTAATGGGTGCCGAAGTGGAGGCTACAGGCAAGCAAGTCTGCCCCCTCCCTCTCCCTCCTTTTTGGGACGTTCGGGAAATCTCTTCCTCAGAGCTGTTCCCACCACCTTCCTGTCCCTCACGCCATGATGGGTCAAGGACCTCATTATCTACACCACCCTCTTCAAACAACTGCTTCTCCTGGGTAGTCTCGACAGCACAGTAGGCACCAGAAAGTGGCACCTGAGTCTCATCATCAGATGAGTACTGAGGTGTGCTGCTCACCATAGGCACTGGCCCACCCGCCTCTTCAGATTCAGAGAGACAAAACGGTTGTGCATCACTGCATGCTACCTCTTCTTCAAATTCTCGAATTAAGCTTTGCTGGCCCCCTCTTTCCAAGCCAAGAGATTCAGAGAACAGAAGTAGAGATGGCTCCTGTCCAGGGCTCTCTGACTGCCTGGGCAATTTGGCAGGTGGTGAAGAGACAGATGGGTGCTCTTCAGTGCTCAGGACCTGAGAGGATCTGGAACTAATTGAAGTCGATGCGTTAGCTGCCATCCATCCGACAACGGCTTCAATTTGGTCCTCCCACAGCAGTGGGGTATAGCTAGCTCCTACAAAGCTGCGCATAAAGGACTGTTCCCTGGTAAAACTGGGGGATGCTGAGTCACTGGTGCCCGCAGCAGGCACAGAATCCCCACGTCCTCTCCCTGCAGGCACAGAATCCTTGCGTCCTCTCCCTGCAGAAACTCCACGCCCACGACCACATGCCTTACTCCCTGCCTTCTTCATCTTGGTAGACTGATAAAGATAGGCAGAAAAGTACTAAGGGCTTAGTGTGCTTATTCCTGAACAGCTGCTAACAGGTATAAGAAACACTAATTTTATAAAGTGTGGACTAGACTTTAATATGAGCTAATGTGGCCTACACAACTGTAAAGTGGAGTGTTTGGTGAACTTTATTTAGTTTTTTTTTGTCACAAAAAGACACTGGATGTGCCCAAAGATGTAATACCGATAGTATCACAAACTTTTTGTAGCTATTACAATGCAGGAAGGTAACCTACAATGCAATAGATGAGGCTACAAAAAATAGGCTAATACTAATCTGGCTGTAGCTGCAGGGCACAATGCTGCAGAAAGGCTCCTCTATCTACTCCTATATAGTGTGTTTGGAACCAATTTTGCTGAATACGGATGGAACCACCACACTAATAGGAGAAATCAGGAAAAATGATCAATTAGCAAAAAAGGACAATGTATGAGGCAGTGACGCACACTGAGCGCACTACAACCAGACGCGGCTGAAGCACACACTACAGCGTGAGCTGCATTCACACACAGAGACCTTGCAGACAGGCGTGAACAGTGCAGATGCAAGCACTGTGCACTAGCGCTGCAAGACAAAAAAAAAAATTCTCTATCTACTCCTGTATAGTGTGTTTGGAACCAATTTAGCTGAATACGGATGGAACCACCACACAAATAGGAGAAATCAGGAAAAATTATCAATTAGCAAAAAAGGACAATGTATGAGGCAGTGACACACGCTGAGCGCACTACAACCAGACTTGGCTGAAGCACACACTACAGCGTGAGCTGCACTCACACACAGAGACCTTGCAGACAGCAGTGAACAGCACAGAGAACTGTGCACTAGTGCTGCAAGCCACAGCGATTTATAAAGTAGCTTGGGTAAAGCAGAATAGAGCAAATAGGTAGCTAAAACTGTCCCTCAGAACAACAGCGTCCTATCCCTAACTGAATTCACAGCAGAGTGAGCTCAAAATGGCGGTGGCGGCTTTTATAGTGCATCATGACATCATTTCAGCAGCCATTCACAGCCATGCCATTAGTTAACATGCCTACATGCCTAACAGGATGTGCCCACACTTCTTAGGATCCTCATTGGCTGAATAAAATGAAACTGGCACATTGCATTATGGGAACTTCCGATTCCAGTATACGATATTCTAAAAGTATCGGAATTAAGTATCGGAATTCCGATACCTCGAATATCGGCCAATACCCGATATTTCAGTATCGGAATGCTCAACACTAGTCACCACTCATTATATACTTGCACTATGCTAACAAAACTGTTCAAAATGCCGTGGTTGCCATGTATTCGCAGTCCCGCGCAAATTCGTCGAACTTTTCAGATTTTAAGAAAATTTGCTCGCCTTTGCGATCACGAATCCGAATGTGCCATATTCATGCAGAATTTGAAACTTTCGAACATTCGCCGAACAAATTCACTCAACACTACTAGTTACCAATAATTGGACAAATAGCATAGGAACAAATCTGAAAAATGCACCAAAGAACTAAAAAATGAAAAATAAAAACAAAGTTTATTGTTTAATATTAAAAATGTGCAAGGTAGTGATGAGCGAGCATGCTTGCTACTGCTCGGTACTCGCTTGAGTATTTCACTGTTTCAGATTCTCAGCGCTCGGCAAGTACTTCCAGGTAGCTCGGGCGGGAGCTCGAGTCCCTGCCCCGTATGTTTGGCTCTGTTTTAACAGCGAATAAACATGCAGGGATTCGCTGCCACTCACTGCAATGCCGCAGCCATGTTCTTTGTGACGTTACAGTGAATGGCTGGCCGCATAGTGTCATTGGGTCTATATCAGACCCAGTAACCCTATGCTTGTCACAGTCTACCCTTCAGATAGGCAGAATAGGGAGAGATGCTACTGAGCTAGGGAGAGAATTGGTGGTTTATTAATGATGTATTAGATATTCCACAGCTACATATACACATCTGAACTAACAGTCTTCTAAGGAGTTATCCAGCTGCATATATTATTACTGGTGATAGCAGGAGTTAGGCAGGCAGAGTTTGTGGAGAGTGTATAGAGCAGAATAGGGTCCATTGCAAGTTATTTCTGCTGCTGTTACAGATATCCATAGCCCTAGTTATCAGGGCTATTTTTTTTTTGCTCTTAATAATGATTATTTGCTTAAAAAGCAATATAGTACACCACTTTTACTGCTCCATTTGCGTGTTAGTAGAATACAGCCAGATATGTTTGATTTCATTCACATTGGTGTTTTGTGGAAGCAGAGAAACTTATCCATCATCAGACGTGATCCGATATTACTGCCTTAATAATGGTGACATTTTTTGGAGCGTGCCAAATATTACACTCCAGTTAAAGTCTGCCAGTTGTGTGTTGTTCAATCTATTCACACTTGGTCGCTGACCAATACCATATCTATAAGGCCACTGCTTAAAACCGTGGTCATTAGACGTGATCTGATATTACTGCAGTAATAATCATCACATTTTTTAGAGGGTGCCAAATATTACACTCCAGTTAATGTCTGCCAGTTGTGTGTTGTTCAACCTTTTCTACACTTGGTTGCTGACTAATGCCATATCTATAAGGCCACTGCCTAAAACCGTGGTCATCAGATGTGATACAATATTACTGCGGTAATAATCGTCATATTTTTTGGAGCTTGGCAAATATTACATTCCATTGAAAATGGGCAAGGCGCGTGGCAAGGGATGGGGAAGTTGAAGTGATGCTGATGGTTCACGCAGAGGCCAAGGCCATGGGCAAGGTGAAACTGTGCCTGCTGAGGGAGCACAAAAAACACTCACATCATGTCAAACTACCTTCCTGTTCCTATTTCTAGGATGCCACAGAACACCACTCTTGAAGCCAGGGCAGTGTAAAAAGTTGATGGTTGGATAGCAGATAATGCTTCCAGTCAGTTTGCCACCACAACCACCACCTTGTCTTCCACACAGTCAAGTCTCAGTAGCTGTGAGTCTCGACCACATATTTCTCACCCTGATCCTTCTTACTTTCAGCATGTTGAGTGACCGGACACAAGTGATCCCACACTTGAACACTCCGAAGAGCTGTTCACTAGAGATAAGCGAAAATTCCAATATTCGGTTCGGATTACGTTCGCTGATTTTGCAATATTCGTCGATTTATTCGTCGAATATTCACTGAACATTGCCGCATACACAATACCTTCAAATGGGCCCAAAAGCTGCCAAAACACATCAAATTTGGGGCAGACACCAGGAAAGTGCCATCAATTGACCCAGAATAAAAGTAGTATAATTATTATTGTCAGGAATTCCAACACACAGGCGAGACGACACCGGGGAGATCACGAAATATCTCACTGTGCCATCACGCTGTTCGTATTTCATCCGGAGTCGCGAGCACGCGATCCAGACTACTCGCTACGTGATATCGGCAAGCGACCAGTGAGCGTAAGGCGTCACATCTTGGGGATTCAAAGACTGGCATCCGTGTTTAATGCTCTCCGTACGGTCACTGTCAGCTTCGCGATAGCCCAATTATTATTAATATTCGCTGCCACCACAGGCCGAGTTTGAAATATAATACTGGCCTGGCCGGACGCCTGCATTTTGGTAGCGTATATGGCGTCAGGGAAGTAAACGATTTCAGAACAAAAGAAACAGGACTATTACATTTTATATTTAATCCAAAAGGGAGGCAGTGTTTAGGAAAAATATATACAAGGATGTTACAAAGGGGACATTAAAATACATAGGCAGTTACAAAAAATAAACAGGATGAAAGAAGATAACTCACACTATACGATCGCGGAGACGATTCAATATAGGTGGATTATGCTGTTATTGAACAGGACCCATTGCTTTTAATTCTTATTCCCCCCTGGCAATGAGTGCTCCTGTCTTCTCCATGGATTCTCTTATACCTAAGGGGAGATCTACCCACACGCCCCTTGTGGTGACATCAAGTGGGCCGGTCTCCAGCCTGTACATTTTTATTAAATACGCTAACTTCTGCGATAACTTACCACTCGTTGATCACAGAAGCTTGCAAACTACGCCATTTTTTCCCTTATGATTTTATCTTCAGTTAGAGACCACATATCGCATAGCTGCAGTCTGCTCTTCTGGTGTTTTTGCGCTACAGCTTCCTGATTTTGCTTACAGCCCTGGAAAACAACATATACATTCCTGGGCTGATTTGGCCACTAAACATATGGGTCCCATTACTGTCAGATGTATGGAACTCACAATATTTCATAGTTCATATCGGATTCAGCGCATCTGCAAATTTCCCTTTGAGGCTCGGGAAACAGCCTCACGGTTACAAGCAAATTAGTGCAAGCCAGCGTTTTAATTACCTCCTGCGTCTTTCAGAGACAAGATGCTTGCTTCCTAAGGAAGTTATAACACTCCTTGGCTGGTATTGTTTGGATAAGCTATTTGTCAGGCGTGTGCTAATTGGGGCTTTTGTGCTGAGCAGAAGGGGAATAAGGGAGGGGGTGAACATCTATGTCAGGCAGATATGGAAGAACATTTTCCAGATATTAATATTTCCCTGACAATTATAATTATTTATTATTGCAACATTTATTCCAGGGCGCTTTACATGTGAAAATGGGTCACCGACTGGTATAAGAGGAGAGTGGACCCTGCCGGCGAGGGCGCACAAACAATCTACAAGGGATGGGTGAGGATACAGTAGGTGAGTGTACAGCTGGTCATGCAGCGTTATGGTGGAGCGAGGGTTACTGCAGATTGTATGCTTGTCAGAAGAAGTGGGTCTTCAGCTTCCTTTTGAAGGTTTCCACGGTAGGCAAGAGTCTGATGTATTGGGGTACAGAGCTCCACAGTAGGGGAGATGCACGGGACAAATCTTGTATGCGATTGTGGCAAGAAGAGATAAGAGGAAAGTAGAGAAGGAGATCTAGGAAGGATGGGAGGTTGCCTGCAGGTAAGTACAGAGAGACTAGGTCACAGATGTATGGAGAAGACACGTTTTGGATGGCTTGGTATGCCAAAGTTAGGCTTTTCAACTGCAGTCTCTGGGCAATGGGGAGCCAGCAAAGGGATTGATAGAGGGGAGAAGCCGGGGAATAGCAGGTTGACTGGTGGATTAGTCCGCCAGCACAGTTTAGGATAGATTTGAGGGGTGAAAGAGTGGAAGAAGGGAAGCCACAGAGCAGTAGCTTGCAGTAGATGAGGTGGGAGATGATGAGTGCGTGCACTGGTGTTTTTGTAGATTCATTGTTGAGAAATGTGTGGATACCGGAGATATTTTGGAGTTGGAGTTGGCAGCAAGTGGAATGGGCTTGGATCTGATGTTTGAAGGACAGATTAGAGTCAATCTTGCTGTACTAGGGAGAGTGGGCAGCCATTGACTTTGATGGATAGGTCAGTTCGGGGGGGTGAATGAGATGGTGGAAAGATGATGAATTTGGTTTTATCCAGGTTAAGTTTTACAAATCTAGCAGAGAAGAAAGATGAAGTAGCGGACACACATTGTGGGATTCTTGCTAGTAAGGAGGTGATATCAGGTCCAGAGAGGTAGATCTGTGTGTCAACAGCATAGAGGTGATACTGAAAGCCGTGAGACTCTATGAGCTGTCACAGGCCAAAGGTGTAGATGGAGAAGAGCAGGGGTCCTAGAACTGAACCTTGGGGGACACCGACACATAGGGGGCGAGATGAGGAGGTGGTGTATGAGTGGGAATGTGTTGGTGCTATATAAATATAAAGATTATTATTATTATTATAATTGGGCTTGGCCAAGGTGCCAGACTGCAGATCTTAAGTCTTATAGATTGCCGGAGCCAGACCACAGTAAAAAGCAGCCATAGAGTGTCCAGGAACTTTCACACAGACTTTTCTTAGCCGGGGCTGCTTCTCGGCAGGGTTGGACGGGTCCACCAGAGAACCAGAGAATTCTCCGGTGGGCTCTGGCTTCTCCTTCAGGAGAGTTCATAGTGCAAACTTTGCAGCTTCTATAGAGCTCTTGAGTGAGGGAGAAAGGTGGGGCCTCAGAATCATATCCTCTGGTGGGCCCAATGTTCTATAGTCTGACACTGCGTCGCGGTGAGAGTTGTATTTCACCACAGCCATATTCTTTGGCTTGGTGAAAGTACTGGCATAGAGGGAAACTGTATCTACTCTGGCTGTCATTTCTCCTAGGAAGTCCACTAATGCAGCTTGTTCCATAAGGAATGGCAGCCTGTCCAACATCAGCTAACACTTCTCAGTGGTGCTTCGACACACAAAGATCTTTCTTTACATCTTGAATTTCATGACTACAGAGTTGGCCAATGGCCTTATCTGCAATGCGTTTTGAGAAATAACATACATAAGCAAAGCCACGGTTTAGGCCACTGAAGGTCATCATTAAGCGAAATTAATACAGCTTTCCCACAGACTGATAAAGGGGTATCAAGACTTCCAAGACAGCCAAGACATCCCTGTCCTCACCAAGAGGATGACTGTCCATGTTCTCCGCCTCATCCTCCTCCTCATTATCACTCAATCTGCGTTGAGATGAGATGAGGCTAGGCTGTGTATCATCACCCTGTATAGTCCCTTGCTCCTCCTGCAATGCCTCCTCTTTAATTGCGAGCAAGCATTTCAGTAGACAGAAAAGCGGGGTGGCGACGCTAATTATGGCGTCATCGCCACTCACCATCTTGGTGGAGTCCTCAAAGTTTTGGAGGATGCCACAGATGTCAGACATCAATGTCCACTCATGAACTCTTATGTGCGGAGGCTGACCTGAATTCCAACAGGCGTGTTGAAGCTGGTGCTCAACAACTGCCCTTTGCTGCTCACAAATCCTTCCCAACATCTGAAACATTGATTTCCAATGTGTGGTGACATCGCACACCAGTCGGTGAGCTGGAAGCTGCTAACGCTGCTGAAGCACTGCCAGGGTGGCAGAAGCTGTAGCTGACTTTCCGAAATGGGCACACCCACTGCATACTTTCACAAGCAGATCTGGGTAAGTTTTGAGAAACCACTGAACCACTAAGTTTTAGTGCTCACTCATCACTACTGTGTACCCCTGTATGGAGAACAATATCAGCACCAAAGAATTAAAAGATGAAATGTAGGTTGCTTTAAATACTACTGTAGTAAGAAAACCAATTTAGATTTTATCATGTGTACCCCTGTGTGGAGAACAATATCTGCACCAAAGAATTAATTTCACTAGAGTATAAGTATTATAATGGGGACCGACAGCTCTTCCACTTCAGCCAACCCAGCAGATGGTGACCCAACCAGGAGCCTTAAAATTTAAAAAAATTAGGGTTTAACACCACCATTTCCGTGTCTAACAGATTTTAGATGGTGGAGTTCAACCTCTTAGCTTTGTCATGTGTAAGAGGAAACAATATTTCACGTGACCACAACTGTGGGACCGAGGGCTGGCTACGGTGCTGAGAGAGGGTGGAGTATGGTGAACCTTACAAACTGCTGGACCGTTAGTGAGGTGCAGGCAAAGATATTATAGTGGATTGATAAAGTTGTGGTGTGCTCATTCTCTGAGATCGGTCAAAAACAGCAGGCATGTCCGCTTCCATTACAGCTGACGGGCTCTCACTCAGCCTAACTGGAGCGGGTAAAGAACCGAAGGTTCTGTGGTCGGAGACCTGCGTGACAATATTTTCCACGGAAGAAGAGGAGGAGGCAGAAGAAGCTGATGCAGTTGATCGGGTGGCTGATGGTTGTTGAGGTTTGCTGGTCTGCATTTTATCGCAGTGAGATTGCCAGAGTAAGGCATGTTGATTGCGCATGTGAAGGTTCATGTATGTAGAAGTCAAATTATTGCACTTTTCAGTCTTCTCAGTGTTTTCTTGCAAAGTTGGCAGATAACGTGAGTTGGCTCATCCTTTGCGGTGCCAAAAAAGGCCCAGGCTAGGAAACCCTTGCTGCCCCTGCGAGCTGCAGACCCGTGACCGGTGCTGGTCACTGTCACCATTGTGGCTAAGGATGCAGTGCTTGTCATGGTTGCATCACTCGGTGTCTGTGTCATAGGACGCAACATAACCTCCTCTTCTTCCTCCTCCTCCACCTCCTCAGATGAGCTACTCAGCTGCATGCCTCTGGGTTCACACAAAGTGGGATCTACAATCTAATCATCATCCAATCTGTCTTCCCATTCCTCACCCTGAGAGTCACCCTCCTCCTCTTCCTGCCTTGATAGCACAGTATAGTCCGCGTAAACTTCAGGTATCTGAGTCTCATCAGGATCACCTCCCCTCCCGAGAGTTAATGTCGGGTGATGATGGTCAGGCTGCCATAGAAAGGGAGAGGAGTAGCCCATCCAGTAACAGAAGTTGTCAGTTGCCTTTGGATAGGACATGACAGTGTTGGATCACTACTAGTGCTTTCACTAACATTACCACCTACCCTACATATACACTTGAACACCAAGCCTATTCCCCATTCCACCATGACCTCTCTTTTTCCCACTCATGTTGCTCAGATGGTGTGGTAGGAGCACGCTATTAGCAACAAAAAAATAGATTTTTTTACTGTGCACCAGTTCTGCCCACAGCTGAATTTCAGCGGCATTAAATGATAAGGGGAGATATGACTTGCTGTATGACGTTAGTAACAGAAGAAAATATTTTTTTCCCATGTATGGAGAACAATCTTTGCACCAAAGAATTAGAAGATGAAATATAGCCTACTTCATATACCACGGTACTAATAAAACCAATTTCGATTTCATCATGTGAATTCTGCACCACAAAATTAAAAGATGAGATGTAGCCTGATATACAGTACAAACCAGAAGTTTGGACACACCTTCTCATTTAAAGATTTTTCTCTATTTTCATGACTTTGAAAATTGTACATTCACACTGAAGGCATCAAAACTATGAATTAACACATGTGGAATTATATACTTAAAAAAGTGTGAAGCAACTGAAAATATGTCTTATATTCTAGGTTCTTCAAAGTAGCCACCTTTTGCTTTGATGACTGCTTTGCACATCCTTGGCATTCTCTTTATGAGCTTCAAGAGGTAGTCACCGGAAATGATTTTCACTTCACAGGTGTGCTCTGTCAGGTTTAATAAGTGGGATTTCTTGCCTTATAAATGGGGTTGGGACCATCAGTTGTGTTGTGCAGAAGTCAGGTGGATACACAGGTGATAGTCCTACTGAATAGACTGTTAGAATTTGTATTATGGCAAGAAAAAAACAGCTAAGTAAAGAAAAATGAGTGGCCATCATTACTTTAAGAAATGAAGGTCAGTCAGTCTGAAAAATTTGGCAAACTTTGAAAGTGTCCCCAAGTGCAGTTGCAAAAACCATCAAGCGCTACAAAGAAACTGTCTCACATGAGGACCGCCCCAGGAAAGGAAGACCAAGAGTCACTACTGCTTCTGAGGATAAGTTTATCCGAGTCACCAGCCTCAGAAATCGCAGGTTAACAGCAGCTCAGATTAGAGACCAGGTCAATGCCACACAGAGTTCTAGCAGCAGACACATCTCTACAACAACTGTTAAGAGGAGACTTTATGCAGCAGGTCTTCATGGTAAAACAGCTGCTAGGAAACCACTGCTAACGACAGGCAACAAGCAGAAGAGACTTGTTTTGGCTAAAGAACACAAGGAATGGACATTAGACCAGTGGAAATCTGTGCTTTGGTCTGATGAGTCCAAATTTGAGATCTTTGGTTCCAACCACCGTGTCTTTGTGCGACGCAGAAATGGTGAACTGGACTCTACATGCCTGGTTCCCACCGTGAAGCATGGAGGAGGAGGTGTAATGGTGTGGGGGTGCTTTGCTGGTGACACTGTTGGGGATTTATTCAAAATTGAAGGCATACTGAACCAGCATGGCTATCACAGCATCTTGCAGCGGCATGCTTTTCCATCCGGTTTGCGTTTAGTTGGACCATCATTTATTTTTCAACAGGACAATGAACCCAAACACACCTCCAGGCTGTGTAAGGGCTATTTGACCAAGTGGGAGAGTGATGGGGTGCGACGCCAGATGATCTACCCTCCACAGTCACCAGACCTGAACCCAATCGAGATGGTTTGGGGTGAGCTGAACCGCAGAGTGAAGGCAAAAGGGCCAACAAGTGCTAAGCATCTCTGGGAACTCCTTCAAGATTGTTGGAAGACCATTTCCGGTGACTACCTCTTGAAGCTCATCAAGAGAATGCCAAGAGTGTGCAATACAGTCATCAAAGCAAAAGGTGGCTACTTTGAAGAGCCTAGAATATAAGACATATTTTCAGTTGTTTCACACTTTTTTGTTAAGTATATAATTCCTCATGTGTTAATTCATAGTTTTGATGCTTTCAGTGTGAATGTACAATTTTCATAGTCATGAAAATACAGAAAAATCTTTAAATGAGAAGGTGTGTCCAAACTTTTGGTCTGTACTATATATACGACAGTTGTAAGAAAACCAAATTCGATTTACTCATATGCACTTCTGTGTGGAGAACAATATCAGCACCCAAAAATTTGAAACTGACATCTTGCATATGACGTTAGTAACAGCAGAAAGATTTTTTTTAGTGTGGATGAGGCCTGAATAACATAGGAGATATGCTCCAAAAAATTTCAAAGTTAGATGTCCCCTACTATATCATGTTAGTAACAGAAGAAAATATTTTTTTACTGTGGACAAGGCCTGTATAACATAAGAGTAGTGATGAGCGAGCACTAAAATGCTCGGGTACTCGTTGCTCTGGTCGAGCAAACTGGAATGTTCGAGTGCTCGGTCCAAGTAACCGGCCCAATGTAAGTCTATGGGAAACTCAAGCATTTTTCCTGCGGCCCCGCAGACTGTCTGCAGAGAGCCTAAAAATTGCCCAAATCAATGGGAACAGTGCTCAAATGACATGGGAACAGCATGGGGAAGACCCCTGGAAGCATCTCTGACTTCCAGGTCACTGCTGTCAACAACGTTGTCAGAGGTATTACTCCACTTTTATGGACTCACAATAAAACATACAAAAACGAAAACAAAATGGATTTTCCTGGGAAAAATGTAAAGGAACATCCTTTCCAGGGTAATGACTTGTATATAAGGTAAAATAAATAACCAAAACAAAAATTATCATTCACACCTTGGGCTATGTTCACACGTAACGTTTTTGATGCATTTTTGCACTTTTGCATTGCTTTCAAAGGTGAAAAATGCATTCACCAGGAAATGTCATTTTAACATTTTACTACCTTATCTGGCCATGTGGTGTGTGTGACACATCCTGTTTCATTTATGAAGGAGGGACTCTGAAAGTTACAAACACTATTTTCATAGGGCCATCAGGTGACCCTTACTATTCTTAAAGGGCCAGCAGCTGGCTATGCTTTGTTGTTCCCATTATTAAAGAGTGGGTCTCCTATACTGTTATTGCATAAGCAGTGACTGGAAGGACTGCCAAAAATTTGGACGTACCCCAATACCCCTATGAAGAAACATAGAGGAGGGTCTCAGTAAAACAAATGTTCCCATTATAAAGGAGTGGGTCTCCTATAGTGGTAATGCCCATGCAGTGACTGCAAGGGCTGACAAAATTTGTGAAAAACCCCAAAACCAATATAAAGACACAAAGAGCTGGGCCACAGTAATGACAGGTTCCCATTAGAAAGAAGCGGGTCTGCTATACAGTTACAAGGTATGCAGTGAGTCCAACAGCTGCCAAAATGTTGAAAATACCCCAACAACAATTTAAAGACACATAGAGCTGGGCCACAGTAATGACATGTTCCTATTAGAAAGGAGTGGGTCTCCCATACTGTTGACTATGCAGTGAATGCAACAGCTGCCAAATATTTGGAGGAACTCCAATGTCCCTTGCAAGAGATGTAGAGGTCGGAGGGCCTCCTGAAAACAATGTTCCAATTATTAGGAAGTGGGTCTCCCATACTCTTTGCCTATGCAGTGAATGCAACAGCTGCCAAAAATTTAGAGGAACTCCAATGTTCCTTGCAAGAGATGTAGAGGTCGGAGGGCCTCCTGAAAACAATGTTCCCATTTTTAGGAAGTGGGTCTCCCATACTGATTGCTTATGCAGTGAATGCAATGGGTGCCAAAAATTTGGAGGAATTTCAAAGCCCCTTGCAAGAGACGTAGATATGGTGATATGGTAGATATTGTGGTGATAAGGTAGTGGAGGAGGAGGAGAAGGAGGAGGACAAGAGCAACGAGGCAAAATCAGGAAGCTTAGATCTATGCCTGGGTGTGAAGACAGGTACATGCGAATAGAGTTAGACCTCCCAAAAAAAGACACTGTATTTGAGTTTATGTTACGATGCTATCATTCTGAGGTGCGGAGAAGTGTGTCCCAATCCAGCCTTTGTTCATTTTTATAAGAGTCAGCCTGTCAGCATTTTCAGTTGACAGGCGGATGTGCCTATCGGTTATAATTCAACCAGCGGCACTAAAAACTCGCTCTGACAAAACGCTAGCAGCAGGGCAGGCCAGGACCTCAAAGGCGTAGAGAGCCAGTTCATGCCATGTGTCCAGCTTGGATACCCAATAATTATAAGGCACAGAGGAATCACAGAGGATGTTGGTACGGTCGGCAAGGTACTTCCTCAGAATTTTCCAAAACCTTTCCTTCCTTGGGAGAGTACCCTGTGCCTCAGGGCCTGTACGGTGGGTGGGTATGAGAAAACTGTCCCAGAACTTTGACAGTGTTCCCCTGCCTCTGCTGGATTGCATTTGTGTCTCTCTTGCCTGTACTCCTTGGTTGTCCAAAGAACCGTGACCCCTGCCGCCAGTGTTTTCAGATGGGAATTTTTTTAATAATTCCGCAACATGGGTATTCTTGTACTGCCCCATTTTATTAGGCCTGTCCAGCAAGGGAATAACAGACAGAAAGTTATCCATGTAGCATGGGTCTAGAAGTGTCACCAACCAGTAATGACTGTCACTCAAAATTTGGACAACGCGAGGGTCACAGGAAAGGCAGCGTAACATAAACTCAGCCATGTGTGCCAGACTGCAAAGAGGCAAGACTTTTGTGTCCTCACCAAGAGGACTACTGACCATGCTCTCCTCCTCATCCTTCTCCTCCTCAGGCTATCCACGCTGAACAGACGGTATGACAGTTGTGCAGGTAGTACCATCTGTAGCGCAGGAAACTAGCTCCTGTTCTTCCTCCTCCTTTTCCTCATTGTCACCCAATCCACGTTGGGATGAGATGAAACTGGGCTGTGTGGAATCACCCTTTATGGTTCCTTGCTCCATCTCATCATGCTCCGCCTGCAATGCATCCTCTTTAATTGTGAGCAGAGAGAGTTTCAGAAGACAGAGAAGCGGGATGGTGATGCTAATTATATCGGACATCCATGTCCATTCTTGAGGTCTTATGCGTGGAGTCTGACCTAAATACCGATGGCCGTGTTGATGCTGGTAGTCAACAACTGACCTCTTCTGCTCACAAATACTTCCCAACATCTACAATGTAGAGTTCCAACGTGTGGGGAAATTGCCCACCAGTCGGTGAGCTAGAAGCTGCAAATGCTGCTGAAGCACAGCAAGGATGGCGGAAGCTGTAGCTGACTTTCTAAAATGGGCACACACGGGGCATACTTTGATAAGCAGATGCGACAGATCTGGGTAGCTTTTCAGAAACCGCTGAACCACGAGGTTACGCACATTGGTCAGGCATGGTACGTGTGTAAGCTCGCCTCGCTTCAGAGCCGCCACCAGGTTCCGGCCATTTTCACACACGACCATGCCTGGCTGTAGGTTCAATGGTGTCAGCCACAGAGCTCCTTGCACTTTCAGAGCAGGCCACAACTCTTCAGCGGTGTGTGGTTTGTCACCTAAGCATATTAGCTTCAGCACAGCCTGTTGCCGCTTGGCCGAGGCATTGCTGCAGTGTTTCCAGCTTGTGACTGATGAGGTCATTTTGGAGATGGAGGCTGAAAAGGTGGAGGTGCAGGAGCTGTAGAATGTGGGGGCAACCCTGACTTATCCAGGGCTCGCAGTCCTCAGCATCGGGAGGATGTGTTCTGTCCCAAGGTCTGACTGGGTCCCGGCTTCCACTATATTAACCCAGTCTGTCATCAGCGAGATGTACTCTCCCTGCCCTCAAGCACTTGTCCACGTGTCCACGGTTAGGTGAACTTTCCCAGTAACTGTGTTGTTGAGGGCACGGCTAATGTTGTGGAACACATGTTCATGTAATGGGGGATGGCACACCGGGAGAAATAGTGGCGGCTGGGGACTGAGTACCAAGGGACGGCTGCCTCCATCAGGTTGCGGAGAGCTTCCATCTCCAGAAGCCTAAAAGGCAACATTTAGAGCGCAAGCAGTCGCGAAATGTGGGAATTTAGTAGTGTGGCCTGTGGGGCATTTGCTGAGTATTTGCGCTTGCGTTCCAAGGACTGGGGTAGTGACAAATGAACGCTGTGCTGGGACGAGGAAGTGGACGTTCTTGCTGATGGTGCTAGTTGAGAGTGTGCACCGACACGTGCAGGGCGGGAGGCATCATCGCATGCACCATGGACAGGGGATTGGTGTGCATGCACAACAGTGGAACAAGCAGTGATGTCACCCACAGACACTATTTCTGGACCCTGGGGTTCGGCCCACTTAGTAGGGGACTTTACTGCCATGTGCCTGATCATGCTGGTGGTGGTCAGGCTGCTAGTTTTGCTACTCCTGCTGATGCTGGCCTGGCAGGTGGTGCAAATGGCCTTTTTGGGGTTAACTGCAGAGTCTTTAAAAAACAAGCAGACTCGGGAAGACCTAACAGTTGTACTGGCAACTTCCGTTGTGTTGGTGTTACGGGGAACGCTTTCCCGCCTTGTGTCTGCAGCCACCACACTGCTTCTTTCTGCCTGTTGTGGTGCTACGCCTCCCTCCCTCTGTGTGCTGCTGTCCTCGCTCTGTATGTCCCCCTGCCAGGTTGGGTAAGTTACTATATCATCCACCACCTCGTCTTCCACTTCCGCAGCCTGGTCCTCCTCCTGACTTTCTGGCAATTGTGTTTCATCATCATGACTGTGGTTGCTCAAATATTTGGGCATCGCTGCACACGTTCTCCTCTTGACTCGATTGAAGCTGGCCGGGTGAGAGGCCCGAATCTACAAATGGAATAGTGACCAGCTCTTTAGAGTGTCCAAGTGTGGGATCAGTTGTCTCTTGGCACTCGGCATGGTGGGAGGAAGGAGGATCAGGGTGAGGAATATGCGGTCCAGACTCACTGCTACTGAGACTTGACTGTGTGGAAGACAGAGTGGTAGTGGTGGTGGCAAAGTGACTGGAAGCATTTCACAGACACACAGGACACTAGCTATCTAAACTATCTGACTTAGAAGCTACTGCCTACCTAACTAGCTAAAATCTCTCAGTATACAGGAGCACCATCAACATGCAGCCTCAGTGACCTTATAATCACAAAATGGCGATAACATAACATGGCCGCTCTTTATATAGAAAGGACATGTGATTTCAGCAGCCAATGGCACAAGCCCTTGTGTCTGGACAGTGGGGATGTTTCCTGCGCCATGATTGGTTAGCCACGATTTGCACACATAAAGTTGGGGAAAAAAAGATTACAAGCTCGGCGCTGCTCTGAGCTCGTGTGAGCTCTCCCCATCCCCTCCACTCATCAAACACATCCCCCCGCTCATCATACACCACCACTATGCTAGCCAAAGTGGTAAAAATACTTTAGTTGCAAGGCAATAATTTCCCGCACTTTTTCACTGAATTTTACCTAGTTTTGCTGATTTTAAGAAAAAATGCTCGTGTTTCTGATCACGAATCCAAATGTGCCATATTCGTGCCGAATTTGAAACTTACGATCGTTTTTCGGACATATTCGTTCATCACTAATTATGAAGACAGGAAACTGTATTTATTTATTTTCTTTGCTTGAATAGAGCCATTCATTTCCACAGCACTTTACAGATATTATCATCACTGTCCCCATTTGGGCTCACAATCTAAAATCCTTATCTTTATGTATTTGAAGTATGGAAACTGAAAAGAAGGTTAAAAAATGCAAAATAGTAAAGTAAGCAATTTATTTAATTACCTTTTTTCATTTCACATTATTTCAATCATGTTGAAGTAATTATTTTAGTGTCTAGTTAATATTTATTTATTTATTTAGATATTCCTAAGTATTATGTATGTAGCAATTTCAGACTTTTTTTTGCCTACCAGAGAACACTATTGGTGTGATAATATATCTACATAGTACCCTTCACTATTTATGGCCATCATATAATATCTTGCAGTTAGCCCTTTGAAGGCTCTATCTGTAATTTTCAGTAATTTCTGATTTAAGACGTGTTATAATATCTCTGTGAAGATCCGGGGTCTTCCGTGGATGCAATACTACTCCGACAACACAGAATGAGGGTAAAACAGTTTTGCAATACTTTATTGAACCACCAAACAGACAATAAACACACAGAACAGTCTCACCCTTCCGCTGGCCCGCCTGGGAATAGAACAGCTGCGACTTTGGGACTTCCAGGGCCATCTCCCTCAACCAGCGGCCCCTCACTTTGGCAGGCCTCCACAGAGAGGAGGTAGCGGCAAGCTTAGAAAACTGACAGTCCATCGAGGTACGAGGCCAGGAAACCCGAGAGTCCCACCCTGGCCTCTCCGAGAGTTTCCATGGGGCAGGATGACCGGCTGGTCCCAATCTGGCTTCTCCGAATGTCTTCATGGGTTCCAGGTGACCGGAGAGTCCCACCTGGTAACCCCAAACAACATATCCATGGGGCCAGGTGACTTCATCGTCCCAACTTGGTCTCGCCAAATGTATCCATGGGTTCTTTGATGGTCAATGGAGTAGATCCATATCCTTCCAGTCAGAGCTATGTACCCCTAGGCCGGAATCATGTAGAATCCAAATCTGTGTCTTGAAGAGTCTGTCTGATTTTTTATTCTCTGTTTCAATTCTGACTGCTACAGAGGCATATTTCCTTTAAAATAGTTACAAGTGTCCCTTCAAGTACACATCCACAGTTCAAGGGTTAGGGATGATACTATTCCACAGGGTTCAAGTCTCATTATTTGTGCATTTAATGAATATTCATAGTTGGTATAGCAGGGGGGACATTTTAAATCAACATCTAGCTGGCTTTAGTACGATATGCAATTAGCATAGTAACAAATATCATTGCTTCACCTGGAGTCACTGTTCTTGATCAGCCAAAGAAACACACATACAGTGGTGGCCAAAAGTATTGGCACCCCTGCAATTCTGTCAGATAATACTCAGTTTCTTCCTGAAAATGATTGCAATCACAAATTCTTTGGTATTATTATCTTCATTTAATTTGTCTTTAATGAAAAAACACAAAAAGAATTATCCTAAAGTCAAATTGGATACAATTCCACACTAAACCTAAAGAAGGGGGTGGACAAAAGTATTGGCACTGTTTGAAAAATCATGTGATGCTTCTCTAATTCATGTAATGAACAGCACCTGTAACTTACCTGTGGCACCTAACAGGTGTTGGCAAAAACTAAATCACACTTGCAGCCAGTTAACATGGATTAAAGTTGACTCAACCTCTGTCCTGTGTCCTTGTGTGTACCACATTGAGCATGGAGAAAAGAAGACCAAAGAACTGTCTGAGGACTTGAGAAACCAAATTGTGAGGAAACATGAGCAATCTCAAGGCTACAAGTCCATCTCCAAAGACCTGAATGTTCCTGTGTATTCCGTGCGCAGTGTCATCAAGAAGTTTAAAGCCCATGGCACTGTGGCTAACCTCCCTAGATGTGGACGGAAAAGAAAAATTGACGAGAGATTTCAACGCAAGATTGTGCGGATGGTGGATAAAGAACCTCGACTAACATCCAAACAAGTTCAAGCTGCCCTGCAGTCCGAGGGTACAACAGTGTCAACCCGTACTATTCGTCGGCATCTGAATGAAAAGGGACTGTATGGTAGGATACCAAGGAAGACCCCACTTCTTACCCCGAGACATAAAAAAGCCAGGCTGGAGTTTGCCAAAACTTACCTGAGAAAGCCTAAAACATTTTGGAAGAATGTTCTCTGGTTAGATGAGACAAAAGTAGAGCTTTTTGGCAAAAAGCATCAAAATAGAGAGTACAGGAAAAAAAAGAGGCATTCAACGAAAAGAACATGGTCCCTACAGTCAAACATGGTGGAGGTTCCCTGATGTTTTGGGGTTGCTTTGCTGCCTCTGGCACTGGACTGCTTGACCGTGTGCATGGCATTATGAAGTCTGAAGACTACCAACAAATTTTGCAGCATAATGTAGGGCCCAGTGTGAGAAAGCTGGGTCTCCCTCAGAGGTCATGGGTCTTCCAGCAGGACAATGATCCAAAACACACTTCCAAAAGCACTATAAAATGGTTTGAGAAAAAGCACTGGAGACTTCTAAGGTGGCCAGCAATGAGTCCAGACCTGAATCCCATAGAACACCTGTGGAGAGATCTCAAAATGGCAGTTAGGAGAAGGCTCCCTTCAAATATCAGGGACCTGGAGCAGTTTGCCAAAGAAGAATGGTCTACAATTCCAGCAGAGCATTGTAAGAAACTCATTGATGGTTACCGGAAGCGGTTGTTCGCAGTTATTTTGGCTAAAGGTTGTGCAACCAAGTATTAGGCTGAGGGTGCCAATACTTTTGTCTGGCCCATTTTTGGAGTTTTGTGTGAAATGATCAATGATTTGACTTTTGCTTCATTCTCTTTTGTGTTTTTTCCTTGCAAGCAAATTAAATGAAGATAATAATATCAAAGAATTTGTGATTGCAATCATTTTCAGGAAGAAACTGAGTATTATCTGACAGAATTGCAGGGGTGCCAATACTTTTGGCCACCACTGTACATTCACAAGTCAACACAAACACAATAGTGTATTTTTCTTGGCTTAACAAATCTAGACGTCTGGCTGATAAAAATAAGAAGCTGTTTCGTCACACTCTCCTATATGCTGACTTCACACACAGACATGAAGTATTCCTGCTCCTCCGTCTCTCAGTAGCAGGCAGGAACAGCAGCATGAAAGATGCTATACAGCAGTACTGAGCAATGTAACTGTGAATTCAGCTCTGGGATAAGCTAAAACCGTGACTAGAAAGCAGCAGCACCATTTGTATGAGTCTGTGTCTTTCACTCTACTTCTTATTCTGCTGCTTTTTCCTCTTACCCGCTTGTGATCAGAGGAGATAAAGTAGAACTGATCCTGTTGCCACTGGAAAATGGAAACCTAACCTAAGCACCCAATCATAACTTTAGATATGCTTCTATGACATGTCAAACATTTAGTGAATGTACATTTACACTTTTTGGAACATGTTTAGCTATATTATGCAAATATGCTATTTCCCCATGTTATTACTATACTACTACACAAAAGCATACAATCTCTGGAAAATAAGTCTGTCATTTTCTAAATATTTCTGATATTCCACAAGGCATATAAAAAGCCCTTAACACTTAAATCAGATGCAAATTTGCTTCACAGATAAACACAAATCAGACATAATGCAAATTAGGCAAATGCTATCTGTTCTATGACACTTCCGATGCGCCCTCTTCTTACCTTAACTGTATGTATGATTAGAAGTTGATGTACATGAGTGCCCCTAGTGATTTACTTTAAGTGATTTCTCAGTGTGCAAGCTGTGATAAGGATGATTAAGTATTTATCCTTAAGGTATAACAATATAGGTGCACGTACAGTATTTTTGTGTTGACTGGAGAATTCCATTCTTATGCACATTTTTCTACCTTTCCCAAACAATGAATTACATATCAGAATTCAGAATGTAAATAGAGACCATTATCGCATAATTTAACTGATCTTTCCAGTAACCTAGGTTGTCATATATATTCTAACCAGAGATACCAATTAGAATTTTACTTCTTGGTTGAAAAATTCAGTGGTTTTAGTACATGGACATTAACCTGCTGTAAACTGATATTCTGTTGTGTTTTTACATACCACTAATTGGAATCATAAAATAAAATCTGAGCCGCTTAAAGCCATATTGGTGCTCTGGGTATCCATTTAATACTTTCTCTGTCTGGGTAAAGGGCATCTCGCTTGCTAATAAGTGTTAAATTGCTGCATCAAATTTTAATAAGCCCTTTAATGCAGCATGGCTGGTGTTCTCTGTCATTTTGTTTTGCGTTATAAATGATGTTATGCTTTATATCAGCTTGTGGCGAATAAAGGAAATCTACTGTATTAAAGACAATAAGATGACTTATCTAAGTTTATAAAATGTTTCCTCCAGCAGTTTGAACATGCCATGGGAATTCCACACTTATAATCAAATAGTTTTAATATCACTTTACTCATTAATTATTTGTCTTTTGCTTCCTTTGTGTTCTGGTAAGAATGTAATTAAATATATAATATAAATATATACTTTGGAGAAGTAAGATTGCAGAACAACAAGTAAATATAACAAGTTTGAAAAAAAAGTAATACAAAAGGGTGCTTAGTACTAGAGATGAGTGAATAAAGTAGAGTGGAATTGAATTATACTCTAATTTTGTCAAAATGCGGATTTTTTGCTATTACCTTCCGCATGGATTTAGCAAAATGGTGGCCACTAGCTGCTATTTCTGCAAACCATAAAAGTCCATCAAAATGTTAAAAAAAGTCCTAATACTCAATCCCCGGCCCCTTTTCTCCTTACCACCAGCCATTTGGTCCTCGCCGCGTCTTCAGAGCGCCATCTGCCATGCTGAAATCCCCTGGCCTCACTCGCTAGGCCAAGGCATCTTGGTTTGCTAGACCCAGAAGAGTTATGCACATGCGCTCACAAAGGTCGTGACCCATGTATAGCATCAAGCACATGCGCAGAATCCTCCCTGGCCTAGCAACCATGGCCCTTGGATTTCAGTTTAGCCAACGGCGATCCAAAAGCACAACGAGGACCAGATGGGTGAAAGTGAGGAGCAGATGGGTCAGAGAGGTGAGCGATGAGGTGAGTATAAGGATTTTTTTTATTAATCCTTACTAGAGATGAGCGGTGTTCGACTAGAACTGTTCGCCAATCTCAAATTCGAGCTGTTTTGGGCGGTGTTCGAGTTGTTCGACGAACCCGAACGATTTGCAAAAAATTCGGCTGTTCGAGGTTATGTTCGATAACTGTTCGTGCACCAAAAGCGTGTCCTGCATGTCTAGCGCTATTTAGAGCACCAATCATGCAGGGATTGTCTGCCACTCACTGTAATGCCACAGCCATGGTGGTTGTGGCATTACAGTGATTGCCCAAATCGATGGGAACAGTGCCAACAGTGAAACATGAAAAGCCGGCAATTCAGCAGCGGCATACACCGGTACCCGACAATTTAGAACCGAAAGAATAGAGCTTCACACATAGATTAGATAGATATAAACATGTCAGCCACATATATACGAAGTACAGTGAAAGTGCTGCTTACTGTACTTGTCATTTAGCGTAAAGGATTTATCAAAAAAAATAATAGTGTTTTCATGCACCGTCTCTTTAAAAAAGCCGGCCGGCAATTCAGCAGCGGTACCCGACAATTTATAACAGACAGAATAGAGCTTCACACATAGATTAGATAGATAGAAACATGTCAGCCACATATATACGAAGTACAGTGACAGTGTTGCTTACTGTACTTGTCATTTAGCGTAAAGGATTTATCAAAAAAAATAATAGTGTTTTCATGCACCGTCTCTTTAAAAAAGCCGGCCGGCAATTCAGCAGCGGTACCCGACAATTTATAACAGACAGAATAGAGCTTCACACATAGATTAGATAGATAGAAACATGTCAGTCACATATATATGAAGTACAGTGATAGTGTTGGTTACTGTACTTGTCATTTAGTATTAAAATAAAGGATTTATTATTAAAAAAATTGGCGTGGGGTTCCCCTTAATTTTAGGCTCTAGCGGAGGTTAAGCAGACGGCTGGGGCAGATGTTTGAAGCCTGGGAAGGGGGGTAATATCCACGGAGCTTCCCAGGCTACTAATATCAGCCCCCAGCTGAATACATAGCCTTTACTAGCTATTAAAATGGGGGACCCCCCAAAAAAAATGACGTGGGGTCCCCCCTAATTTAATAGCTAGCAAAGGCTAGGCAGACAGCTGGGGGCTGATATTAATAGCCCAGGAAGGGAGCCATGAATATTGGCCCCCTCCCAGGCTAGAAACACCAGCCGTCAGCCGCCCCAGAAATGGCGCATTCATAGGATGCGCCAATTCTGGCACTTAGCCTCGCTCTTCCACGCTGCCCTGGTGCGGTGGCAGGGGGTAATAGGGTTGGGGTTGATGTCAGCTTATAATGCCAGCTGACATCAAGCCCAGGTTAGTAATGGAGAGGCGTCTATAAGACACCCCCATTACTAACCCCATAGTCAAAGTTAAAAAAAACACAAACACCCAGAATAAAGTCCTTTAATTGAAATAAAGACACAATCCTTTATTGTTCTAAATTAAACCATACTTACCGTCACGCCCATTCCAGCTGAAGCCAACGATCTCCTGCAATAAAAGAAAAATAATAAAGCAACCTCATCCTTACCTTTCCATGGTTCCCACGACAGCTTCAGCTCTGCTACATCGAGATGACAGGCTGGACCGCAGCAGAACGCTGCCATCCAGCCTCTCATCCCGCAGACACTGAGAAGCGCAGGCTTGCTTGCGCTGCTCAGCGTCTCTCTGTGACGACATCCAGATGAGCCGAGTTCATGTCCAATGAACTCGGCTCACCTCATGCACGTCACTGACAGCGTGGGAAAATTCTCACGCTGAAGCGGTGAGTGCAGGAGAATTCTCCCACGCTGTCAGTGACGTGCATAAGGTGAGCTCATGTCCAATGAACTCAGCTCACCTCCTGCACGTTGGACATGAACTCGGCTCCTCTGGATGTCGTCACAGAGAGACGCTGAGCAGCGCAAGCAAGCCTGCGCTTCTCAGTGTCTGCGGGATGACAGGCTGGATGGCAGCGTTCTGTTGCGGTCCAGCCTGTCATCTCGATGTAGCAGAGCTGAAGCTGTCGTGGGAACCATGGAAAGGTAAGGATGAGGTTGCTTTATTATTTTTCTTTTATTGCAGGAGATCGTTGGCTTCAGCTGGAATGGGCGTGATGGTAAGTATGGTTTAATTTAGAACAATAAAGGATTGTGTCTTTATTTCAATTAAAGGACTTTATTCTGGGTGTTTGTGTTTTTTTTAACTTTGACTATGGGGTTAGTAATGGGGGTGTCTTATAGACGCCTCTCCATTACTAACCTGGGCTTGATGTCAGCTGGCATTATAAGCTGACATCAACCCCAACCCTATTACCCCCTGCCACCGCACCAGGGCAGCGTGGAAGAGCGAGGCTAAGTGCCAGAATTGGCGCATCCTATGAATGCGCCATTTCTGGGGCGGCTGACGGCTGGTGTTTCTAGCCTGGGAGGGGGCCAATATTCATGGCTCCCTTCCTGGGCTATTAATATCAGCCCCCAGCTGTCTGCCTAGCCTTTGCTAGCTATTAAATTAGGGGGGACCCCACGTCATTTTTTTTGGGGGGTCCCCCATTTTAATAGCTAGTAAAGGCTATGTATTCAGCTGGGGGCTGATATTAGTAGCCTGGGAAGCTCCGTGGGTATTACCCCCTTCCCAGGCTTCAAACATCTGCCCCAGCCGTCTGCTTAACCTCCGCTAGAGCCTAAAATTAAGGGGAACCCCACGCCAATTTTTTTAATAATAAATCCTTTATTTTAATACTAAATGATAAGTACAGTAACCAACACTATCACTGTACTTCATATATATGTGACTGACATGTTTCTATCTATCTAATCTATGTGTGATGCTCTATCTTTCTGTTCTAAATTGTCGGGTACCGCTACTGAATTGCCGGCCGGCTTTTTTAAAGAGACAGTGCATGAAAACACTATTATTTTTTTAAATAAATCCTTTACACTAAATGACAAGTACAGTAAGCAACACTATCACTGTACTTATTATATATGTGACTGACATGTTTCTATCTATCTAATCTATGTGTGAAGCTCTATTCTTTCTGTTCTAAATTGTCGGGTACAGATGCTGAATTGCCGGCCGGCTTTTTTAAAGAGACGGTGCATGAAAACACTAATATTTTTTTTAATAAATCCTTTACACTAAATGACAAGTGCAGTAACCAACACTGTCACTGTGCTTCTTATATGTGTGACTGACATGTTTCTATCTATCTAATCTATGTGTGATGCTCTATTCCTTCTTGTCTAAATTGTCGGGTACCGGTGTATGCCGCTGCTGAATTTGCCGGCCGGCTTTTTTAAAGAGAGTGTCTTCTGAGCAGTTTGTCAGCTTTTGGACACCTTTGCAGGTGTTTTCTATGTGTTTCTATGTGTTTTTGTTTGCCTGCCATTGGTTTTAACGGTGTTCAACGGTGTTCTAAGGTGTTCGACGAACAGTTCGACGAACAGTTCCTCGAACATCTCGGTGTTCGACGAACCGAACCGAACCCGAACACTACGGGGGTGGCTCAACACTAATCCTTACACCCCTGAGCCAGTTTTCACCTTCCTGACCAGGCCACTTTTTTCATTTCTGACCAGTGTCAATTTATGAGGTAATAACTTGCTGTTATTTGTGAAATTAATCGGACATTTGGCGAAAACTTAAAAATTTTGCAATTTTCAAACTTCAAATTTTTATGTCCTTAAATCAGAGTGTCATGTCACATAAAATAGTTAATAAATAACATTTCCCACATGTCTACTTTACATCATCACAATTTTTGAAACATAATTTATTTTGTTAGGAAGTTAGAAGGGTTAAAATTTGACCAGCGATTTCTCATTTTTACAAACAAATTTACAAAACCATTTTTTATGCACCACATCAAGTTTGAAGTGACGTTGAGGGGTCTATATGACAGAAAATACTCAAAAGTGACAACATTCTAAAAACTGCACCTCTTAAGGTACTTAAAACCACATTCAGGAAGTTTATTAACCCTTCAGGTGCTTCACAGGAATTAATGAAATGTGGAAGGAAAAAATGAACATTTAACTTTTTTTAAAAAAAATTTTAATTTAGACCCATTTTTTTATTTTAACAAGGGTATCAGGATAAAATGGACTCCAAAATTTGTTGTGCAATTTCTCTCTTGCACGCCGATACCCTATATGTGGGGAAATCCTACTGTTTGGATGCACGGCAGGGTTCAGAAGAGAAGGATCGTCATTTGACTTTTTGAGTGCAAAATTTGCTGGATCATTAGCGAATGCCATGTCGTGTTTGGAGAGCCCCTGATGTGCCTAAAGAGTGGAAACACCCCAACAAATGACCTGATTTTGGAAATTAGACCCCTCAAGGAACTTATCTAGATATGTGATGAGCACCTTTAACCCCCAGGTGCTTCACAGAAGTTTACAACATTGAGCCGTGAAAATAAATAATTTTCAGACAAAAATGTTCTTTTAGCCCCAATTTTTTTTTCACCAGGGTAACAGAAGAAAATGCACCACACAATTTTTTGAGCAATTTTTCATGAACACATGGATACCCAATATGTGGGGGAAAACTACTATGTGGGTGCACGGCAGGGCTCGGAAGGAAAGGAGTGCCATTTGACTGTTTGAATGCAAAATTTGATGTAATCGTTAGTGGACACCATGTCACATTTGGAGAGCCCCTGATGTGCCTAAAGAGTGGAAACCCCCCACATGTGGCCCCATTTTGGAAACTAGACCCCTCAATGAATTTATCTAGACATGTGATGAGCACCTTGAACCTTCAGATGCTTCACTGAATCTTACAATGTTGATCTGGGAAAATGAAAAAAAAAAATCCTACAAAAATGTTATTTTAGCCTAAAATGTATTTACACATGGATAGCCGGAAAAATGGACCCCAAAATTTGTTGTGCAATTTCTCCTGAGTATGCTGATACCCCATATGTGGTCAAAAACTACTTTTGAGGCACAGCGCAAAGCTCAAAAGGGAAGAAGCACCATATTGGTGTTCAGATGTTGCTGGACTGGTTTGAGGGTGCCATGACCCACAGGGATAGCCTATGAGGTGCCAGAACAGCAGAACCACTATAAATGATCTCATTTTACAAACTACACCACTCAATGAATTCAACTAGGGGTACAGTGATCATATTGACTGTGTCACAGCATTTTATACCATTGGACAGTGAAGAAACAATAATTACATTTTTACCACCAAAATTTTGTTTTAGCCCCAGATTTTACATTTTCACACTGGAAATTGGGTAAAAAAGGCACTAAAGTTTGTCCCACAATTTCTGCTGAATGTAGAAATACCCAATGTATGACTGTACGATACTGCTTAGCCATATGGCAAGACTTGGGAGGGACGGAGTGCTTTTTGCCTCCTGAAGTGCAGATTTTCCTAGAATAGTTTGCAGACTCTATATACAGAACCCCTACGTGCTAGAAGAGCAGAATGCCCCCTCAAATGACCCCATTTTGGAAATGATATTCCTTTGTGAATGTATCTACTGGTGTAGTGCCGATTTTGACTCCATGGGTGTTTTCCAGAAACAAGCAGCAGTGGATGTTGCTGAGTGAAAATTGCAAACTGCTGTTGTAGTGACCAGTATGTTATAGTGACCAGTACACTATGCCCAACTTGTGCTTCTGGAGACACGCTTCTGTAAATTCGGTGGGCTCTCATCGCCACAGAAATGCCAAACATGTGAAAGCTAAATGTGGTTTAGGGACACTGTGGGGCTCAGACGGAAGGGACGTATCTGGATTTTGGAGCACAGAATTCGCTGGATTTCTTTTGGAAGGTGAGGAGCCATTTTGCTCTTCCAGAGCCTTAGTGCTACCAATAACATGTAAGCCCCCTATATTTTCATTGACAGACGACGGACCTGAGTAGGGGATTTTTTTGTGAATTGAGTTGAATATTTTATTGGGAACATTTTACATAACATTTGAGATCACATTTATCCGGCGTTCTACGGGGTTTCCATTTAAATCTCCGAGTGACGTCATTCAGATGAAACCCCCGAGGAATCCATTCACTATAATGAGGCAGCAGAGTTACTCTGGACTCCATCTGGCCTCTGGCTGGATGTCCTTAAGGACAAAAATGTCCAGGAAGGATGGAAAATTTTTAAAAATGAGATTCTCAATCGTTAACAATCCTGAAAAGTAGGAAGAATGGGAAGCATTTAAGGAAACCAGGATGGATGAACACAGAACTTAAACACATGCTAAAAAAAAGAAAGAAATGTTTATCAAATGGAAAGAGGGAGGGATATCTAAAGAAGATTATAATGCAGTCTGCAGATCCTGTAGGGCACGTATCAGGTTAGCTAAAGCTGACAATGAATTAAGGCTTGCAAGAGATGTCAAAAGCAATAAAAAAGGATTTGGGGGGTATGTCAAAAGTAAAAGAAAAGTCAAAGATGCTATAGGATTTTTACAGGATGAAAATGGTGAAATGGTAAGAAAGGATGTTGAGAAGGCCGAACTTTTAAATTCCTATTTTGCTTCTGTTTTCTCTCAGAAAGAAAATGTAACATCATCTGATCTTCACTGTCCTATTAATGGAATAGAAGAATCCAAGTTATCTGTAAACAGAGAGATTGTGAGGGAATATTTAGCTAACATAAATGAGTTCATGTCTCCAGGTCCAGATGAATTACACCCCAGAGTACTGAAGGAGATCGTAGAAGAAATTTTAGAACCACTCTCCATAATCTTTGAAAATTCTTGGAGAACAGGAGAAGTCCCAGAAGACTGGAGAAGAGCAAATGTTGTTCCTATCTTCAAAAAGGGGAAGAAGGTGGACCCAGGGAACTATAGGCCGGTGATTCTGACTTCTATACCAGGAAAGATCTTCGAACAACATGTATGTAAGTACCTGGATAAGAATGAAGTGATTAACCAGAGTCAGCATGGGTTTGTAACTAACAAGTCATGTCAGACTAACTTAATTTCCTTCTATGACAGAATCACTGACTGGGTGGATCAGGGAAATGCTGTAGATATAGTATATCTTGACTTTAGCAAAGCATTTGACAAAGTATCTAACACCATCCTTATTGAAAAAATGACCAAGTATGGAATGGACAAGGCAACTGTTAGGTGGATTCATAACTGGCTTAGTGATCGGACTCAAAGAGTTGTCATAAATGGCTTCACATCCAGTTGGATGAATGTCTCAAGTGGGGTACCACAGGGCTCTGTCCTGGGACCTGTATTGTTCAACATCTTTATCAATGATTTAGATGAAGGAATTGAGGGTAAACTGATTAAATTTGCTGATGACACAAAGCTAGGAGGGATAGCTAACACTAGAGAAGAGAGAGATAGGATTCAAAGAGACCTAAATAAACTGGAGCAGTGGGCAGTAACTAAAAGAATGTTTTTTAACAGGGAAAAATGCAAAGTACTACATCTGGGCAATAAAAATGAAAAAAGCATATACACAATGGGAGGAATAGAGCTAAGCAACAGTACATGTGAAAAAGACTTAGGCATACTAATAAATCATAGACTGAACATGAGTCAACAGTGTGATGCAGCAGCAAAAAAGGCAAATACAATTCTGGGATGTATTAACAGAAGCATACAGTCTAGATCACGTGAAGTCATTATCGGACTTTACTCCTCTATGGTCAGACCTCATCTGGAATACTGTGTCCAGTTTTGGGCACCACATTTTAAAAAAGACATCGACAAACTGGAGCAAGTTCAGGGAAGAGCGACCAGAATGGTGACCGGTCTGCAAACCATGTCCTATGAGGAACGGTTACAGGATTTGGGAATGTTTAGCTTGCAAAAAAAGAAGACTGAGAGGAGACTTAATAGCTGTCTACAAATATCTCAAGGGCTGTCACATTAAAGAAGGATCATCTTTATTCTCATTTGCACAAGGAAAGACTAAAAGCAATGGGATGAAACTGAATGGGAGGAGACACAGATTAGATATTAGAATAAACTTTTTGACAGTGAGGGTGATCAATGAGTTGAACAGGCTGCCACGAGAGGTGGTGAGTTCCCCTTCAATGGACGTCTTCAAACAGAGGCTGGACAGACATCTGTCTGAGATGATTTAGTGAATCCTGCTTTGAGCAGGGGGTTGGACCAGATGACCCAGGAGGTCCCCGCAAACTCTACCATTCTATGATTCTATGATTCTATGTTCAGTGGGGTCCTTCTTTTCAGAAGTCCACATAACTGTGGCTCGCCCGAGCATCTCACTGCTCGAGATGCTCGGAGCGCACAGAGTATTTCCGAGGTTGCTCGACAGGAGCTCGGTTTTCCTCCCTGCATGTTTGGTGCTCTTTAGTGCGCCAATGAACATGGAGGGATTTTCGGCCACACACTGTAATGCCACAGCCATGTTGGTTGTGGCATTACAGTGATTGACTGGCCGCACAGCGTCATCAGGTCTATATTAGACCTGGCGCCGCCATGCTCGTCACAGTCACTCCGGAATCAGACAGTGTAGGAAGAGCTGCTGCTGAGCTAGGGAGAGATTTGCTTGTTTCTAGTTAGTATAGGTTGTTATGATCTGCAACATAAACTAGGGAAAGAAGGGGAGAGCTGTCCCTACAGTTAGACTAAGCTGAGTCCCTACGTTGTAGCGGGCAACCTGTTCCTTGTGAACAGACCCGCCTTCGTCCTCGGCTAGTCTGAACGGAGAACTATAGAGAAAGGGAGGGGTCCCTAAAAGAACTAAGGACTGGGACAAAAATGAGACACCTCCTAACAGAAGTTGTTGCAGAGCAAAAGATAAACTGACAAAAGTACTAGAGGTCCCAGAGGGCCAAGCAAACTAGAGATAGATAGGCACAAAAGCACCTGGCTAGAGAGACAGTCAAAACAACACTGAAGTCCAGCAAAGCCAGAAGGGCGGAGCTGGAATATATAGGAAGATGGTCACGTGATCGCAAAACACAAGATAGAAACAAAAACAAACAGGAGGGTTCTAACATAGGTATACCAAACTATATTAGAGACACTTATCCATCTCAACTAACAGTCCTCCTGAGGACTAATCCAGCTGCAGAGATATCAGTGCTAGTCAGGCAGGCAGGGTATATTGCAGACTGCAGTGAACATAGCAAGAGGATCCGTTCCAGTTCTGTTGCTTTTACAGATATTTTTAGAAATAGGCCCAGGTATCAGGGGCCAGGAATATTTTTTTTTTATCTTAATCCTGAATATTTGCTTTAAAAGCAATCCAGAGAACACCATTCATCTGCACCATTTGCTTGTTCGCACTGCAGAATACAGCCAGGACCTTTCCATATTACAGCACTAAAAATCCAGCGATTTAAAACTGTGGTTTCTCCGTCACACGGATCACATATAATTGCGCTGAAAATATTGCCATTTCTGGCCTCCATTAAAATTTAGTTTCAGTGTGTCAGTGAAGTTATTGACACCGGTTTGCTGTTAAAAATAGTTACCTACAGGCCAGCTATTTAAAACTGTGGTTTGTCCATCACACGGATCACATATACAGTGCTGGCCAAAAGTATTGGCACCCCTGCAATTCTGTCAGATAATACTCAGTTTCTTCCTGAAAATGATTGCAATCACAAATTCTTTGGTCTTATTCTCTTCATTTAATTTGTCTTCAATGAAAAAAACACAAAAATAATTGTCCTAAAGCCAAATTGGATATAATTCCACACCAAACCTAAAAAAGGGGGTGGACAAAAGTATTGGCACCCTTTGAAAAATCATGTGATGCTTCTCTAATTCGTGTAATTAACAGCACCTGTAACTTACCTGTGGCACCTAACAGGTGCTGGCAATAACTAAATCACACTTGCAGCCAGTTAACATGGATTAACGTTAACTCAATCTCTGTCCTGTGTCCTTGTGTGTACCACATTGAGCATGGAGAAAAGAAAGAAGACCAAAGAACTGTCTGAGGACTTGAGAAACCAAATTGTGAGGAAGCATGAGCAATCTCAAGGCTACAAGTCCATCTCCAAAGATCTGAATGTTCCTGTGTCTTCCGTGCACAGTGTCATCAAGAAGTTTAAAGCCCATGGCACTGTGGCTAACCTCCCTAGATGTGGACGGAAAAGAAAAATTGACGAGAGATTTCAACGCAAGATTGTGTAGATGGTGGATAAAGAACCTCCACTAACATCCAAACAAGTTCAAGCTGCCCTGCAGTCCGAGGGTACAACAGTGTCAACCTGTACTATCCGTCGGCGTCTGAATGAAAAGGGACTGTATGGTAGGATACCCAGGAAGACCCCACTTCTTACCCCAAGACATAAAAAAGCCAGGCTGTAGTTTGCCAAAACTTACCTGAGAAAGCCTAAAACGTTTTGGAAGAATGTTCTCTGGTCAGATGAGACAAAAGTAGAGCTTTTTGGGAAAAAGCATCAACATAGAGTGTACAGGAAAAAAAAGAGGCATTCAAAGAAAAGAACACGGTCCCTACAGTCAAACATGGCGGAGGTTCCCTGATGTTTTGGGGTTGCTTTGCTGCCTCTGGCACTGGACTGCTTGACCGTGTGCATGGCATTATGAAGTCTGAAGACTACCAACATATTTTTCAGCATAATGTAGGGCCCAGTGTGAGAAAGCTGGGTCTCCCTCAGAGGTCATGGGTCTTCCAGCAGGACAATGACCCAAAACACACTTCCAAAAGCACTATAAAATGGTTTTAGAGAAAGCACTGGAGACTTCTAAGGTGCAATGAGTCCAGACCTGAATCCCATAGGACACCTGTGGAGAGATCTCAAAATGGCAGTTTGGAGAAGGCACCCTTCAAATATCAGGGACCTGGAGCAGTTTGCCAAAGAAAAATGGTCTACAATTCCAGCAGAGCATTGTAAGAAACTCATTGATGGTTACCAGAAGCGGTTGTTCACAGTTATTTTGGCTAAAGGTTGTGCAACAAATTATTAGGCTCAGGGTGCCAATACTTTTGTCCGGCCCTTTTTTGGAGTTTTGTGTGAAATGATCAATGATTTGATTTTTGCTTCATTCTCTTTTGTGTTTTTTCCTTGCAAGCAAATTAAATGAAGATAATAATACCAAAGAATTTGTAATTGCAATTATTTTCAGGAAGAAACTGAGTATTATCTGACAGAATTGCAGGGGTGCCAATACTTTTGGCCAGCATTGTAAGTTCGCTCCAAATTCAGCCATTTGTAGTGAGCGTGGAAGATATGTTCCTTCATTTAAAATGAGAAAGGCATGTGGCAAGGGACAGGGAACTGGATGTGAAGGTGCATGCAGAGGCCGAGGCCGTGGGCAAGCTGAAATTGTGCCACAACAAACACCCACATATTTTCGCTTGACCTTCCTGTCCCAATTCCTAGGGGACCACAGAACACCACTCTTGAACACAGAGCAGTGTGAAAAGGTTATTGGTTGAATAGCAGATAATGATTCCAGACACTTAGCTACCAACATCCTGTCTTCCATACGGTCAAGTCTCAGCAGCCGTGAGTCTGGACCGCATATTCCTCACCCTGATCTTCCTTCCTCCCACCATGCCGAGTGCCCAGAGACAACTGATCCCAAACTTGGACACTCTGAATAGCTGTTCACTTTTCCATTTATAGATTTGGGCCTCTCTCCTGGTCCACTTGAAGCGGGGCAAGAGGAGCTCGCATGTAACGATCCCCAAATATTTGAGCAACCACGGTCATACGACGGTGATGGTAGGAAAGTGTCACAAGAGGTGGACAATGAGGAGATACAATTGCCAGATAGTCAGGAGGAGGACCAAGGTGCGGAAGTGGAGGACGAGGTGGTGGATGATATAGTAACTGACCCAACCTGGCAGGAGGACATGCAAAGCAAGGAGAGCAGCACACAGGGGGAGGGAGGCAGAGCACCCCAACAGGCAGGAAGAAAAAGTGTGGTGGCCACAGACAGAAGGTGGGCAACTGTTCCCCGTAACACCAACACGACAGACATTGCCTGTACAACTGTTAGGTCTTCCCGAGTCTGCTTGTTTTTTTAAAGACTCTGCCGATAATCCCAAAAAGGCCATTTGCACCACCTGCCAGACCAGCATCAGCAGGGGTAGCAAAACTACCAGCCTGACCACCACCAGCATGATCAGGCACATGGCAGCAAAGCACCCGACTATGTGGGCCGAACCCCAGGGTCCAGGAACAGTGCCTGCGGGTGACACCACTGCTTCTTCCGCTGGTGTGCGTGCAAGCCAATCCCCTGTCCATAGTGCATGCGAAGATGCCTCCTGCTCTGAACCTGTCGTTGCACACTCTCAACTAGCACCATCAGCCGGTATGTCCTTGTCCTTGTCCCAGCACAGCATTCAGTTGTCCATACCCCAGTCCTTAGAACGCAAGTGCAAATACGCAGCCAACACCCCACAGGCCACACTACTAAATTCCCACATTTCGCTCGAAATGTTGCCTTTTAGGCTTTTAGGCTCGTGGAGACGGAAGATTTCAACACCTGATGGTGGCGGCCGTCCCTCAGAACTCGGTCCCCAGCCGCCACTATTTCTCCCGGTGTGCCGTCCCTGCATTACACAAGCACATGTTTCACAACATTAGAAGTGCCCTCAACAATGCAGTTACAGGGAAAGTCCACCTAACCACGGACACGTGGACAAGTACTTGTGGGCAGGTACCGTACATCTCGCTGACGGCACACTGGGATAACATAGTGAAAGACGGGACACAGTCGGACCTTGGGACGGAACATATCCTCCCGATGCCGAGGACTGCGGGCCCTAGGTCAATCAGGGTTGCCCCCACAATATACAGCTCCTGCACCTCATCCTCCTCAGCCTCCTCCTACTCATCAGCCTCCATCTCGGAAATGACCAATCAGTCACCAACTGGAAGCACTGCAGCACTGTCTCGGCCAAGCTGCAGCAGGCTGTGCTGAAGCTAATATGCTTAGTAGAGATGAGCATTGTTCTACTCGAACTGTTCGCCAATCTCAAATTCGAGCTGTTTTGGGCGGTGTTCGAGCCGTTCGGCGAACACGAACGATTTGAGAAAAATTCGGCTGTTCGAGGTTATGTTCGATAACTGTTCGTGCACCAAAATCATAACTGGATTTTTTCTCAGTAATGATGAAAATTAATGTTAATACGCAGTTTGAGTGTACAGCGGGGTGGGGGAGGGGCAGGGGATGGATCTCTGCAGGAATAATGAAGATCTCCATTTTTTTTTCTCTTTCCCGCATTTGCAGTGGGGAGGTGCAGTCTGTCAGCCTATCAGCAGCGCACACACGGAGCGAACTGCTGTTTTTCACACAAGCAAGGGCATGTGTCATTGGCAGTGTATGTCACATGTCCTTGCTGCTGTGTTCTGCTACCAGAGCTAAGGAAAGAGAGGAGATCTGTCCCTACGATAGAACTCAGCTTAATCCCTACGATGTAACAGGGGACCTGATCCTGCGATCAGACCTGCTAAAGTCCTAAGCTAGTCTGTACGGAGACCTATAGATGTGGGGAAGGAATCCCTACAAGTACTAAGGACTGGGAGGAATGTGGGACACCTCCTAACAGAAATAGTAGCAGACAGACGAACAAACAAAATATATAGAACATAGAGGTCCGTAGACCAAGCAAACTAACAGAGTTAGATACAGAGCACAGGATAGCTAGAAAGTAGTTATACAATGAAGTCCAGCAAAGCCAGAAGGGCGGAGCAGGATTAAATAGGCCAACAAGGTCATGTGACCAGCAAAGGAAAAAACCTAAGAGCAAGGTTCTAACAGTACCCCCCCTTCTAAGAGGATCCTCCGGATCCCCTAGGACCAGGCTTATCAGGAAATCTCCTGTGAAACGCTCTGATAAGTCTGGACGCGGAAACATTATCCGACCTGCAAACTACCTCTATACCGTCTAGAGTTAAGGATGCGAGAAATTTCATATTCCCCGTCCTCCACCACCGGGGAAACAGAGGCAGAGGCGTCACAATCCGATACAACAGCTTTTTTCAACAGAGAGACATGAAATACCGGATTAATTCTCCAGGAGGTAGGAACCTCCAACCTAACAGCAGATTGGTTGACAACCTGAAGCACCTTAAAGGGCCCTACAAACTTGGGACCCAATTTCTTAGAAGGAATCCTCAACCGCAGATTCCTAGAGGACAACCAAACCATGTCACCAACAGCGAACAAAACCTCCTGTCGTTTCCTATCAAAGTAGTCCTTAGATTTTCTGTTGGCCTCCTGAAGATTACCACGCACATCCGTCCAAACTCTCTCCAAATCACCGGAAAAATTCTCCTCCTCAGTCACGGCAGATCCCAACTTGGAGAACGACCCAAACGACGGATGTCTCCCAGAACAACAAAAAAAAGGCGAACAACCAGCAGAAGAAGATGTATGATTGTTCAGAGCAAATTCAGCAAGTGGCAGAAACTCAGACCACCCCTCTTGATTGTCTGCCACAAAACAACGCAAGAACTGCTCAACATCCTGGTTTTTCCTTTCTGTCTGGCCATTAGATTCAGGATGATATCCGGACGAGAACGACAAATGAACTCCCAACCTGTCACAAAAGGCACGCCAAAAACGAGCCACGAACTGAGGACCCCTATCAGAAACAAAGTCAGTAGGAACGCCATGAAGTCTGACAATTTCCTTGACAAAGGCCTTAGCGAGAGTTTTAGCGCAGGGCAGTTTGACGAAGGGAACTAAGTGACACATCTTGCTAAAACGGTCCACGACCACCCAGATGACAGTAAAACCCTCAGAGGGGGGAAGGTCAGTTATAAAGTCCATAGCCAAATGTGTCCAAGGAGCACTGGGAACCTCCAAAGGACAAAGCAACCCCGCAGCAGGAGTATGTGAGGACTTAGATCTAGCACATATAGTACATTGACGCACCCACTTAATGACTTCCTTCTGCCATCCAGGCCACCAAAAACTGCGACCCACCAGTCTCTTGGTCTCAGAGATTCCGGGATGACCTGCCAACCGAGATTCGTGACACTCAACAAACAAATCTCTCCTAAAGGTCCCAGGCACAAACAACCTCCCATGAGGAGTGTTAGATGGGGCATTTTCCTGTGCTTTAAGAATCTCATCTTCCAAAACGGAGTCCAAAGCAGCTATCACAACACCTTCTTGTAAATTGTTCTCCTCTTTCTCAGCACCGACTATGGGAGAAAAACTGCGAGACAAGGCATCCGCCTTAACATTCTTAGTACCAGGGATGTAAGTAACGGAGAAATTAAACCACGAGAAAAACAGTGCCCACCTAGCCTGACGGGCATTCAGGCGCTTGGCAGCATCAAGATATATCAGATTTTTATGATCCGTAAGAACCTGAACGGGAAATTCCGCACCTTCCAAGAAGTGGCGCCAGTGTTCAAATGCGAGTTTAATAGCCAATAATTCCCGATTACCAATATCGTAATTCAGTTCAGTCTCCGAAAAAATTTTTGAAAAAAAGGCACAGGGATGTAATCCATCCCCGTTATCCTGAGACAATACTGCGCCAACCCCTACAGAGGAAGCATCAACCTCAACCAAAAACGGCTTAGTCACATCAGGCTGCCTAAGGATGGGAGCAGAGGTGAACCTCTCCTTGAGATACACAAAAGCTTCAATGGCCTCAGAAGACCACTGAACCGCATCAGCACCTTTCCTGGTGAGATCGGTCAGAGGTTTGACAATACTAGAAAATTTTTTTATGAATTTTCTGTAATAATTGGCGAAACCTAAAAACCTCTGTATCGATTTCAAACCAATAGGCCTAGGCCATTCCTGTACAGCTTGAACTTTAACCGGGTCCATCTCAAAACCTTCGCTGGAGATAATGTAACCCAAAAAACTAATTCTCTGTACAGCGAACTCACATTTCTCCAGCTTAGCAAAAAGCGAATTGTCCATTAATAACTGTAATACCTCACGTACGCTCCGCCAATGAGACTCCAGATCCGGCGAATAAATCAAAATATCATCCAAATACACAACCACATTTTTGCCGATCAAAGGTCTAAGGATGTCATTAATAAGATTCTGAAAAAATGCAGGAGCATTAGTAAGACCAAAAGGCATAACCAGATTCTCAAAATGACCCACAGGAGTGTTAAATGCAGTCTTCCATTCGTCACCCTCCTTCATGCGCAACAGATTGTATGCCCCCTTAAGGTCAATTTTAGAGAACCACTTGGCCCCCATTAACTGGTTAAACAGATCAGGAATCAATGGCAGTGGGTAAGGATTGCGCACAGTAATTTTGTTGATCTCACGAAAATCCAGACAAGGACGTAAACCGCCGTCCTTTTTTTTTACAAAAAAAATTCAACCGCCACAGGAGACTTAGAGGGCCTAATGTGACCGGCGGCCAAACTTGTCTGTATGTATTCCTCCAAAGCCTTCCTCTCGGGAATAGTAAGGTTAAATAAACGACTTTTAGGAAGAGTCGCTCCAGGGACAAATTCAATAGAACAATCATAGTCTCTATGGGGAGGCAAAACCTGCGATTCCTTCTCAGAAAAAACTCTCCAAAAATCCTGAATAGGAACAGGCAATTCTCCCCTATCCAAAGCTGCAATACGCCCGTTACAACACTTGTCATAACATTTATGGCTCCAGGATTTCATTTCACTGGTAGACCAATCCAGTACAGGATTGTGAAATTTTAACCAGGGCAATCCCAATATTACTGGAGAAGGCAAGTTATTCAAAACTACCAAATCCAATTTCTCATGGTGAACACCATTAATAGTGAAGGGAAATTCACAGACCTTGAGAGTAACATTCTTCAAAGGGGAACCATCCACAGAAACCACAGCAATGGGGGATAACAAAGGTTCGGGTTTTAAATTGAGTTTTTTCAAGAATCCCCCATCAATTACATTCAGAGTAGACCCACAATCGACAAACACCCGAAATTCCATTAATTTTTCCTGAGCAATAGTGGAAGCAGCTAAAAATACACCCTTGGAATTTAAACAGGCAATACGGGCATGACTGACCATTTTTTTTTCTTTCTTCATACGAAGCTCACAGCCTTTAATCAAATGACCAGATTTTCCGCAATAGAAACACAAGCCTTCAGAAAATCTACGGTCTTTTTCTTGAGAGCGAGGTGCCACCGATCCAATCTCCATTGGTTCACCACTGTTAGTACACACATTCTCATAACCAGAAACTGACATAGCAGAGGATTTGCTCTCATTAACCCTTGCACGCAGTCTCCTATCCACCCGTATAGCTAATTGCATAGCCTGTTGCAAATCTTCAGGTGTAGGATAAGCAATTAGCAGGTCTTTAACCCTTTCATTGAGCCCAGCAAGAAATAGACTTTTCAGAGCAGAATCGTTCCACCCTGTTTGAGTAGACCAACGACAGAAATGAGTACAATATTTTTCCACATTACCTGATCCTTGTTTCAAACGTCTCAACTCAGTCTCAGCTGATGAGACACGGTCAGGATCATCATATAATAGTCCCAAAGCAGAAAAAAAACTATCCACTGATATGAAGCATGTATCACTAGGTTGCAAAGAAAAGGCCCACTCCTGAGGCTCTTTGCGCAAAAGTGACATTATGAACCCTATGCGCTGGGATTCATCCCCAGAGGACTTGGGTCTCAAACGAAAATACAATAAGCAAGCATTTTTAAATGAAAAAAATTCTCGGTGTTCACCAAAAAATAAATCCGGCAAACATACCTTAGGCTCCAAGAAATGTGCTCCAGGACAGTTACTCACGTGCTGACGGAGCTTGGCCACCTCCAGAGAGAGTCCCTGCAGGCGATGAGCCAAATCCTGAACCGACACCATGATGGAACAGAAAAATCTTTCCTTAGAGAATTTGCAGGCTGGACTTACTGTTGTGTTCTGCTACCAGAGCTAAGGAAAGAGAGGAGATCTGTCCCTACGATAGAACTCAGCTGAATCCCTAAGATGTAACAGGGGACCTGATCCTGCGATCAGACCTGCTAAAGTCCTAAGCTAGTCTGTACGGAGACCTTTAGATGTGGGGAAGGAATCCCTACAAGTACTAAGGACTGGGAGGAATGTGGGACACCTCCTAACAGAAATAGTAGCAGACAGACGAACAAACAAAATATATAGAACATAGAGGTCCGTAGACCAAGCAAACTAACAGAGTTAGATACAGAGCACAGGTTAGCTAGAAAGTAGTTAAACAATGAAGTCCAGCAAAGCCAGAAGGGCGGAGCAGGATTAAATAGGCCAACAAGGTCATGTGACCAGCAAAGGAAAAAACCTAAGAGCAAGGTTCTAACACTTGCCATATAAGACCAAGCCATTTTCCCCGTCGCCACCATTTTCTCACTGCTGCAGCTGCGTGTTAGACGGCACCGCTGTTGCTGTGTGCGCTATACCTTGTTAATTTCAAGTCAATTTTCGCACAAATCTACAGATAGCTTGGGAGTAGGGAATAGTTGTGATTGCAGTCCTTTTAAGGAATAGGTTACAGCATTTCCTACGACTTTTATCAGGCAGGTCTGTGCTCTTAAATAGATAGATTGTGGGAGTAAAGACTAATTGTAATTGCAGTCCTTTTCAGGACTAGGTTACATCAGTTCCTATCAGTTTTTGCCAGGCAGGTCTGTGCCAGTGCTGTGCAAGTTTTTTTCACAGCATTTGGCTGAATCTAGCAAAGCTAATCCTTTTTGGCCTATTGCAGAGTGTGTTAGTCAGTGGAGTAGCCTATCTGTGTTGCAAGATATACCACCTGTGTATAGAATACCAATTTTTTTACTGCACCTAGTGAAGTAAAATCTTTTGGGCATAGCATCATTCTATTAGTCCATCTATACTGACCTCCATCAGGTTGCAAATTGAATATAATTTTTTTCTGCATCTAGCTCTGAAAAAATATTTGGGCTTCTAGCAGTGTGTGGGACTTGTTCTATTAGTCCATCTATACTGACCTCCATCAGGTTGCAAACTGAATATAATTTTTTTCTGCATCTAGCTCTGAAAAAATATTTGGCCTTCTAGCAGTGTGTGGAACTTTCTCTATTAGTCCATCTATACTGACCTCCATCAGGTTGCAATTTAAAAATAATTTTTATCTGCATCTAGATCTGAAAAAATATTTGGCCTTCTAGCAGTGTGTGGGACTTTCTCTATTAGTCCATCTATACTGACCTCCATCAGGTTGCAAATTAAAAATAATTTTTATCTGCATCTACCTCTGAAAAAATGTTTGGGCTTCTAGCAGTGTGTGGGACTTGTTCTATTAGTCCATCTATACTGACCTCCATCAGGTTGCAAACTGAATATAATTTTTTTCTGCATCTAGCTCTGAAAAAATATTTGGCCTTCTAGCAGTGTGTGGGACTTTCTCTATTAGTCCATCTATACTGACCTCCATCAGGTTGCAAACTGAATATATTTTTTTTCTGCATCTACCTCTGAAAAAATATTGGGCTTCTAGCTGTGTGTGGGACTTTTTCTATTAATCCATCTATACAGACCTCCATCAGGTTGCAAACTGAATATATTTTTTTTCTGCATCTACCTCTGAAAAAATATTGGGCTTCTAGCTGTGTGTGGGACTTGTTCTATTAGTCCATCTATACTGACCTCCATCAGGTTGCAAACTGAATATAATTTTTTTCTGCATCTAGCTCTGAAAAAATATTTGGCCTTCTAGCAGTGTGTGGGACTTTCTCTATTAGTCCATCTATACTGACCTCCATCAGGTTGCAAATTAAAAATAATTTTTATCTGCATCTAGCTCTGAAAAAATATTTGGCCTTCTAGCAGTGTGTGGGACTTTCTCTATTAGTCCATCTATACTGACCTCCATCAGGTTGCAAATTAAAAATAATTTTTATCTGCATCTAGCTCTGAAAAAATATTTGGCCTTCTAGCAGTGTGTGGGACTTTCTCTATTAGTCCATCTATACTGACCTCCATCAGGTTGCAAATTAAAAATAATTTTTATCTGCATCTACCTCTGAAAAAATATTTGGGCTTCTAGCTGTGTGTGGGACTTGTTCTATTAGTCCATCTATACTGACCTCCATCAGGTTGCAAACTGAATATAATCTTTTTCTGCATTTAGCTCTGAAAAAATATTTGGCCTTCTAGCAGTGTGTGGGACTTTCTCTATGAGTCCATCTATACTGACCTCCATCAGGTTGCAAACTAAAAATTATTTTTATCTGCATCTAGCTCTGAAAAAATATTTGGCCTTCTAGCAGTGTGTGGGACTTTCTCTATTAGTCCATCTATACTGACCTCCATCAGGTTGCAAATTAAAAATAATTTTTATCTGCATCTAGCTCTGAAAAAATATTTGGCCTTCTAGCAGTGTGTGGGACTTTCTCTATTAGTCCATCTATACTGACCTCCATCAGGATGCAAATTAAAAATAATTTTTATCTGCATCTACCTCTGAAAAATATTGGGCTTCTAGCTGTGTGTGGGACTTGTTCTATTAATCCATCTATACAGACCTCCATCAGGTTGCAAACTGAATATAATTTTTTTCTGCATCTACCTCTGAAAAAATATTTGGGCTTCTAGCTGTGTGTGGGACTTGTTCTATTAGTCCATCTATACTGACCTCCATCAGGTTGCAAACTGAATATAATTTTTTTCTGCATCTAGCTCTGAAAAAATATTTGGCCTTCTAGCAGTGTGTGGGACTTGTTCTATTAGTCCACCTATACTGACCTCCATCAGGTTGCAAATTCAAAATAATTTTTTGTCTGCATCTAGCTCTGAAAAAATATTTGGCCTTCTAGCAGTGTGTGGGACTTTCTCTATTAGTCCATCTATACTGACCTCCATCAGGTTGCAAACTGAATATATTTTTTTTCTGCATCTACCTCTGAAAAAATATTTGGGCTTCTAGCTGTGTGTGGGACTTGTTCTATTAGTCCATCTATACTGACCTCCATCAGGTTGCAAATCGAATATATTTTTTTCTCCATCTAACCCAGCCAATATTTTTGGCCTAATACCACAGTTTGGCCACTCAGCTCTGCTCGGTTTCCATCCATTGTTTTTTTGTGCAAACAACTCCAGAGTTGTGAATTAGTTAACCACCAAAATGAGTGGAAAAAGGCCTGCTGCTGGTGGAAAGGGGAATAGGCATGTTGGGAAGAGGAAAAAAGGTTGTGTCCGTGGGGTAGGTGTTAAAGCAACAGTAACATCTGCAGAAGAAAGACCATCTTCCAGCCAAACTAAAATGTCTACTTCTTTTAGCGGACAATGTGATAAGATCCCTTTCTTACGGCCACGCCAATCGCTACAAATTCCAGATGAGGCACAAAAACAGCAGGTGCTTCAATGGATATCAAGTGCTCCTTTAAGTGGGCTCTCCTCCACATCAACTTCAACATCACAAATACTCCAGTCCTCAAAGGTGTCACCCCAATCGCACTTGCTTCCTCACAGCTCCCAAATCTCCAGCTGCCCGTCTGAGTATGAGGTAGAACAGATGGTTGAGTCTGCAGAGCTGTTTACTCATACTATAGCCTGGGAATCAGAGGTCGACTCCAGCGCTTCTGTGAATCCAGACGAGGAAATGATCTGCACTGATGCCCAGAATCTTTATGAGTCGGATCCAGGACCAGACGCAGAAGGTTCTGACCATAATGTAGACCCTCATTCCCAAACTGTAACTCCTGTTGGTGGAGACAATGAGGAAGACGATGATGAGACTCAAATACCTGATTGGAGCGACAACTTTAGTTTTTTGTCAGGGCAGGAACAGGTTGGCTCTGAGGACGATGAGTGTGATAACGCACAGGGTGATGATGATGAGGTTGGAGATCCCACTTACTGTCAACCCACAGTCAGCCAAGAGATGAGGTCAGCAGAGGAGGTGGAGGAAGATGCTAGTGACGAAGATGTCAGGTTGCGCCTTCCTGGACAGAGACGTAGTACTGGAAGCACGTCAACAACTGCATCCTCAAACACAACTCTGCCTCTCACCACAAGTCGTGGTGGCTCTTCAGGTCGCATGGGTGCTAAGCCTTGCATAGCCTGGGCATTTTTTCAGATCGATAAAGATGACCCAACTCGTGTTATCTGTAACATTTGTCAGCAAAAGCTAAGTAGAGGCCAAAAAATACATAGTTTGAGTACTTCATGCATGAACCGGCACATGGACATGAAGCATAAGTTGCAGTGGGAAGCTCAGTGTGCTACAATGCGGCCTAGCCGGCCGGGCCAACCACCGTCTGCCATATCTTGTGCATCCGCGGCCTCTTCATCCTCTGTGACTGGGGGGACAGCAGTCACACCTGTTTTGGGGCGCAGACCTGCCACCTCTTTACCCGCAACAGCCAGCGTGATTGGCAGGTCATCATTTTCTTTGGAGGTGGTAACACCAGCTGGTGTTGAGAGCTGTCCGACATCGATAGCACCACCTTTGGATCAAGGCAACCTAACATGTCCGCCTGCATCTTCCTCACAGACCGGCAGTTTGCCGGGGACACCCTTATCAATCCCGTCTAAGCACAATAGCCAGCCCTCGGTCCCTCAGATGTGGACAAGTAAAAGACCATTTCCTCCTAGCCATGAGAAAGCTAAGAGGTTGAATTTCACCATCTGCAAGCTCTTGGCTACAGAAATGCTGCCTTTCCGCCTGATGGACACAGAGGATTTTCGAGACCTTATGTCCGTCGCAGTGCCCCAGTACCAGATGCCCAGTCTGCACTACTTCTCAAAGAAAGGTGTGCCTGCGCTCCACCAGCATGTCGCACACAACATCACCGCTTCTTTGAGAAACTCTGTGTGTGACAGGGTGCATTTCACCACAGACACTTGGACGAGTAGGCATGGACAGGGGCGTTACATGTCGCTGACTGGGCACTGGGTAACTATGGTGACAGCAGGACAAGGGGCTGCTGTCCAAGTCTTGCCGTCCCCACGAGTTGTGCGTCAATCCTCTTTATGTCAAAGTTCCTCCACTGCTTCTGCCTCCTCAACCTCCTCTCGGTCTTCCACCTGCAACCAAAGCCTGTCTGGTCATGCCACAAGCTTTCTAACTGCGCAGAAGGGATCCTGCACACCTCCTTACTATGCTGGCAGTAGGGCTCAACGTCATCAGGCGGTTTTTACTTTGAAATGTCTGGGAAATGTGAGTCACACAGCTGAGGAGTTGTGGTCAGCTCTGGAGAACCAATTTCATGGATGGTTATCTCCACTGGACCTGAAACCAGGGAAGGCCGTGTGAGACAATGCTGCAAACCTGGGTGCGGCCCTTCGCCGGGGCAATGTCACACACGTGCCTTGTATGGCTCACGTGTTGAACCTGGTTGTCCAGCAATTTTTAGCCCATTATCCCAGACTAGATGTCCTTCTGCAGAGGGCACGGTCGCTGTGTGCTCACTTCCGCCGTTCGCATCCCGCATCTCAGCGACTTACATCTCTACAGAAGTCGTTTGGCCTGCCACTTCACCGGCTAAAATGCGATGTGCCTACCCAGTGGAATTCAACTCTGCACATGTTGCAGCGACTGTGGCAGCACCGACAAGCCCTGGTGCAATACGTTCTGACGTATATAGCCTAGGCCAACGAGATCAAAAGGTGGGGCAAATCACGCTGGAGGAGTGGTCTCAGATCAGGGGCTTATGCACCCTTCTGCACAGTTTTGAAATGGCGACGAAGATGTTTAGTGCTGACGATGCCATTATCAGCATGACTATTCCGGTAATTTACATGCTGGAGCACATGTTAAACAGAATTCGGAGTCAGGTGGTGGCACAAGAGGAGGTGGAGGAAGTAGAGGAGGAGTTGTATGCGGAAGGGCTAACATCTGCAAGGTCCAGACGGTCGGCAGCACCAAGGCGGCAGGCATGTGAGGGTGGGGGAGATGGTTTTACCAGGGCGCATGGTAGCAGCCAAACTAGTGAGGAAGGTGCAGGAGCCCAGGAAGAAGTGGGGGACGAACTGATGGAAGACTCATCAGATGAGGGAGACCTTGATCACATTTCTGTTGTGCGAGGTTGGGGGGAGAGGACAGAGGAAGGAAGCATGATTGTTACCTCGCCACCAACACAACAGGGAATTGGTGCTCCTGGATGCGCAACACACATGAGTGCCTTCTTGCTGCACTACCTGCAACATGACCCTCGAATTGTGAGAATTAGAAATATTCCTGACTACTGGGTTGCCACACTGTTAGATCCCCGGTACAAAAGTAAATTTGCCGAAATTATTCCTGCCATAGAAAGGGATGCACGCATGCAGGAGTATCAGCAGAGACTGTTGCAGAATCTTACATGTGGTTTTCCACAAAACACCAGTGGTGCACGTAGTGAATCTCACAGTTCCAACTTGCCAACCGTGGGACCGTCAAGTGTTCAGCACTCAAACCGTAACAGAACCACAGCATCTGCTGGTAACATCAATTTTGCGGAATCATTTCACCACTTTTTTAGCCCATCCTTTGCAAGGCCACAGGAGACAAGAAGTCTGACACATAGTCAACGCCTAGAGACGATGGTACAGGAGTATCTCCAAGTAAACATTGAAGCCATGACTGTGTCACTGGACTCTTGCTCTTTTTGGGCTTCCAATTTGGATAAATGGCCGGAGCTAGCCACTTACGTCTTGGAGATCTTGTCATGCCCCGCAGCCAGCGTTCTGTCTGAACGTGTGTTCAACGCTGCTGGTGCTGACAGATAAGCGCACGCGGCTCTCCACTGATAATGTAGACAGACTCACGTTCATAAAGATGAACAAATCATGGATCCGAAACGACTTTTCTACCCCGGTGTCATCCTGGGGAGAGTAAAAGCTTGATGATTGGTTAAAATCACCCTACCAACCGTTTTAAGCTTTCAAATTACTAATCATGTTTATCTGTATCTTGGCTGGAAAATAATTTGGGCTTTGTAGCAGTGTGCAACACTGATTCTATTAGGCCATCTAAAATAAGCTCCACCAGATTTAAAATTACTAATCATGTTTATCTGTATCTTGGCTGGAAAATAATTTGGGCTTTGTAGCAGTGTGCAGCACTGATCCTATTAGGCCATCTATACTATGCTCCACCAGATTTAAAATTAATAATAATTTTTAGCTGCATCTAGCCCGGAAAATAATTTTGGGGCTCCGAGATGCGCAAGACACATAAGTGCCTTCTTGCTGCACTACCTGCAACATGACCCTCATATTGTCAGAATTCGAAGTAATCATGACTACTGGGTTGCCACACTCTTAGATCCCCCAAACTTTTCGATCAACCTTTTCATTTTAATAAAGACCAAAAAAATGGTCATTTTTGAAATTATAAGCATTAGCAGGTTATTAGAAACTGAAATCAAACAGTTTTCAACTCAAAACTTTATTCTAGGTGATGTTACATTTTCACATAGGACCCCTTGTTCGAAAGGAGCTTCTGAACTCTCTCGCCCATTGAATTTGTCAGGTTTTGGATGGTTTCTGCTTCAATTGTTTTGCATGAGGACAAAATACCCTCCCAGAGGTGTTGCTTAGATGTGAACTGCCTCCCGCCATCATAGACACTCCTTTTGATGATGCTCCAGAGGTTCTGAATGGGGTAGAGGTCAGGGGAGCATGGGGGTCACACCATAAGTTTGTCCCCTTTTATGCCCATATCAGCCAGAGATGCAGATGTTTTATGTGCAGCATGAGATGGTGCATTATCATGCAAAAAAATGATCTTGCTGTGAAATACACGGTTCTTCTTCTTGAACCATGGCAGGAAGTGCTGTTTGAGAAAATCCACATACATTATGGAGTTCATCTTTAGCGCCTTCAGGGATCCTAAAGGGGCCGACAATCTCTCTCCCCATGATTCCAGCCCAAAACATTACTCCACCTCCTCCTTGTTGGCGCTGTAGCCGTGTTTGCGTGGGGTGTCCATCAACCAGCCATCCTCCACTCCATCCATCTGGACCATCGAGCACTGCACGGCACTCATCCGTGAACAAAACAGTTTTGAAATCAGTCTTCATGTAATGTTTAGCCCACTGGAGCCGTTTCTGCTTGTGTGAAGTGGATAGAGGAGGTCGACAGGATGGCGTATGCACAGCTGTAAACCTCTGAAGGACCCTGCATCTTGTTGTTCGGGGGACGTTGGAGGCACCAGCAGCTTCAAAAACTTGTCTGCTGCTATGACAAGGCTTTTTTGCCGCTGCTCTTTTAACCTGACGTAATTGCCTGTAGTAAAGAGTCCTCAATTTTCCCTTATCAGCACGCACACGTGTGTACTGTGAATCAGCTACATACTTCTTGATTGCCAAGACACTTCATCCTGATCATCGCACAATGTTGATTGTAGTCATGCCTTGACCTAAACACTCCACAATTTGTTGCTTCTCAGCAGCCGACACATCCTTTTTCTTTCCCATTTTGGCAGAAAATGTAGGCTGCTTAATAATGTGAGACAGCCTTCTTAAGTAGTCTTGCCTTTCATTGGACACACCTGCCAAACTAATTAGCACAGGTGTCTGCAATTGCTTACAGTGATATAAAGAGCCCTGACACACATCACCATCAATGAGTTTAACTGACAAACAAACAAATTCTTCCCTTATCACTCCTAAACACTTTTTGCATAATAATTTGGAACACAGTGTACATGTGCTTTTCCACAAAACACCAGTGGTTCACATAGTGAATCTTACAGTTCTAACTTGCCAACCGTGGTCTGTATGGAGTTGTTCAATAAAGGGCCCAAAATTAAGATAACATAGATGGGAGAGGTCTCTATGAATACGAATTCCTAAGTATTTGATACCCTGTGAGGGCCAGGCAAAGGGAAAGTTGGACTGGATGGAATCCTATATGGATTTGGGGAGGGAGACATCGAGGGCCTCAGACTTCGCTGCATTGATTTTAAAATTTGACCATGTAACAAAGTGATCTATTTCAGCCATAACAGCATGGATGGATATATGTGATTGAGTGATATATACTAGGACATCATCAGCAAATAGAGAGCACTTGTACTCGGTGCCTCCCACCTCAATCCACCTAATATTGGGGTTATGGCGAATTGATGAGAGCAGGTGCTCCGTCACTAGGATGTATAAGAGAGGGGACAGAGGACATCCCTGCCTTGTCCCATTGGTGATTGTGAAAGGTGATGAAAATGTTCTGATGCACCCCCTGGGCCTTGGGACACCCGGAGCCGGACCCTTTTTGGTGGATGCTGGTGGTTGTAGTCTTCGTGGCGGCGACCCGGTTCCGTGTCTCAGGGTGATCAAACCAGTGGCGGAACTATTTATGTGGTTTTGATGTTTAAATGTCCGACTAAGCCACCCGTGGATTGCGGTCAGAGTGAACCGCCGCTGCAGGGCAGACCGCTGAGGCTGGTGTTGTGGGTGCAGCAGAGCGTAGGAGTATAGCCTCAGGGCAGTGTATGCGGAGGATGGGGGTGATGGTGCAGGGCAGCAGCAGTAACGACACGGAGTCAGTGATGCAGTCCAGGGCCTTTACTCACAGTTCTTATTATCCAGACCACGTCTGCAGGTAACGGCTGCCCACGTCGTACTGTGCTCACCAGGTGAGGGGCTCAGACAACTCCCAGATAACTTTGGAGCGCTTCACAGGACCCCCTTTGTGTGTCCTTTGTCTGGCCTTTCTTACCAACCCTTCTGTCCGGCTGCCTCGGGCCTCCTCTTGGTAAACTTGCGCCAGTTTCCCTGACCCTATGTGGTGCCTTCCTAGCGGGTGTAGCGAGGGGCTGCGCCACATAAAATGTCACAGCCTCCGGTTTCTAGCTGAGGGTCGTTTCCTGCCTCCACTAGTTTCGGGGACCGGTCTCCCCCTTTGGCCTGACCCCTCCACGCAGGTGGATTCGGGCGTGCGGTGGCGACTCGCCCGTCCGTACCCCTGGGATCCCTTCATTCCTCGTTCCTGGAGCCTTCTCCGCTCCTCTTCCTTCCTTCTCCCTCTTCCAGGCCTGGGCCTCTGTTACTAGGCCCGCCTCCGGAGCAGAGCTCATGCAGAGCCCCTGCTCCCTGCCACTTCTGCTCAGACTTCTCTGCACTGAACTAAGATGGTGCCCACCTTTTATACTCCCTTCTCAATGCACCCAGGAACTGCTTCCTCCCTGCTCCTGCACTACAGGGTTCCCCTTCCTCAGTGTTCCCTCCCCCCACTCCAGCCAGGGACAGGGACTGTCGTGCCCATCTCAGAGGCATATTGGTCGCCCTGCCCCACGGCAATGTGGTGTAATGCATGCAGGTGTCGGGTCCTGATCCACACTCCATCCTTACCTGAGAGTGAGATATCACACCTCTGGGTGAGGTGCAATACCTCTGTAGCAACCGAGCCCTCAGGGTGCTACAGTTCCATTTATCTTCAGCCTAGGTGACGTATTGTGATACAGGGCCGTGATTTTGGCTATAAAAGGGTCCCCTAGACCCCTACCCCAAGCTTTTTAAGAGAATCATATATGGCGTGCCAGGAGACTCTATGGAATGCTTTCTCAGCATCCAACGAGAGTATCTAATTACAAATTTTTAACTGCATCTAGCCCAGGAAATACTTTGTGCCTAGTAGCAGTGTCTGCTAGTCAGCGGATTTTCCTGGCTGTTAAGCAAGCTACACCACCTGTAGTTTGGACACTTAATTTTTTCAAAGGAAATGCTTCGGGACCACGGGATACTCAGTGAAGAGCATCAGGAGGCACCCCAAGGCATAGGGGCTGGGACTGGCACTAGGATGCCTTGCGGTGGACAGCCGAGCTCGATCCTTATAAAAGCTTTTTAACTGCAGCAGCTTTAGTGGACGCTACTGGAGCTGGAATTACACGGCTGCTGGCATGAGACTTGCCCTCCAATAGATCCTTGTAAATGGATTTAAAGTGTATTCATTCAAATTAGAGAGACAATTTAAATTAAAAAGCTTAGAGCTGCCTCCACCACAGGGGGGCTCACTCGACCCACCAGCAGACAGGCACCAGTATTGGGAGAGGGGGGCTGGCCGTCAGGGTTCACCGCGGCTCTGGCACAAACCCGGCGACACGGAGGTGGCACGGGCAGGAGCGGACTGAACGTGTCGGCTTCTCACTTTTTGGATTTTAGAAGGGCATGACATGCCTATATTTGTGTCTCCCCCTCCTTTTACTCCTCCACCTCTTTTCTTTTCGCATGACTATATGTACTTGTTACTTTTCCATGTGTTAGTTGTGTCTTCTGAGCAGTTTGTCAGCTTTTGGACACCTTTGAAGGTGTTTTCTATCTGTTTCTATGTGTTTTTGTTTGCCTGCCATTGGTTTTAACGGTGTTCGAAGGTGTTCGACGAACAGTTCGACGAACAGTTCGGCGAACACACGGGTGTTCGACGAACCGAACCGAACTCGAACACTACGGGGGTGGCTCAACACTAATTCTTAGGTGACAAACCGCACAAAGAGTTGTGGACAGCTCTGAAAAAGCAGGTAGATCTGTAGTTAACACTGCTGAACCTACAGCCATGCATGGTCGTGTGTGACAATGGCCGGCACCTGGTGGTGGCTCTGAGGCAAGCTGACACATGTACCATGCCTGGCCCATGTGCTTAACCTTGTGGTTCAGCGGTTTCTCAAAAGCTACACGGAGCTGCCGGATCTGCTTGTCAAAGTGCGCCGCCTGTGTGCCCATTTTAGAAAGTCAGCTACAGCTTCCGACTCCCTTGCCGTGTTTTAGCAGCGTTTGCAGCTGCAGGCTCACCGACTGGTGTGTGATGTCCCCACGAGTTGGAACTCTACACTGCAGATGTTGGGAAGGATTTGTGAGCAGAAGAAGGCTGTTGTTGACTACCAGCATCAACAAGGCCATCAGTATTCAGGACAGACTCCACACAAAAGATCTCAGGAGTGGACATGGATGTCAGACATCTGTTCCATCCTTCAAAACTTTGAGGACTCCACCAAGATGGTGAGCAGCGATGACGCCATAATTAGCGTCACCATCCCGCTTCTCTGTCTTCTGAAACGCTCTCTGCTCACAATCAAAGAGGATGCATTGAAGGCGGAGCACGATGAGATGAAGCAAGGAACCATACAGCGTGATTACACACAGCCCGCCTCATCTCATCCCAACGTGGATTGGGTGACAATGAGGAAGAGGAGGAGGAGGAGGAAGAACAGGAGCTAGTTTCATGCGCTATAGACGGTACTACCTGCAAAACTGCCATACCGTCTGTTCAGCGTGGATGGCCTGAGGACAGGGAGGAGGAGGAGAGCATGGTCAGTGGTCCTCTTGGTGAGGACATGGAAGTCTTGCCTGTTAGCAGTCTGGCACGCATGGCTGAGTTTATGTTACACTGCCTTTCCCATGACCTTCGTGTTCTCAAAATTTTGGGTGACAGTCATTACTGGTTGGTGACACTTCTAGACCCAAGATACAAGGAGCACTTTATACCTCTTATTCCTGAGGCGGACAGGTCTACAAAAATGGTGCAGTACCAGAAGGCCCTTGTTGCGGAACTATTAAAAAATTCCCATCTTAAAATGCTGGTGGCAGGGGTTACAGTTCATTGGAAAACCAAGGAGGACAGCCGAGAGAGACACAACTCCAATCCAGCAGAGGCAGGGGAACACTGTCAAAGTTCTGGGAGAGTTTTCTCAGCCCCTCCCATCGCACAGGCCCTGAGGCTCGGGGTACTCTCTCAAGGAGTGCAAAGTTTGGGAAGATGCTGAGGGAGTACCTTGCCGACCGTACCAATGTCCTCCGTGATTCCTCTGTGCCTTATGATTATTGGGTATCCAAGCAGGAAACGTGGAATGAACTGGCTCTCTATGCCTTGGAGGTCCTTGCCTGCCCTGTCGCTAGCGTTTGATCAGAGCGGGCTTTTAGTGCCACTGGTGGAATTATAACTGATAAGCGCATCCGCCTGTCAAGTGAAAATGCTGACAGGCTGACTCTTATAAAAATGAACAAAGGCTGGTTTGGGCCAGACTTCTCAACACCACCGAATGATAGCAGCGTAATATAAATTCAAATCCAGTGTCTTTTTTTGGGAGGTATATTCCCATGCACCTTTTCACACCCACACATGGGTATAGGCTTCCTGATTTTGGCTATTTGCTCTTGTCCTCCTCCTTCTCCTCATCCTCATCCTCCACCACCATATCACCAGGGTGACCGTGGTTCGTGATGCAACACCCACATAATTTTTTTAAAGGGTGTTTATGATGCCCGTAAAAAAAAATTTTTTATACAAAATGTTAGTCAGCCCATACACTTAATGCATGGGAATTACAAGTATAGGAGACTCGCTCCTTTCTAAGGGGAACATTTTTTTATGAGGCCCTCCTCCACGTCTTTTCCAAGGTGCATTGGAGTGCCTCCCAATTTTTGGCAGCCCTTGCATTCACTGCATAGGCCAACACTATGGGAGACGCACTTCATAATAATGGGAACATTTTTTTATGAGGCCCTCTACGTCTCTTCCGAGGGACATTGGAGTGCCTCCCAATTTTTGGCAGCCCTTGCATTCACTGCATAGGCCAATTGTATGGGAGACCCACTTCCTAATTATGGGAACTTTTTTTTTCAGGAGGCCCTCCTCTACATCTCTTCCAAGGGGTATTGGATTAGGTCAAAATTTTTGGCAGCCCTTGCATTCACTGCATTGGCAAACAGTATGGGAGACCCACTTCCTAATAATGGGAACATTGTTTTCAGCAAGCCCTCCTCTAAGTCTCTTCAAAGGGGTGTTGGGGTGCATCCAAATTTTCAAAGGGGTATTGGGGTGCATCCAAATTTTGGTTAGACCTGCCACTCATTGCATATAACAGTATAAGAGACCCAATCTTTAATAATGGGAACAACAAAGCATAATCGGCTGATGGCTGAATAGCGAGGGCCGACTGCTGGCCCTTTAAGAATAGTAAAGGCCACCTGATGGCCCTATAAAAATAGGCTTTGTGACTTTCAGAGTCCCTCCTTCATAAATGAAACAGGATGTGTCTGATCATGTTTCACACGCCACATGCCAAGAAAAGGTTGTAAAATGTTAAAATGACATTTCCCGGTGAATGCATTTGTCACGGTTGAAAGCAATGGAAAAGTTAAAAAACGCATCAAAAACTCTACGTGTGAACATAGCCCAAGGTGTGGAGAAGTATTTTTGTTTTTGGTTATTTATTTTGCCTTATATACAAGTCATTACCTTGGAAAGGATGTTCCTTAACATATTTTCCAGGAAAATCCATTTTGGTTTTGTTTTTTGTATAATTTATTGTGAGTCTGTAAAAGTGGCGTAATACCTTTGACAACGTTGTTGACAGCAGTGACCTGGGAGTCAGAAATGCTTCCAGGGGTCTTCCCCATGCTGTTCCTATGACATTTGAGCACTGTTCCCTTCGGTTTGGGCAATTTTTAGGCCCTCTGCAGACCACCGGGGGAGCCGCCTGAAAAATGCTCGAGTTTCCCATAGACTTACATTGGGCTCGTTGCTCGGGTAGAGTACCCGAGCATCCCAAGTTTCTCGACCCGAGCATCGGGCACCCGAGCGTTTTAGTGCTCACCCATCACTAGCGCCGAGCCATACTGCGATCTTTGGAAGGCAGACTGAACAAATCAACAGCAGGTGAAGAATTGGTTTTATTTATGTTTTACGTCGTTCCTCGTGTGGTATAAGTGATTTGACGACTTCATTCTTTGGGTCAGTGTCAATACAGCAAAACCAGATTTATATAGTTTTCTTATGTTTGGCTGCTGTCACACACTAAACAACGTTTTTTATTGTAAAAACAAGTTTTTGCATTGCCATATTTTGATACATATAATTTTTCCATATTTTGGCTGACAGAGTCATGTGAGGGCTTGTTTTTTGCGGGACGATTTGATGTTTTAATTGGTAGCATTTTTTATCGCTTTCTATTCTGATTTTTGGGAGGCTAAATGAACAAAGACTAGTAATTCAGGAATTGTGTTTTCTTTTATTTTTAAAATGCCATTTTGCGTGTGGTAAAATTGATAGGCCAGTATTATTATTTGAACAAAGAAATAGTCGGCACCCCGTAGTTCTCATTAGTAGTAGTGGTGCACGTGGAGAGATTACAAATAGAATGAAGAAATCCCGGCACTCACGTGTATTCGATCAGTTCATTTAGTATTATTATTTGAGTAAGTACGATTACAGCAATAACTCATTTATAACTATTTTTATGGTTTGGCACTTTTACACAATAAAAACTATTTTATAGAAAAAATAATTATTTTTGCATTGCTTTTTTCTGAGAGCGGCAACTTTTTTATTTTTCCGCTGATGGAGCTGTATCATGGCTTGATTTTTGTGGGACAAGATCATGTTTTCAGCGATACCATTTTTATTTACATTTGTCTTTTTGATCGTGTTTTCATCTACTTTTTGTTCGGCGGTATGATGATAATGCATAGTTTTATGTATTGTTTTTCTTTGTTTTTACGGTGTTTACTGAAGGGGTTAACTAGTGGGATATTTTTATAGTTTGGGTCATTATGTATGCGGCAATACCAAATATGTGTACTTTTTTCCTTTTTACACAAATAAATGTTTTTAATGGATTACTGTTTTTTCTTTTTTTGGGGGATTTATTTTGTGATTTTTTTAAATATTTTTATAATGTTTAGTAACTTTAGTTTTACTTTTTTTGCCTTGTCCAAGGATAGGACATCATCTTTCCCTTCCCTGATAGCTGATCTAATACTCTGCAATGCTTCTGCACTGCAGGGCATTAGATCGTTATCTCACAGGCAGGGAGGAGTCATGTCAGCTCCTGCTCTGAGCAGGAGCTCACATGCCACCGACTCTGAAGGACCCGGCGGCCATATTGGGACCTGAGTTCACCATGGAGACCAAAAGCACAACGCAATCTCCATCTCATTGGTCTGGTGAGAGCAGAGAGGGCGCTCACTCCCTCTACGATGCTCCTCTATGACGCTGTCACTATTGAAAGAGGCATCAGAGGGGTTAAACGCCTGTGATCGGTGCTAGCACCAATTGTGGGCATTGCTGTGGGCTGTCAGCTCTCAAATAGAGTTGGACCCACACTCAATCGCGGCAGCTCTCAGCGTGAGCCCGTGAATCAGCATATATACGGCAGTTTGCAGGAACGCAGCTCCCGCAGCGCTGTATATATATGACGCATGTTGGGAAGGGGTTAATATATTATTTTTAGTATGCTGTGGTGGCATAATAAGAGACATTAAATACACAGCGAATATTAAATATGCAAATTTAATTTCCCAGGAAACTGCGAGAACAGGCTAATTTCAATTTTGTCTGGTCCGCTCAACTTTGCTTACTACCACATATTCACTCAGCAGTGGCTATACTGTAGTATTTTCTGTGACTCATGAGAGAATCTTCTCTCATGCTCGTAGGGAGCTCCCTTCATTGATATCCATAAGCCCTTATTATATAGCATATGGACATTAGTTTTCCAAATAGTACAACTTTTGAATATGTGATGGATTTTTCACTCCAAAGTTGCTGACGCAAGCAGTTTTATTTTTCAGCATTTATGGCATATCCAACAGAGGTGCGACCAGCACTTATTATCAATTAATGCCATAAGATTTTATTCCATAAAAGCTCATGATCGGAAAATCACTTTAAAACCCAATATGTTATTAGAAATAGAAGGCAATATGTTTAGTATAGAAAGTTAAACCTGTTAAAAAGTACCTGAATTCCACAAGTTTATGTAAACTTCATGTATTCATTGAAGGCATTCATTGAGATACTTGGATTTTTTAAAATCTTTCGTCTTAAAGAGAATAAAGGAATACTTGTTTACCCATATTGACCAAGAGAAAGGCAAACAATCTATAAGACAAAGGCTTTAAAGGTTAAAGCCGATTCTCTCTTTTCTCTTTCCTATGTCCATCAGACTCTATAAACAAAGTAAGGTATTTTATTTACATATGTATTTATAAATATATATTTTTAAAAATGTACATTTTATCCTCCAACAAAAGAGGGTATTGCCTTGTCTAGATAGTATCTTTACAAACTTGTCAAACAATAGCTGAAAAAGAGGTAAAATCATTTTCTTAGAGGGAATAACCTATGTATACGACTGTTTACATTGCCATCATCACTTCTGTTCTTGATGGAGCCATGACTTGCATGACAGATCCAGATAACCCCTTATTATTAATCAATCATTGACCTATTGCAGGGTTTAGGTTTCTGCTGGGGTTTAAGTGAGTCTGAAGTGATCTGTGGATAGCATAAAACAGAGAGGGAGACCGACACTTTTGTTGCATGACATGAAGATCACAGTGACATTACAGCATGGTAAATCCCACAAATATTGTGTCTGTGTGGCTGTCCTGATACTTAATGTTGTATTATAAGATAGTGGAGCTAAAATCCGGGGAATGGGGGGGTGGAGGGCATTTGATTTGTTTGTTTGCAGTGATATGGACCTGTGTTAACCAGATCAATCATAAAAAATAGAATATTATCTGCTTACATTGTGACTCTCTCTTCTTCTAATTCTAAAATGGCAATATGGATTGTCCACTAGGAGTTAAAGTCTGGGTTTAAGGTAAGGTAATTGTCGCAAAGAAATATAGAAATATGAGATATCAGCTCACTGTCTAATACACTTCATACAGAATTATTAGATAAGTGAATATTTTGATCATATCATCAATTTTAAGCATATTTTCCAACTCCAAGCTGTATAAACCTGAATTCTTATTCAATGAAGCAGGTCAGGCGATATGTATTTGTGTAATAATGGGGGTGTGGTCTAAGAATTTGACACCCTTTATCAAGGTGTGCAGAATTATTAACAACTTGTTTTCCACAGGAAAAATAGGCCACAAAAGATATTTAGCTGGCTCTGAAAGTCAAAAATAGTTACATGTCTTACAGAGGAATGCAGCACTCCTGAAATTGCTAAGATATTGGGGCATAATCACAGAACCAGCAAAAGTTTTTTTGCCAATAGTCGGGTGTAAAAAACGAGTTTAAGAAAAGAAGACCCACATTAACTGCTAAAGATTTGAAATTAATTAAAGGTGAAGCAAACAGGAGGCCATTATCCCCCAGTGCTGTCATGTTCCCGAACTGCAGCCTCCCTGGAAGCCCAGAAGTACAAGGTGTTCCAGAAAGATAATGGCTTCCTGGTCTTTTCATATTTGATTCTTCTCAAATCTTTGGCACTTAATGCAAACACATATTTTTGCAAAAAAACTTTTGACGGTTCGGTGATGCTACACAAAGAAGCAGTGTGTTTCAGGTGTGCGTTAAAATACATCCACAGGTGTGTTGATCATTAACTCAGATGTTGCGAAAAAACCTATCAGAAGCTTCCAGACATATGACATCATCATATGGGCAGTCCAGAATTGTTTAAAGGCATAGTAATCTTAGTGTATGTAAACTTTTGACTTTGTAGTAAGTAAATAAAAATGCCTTAAAACATTCTCTCTCTCTCTCATTATTCTAGCATTTGGCAAATATTAAACAATATGGTAATCCTAATTGACCTAAAACGAGAAAGGTTTATTCTGATTTCATGTCAGATATTGAGAAAAACATGCATATGTGTCTTTTTATATAGTGTATGTAAACTTCTGGTTTCAACTGTAAATACACATCACGTGATCTGCTTCATGCAATAAGCATTTAAGTTTATACAGCGCCAGAGTAGGAAATTCTGCATAAAAATTATGATATAGTCAAAATACTCAATTGCCTAATGTGCACAGTGTAATATACCTATACTACACTGGTGTCCAGGCTATTCATGTAGATTAATAAGCTGAGGTCCAAGTGTGGAGCACAGAGTAATTATCAGCACTGGGTTGGTTTCTAGGTCAAACAAATTAAAGGAGTTGGCCACCTTTGGGGCCATTTTTTTTCTTAATCCCTTCAAATAATGGCCATTTTTCCATTTTTTTTTTCATTTTTTGCTTCCTTTCTTCCAAGAGCCATAACTTTTTCATATTTCCGTCAATGTATCAATATGAGGGCTTGTTTTTTTGTGGGATGAATTGTACTTTTGAATGGCACCATTGATTTTACCACATAGTGTACTAGAAAATGGGAACAAATTCTAAGTGCGGTGAAATTGCAAAAAAAGAGCAATTTCAGAATTGTTTTTTGGGGTCTTTTATTTACCATGTTTACTATATGGTAAAACTAACCTGCCAATATGATTCTCCAGGTCAGTATGAGTATGCAGATACCAAACATGTATAGTTTGTTTTTTAAGTGGTGAAAAAAAATCAGAAATTAGTATGAAAAAAAGTTTTTGCATTTGTCGCGATTTTCCGAGACCCGTAACTTTTTTACTTTTTAGGATATCTGGCTGTGTGAGGGCTTATTTTTTGCAACCTGAGCTGATGTTTATAATGATACCATTTTAAGGTAGATAAGATGTTTTGATTGCCTCTTTTTGTATTTTATTGCAATGTTGCGGCAGCCAAAAAAACATTCCGTATATACTCAAGTATAAGCCGACTTTTTTAGCCCATTTTTTAGGCTGAAAAAGCCCCCCTCAGATTATACTTGGATATATACTTTATTGTATATACATTCCGGTGGTGGATAGTGGTGGTGGGGGGTTGCAGTCCGGAGGAGCGGGGCACAAGCAGTAGCCGCTGCTGCAGCTATGACTTGTGCCCGCTGCTAAAGGAAAATGAATATTCACCCTTCTCCATGCCCATGGGAGTAGAGAGGAGTGAATATTAATCTCTTTAATAGCATGCGCATGATGTCAGCAACACTGCAGCTCCCACTACTAAAAATAATGCATATTAATTCTCCTCCACGCCCATGGGCGTGGAAAAGGGTGAATATTTATTCTCTTTAGTAGCAGGCACGGGAGATCGCTGAGCAGCAGCAGGAGCTGTGGCGCTGCTGACACTGTGCACTCACTATTAAATAAGAGGGATATTCAGTCCTCTCCACTACCATAGTCCCAGTGTGGAGAGGAGTGAATATCCCCGCAGCTCACCTCGACGACTGAAGGCACATGGCAGTGACGTCATGCTCTGCTCAGATGCAGAGGTGAGCTGCTGGCAGAACAGGAGCAGCGCTGAAGTAGAGGGAAGAAAGGTGAGTAAAAGTGTTTATTTTTTTAATGTGTGCAGTGATGGGGGGCCATGCATACCAGGATAGGGGGGCCATGCATACCAGGATTGGGATGAGAGGTGCCAAGCATACCAGAATTGGAATGAGGGGTGCCATGCATGCCAGGATTTGGATGAGCGGTGCCATACATACCAGGATTGGGATGAGGGGTGCCATGCATACCAGGATTTGGATGAGCGGTGCCAAGCATACCAGGATTGGAATGAGGGGTGCCTTGCATGCCAGGAATTGGATGAGCGGTGCCATGCATACCAGGATTGGGATGAGGGGTGCCATGCAAACCAGGATTGGAGATGAGGGGGCCATGCATACCAGGATAGGGATGAGAGGGCCATGCATACCAGGATAGGGGATGAGGAGTGCCATGCATACCAGGATTTGGGATGAGGGGTGCCATTCATACAAGGATTGGGATGAGGGGGCCATGCATATCAGAATGGGGATGAGGGGGCCATGCATACCAGGATTGGGGCTGAGGTGGCCATGCATACCAAGAAAGAGGATAAGGGGGCCATGCATACCAGGATTTGGGATGAGGGGTGCCATGCATACCAGGATTGGGGATGAGGTGGCCATGTGTACCAGGACTGAGGATGAGGAGGCCATGCATACCAGGATTGGGGATGAGGGGTGCCATGCATACCAGGGGATGAGAGGTGCCATGCATACCAGGATTAGGATTAGGGGTGCCATGCATACCTGGATTGGGATGAGGGGTGCCATTCATACCAAGATTGGGATGAGGGGGCCATGCATACCAGGATTGGGGATGAGGTGGCTATGCATACCAGATTTAGAATGAGGTGGCCATGCATACCAGGATAGGGGATGAGGGGTGCCATGCATACCTGTATTTGGGATTAGGGGTGCCGTGCATTCCAGGATTGGGATAAGGGGACCTTGCATACCTGGATTGGGGATGAGGGGGCCATGCATACCAGGATTGGGGATGAGATGGCCATGCATACCAGGATTGGGGATGAGGGTGCCATGCATACCAGGGGATGAGAGGTGCCATGCATACCAGGATTAGGATGAGGGGTGCCATGCATACCAGGATGGGGATGAGGGGTGCTATGCATTCCAGGATTGGTGATGAGGGGGCCATGCATACCAGGATTGGGGATGAGGTGGCTATGCATACCAGATTTAGAATGAGGTGGCCATGCATACCAGGATAGGGGATGAGGGGTGCCATGCATACCTGTATTTGGGATTAGGGGTGCCGTGCATTCCAGGATTGGGATGAGGGGACCATGCATACCTGGATTGGGGATGAGGGGGCCATGCATACCAGGATTGGGGATGAGATGGCCATGCATACCAGGATTGGGGATGAGGGGGCCATGCATACCAGGATTGGGGATGAAGGGTGCCATGCATACCAGGATTGGGGATGAGGTGGCCATGCATACCAGGATTGGGGATGAGGGGTGCCATGCATACCAGGATTGGGATGAGAGGAGCCATGCATACCAGGATTGGGGATGATGGGGCCATGCATACCAGGATTGGGGATGAAGTGGCCATGCATACCAGGATTGGGGGTGAGGGGGCCATGCATACCAGGATTGGGGATGAGGGGGCCCTGCATACCAGGATTGGAGATGAGGAGGCCATGCATACCAGGATTGGGGATGAGGGGGCCATGCATACCAGGATGGGGATGAGAGGGCCATGCATATCAGGATTGGTGATGAGTAGTCAATACTTACCAGGATGGGAAAATTTACCAGTAGCTGATGCATTTCCCACCGTAGTCTTATACTCGAGTCAATACGTTTTCCCTGTTTTTTGTGGTAAAATTAGATACCTCGGCATATATTCGGGTCGGCTTATACTCGAGTATATACGGTAATTCTGGCGGTTCTATTTTATTTCTCGTTATGCTGTTTACCGATCAGATTAATTAATTTTATATTTTGACAGATTGGACATTTTTGAATGCAGCGATAGCAAATATGTATATTTTTTATTCTTTTATTTTCAATTTGGCAAAAGGGGGTGATTTTAACTTTCGTGCTTTCTTTGTTTCATTTTTTTCATATGTTTAAAAACTTTATTTTCACTTCTTACTTTATTTAATAGTCCCTTTAGGAGACTTGAAGCTGCAATTAAATCAGCTGTCATGTGCAGGGAAAGATGCGGTCTCAGTGTCGGAGGCCACATCAAACTCAGGGACACAAAATATGACGTAAATATACGTCATATGTCGTGAAGGGGTTAAACGCATGTATTTTGAGCTAAAAATATATATTTTTTATTGTTTTCCAAACCATTTTTTTCACCGCTTTGCTTTTACAGGCTCTTTGCTTCAGTGCACATTCAACATTAAAAGGAGTACTCCCATCTCCAAGATTCTATCCTAATATGTAGTAGGTGTAATATTAATAATATTAGCAAATACCTCCAAATAGAAATGTAGTATGGTTCTTCTGATTCGCTATATCACCTCCCAATGAGCAGGGCATTGCAGTAGCTTAGATAACCATGGCTATGACCACTATTATAGTGACAGTTAGTTAGTTAGTTAGTTAGTTTTTAGTGGTCTTAACCATGGATACCTAATCTACTGCAATTCCCTTTACATGGGGTAAGCAACAAAGCTAATCAGAAGAACTTTACTACATTTCTAATTGGAGGTACTTGCTAAAATTATTATTTTTACACCTACTACATATTGGGATAGGATCTTGGAGTGGGAATACCCCTTTAATATGGTCTGTGGCCATAAATCAGCTACAAGGAGCTGAGAAAAATCAGACAAAAAGAGAAACAAACTCACCTGTTGCTGTCTGAATGAGCTCACTGAAGGATTCTCAGGTAAATGAGGTTGGCTACTTCTCCTGTTGGTGCAGCCTCCCTCACATACTGACTAGCACTTTTGTCCATAAAATGGCCGCTGATGGAGGAGCATGTGACCCGACCAGTCCATCATCCTACTCCAACAGAAAAGCAGTTTTCCCTTGTGAAGTGCTTTACAAAAGTGGACAAACGTGCTGGTCAGTGTGTGAGGAAAGCTGCACTAACTAGAGAAACTGGCCGACCTCCTTATGTGAGAACTCTGTCCATTACCCTTTTCTATTTATTGTAGAGTCAGATATGTGACCGTTAGCTCTGAGTAAGGGTCTTTTATGCCTCAAAACAAATAAGCAAATGGAGTTTAACTATAGTTTTATAGGAGCTGACAAGTGCTACTGATGAAATTCTATATAGACTGGAGGATAGAGGAGCTAGAGACAGAGCTCCTCCCTCCTCCTCTCCCGCCATCTCTTATCTCAGTAATGGGAAAGTCTGTCTTCACGGAATACAGATTTTACCTCAGAGTTGAAAATTTTGACAATGACTGATCAATTGTGGCAGAGAAAGAAGCAGATCTCTCTAAGATATATTACAAAGTTACATATTCTCATGTGTATTATTGATTTATGAAATAAAAATTAAAATGGCGGTTAAGCTTTAAAGTGAACCTGACCCTTGATACATGCTGTCCAATCCGTGGATCGGATGTATAAGGCATTGGCTGTACTATCCCAGATGTATGTATAAAAAAAAAATAATTTAGTAGCCACCAGGGACCGAGCTGCGCTTTATACTAGTCCGACAGGCGGGTCACCTGCAGTTTCTCTATCACCAAGCTTTTACCACCTAATCTGAGAATAGCATGATGTAGGTTCAGAGACCCTGATTCCAGTGATGCTTAATTTACTAGTTTTGATTATATCAGTTGTTATCAGCAGGAGATTATTACTACAGGACTAGTAAACTTTCTGCCATTTAGTCCTCCATATTCATGAGCTCTGTATAAACCCGCCCACACCACTGATTGGAAGCATTCTGGCTATGCATAGTGTACAGAGAAAGTTGCCAATCAGTGTTGGGCGGGGTTAAACAGAGCTCAGCATTCAGAGACCAGCAGAGAAAACAGTGATTTTACCAAAACTGCAGCAAACAGTCCAGTAAGTGACACATCGCTGGAATCAGGGTTTCTGACCCTACTTTATGCTTCTTTCAGATCAGGTAGTAAATGCCTGATGACAGATTCCCCATAAAACCAGAGTACTTTTTCTCATAATTATTTTATGATATTGACTGAGAATAAAATCTACAATTAACATGAAAGAAAATCTTAAATTGTCGTTAGCCAAATATTGCAGACATTGTAGAATAAATTAGTGCAGTTTGCTTGCAGAACTTTCTACCAAGCCCAGTATAATACACAATCCAAACCATTCTCCTGGCCTCTAGTCACCCTGAGAATCTCACTTGCATCTGTTACATGAATAGCTTGGACAGCATTAATACTATTAGACTTTGCTCCAGCAAATAAATCTTCTAGACAGCAGTGAACTCGTATCTGGTGGATTAATCTTTTATTTTCTATCTGCTATGAAGTGTAATATATATTTGATGTAGGAGAACAGTGCATAAACAAGGTCTTTCTCCTGTTCTGTACTCAGTCTAACATATTTCAAGATAGTTAGATAAATAGAAAAGCGCAGCTAAAATAATTATAGACAGGACCATACACCATAATGTAGGACACATGATTTGGCTGACATTTAAATGATCGCTGCCTTTTCAATAAACTTAAGCTCATCTGGTGGACAGTAATTTGTGTAGCCAAAATGCATTTTTAGCCCAAAATATCACTCTAAAGGCTGACCACTAGATGTCTCCCTTCTTTCTATATAAAGATAAAAGGTTAGATTGTTGCGCTGACAGTGACGTTGGTGAGAATGGTGTAATTAAAATTAAAATACCTTTTTAATCAGGATTTCAAATTCATAAACAGATGTTCGGCTCCGGTCATATCAGGGGATTTGGGCCAAAAACCGGTTTGGAAATTTGAAATCCTATATAAAAAGGTATTTTAATTTTAATTACCGCATTCTCACCAATGTCACTTGCAGTGCACCAACATAACCTTTTATGTTTTTATCTCTCTTGGTTCCATTGTTGTATCACGGACACTGTCTCGTGCGGCGCCTCACCATTGGATTTAATGGCCATTTCAGCACCACCATTCCCACCGTTTTTTCCCTTCTTTCTATATGACTTTCTCTTCACTTCTTGCTGTGAATTGTAATCTGCCTTTAGTAGTAGAGACCCTGAGACAGATTACAGGAAGTGGGGACAGGTCTTTGTCTCTCAGTTCCTGCTTTCCTGTATGTCAAGCTGCATACATGCATAACATAGAGGATGGCCATTGGAAAATGGTAGGAGCAATGCACATTATTGCAGATAATACTAAACTTTGCAAGGTAATCAACGCACAGAGGTCTAATTAAATATTACAGAAGGATTTTTTTAAGCTGGAGGCACGGTCTGAGAAACAGCAATTGAAGTTTAATGTAGATAAATGTAAGGTTAAGAATGTGGGCATAGGAAATAAAATGTATAGCTATGTACTAAATGGAAAAACCCTTGGTAAAACTATTACTGAAAGACTTGGGAATATAGGTGGAAGGCAAACTTCACTTTAGTGACCAGTGTCAGGCAGCTGCTGTCAAGGCATGACTTAAAAGAGGCATAGATGCTCATGAAAAGAACATAGTTTGGCATCTATATAAGTCTCTAGTACGGCCAACACTTAGAATACTGTGTACAATTTTGTGTATATGTAGTACATAGCTGAACTAGAGCGGGTGCAGAGATAAGTGATCAAGGTTATTAGAGGACTGGGGGGTCTGCAATATCAAGATAGGTTATTAAACTTGGGGTTATTCAGTTTGGAAAAACAAAGGTTTAGGGGCGATCTTATTATAATGTACAAATATATAAGGGAACAGTACAGAAATCTTTCTAATGATCTTTTTACACTTAGGCCTGCGACTGTGACATCTTCTACACCTGGAGGAAAGAAGGTTTAATCATAATCACAAACGGGGATTCTTTACTGTAAGAGCAGTGCGACTATGGAACTCTCTGCCGCATGATGTTGTAATGGTTGAATCACTACTAAAAGTCAAGAAAGGCCGGGATGCCTTTCTTGAAAAATTTAATATTTCAGGTTATGAGCACTAGTATTCTGCAATGGGGTGTTGATCCAGGGAACTAATCTGATTGTATTGTCTGCCCCATGGAGTTTTTGCCTTCCTGTGGATCAACATGTTAGGCTATAGGTTAAACTCGGTGAACTTAATTCTACCTTCAACTTTTAAAACTAAGAAACTATGAAACTATGTAAAAAGTGAAAGTAAGTCCCAACAGCTATAGTGCAGGTAAAATGCTGATGAGCAACCGCCCACTGAAAAACAATAAGGACATTAGTCTGTTCACAAAAGGCAGTTTTAACTTGTTTTGCGTGATAAAGAAAGCAAAACCATACTCCTATTTGGGGTGAAATGTCAGGTACACCTTAAAATAATAATAATGATAATAATAATAAATATAAAAAATAATAATAAATAAATTGAGTATTTGAATAACTACAGTGTAAATTAGGTTACTCTGGTTTGATATTGGAATTACTGTGCACAAATAAACACAGGAGATTACAGTACATTAACTTTTGAAAGGAGCACAATATAAGAGAATAAAAAAACAGGTGATATAACTACTGTGAATCAGAGTAGCAGAGCTAAGAAAGACAGCAAGTGACTGATGAAATAGCACTGGTATTGCTCAATGCCTAAATTACCTGCTGCTTTTGACTGGATGTTCCTGCTGAGTGATAGTTATCTTCTTTCTGAATGGCACAGCTATCAACAAGGCGGTAACTGCATTGTAAGACCATAACAAGGAAAAGTTGCTTGAGGTTCAGATGGAGAATTCCTTAAATTGTGCGAAAGACAAACAAATGGATCCATTCCTTGACCAAAATCAAAACAAATTGTCCTATTGACATATGAATAACCAGACTAGATTTATCATATTTTTGGACATATGATTAGAAAGCACAGTGCATTGGAAAATAATATTATTATTAGAAAAATGTAAGTAATAAGCAGGAGAGTGCAAGGAATAACAAAATAAAAGTCATGAACAAGTCAGAAAATTCTATCAATATATCAAAACTGTAATTGACTTTACAGTACTTAACCCCTTTGCGACATTTATAGTATATATACGTCATTGTCGGGAAGGACTTTCCAACCGATGCTGTATATATTTGTCATGGCGATCGCCCGGACGCAGGGGGCTGTGCGCAGGTGATCGCCACAGGGTGTCAGCTGATTCTGACAGCTGACACCCGGTACTTAGTGCCAGGATCATTGCCATGGTGACCCAATGTTGTCATGACGACATCCCAGTCACCAGAGCAAGCCAAGTTGATAGATCATGAGCAGTGCATGATCTAACAAGTTTACCTGTCAGTTCAGCGATGACAGTTTGAATAGCATAGAAATGCTGCTGCCTCCCTATGCTATACAAGTGATCAGCCTGCAAAAAGTGAAAGTCCCATAGTTGGACAAAGTGAAAAAGTTTAAAAAAATCACAAAATAATAATAAAAAAATATATACACAGTTGAAACCAGAAGTTTACATACACTATATAAAAAGACACAATTATGCACGTTTTTCTCAATATCTGACATGAAATCAGAATAAACCTTTCCCGATTGAGGTCAATTAGGATGTTTAATATTTGCCAAATGTCAAATTTGGGGCTGAAAAACATTTTTTGTGGGAAAAATGTGAAAATTTTATTTTTACGGCTCAATGTTATAAACTTCTGTGAAGCACCTGAGGGTCACTACACATCTAGTTAAGTTCCCTGAGAGGTCGAATTTCCAAAATGGGGTCACTTGTGGGGGGTTTCTACTGTTTAGGCACATCAGGGGCTCTCCAAATGGGACATGGCGCCTGCTAATTATTCCATTCAAAACGACAAATGCCACTCCTTCTTTCCAAGCCATGCCGTGCGCCAAAACAGTGGTTTTCCCCCACACATGGGGTATCGGCATTCTCACGAGAAATTGCACTACAAAGTTGGGCATCCATTTTTTCCTGTTATTCTTGCAAAAATAAAAAAAATTGGGTCTAAAGTAAAATGTTTGTGAAAAAAAGTTAAGTGTTCATTGTTTTCATCCACATTCCAAAAATTCCTGTGAAGCACCTGAAGGGTTAATAAACTCCTTGAACATGGTTTTGAGCACCTTGAGGGGTGCAGTTTTTAGAATAGTGTCACTTTTGAGTATTTTCTTTCGTAAAGGCCCCTCAAAGTCAGTTCAAATGTGATGTGGTCCCTAAAAAAATGATTTTGTAAATTTTGTTGGTCAACTTTTGATCGCTGGTCAACTTTTAACCCTTATAACTTCCTAACAAAAAAAATGTTGCTTCCAAAATTGTGCTGAAGTAAAGCAGACATTTGGGAAATGCTAATTATTAACTATTTTGTGTGACATATATCTCCTATTTAAGGGCATAAATATTCAAAATTTTCAAATTTTCCAAATTTCTGTTTTTTTCACAAATAAAAGTCAGTCATATCAAATAAATTTTACCACTGTCATGAAGTACAATATATCATGAAAAAACAATCTCAGAATCAGTGGGATCCGTTGAAGCATTCCAGAGTTATTACCTCATAAAGTGACACTGGTCAGAATTGTAAAATTTGGCCCGGTCATGAAGGTGATAACATGCTCGGGAATGAAGGAGTTAAAGGATCTTACCCATAATTTAATGTTATCACATATCCAAAGTATACAAAATAACTAGAAGACTGTTGGAGGTTTGACCACTGAGACCCCCACTGATCCAGAGACTGGAGCACTGTACAGCACACCTCCATGCATTTTCTATAGGACTGCCAGATATAGGCTACTACCTTGCTCTACTATCTATGACACTCCAATAGAGAATAAACAGAGCGTTTTAGAGCTACATTGGTTGGGGAAAAGGAAAAAGGGAAAGATTTTAAAATGATCACTTATCCTTTAGGTAGGTGATAACTTTTAGTGATGAGAATAACCCTTTAAAGATAACCCATTAACCTTTGAGCATATGAACAATATAGTGCAATAAAATGCCTTCCTTTATGAGCTGGAGCATAAAGCTGCTATAAAAAAAAGCTCCAGAAAATTCAGCATGAGCATGGACATGGACACTAAAGATAAACAAATAAATTCAAGTAAAATTGAATTCTACTTGAATTTTACAAAACTTTTGGCAAATGGAGATTTTTTTGTAATATGCCTCCGTGCAGATTCAGCACAGATTCAGCAAAATGGCAGCCACTGGACCTTTTATCTGGGACATCTAAAAGTTTTAAAAAAATCCTTATACTCATCTTAACGATCATCTTTCTGGCCCTTCATCATATTCCCCCCTGTTTGTGCTGAAATTCCCGGTCCTCTCATGTTGAGCTAGGACTTTCAACTTCTATGAGGTCCATGAGAGTTCTGTGCGTGTACCCAGTAGGTCACTGCGCACGTCCTCATGTAATGATACCATGACCTTCCGCACAGCCTCGTGAATACAAGCACAAACGGCGGGGGATCAGAAGATGCGACGAAAACCAGATGGGTGGCGATGAGTAATGGATGGGTCAGAGAAGAAAGCCGTAAGGAGAATATAAGGATTTTTTTCTATTACATATTATGTTTATTTTTTGTGGGGCTGGGAGAGATCACAGAGAACACATGTGGGTATCCAGAAGCTGTGCAACAGGTTATGGGCCCAGGCACCGAGGACCCCAGACACCCAGGACACCGTAACTCTCAGAAAGACCCTGGTGAATGCAGAAGAATTCTTCAGTACAATTCTCTCCAAACAAGTAAGACAAGTTAAAGATGACAAGTAGCACAGAGCTAAAACTCACAGTAGCTAAGCTGAATAATGAGAATTATCAGTTATGGAAGTTCAAAGTAGAAATGTTATTGTCTAAAGATGATTTATGGGAAGTAATCACTACAGATAGACCTGATGAGATGAGGATAATCAGACATGGGATAAGAAAAATAGACAAGCAAGAGCTACCATCAGCCTATTAGTGGATGATGCTCAATTAATCCACATAAGGAATGAGGATACAGCAAAGGGAATGTGAGAAGCACTAAGAAAGCTACATGAAAGACCCAGCTTAAATCACAAGTTATTTCAGCTAAGAAAGCTTTACAGTATGAGACTAAGTGCAGACATTGACATGCTGAAGCATATATTCTCCATTATGGAAGTGATATCATAGCTGAAATCAATTGGTGAAGATATTAAGGAAAGTCATGTAGCAGCAATATTATTGTGCAGTTTACCTGATTCATATACTGCTTTGATAAATGCACTAGAGACAAGACCTGAAACAGACATTACATTAGAGTTTGTGAAGACCAGACTCATAGATGAATATCAAAGAAGGAAAGAACAAACAAATGATTCCTCTACTGAAAAAGATAATGGAAATGCTTTTAAAGCTACAGAATCAAAAAGACCCTATAATAAAGAGACAAGAGAATGTTTTAGATGTAAGAAAAAAGGACATTTAAAGAAAGACTGTACTATATGGAAAGCAGAACAGAAATTACATCATAAAGAGAATACACAGAAGGAGAAAAACACAATTTCTGATTCATGTGAAAATAATTGGAATGGCACATTTAAAGTGACTGATAAGAAATCATCGTTGAGTTGGTTTATTGACTCCGAAGCAACAAGTCACATGACAAGTAATAAACGTTTCTTTACTGAACTTAATTTAGATAAGGAAGCCATTTATCGTGCAGATGTAAGCAAAATAACTGCAGAAGGTGTTGGACAAGGAATGCTAAACTGTTCTAACAAGTTTGGGCATGATTCAAAAATACTTGTACAGGATGTGGTATATGTTCCAGGATTAGAAGGAGTATTGTTATCTGTAAAACATCTAACAGCTAAAGGACTTTCTGTAAAATTCAAAGATGATGAGTGTACAATCCTAGCAGGAAACAAGGTAATAACCAATGTCAAGGCAGATGAACAATTATATCATCTAGACACATTAAAGGAACGGATGAAGTTGTGTACACATGATCACAAGAACCGTATTCACATGTGGCATAGACATCTAGGATACAGACATCCTGAAAGTATAATGGAGCTACAAAGGAAGGAATTGACAAAGGATCTATTGATATCTGACTGCTCAATTACCGTAAGATGTGAATGTTGTATAAAATCAAAAGCCACAAGGATATCTATTGCTAAAGAAAGTGAAACGAAAAGCACAAAACCACTTGATTTGGTGCATACTGACGTATGTGGAGGCAATAGATATATGGTGACTTTTATAGATGACTACTCAAGATAGACAGTCACATAGTTGATCAAGAACAAAAGCAAAGTTTTCAATAAACTAGTAGACAAAGTCAATTAATAAATTTCAGAGGAAGCCAATTGTCATTAGAAGTGATAATGGAGGTGAATTCACAGGACACCAAATAGAAAACTACTTAAGAAAAAATGGTATAGAGCATCAAAAGACTGTTCCTTACACACCTGAACAAAATGGAGTAGCAGAAAGGAAAAACAGAACTCTGACTGAAATGATAAGGTGTATGCTGACAGATTCCAAACTATCAGAGAAATATTGGGGTGAAGCAACAATGACAGCTACATATCTACAGAACTGACTTTTTTCTAGAAAACTTAAAAAAAAACATATGAACTGTGGCAAGGTATGAAACCAAGTGTAAATCATTTAAGAGTTTTTGGTTGTAAAGTTTTTGTATTCATTCCAACAGAAAAACGTTCCAAACTTCAAAATAGGTCCATGGAAGGAATATTTGTTGAATATAGTGAAAATTGCAAAGGATATAGAATCCTAGATCCCAAAACAGACAGAGTTATGGTGAGTAACAGTGTGACATTCAATGAGGATCTAAATGAAGACACTATGATTTCACTGGAAACAAAAAATGAGAAAAACAGCAATGATATAGCTGAAGGAATATCTGATGAAAAAGAAGTTGAAATTAATAAAAAACAGAATACTGAAAATGAAGAGAAACAACTACAGACACATAACCAAGACGTTCAGTAAGAGAAAACAAAGGAAAACCACCAATACGTCTTTCATACAAGGCAAGTACAAGTAAAATTTATGAGCCTACCTCTTGGGAAGACATATCTCAACTTCCTGAAGAAGAAGCCAATAAATAGATAGAAGCAACAGAAATAGAAATAAAATCCATGCATGACTCAAAAACTTGGACACTAACAGAATTACCAGAAGGAAGAAAAGCTATAGGATGTAAATGGGTTTTTAAATTAAAGTACCGAACAGATGGCACAGCTGAAAGATACCGAGCAAAACTCGTAGCTAAAGGTTATTCTCAAAAATATGGAGAAGACTATGATGACACATTTGCTCCAGTTGTCAAACATACTACAATAAGAACTTTGTTTGCAGTTGCAGCAATGAAACAAATGGAACTGAAACATCTGGATGTAAAGACAGCATTTTTGAATGGAAGTTTAACAGAAGATATTTACATGTAACAACCTCCAGGATTCAAAGATGAAAGTAACCCAAACATGGTTTGCAAATTACAGAAAAGTATATACGGTTTAAAACACGCTGCTAAAGCGTGGAATGATAAAATCACAGAGGTGCTCACAAATGAAAAATTTAATAGAAGCAAAGCTGATCCTTGCCTGTACACAAAAAGACTAATGGACAAATGGATCTATGTACTCATATATGTTGATGACATTTCAGTTTGTTTTGAAAAAGAAAGGGATAAAAAGGACATACTAAAAATCCTGAATCAACATTTCAAGATCAAAGACTTGGGGAATGTGAAACAGTACTTAGGAATACAGATAGAAAGAGAAGAAGATCGAAGTTTCCTACTTAATCAAAATCACATGATTCAAGATATAACCGAAACATTTGGATTGAAGGATGCAAAACCAGCAAAGTCTCCAATGGAAACTAATTATCTTTTTATTTTTATTTTATTTATTTAATTTTTTTATTAATCAAAAAGCAAAGGCAGTACAACAAAATACAATCATAAAACAGAAATAAAACATCCCAAGACATACAAAGGATCACCGCCAGATAACCTCTAGTACCAAACCTTAGTCCCCTAATAGTACTATCCAACATCGTAGAAGCCCACATAGGAACTCCCTAGTACAAAGCATAGGTGGATATATGTATCTTAGTGGCCCAAATATGGACCCTGCATAACACAACATGAATGGGATTGTATTCAACAGTTGTTAAAAAAAAATTAAAAAAAATTAACTTTTATTGAACAACATCAATTTTATTACCCCGTTTTTATGCGGTCCTACCCGAACATGGTGAACCACTTCATCTACGCTTGTCAATAGGGCCAAAGGCCATAGACTACAGTAAGGCCAGATTCTGGTCCGAGCCTGAAACTGACTATTGAGGGTAAGAAAAGAACAAAAAAGGAAAGATTAGGGAGGTCAGAAAGGATACAAAGAAAAGTATAGTGTAGCGAAAGGAAGCAGGAAGGGGGAGGGGAGGGAGGAACCACAGGGTCAAGAAGGAGGGGGGGGCAGAGGGGGGGGTTCAGGGAACTAGGTTAGTCTCCAAAGGAAGCTGTTCAATCCCCCAGCAACCACAGAGGATACTCTGGGGAGGCTTTAAAGTTGGAGCACGGATACCAGGTACCAAAGAATTTCGTATAACTACTCTTGAGGTAAGCAGTCAAATCCTCCATCTGCATCAGGTCTTTTATTTTATTCACCCACATGCTAATACTCGGTGGGAAGGGGGACCTCCAGCACTGCGGGATGCAAGCTCTAGCAGCCATCACCAGAAAACGTAAAAGGGAGACTTTGTAAGTCTTCATCGGGCAGGAGGAAAGTTGGAGCAGAAAGAGCTCCGGACCCAACGTTTGCTCAGTCTTTGTGACTCGTCTTATTATACTATTTACATCTGCCCAAAAACAATTCAATTTCTCGCAGGCCCAAAAGACATGCAGGAAAGTCCCCTCCTCTTTCCCATACCTCCAACAGGTTGGCTCTACAGATGGGAACATAGAGTGGATCCTCTGGGGGACCCTATACCACCTGGTCAATATGTTGTAATTCGCCTCTTGGAGGTTGGAGCTAATTGTGGTCTTATGGGGCAGGGTCAGAATTCGCTCTCTCTGTTCAGGGGTGAGTTGGATGTGTAAATCTCGTTCCCAACACAGTAGGAAACGTGGTGGGGGTAAGTCATCCGAATTAACCAGTATGGATTTTATCACCGATAATGAGTGGGAAAGGGGTTCCCATTCCAAACATATTCTCTCAAATGTAGTGGGTGGGCCTGAAAATAACGAGACCTCCGGGAGAGATTTCATATAGTGTCTCAGCTGCATCATCCTCCAGGGTCCTAGTTGGGACAGCGCTAGTCCCGATCGGATATATTCCCCTCTCATCCAGGTAGAGTCCCTGATAAACTGCCCCACTCTGAAATGTCCCTCCACAATCCATGTCCGAAAAATCGGATCTACCAGTCCAGGTCCAAAGTCAGGGGATCCGAGGATTGGGGTCAGGAGTGACGGGTAAGGAATTAAGCGTGAGCGTACCCGTGTAGAGGGACAACATCGCAGGGTGGGTCCAATAGTAGGGTGGGCTTTCAAACCATGGTCAACGACGCTAGGCAACCATGGAAGGGCCTGCAAGGGGATGTCCGTGAAGCTCTGCTCAATGCCCACCCATTGTTTAGTCAATCCATGTCTGCACCAGTCTACCACCCTAACCAGTTGTGCGGAAGCATAATAAGATTTCAAGTCCGGAAGACCCAGGCCCCCGTTCGACTTTTGTCTGCACAACATGGATCTGGCCAATCTGACCAGTTTTCCTGCCCAAATAAATCTAGTTTGGAGAGAGGAGAACTCCCTAAAAAAGGATTCCAGGACCCTAATTGGGATTGCCTGTATGAGGTAGAGGGCCCGCGTCAAAGCATTCATTTTCAGGATTTCACACCTCCCAAACCAAGTAAAATGACCCTTCGACCATCTAAGGCAGTCCTCCCGCAGCTTCTTCAGCAGAGGCACAAAATTTGCTCTGTACAGCAGGTCTAAGTCGGCTGTCAAATTAATTCCCAGATATTTCAAGGAGGACCTCGCCTATCGAAACTTAAAGCTCGACCGGAGACTCGTCATCATCCTATCAGGGAAAATTATATTGAGAGCCTCTGATTTGGACCAATTTATCTTAAAGTTGGACAAAGCTGAATATCTGTCCAGCTCGGACAACAGGCATGGGAGAGAGACCACAGGGTTGGTGATGAAAAATAAGAGGTCGTCAGCATAAGCTGCTATTTTATGAGAGGTTACTCGGGATCTCGGTGCCGTCACATCCAGGTTGCTTCTTATGTGGCTTAGGAGTGGCTCCAGTGTCAGAATAAATATCAAAGGTGAAAGGGGACAACCCTGTCGCGTGCCATTGAAAATTGGAAAACTTTCCGATTGCACTCCATTTATTCTGACACAGGCTGATGGACAACTATAAATTGCCTCAATCCAACGTGACATAGAAGGTTTTAGCCCTATAAATCTTAGTACTTCTCTCATAAAGTACAAATTGACCCGGTCGAATGCCTTTTCGGCGTCTGTAGAAAGAAATAGCAGTGGGATACCATCTGACCTCGACCTATGAATAAGGTTCAGGGCCTTCACAGTATTGTCCCGAGCCTCTCCCCGAGCCTGTCTCCCATAAGGCGAGACAATCTATTTGCCAGGATTCTGGTGAATAATTTCAGATCTGCGTTAAGGAGGGATATTGGGCGATAGCTGGTGCAATTTAAGGGATCTTTACCCTCTTTAGGGATAACTACTATGTTAGCCCTAAGGGCATCACCAGGGAGCACAGCCTCCGGAGTGTCCGCAACGTTGTTAAAGGCAGATAGAAAAGGGGAGGAAAGCAGAGGAAGCAGTTTTTTGTAATATTCCACTGGAAGGCCATCAGGACCAGGAGCCTTACCGTTAGGCGACTGGCGTACAGCCTCCAATAATTCCACTGCCGATATGGGGTTCTTCAATGCATTTAAATTGCTTTCTGAAATTTTAGGCAGACCTAAGCTTTCAATGTATGCCCGCATACGTAGTCTAGTGGCATTACAGCAACCCGTGGAGGCCGCACCCCCAAGGGAATAGAGCTTGGCGTAATAATCCCCAAAGGCTGAGGCAATCTCGAGTGGAGTGGATACCACTTTGCTTCCAGTGTCCAGGACCTGGGGGACAAAACCCCTCGCCCGCTGCGTTCGCAAGGCCCTAGCCAGAGTCTTGCTAATTTTATTCCCGAATTCATAAAAGTGTCTCCGACACCTGGCAAGGGAAGCCTTAGCTCTAGACATCAGTATCTCCCTCAAACGCTCTCGTCCCTGCAGGAGAAGTGCAAGAGTCTGAGGGTCTTGTCGGGCCTTGTGGCTCATCTCTAGCCTATGAATCTCTGCCACTAAGCCCTCCACCTCCCGCTCCCTCTCCCTCTTCAAACGCGCCCCATGCTTTATAAACACACCTCTGATCACACATTTGTGTGCCTCCCACACCACATTGGGCGAGCTGGCCGTCCCCATGTTGTACAGAAAATAGTCTTTTAAGGAGGAAGCTCCATCTGTCATTACCATGTCGTCCGCTAGTAGGGAGGAGTTCAGAACCCAATGATTACTTTTCACCTTGCAGCCCGTCATAGCTATAGTAAGTGCACCAATGCATGGTCGGAGAATATAATCGGGTCAATGGTCACATCTAACAGGGAATTCAGGTCTGAGTGCTGCAGAAAAAAGTAATCCAGACGTGAATAGACATCATGTGCACTTGAGTAAAAAGTGTAATCCCTATCCCCAGGGTGTGTCAATCTCCAGGTGTCTATAAGATGATGTTCATATAGGCTTCTCTTTATCCGCTTCAGAGCGGCTAAAGACATTCCTGCGGAGCCCACAGAGGCATCCTGTAATGGGTCGAGTACAAAATTGAGGTCACCCCCTATCACGAGCCTACCCTCCCCAAATGCTTCTATCTGTTTAAGGTATCCGAGTAACGAGGGACATTGCTTCGTGTTAGGCAGATAAAGAGAGACAAAGGTGAATAGCTGAGAGTCTACTTTCCCCTTGAGCATTGCCAATCTCCCCTCCTGATCTGATCGGAATTCAATTGGCTCCCAGCCCAGTGAACCGGAAATTAGAATGGCGGTTCCTTTGGATCTGGGATCATCCGACGGGGAGTGGTATACAGTAGGATATCTTATGTCTGACAATTTAAACGGTTTATGGGTCGTGTAGTGCATCTCCTGTAAAAAGACCACATGTAAATTTTTTTTCCCTAAAAGGTGCAGAAGTATCGATCGAGGATAGATAGAAAGGGGAAAAGAGAGGGGGGGACCAGCGAAGAGGAGGTGGAGTAGAAATAAAGAAAGGAGAAATGCAAAATGGAAAAAGAAAGAAAGAAAAAGAAAATGCAGAAGTTAGTGGTAGAAAAAGCTTATATCACGCAGTGATTGAACCCCCCAAGCCTGGAAATATTTTTTTCCCTCGTCTAGGGGTGGTCCCCAACAGCCAGTCTAGGCCACTGGTCCCCTCGACCGGAAGTCATAGTTTACCGCCTATATATCTTGAACAGTATTAGCCCCGCCTCTATACATGAGACAATTGTGCATGACTAAATAACATTCTATTGGAACTCATGTATTACACAGTCAGTAGTGTGTAGAAGGGAGAAACCATATCTATGCTACCCCAATACCTAGTAAACCCTTGGAACTATATAAACAAAAATCACATAAGTGATACAAAAGCCATGTGTGTATCTAGATAGAAGGCAAATGAAGCCAACACCAGGTATAGCATATAACCGACACTGAAGGGTCAAGGACTCTGTAAGAATACAAAGTCCAGAGAGACGGGACAGCGGGCATCCCTCATCTTCCCTCAAGTGGGAGTGAAATCCTCCTCCCTAGCAGTCGATGGCTCCCTCCCTGATACCCGACGACGTCTCCTCTGAGGTGGTCTGGGGGGACGTCCTCTATTACTCCCCCCGCGGAGGGGGCCGTAGTCCCCAGGTCGTATTGCCAGCCAGTCCGGAACATCAGTAGGATCCGTATCCAAGAATCGAAACAGGTCCGAAAGTTCGTGGGGTTTTTTGAGGAGAAAGGTGTCTGAGCCCTTACGTATGATCACATGAAAGGGGTGCCCCCAACGATAGGATGCTCCCTCCTCCTTGATTTTGACCAATAGGGGGTATAGAGCTCTTCTCATTGCTAGGGTGCGACTTGAGATATCTGGAAATAGTTTGATCTTGGCCCCATCGAGCTCCACAGGACCATGTGCCCAAGCTTTTTGTATTATAGTGTCCTTATCGGTAAAATAGTGGAGACGGCACAGGACATCTCTGGGGGGGGTCAAGAGAGCCCCGACCTGGGCGGAAGACCCTGTGAACATGGTCAAAGGGACAAGGCGAATCCTCAGGGTGCTCTAAGACTTTGTTAAATATCACCCTGACAGTATCCTGCAGTGTGGAGGACGGCCAGTCCTCTGGGAGTCCTTTAAGCCTTATATTGTTTCTCCTATCTATGTTCTGTTGGTCGTCAAGGAGCAAATATAGGTCTTTTCTTTGTGCATCAGAGTCCTCAACTCGCTCCTCCAAAACCTGTATTCTGCGTTCCACGGACAAGTGGGCCATTTCAGTGTCAGTCACTCTAGTTTCCACAGCATTCAAGTCCTCCCGCACAGCCCCTATCTCTTGTCTATAGGACTGCTCCAGCTTGGAGATAGCAAGATCCAGATCTGCCTTGGTCGGGAGAGCCAGAATCAAATCTCTTATAGCCTGAAAGTCTTTGGACTCTCCTGAGCCCCTGAGGTTCGGGGGCAAGCTGGGCGCCCTCTCTTCTCCCCCCGCGTGTCTCACGTAAACCTCCATCCCCACACCGTCAGAGGATCCAGGCTTGTGAGAGTCAGAGGCCATGGGAGTCATGGGGGATATGGGGCAGGAATCCCCATTTTCATGTGCCATTATGGTGCCCTCTGGGCTGTCTGTCTCTGGGCAGGCCCCCTCCATATAGATCCATGTAGGTGATGTCTGCATGAGAGGAGCCGCAACTCCCGCTCCCTTCTCTTGGCCTCCCCCTGGGTCTCCCCTCCCCCGCTCCCCAGTAGTGAGCAGCGGGGTCCCCGTGGAGTCCGCCCGGCCAGGTGTACTCACAGGGCTGTCTCACGGCCCCGACGGCCGTGCCCGGCATCCACCCGCCGCTCCGTGCTCTCCTCTCTTCTCCCGAGCGGCAGTCTTCAGGGGGGAAGGTCGCTGAGGCCTCGGTGCCATCTTCCCCCCAGCTCCTAGCACCTGGAAGCCGGGGGGCCAGAGAAGAATCCCGCTATGGAGCTTCGTGAGCGGGAACCTCCGGAGGCAGCGGAGGAAGGCTCCAGGGTGTGAGTCTTCCGTCTAGGCGGCATAAAACAATTTAATGCAGGCGGTTATTGTAGGTATAATCCAGGCATGAGGGGAGCTCAGGCGACGTGCGTCCTCACCCCATGGCAGTAAGGCCCCACCCCCCGAAGCTAATTATCTTAAAGAGATGAGTAGTGAGAAAAATGTGCTACCAAATAATGAAGAGTACAGAATGGTGATAGGAAAATAACTGTATCTAGCAAAAGTTACAAGACCAGACATTGCAGCAACAGTAGGAATTCTGAGTAGAAAAGTGTCCAAGCCAAATAAAGCGGGTTGGAATGCTGTGAAGAGAGTAATACATTATTTAAAAGGAAACAGCAATGTTAAACTGAAACTGCCTACAAGTGATAAATGCATTTTAACTGGATACGTTGATGCAGATTGGGCTGGAGATACAACTGACAGAAAATCTACTAGTGGCTATCTTTTCTTTCTCTCAGGTGGACCAATTAGTTGAACTAGTAAAAACAATCAATAGTAACGCTGTCGTCAACAGAAGAAGAATATGTTGCAGCAGCACATGTAAGTCAAGAAGCTCTATGGTTAAGACAATTGCTAACAGACCTAGGACAAGCACAGTTGGAACCAACAAAAATAAATGAGGACAATCAGGGATGTCTTGTTCTTGCTCAGATGGAAAGAGTTAACCCGAGAACCAAGCACATTCATGTGAAGTATCATTTCTTGAGGGACCATCAGGAACAAGGAATCCTGAAATTAGAATATTGTCCAACTGAAGATATGAAAGCAGACATTTTCACAAAGGCATTGAATGCTGAAAAACATCAGAGACTAATGAAGAAATTGGGTTTGACTGAATAAGTCCTTACTGTTGAGAAAGGGTGTTGGTATATGCAACAGTTGTGGACTTCTTTGTTTGTGTGAAGGAGGACTTTATGCTGATCTGACAGTAGATGGCGATGTTGTGTAAAGTTTCCTTGTTTACTGTATTGTAAAAGAAAAAAGGTCTCTCTTGTATTTTCTGTTTTGTTCTTACTTCCTGGTGCAGTACTGTGTGACTGTGCGTTTTTTCCTTTACCTCATGTTCTGAGAAGTAGAAGCTTGTTATCCCATGTAATCTGCTCTGTGAAGCTCTGCAATTGTGGGTATTCAGAAGCTGTGCAACACATTTTTTTTTACAATGCACTGAAAATGGGAAAACATTTCCGAGTGGGAAGAAATGGTAAAAAAAAGTTATTTTAACATGTTTTGGGGCTTTTGTTTAAAGGTATTCATTTTTTTTACAATATTCAATAATCTCCCGCTAACATTTTCTTTATTACCAGGGAACAAAATGGTTAGTAGGTATATTTAGTGGTGTGGTGAAGGGCATGACTTAAAATTGCAAACCCGCATGATCTGTCTCTCTTTTTCTTCTTGGAAAGTTGGGAGATATGCTTTAAATAATGCAGCAGGTTAACTGTCAGCACAAAGCTATGCCAACCCACAAGGCTCCTACTGAGGAATCTGGTGGCTGCATAGTGAAGAATGCAGTGCAAGTAGCCCAAAGCTCATCACTAGGGGCGAAGCATTGAGCGCAGGGATGATAAAAAGAGAAGAAAGAGGCGTGAGAGTAGGGAGCACAATAAAGAGAAATACCTGCAGGCCAACCAGTGACCTGGAGAAAAAGGCCGTGCTCAGAAGGTATTGGGTCAGAAGTAAGTGATCCTCCTCCTAATTATTATTTATCCTTCTTTTTTGTTTATACTATACATATGAGTATTTAAAATGCATGTGCAGTACAAACTACTGAGAAATTTTTAAAAAAAATCACTGTCTTTTTCTGCTGGTCCGAGTCAAGAGCAGCAGCATTCTTCTTACTCTGGGAGACACTTTAGCTTGCCACCTAGAGGTAGATGCTCATCTTGCCAGATGGTAGATGTGTCCCTGGTCATGCCATGCACATAACTTAGCATATTGGCTTTTATTTGAATGTTCCTTTAATGATGGATATTATTTTGTCAGTATCTTGACACTTCCTGCTCTGTGTACAAGACTCTTCTTCAGTTACCTCATTATCACAGGCAAGATTTAATGAAATGTAACACCTATTTGTAAATAACAGGACTGAGCATTCTAAGTGATGGTCACAGCTCACCTTCTCCCCTCCTTGCATGATGACTTCTGCACAGATCCCAGGGAATGACTAGCACACTCTAACACAGAAGTCAACATTGACTGACTAAGTCATGTAGCTGCTGTGAATTAAATTTCTAAATGCTGATAACAGAAGCACAGACCAGATGGCAGCCCTGATACAGAAAATACAAATACCTACAATGAGAAAACATTCCTATGATAGAAAAAAAGAATGTCTGGTAGAAGAAGCGCTACTTCTTTTATCATTTCTTTTATTCTATAGTATGACATATGACATTATAATATGCTGATTAACTACTTTTGATTCAAGGTTTTTACCATCAGCCCAGTGTTTGACTATTGGTAAGAACTTTTAGGTCTTATAACGTGTAATTTCCTGGGTTGTTATCCACCAAAAAATATATGTTTCAGTTACTGGTTTTAATTATTGAAAAAAATCTGGCAAAAACTCCCCTTTAGGAATGAGACATGTTATATTACGACTTAGTCCTGTATGACTGCTTTCTCAAAGACAACAAGAGTTCAATAAGTACAATTTTTTCTTATCGAACTGACAAGACTTAAGAGCCATTATAACATCGTTCTCAGCACAAGTATACAGAAAAAAGATAAATGTCTCATTCTTGTTTGCATTCACTGTACCTACAAGTTATGCTTAATGTTTCATTTACCTATTAAATAAGAAGAACTTCATGTGACTTCATGGAAATAGTGTAAATCTGAAGGTGACAGTTAAAAGCTAATTGGATTCCTGCAAGCCTTCTCAGTCGCTGTGTTAAGTGTGACTTCTGAGGGGAACATTGGTTTATACCTTAAGGCTATAGCTCTTGAAAGTGAATGCAGCATACTAGTTTTTAGTAGCGCAGTTTGGATAGTAAAATATGCTACAGGCAATCAGTGCAGAGCGACAATTTGATTTCAGAGGTATTTTGATCAATGTTTAAAGGGTATGGACACCTTTGACATGGTAAAAATTATTTTTTGCATACTTTAGCGGTTAGCGGTTTTAGTTCATAAAATTGCACTAAATTTAATACTGTAATGTTCAACTCTTCATTTCTTCTTAGACCACCCAGATTTGATGCCTTATCAAAGTTTCAGATTTTATTCTTGTGGGAGTGTCCCTCACAGTAATATAGGTTGGATGTGAGGTCTGTGTGTATCCTGAATGCTGCTCTATTCATCAGCAAAGCTTAGATTCTGTATTTATTTCCTTTCCATGTGCTTTTCTCCTTTTTCAATAGTCTGTTTCTTCTATCCTTGCTGAGGTACATTTTCCCTTTTATGTGGTGTGTAAATCTGCATACAACCCCCAAAATTCTGCTATCTTTAATGCAAATAAGGGAAGGTAAAAGCAGGGAGGGCCATCAGGAGAAGGAGCTCTGAAGAATTTGTAACATTTTTGCAAAAGCTCTCAGCTAGATAAATAATATACAGCCACACTGCAGCTCAAAATTGAAGAATTGTCTTTTTAAATGTAGCTATGATTTCGTAACATTTGTGCTGGTTACTGCTTCGGCCGCTAGGAGGCGCCGCTCCTTTTTTGCAGGTGGTGCTTGACAGCATCAATCCTGTTTTTTTCCTGGGAGATTTGGTGCCATGAGATCAGGTAACTATTTAGTTAATTGTCTGGCTTTCATTGCTCCTTTCTGAATGCCATAGGCTGCCAGCTATTTAAACCCCTGAGTCTCTGAATTCCCTTAGTTTTGCTACCTGGCTTGTGCTAGTTATTTCTTGTGTTGGTTTCCTGATTCCTCCTGTTTTCTGATCTGTATTTTGACTATCTTCTTGTTTTACTATTTCTTTTCCTGACGTGAGCTATTGGCTTTGACCCTGCTTGGCGACCCTTCCTGCCTCTGTTTCGTTCTTCCGGACGATAGCTCTTTTATGGAGGAAATCCACTGGACCCCATTGTCAAGATCAAATTCCTGTACAGGGTTTAAAGGGTGAAGGTCAGGGTTCCTTTGGAATTTGCCAGATAAAGAGGTTAGTGTCAAGTCTGTCCTAGGTAGCCTTTTTGAGCCTGTGGCTTCCTTCTCCTCCCTTCTCCTCTCCATTGAGCTTTTATGAGAATGAACTGCAATCTCCAATCTCAACAATGGGAAAATCAGTCTTCACTCAGCACAGATTTTACAGATTTAACCCATGTATTGAAAGTGAATGATCAATCCAGGAGGAGAAAGAAGCAGATTTCTCTAATAATAAATATTATATTGTAGAAGGACGTTTTAGATAACAATGGACACATCAGGATAAATCTGTCAGGTGCAGCATGAAAGAATACAGTAAACATGTAGTTAAAAAGTTTGGAAGCCAAAATATACAGTATTGACTCTAGCTCTGATCAGATATCAAAGCCTGTTGACAATCCAGTTAAGGTATAGGGCAGTCACAAACAAAAAGCATAGTCATTGGTCAAATCAAAGTAAATGATGAGCAGTTACAAATAAGATATCAGGCAAGTTACTACCAATATGGCAAACATCAGGCAGTGGCTACTGGCAGTTCTATCAGATTTGTCTAGGTTTCTATGAATTCACATTTAGAACTTTATCGATAAAATATAGCAAACTCTAGCAATAGTTCCCAAGTTTCTGGATCAGTCATGAAATTTTTCTATTACTAGTGTAATCTTTGACCTATCTAGTGTAATCTTTGACCTAACGGAGTCTAATTGTCTGCAAATAATCTGTTAAAGATAATATTGTTTAATATCGCTTCAGGAATCCATAAATATTTGACTTTGACATTATTGACCTACTCCTCGTGTACATAATAGTTCATTCTTTGCTTTCTATAATTCTTATAAAACGTAGTCATGAACTGTTTCCACAAGCCAGGCATAGAACTTAGCAGCTTGTATTTCCTGCACTTTGCCGCATAGAACAAGTACAGTATGCTTCCATCCAAGTTCTCCACCCATACGAAAACTTGAGCAATCTGGTTCCATCGTGAGCGCAATTTCGCACTTCCTCCTCATTTCTCCGTTATTTACACATATGAAAATGTCATGCTGCAAATCATGCTGAAGGTAGGTGTCAAGCGAAGCTACAGGGAGGCTGATGAGCCTATTATGTATATATTGTGACAAGGGCACAGATTTTTTCCTGTATTGGTAATTAAGTGCAACCTGTACCATTTGACATTTAAATTATTTACGGGTAATAATTGCAAATGTTGTATTACTCCTTTGACTTTCATCATCACCATTTATTGTTCAAGTCTATTTTTGCATTTCAGAAATTGAAATATTCCAGAATTTGTTATATTTAATATATTCAGTTCTAGGAAGGTTGGTTTGTCTAAAGAAAGTATTATATGTGTGGTGCCCTACTCTCTATTCAGAAGAATAAGGCAAATATTAGTAGGTGTATTTTACATCCAATATTTAATTATGTTATTTTTAGACACATCCACCCAAGATACAGCCAGAGTGTTTGGTATTTGGCTCCAATCAGAGATTACAAGAGGCCAAGTAGCACATTTCCATTGCCGGATGCTTCTGCATGCTATTATGTCTGATATATTTTCGGGGAGGACTGGCTCTTATTTAGGGGATAAGTTGCGCATGGAGTCTAATTCCAATGTTCTATTTGAAAACAAAAATATAAGTTTACTCTTTCTGAGAGAAAAGAGTGCTCTTTTGCTAGCCACTTACACAGTCATGTGAAAACTAAGTACACCCTCTTTTACTTCTATGGTTTTACATATCAGGGCATCGTAAAAAAAACAACTGGTTCTTAGAAGATCTTGAAATTAGGTATATACAACCTCAGGTGAACATCCAAATTATACAATATCATTACTTAAAGCGAACCTGTCAGCAGGATTTTGCTAAGTAAACTACAGACAGTGACATGTTGGGGCTCCAGCACTGATTAATATGATACCTGAGGTGAAGAAATCCATCTTGTGGTTCTTGTGCAATCAGTGTGTGCAGTTTTGAGTTAATGATATGACTGTGCTCCGGGGCAGGACTGTAGGCAGGGTCTTTCCTTGGTGCTCTAGGCCAGATCAGCAAGATGAGACCTGCCCACAGGACCGCCCCAAAGTACAAATATGTTCCTCATCATACAGCCAGCCAGACAAAGAGACAGATAGGGGTGGGCTTGTGGGCAGGTCTTTTCTTACTGATCTGGCCTAGAGCACCAAGGAAAGACCCTGCCTACAGTCCCACCCCGGAGCATGGGCATATCATTAACTCAAAACTGCAAACACTAATTACACAAGAACTACAAGTTGGATTTCTTCACCTCAGGTATCATATTAATCAGTGCAGCAGCCTCAAAATGACAATGCCTGTAGTTTGCTTTGCTTTAACAAAAAACTATGCCAAAATTTAGAAGCAGTGTGTGAAAAATTAAGTACACCCGTACTGCTTTCATAGGAATGAAGAAAGTAAGTAGCAGCCAAGTTTTGCTAATCAAGTACTCTTGATTAATTCTCCATCAGCAAAGGTGACCACCCCTATGAAAGCAGAAGTTCTGTCTATGAAAAGTAAAAGTTTCCTGATCTAGAGCATTCAGGCATGTGTTAACAAAATCCTAAGATTTTTTTAGAAGCATTTGCTGTAACTCATCAATCTGGGAAGGGTTATAAAAGGACATATCTGAACAATTTCGAGTCCAGAATTCTAGAGTTAGTAACATTATTTACAAATAGAAAACATTCAATAGAGTTCATAATCTTTCCATAAATGTATATCCTAGCAAATTCTCCCCAAGGTCAGACCATTCAGTGCTCAGAGAGATTGCAAAAAAACAAGAACTACAGCTCAAACTCTAAAGGCCTCAGTTAACATGTTACTTGTTCAAGTTCATGACAGTATATTTAGAAAAAGCCTGAAATGCTATAGCTTGTTTGGAAGATTGACAGGAAAAATCTTCTCTTTAAAAAGATGTTTGGACATAATAGCTTGTGCCACATTTAGCAAAAAAATATTATCTAATTTCAATACCTTCTTAGGACCAGATGTTTTCGATGAAATCCTTATATGTAAAACCACAAAATTCAAAGAAGGTGTACAAAGTTTTTCTCATGGCGGTATGTGGCACTAATAAGATAGATTACTGGGATAGAGCTAATTTCCATGTTATGTCATATGTAGCATACACACACATGCATGAGGATGATGTTGGAGTCAGCAGGAGTACATTAATAATAACATTTCAACACATTTTTATAATTTCCATGATAAATCCCCAAAACACTAATTTGATTCATTCATCAAAGAGGTGTGGTATGGGTGATACAGATCATTCCTCTTCACTGCACTGCATCTATTGACTTAAAACCGTAGGTTTATGATAGATATACAGCCTAAAATAACATTATTTGTTCTTTTATTACAATTCACGTACAGCTGTTTTAAGTGTATTCACAGATATATACACTAGACCTCCATGAAAAAGATTTCAGAGGATAACAATATAAGACATCAATAAGTGGAATAACAGGATAAAAAACATAGAGAAAGGTGTCATATTGTGCAGTGATACATAACAGTCTTTTTTCCATAAGATCGTCTCCTCCATTTTTTGTAAGTATACTGTATGTAAGTCTGTTTTGTAAGTTTGTAGATTATAATGCCACATTGTTTTACACAAAAATCTGTTCTCTTTTTTAAATGCCTCACTATTAGAAATAAAAAGATTGATCCATGGAGAATCAAATTTGAGTCAAATTTGCTAAAATTCGCAGGTCCTCTCAAATTTGAACAGCTTACAATTCGATTTGCGCTGATCAGTCGAAAAACAAATGTCTGATGCCATTTCACACACTGCTGAAAAGTCACAAGTAGTGTAGGCTAATGATGTCAGGCGCAGCCAGGTTGGCTTCCCCATAAAGCCCTGCAATTTACACCAAATAGTCTAGCACAGTGAATCAGGGGGACTATCACAATCAGTATAAAATATTAGTGCTGTCCAAACAGTGCCTTTTTACGCTTTTACAGTCTAGGGATGGGAGGTCAGAGCCCACAGCATAGGGGTAGAAAAAGGCCAAAATTGATTGGGTTTGCACTAGTGTTGAAGAACATTAAAAATGGGAGTGGTAGTCAGTCTGTGAATAATAAACCTGAGATTCAAGTGAGATAGGGAATGCTCTAGCTGCATTGTTAGTGTGATTGTGAATTTATTAAACTGTGATATTGTGGTCTGAAACTAAGTAAATTTCATATTATTTATCAAAATACTGAAAAGGAACCTATCATTAGCAAAAATGCAATTAACCTGCAGATATAGGCTTAATATGGAGGTTAATAGAGTTACTAACCTGCCCGGCGCCTGCATGTAGTTGAATGCTGCAGGGAGAAAATTAAATTTATTTTTCCTGCCAGAATTTGGTTTCAATCAGTGGGGTTCAGTCACTGCTCTGAGTATAGAGAGCAGCTGCTGTAACCACGCCCCCGGCCCTAACTGACACTGGCTCCGCATTGGGGACGGCTATCAGTCAGAGCCAGGAGTGCAGTTACAGTGGGCGCTCTGTATTTTCAGAGAGGTGACTGAACTTGCTACCCCCGTGAATGAAGCCAAATGCTGCCGGGGAGAATAAAGTTAATTTTCTCCCCGCAGCGTTCGGCTATGCGCAGGCGCCGGGCAGGTCAGTAATGCTATTATCCCTGCCCTTATCTGCAGGTTAATAGTGTTTTGCTGGTGACAGGTTCCCTTTAATTCAATAATCTAACCACTTTTAGAATACACTTCAATTCAAAATTTCCTACCTTTTCCTCTCTACTCTAACTTCCTAGCTATGTTTTTATTTTTCTTATGTCTATGCTTTTTTCTTACTTCCGATTCCGAACAATCCATTTGCGTTTCCCAGCATGAATTATTCCAATATGCCAACTATACACACCACAGCAATACTGTGGTGTGTTGCAGGATTTGAAGGCTGTGTTCCTACCTTCTGGCATCTGTTGTTACGTGTTCCATTTGGGCAGGAGAATTATTTGCTTTAACCAAACATTATAATAGAAATTATTAGAGTAAAACACTGCAAGTCTGTTTTTTGCCACACCTGTTTAACACCTTAGTGACCAAGCAAATTTTAACCTTAATGAGTAGGCTACATTTTTTAAATTTAACCAGTGACAATTCACATCTCAGAATCCCAGTTTTTTTGTGACACATTGTACTTTATGTTAGTGGTAAATTTAAGTACATTTTTTTGCTCTTAATTGTGAAAATAACGGAATTTTGGCCAAAATTTAGAAAAATTCACAGTTTTTAAACTTTCAATTTTTATATCCTTAAACCAGCTAGTCATGCTGTACAAAATAATTAATAAATAAGATTTCCCATGTATCTACTTTACATCTTCATCATTTATCAAATGTCATTTTATTTTGTTAGGATGTTAGAGGGGTTAAACATTTAGCAGCAATTTCTAATTTTTTCAAGAAATTTACAAAACCTGTTTCTTTAGGGGCCTATTTAGTTTTAAATAGACTTTGCTGGGCCTATATATTAAAAACTTCTCAAAATTGACACCATTTTAAAAACCGCACCCCTTCAAAACTGCTTTCAGGATTTTTTTTCAACCCTTCAGGTGCTACCCAGGAATTATTGCAAAGTAGAATGAAAAATTTTATTTTTTTCTCTAAAATTTAGCTTTAGCCTCAATGTTTTATTTTGTCCAAAGAATAGCATGAGAAAATGGACCCCAAAATTTGTTACCCACATGTTGTCAGAAACCTCTGTTTGGACAAACGGCCGGGCTCGGAAGCTAAGAAGCACCATTTGAATTTTGGAACACAAATTTGGCTAATTGAATAGATTGCAGACACCATGTCGCATTTGGAGGGCCCCTAAGATGCCTAAACAGCAGAAACCCCCCACAAGTGAACCCATTTTGAAAACTACACCCCTCACGGATTGTTTCCAAAGGTAAAGCTAGCATTTTCAATTCACAGATATTATACAAAATGTGATAACATTAGAACGTCATATTGAAAATTTTCATTTTTTTCGTAAAAATGTTTCTTTAGACCCCAAATTTTTCACTTTTTCAACAGGTAACGCAAAAAATGCACCCCACAGTTTGCTAACCCACTTTCTTCGGAGCGCAGCGATACCCCATGATACATGTCAAAAAGTTCTGTTTCGACACACGGCTAAGCTCAGAAGGTGACATTTGGTATTTGGAATGTAAATTTGGCTGGAATAGATTGCAGACACCATGCATCATTTGCAGAGACCTTGAGGTATCAAAACAGCAGAAACACCCACAAATGACTAGTGTTGAGCCACCCCCGTAGTGTTCGGGTTCGGTTCGGTTCGTCGAACACCGGGATGTTCGTGGAACTGTTCGTCGAACACCTTAGAACACTGTCGAACACCGTCGAACACCGTTAAAACCAATGGCAGGCAAATAAAAATACATAGAAAACACCTTCAAAGGTGTCCAAAAGCTGACAAACTGCTCAGAAGGCACTCTCTTTACAAAAGCGGGCTGGACACAAAAATAGGGCGAAGCCCCACGTCAATTTTTTTAAAATTATTTCATGAAATGGATGCGCCATTTCTGGGGCGGCTGATGGCTGGTGTTTCTAGCCTGGGAGGGGGCCAATATTCATGGCACCCTTCCTGGGCTATTAATATCAGCCCCCAGCTGTCTGCCTAGCCTTTGCTAGCTATTAAAATAGGGGGGATCCCACATCATTTTTTGGGGGGTCCCCCATTTTAATAGCAAGTAAAGGCTAGGTATTCAGCTGGGGGCTGATATTAGTAGCCTGGGACGCTCTGTGGGTATTACCCCCTTCCCAGGCTTCAAACATCTGCCCCAGCCGTCTGCTTAACCTCCGCTAGAGACTAAAATTACGGGGAACCCCATGCCAATTTTTTTTTTAATAAATCCTTTATTTTAACACTAAATGACAAGTACAGTAATCAACACTATCACTGTACTTATTATATATGTGACTGACATGTTTCTATCTATCTAATCTATGTGTGATGCTCTATTCTTTCTGACGCGCCCCCTGGGCCATATTCTTTAGGTAGAATATCCGGAGCCGGATCAGATGGGGGTTGTAGTCTTCCGAGTGGCTGTGACCCGGTCCGTGCCCAGGGTGTCAAACTCAGTTGTATGTGGCAGTCCTACAGATGTTATAAAGTTCTTTATGTCGACTACGCCACCCGTTGTATTGCGGTCACTATGGCCGCCGCTGCAGCAGGGTCCACTGAGGCTGATGGTGTTGGTGCAGCTTTTGGTGGTATAACCCCCAACGGGTGGGGTATAGCCTCAGGGGGTCAGGTGCAGAGGATGGGGGTTGTGGTGGTGCAGCATAGATGTTAATGAAGACAGAGTCGGGTTGTGCAGTTTAGGGTATTTACTCACTGCTGATGTTCCGGTCACTCCAGCTTCAAGTGACCACCCGAGCCGTGCTGCGTCCACCAGGTCCTGGATTCAGCAAACCCCCAAACAAGTCCGGAGCGTGACCCTGGGCTCTCCTTCTGTCCTTTCCTCTGGCCGTCCCCACTAGTGATCCACCCAGGTCCAGCTCCCTCGGGCCTTCTGTTGGGAGACCCTTGGCCTTGGGTTCCCTGACCCTCCACGTGGTATGCCTTCGGGGTGGATGTGGTGGGTGGCCGTGGCAGACACTGCCCACGGCCTCCGGTCTCTGGCTAGGGTGTGCTTTTGCCCCCACCAGCTTGGGATCCGGTACCCTATTGCCAACTCTTCACCCGCTGATGGACTTTGGGTTCTCAGAGTTCCTTTTCTGTTTCCCCCTCTGGGTCTTTCTGGCTTTCTCCTCTCTCTCTCTCTGGGTCTGCTCTGCTCCTCTTCCTCTGACTTCTCTGCAAAGGCTCACAGACTGACTGACTGTGGCTGACTGACAGACTGTGGCTGACTGACAGACTGTGGCTGACTGACCCTGTTCTCTGATGGTGCCCACCTTATATACACCCTCTATGTGTGAGCTCAGGTGACCAGCACCCAATGAGCTCCTATCTTTACCCAGGCTGCTCCCCCTATCTGCCCCTACACTACTTGGGATGTTCCACCCCCCTCCCACTCCAGCCAGGAACAGACTCGGTCGTACCTGCACATTTCTAAGTGGGAGTACCGTCGGTCTGCTCCTCGGAAATGGGATGTGTGTAGTGCATGCAGCCTACCGAGCTCAGGTCCACACTCCATCCTTACCCGGGAGTGGAATATCACACCTCTGGGTTGAGGTGCAATACCCCTGTAGCAGCCGAATCCTCAGGGTGCTACATTCCCCCCTGGTAAATCACAGCACGTCCTCGGGCTGTAAGATATAAACATCCAAAAACATACAATTTTTTTTTCATATCAACAACATAATAAAACATATAAAATAACATACATTAGCAGCATCATAAAACTTTTCATATAAAACATTCTCGTCGCCTCTGGCTCCTCCTCCGGTCACTGTGCAACGTGTGACCGGGTAAAGTGCGACAGTCTCTCTAGAAAAATGGTTTTCCTATAAAACCGGTAGGGGGCGCTTTAGGACGCGCAACTATATACAAAAAGGGAAGGTGGCCGCTCTCAGTCCTCGGCCAGGTATTGGGGAGGAATGACCGCTCTCAGTCCTCGGTCAGTGGGATTTTAAGGAATAAACGGGTAACAGTTCACACTTGCTGGTCCCAACGGGGACTATATTAGCAACAGTAACAGTTTCAGTTCACGGTGCCCCGACGGGCAACTATATACAGCTTCTGCTTCGCTGTACTTAGCGACGGCGTCCTCCTGCTCTTGCTTTATGGTTACCTTTGGCTTCAGACCCGTCCGGGTCCTCTTGTTCTTCCTCCTCACACCGCAGCTCTTCTTCCGTCAGACGATGCACATGGAGGGCGTAGGGTCCTTTGGCACACTTGTGCCGGGTAAAGGTGACCTCGTCCCCGATGTAAAGGTCACGACCTCTGTGTCCCTCCGGTAGGTGGGACTCAACGTCTCTCCTTGTCACGAAGACGTCGCCTAGGGTGCGGTGGTCTCGGATGAAGCCCCACCCATGCTGCATGTTAAACTTTATCACAGTCCCGGTGGTGCGGGGACTATGCGCTGCATGGGGGTCTCTCCTGGCCCGGCTCTTCTGCTCCGCGCTCCTTATTTGAGCCTGCTGTTCCCGGACCCGCCTCTCTCTCCGCTCCCTCTCGAAGACCTCGAGCTGTTGGCGGCAGCACTCAGCACGCTCCGCTGCAGCTGCCCGAGTCTCCTGAGTGAACCCCATGAGATCTTCTCCGGTGGGGTCCCACTCAAACTGCGCTTCTGCTAGCGGGGGCGAGATCCTTTTTACGGGCTTCGGAGCCGGAATCAGGGGCTCGTCTAGGGCTCTCTCTTTCCGGAGTCGGGGATGGTGAAACTCCGGTGGCCAAATAAAGGGCTGCCCATCCGGGCACGTATGTTGGCTAAACAGGTCCTCTCCCAGATGCGGCACTCTTGGTCCTATGGGCGCGGTGGTGTTAGCGCCCGGGTTGCCCGGGCCTTGCGGCCAGGCCTGGGGTATCTGGAAGGTGAAGGACACCGTAAGGACGGCGGCGCCCTGGGCTACTTGGCCCTGCGACCAGGCCGGGGGCTCCGCGGAGGTAGGGGGCGCTGTTGGTACTGCGGCGCCCGGGGGTACTAGGCCTTGCGACCAGGCTGGTGGTACTTCCTGCTTGGTCACGCTCGGGGTCGAGGCGTGTGACGTCACAGGGGTCGCGGCTGCGGCTTCCGTTTGAGGCCTAGTCTGCGGCGGTGATGTTGCAGTGACGGGCACGGCAGGATAGACTTCGGGCTCTGCGACGGGGAGCTGGGGCAGGTACGCGGTTTCCCGGTTTGGGGTATAGACGTCCCCTTTACCTGCCTCCACTCGTTCGGCTCCCTTCTCGGCGCCGTCTCCGGCCTTCAGTCCTCCCGCGCCATCCTCAGAGGCGGTCTGTCTCCTCGTCTTGGGTGGCGTGCTCCGCTGACAGGTCTCGGTCTGCTGGGCCATCTCACGGCTCCACTCCGCCAACGTCTCTCGCTGCACCCGGGCCATCCTCCTTGCGAGGCCCTCCAGAGCAGTCTGTGCACACTCCCGGTCTCGGGGGAGCTGTGCTAGGACCTCCACTAGGCCTAGTGGGGTCGTTGTTTCCAGCAGGCTCCTGACCAACGGGTCGGTGCTGCTCTGCTCTCCTTCCGTTGTCTCCAGCAGGCCTTCTGGAGTGGCGACCGGCAACAGGCTCCTGACCACTGGGTCGGTGCTGCCTGGAGTGGCGGCCCGCATCAGGCTCCTGACCGCTGGGTCGGTGCTGCCTGGCTCTCCCTCCAGACGTCTTGTCTCCGGGTGCGCTCTCTCCAGACTGCTCCAAGCGACACCCATCTTTGTTCTCTCCTTTCGTCTCCTCCCACCTCGAGGGCGGTCCCGGGGCCACTTGGTGATTGTCAGCTCCAGGGGCTGTTCTTTCACGCTGACAGACACCTCTAGCATCACAGTCTCTGTTGGTGGGGGCGGTTTCCACTTTTGGCGCCATTTTCGGTCCTGGCCCACGATGGGAGGTGGCCTCTCGCCACCCTCTGGCACGCCCATAATGGCGTCCGCTCTTCCAAGGCGGGAAACCTTCGGAAATGGCGGGAATCGCTTCCCAGTGGTGGGAAACTCTGCAGATGGCGGGAAAACGCTGTTAATGGCGGACAACCGGCTGGAATCGACCTGTGATGGAGTCCGATGGCGGGGACCCTCCGGAACCGGCGGGAGACTTCTTTTTGAGGTAAACTCGTTCTTTTCTTCAGGCACGCAGTACCCGGATGTTGCGGGCACGTTATCCTGCCGACTACGCCAAAGTTGACGCGCCCCCTGGGCCATATTCTTTAGGGGAATACCCGGAGCCGGATCAGATGGGGGTTGTAGTCTTCCGAGTGGCTGTGACCCGGTCCGTGCCCAGGGTGTCAAACTCAGTTGTATGTGGCAGTCCTACAGATGTTATAAAGTTCTTTATGTCGACTACGCCACCCGTTGTATTGCGGTCACTATGGCCGCCGCTGCAGCAGGGTCCACTGAGGCTGATGGTGTTGGTGCAGCTTTTGGTGGTATAACCCCCAACGGGTGGGGTATAGCCTCAGGGGGTCAGGTGCAGAGGATGGGGGTTGTGGTGGTGCAGCATAGATGTTAATGAAGACAGAGTCGGGTTGTGCAGTTTAGGGTATTTACTCACTGCTGATGTTCCGGTCACTCCAGCTTCAAGTGACCACCCGAGCCGTGCTGCGTCCACCAGGTCCTGGATTCAGCAAACCCCCAAACAAGTCCGGAGCGTGACCCTGAGCTCTCCTTCTGTCCTTTCCTCTGGCCGTCCCCACTAGTGATCCACCCAGGTCCAGCTCCCTCGGGCCTTCTGTTTGGAGACCCTTGGCCTTGGGTTCCCTGACCCTCCACGTGGTATGCCTTCGGGGTGGATGTGGTGGGTGGCCGTGGCAGACACTGCCCACGGCCTCCGGTCTCTGGCTAGGGTGTGCTTTTGCCCCCACCAGCTTGGGATCCGGTACCCTATTGCCAACTCTTCACCCGCTGATGGACTTTGGGTTCTCAGAGTTCCTTTTCTGTTTCCCCCTCTGGGTCTTTCTGGCTTTCTCCTCTCTCTCTCTCTGGGTCTGCTCTGCTCCTCTTCCTCTGACTTCTCTGCAAAGGCTCACAGACTGACTGACTGTGGCTGACTGACAGACTGTGGCTGACTGACAGACTGTGGCTGACTGACCCTGTTCTCTGATGGTGCCCACCTTATATACACCCTCTATGTGTGAGCTCAGGTGACCAGCACCCAATGAGCTCCTATCTTTACCCAGGCTGCTCCCCCTATCTGCCCCTACACTACTTGGGATGTTCCACCCCCCTCCCACTCCAGCCAGGAACAGACTCGGTCGTACCTGCACATTTCTAAGTGGGAGTACCGTCGGTCTGCTCCTCGGAAATGGGATGTGTGTAGTGCATGCAGCCTACCGAGCTCAGGTCCACACTCCATCCTTACCCGGGAGTGGAATATCACACCTCTGGGTTGAGGTGCAATACCCCTGTAGCAGCCGAATCCTCAGGGTGCTACATTTCTGTTCTAAATTGTCGGGTACCGATGCTGAATTGCCGCCCGGCTTTTTTAAAGAGACGGTGCATGAAAACACTATTATTTTTTTTAATAAATCCTTTAACACTAAATGACAAGTACAGTAACCAAAACTGTCACTGTACTTCTTATATGTGTGACTGACATGTTTCTATCTATCTAATCTATGTGTGATGCTCTATTCTTTCTGTTCTAAATTGTCGGGTACCGGTGTATGCCGCTGCTGAATTGCCGGCTTTTCATATTTCACTGTGAGCACTGTTCCCATCTATTTGGGCAACCACTGTAATGCCACATCCACCATGGCTGTGACATTACGGTGAGTGGCAGACAATCCCTGCATGATGTGAAAAAATCCAGTTATGCTTTTGGTTCACAAACAGTTATCGAACATAACCTCGAACAGCCGAATTTTTTGCAAATCGTTCGCGTTCGTCGAACGACTCGAACACCGCCCAAAACAGCTCGAATTTGAGATTGGCGAACAGTTCGAGTCGAACACCGCTCATCTCTACAAATGACTTCATTTTGAAAACTAGACACATCAAGGAATTTATCTAGCAGTGAGTTGAGCTTGTTGAACCAGTAGGTTCTTCACGGAAATTTTTAAAATGTTGATGTGAAACGAAAATTAAGCTTTTTCGCATTTCACCTTGCTTCTTCTGCCCCAGAATAAGTAAGGCGAGACGTATGCCAGGGTAGAGGGACACTCTGCCTGCGACCCCCCATGCAGCAAGATCATTTAATAAAGTAACACTACCTATTGACACTGTTTCATGTCAAGTTAACTTACATTAGAGTTTGGGGATACCAAACTTTCATTTAATTTTGAATATACATATATTTGTCTTATCCATATTATGGATTTAGTTGCTGGACCCTCACATTTTTTATTTTTTCTCCAGGCAGGTCATGTGTCTCGCTCTATGAAGTATTCCCTTTTGTTTACTATTTTAACATTTATTTCAATAAAGTATATTTTTTAACTCTCATATTCGATTGCATGAGTCTCTCCTTACCCTAGGACTATATATTTATCCTTTGGTTTTGTGATATAAGTAAAAGTGATAAGATCCATTTGTTCATCTGGTCAGTAAGATTACAGCGATACCAGATTTTATGCTTTGCTATTTTTACAGACTAAAAACAATATTTTACAAAAATGAATTTGTTTTTGCATCGTGACATTCTGAGAGCTAATAAAACATACATAGCTTGTGGTCCATATCCACGCTAACATCTTGTGAAGGAACGTTGAATGCCAGAAGTATTATAAAATAACAGTTCCTTTTATTTTTCTACGCTTTTCAAAGTGTAATCCATTCTTCTTCAGGAAATATAAAACCATATACAGTACATATACAGGGTACTGCAGGGTTTATATGGAGGTCTGAAATAGGGTGCCAAAAAAAAAGTTACATGACAGTGTGTCATGTGTCAAAGTTCATAGGGTACAGTTCAAGAAATTTATTTTAGCATGATAAACACACAGCAATATAACAACAAAACGTTTCGGTCATAATGACCTTCTTCAGTTGGCAAAAAGAACTGCTGGTGTAGTTAGAGAGGTAGGGTCCCAAACGGGCTGCCTTAGAGGAGCGTACGTAGGCTCCAGTTGTGCATCGCGGTGTCCACCGCTCGAGTTCTTTTTGCCAACTGAAGAAGGTCATTATGACCGAAACGTTTTGTTGTTATATTGCTGTGTGTTTATCATGCTAAAATAAATTTTCACATATAAAGGACATTTTGAGTGCCGAGGTTTCTTGAACTGTGTCCTAAAGGGTTCGGCCCCTGCTCGAGCACCTACAAAGGGAGTGCAGTGATATTTATTTTCAAAGTTCATAGGGTAGGCGCATGATGCATTTCAAGTTGAGAAAAAATATATATTTTTTGTATATAATCAAAAAGCAAATAATTGAAAAACTGCATACACATATGAATAAAAACAATCAACAGAACATGTCCAAAAGGTATAAACTTCATATAATAAATATACTGTTGATAAAAGCATGTCTTTCCTTTCTTGTATTTGTGAAAAGAAAAAAAACAAAAATATATTTTTTCTTCCCGGTTTGTCTGGACTCGAACACTGAGGTGTGTGTGGAAAAACATAGGGATAAAGGTCATTAGTTTATATTCCATGTTTTATTTGCTTTTCTGGTGAAATCATCCGTGGATCCACAGTCGCCTTTCAACCCTGGATCAGGTCAGCATGTATCAATACAATTTCTGATATTTATCAACTAGATAAGAACCCATCCTTGCACTATTCTTTCTCCTTAACTTTTTTTTGCATATTCTGAGAGCTGTAACTTTTTAATTTGTTTTGCCAAATGAGCCATATTAGGGTTTACTTTTTGTGTGACGGTTTGGTATTTTAATTTATACTATTTCATTTTTTACATATGACTTTTTGATCTCTTTTTATTCAATTTTTTTATGTGTCAGTATAATGAACAGCAACATTTGTGGCGTATTTCTTACCATTTTTTTATGGTGTTCACCATACGAAATAAATAACATTGCAGTTTTATACATCGGGACGCGGCGATAGCAATTATGTGTACATTTTTTTGCTTATTTTTGTTTTAACGCAAATGCTGCGTTTTTAGTGTGCAATTTTTTGTGTGTTTTTTTTACTTTTGTACATATTCTATTTTATTTTTTTCAGTTTTTCACTTAGTCCCACTGTGGGACATAGATAGTTTTTACTTTATTCACTGGTCTCATGCATTGCAGTACCCGTGATTACAACCGTGGGAGTGTAGGGGGGGAGGTGATCCTGCCAAAGGGTTTTTATTTAACTACTTAGATACTGCAGTCGCGATTGACAGCAGTATTTAAGGGGTTAATCGGCTCCGATCATTTCCAACTTCAGTCGATGCCTCAGGGTGTCAGCTGTCAAGTACAGCTGTCAACCGTGGGGATTGCGTCCACTGGGCGGCGCTATTCACTTATTCCTCAGCGTTATTAAAAAGCGTCATATGTCGAAAGACGTTTGTGTGAATAAGTGCTGAGAAGGATCAAGGTCCCAACAAATGGACACCCAGCAGTGGGGAGCTTTTTAAACATAATGTCCTGCTCAAAGAAAAGGAAGACGCACCTCCTATGTGCGCGCAGTGCAGAGACTGAAACAGAAAGCAAAAGTAATGAACTTGAATGTAAGTTTGTGTGCATGCAGCATGTACAGTGGTGGCCAAAAGTATTGGCACCCCTGCAATTCTGTCAGATAATACTCAGTTTCTTCCTGAAAATGATTGCAATCACAAATTCTTTGGTATTATTATCTTCATTTAATTTGTCTTCAATGAAAAAACACAAAAAGAATTGTCCTAAAGCAAAAATTGGACATAATTCCACACGAAACCTAAAAAAGGGGGTAGACAAAAGTATTGGCACTGTTTAAAAAATCATGTGATGCTTCTCTAATTCGTGTAATTAACAGCACCTGTAACTTACCTGTGGCACCTAACAGGTGTTGGCAATATCTAAATCACACTTGCAGCCAGTTAACATGGATTAAAGTTGACTTAACCTCTGTCCTGTGTCCTTGTGTGTACCACATTGAGCATGGAGAAAAGAAAGAAGACCAAAGAACTGTCTGAGGACTTGAGAAACCAAATTGTGAGGAAGCATGAGCAATCTCAAGGCTACAAGTCCATCTCCAAAGACCTGAATGTTCCTGTGTCTTCCGTGCGCAGTGTCATCAAGAAGTTTAAAGTCCATGGCACTGTGGCTAACCTCCCTAGATGTGGACGGAAAAGAAAAATTGACGAGAGATTTCAACGCAAGATTGTGCGGATGGTGGATAAAGAACCTCGACTAACATCCAAACAAGTTCAAGCTGCCCTGCAGTCCGAGGGTACAACAGTGTCAACCCATACTATCCGTCGGCATCTGAATGAAAAGGGACTGTATGGTAGGATACCCAGGAAGTCCCCACTTCTTACCCCGAGACATAAAAAGCCAGGCTGGAGTTTGTCAAAACTTACCTGAGAAAGTCTAAAACGTTTTGGAAGAATGTTCACTGGTCAGATGAGACAAAAGTAGAGCTTTTTGGGAAAAAGCATCAACACAGAGTGTACAGGAAAAAAAAGAGGCATTCAAAGAAAAGACCACGGTCCCTACAGTCAAACATGGCGGAGGTTCCCTGATGTTTTGGGGTTGCTTTGCTGCCTCTGGCACTGGACTGCTTGACCGTGTGCATGGCACTATGAAGTCTGAAGACTACCAACAAATTTTGCAGCATAATGTAGGGCCCAGTGTGAGAAAGCTGGGTCTCCCTCAGAGGTCATGGGTCTTCCAGCAGGACAATGACTCAAAACACACTTCCAAAAGCACTATAAAATGGTTTGAGAGAAAGCACTGGAGACTTCCAAGGTGGCCAACAATGAGTCCAGACCTGAATCCAATAGAACACCTGTGGAGAGATCTCAAAATGGCAGTTTGGAGAATGCACCCTTCAAATATCAGGGACCTGGAGCAGTTTGCCAAAGAAGAATGGTCTACAATTCCAGCAGAGCATTGTAAGAAACTCATTGATGGTTACCGGAAGTGGTTGTTCGCAGTTATTTTGGCTAAAGGTTGTGCAACCACGTATTAGGCTGAGGGTGCCAATACTTTTGTCTGGCCCATTTTTGGAGTTTTGTGTGAAATGATCAATGATTTGATTTTTGCTTCATTCTCTTTTGTGTTTATTCCTTGCAAGCAAATTAAATGAAGATAATAAGATCAAAGAATTTGTGATTGCAATCATTTTCAGGAAGAAACTGAGTATTATCTGACAGAATTGCAGGGGTGCCAATAATTTTGGCCACCACTGTAAGTGTATGTTCACACTGGCCACTAAACAGATAAAACAGAGAAAAACAAAATGAGCGAATAGCCTGCAGTAAAAAAATAAATAGCAACAGTGCATGCAAATGAAATACGGTACTTGGTTAACATATTTTTGATAAAAAAAAAAACATAAAAGCCTTCCCACCACCATAAAAGCCTTTCCCACACATAGACACATTAAACATGTAGTCATAAGTAGTGTTGAGCGAGCACTAAAATGCTCGGGTGCTCAAAGCTCGGGCCAAGCTCACCGTGATACTCGGGTGCTCGCCCTGAGCAACGAGCCCAATGTTAGTCTATGGGAGACCCGAGCATTTTTGCGGCAGCACCCCCGGCAGTCTGTAGAAAGCCTAAAAAGTGCCCAAAACGATAGTGACAGTGCTCAAAAGACATGGGGACAGCATGGGGATCGCCCCAGGAAGAATTTCTGACCCCCAGGTCACTGCTGTCAACAACGTGTTCAGAGGTATTAAGCCACTTTAACGGGCTCACAATAAAACGTTCAAAAACGAAACTGAAACGGTTTTCCTGTGAAATATGTTAAGGAACTTCCTTTCCAGGGTAAAGACTTGTGTATAAGGTAAAATAAATAACCAAAAACAAAAATACTCCTCCACACCTTGGGCTATGTTCACAAGTAGCACTTTTTATGCGTTTTTGCACTTTTATATTGCTTTTAACCATGACAAATGTATTCACCCGGAAATGTCATTTTAACATTTTACAATCTTATCTGGCCATTTGCTTTGTGACACATGCATATGTAGTGCCCCGAGGGTTCGGTTGCTACAGGGGTATTGCACCTAAACCAGAGGTGTGATATTTCACTCCCAGGTAAAGATGGAGTGTGGACCAGGTCTCAGTTAGCTGCATACACACACTCACCCCATTTCCGGGGGACAGCTCGACGGTGCTCCCATTTATGCAGGCACAACTGACCATGTCCCTGGCTGGAGTGGGGAGGGGGGAGAGAACCCAGTGATGTAGGAGCAGAGGGGATGGTTTCTGGAGCATAGTAGGAGCTCATTGGGAGGAGGTCACCTGAGCTCAGACACAGAGAAGCAGATAAAAGGTGGGAGCCATCTTAGTCAAGAGAGAAGAAGTCCAGTCAGGGGTTCAGAAGGGAGAGAGAGCTGACAGGGAGCCGAGGCTCAGCCTGAGCTCAGCCCCACGAGGCAGGCCTAGAGAGAAGGCCGGAGCCAGAGAGGAGAAGAGAAGAAGGAGAAGGAAGGAAGGAGAAGAGACAGAGGAGTAGAAAGGCTCCAGAAACAAGAAGGCAGAAGGGACCCTAAGAGAGCAGAACAGACAGCAACCGTTGCAAACCCGCATTATATCGGGTGAAGGGTCAGGCTGTGGAAGGGTACCGGATTCCCAAGTTGGTGGAGGTAAATCATCCCTCAGCCAAGAACCAGAGGTCATGATCATCTATTGGTGCGACCCTGCGCCAAACCTGCTAGGAAGGCACCATATAGGATAGCAGGAAGCGGAGGCCAACGCTTACCCGACACGGTCCGCGGTAGCTGGACAGAAGTTTGGTCACTGGTGGGGCACGAGAGGCCAGAGAAAGGACAGAAGGGGGTCCTGTGCCATACTCCTGAATTGCCTGGGGGTTGACCGAGCTCCTCACCTGGTGGACGCAGCACGGCTTGGGCAGTCATTGCTGACAGAAGTGACATGGATAACAACTGTGAGTAAAAACCCTGGACTGCACCATTGGACTCAGTGTGATCTTTGCTGCGCCTGCACCATCACCACCAGCATCCACCTACACTGCCCTGAGGCTACACTCTTCCCATGGGGAGTTATCCTACCCCTGTGCTGCACACCGAACACCAGCCTCAGCGGTCTGCCTTGCAGCGGCGGTTATCTTTGACCGCAATCCATGGGTGGCGTAGTCGGACATTTAAAACACTGATTGATAGATTGCCACAATTTGGTCTGACCACCCTGAGCCACGGGATCGGGTTGCCACTACTACCCCCATCAGCACCGTACACCAGAAGGCCCAGTTCCGGGTACCCCACGGCCCAGGGGGCGAGTCACATACAGTACTGAAAAGACATGGGAACAGCATGGGGAAGACCCTTGGAAGCATCTCTGACACCAAGGTCATTGCCTAAAAGTGTTCCCATCAGAAGTGATCCTTTCCGCATCAGAAGATGCAGACTTGCAACTATCCCTGTGCAAGTCCTTGTCCCAGGGCAGTGTTCAATTGTACCTCCCCCATTCCTTGCAATGCAAGCGCAAGTATGCAGCCTGCCACCCACCCACCCCCAGGCTGCAATACCATACTTCTAGCTTGCTTGCACTTGAAATGGTGCCTTTTAGTTTGGAGGAGGCCAAAGCTGGCCACTACCTCATGGCTGCTTCGGCAGTGAGGTATCCATACTCAGTCCCCAGCCTCCCGGCGGCCGTGTGACCATGCTCGGTCCCCAGCCGCCAGGGGGCGGCCGGGTGTCCATACTCGGTTCCCAGCCGCCCCGCGGCCGGGTGTCCACACATGGTCCCCAGCCGCTTGGGGGCGGCCGGGTGTCCTTAAACGGTCCCCAGCCGCTCCTATTTCTCCTTGAAACTTCCCCTACACTTTTCTTAGCCTGGCCTGCTTTAGGGCAGCATTGGTCGAGCCCACCAGAGAACCAGACTCCTCCGGTGGGCGCTGGCTTCTCCATCAGGGGAGTTGAGAGTGCCAAGGTGAGGAGCATGATGATGATGATAGAAGTTAGCATCTGCTTTAATTTCTTGGAATGCAAGCGTAAGTGTGCACCCAAACACCCACCCACCCCCAGGCTGCAATACCATACTGCTTGCTTGCACTTGAAATGGGGCCTTTTAGTTTGGAGGAGGCCAAAGCTGGCCACTACCTCATGGCTACTTCGGCAGCGAGGTATCCATACTCAGTCCCCAGCCGCCCGGCGGCCAGGTGTCCATGCTCGGTCCCCAGCCGCCAGGAGGCGGCCGGGTGTCCATACTCGGTCCCCAGCCGCCACGCGTATGGGTGTCCATACATGGTCCCCAGCCCCTTGGGGGCGGCCGGGTGTCCATAAACGGTCCCCAGCCGCCCCTATTTCTCCTTGAAACTTCCCCTACACTTTTCTTAGCCTGGCCTGCTTTAGGGCAGCATTGGTCGAGCCCACCAGAGAACCAGACTCCTCCGGTGGGCGCTGGCTTCTCCATCAGGGGAGTTGAGAGTGCCAAGGTCAGGAGCATGATGATGATGATAGAAGTTAGCATCTGCTTTGATTTCTTGGAATGCAAGCGTAAGTGTGCAACCAAACACCCACACACCCCCAGGCTGCAATACCATACTGCTAGCTTGCACTTGAAATGGGGCCTTTTAGTTTGGAGGAGGCCGAAGCTGGCTGCTACTTCATGGCTGCTTCGGCAACGAGGTATCCATACTCAGTCCCCAGCCGCCCGGCAGCCGCGTGTCCACGCTTGATCCCCAGCCACCAGGGGGCGGCCGGGTGTCCATACTCGGTTCCTAGCCGCCTGGGGGCGGCCGGGTGTCCATAAACGGTCCCCAGCCGCCCCTATTTCTCCTTCAAACTTCCCCTACACTTTTCTTAGCCTGGCTTGCTTTAGGGCACCATTGGACGAGCCCACCAGAGAGCCAGACTCCTCCGGTGGGCCCTTGCTTCTCCATCAGGGGAGTTGAGAGTGGCAAGGTGAGGAGCATGATGATGATGATAGAAGTTAGAGTCTGCTTTGTTTTCTTGGAATGCAAGCGCATGTATATAGTATCTGCTAGGCCTGAGGTGGTCAGCGTTTTGGCGCATATCCTACCTCCTCTGAGGATTGCTGGATGTTTTCCTGCTACTATCCCAGTTCTATGACTCCCGTTAAAACAAAGCTTCAGGTGATGAATGATGGATGAGGTGGTGGCAAAGGAGAAAGAGCAGGAGAAACAGGGACCATTCACATCAATATCAGGCCAGTCAACCACACACGTCTTGTAGGATATGTTTCAGTACCAAAAGGAGTGGTTTGGCTACACAGTTATAGGGCATGCAGTGAATGCAATGCCAACCAAAAGTTTCAAGGCACTCCAATGCCCCTTGGAAGTAACATGGAAGTCAGAGGGCCTTAACTAAACCGTTTTTTCCATTTATATCAACTGGGTCTCCTGTGCACTGTTGGCCTAAGCAGTGAATGGATCGCTTTCCAAAAATTATGAGGAACTGCAATGCCCCTTGAAACAGACGTGGATTACAGCATACTAAAAAGCTTCTACCCATTATTGGGGAGTGGGTCTCCCTTAGTGTTCGCCTATGCATTGAAAAGCAAAAGCTGACTAAAATTAGGAGGAAATGCAATGCCCATTGGAAGAAAGGTGGAGGTCGCAGTGGAATAAAAAGACAATATCAATGCTCCTTGGAAAAGTGGTGGAGGTCTCAGTAGCTTAACAAGACGGTTTTAATGCCCCTGGGGAAAGTGGTGGAGGTCGCAGTAGCTTAACAAGACGGTTTTAATGCCCCTTGGAAGAATGGTGGAGGTCACAGTGGAATAAAAAGACAATATTATTGCCTCTGGGAAAAGTGGTGGAGGTCGCAGTAGCTTAACAAGACGGTTTTAATGCCCCTGGGAAAAGTGGTGGAGGTCGCAGTAGCTTAACTGCCACCATGCAGTACGCATCCTCCATAAAAAGATTCGTCAACATTGGAAAATTTTACAAACGGCATACCCATCGGTCCCTGACTTCAAAAACCCCTTCCTCCCATGCTTCAAAAGAGCCCCCAACATTAAAGATCGCCTGATCCGAGCTGACCTACATACCAACCCTCCCGTACCGAGACAAAGATTTCTCTCAAACCCCAAGACTGGGACCTTTCCCTGTCTTCACTGTTTTCAATGTAACAATGTCATCAGGGGTAGTACTTTTCATCATCCACATTCCGGCAAACAGTACCACGTTAGAGATTATTTCACATGCAATTCTTCCTTTGTAATCTACCTCATTAAATGCCCATGTGGTCTCATCTATATTGGAGAAACTACCCAACCGTTCAAAGACTGCATATCAAAACATAAGTCCACCATCCGATGCAAAAATCTACTACTACCCATACCACATAATTTCTCCTCCGCTGGACACACCGTTTCACAGCTCAAATTCCAGGTAATAGACCATGTACCCATACCACGAAGAGGTGGCGACCGCATCCGTATGCTTAAACGCCGTGAATCCTTTTGGATTCACGAATTGCAAACATTAACTCCCAAAGTTCTCAATCGAGATTATGATCTGCTTTCTTTCATTTACTTAAGTAGCACTTAATACATATATACATTAGGTCCTGATTACTCCGGGATTCTCCCATCTCACAACACATACTGTCAGTGGACCTTCACTCAAAATGTATAAATAATAAAACCATGGTCTGTTATTTAAAATAAATGTTTTATTTAAGATTGTACCTAGAGGGATAATTATGCCATAAGGACGTTACTAACTACTTCTGTATGTATATACCTGTTTTACTGATATGGTCTTCTTTATCCTCAGCAACCGACCTAGACCTCTACCTCTCCTCCTGCTCCCTATGGATGTCCCCCTTCTGGATTTAACTATCTACCTGCATATATTAGCCAGCCACACATCGACAGCACGCAGTGGAATGCACTATTCAGCTCCTGGAACGCAAACAGAGGCACTTCCGCCCACATGACTGTCACATGATCCGATGACGCGTATTCGCATCACTTCCGGTTTCGGGTCCTCACAGAAGCGCGCTTTTTCAGCATCCCACTGCCACCAATACCTCTTCCAGCACCATCACCACTCCCCCCCACCATATATAAACCCCAGGGGGTCGGACCACACACACTGCACCACCATTGAACAAGCGGTGGACACCGCGTTCACACTGGACTGCATACAGGTCAGCACACCACAGGTATGTGTCTCCCACCACATGCCCCCTGTTTTTGGGGTTCTATAGTATTTGTCTCCTTCACCAATGCTATATCTTTTTACAGCCATTGCCGCGCACGTACCATTTCTGATTTATACTACAAAGTATACATTGACAGTTTTCAGTTCAGGTATGCCTATTCTCTTTAGTATCCACTTCTTACTTTGTAACACACATGGGTCTCCCCTAACGGAACTACTTTTCCTTTACAGTAACCGTAGTGGATTTTATCCACCCTCATGACCCTTGCCTTGGTATGTTACCTTACTCTTATTTCTATATCTTCCATGGGACATCCATCCCAATTCCTCCCATATCCCTCCCTCGTGTCGCCTTATTAAGGTATATTTGCGGCTCACAAGAACTACACTTGTTCATGTATTCCTCCTATTTTGTGAATCGGCGTTTTCAGAAAAATGACAACAATTTATATTGTATGTAATTGTTTGTCTGTTGTTTTTCTTGTCTTTGTAGTACACTGATGAAGGTCCCGAGGGACCGAAACGTTTGTCTATTCTATTGTACCTACTTCATTAAAAACTCTATATAATTTTTCACGAAAATCTTGAGTGCCAGGTTTTTCTAATATATGCAGTAGCTTAACAAGACGGTTATAATGCCCCTTGGAAGAGACGTGGATTTTGCAGTAGCTTAACAAGATGGTTTTAATGCCCCTTGGAAGAGACATGGAGGTCGCAGTGGAATAAAAAGACAGTATCAATGTCCCTGGGAAAAGTGGTGGAGGTCGCAGTAGCTTAACAAGACGGTTTTAATGCCACTTGGAAGAATGGTGGAGGTCGCAGTGGAATAAAAAGACAATATCAATGCCCTTTGGAAGAGTGGTGGAGGTCAAGGTAGCTTAACAAGACGGTTTTAATGCCCCTTGGAAGAGACGTGGAGGTTGCAGTAGCTTAACAAGACGGTTTAAATGCCCCTTGGAAGAATGGTGGAGGTTGCAGTAGCTTAATAAGATGGTTTTAATGCCCCTTGGAAGAGACGTGGAGGTCTCAGTGGAATAAAAAGACAATATCAATGCCCCTTGAAAAAGTGGTGGAGGTTGCAGTAGCTTAACAAGACGGTTTTAATGCCCCTTACAAAAGCCATGCAGTACAGCATATTAAAAACATTATTCCCATTTTTGGGGAGTGGGTCTCCCATAGTCTTTGCCTATGCCTTCCAAGCAAAAGCTGCCAAAAATTAGAACGGAGGAACTTGCAATGCTGGCAACACGGACCACGGTCACCCTGGTGGTATAGTGGTGGTGGAGGCTGAGGATAAGGAGAAGAGCAAAATACAGCCGAAATGAGGAAGCGTATACCCATGTGTGGGTGTGAAGCGGTGCATGGGAATACACCTCCCGAAATAACACAGTGGATTTGACTTTATGTTACTCTGCTGTCATTTGGTGGTGATGAGAAGTCTGGCCCAATCCAGCCCTTGTTCATTTTGATAAGGGTCAGCATGCCAGCATTGTCAGTTGACAGGCGAGTGGGCTTATCAGTTATAATTCCCCCAGCAGCACAAAAAACAAGCTCCGATAACACGCTGGCGGCAGGGCAGGCCAGGACCTCCAAGGCATACAGAGCGAGTTCATTCCAAGTGTCCAGCTTGGATACCCAATAATTAAAAGGCACAGAGGAATCACAGAGGATGCTGGTACGGTCAGCAAGGTACTCCCTCACCATATTTTTAAACTTTCCACTCCTTGTGAGAGTACCCCCCGCCTCAGGGCCTGTAAGCTGGGCAGGTCTCAGAAAACTGTCCCAGAATGTTGGCAGTGTTCCCCTGCCTCTGCTTGATTGGAGTTGCATCTCTCTCGCCTGTACGCCTTGGTTGGTCAACGAACTGTGACCTCTGCCGCTAGCGTGTTCAGATGGGAATTTTTTTAACAGTTCTGCAGCAAGGGCCTTCTGGTACTGCCCCATTTTTGTAGACCTTTCCACCTCAGGAATAAAAGAGTGAAAGTTGTCCTTGTAGCGGGGGTCTAAAAGTGTCACCAACCAGTAATGACTGTCACCCAACATTTTGACAATGCGAGGGTCACGTTTAAGGCAGCGTAACATAAAGTCAGCCATGCATGCCAGACCGTTAACGGGCAAGACTTCCGTGTCCTCACCAAGATTACGACTGACCATGCTCTCCTCCTCCACCTCCTCCTCCCCCCTGTCCTCAGGCCACCCACGCTGAACCGACTGTATGACAGTTGTACAGGTACTACCGTCTACAGCGCATGATACAAGCTCCTGTTCCTCCTCCTCATTTTCCTCCTCCTCTCTCTTATTGTACCCCAACGCACGTTGGGATGAGATGAGGCTGGGCTGTGTGTAATCGCCCATTACGGGTTCTTGATCCATTTCATCATACTCTGGCTGCAATGCCTCCTCTTTAATTCTCTGCAGAGAGCGTTGCAAAACACAGACAAGTCGGATGCTGAAGCTAATAATGGCGTCATCGCCACTCACGATCTTTGTGGACTCCTCAAAGTTTGTCAGGATGGTACATATGTCAGACATCCAGGTTTACTCCTGAGGTCTTATGTGTGGAGTCTGACCTGAATATCGACGGCCTTGTTGCAGCTGGTACTCCACAACTGCTCTCTTCTGCTCACAAATCCTTTGCAACATGTGTAGGGTAGAGTTCCAACATGGGGGGACATCACACACCAGTCAGTGTGCCGGAAGCTGCAAATGCTGCTGCAACACAGCAAGGGTGGCGGAAGCTGTAGCCGACTTGTGAAAATGAGCTGACAGGCGGCGTACTTTGACGAGCCGATCTGGCAACTCGGGGTACGATTTAAGGAACCGCTGAACCACGAGGTTAAGCACATGAGCCAGGCATGGTACGTGTGTGATCTCGCCTCGCCTCAGAGCCACCACCAGGTTACGGCCATTGTCACACACGACCATGCCTGGATGTAGGTTCAGCGGTCTCAGCCACAGATCTGCCTGCTCTTTCACAGCTGTCCACAACTCTCAAGCAGTGTGAGATTTATCACCTAAGCTTATGTGTTTCAGCACAGCCTGTTGCTGCTTGGCTAAGGCAGTACTGCAGTGCTTCCAGTTTGTAACTGATGTGGTGCTATCTGAGATGGAGGCTGAACATGAGGAGGAGAAGGAGGATGATGCACAGGAGCTGTACACTGTGGGGGCAGCTCTGACTGACACAGGGCCCGAAATCCTTGGTGTGGGGAGGATGTGTTCTGTCCCAAGGTCCGACTGGGTTCCGGCTTCCACTGTGTTTACCCAGTGTGCCGTCAGGGAGATGTACCGTCCCTGGCCACAAGCACTTGTCCACATGTCCGTTGTCAGGTGGACTCTCCCAGTAACTGCGTTGTTGAGGGCACGGCAGATGTTTTGGGACATGTGCTTGTGTTGTGCGGGGATGGCACACCGGGCAAAATAGTGTCAGCTGGGGACCGAGTACCGAGGGACGGCCACAGCCATAAGGTTGCGGAAGGATTCCGTCTCCACCAGCCTAAAAGGCAGCATTTCCAACACAAGCAGTCGTGAAATGAGCGAATTTAGGATTGTGGCCTGTGGGGCGTTGTCTGCGAATTTGCGCTTTCGTTCAAAGCTCTGGGATATGGACAACTGAACCCTGCGGTGGGAAGTGGAAGTGGACGTGGACGCTGTTTCTTGAGAAGCTGCCATAATAAGTGAAGACTGAGAGGAGGGGGCATCTTTGCATGCAGTATGGACAGGGGATTGCCTTGCACACACAACTGGGGGTTCTATTACACGCACAACAGTGGAAGAAGCAGTGGTGACACCCGCTGACACTGGTCGTGGACCCTGGGGTTCGCCCCACAAAGTCGGGTGCTTTGGTGCCATGTGCCTGATCATGCTGGTGGTGGTAAGGCGGGTAGTTTTGTCACCCCTGCTGATGCTGGCATGGCAGGTGGTACAAATGGCATTTTTGGGGTTATCAGCAGAGTCTTTAAAAAAATTCCAGACTCTGGAAGACCTACCGGTTGTACTGGAAATGTCCCTTGTGTTGGTGTTACGGGGAACTGTTGCCCGCCTTCTGTGTGCGGCCACCACACTGCTTCTTCCTGCCTGTTGGGGTACTCTGCCTCCCTCCCCCTGTGTGCTGCTGGCCTCATTTTGTGTGTCCTCCTGCCACGTTGGGTCAGTTACTATATCATCCACCACCTCCTCCTCTTCCACTTGCACACAACGATCCTCCTCCTCACTTCGTGGCAATTGTGTCTCGTCATTGTCCACCTCTTGTGACAAATTGCCAGCGTCGACATCCTCTGGCCTTGGCTGTTCAAATATTTGGGCATCGCTACATGGGATCTCCTCTTCCACCACTTCCAGCGGAGCAGGCGAGGGGCACAATTATGGAAATGGTCCAGTGAGCAGCTCTTCAGAGTGTCCAAGTGAGGGATCAGTTGCTGTCTGACGACACTCGGCATGGTGGGAGGAAGGAGAATCAGGGTGAGGTGGAGTATGCCGTCGAGACTCACGGCTACTAAAACTTGACCATGTGGAAGACAGACCGGAGGTGGTGGTGTCCAGGTAACTGGAAGTATTATCTGCTATCCAATTAATAACCTGTTCACACTGATCAGTTCGCAATACTCGTGTTGTAGTGTGCTTCCCTAGTAATTCGGTCAAGAAGAGGGAGCGAGAAGATGTGGCTGTTGGTTGTGGCACATTTTCACCTTGGCCACGGCCCCATCCTCTACACGCACCATCACTAGGACATCCAGTTCCACGTCCCTTGCCAAGCGCCTTGCCCATTGCAAATGAAGTCAAATAGCTTACACTCGCACTATCAATAGAAAAAGGGTAATACAAAGGAGATTAGAACCGTGGAAGAGGAAAACCACAGTTCTATTTGTCTGGCCTACACCAGAATCATTTAAACAGATATATTTGTGACTGAACAGACAGGGAGACACTATTACTGTTTTTTTTACATAAAACAGGCCAAATACAGAGATTTGAACTGTGGAACTGCAAAACCACAGTTCTAATTTACTGGCGTATACCAGACTTTTTTAAATAGATATATTTGGGGCTGAACAGTCAGCGACTTATTCAAACTGTATTTTTTGTGTAAAAAAAAACTAAAAGTGGATAATACAGAGATTTGACCCATGGAACTGCAAAACCACAGTTATACTTACGTGGTGCACACCAGACACTTTTAAACAGATATATTGGTGTCGGACCAGTCAGGGAGACACTATTACAGTTTTTTTTTACGGCAAAAAATGCCAAAAACAGGATAATACAGAGATTTGACCAGTGGAACTGCAAAACCCCAGTTCTATTTTTCTCTCCTACATCAGACTCTTTTAAACAGATTTATTGGCGTCTGAACAGTCAGGGAGACACTATTACTGTTTTTTTTTACGGCAAAAAATGCCAAAAGCAGGATAATACAGAGATTTGACCTGTGAAACTGCAAAACCACAGATCTATTTTTCTGGCCTACACCAGACTCTTTTAAACAGATATATTGGTGTCTGACCAGTCAGGGAGACACTATTACTATTTTATTTTATGGCAAAAAATGCCAAAAACAGGATAATACAGAGATTTGACCCGTGGAACTGCAAAACCACAGTTCTATTTTTCTGGGCTACACCAGACTCTTTTAAACAGATATATTGGTGTCTGACCAGTCAGGGAGAAATTATTACTATTTTATTTTATGGCAAAAAATGCCAAAAACAGGATAATACAGAGATTTGACCCGTGGAACTGCAAAACCACAGTTATAGTTATGTGGCGTACACTAGACTTTTTAAACAGATACAGTACAGATCAAAAGTTTGGACACACCACACGGACAAACCACAGTTTTAAATAGCTGGCCTGTAGGTAACTAGTTTTAACAGTGCGAACCTCATGTCAATCAGTTCACTGACACACTGCAACAACATTTAAATGGAGGCCAGAAATGGCATTATTTTCAGCGCAATTATATATGATCCTTGTGACTGACAAACCACAGTTTTAAATAGCTGGTCTGAAGGTAACTATTTTTAAAAGCAAACTGGTGTCAATAACTTCACTGACACACTGAAACAAAATTTTAATGGAGGCCAGAAATGGCAATATTTTCAGCGCAATTATACAGTACAGACCGAAAGTTTGGACACACCTCATTTAAAGATTTTTCTGTATTTTCATGACTATGAATATTGTACATTCACACTGAATGCATCAAAACTATGAATTAACACATGTGGAATTATATACTTAACAAAAAAGTGTGAAACAACAGAAAATATGTCTTATTTTCTAGTTTCTTCAAAGTAGCCACCTTTTGCTTTGATGACTGCTTTGCACACTGTTGGCATTCTCTTGATGAGCTTCAAGAGGTAGTCACCGGAAATGGTCTTCCAACAATCTTGAAGGAGTTCCCAGAGATGCTTAGCACTTGTTGACCCTTTTACATTCACTCTGCGGTCCAGCTCACCCCAAACCATCTCGATTCGGTTTAGATCTGGTGACTGTGGAGGCAAGGTCATCTGGCGTAGCACCCCATCACTCTCCTTCTTTGTCAAATAGCCCTTACACAGCCTGGAGGTGTGTTTGGGGTCATTGTCCTGTTGAAAAATAAATGATGATCCAACTAAACCGGATGGATTAGCATGCCGAGGCAAAATGCTGTGGTAGCCATGCTGGTTCAGTATGCCTTCAATTTTGAATAAATCCCTAACAATGTCACCAGCAAAGCACCCCCACACCATCGCACCTCCTCTTCCATGCTTCACGGTGGGAACCAGGCATGTAGAGTCCATCCATTCACCTTTTCTGCATCGCACAAAGACACGGTGGTTGGAACCAAAGATCTCAAATTTGGACTCATCAGACCGAAGCACAGATTTCCACTGGTCTAATGTCCATTCCTTGTGTTCTTTAGCCCAAACAAGTCTCTTCTGCTTGTTGCCTGTCCTTAGCAGTGGTTTCCTAACAGCTATTTTACCATGAAGGCCTGCTGCACAAAGTCTCCTCTTAACAGTTGTTGTAGAGATGTGTCTGCTGCTAGAACTCTGTGTGGCATTGACCTGGTCTCTAATCTGAGCTGCTGTTAACCTGCGATTTCTGAGGCTTGTGACTAGGATATAAGTATCCTCCGAAGCAGAGGTGACTGTTGGTCTTCCTTTCTTGGGGCGGTCCTCATGTGAGCCAGTTTCTTTGTAGTGCTTGATGGTTTTTGCAACTGCTCTTGGGGACACTTTCAAAGTTTTCCCATTTTTTCGGACTGACTGACCTTCATTTCTTAAAGTAATGATGGCCACTCATTTTTCTTTACTTAGAATTTGTATTATGGCAAGAAAAAAGCAGCTAACAGTCTATTCAGTAGGACTATCACCTGTGTATCCACCAGACTTCTGCACAACACAACTGATGGTCCCAACCCCATTTAAAAGGCAAGAAATCCCACTTATTAAACCTGACAGGGCAGACCTGTGAAGTGAAAACCATTTCCGGTGACTACCTCTTGAAGCTCATCAAGAGAATGCCAAGAGTGTGCAAAGCAGTCATCAAAGCAAAAGGTGGCTACTTTGAAGAACCTAGAATAAAAGACATATTTTCAGTTGTTTCACACTTTTTTGTTAAGTATATAATTCCACATGTGTTAATTCATAGTTTTGATGCCTTCAGTGTGAATGTACAATTTTCATAGTCATGAAAATACATAAAAATCTTTAAATGAGAAGGTGTGTCCAAACTTTTGGTCTGTACTGTATACCCCCTTTTTCACATGTAAAGCGCCATGGAATAAATGGCGCTATAATAATAAATAATAATAATAATAATAACACATACCACTAGAGGCAGACACTGAAAGTGAAGGGCCTCTGTGCAAAACTTGTTTCTGGGGCCCCTCCCATCAAGCCCCACCCATAAAAACACACCACATTTACATGTATATTCAAATTAAGCACAATATAATAAAATATGCATATGACAATTTACACATTACTCACATGTACTTAGTATGTGCATACATAAAAGAATATATATAATATGCACATAACACAAATGATATTTTTGTGATACACTGATGATTGTTCAAACTGGCAATCATATAATTTAAATGCTGCAGTCAATGATTTACAGCAATATTTAAATGGTAATACAGCAGTAATTAGAGCAAGGTATGGTGCGGGATCAGCTCCTGAGCTCACTGAGTACAATGGGACCCAACATAGGACATTTCGAAGGGGTTATATTTACTTAAAAATAAACAGTTAACAGTTATGGCTCATTCAGATGATTACATATTTGGTCCGTTTGCTGTCCATTGAACATGGGTAGCACACGGTCTGCATATACAATCTGTCTTATATTCTAGGTTCTTCAAAGTAGCCACCTTTTGCTTTGATGACTGCTTTGCACACTCTTGGCATTCTCTTCATGAGCTTAAAGAGGTAGTCACCGGAAATGGTCTTCCAACAATCTTGAAGGAGTTCCCAGAGATGCTTAGTACTTGTTGGCCCTTTTGGGTTCACTCTGCAGTCCAGCTCACCCCAAACCATCTCGATTGGGTTCAAGTCTGGTGACTGTGGAGGCCACGTCATCTGGCGTAGCACCCCATCACTCTCCTCCTTGGTCAAATAGTCCTTACACAGCCTGGAGGTGTGTTTGTCCTGTTGAAAAATAAATAATGGTCCAACTAAACGCAAACCGGATGGAATAGCATGCCACTGCAAGATGCTGTGGTAGCCATGCTGGTTCAGTATGCCTTCAATTTTGAATAAATCCCCAACAGTGTCACCAGCAAAGCACCCCCACACCATCACACCTCCTCCTCCATGCTTCACGGTGGGAACAAGGCATGTAGAGTCCATCCGTTCACCTTTTCTGTGTCGCACACGGTGGTTGGAACCAAAGATCTCAAATTTTGACTCATCAGACCAAAGCACAGATTTCCACTGGTCTAATGTCCATTCCTTGTGTTCTTTAACTCAAACAAGTCTCTTCTGCTTGTTGCCTGTCTTTAGCAGTGGTTTACTAGCAGCTATTTTACCATGAAGGCCTGCTTCACAAAGTCTCCTCTTAACAGTTGTTGTAGAGATGTGTCTGCTGCTAGAACTCTGTGTGGCATTGACCTGGTCGCTACTCTGAGCTGCTGCTAACCTGCGATTTCTGAGGCTGGTGACTCGGATAAACTTATCCTCAGAAGCAGAGGTGATTCTTGGACTTCCTTTCCTGGGGCGTTCCTCATGTGAGCCAGTTTCTTGGTAGCGCTTGATGGTTTTTGCAACTGCACTTGGGGACACTTTCAAAGTTTTCCCAATTTTTTGGACTGACTGACCTTCATTTCTTAAAGTAATGATGGCCACTCGTTTTTCTTTACTTAGCTGCTTTTTTCTTGCCATAATACAAATTCTAACAGTCTATTCAGTAGGACTATAAGCTGTGTATCCACCAGACTTCTGCACAACACAACTGATGGTCCCAACCCCATTTATAAGGCAATAAATCCCACTTATTAAACCTGACAGGGCACACCTATAAAGTGAAAACCATTTCTGGTGACTACCTCTTGAAGCTCGTCAAGAGAATGCCAAGAGTGTGCAAAGCAGTCATCAAAGCAAAAGGTGGCTATTTTGAAGAGCCTAGAATATAAGACATATTTTCAGTTGTTTCATACTTTTTTATTAAGTATATAATTCCACATGTGTCAATTCATAGTTTTGATGCCTTCAGTGTGAATGTACAATTTTCAAAGTCATGAAAATACAGAAAAATCTTTAAATGAGAAGGTGTGTCCAAACTTTTGGTCTGTACTGTACATACAAGAACAATTACAATAATCTTGAACAAAACATGACGGCGTCTGGTATGGGAGGAGAGATGACCCTGCCCACGAGGGCTCACAATCTACAAGGGATGGGTGAGGATACAGTAGGCGAGGGTAGAGCTGATCGTGCAGCGGTATGGAGGAGCGGCAGTTACTGCAGGTTGTACTCTTGTCGGAAGAGGTAGGTCTTCAGGTTCCTTTTGAAGGTTTCCACAGTAGGCGAGAGTCTGATATGTTGGGGTAGAGCGATCCAGAGTAGTGGGGATGCATGGGAGAAATCTTGTATACGATTGCGTGAAGAGGAGATAAGAGGGGAGTAGAGAAGGAGATCTTGTGAGGGTCGGAGGTTGCGTGTAGGTAAGTAACGGGAGACTAGGTCACAGATATATTGAGGAGACAGGTTGTGGGTGGCTTTGTATGCCATGTTTAGGGTTTTAAACTGGAGTCTCTGGGAAATAGGGAGCCAGTGAAGGGATTGACAGAGGAGAGGCCGGGGAATAGTGGGGGGACAGGTGGATTAGTCGGGCAGCAGAGTTAAGGAGAGAATGGAGGGGTGCAAAAGTGTTAAAAGGGAGGCCACAGAGTGGGAGGTTGCAGTAGTCGAGGCGGGAGATGATGAGGGTGTGCACTAGTGTTTTTGCCGATTTGTGATTGAGGAATGTGCGGATACGGGTGACGTGCCCCTAGGACTGTGGGGTACTCGCCACCGGGTCGGTCGGTTCCTTGGGATAGTCATGGGGGCGTGACCCGGTCCGGGGCTCTAGGCGGTCAATAAAAAAGGACAAGTTTCATGACGCCACCAGTGGTATGTGGCTATAGGTGGCCGCCGCTGCTGAAAGAGACTGCTGGGGCTGTTGGTAACGCAGCTGGGATGGATTTGCTCCCCACTGGTAGAGCGGGGCCCCAGGGCTATCGGTACAGTTTATGCAGCAGATTGTGGATGTTGGGATGCAGGACTGAGGGTGCAGATAATGACCAGATGACACAAGAATGATGGCTTCCTCTACCTTTACTTGATATTTGATGGTGCAGACCGGGGCACTGGTAACAGAAGGTAATGGAGATCCGGGCAGCCTAGAAGCAATTTGGGATCCACCTCACCAGGTGGGGTTGTAGGCCTTCCTTCTGCGCTGTCCTCTTTGGCCCTGCCGCCTAAAGCTATGCTGCGGCCCTCTTTCCTGAGTGATCGTTAAATCCTAGCCCATATGGCAGGCAGTTTGAGCCTTTTTCAGCTGTCGCTCCTTTGTGGCAGCTCCGGGCTCTAGTATGCTGCTGAGCCACCGGGTGTGTGGTGGGGCCAGGGGACCTGCAGTCTACTGCCCTCCGGATTTAGCTGCTGGGACTTCAGTACCCGAGCAACCACGGACTCTAGTGTCTGGTTTCTGGTGCTTTTCTCTGGGGCGAGCTTAGTCACAGCTCCCCTCCCCAGGTTCTCCCTTGTCTTTCTCTCTCTCTGCTCTGTCCCCAACTGACTTTTCTCACTCCAACTGAGGTTTCTCACCCCCGCCTGTGGGCTCCAATTTAAATGGGAAAGCTCCCCTGAAACCAGGTTAGAGCTCCCCCCTTCTAGTCTGGAGCCAGGAAATATGTTGGATGCTGGTGTTACCTGATAAGGGGACCCCTGCTTGCTTCCAGGCATGGCATCACCCCCTGTGAGTGAGGCAATGCCAATGTGGCATCCGTACTCCTGGGGTGCCACACGGGAGATATTTTTGAGTTGGAGTCAGCAGGAAGTGGAAAGTGCTTGGATATGTGGTTTGAAGGAGAGATCAGAGTCCAGGGTTACCCCAAGGCAGCAAGCTTGCGGGACTGGGGAGAGCCATTGAAGTTGATAGATAGTTCTGGTGGGGGGGTGAATGAGATGTTGGAAAGATGATGAATTCTGTTTTGTCCATATTAAGTTTCAGAAATCTAGCAGAGAAGAAGGATGAAATAGCGGACAGACATTTCGGGATTTGGGTTAGTAGGGAGGAGATGTCTGGTCCGGAGAGGTAGATCTGTGTGTCATCAGCATAGAGGTGATACTGAAAGCTGTGAGACTCAATGAGCTGTCCCAAGCCAAAGGTGTAGATGGAGAAGAGCAGAGGTCCTAGAACTAAACCTTGTTATATAAATGTATATGGACAGAGGTTGAATGCATTTTTTTAAATGTCCACTTTACCTTTTTTATTAATATTTACATTATGGGCATCAACATGTTCTCCACCTTTTCTATTTACATACATTTGTTTTTTTTTATTGTGTGTAGTGCCTTTGTTCACTAGTGTCTGTAGGGGAAAAAAAGAAGCAAGCATCATAAAATAAAATAAAAAATATGGCAATAGATGTAAACATTAAGATGTGAATTATATTTCTGAATTGCACTGAAACATGGTTTCTAAGACCATATTGTGTATTATTTACATCTGTTTGGCTGCTAGCGGGCTGGTATTTATTGGCTTCTTGCATATGCTGCTGTGTTACATGTTGTAAACAAGGCGAGTAACTGCATGTGTAAATTATGCATAAACGGGAGCTGGAAAATGTAATTCCAGACAGTAATCAAAACAATTAAACATCCCTTAGAGGGGATTTACCTATGGCCATGTTGTACTGTCCATCAGTTATATCAAGCTATTACTGTATGCCAGAGAAAAACTACTTTTCCATCTTATCTGCTGAACTTGCAGTGTCTCTCTAGCTTCTATGGGTAAAGCAGGTAGCAATTTACTCCCACTGGACTCGTAATAAATATGTGCTTCCTGCTTGTTGTCCTGCATAAGCTTTAAGCCCCTCATACACACTAGACAAAAGTTAGATAAAAGCAGTGGCATAACTAGAGTCAGATGGATCCCGATGCAAAATTTGGACCTGGCCCCCAACCCCACGAATGTTGGTTAGATGTATGGGCCCTTGTAACTTTTTAAATCCGATAAGGACATACAAGTTGCACTCCCTCTCCCATTATGTAGTAACGTCCCCCATCTTGGGCTCCTTCTAGGTATATATGTACCTCATCTTGGGCCCATCCTAGTAAATATGTGCCCCATGCTGATATATATGTCCCTTATCCTGGTCCAATCGTGGTATATATTGTATACATTGACGAGCAAAAGGGTAACAATGTTTTGAACTTTGACTTTTAGGTTCCATATCTCACCATCCATTACTGCTTCGAACGTGAGGCTACCATCATTTTACAGACAATCTTGGCTATTTCATACATAAATTTGCAGCTATGTGATATAAATGCAGCTATTCAGCATATGATTAGTTTTGTAGATTCTTGTCATGTCACTGCATTGTTACTGTTTTGCTCCTAGTGGTGAAAAAATCTTTTTCTTCCACTATGCTACAAATTACAATCTGTTCTCAAATTTGCTAACAGCTCAGTGTGTTATTAGGTTGATTCCCAAGCGAAAGGTCACTTGTTCGAATCGAGGATTTTCCAAGAAAAGAGAAACAGCATCATCCAGCTCATCGATAGCAATCTCTCGGCCAAGAAGATTACTAAACTGCATCATGTGAGTGCTATAACAGTTGGAAGACTATGAAGGGAAGTCCGTCCATCCATTCAAAAGCCAAGAGGTGAACATCCAGTCAAAATATCTGAGTCAACAAGTCAGCTCATCACAAGGTCTATCAGTTCTTGAGTGACAAACATGGCAGTGGAGGTGGCTCCGGAGTATACCTCAAGATTGGAGAAGAAATGGATGTTCTCCATCCAGGTATATATGACCTCCATTCTGGTATATAAGTTCCTCAACCTGGGCCTCATCATGTTATATATTTTCCCCATCCTGGTATATATGTTCCCCATCCTAGTATGTATATGATCCCCATCCTGGGCACATCCTGATAAATATGATCCCCATCCTGGTATATATGTCTCTTATCCTGAGCCCCATCCTGGTATATACAGTGGGGAAAATAAGTATTTGATACACTGTCGATTTTGCATGTTTTCCCACCTACAAAGAATGGAGGTCTGTATTTTTTATTGTGGGTACACTTCAACTGTGAGGGACAGAATCTAAAAAGAATAAAACTGAAAATCAAATTGTATGATTTTTAAATAATTAAATTCCATTTTATTGCATGAAATAAGTATTTGATTAGCTACCAAATAGAGATGAGCGTTGTTCTACTCGAACTGTTCGCCAATCTCAAATTCGAGCTGTTTTGGGCGGTGTTCGAGCCGTTCGGCGAACACGAACAATTTGAGAAAAATTCGGCTGTTCGAGGTTATGTTCGATAACTGTTCGTGCACCAAAATCATAACTGGATTTTTTCTCAGTAATGATGAAAATTAATGTTAATACGCAGTTTGAGTGTACAGCGGGGTGGGGGGAGGGGCAGGGGATGGATCTCTGCAGGAACAATGAAGATTTCCATTTTTTTTTCTCTTTCCCGCATTTGCAGTGGGGAGGTGCAATCTGTCAGCCTATCAGCAGCGCACACACGGAGCGAAGTGCTTTTTTTCACACAAGCAAGGGCATGTGTCATTGGCAGTGTATGTCACATGTCCTTGCCCTTTAAGACCAAGCCATTTTCCCCGTCGCCACCATTTTCTCACTGCTGCAGCTGCGTGTTAGACGGCACCGCTGTTGCTGTGTGCGCTATACCTTGTTAATTTCAAGCCAATTTTCGCACAAATCTACAGATAGCTTGGGAGTAGGGAATAGTTGTGATTGCAGTCCTTTTAAGGACTAGGTTACAGCATTTCCTACGACTTTTATCAGGCAGGTCTGTGCTCTTAAATAGATAGATTGTGGGAGTAAAGACTAATTGTAATTGGAGTCCTTTTCAGGACTAGGTTACATCAGTTCCTATCAGTTTTTGCCAGGCAGGTCTGTGCCAGTGCTGTGCAAGTTTTTTTCACAGCATTTGGCTGAATCTAGCAAAGCTAATCCTTTTTGGCCTATTGCAGAGTGTTTTAGTCAGTGGAGTAGCCTATCTGTGTTGCAAGATATACCACCTGTGTATAGAATACCAATTTTTTTACTGCACCTAGTGAAGTAAAATCTTTTGGGCATAGCATCATTCTATTAGTCCATCTATACTGACCTCCATCAGGTTGCAAATTGAATATAATTTTTTTCTGCATCTACCTCTGAAAAAATATTGGGCTTCTAGCTGTGTGTGGGACTTGTTCTATTAATCCATCTATACAGACCTCCATCAGGTTGCAAACTGAATATATTTTTTTCTGCATCTACCTCTGAAAAAATATTGGGCTTCTAGCTGTGTGTGGGACTTGTTGTATTAGTCCATCTATACTGACCTCCATCAGGTTGCAAACTGAATATATTTTTTTCTGCATCTACCTCTGAAAAAATATTGGGCTTCTAGCTGTGTGTGGGACTTGTTCTATTAATCCATCTATACAGACCTCCATCAGGTTGCAAACTGAATATATTTTTTTCTGCATCTACCTCTGAAAAAATATTGGGCTTCTAGCTGTGTGTGGGACTTGTTCTATTAATCCATCTATACAGACCTCCATCAGGTTGCAAACTGAATATATTTTTTTCTGCATCTACCTCTGAAAAAATATTGGGCTTCTAGCTGTGTGTGGGACTTGTTCTATTAATCCATCTATACAGACCTCCATCAGGTTGCAAACTGAATATAATTTTTTTCTGCATCTACCTCTGAAAAAATATTTGGGCTTCTAGCTGTGTGTGGGACTTGTTCTATTAGTCCATCTATACTGACCTCCATAAGGTTGCAAACTGAATATAATTTTTTTCTGCATCTACCTCTGAAAAAATATTTGGCCTTCTAGCTGTGTGTGGGACTTGTTCTATTAGTCCATCTATACTGACCTCCATCAGGTTGCAAATTTAATATAATATTTTTCTGCATCTAGCTCTGAAAAAATGTTTGGCCTTCTAGCAGTGTGTGGGACTTGTTCTATTAGTCCATCTATACTGACCTCCATCAGGTTGCAAACTGAATATAATTTTTTTCTGCATCTACCTCTGAAAAAATATTTGGGCTTCTAGCTGTGTGTGGGACTTGTTCTATTAGTCCATCTATACTGACCTCCATAAGGTTGCAAACTGAATATAATTTTTTTCTGCATCTACCTCTGAAAAAATATTTGGTCTTCTAGCTGTGTGTGGGACTTGTTCTATTAGTCCATCTATACTGACCTCCATCAGGTTGCAAATTGAATATAATATTTTTCTGCATCTAGCTCTGAAAAAATGTTTGGCCTTCTAGCAGTGTGTGGGACTTGTTCTATTAGTCCATCTATACTGACCTCCATCAGGTTGCAAACTGAATATATTTTTTTCTGCATCTACCTCTGTAAAAATATTGGCCTTCTAGCAGTGTGTGGGACTTGTTCTATTAGTCCATCTATGCTGACCTCCATCAGGTTGCAAACTGAATATATTTTTTTCTGCATCTACCTCTGAAAAAATATTGGGCTTCTAGCTGTGTGTGGGACTTGTTCTATTAATCCATCTATACAGACATCCATCAGGTTGCAAACTGAATATAATTTTTTTCTGCATCTACCTCTGAAAAAATATTTGGGCTTTTAGCTGTGTGTGGGACTTGTTCTATTAGTCCATCTATACTGACCTCCATAAGGTTGCAAACTGAATATATTTTTTTCTGCATCTACCTCTGAAAAAATATTGGGCTTCTAGCTGTGTGTGGGACTTGTTCTATTAATCCATCTATACAGACCTCCATCAGGTTGCAAACTGAATATAATTTTTTTCTGCATCTACCTCTGAAAAAATATTTGGGCTTTTAGCTGTGTGTGGGACTTGTTCTATTAGTCCATCTATACTGACCTCCATAAGGTTGCAAACTGAATATATTTTTTTCTGCATCTACCTCTGAAAAAATATTTGGCCTTCTAGCTGTGTGTGGGACTTGTTCTATTAGTCCATCTATACTGACCTCCATCAGGTTGCAAATTGAATATAATATTTTTCTGCATCTAGCTCTGAAAAAATGTTTGGCCTTCTAGCAGTGTGTGGGACTTGTTCTATTAGTCCATCTATACTGACCTCCATCAGGTTGCAAACTGAATATATTTTTTTCTGCATCTACCTCTGAAAAAATATTGGGCTTCTAGCTGTGTGTGGGACTTGTTCTATTAGTCCATCTATACTGACCTCCATCAGGTTGCAAACTGAATATATTTTTTTCTGCATCTACCTCTGAAAAAATATTGGGCTTCTAGCTGTGTGTGGGACTTGTTCTATTAATCCATCTATACAGACCTCCATCAGGTTGCAAACTGAATATATTTTTTTCTGCATCTACCTCTGAAAAAATATTGGGCTTCTAGCTGTGTGTGGGACTTGTTCTATTAATCCATCTATACAGACCTCCATTAGGTTGCAAACTGAATATATTTTTTTCTGCATCTACCTCTGAAAAAATATTGGGCTTCTAGCTGTGTGTGGGACTTGTTCTATTAATCCATCTATACAGACCTCCATCAGGTTGCAACTGAATATAATTTTTTTCTGCATCTACCTCTGAAAAAATATTTGGGCTTCTACCTGTGTGTGGGACTTGTTCTATTAGTCCATCTATACTGACCTCCATAAGGTTGCAAACTGAATATAATTTTTTTCTGCATCTAGCACTGAAAAAATATTTGGCCTTCTAGCAGTGTGTGGGACTTGTTCTATTAGTCATCTATACTGACCTCCATCAGGTTGCAAATTCAAAATAATTTTTTGTCTGCATCTACCTCTGAAAAAATATTTGGCCTTCTAGCAGTATGTGGGACTTGTTCTATTAGTCCATCTATACTGACCTCCATCAGGTTGCAAACTGAATATAATTTTTTTCTGCATCTAACTCTGAAAAAATATTTGGCCTTCTAGCAGTGTGTGGGTCTCATTGTATTAGGCCATCTTTACCAAGCTCCACCAGCTTTTCAATTAATAATAATTTTTCGCTGCATCTAGCCCTGAAAATAATTTTTCTTCCCAATAGTGGTAGCAATAGAAATATGGGGCGCGCTCCTGGCTTACAGAAATATACGCTTGATAACAAAAAACACCAGCTTAGCGCACTGCATTAATAAGATGGCATCATCGTCTCTCCCAGTGCTAGGCCTACTACCCAGGCTAGCATTCCTGTGCCTAAAACACAATGTATGGGTCCGCGCTAGCCACTATGCTGAGGGGTCTAAAGCTGCTGCTAACGCTTTATAACAATTCAATTGGCAGATTTTCACAGAGCTCTTGCACAATGCCCACCCATCGGGACAACAGTTGCCCACCTTCCCTATGGGATCTAGTGGCGAATAGTTGATGCCATTAATCAGAGCGTCAGTTGCCCCGTCGACGTGGCAAGCATACGGTAAGGCATGGGAAGAGTGGACACGACTAGTAGCAGGCAGACGGGTTGACCAATGTGAACAAGCCAGATCACAAGTCACCATAGAATTTCTCCACCAGCTAATGATGAGGGGCATATCAGTGGCGTCAGCGCAGCGGTGTCTGACCGGAGTAGCATTTCACTTCCAACTACTGAATTGGGGAGATGTGACAAAGATTTATCATCAGACAATCCATAAAAGGGTGGAAAAGGGGTCAGCCAAGTCAGGAGTGTAGACGTCCCGTCCCGTGTCACTAAAACTGATTTCTCACATCATATCCCTAACACCATTAACATGACACTCACAATTTGAAGCAACACTACTGTCTACTGCATTTGTGATCGCCTTCTTCGGGGCGCTATGCATAAGCGAATTAGTCCCTCAATCCAAAATTAGCACCAGTGGAGGCTTATTACACCAGGACGTAGTCATAGGCAATAATTCAATACGTCTACGCATACATAAATCGAAAATGGTTCCAGCGGGCAGGGGCACTTGGGTACTTCTACAACCCACAAACGGTACACTGAGTCGGGTAACAATAGTAAAACCATATCTAACCATCAGATCACAAAGTAATTTGTTCCTATCACACATTGATGGGACGCCATTATCAAGATACCAGTTCCAAGCTATATTTAATAAATGCATAACATCGGCAGGGAACCACCCCAAAGATTACGGGACACACTCATTCCGCATAGGCGCGGCCACAGAAGCAGCAAGAGCAGGACTGTCAGAAACGGAAGTTCAGAGGATAGAGAGATGGTGATCCACGTGTTTGGCAAGATACATAAGACCGGACTTGTTATCCTAACGTGGTTTGTTTCTTTTACAGGTGACGCTAAGCCAACAGTGTGGGTGATAGGCCACTCGTATATATATTGGGCAGATTAAAGGGTGAAAGTCCGCCCAGGCAGGAGGAAATTAGAGTTTCATAACACATATTTCAACTGGAGAGGTATTAGAGGCCTGCTATGGCCACAGGTACTAATGGAGGTAATCAAGGTAGGGAGAGAGGCAAGATGTCTGGTCATCTTAGTTATACAGGCCGGGGGAAACAACCTAGGTCATCACAAGAGCGCATAACTAATGGCAATAATGAAACTAGACACTGAGCGCTTCAGATAATTTTTCACAAAACTAGCTATAGTATGGTCAGAGATTGTGCCGATAGCGGTATGGCAAGGTGCGCGAGACATCACGGCCATCGAACGGACAAGGCGGGTAATAAATATTCGGATGGCAAAATTTAGAAGAGACAGAGGCGGTGTAGTGGTACGACACCGACAACTGGAAGGAGTTAAAGCAGGCCTCATACGGCCCGACGGTGTTCACGTAATGGATATTGGACTGGACATATTCCTGTCAGGACTCCAGGACGGAGTGGAACAAGCGTTAAGAGTGATGGGTGGGGGTCAGAGTCCTGCATACGAGTACGCAGGATCCTCCGTGGCCTGGAAATAGAAAGGACATGTTGGAGAGTTACACTTGTTGGCCAAGTTGCCGGAGTGGAGACCCAGGGCATGCTGCAACAAGCTGAATTATTTTAGAAATAAAATGTCTTTCTAATGGAATGAGTAGAAAGAGTTAATAAAGCTGTGACCGATCCTCACCCATCCAGTTGTAAGAGTTACATTATTGTATTGTCAAGGAAAGGGGGTCGGTAGGGGGTCTGAGCGTCTGGGTTTGGTTGGGGGTCCCCACAGTCTGCCTAGGCTAGATGCATTTAAAAATTCTTATTAGATACACAGGCGGTGCAGCTTGCTTCGCAGCTGGGCTACTACGCCCAAAGTATTGCCTAGGCTAGATGCAGTTAAAAATTCTACGCTGACTAGCAGACACTGAAGATTTGGAGCAGACCTCTGAGTAAACAACTCTTCAGACTCAATCATCTGTGTTACCCCAAGCCATAGTGTATGTAGTTTCTTACAGTTAAAAGGGGGGGGGGGAGCGACCCAACCCACCTGGAATTGACGATGCCAACGTCACGTAAGACACTGCAAGGGGACTCCAAAAAGAGTTTCCATTTTTTCCCAAAATTGTGGCACAGACACCACTTAACCCTAGAACGCATACCTGGGGCCTCGCAGTCCCGCCCTGTTAATTGTTTTCTATTTTCTGCAAGATTACTTTAGTTAGAATTTTGAAACTCTAGGTATTCTTCATGTATATAGTTGTTTGTCATTTGAGTTTGAGTTATTCAATGTTATTTGCACACGGGCCTAAAAGGCCCCAGGTATATGAAAGTGTAGATTTTTATGGTCATGCGTTCTAGGGTTAAGTGGCATCAATTGCCCCACAGTTGCTTAAAACGGTTGGTGAGGTGATATTACCAAATCCTCAAGCTCTAAGCCTCCCAAGCATAACACAGGATTAGAAAAGTCCTTGCGAATCCATGATTTGTTCATCTTTATGAACGTGAGTCTGTCTACATTCTCAGTGGACAGCCGCGTGCGCTTATCTGTCAGCACACCATCAGCAGCGCTGAACACACGTTCAGAGAGAACACTGGCTGCAGGGCATGACAAGATCTCCAAGGCGTGAGTGGCGAGCTCCGGCCATTTTTCCAGATTGGAATACCAAAATGAGCAAGGGTCCAGTGACACAGTCATGGCTTCGATGTTCACTTGGAGATACTCCTGCACCATCCTCTCTAGGCATTGACTATGTGTCAGACTTCTTGTCTCCTGTGGCCTTGCAAAGGATGGTCTAAAAAAGTGGTGAAACGATTTCACAAAATTGCTGTTACCAGCAGATACTGTGTTACTGTTACGGTTTGAGTGATGAAGACTCGACAGTCCCGCATTTGGCAAGTTAGAACTGTGAGATTCACTTCGTGCACCACTGGTGTTTTGTGGAAAAGCACATGTAAGATTCTGCAACAGCGTCTGCAGATACTCCTGCATGCGTCAATCCCTTTTTATGGCAGGAATTATTTCGGCAAATTTACTTTTGTACCGGGGATCTAAGAGTGTGGCAGCCCAGTAGTCGAGATTACTTCGAATTCTGCAATCTGAGGGTCATGTTGCAGGTAGTGCAGCAAGAAGGCACTCATGTGTCTTGCGCATCCAGGAGGACCAAGTCCTTGTTGTGTTGGTAGCGAGGTAAGAATCATGCTTCTTTCCTCTGCCCTCTCCCCCCAACTTCGCACAACAGAAATGTGATCAAGGTCTCACTCATCTGATGAGTCTTCCATGCCCATCGCCAGTTCATCCTCCACTTCTTCCTCGGCTCCTGCACCTTCCTCAACAGTTTGGCTGCTACCATGCGCCCTGTTTAATCCCTCTCCCCCACCCTCCCATGCCTGCCTCCTTGGTGCTGCCAACCGTCTGTACCTTGGAGATGTTATCCCTTCCGCATACGACTCCTCCTCTACTTCCTCCACCTCCTCTTGTCCGACCACCTGACTCTGAATTCTGTTTAATGTGTGCTCCAGCATGTAAATCACCGGAATAGTTATGCTGATAATGGCATCATCGTCAGCACTAAACATCTTCGTCGCCATTTCAAAACTGTGCAGAAAGGTGTGTGGCGCCCCTGAGGGTGCAGTCACCACAGAGTTACTGCATCTCACCCAGAGGTGTGGTATCTCACCCTCAGGTAAGGAAGGCGTATGGCTCGGGACCCTAACACCTGCATCCAACACATACCCGCAGTGGGGTTAGGGCGAGTTTGCTCCTAAGGGAGAGCACAGTCCAAGGTCCCTAGCTGGTGGGAGGATCCTATGTAGTGGGTGCTTAGGGGAGCAGCTTAGGGGAGCACATGACAGGGAGAGTATAAATAGGAAGCCATCTTAGAAAGAGCAAGTCAGTCAGAGGAGGAAAAGTGACAGGAGCAGAGGCTCGGCATGAGCTCTGCTCCGGAGGCGGGCCTAGCCTGGGAGGCCCAGGACTGAAGGAGAGAAGAGAGGAGTGGGAGCAGGAAGGCTCCAGGAACCGAAGGGACCCTAGGGCTACGGGCCGTGCAGAAGGCCACCTGTACTCCCGCTGCTACCAGGAGGTAGAGGGGTCAGGCCAGAGAAGGGGAACCGGTCCCTCAACTAGAGGAGAAACAGCAAGGCTCAACTAGAAACCGGAGGCTGCAGCATTTCATGTACTGCAGGCAAAAGTCCACACCAGTCTCACTAAGAAGGTAGCCACATAGGACCCAGGGGACGGAACACAAGTCGCCCGCCAAGGCCCGAGGATACCGGATAGAAGTGTCACTGGGTGTGAGGTGCAGGGAGAAGGCCAGAGAAAGGACACACAGAAGGGGGTCCTGCTAAGTACTCCGGAGCTATCTGGGGGTGGACTGAGCCCCTCACTGAGTACGCACAGCACGACGGGTGAGATAGCTCTGGTACCTGTAATCTGGACTGCAACAACTGTGAGTAAAGATCTTGGGACTGCATCACACGGACTCTGTGTTCATTACTGACTCCCTGCACTACAACCACCATCATCCACCCACACTGCCCTGAAGCTACACTCTTCCTGTGGTGAGTAATAATAGCATTGCAGCAAAACAACCAGCTTCAGAGGACTGTTCCGCAGCGGCGGCCCCTTTGGCCGCACTCCACAGGTGGCGAAGTCGGACATTATAAAATCCATATATACAAATTACCGTTGGATTGACCGCCCTGGGTCACGGACCGGGTCACCGCCACAGTGACTACAACCCCCAGCGTCTACCGGCCCGGCTCCGGGTACCCCACGGCCCAGGGGGCGCGTCAACTTCATAGGTCCCTGATCTGAGACCACTCCTGCTGTGTGATTTGCCCCACCTCTGGATCTCGTTGGCCCAGGCTATACGTCAGAAACTATTGCACCAGGGCTTGTCGGTGCTGCCACAGTCGCTGCAACATGTGCAGAGTTGAATTCCACCGTGTCGGCACATCGCATTTCAGCCGGTGAACTGGCAGGCCCAACGACTTCTGTAGAGATGTAAGTCGTTGAGCTGCGGGATGCGAACGGCGGAAGTGAGCACACAGCGACCGTGCCCTCTGCAGAAGGCCATCTAGTCCGGGATAGTGGGCTAAAAATTTATGGACAACCAGGTTCAACACGTGAGCCATACAAGGCACGTGTGTAACATTGCCCCGGCGAAGGGCCGCACCCAGGTTTGCAGCATTGTCGCACATGGCCTTCCCTGGTTGCAGGTCCAGTGGAGACAACCATTCATGAAACTGGGTCTCCAGAGCTGACCACAAGTCCTCAGCTGTGTGACTCACATTTCCCAGACATTTCAAAGTAAACACTGATGCCGTTGAGCCCTGCTGCCAGCATAGTAAGGAGGTGCGCAGTTAGAAAGCAGGTGGCATTACCAGACAGGCTTTGGGTGCAGGTGGAGGACCGAGAGGAGGTTGAGGAGGCAGAAGCAGTGGAGGAACTTCTGGATAAAGAGGATTGACGTACAACTCGCGGGGACGGCAAGACTTGGACAGCAGCCCCTTGTCCTCCTGTCACCATAGTTACCCAGTGCCCAGTCAGCGACATGTAACGCCCCTGTCCATGCCTACTCGTCCAAGTGTCTGTGGTGAAATGCACCCTGTCACACACAGAGTTTCTCAAAGAAGCGGTGATGTTGTGTGCGACATGCTGGTGGAGCGCAGGCACACCTTTCTTTGAGAAGTAGTGCCGACTGGGCATCTGGTACTGGGGCACTGCGACGGACATAAGGTCTCGAAAATCCTCTGTGTCCACCAGGCGGAAAGGCAGCATTTCTGTAGCCAAGAGCTTGCAGATGGTGAAATTTAACCTCTTAGCTTTCTCATGGCTAGGAGGAAATGGTCTTTTACTTGTCCACATCTGAGGGACCGAGGGCTGGCTGTTGTGCTTTGACGGGGTTGAGTAGGGTGTACCTGGCAAACTGCCGGTCTGTGAGGAAGATGCAGGCGGACATGTTAGGTTGCCTTGATCCAAAGGTGGTGCTCTCGATGTCAGAGAGCTCTCAACACCAGCAGGTGTTTCCACTTCCCAATGAACTGACGACCTGCCAATCACACTGGCTGTTGCAGGTAAAGAGGTGGCAGGTCTGCGTCCAAAAACATGTGTGACTGCTGTCCCCCCAGTCACAGAGGATGAAGAGGCCGCGGATGCACAAGATGGGGCAGACGGTGGTTGGCCCAGTCTGCTAGGCCGCATTGTAGCACAGTGAGCTTCCCACTGCAACTTATGCTTCATATCCATGTGACGGTACATGCATGAAGTACTCAAACTATGGATTTTTTGGCCTCTACTTAGCTTTTGGTGACAAATATTACAGATAACACGAGTTGGGTCATCCTTATCGATCTGAATAAATGTCCAGGCTATGCAAGGCTTAGAGCCCATGCGACCTGAAGAGCCACTACGACTTGTGGTCAGAGGCGGAGTTGTGGTTGAGGATGCAGTTGTTGACGTGCTTCCAGTACTCCGTCTCTGTCCAGGAAGGCGCAACCTAACCTCGTCGTCAATAGCATCTGTGACGCCCCGCTGCGCTTGGTATCACAGATCCTAGAAGAGTGTATTGATGGAATCCTCCACAAGAGGCCCCCATAAACATTCACACATCTCCACCTTCCACCTCAGACCAGCAGATGGAGCCCATTAGGGATATAAATAGGGAAGGTGTAGCTAGGCAGTTCAGTTCCTCTGAAGAGTTCCTGCAGTAGAGAAGCCTAAGAGAGGTCAGTCTGCAGTGGAGCTCAGTCTAGTCTAGAGAACTCAGTTAATAGTTCAGCAGTGGAGCACGAGGCTCCTGCTAGCTAGATTCAGGGAGCCCAGATAGAGCTTAAGGTGTGCCGGCGTCATAAGATCGGTGAAGCGCGGCAAGCTGCCGTTAGTGTGTATAGCCTATTGAGGGCCCGAGTAGGCCGAAGGCGAGTGGCGAGTTAGTACATAAGGGGCAGAGGAGCTTAACCAGCTCACCCCGAAGCATTTACCGGACACCGGATCCGAGCTTACCGGGATCTCTATGACCCAGTAAGGCATAACCGGAATCCCTGGAGAACTACAAGTCCCAGGATCGCTAAGGTGCTGATACGTAACAGAGCCAGGAGACGCTTAGGCCCCGCATACTGGGAGCGTGAACTTCAAGAGAAGGCCCTACCACAAGGTCAGCCAGCGCAGGACAGAGACAAAGTTAGGCCTAGCTCCAGGCAGGTCAGAAACTTACTGCGCAGAGGCAAGAAACAGGAGGCCCTACACCCGCTCATTGGGGAGGATCCTGATATGCACCCTTCACCCTACAGTGCTCCAGGATGTGCCTGAATTTCCTCCAGTAAAAGGTACTGAAGTGACTACCATGTCCGTTTCCGTTCTTGCTCTGACCCAGCTGGGTCTCGCCTGTCCTGCATTCCCCCTGCATACGCTGCCCTCAGACCTAGCTCCACCTGTGGGGAGCTATGCCATCAAGCTGCCTTATCACGGGCCTCAGTGGACTGCTGCAGCGCTGGTGCTTCTCACCAGATACCACAGGTGGTGTCACAAACTCTTATAAAATTAACAATTATTCACCCTTTTAAAGAGTGACCCCAGGGTACGGGCCAGGGAGCCGACCACCGCGACATCCCAAAGGCCAGGCAAAGGCCCGGGTGACCTCATCGACTGGCTGACTGTGGGTTGACAGTAAGTGGGATCTCCAACCTTGTCATCATCACCCTGTGTGTTATCTCACCCGTCGTCCTCAAAGCCAACCTCTTCCTGCCCTGACCGAAAAGTCAAGTTGTCGCTCCAATCAGGTATTTGAGTCTCATCATCGTCTTCATCATTGTCTCCACCAACAGGAGTTACAGTTTGGGAACGAGGGTCTACATTATGCTCAGAACCTTCTTCATCTGGTCCTGGATCAGACTTATAAAGATTCTGGGCATCAGTGCAGATCATTTCCTCGTCTGGATTAACAGAAGCTCTGGAGCAGACCTCCGTTTCCCAGGCTATAGTATGAGTAAACAGCTGTGCAGACTCAACCATCTGTGTTACCCCATACTCAGACGGGCAGCTGGAGACTTGGGAGCTGTGAGGAAGCAAGTGCGATTGGGGTGACACCTCTGAGGACTGGAGTATTTGTGATGTTGAAGTTGAGGTGGAAGAGAGCCCACTTGAAGGAGCACTTGATATCCGCTGAAGCACCTGCTGTTTTTGTGCCTCATCTGGAATTTGTAGCGATGGGCGTGTCCGTAACAAAGGGATCGTATCACATTGTCCACGAAAAGAAGTCGACATGTTAGTTTGGCTGGAAGATGGTCTTTCTTCTGCAGATGTTACTCCCCCCCACCGCGGGGGGCTCGACCCACCAGCGGACAGGCACCAGTAATAGGAAAGGGGGGCTGGCCGTGAGGGTCCACCGCGGCTCTGGCACAAACCCGGCGACACGGAGGTGGCACGGGCAGGAACGGACTGGCCGTGTCAGCTTCTCACTTTTTGGATTTTAGAAGGGCATGACATGCCTATATCTGTGTCTCCCCCTCCTTTTACTCCTCCACCTCTTTTATTTTCGCATGACTATATGTACTTGTCACTTTTCCATGTGTTAGTTATGTCTTCTGAGCAGTTTGTCAGCTTTTGGACACCTTTGAAGGTGTTTTCTATGTGTTTCTATGTGTTTTTGTTTGCCTGCCATTGGTTTTAACGGTGTTCGAAGGTGTTCGACGAACAGTTCGACGAACAGTTTGGCGAACACACGGGTGTTCGATGAACCGAACCGAACTCGAACACTACGGGGGTGGCTCAACACTACTACCAAAAAGCAAGATATCTAGCTCTCACAGACCTGTTAGTTTTTTCTTTAAGAAGCCCTCCGACTCAGCACTCATTACCTGAATTAATTGCACCTATTTGAACTCATTACCTTTATAAAAGACACCTGTCCACACACAATCAATCCCACTCCAACCTCTTCACCATGGCCAAGACCAAAGAGCTGTCTAAGGACTCCAAGGACAAAACTATAGACCTGCACAAGGCTGGGATGGGCTACAGTACAATAGGCAAGCAGCTTGATGAGAAGGCAACAACTGTTGGCACAATTATTAGAAAATGGAATTAACACAAGATGACTGTCAATATTCCTCTGCCTGAGGCGCCATGCAAGATCTCGCCTCGTGGGGTAAGGATGAGAAAGGTCAGGAATCAGCCCTGAACTACATGGGGAGACCTGGTCAATGACCTGAAGAGAGCTGGAACCACAGTCTCAAATATTACAATTACTAACATTCTACGCCGTCATGGATTAAAATCCTGCAGGCCACGCAAGGTCCCCCTGCTCACACCAGCACATGTCCAGACCCATTTGAAATTCGCCAGTGACCATCTGGATGATCCAGAGCAGGCATGGGAGAAGATCACGTGGTCAGATGAGAACAAAATAGAACTTGTTGCTATCAAATCCACTCACCGTGTTTGGAGGAAGAAGAAGGATGAGTACAACCCTATGAACACCATCCCACCCATGAAGCATGGTGGGGGAAACATCATACTTTAGGGGTGCTTTTCTGCAAAGAGGACGAGGCATGGGAGAAGGTCATGTGGTCAGATGAGACCAAAATATAACTTTTTGGTATCAACACCACTCACCATGTTTGGAGGAAGAAGAAGGATGAGTACAACCTCAAGAACACTGTCTCAGCCATGAAACATTGTGGGGGAAACATCATACTTTCGGGGTGTGTTTCTACAAATGGGACAAGACCAAGACAACTTCCTTCCCTCAGTAAAAGCATTGAAGATGGGTTGTGGCTGGGTCTTCCAGCATGACAATGACCCGAAACACAGCTAGGGCAACTAATGAGTGGCTCCATAAGAAGCATTTCAAGGTCCTGGAATGGTCTAGTCAGTTTCCAGACCTGAACCCAATAGAAAATAGAATTGGAGGGAGCTGAAACTCAATGTGGCCTAGCGACAGCCCTGAAGTCTGAAAGATCTGGAGAAGATCTCTTATGGAGGAGTGGCCCAAAATCCCTGCTGCAGTGTGTGCAAGCTTGGTCGAGAACTACAAGAAACATCTGTCCTCTGAAATTGCAAACAAAGGTTTCTGTACCAAATATTAAGTTCTGTTTTTATATTGTATCAAATACTTGTTTCATGCAATAAAATGCAAATTAATTATGTAAAAATGAAACAATGTAATTTTTCTGGATTTTTTTTAATATTCTGTCTCTCATAGTTGAAGTGTACCTATGATAAAAATTACAGACCTCTACATTCTTTGTAGGTGGGAAAACTTGCAAAATCATCAGTGTATCAAATGCTTATTTTCTTCACTGTATGTATCACACATCCTGGTATGTATGTCCCTTATCCTGTGCCCCATCCTGGTATACATATCCCTCATCCTGGTATGTATGTTCCCCATCCTGCTATATTTCCCCCATTTTGCTGCTGTTCTTTAATGCATAGAAAAAAATAAACTACCATCCGCTTCCCCCACCGCGCAACGTCCTGTTCTGAAGCCGACAGCTGACTTCAGCGTGCAAGCGATGGGAGCACATGGGGTCACTGCCATGTGCCCACAGTCACATGCATGTTGACGTCAGCTGCTGGTCTCTGATTGGCCAGCAGCATGTATTGTAGCACATGGACCTGGGGGGTCTCAGCACGGCAACACACCTAAGCTTAATGTGTATGTGAGGAAACACATCCAGTTGAAGTTTGTGCTTGCGTCGCCGGGATCCCACCCTCACGGGCCTGGTCGCGATCGTGACCTCTGCAACCACAATTGTTACGCTACTGGCTAAAAGAATCAACTGACCATCTCATGTTTATAAGGGCCTGCTGACTCTCCAACAGATGATGTTAGGGAAGATAAATATTTGGTGGTTAGAAATTATTCACACAATTATCTTGCTCTGCCGGCCGATAGGCCACTACCAGAGGAATCTGTCAGCAACTTGAGTTCTACTCACACTTTAGATTGCTGGTGGCCAAATGATAGCACTATCATTTGGCCACCAGCAATCTAAAGTGTGAGTAGAACTCAAGTTGCTGACAGATTCCTCTGGTAGTGGCCTATCGGCCGGCAGAGCAAGATAATTGTGTGAATAATTTCTAACCACCAAATATTTATCTTCCCTAACATCATCTGTTCCCTAACATCATCTATTGTTAGTCCAGCAGCTATATCGCCCACCACTCCCATACACAGAAGCACTTACTTTGACAAGCACTCCTGTGCTCTCTTTGAGAGAACTGCTGCCAGGTATATTTGGCAATTGTGGCTTATCTCATAGCGAACAAAGGAATCGGCAGTCTGAAATCAGACATGATAGATTCTTGTTTCCCATGACAATCATCTGTCAGGGCCCTTCATACTCATTAGACTGTGAGCTTAACTCTTCGCTGATAGTCTAATGTTTATGCAAGCCTTTAGGCTCAAGATCGCGACTTAGATCACACAGCAGATAACCATTGTATGCCACTGTTACATCGCTGCAAAATGCAGGTGAATGGGGTTCCATTTCAAGGTATTGTGTCGTCAATAAACTTCAGGTCGCATGTGACCACATTTACCTGCATTATTCTGTGATGTAGCAGCAATATATAGCAATATCCTGCTGTGTGTCACATACAAAGTCGCTGTGTAGCCCCAACCTTCCTCTGTTCCCCCCATAATGAACACATGAATGCTGTCAGACAGCAGTTGTCTAGGGTGTATGGGCAGCATGATTTTTTCTTTGCAGTCAGTCAGTATTGGAGAAGGAGTGCGATGAGAAGTGAGAGTGTGTAATCCCTTTTAGACATACAGTACAGACCAAATGTTTGGACACACCTTCTCATTTAAAGATTTTTCTGTATTTTCAGGACTTTGAAAATTGTACATTCACACTGAAGGCATCACAACTATGAATTAACACATATGAAATTATATACGTAACAAAAAAGTGTGAAACAACTGAAAATATGTCTTATACTCTTGGTTCTTCAAAGTAGCAACCTTTTGCTTTGATGACTGCTTTGCACACTCTTGGCATTCTCTTGATGAGCTTCAAGAGGTAGTCACCGGAAATGGTTTTCACTTCACAGGTGTGCCCTGTCAGGTTTAATAAGTGAGATTTCTTGCCTTATAAATGGGGTTGGGACCATCAGTTGTGTTGTGCAGAAGTCTGGTGGATACACAGCTTATAGTCCTACTGAATAGACTGTTAGAATTTGTATTATGGCAAGAAAAAAGCAGCTAAGTAAAGAAAAACGAGTGGCCATCATTACTTTAAGAAATGAAGGTCAGTCAGTCCAAAAAATTGGGCAAACTTTGAAAGTTTCCCCAAGTGCAGTTGCAAAAACTATCAAGCGCTACAAAGAAACTGGCTCACATGAGGACCGCACCAGGAAAGGAAGACCAAGAGTCACCTCTGCTTCTAAGGATAAGTTTATCCAAGTCACCAGCCTCAGAAATCGCAGGTTAACAGCAGCTCAGATTAGAGAAAAGGTCAATGCCACACAGAGTTCTACCAGCAGACACATCTCTACAACAACTGTTAAGAGGAGACTTTGTGCAGCAGGCCTTCATGGTAAAATAGCTGCTAGGAAGCCACTGCTAAGGACAGGCAACAAGCAGAAGAGACTTGTTTTGGCTAAAGAACACAAGGAATGGACATTAGACCAGTGGAAATCTGTGCTTTGGTCTGATGAGTCCAAATTTGAGATCTTTGGTTCCAACCACCGTGTCTTTGTGCGACGCAGAAAAGGTGAACGGATGGACTCTACATGCCTGGTTCCCACTGTGAAGCATGGAGGAAGAGGTGTGATGGTGTGGGGGTGCTTTGCTGGTGACACTGTTGGGGATTTATTCAAAATTGAAGGCATACTGAACCAGTATGGCTACCACAGCATCTTGCAGCGGCATGCTATTCCATCCGGTTTGCGTATAGTTGGACCATCATTTATTTTTCAACAGGACAATGACCCCAAACACACCTCCAGGCTGTGTAAGGGCTATTTGACGAATAAGGAGAGTGATGGGGTGCTACGCCAGATGATCTGGCCTCCACAGTCACCAGACCTGAACCCAATCGAGATTGTTTGGGGTGAGCTGGACCACAGAGTGAAGGCAAAAGGGCCAACAAGTGCTAAGCTTCTCTGGGAACTCCTTCAAGATTGTTGGAAGACTATTTCCGGTGACTACCTCTTGAAGCTCATCAAGAGAATGCCAAGAGTGTGCAAAGCAGTCATCAGAGCAAAAGGTGGCTACTTTGAAGAACCTAGAATATAAGACATATTTTCAGCTGTTTCACACTTTTTTGTTACGTATATAATTTCATATGTGTTAATTCATAGTTGTGATGCCTTCAGTGTGAATGCACAATTTTCATAGTCATGAAAATACAGAAAAATCTTTAAATGAGAAGGTGTGTCCAAACTTTTGGTCTGTACTGTATGTATTCATTACTTTTTTCCACACTATGCCTGAAAGTCCTCATCAGAGGTCTCACGGAGGAACAATTTTACTAACAAGAGATGACAAGATCGATCCACAGAGCATCAACTTCAAGTCAAATTTCTCACATTTGCAGGTCCCTGCAAATGCAAATATTTTCTGATTCAATTTCACACACTGCTGAAAACTCAGAAAGTGAGCTAATAATGTTAATGCAGCTTTCTCCATAATGTCTTGCAACTACAACATCATATGGTCTAGCGCAAAAAATCAGGGGGGACTATTACAAATATTATAAAAGATGAGGGCCACGAAGCACCATTTTAAGATTTTTACAGCATAAAATTCAGGGTGCACAGTTCAGAGTGCACAGCTCATTACACACAGGGATAGAAAAAGGTCTAAATCTGATTGTGGTGTACTATTACAGTGATGAATCACATTGAAAATGAGAGTGGTAGTCTCATTCGGTGAATAATATTCCAAAGATTTAAGTGATATAGGGAGGTGCTGTACCTGCATAGATATGCAATGTGACTGAGAACTGCTTGATCTTTTATATACTGCAGTACCAGGGCAATAATACCAGCATTTTTCTTTATTTTTCACACACTGCAAACAAGGGGGACAGTTTAATACCCCTTTGTCCTAATTTTGCTTTTGGTGAAAAATTCTGAAACCAAGGCTTGTGTGTCAGAGAAATTGGGCTTCCTGGTTTGTAAGACAGGTAAGCCATAACTTTTTTTTTTAAAAAAAAAAGGAAAATTGCCTCATTGCAAATTAAACTCAATTGTCTATCCAACAAAGTGTGCGTGTCATAAAAAAATAATAAATTGTTTTGAACACTTCCTTATTGTAATAGTTCACTACTAGACCTGTTCACCGCCCAGCAAGGCAGGCATCTATTCTCAGAGAGGAATGATTGGACCATTTTTGCAATTTAAGAAGCCTTAAAGTCAATGTATTGTTAAATAGGCTGTTGGTTACCACTGGAGACTAATCAGGCTGTGTTTGCATTACAGAGCTCAAAAGAAGTCCAATATAGTCCTAGGAAACCTCATGGTATTTTACACGTATTTTCTGGAATATTAGTGGTTTTACTTTTGTTATTGAGCTTTGCTGCAAATTTATTCCCCGCAAAGGGAAATTTTGGGGAAAATTGTTTAAGGCTTGCAAACTTGAATTTCAAACGATTTGTTCTTATCTAGTACTAAACATGTAAGCTGTTTTTTGCCTCTTACCCCAGATTGCTATATGTGTGTGTGATGGATGCTATTTGGTATAATTATCCTCTCTAAATAAAATTCAGTAGTGCAGATCTGCTGTACTCTCAAGTGGCTTATACCAGTAATGTGCTATTTAAGGGTGTGAAAAGATAATCATTAAAATCATAGTATGGAAAGAAGGAATGAAAATGGCATTGACTTCTAAAACGGAATATATTTCCATTCTACTATTTTCCTTTTTTTTCTTTCCTTTGGTTAACTACTGCTCCAGAACTAAAATTACAGGCTATAGTTTCATTTATTCCATGCTTTGTACAACTGTTTTATACCTGTTAACCCTCAAATCATCAGTGAAGTGAAAACTAATGACCTTTGGAGTACTGTAGGTTTCAGTTGCACATCCATGAAAGGAAGCCACATCAGGTATAAAATGCTATGGCTCTGATTCATCAAAGGAAATTTGCCAGAATTCTTGAATAAATTGCTTTGAAAAGTTGCAAAACTTTGTGATTTTTAGCGTTTTTATGCCAGTTTCTCCCAGCTCCTCCAAGATAGGTGGAGCTTGGGCGGAGGCAAGACACCATAGAGTCAGAGACTGCAGTCCTGACTTAGCGCACTAAGTTGCACAATACTCCTAAAATGCTCCAGATTCATGAAAAGGCGCTCTTCATGAATCAGGAGCGTCTGTCCCGAGCATGCTCCCTCACCAAGACTGGCAAGAAAATCGCCGGTCTTGATGAATCTGTGTCTATGTTTCTCCTGCAATGGGACTGCAATGGAAATGTTTGCCAGATATCTAATGAATGATAGTGGAGAAAATTCAAAAACTACAAGGAGCATGAGATAGCTGCACCAGCTTCCCTTTAATACGAGGTTATCTTTATGATACAAATTCTTTAAAGCGATGTACAGTAGATAGATAAGAGAAAGCCAACTGGCAATGACCGTAAAATATCTGGCTGGCATCTGATTATGATAATTAGAGTCAGAACCCACAGAGATCAGTTTATATCTGAAACAGGATTGTCTTCTTTTTTTAAGATACTGTAGATTTATAGATGCTGTAGAAGATAGATAGACAGACAGGCAGGCAAAAAGACAGACAGACATGTACAAATGTAGCCATACATTTAGTGCTCTAAGATATATGTGAACATTGTACATATGCATTCTTAACTACATTACTGTTACATAGACTATACTTATAAGAGGATAAATTGGATACATAGATGGGTAGATAGATTTGTGAATCCAATGACAAATACAGTGCATTATTCAGATTCTGTAATACATTTTAAAAACAAAAATTTTTTTTTTCTTCAAGGTTTACAAATCAATAGCATGTTTATTACTAGTATTGATTTTATCTGACCTCTTCAGATCAGAGCTAACCTTCTGTGTCTACCCTCTGGATCCTCTTTGTGTTTGAGAGCTTTATCCTCATTAATGAGACAAAACATTCGATGTGGAGACTCTAAAAGTATTATGATAGACAGTGCTGGAAATACCAGAGCTTACTCCCTGGAGCACCAGAAAGCTACAGACTACATAAGATTTCACTGCTGCCTGGTCAAGAGATTTGGAATTATTTCCACTCGGTTGTGTCTCAGTGTTAAGATTCCAATCACTCATTCTTTTAATGCTCAAGAGCAATAGGGTTCATATTGACATACATATAAAGGCATATCTAAGCTTTCTTTCACCCAAGACAAAGATTCAACTTGGCATAGTACACATTCTGGCTTAAATATCAGACTTCTGCCTATTTCCGAATGTATCCCGATTCCCTACTCGTGCATCTGAGACACGTATTTCAACACCAGCACCCAGTTACACCTCTCCTTTGCAACTTTGCAGTGGTCCACATCATAGTCTATTCTGTCACCTGTTATCAATTACTGACATGTACATACACCAGCTTGGAACTACAACCCAACAAGCGAGAGTAGCATTATTTATTTGTCATGGCTTCTGGTGTTCAATGTATTGGTCATTTTTAGTTTAAACATGACTGATGAAATATTATCTTTTTATGAGTTACTTAAAGAGTTTGTAGCAAGGTTGAAGGTTGACTACAGGGGTCCTTTGGGGGTTCATTGTTTATAGAACTGTTGGAGATTCTGCAGTCTTCAGAACTCCCATAGACAATGAATGAAGCATTAAACATGGTATTAAAATATTGCTCTATAAAGCCCTGTTCTCGGATTGTGGGGGTCTGAGTGGTAAGACTGTCAGTAATCTATAAATAGATGATCATTTTAAAACTTGGTACATAACTTTTGAAAAGCATCCACAAATATAAAGTAGCTTTGCTCTATTTAGCATGCCCAAGAACATCATGGAAACATCACCAAAAACACCACAAATTTATTTAGTGCCACACCTAATATAAGCTACATTTTATAAAATGTATCACTGGATTAAAAGCACTAAAAAAATACAATAAGAACTTCACATTTTCCTGTTGATTGATAGTTTAATGGCTGTAGCATTTTTATCTTGGGCTTTTTCTTCTAAGCAAAAAATGGCATAAAAAACAAACTTAAATGCTATGTATCTGACACGCTTTTGTCGCTGCAGCCTGATGTTTCACAGTATTAGCAACAGCAATATAGATAAAAAAAAGAAATCACAAATACAAAATAAAATGACAGGGTGAATCTATGTCCTAAAACTTCATGATAATGCTGCAACAATACAATTGAAGGAATTGTCCACTACTCAGATATCCCCTTCTGAATCTCTATGTTTCCCCACAGTAAAATAATAACACCTATACTCACATAACGGTACTGGCTCTCCCAGGGATTGCTTGACATTGTTATGTCATGTGATTCTTGCAGCCAATAAGCTCTAGCTTCACTCTACTCTCCTATGGATGTAACTGACATCTGGAGATAGTCAGTGCTGCGGCTTCTGACTCACTTGATTTGGCTGAATGAGAGGAGAGTGAAGCTAGCCCTGATTGTTCGCAGGGACATAAAAATGTCACAATCAACAGGATAGCCAATGTCGACATCGCTCGAACAGCACCGGCAATGAAGGCGAGCATAAGTGCTATTGTTTTACTGCGGGAAAACATAGGGATTCAGAAGGGGTTGTCCCAGTAGCTAGTGGCGGACAACCCCTTTAATAATATTTTTATTAATTATAGTTTTTTCACTTTTCTTTTGTTGTGTTCCAGGAGCTATAATATTTCTTGTTCTGCAACATAGTCATGTGAGGTCTTGTTATTTCTTCAGGATAAGTCATGTTTGTCAGTGGTTTAATTTGGGGGGGCTTACAACTTAATGGCAAACTTTCATCAACCCTTTATTAACAGGAATAGATAAACAACAATTCTGCCTCTTTTTTTATTTTTTAAATATTACTCTATTTGTCGAACTGCACAAATAAAATGTTATCTTTATTCTGAGTCATATGAATATAACAACACCAAATTTATAAAGTTTTGCAGAACAGATCAAAAGTTTGGACACACCTTCTCATTTAAAGATTTTTCTGTATTTTCATGACTCTGAAAATTGTACATTCACACTGAAGGCATCAAAACTATAAATTAACACATGTGGAATTATATACTTAACAAAAAAGTGTGAAACAACTGAAAATATGTATTATATTCTAGGTTCTTCAAAGTAGCCACCTTTTGCTTTGATGACTGCTTTGCACACTCTTGGCATTCTCTTGATGAGCTTCAAGAGGTAGTCACCGGAAATGGTTTTCACTTCACAGGTGTGCCCTGTCAGGTTTAATAAGTGGGATTTCTTGCCTTATAAATGGGGTTGGGACCATCAGTTGTGTTGTGCAGAAGTCAGGTGGATACACAGCTGATAGTCCTACTGAATAGACTGTTAGAATTTGTATTATGGCAAGAAAAAAGCAGCTAAGTAAAGAAAAACGAGTGGCCATCATTACTTTAAGAAATGAAGGTCAGTCAGTCTGAAAAATTGGGAAAACTTTGAAAGTGTCCCCAAGTGCTGTTGCAAAAACCATCAGAAGCAGAGGTAACTCTTAGTCTTCCTTTCCTGGGGCGGTCCTCATGTGAGCCAGTTTCTTTGTAGCGCTTGATGGCTTTTGCAACTGCACTTGGGGACACTTTCAAAGTTTACCCAATTTTTCAGAACCTAGAATATAATACATATTTTCAGTTGTTTCACACTTTTTTGTTAAGTATATAATTCCACATGTGTTAATTCATAGTTTTGATGCCTTCAGTGTGAATGTACAATTTTCATAGTCATGAAAATACAGAAAAATCTATAAATGAGAAGGTGTGTCCAAACTTTTGGTCTGTACTGTATGTTTTGTTACAAATGTACAATTCATACACTTTGAAAAATATTAACTTGTTTTTGTGTCATCTTATTATGAGAGCCATAAGTTTCATAACTTACCATTAGCAGAGCTGTATCAGGGCTTATTTGATCCCTTTTTAAACACTTTTTATTAACTCTTTGAGAGGTAAAAAAACAAAAAACAGCAATTCTATGGTTTATTTTTCACAAGAAATTGCTTAAAAAAATCATATTTTTTTTCATCACCAAATTTTAATACTCATAACTTTTTATTTTTCTGTAGATGGGGCTTTATGAGGGCTTGATGCCATTTTTTGATCTATGCAATTTTTTGATCACTGCTTAATTTTTTTGGGTTGGCATGAACAAACACCATCAAATCTAGAATTCTTTATCAATTTTTTTTATTTACTGAGTTCGGCATGTCGATATGATTATGTTGCTACTAGTGTTGAGCCACCCCCGTAGTGTTCGAGTTCGGTTCGGTTCGTCGAACACCCGTGTGTTCGCCGAACTGTTCGTCGAACTGTTCGTCGAACACCTTCGAACACCGTTAAAACCAATGGCAGGCAAACAAAAACACATAGAAACACATAGAAAACACCTTCAAAGGTGTCCAAAAGCTGACAAACTGCTCAGAAGACACAACTAACACATGGAAAAGTGACAAGTACATATAGTCATGCGAAAAGAAAAGAGGTGGAGGAGTAAAAGGAGGGGGAGACACAGATATAGGCATGTCATGCCCTTCTAAAATCCAAAAAGTGAGAAGCCGACACGTTCAGTCCGCTCCTGCCCGTGCCACCTCCGTGTCGCCGGGTTTGTGCCAGAGCCGCGGTGAACCCTGACGGCCAGCCCCCCTCTCCCAATACTGGTGCCTGTCCGCTGGTGGGTTGAGCGAGCCCCCCTGTGGTGGAGGCAGCTCTAAGCTTTTTAATTTAAATTGTCCCTCTAATTTGAATGAATACACTTTAAATCCATTTACAAGGATCTATTGGAGGGCAAGTCTCATGCCAGCAGCCGCGTAATTCCAGCTCCAGTAGCGTCCACTAAAGCTGCTGCAGTTAAAAAGCTTTTATAAGGATCGAGCTCGGCTGTCCACCGCAAGGCATCCTAGTGCCAGTCCCAGCCCCTATGCCTTGGGGTGCCTCCTGATGCTCTTCACTGAGTATCCCGTGGTCCCGAAGCATTTCCTTTGAAAAAATTAAGTGTCCAAACTACAGGTGGTGTAGCTTGCTTAACAGCCGGGATAATCCGCTGACTAGCAGACACTGCTACTAGGCACAAAGTATTTCCTGGGCTAGATGCAGTTAAAAATTTGTAAGTAGATATTCTCGTTGGATGCTGAGAAAGCATTCCATAGAGTCTCCTGGCACGCCATATATGATTCTCTTAAAAAGCTTGGGGTAGGGGTCTAGGGGACCCTTTTATAGCCAAAATCACGGCCCTGTATCACAATACGTCACCTAGGCTGAAGATAAATGGAACTGTAGCACCGAGGGCTCGGTTGCTACAGACGTATTGCACCTCACCCAGAGGTGTGATATCTCACTCTCAGATAAGGATGGAGTGTGGATCAGGACCCGACACCTGCATACATTACACCACATTGCCGTGGGGCAGGGCGACCAATATGCCCCTGAGATGGGCACGACAGTCCCTGTCCCTGGCTGGAGTGGGGGGAGGGAACACTGAGGAAGGGGAACCCTGTAGTGCAGGAGCAGGGAGGAAGCAGTTCCTGGGTGCATTGAGAAGGGAGTATAAAAGGTTGGCACCATCTTAGTTCAGTGCAGAGAAGTCTGAGCAGAAGTGGCAGGGAGCAGGGGCTCTGCATGAGCTCTGCTCCGGAGGCGGGCCTAGTAACAGAGGCCCAGGCCTGCAAGAGGGAGAAGGAAGGAAGAGGAGCGGAGAAGGCTCCAGGAACGAGGAATGAAGGGATCCCAGGGGTGCGGACGGGCGAGTCGCCACCGCACGCCCGAATCCACCTGCGTGGAGGGGTCAGGCCAAAGGGGGAGACCGGTCCCCGAACTAGTGGAGGCAGGAAACGACCCTCAGCTAGAAACCGGAGGCTCTGACATTTTATGTGGCGCAGCCCCTTGCTCCACCCGCTAGGAAGGCACCACATAGGGTCAGGGAAACTGGCGCCAAGTTTACCAAGAGGAGGCCCGAGGCAGCCGGACAGAAGTGTTGGTAAGAAAGGCCAGACAAAGGACACACAAAGGGGGTCCTGTGAAGCGCTCCAAAGTTATCTGGGAGTTGTCTGAGCCCCTCACCTGGTGAGCACAGTACGACGTGGGCAGCCGTTACCTGCAGACGTGGTCTGGATAATAAGAACTGTGAGTAAAGGCCCTGAACTGCATCACTGACTCCGTGTCGTTACTGCTGCTGCCCTGCACCATCACCCCCATCCTCCGCATACACTGCCCTGAGGCTATACTCCTCCCGTGGGGAGTTATGCTACGCTCTGCTGCACCCACAACACCAGCCTTAGCGGTCTGCCCTGTAGCGGCGGTTCACTCTGACCGCAATCCACGGGTGGCGTAGTCGGACATTTAAACATCAAAACCACATAAATAGTTCCGCCACTGGTTTGACCGCCCTGAGCCACGGAACCGGATCGCCGCCACGAAGACTACAACCACCAGCATCCACCAAAAAGTGTCCGGCTCCGGGTGTCCCAAGGCCCAGGGGGTGCGTCAGAACATTTTCATCACCTTTCACAATCACCAATGGGACAAGGCAGGGATGTCCTCTGTCCCCTCTCTTATACATCCTAGTGACGGAGCACCTGCTCTCATCAATTCGCCATAACCCCAATATTAGGTGGATTGAGGTGGGAGGCACCGAGTACAAGTGCTCTCTATTTGCTGATGATGTCCTAGTATATATCACTCAATCACATATATCCATCCCTGCTGTTATGGCTGAAATAGATCACTTTGTTACATGGTAAAATTTTAAAATCAATGCAGCGAAGTCTGAGGCCCTCGATGTCTCCCTCCCTAAATCCATATAGGATTCCATCCAGTCCAACTTTCCCTTTGCCTGGCCCTCACAGGGTATCAAATACTTAGGAATTCCTATTCATAGAGACCTCTCCCATCTATGTTATCTTAATTTTGGGCCATTTATTGAACAATTCCATACAGACCACGGTTGGCAAGTTAGAACTGTAAGATTCACTACGTGAACCACTGGTGTTTTGTGGAAAAGCACATGTACACCGCGTTCCAAATTATTATGCAAAAAGTGTTTAGGAGTGATAAGGGAAGAATTTGTTTGTTTGTCAGTTAAACTCATTGATGGTGATGTGTGTCAGGGCTCTTTATATCACTGTAAGCAATTGCAGACACCTGTGCTAATTAGTTTGGCAGGTGTGTCCAATGAAAGGCAAGACTACTTAAGAAGGCTCTCTCACATTATTAAGCAGCCTACATTTTCTGCCAAAATGGGAAAGAAAAAGGATGTGTCGGCTGCTGAGAGGCAACAAATTGTGGAGTGTTTAGGTCAAGGCATGACTACAATCAACATTGTGCGATGATCAGGATGAAGTGTCTTGGCAATCAAGAAGTATGTAGCTGATTCACAGTACACACGTGTGCGTGCTGATAAGGGCAAATTGAGGACTCTTTCCTACAGGCAATTACGTCAGGTTGAAACAGCAGCGGCAAAAAAGCCTTGTCATAGCAGCAGACAAGTTTTTGAAGCTGCTTGTGCCTCCAACGTCCCCCGAACAACAAGATGCAGGGTCCTTCAGAGGTTTGCAGCTGTGCATATGCCATCCTGTCGACCTCCTCTATCCACTTCACACAAGCAGAAACGGCTCCAGTGGGCCAAACATTACATGAAGACTGATTTCAAAACTGTTTTGTTCACGGATGAGTGCCGTGCAGCGCTCGATGGTCCAGATGAATGGAGTGGAGGATGGCTGGTTGATGGACACCCCACGCAAACACGGCTACAGCGCCAACAAGGAGGAGGTGGAGTAATGTTTTGGGCTGGAATCATGGGGAGAGAGATTGTCGGCCCCTTTAGGATCCCTGAAGGCGCTAAAGATGAACTCCATAATGTATGTGGATTTTCTCAAACAGCACTTCCTGCCATGGTTCAAGAAGAAGAACCGTGTATTTCACAGCAAGATCATTTTTCTGCATGATAATGCACCATCTCATGCTGCACATAAAACATCTGCATCTCTGGCTGATATGGGCATAAAAGGGGACAAACTTATGGTGTGACCCCCATGCTCCCCTGACCTCTACCCCATTCAGAACCTTTGGAGCATCATTAAAAGGAGTGTCTATGATGGCGGGAGGCAGTTCACATCTAAGCAACAGCTCTGGGAGGGTATTCTGTCCTCATGCAAAACAATTGAAGCAGAAACCATCCAAAACCTGACAAATTCAATGGACGAGAGAGTTCAGAAGCTCCTTTCGAACAAGGGGTCCTATGTGAAAATGTAACATCACCTAGAATAAAGTTTTGAGTTGAAAACTGTTTGATTTCAGTTTCTAACAACCTGCTAATGCTTATAATTTCAAAAATGACCATTTTTTTGGTCTTTATTAAAATGAAAAGGTTGATTGAAAAGTTTGGGGGATCTAAGAGTGTGGCAACCCAGTAGTCATGATTACTTCGAATTCTGACAATATGAGGGTCATGCTGCAGGTAGTGCAGCAAGAAGGCACTTATGTGTCTTGCGCATTTCGGAGCCCCAAAATTATTTTCCGGGCTAGATGCAGCTAAAAATTATGTTTAATTTTAAATCTGGTGAAGCTTATTATAGATGGCCTAATAGGATCAGTGCTGCACACTGCTACAAAGCCCAAATTATTTTCCAGTCAAGATACAGATAAACATGATTAGTAATTTGAAAGCTTAAAACGGTTGGTAGGGTGATTTTAACCAATCATCAAGCTTTTACTCTCCCCAGGATGACACAGGGGTAGAAAAGTCGTTTCGGATCCATGATTTGTTCATCTTTATGAACGTGAGTCTGTCTACATTATCAGTGGAGAGCCGCGTGCGCTTATCTGTCAGCACACCACCAGCAGCGCTGAACACACGTTCAGACAGAACGCTGGCTGCGGGGCATGACAAGATCTCCAAGGCGTAAGTGGCTAGCTCCGGCCATTTATCCAGATTGGAAGCCCAAAAAGAGCAAGGGTCCAGTGACACAGTCGTGGCTTCAATGTTTACTTGGAGATACTCCTGTACCATCGTCTCTAGGCGTTGACTATGTGTCAGACTTCTTGTCTCCTGTGGCCTTGCAAAGGATGGGCTAAAAAAGTGGTGAAATGATTCCGCAAAATTGATGTTACCAGCAGATACTGTGGTTCTGTTACGGTTTGAGTGCTGAACACTTGACGGTCCCACGGTTGGCAAGTTGGAACTGTGAGATTCACTACGTGCACCACTGGTATTTTGTGGAAAAGCACATGTAAGATTCTGCAACAGTCTCTGCTGATACTCCTGCATGCGTGCATCCCTTTCTATGGCAGGAATAATTTCTGCAAATTTACTTTTGTACCGGGGATCTAACAGTGTGGCAACCCAGTAGTCAGGATTATTTCTAATTCTCACAATTCGAGGGTCATGTTGCAGGTAGTGCAGCAAGAAGGCACTCATGTGTGTTGCGCATCCAGGAGCACCAAGTCCCTGTTGTGTTGGTGGCGAGGTAACAATCATGCTTCCTTCCTCTGTCCTCTCCCCCCAACCTCGCACAACAGAAATGTGATCAAGGTCTCCCTCATCTGATGAGTCTTCCATCAGTTCGTCCTCCACTTCTTCCTGGGCTCCTGCACCTTCCTCACTAGTTTGGCTGCTACCATGCGCCCTGGTAAAACCATCTCCCCCACCCTCACATGCCTGCCGCCTTGGTGCTGCCGACCGTCTGGACCTTGCAGATGTTAGCCCTTCCGCATACAACTCCTCCTCCTCTACTTCCTCCACCTCCTCTTGTGCCACCACCTGACTCCGAATTCTGTTTAACATGTGCTCCAGCATGTAAATCACCGGAATAGTCATGCTGATAATGGCATCGTCAGCACTAAACATCTTCGTCGCCATTTCAAAACTGTGCAGAAGGGTGCATAGGTTCCTGATCTGAGACCACTCCTCCAGCGTGATTTGCCCCACCTCTGAATCTCGTTGGCCCAGGCTATACGTCAGAACGTATTGCACCAGGGCTTGTCGGTGCTGCCACAGTCGCTGCAACATGTGCAGAGTTGAATTCCACCGGGTAGGCACATCGCATTTTAGCCGGTGAAGTGGCAGGCCCAACGACTTCTGTAGAGATGTAAGTCGCTGAGCTGCGGGATGCGAACGGCGGAAGTGAGCACACAGTGACCGTGCCCTCTGCAGAAGGCCATCTAGTCTGGGATAGTGGGCTAAAAATTGCTGGACAACCAGGTTCAACACGTGAGCCATACAAGGCACGTGTGTGACATTGCCCCGGCGAAGGGCCGCACCCAGGTTTGCAGCATTGTCGCACACGGCCTTCCCTGGTTTCAGGTCCAGTGGAGACAACCATTCATGAAATTGGTTCTCCAGAGCTGACCACAACTCCTCAGCTGTGTGACTCACATTTCCCAGACATTTCAATGTAAAAACCGCCTGATGACGTTGAGCCCTACTGCCAGCATAGTAAGGAGGTGTGCAGGATCCCTTCTGCGCAGTTAGAAAGCTTGTGGCATGACCAGACAGGCTTTGGGTGCAGGTGGAAGACCGAGAGGAGGTTGAGGAGGCAGAAGCAGTGGAGGAACTTTGACATAAAGAGGATTGACGCACAACTCGTGGGGACGGCAAGACTTGGACAGCAGCCCCTTGTCCTGCTGTCACCATAGTTACCCAGTGCCCAGTCAGCGACATGTAACGCCCCTGTCCATGCCTACTCGTCCAAGTGTCTGTGGTGAAATGCACCCTGTCACACACAGAGTTTCTCAAAGAAGCGGTGATGTTGTGTGCGACATGCTGGTGGAGCGCAGGCACACCTTTCTTTGAGAAGTAGTGCCGACTGGGCATCTGGTACTGGGGCACTGCGACGGACATAAGGTCTCGAAAATCCTCTGTGTCCACCAGGCGGAAAGGCAGCATTTCTGTAGCCAAGAGCTTGCAGATGGTGAAATTCAACCTCTTAGCTTTCTCATGGCTAGGAGGAAATGGTCTTTTACTTGTCCACATCTGAGGGACCGAGGGCTGGCTATTGTGCTTAGACGTGGTTGATAAGGGTGTCCCCGGCAAACTGCCGGTCTGTGAGGAAGATGCAGGCGGACATGTTAGGTTGCCTTGATCCAAAGGTGGTGCTATCGATGTCGGACAGCGCTCAACACCAGCTGGTGTTACCACCTCCAAAGAAAATGATGACCTGCCAATCACGCTGGCTGTTGCGGGTAAAGAGGTGGCAGGTCTGCGCCCCAAAACAGGTGTGACTGCTGTCCCCCCAGTCACAGAGGATGAAGAGGCCGCGGATGAACAAGATATGGCAGACGTCGATTGGCCCGGCCGGCTAGGCCGCATTGTAGCACACTGAGCTTCCCACTGCAACTTATGCTTCATGTCCATGTGCCGGTTCATGCATGAAGTACTCAAACTATGTATTTTTTGGCCTCTACTTAGCTTTTGCTGACAAATGTTACAGATAACACGAGTTGGGTCATCTTTATCGATCTGAAAAAATGCCCAGGCTATGCAAGGCTTAGCACCCATGCGACCTGAAGAGCCACCACGACTTGTGGTGAGAGGCAGAGTTGTGTTTGAGGATGCAGTTGTTGACGTGCTTCCAGTACTACGTCTCTGTCCAGGAAGGCGCAACCTGACCTCGTCATCACTAGCATCTTCCTCCACCTCCTCTGCTGACCTCATCTCTTGGCTGACTGTGGGTTGACAGTAAGTGGGATCTCCGACCTCATCATCATCACCCTGTGCGTTATCACACCCGTCGTCCTCAGAGCCAACCTGTTCCTGCCCTGACAAAAAACTAAAGTTGTCGCTCCAATCAGGTATTTGAGTCTTATCATCGTCTTCCTCATTGTCTCCACCAACAGGAGTTACAGTTTGGGAATGAGGGTCTACATTATGGTCAAAACCTTCTGCGTCTGGTCCTGGATCCGACTCATAAAGATTCTGGGCATCAGTGCAGATCATTTCCTCGTCTGGATTCACAGAAGCGCTGGAGTCGACCTCTGATTCCCAGGCTATAGTATGAGTAAACAGCTCTGCAGACTCAACCATCTGTTCTACCTCATACTCAGACGGGCAGCTGGAGATTTGGGAGCTGTGAGGAAGCAAGTGCGATTTGGGTGACACCTTTGAGGACTGGAGTATTTGTGATGTTGAAGTTGATGTGGAGGAGAGCCCACTTAAAGGAGCACTTGATATCCGTTGAAGCACCTGCTGTTTTTGTGCCTCATCTGGAATTTGTAGCGATTGGCGTGGCCGTAAGAAAGGGATCTTATCACATTGTCCGCTAAAAGAAGTAGACATTTTAGTTTGGCTGGAAGATGGTCTTTCTTCTGCACCTACCCCACGGACACAACCTTTTTTCCCCTTCCCAACACGCCTATTCCCCTTTCCACCAGCAGCAGGCCTTTTTCCACTCATTTTGGTGGTTAACTAATTCACAACTCTGGAGTTGTTTGCACAAAAAAACAATGGATGGTAACCGAGCAGAGCTGAGTGGCCAAACTGTGGTATTAGGCCAAAACTATTGGCTGGGCTAGATACAGAAAAAAATTATTTTTAATTTGCAACCTGATGGAGGTCAGTATAGATGGACTAATAGAACAAGTCCCACACGCTGCTAGAAGCCCAAATATTTTTTCAGAGATAAATGAAGAAAAAAATTATTTTTAATTTGCAACCTGATGGAGGTCAGAATAGATGGACTAATAGACCAAGTCCCACACACTGCTAGAAGCCCAAATATTTTTTCAGAGCTAGATGCAGAAAAAAATTATTTTTAATTTGCAACCTGATGGAGGTCAGTATAGATGGACTAATAGACCAAGTCCCACACACTGCTAGAAGCCCAAATATTTTTTCAGAGCTAGATGCAGAAAAAAATTATTTTTAATTTGCAACCTGATGGAGGTCAGTATAGATGGACTAATAGACCAAGTCCCACACACCGCTAGAAGCCCAAATATTTTTTCAGAGCTAGATGCAGAAAAAAATTATTTTTAATTTGCAACCTGATGGAGGTCAGTATAGATGGACTAATAGAACAAGTCCCACACGCTGCTAGAAGCCCAAATATTTTTTCAGAGATAAATGAAGAAAAAAATTATTTTTAATTTGCAACCTGATGGAGGTCAGTATAGATGGACTAATAGACCAAGTCCCACACACTGCTAGAAGCCCAAATATTTTTTCAGAGCTAGATGCAGAAAAAAATTATTTTTAATTTGCAACCTGATGGAGGTCAGTATAGATGGACTAATAGACCAAGTCCCACACACCGCTAGAAGCCCAAATATTTTTTCAGAGCTAGATGCAGAAAAAAATTATTTTTAATTTGCAACCTGATGGAGGTCAGTATAGATGGACTAATAGACCAAGTCCCACACACTGCTAGAAGCCCAAATATTTTTTCAGAGCTAGATGCAGAAAAAAATTATTTTTAATTTGCAACCTGATGGAGGTCAGTATAGATGGACTAATAGAACAAGTCCCACACGCTGCTAGAAGCCCAAATATTTTTTCAGAGATAAATGAAGAAAAAAATTATTTTTAATTTGCAACCTGATGGAGGTCAGTATAGATGGACTAATAGACCAAGTCCCACACACTGCTAGAAGCCCAAATATTTTTTCAGAGCTAGATGCAGAAAAAAATTATTTTTAATTTGCAACCTGATGGAGGTCAGTATAGATGGACTAATAGACCAAGTCCCACACACTGCTAGAAGCCCAAATATTTTTTCAGAGCTAGATGCAGAAAAAAATTATTTTTAATTTGCAACCTGATGGAGGTCAGTATAGATGGACTAATAGACCAAGTCCCACACACCGCTAGAAGCCCAAATATTTTTTCAGAGCTAGATGCAGAAAATTTTTTTATTCAATTTGCAACCTGATGGAGGTCAGTATAGATGGACTAATAGACCAAGTCCCACACACTGCTAGAAGCCCAAATATTTTTTCAGAGCTAGATGCAGAAATTTTTTTTATTCAATTTGCAACCTGATGGAGGTCAGTATAGATGGACTAATAGACCAAGTCCCACACACTGCTAGAAGCCCAAATATTTTTTCAGAGCTAGATGCAGAAAAAAATTATTTTTAATTTGCAACCTGATGGAGGTCAGTATAGATGGACTAATAGACCAAGTCCCACACACTGCTAGAAGCCCAAATATTTTTTCAGAGCTTCATGCAGAAAAAAATTATTTTTAATTTGCAACCTGATGGAGGTCAGTATAGATGGACTAATAGAACAAGTCCCACATGCTGCTAGAAGCCCAAATATTTTTTCAGAGATAAATGAAGAAAAAAATTATTTTTAATTTGCAACCTGATGGAGGTCAGTATAGATGGACTAATAGACCAAGTCCCACACACTGCTAGAAGCCCAAATATTTTTTCAGAGCTAGATGCAGAAAAAAATTATTTTTAATTTGCAACCTGATGGAGGTCAGTATAGATGGACTAATAGACCAAGTCCCACACACTGCTAGAAGCCCAAATATTTTTTCAGAGCTAGATGCAGAAAAAAATTATTTTTAATTTGCAACCTGATGGAGGTCAGTATAGATGGACTAATAGAACAAGTCCCACACGCTGCTAGAAGCCCAAATATTTTTTCAGAGATAAATGAAGAAAAAAATTATTTTTAATTTGCAACCTGATGGAGGTCAGTATAGATGGACTAATAGACCAAGTCCCACACACTGCTAGAAGCCCAAATATTTTTTCAGAGCTAGATGCAGAAAAAAATTATTTTTAATTTGCAACCTGATGGAGGTCAGTATAGATGGACTAATAGACCAAGTCCCACACACTGCTAGAAGCCCAAATATTTTTTCAGAGCTAGATGCAGAAAAAAATTATTTTTAATTTGCAACCTGATGGAGGTCAGTATAGATGGACTAATAGACCAAGTCCCACACACCGCTAGAAGCCCAAATATTTTTTCAGAGCTAGATGCAGAAAAAAATTATATTCAGTTTGCAACCTGATGGAGGTCAGTATAGATGGACTAATAGAATGATGCTATGCCCAAAAGATTTTACTTCACTAGGTGCAGTAAAAAAATTGGTATTCTATACACAGGTGGTATATCTTGCAACACAGATAGGCTACTCCACTGACTAACACACTCTGCAATAGGCCAAAAAGGATTAGCTTTGCTAGATTCAGCCAAATGCTGTGAAAAAAACTTGCACAGCACTGGCACAGACCTGCCTGGCAAAAACTGATAGGAACTGATGTAACCTAGTCCTGAAAAGGACTCCAATTACAATTAGTCTTTACTCCCACAATCTATCTATTTAAGAGCACAGACCTGCCTGATAAAAGTCGTAGGAAATGCTGTAACCTAGTCCTTAAAAGGACTGCAATCACAACTATTCCCTACTCCCAAGCTATCTGTATATTTGTGCGAAAATTGGCTTCAAATTAACAAGGTATAGCGCACACAGCAACAGCGGTGCCGTCTAACACGCAGCTGCAGCAGTGAGAAAATTGTGGCGACGGGGAAAATGGCTTGGTCTTATAGGGCAAGGACATGTGACATACACTGCCAATCACACATGCCCTTGCTTGTGTGAAAAAAAGCACTTCGCTCCGTGTGTGCGCTGCTGATAGGCTGACAGATTGCACCTCCCCACTGCAAATGCGGGAAAGAGAAAAAAAAATGGAGATCTTCATTGTTCCTGCAGAGATCCATCCCCTGCCCCTCCCCCCGCCCCGCTGTACACTCAAACTGCGTATTAACATTAATTTTCATCATTACTGAGAAAAAATCCAGTTATGATTTTGGTGCACGAACAGTTATCGAACATAACCTCGAACAGCCGAATTTTTCTCAAATTGTTCGTGTTCGCTGACCGGCTCGAACACCGCCCAAAACAGCTCAAATTTGAGATTGGCGAACAGTTCGAGTAGAACAACGCTCATCTCTAGTTGCTACCCAATGTATTCAGTACCTTTTTATATTTTACTATTTTTTCACATTAAAAATCACTTTAAAAAAAATAGCATGTTTCGGTCAGCATATTATAAGAGCACTAACTTTTAAATTTTTCTGCTTGCAGAACTGTATGGGGCTTGAATTTTGCATAACAAGCTTTAGTTTTTATTGGTATTATTTTTATATACATAAGACTTTATGATAACTTTTTGTTTACAGTGGGGATAAAGTATTTAGTCAGCCACCAATTGTGCAAGTTCTCCCACTTAAAAAGATGAGAGGCCCGTAATTGACTTCATAGGTAGACCTCAACTATGAGAGACAAAATGAGAAAACAAATTCTGAATATCACATTGTCTGATTTGGAAAGAAATTTTTTTTTACATTTTGGTGGAAAATACAGTACAGACCAAAAGTTTGGACACACATTCTCATTTAAAGATTTTTCTGTATTTTCATTACTTTGAAAATTGTACATTCACACTGAAGGCATCAAAACTATGAATTAACACATGTGGAATTATATACTTACCAAAAAAGTGTGAAACAACTGAAAATATATCTTATAGTCTAGGTTCTTCAAAGTAGCCACCTTTTGCTTTGATGACTGCTTTGCACACTCTTGGCATTCTCTTGATGAGCTTCAAGAGGTAGTCACCGGAAATGGTTTTCACTTCACAGGTGTGCCCTGTCAGGTTTAATAAGTGGGATTTCTTGTCTTATAAATGGCGTTGGGACCATCAGTTGTGTTGTGCAGAAGTCTGGTGGATACACAGCTGATAGTCCTACTGAATTGACTGTTAGAATTTGTATTATGGCAAGAAAAAAGCAGCTAAGTAAAGAAAAACGAGTGGCCATCATTACTTAAAGAAATGAAGGTCAGTCAGTATGGAAAATTGGGCAAACTTTGAATGTGTCTCCAAGTGCAGTTGCAAAAACCATCAAGATCTACAAAGAAACTGGCTCATATGAGGACCGCCCCAGGAAAGGAAGACCAAGAGTCACCTCTGCTTCTGAGGATAAGTTTATCCGAGTCACCAGCCTCAGAAATTGCAGGTTAACAGCAGCTCAGATTAGAGACCAGGTCAATGCCACACAGAGTTCTAGCAGCAGACACATCTCTACAACAACTGTTAAGAGGAGACTTTGTGCAGCAGGCCTTCATGGTAAAATAGCTGCTAGGAAACCACTGCTAAGGACAGGCAACAAGCAGAAGAGACTTGTTTGGGCTAAAGGACACAAGGAATGGACATTAGACCAGTGGAAATCTGTGCTTTGGTCTGATGAGTCCAAATTTGAGATCTTTGGTTCCAACCACCGTGTCTTTGTGCGACGCAGAAAAGGTGATCGGATGGATTCTACATGCCTGGTTCCCACCGTGAAGCATGGAGGAGGAGGTGTGATGGTGTGGGGGTGCTTTTCTGGTTCCACTGTTGGGGATTTATTCAAAATTGAAGGCATACTGAACCAGCATGGCTACCACAGCATCTTGCAGCGGCATGCTATTCCATCCGGTTTGCGTTCAGTTGGACCATCATTTATTTTTCAATAGGACAATGACCCCAAACACACCTCCAGGCTGTGTAAGGGCTATTTGACCAAGAAGGAGAGTGATGGGGTGCTACGCCAGATGACCTGGCCTCCACAGTCACCAGACCTGAACCCAATCGAGATGGTTTGGGGTGAGCTGGACCGCAGAGTGAAGGCAAAAGGGTAAACAAGTGCTAAGCATCTCTGGGAACTCCTTCAAGATTGTTGGAAGACCATTTCCGGTGACTACCTCTTGAAGCTCATCAAGAGAATGCAAAGAGTGTGCAAAGCAGTCATCAAAGCGAAAGGTGGCTACTTTGAAGAACCTAGAATATAAGACATATTTTCAGTTGTTTCACACTTTTTTTTAAGTATATAATTCCACATGTGTTAATTCATAGTTTTGATGCCTTCAGTGTGAATGTACAATTTTCAAAGTCATGAAAATACAGAAAAATCTTTAAATGAGAAGGTGTGTCCAAACTTTTGGTCTGTACTGTAAGTATTTGGTCAATTACAAACAAGCAAGATTTCTGGCTAAAGGAGTGAGTATTAATGAACTTAAAAATTAAGTTGGCTCTAAATGAAGTAAGATACTAAAAAAATACAAAAGTACGCCTTCGTAAAACACCATAAAACACTAAATAAAAATATTAAAGAAAAGAAAATGCCTAATATTTATGAATAAAGAGGACTGAAATGGATGAATATGAGATAACTAATCTGTATATCACACAAGGCATCTTTCCCACTAACCAGCCACATTTAGCCAAATATGTCAGTTTTCTTAGGGGAAGTAAATATTGGATTCGCTCAAAACAGTATGGATTTCTGGCAGTTTTAAAAAGCCAATAATGAGAAACCTGAAGTTCTATTAGCCGTCTCTTTTCTCACATGATTCAGCATTGCTTTTTTGTATTTTTTTTAATTAAATGCAGCATTTTCGATTGGTGACATATTTCTGTGCTTTTTCCCATTTACTTTAGGAGATTTATAACAATTCTTGTACAGAGAAACACATCACAATGAAAATATATTTTTTTTCTTTTCAAATTTTTTAGTATTTTACGATCATACCATGTACTTGTAGTTTTGTTAATGTCTGTTATTGCATAGTTCTGTTCGTGAACCCTTAAGATCACGGTGAATGTGAATGTCACTATATGTTCTATTCAAAAGTGCTTTGGACTGTACAGAACATGTGATGGTTTAAGAATAGATAAAAAATATCAGTATTAATGATCTGTAAAGGAAGCAAGCAGCTATTACAAGTAGAAACTGCTCGATCCATGATTGCAATCTGTAGACAAATGTACATGAATATATATAAGCCAATACTTATGGACCCTTTAGATTGGTCCATCCAGTATTTAGATTGGCCTATCAACAATAATGATGATTTTTAAGCCAGCTAAAAAAATCGTCTCACCGGTTGAACTAGTGGTTTGCTGGCTCATCAAGGTTGTTTATAAGGGAAAATATTCAGGAACGAGCATTCTTACAAGCATAACATAAGAACGGGGTCGGACTAGGGTACAAAGACACCGGAGAATCCTCCGGAGGGCCCGCCCCCAGCTCCAGCTCCTGCCTCCTTAAGTCATGCCTACATTTTATTCGGTAGCTGGCAGTGGTGGGCAGGCTGCACAAGTGATGTGAAGTGCAGTGGCAGCGCCTTCACATCATCTGCCACCGCTGTTGACTTCTATTGATCTGCGGTGAGTGCGTGCTGACTCTCACTGCAGCCAGCACAGTCACAGCTGACTGTGGGAGGCTGCGTCTGTGAGAAGGCACACACTCACACAGCACAGCAACAGGCAACAGCTGATCCACAGAGCCTAGTTACCACCTGTTTCCAGAGTCTCCAGCTCTTCTGCCACAGGACCCAGGACAGCAATGGCCTAACGCTGATTGGTTGATGTAGCCAATCAGTATTAGTTTTCTTTGTGTGACCTCACAGTACAGCTCAGGTAAAGAGCTGTGCTGTGATTGGTCAAGGTCCTGGCCAAGCAGCACAGCCATATACAGGGTGGTCCAAAAGTAGGTGGACAGAAATTTATCAAACAAAATCCAGTAATTTTAGATAACATTATGTGGAGTGATGAAGCTTTTTTCAAATTATCTGGCCAAATTAACAGACATAATTGCATTTACTGGTATGATGAGAACATGCATTTAACATTAGAGCAACAACTAAATGAGCCTGGTGTCAATGTTTGGGGTGGTATTTCAAGTTTTGGTGTTATAGGACCAATATTTTTTGATGGAACAGTCACAGGAGATAAGTATCTCGAAATTCTAATGAATCAAGTTGTTCCCCAGTTACAGCAACAGCCTAATTCAAATGACCTTTATTTCCAACAAGATGGGGCCCCTCCACATTATTCAAGAGTAGTCCGCAAGTATCTTGATGAAACATTTCCTAATAAATGGAATGGCCGAAGAGGCCCACTTGATTGGCCGGCATGTTCACCAGACTTGACCACATTAGATTTTTTCTTTTGGGGAGTACTCAAGGACAAAGTTTATAGTCGAAAACCAAAAAGTATCAGTGATTTGAAAAATTACATAAGAGATGCATTTCAAGAAATAAATACCCAAAGAGACTTGTGCAAAAAAGTTTGTCGAAGCGTAAGAGGCAGACTTCAAAGCTGTGCAAATTGTAAAGGAAAACAGTTAGAGCACCTGCGTTGATAAAATTTAAGGGCTTTTGTATTATTGTTCAGAATAAAATGTAATTGTCAATGTTATTCTTGTGTTAGTAAATATAATTTTATATATAAATCAAAATAAATATTATTATTTTCTGTCCACCTACTTTTGGACCACCCTGTATATTGTAGAGGAGCACAGGGAGTCTGATGGCTGCAGCCTGCAGTGTGAGTGAGAGTCATTCTGGCCCTCTACCCCACTGTTTCACCTCTAATTCCCTGTGGGTCCCCTCACCCACTGTTTCACCTCTTATTTCTTGTGGACCCCCTTCCCCATTGTGCCAATAACCTCTATTTTACTGTGGGCCCCCTTATCCACTCTGTGCAGGCCCACAGCAAATTAGGTGAAACAGTGGGGGATGGGGCCCACAGGTATTTCACTTCTTCAAGACATCTGCTTTACATGCATGGCGCTCACACGCCCCTAATGGGGCTAATAATAACAGTGAAAAGTAAAAGAAAAAATGAAAACTAAGTAAAAAAAAAAACACCTAAATGTTCAAATCACCCCCCTTTTATCCCAGTGAAAATAAAAATATTTAAAAAATAAAAAATTACACATATGTGGTATCGCTGCGTTGAGATCTATAAAAATATAAAAACAATTAACCTGATTGGTAAACGGCGTAAGCAGAAAAAATAAAAGAATGACAAATTTCCTTTTTTCTGGTCGTCGCAATTCACAAAAAAAGCTGTAACAGTCGACCAAAATGTCACATCTATTCTAAAATGGTGCTAATAAAAATGCCATCTAGCCCCACAAAAAATAAGCCATAACACAGCTCCACTGGCCGAAAAATAAAATTGTTATGGGCCTCGAAAAATGGTCACAACCCCAAAAAAATATTTTTTGCAAACTTCTATTTTTTCTTTCACTACTAAAATAATAAAAAAATCCTGGACATGTTTGGTATAGCCATAATTGTATTGATGAGCAGAATCATATTTGCAAGGCCATTTTTGCTACAAAATATACAGTACAGACCAAAAGTTTGGACACACCTTCTCATTTAAAGACTTTTCTGTATTTTCATGACTATGAAAATTGTACATTCACACTGAAGGCATCACAACTATGAATTAACACATGTGGAATTATATACTTAACAAAAAAGTGTGAAACAACTGAAAACATGTCTTATATTCTTGGTTCTTCAAAGTAGCCACCTTTTGCTTTGATGACTGCTTTGCACACTCTTGGCATTCTCTTGATGAGATTCAAGAGATAGTCACAGGAAATGGTCTTCCAACAATCTTGAAGGAGTTCCCAGAGATGCTTAGCACTTGTTGACCCTTTTGCCTTCACTCTGCCGTCCAGCTCACCCCAAACCATCTCGATTGGGTTCTGGTGTGGTGACTGTGGAGGCCAGGTCATCTTGCGTAGCACCCCATCATTCTCCTTCTTGGTCAAATAGCCCTTACACAGCCTGGAGGAGGTGTGTTTGGGGTCATTGTCCTGTTGAAAAATAAATGATGGTCCAACTATACGCAAACCGGATGGAATAGCATGCCGCTGCAAGATGCTGTGGTAGCCATGCTGGTTCAGTGTGCCTTCAATTTTGAATAAATCCCCAACAGTGTCACCAGCAAAGCACCCCCACACCATCACACCTCCTCCTCCATGCTTCACGGTGGGAACCAGGCATGTAGAGTCCATCCGTTCACCTTTTCTGTGTCGCACAAAGACACGGTGGTTTCAACCAAAGATCTCAAATTTGGACTCATCAGACCAAAGCACAGATTTCCACTGGTCTAATGTCCATTCCATGTGTTCTTTAGCCCAAACAAGTCTCTTCTGCTTGTTGCCTGTCCTTAGCAGTGGTTTCCTAGCAGCTATTTTACCATGAAGGCCTGCTGCACAAAGTCTCCTCTTAACAGTTGTTGTAGAGATCTGTCTGCTGCTAGAACTCTGTGTGGCATTGACCTGGTCTCTAATCTGAGCTGCTGTTAACCTGCGATTTCTGAGGCTGGTGACTCGGATAAACTTATCCTCAGAAGCAGAGGTGACTCTTGGTCTTCCTTTCCTGGGGCGGTCCTCATGTGAGACAGTTTCTTTGTAGTGCTTGATGGTTTTTGCAACTGCACTTGGGGACACTTTCAAAGTTTTCCCAATTTTTCAGACTGACTTACCTTCATTTCTTAAAGTAATGATGGCCACTCGTTTTTCTATACTTAGCTGCTTTTTTCTTGCCATAATACAAATTCTAACAGTCTATTCAGTAGGACTATCAGCTGTGTATCCACCTGACTTCTGCACAACACAACTGATGGTCCCAACCCCATTTATAAGGCAAGAAATCCCACTTATTAAACCTGACAGGGCACACCTGTGAAGTGAAAACCATTTCCGGTGACTACTTCCAGTGTAGTATATAGAGGATCTGTCCTGTGTGGTGAAGTATATAGAGAATCTGTCATTTCTCCTGTGTGGTGTAGTATATAGAGGAGCTGTCAGCTCTCCTGTGTGGTGTAGTATATAGAGGATCTGTCGGCTCTCCTGTGTGGTGTAGTATATAGAGGATCTGTCAGCTCTCCTGTATGGTGTAGTATATAGAAGATCTGTCAGCTCTCCTGTGTGGTGTGGTATATAGAGGATCTGTCAGCTTTCTTGTGTGGTGTAGTATGTAGAGTATCTGTCAGCTCTCCTGTGTGGTGTAGTATATAGAAGATCTGTCAGTTCTCCTGTGTGGTGTAGTATATAGGGGATCTGTCAGCTCTCCTATGTGGTGTAGTATATAAAGGATCTGTCAGCTCTCCTATGTGGTATAGTATAAAGAAAATCTGTCAGCTCTCCTGTGTGGTGTAGTATATAGAGGATCTGTCAGCTCTCCTGTGTGGTGTAGTATATAGAGGATCTGTCGGCTCTCCTGTGTGGTGTAGTATATAAATGATCTGTCAGCTCTCCTATGTGGTGTAGTATATAGAGAATCTGTCAGCTCTCCTGTGTGGTGTAGTATATAATGGATCTGTCAGCGCTCCTGTGTGGTGTAGTATATAAAGGATCTGTCGGCTTTCCTGTGTGGTGCAGTATGTAGAGGATCTGTCAGCTCTCCTATGTGGTGTAGTATATAGAGGATCTGTCAGCTCTCCTGTGTGGTGTAGTATATAGAGGATCTGTCAGCTCTCCTGTGTGGTGTAGTATATAGAAGATCTGTCAGCTCTCCTATGTGGTGTAGTATATAGATGATCTGTCAGCTCTCCTGTGTGGTATAGTATATAGAGGATCTGTCAGTTCTCCTGTGTGGTGTAGTATATAGAAGATCTGTCAGCTCTCCTGTGTGGTGTGGTATATAGAAGATCTGTCAGCTCTCCTATGTGGTGGAGTATATAGATGATCTGTCAGCTCTCCTGTGTGGTGTAGTATATAGAGGATCTGTCGGCTCTCCTGTGTGGTGTAGTATATAGAGGATCTGTCAGCTCTCCTGTGTGGTGTAGTATATAGAAGATCTGTCAGCTCTCCTGTGTGGTGTGGTATATAGAGGATCTGTCAGCTTTCTTGTGTGGTGTAGTATGTAGAGGATCTTTCAGCTCTCCTGTGTGGTATAGTATATAGAGGATCTGTCAGTTCTCCTGTGTGGTGTAGTATATAGAGGATCTGTCAGCTCTCCTATGTGGTGTAGTATATAAAGGATCTGTCAGCTCTCCTATGTGGTATAGTATATAGAAAATCTGTCAGCTCTCCTGTGTGGTGTAGAATATAGAGGATCTGTCAGCTCTCCTGTGTGGTGTAGTATATAGAGGATCTGTCGGCTCTCCTGTGTGGTGTAGTATATAAATGATCTGTCAGCTCTCCTATGTGGTGTAGTATATAGAGAATCTGTCAGCTCTCCTGTGTGGTGTAGTATATAAAGGATCTGTCAGCTCTCCTGTGTGGTGTAGTATATAAAGGATCTGTCGGCTCTCCTGTGTGGTGTAGTATGTAGAGGATCTGTCAGCTCTCCTATGTGGTGTAGTATATAGAGGATCTGTCAGCTCTCCTGTGTGGTGTAGTATATAGAGGATCTTTCAGCTCTCCTGTGTGGTGTAGTATATAGAAGATCTGTCAGCTCTCCTATGTGGTGTAGTATATAGAGGATCTGTCAGCTCTCCTGTGTGGTATAGTATATAGAGGATCTGTCAGCTCTCCTGTGTGGTGTAGTATATAGAAGATCTGTCAGCTCTCCTATGGGGTGTAGTATATAGAGGATCTGTCAGCTCTCCTGTGTGGTGTAGTATATAGAGGATCTGTCAGCTCTCCTGTGTGGTGTAGTATATAGAATATCTGTCAGCTCTCCTATGTGGTGTAGTATATAGAGGATCCGTCAGCTCTCCTGTGTGGTGTAGTATATAGAGGATCTGTCAGCTCTCCTATGTGGTGTAGTATATAGAGGATCTGTCAGCTCTCCTGTGTGGTGAGGTGGTATTTTTACATAACTGCTAGTGTTGAGCGAGCACTAAAATGCTCGGGTGCTCGACGCTCGGGCCGAGCTCGCCGTGATACTCGGGTGCTCGACCCGAGCAAAGAGCCCAATGTTAGTCTATGGGAGACTCGAGCATTTTTGCGGTGGCACCCCCGGCAGTCTTTTAAAAGTCTAACAAGTGCCCAAAACGATAGTGACAGTGCTCAAATGACATGGGGACAGCATGGGGATCGCCTCAGGAAGCATTTCTGACCCCCAGGTCACTGCTGTCAACAACGTGGTCAGAGGTATTAAGTCACTTTTACGGGCTCACAATAAAACGTTCAAAAACTAAAGTCAAACTTTTTTCCTGTGAAATATGTTAAGGAACATCCTTTCCAGGGAAAAGACTTGTGTATAAGTTAAAATAAATGACCAAAAACAAAAATACTCCTCCACACCTTCGGCTATGCTTTCAACTATGACAAATGCATTCACCTGGAAATGTAATTTTAACATTTTACAACCTTATCTGGCCATGTGCTGTGTGACACATGCATAAAGTGCTGAAAAGACATGGGAACAGCATGGGGAAGACCCCTGGAAGCATCTCTGACTCCCAGGTCACTGTCTAAAAGTGTGCCCATCATAAGTGATCCTTGCTCCATCAGAAGATGCAGACTTGCAACTATCTCCATGCAAGTTCTAGTCCCAGGGCAGTGTTCAATTGTACCTCCCCCATTCCTTGCAATACAAGCGCAAGTATGCAGCCTGCCACCCACCCACCCCAAGGCTGCAATACCATACTGCTTGCTTGCTTGAACTTGAATTTGGGCCTTTTAGGCATGTGGAGGCGGAATCTGGCCACCACGTCATGGCTGTGTTGGCGGCCTGGAATCCACACACGGTCCCCAGCCGCCTGGGGGCAGCCGGGTGTCCATAAACGGTCCCCAGCCGCCCCTATTTCTCCTTGGAACATCCCCCCACACACTTTTCTTAGCCCGGCCTGTTTTAGGCAGCATTGGACGAGCCCACCAGAGAGCGAGACTCCTCCGGTGGGCCCTGACTTCTCCATCGGTGGAGTTGAGAGTGCCAAGGTGAGGAGCATGATGATGATGACAGAAGTTAGCATCTGCTATGTTTTCTTTTAATGCAAGTGTAAGTGTGCAGCCTGCCACCCACCCACCCCCAGACTGCAATTCCATACTGCTAGCTTGCACTTGAAATGGGGCCTTTTAGTTTGGAGGAGGCCGAAGCTGGCCACTACCTCATGGCTGCTTCAGCAGCGAGGTATCCATACTCAGTCCCCAGCCGCCCCTATTTGTCCTGGTGTGCCTTATACATAAGATTAAGCGCGTATACCAAAACATTACCTGTGCCCTGCCCAGTGCATTTAGTGGGAAGGAGAGTCTATTCTGCTGTAGTGCGTGCATGCCAAACCCCTGTTCATGGTACTTGCGAAGATGCCTCCCACCTTGCACCTGTCGTTGCAGACTTGCAACTATCCACATTCAAGTCCTTGTCCCAGGGCAGTGTTCAATTGTACCTCTCCCATTCCTTGCAATGCAAGCGCAAGTATGCAGACTGCCACCCACCCACCCCCAGGCTGCAATACCATACTGCTTGCTTGCTTGCACTTTAAATTGGGCCTTTTAGGCATGTGGAGGCGGAATCTGGCCACCACGCCATGGCTGTGTCGGCGGCCTGGTATCCATACTCAGTTCCCAGTCGCCTGGTGGCTGGGTGTCCCCGCTTGCTCCCCAGCCTCCAGGGGGTGGCCAGGTGTCCATACTCGGTCCCCAGCCACCCCTATTTGTCCCGGTAACCTTTCCCTACAATTTTCTTAGCCTGGCTTGCTTTAGGGCAGCATTGGCCGAGCCCACCGGACTATCAGACTCCTCCGGTGGGCCCTGGCTTCTCCATCAGGGGAGTTGAGAGTGCCAAGGTGAGGAGCATGATGAGGATGATAGAAGTTAGCATCTGCTTTGTTTTGTTGTAATGCAAGCGCATGTATGTAGTAGCGGCTAGGCCTGAGGTGGTCAGCGTTTTGGAGCATATCCTACCTCCTCCGAGGATTGCTGGATGTTTTCCTGCTACTATCCAAGTTCTATGACTCCCGTTAAAGCAAAGCTTCAGGTGATAAATGATGGATGAGGTAGTGGCAAAGGAGAAAGAGCAGGAGGAACAGGGACCATTCACATCAATATCAGGCCAGTCAACCAGATATGTCTTGTAGGATATGTTTCTGTAACAAAAGGAGCGGTTCGGCTACTCAGTTATAGGTCATACAGTGAGTGCAATGCCTACCGAAAATTTCGAGGCACTCCAATGCCCCTTGGAAGTGACATGGAGGTCAGAGGGCCTTAACTAAACCTTTTTTTCCATTTATAGCAACTGGGTCTCCTGTGCACTGTTGGCCTAAGCAGTGAATGGAAGGCTTTCCAAAAATTATGAGGAACTGCAATGCCCCTTACAAGAGCCATGTGTGGCACCCCAGAGGTCTGGTCACCACAGTAATAGAGATATTACGTCGGAGAGCAAGTGGAAGGTTTCCTGGTCAGGATCCCTTAAACATGCAACATCCTCCTGCCCCAGTCCTGGGAGGGGAGAATTCTGCCCTTATAAACTGGATCTGGGGTGGGGTTGAGTGAGTCAGAGAACAGAGAACAGTCAGAGTCAGAGTGAGAGCAAGGGAAAGTAACAGCAAGGAGCTCTGTAGGAGCTAGGAGCTAAAGACCAGGGGCTGGAAGCTGAGCAGAGCTCGCCCTGGCAGAAGACAATAGGAACCGGACACAGGAGTCCGAGGCTGTGAGGACTTATATATCCAGCAGCAGAAACCAGCCAGCAGGGGATTTCAGGTCCTCTGGCCATAGAAGCCCGGAGGCTCAGTCACAAGCAAGGGACCAGCACCGCCATCATGGAGTGGAGGCTAACAGAAGGCCCCAAGTCACCAGCCATACGGGTGAGCACTACACGGTACACTCAGGGACGTGGGCTACTTCTACCCGCTTACAGCAAGGTAGCCAGGAAGAGTGCAGACAGACAGGGAGGCCTACAACTCCACCTGGCCAGGGGAACTCCTGCTTGCTCACAGACTAACCAGGCCTCTTATGCTAGCCAGTACTCCCGGGAGGGTCTACCTTATAATCATCAGTAAAGACCCTGAACTGCACTGCAAAGACTCTGAGTCATTCCTGCTGCGCTCGTGCACCATCACCCCCATAATCCACACTCACTGCCCTGAGGCTATACTCCTCCCGTGGGGAGTTATCCCATTCTCTGCTGTGCACACAACACCAGCCTCAGCGGTCTGCCTCGCAGCGGTGGTACTCCCTGACCGCAATCCACGGGTGGCGCAGTCGGACAATTAACCTCAAAACCTAAGAAAGACTGCCACTGGTTTGACCAGCCTGAGCCACGGGACCGGGTCACCGCCACGGAGACTACAGACCCCAGAGACCCGGCACCGGGTATCCCACACACATGTACACACGGCCCAGGGGGCGCGTCATATGCAGTACAGCATATTACAAACATAAGTCCCATTATTGGGGAGTGGGTGTCCCATAATATTTGCTTATGCCTTGCAAGCAAAAGCTGCCAAAAATTAGGACGGAGCAACTTGCAATGCCCCTTACAAGAGCCATGCAGTACAGCATATTACAAACATAAGTCCCATTATTGGGGAGTGGGTCTCCCTTAGTATTTGCTTATGCCTTGCAAGCAAAAGCTGCCAAAAATTAGGACGGAGCAACTTGCAATGCCCCTTACAAGAGCGATGCAGTACAGCATATTACAAACATAAGTCCCATTATTGGGGAGTGGGTCTCCCATAGTATTTGCTTATGCCTTGCAAGCAAAAGCTGCCAAAAATTAGGACGGAGCAACTTGCAATGCCCCTTACAAGAGCCATGCAGTACAGCATATTACAAACATAAGTCCCATTATTGGGGAGTGGGTGTCCCATAGTATTTGCTTATGCCTTGCAAGCAAAAGCTGCCAAAAATTAGGACGGAGCAACTTGCAATGCCCCTTACAAGAGCCATGCAGTACAGCATATTACAAACATACAGTGCTGGCCAAAAGTATTGGCACCCCTGCAATTCTGTCAGATAATACTCAGTTTCTTCCTGAAAATGATTGCAATCACAAATTCTTTGGTATTATTATCTTCATTTAATTTGCTTGCAAGGAAAAAACACAAAAGAGAATGAAGCAAAAATCAAATCATTGATCATTTCACACAAAACTCCAAAAAAGGGCCGGACAAAAGTATTGGCACCCTCAGCCTAATACTTGGTTGCATAACCTTTAGCCAAAATAACTGTGAACAACCGCTTCCGGTAACCATCAATGAGTTTCTTACAATGCTCTACTGGAATTGTAGACCATTCTTGTTTGGCAAACTGCTCCAGGTCCCTGATATTTGAAGGGTTCCTTCTCCAAACTGCCATTTTGAGATCTCTCCACAGGTGTTCTATGGGATTCAGGTCTGGACTCATTGCTGGCCACCTTAGAAGTCTCCAGTGCTTTCTCTCAAACCATTTTATAGTGCTTTTGGAAGTGTGTTTTGGGTCATTGTCCTACTGGAAGACCCATGACCGCTGAGGGAGACCCAGCTTTCTCACACTGGGCCCTACATTATGCTGCAAAATTTGTTGGTAGTCTTCAGACTTCATAATGCCATGCACACGGTCAAGCAGTCCAGTGCTAGAGGCAGCAAAGCAACCCCAAAACATCAGGGAACCTCCGCCATGTTTGACTGTAGGGACCGTGTTCTTTTCTTTGAATGCCTCTTTTTTGTTCCTGTACACTCTGTTGATGCTTTTTCCCAAAAACCTCTACTTTTGTCTCATCTGACCAGAGAACATTCTTCCAAAACGTTTTAGGCTTTCTCAGGTAAGTTTTGGCAAACTCTAGCCTGGCTTTTTTATGTCTCGGGGTAAGAAGTGGGGTCTTCCTGGGTATCCTACCATACAGTCCCTTTTCATTCAGACGCCGACGGATAGTACGGGTTGACACTGTTGTACCCTCGGACTGCAGGGCAGCTTGAACTTGTTTGGATGTTAGTCGAGGTTCTTTATCCACCATCTGCACAATCTTGCATTGAAATCTCTCGTCAATTTTTCTTTTCCGTCCACATCCAGGGAGGTTAGCCACAGTGCCATGGGCTTTAAACTTCTTGATGACACTGCGCACGGAAGACACAGGAACATTCAGGTCTTTGGAGATGGACTTGTAGCCTTGAGATTGCTCATGCTTCCTCACAATTTGGTTTCTCAAGTCCTCAGTCAGCTCTTTGGTCTTCTTTCTTTTCTCCATGCTCAGTGTGGTACACACAAGGACACAGGACAGAGGTTGAGTCAACTTTAATCCATGTTAACTGGCTGCAAGTGTGATTTAGTTATTGCCAACACCTGTTAGGTGCCACAGGTAAGTTACAGGTGCTGTTAATTACACGAATTAGAGAAGCATCACATGATTTTTCAAAGGGTGCCAATACTTTTGTCCACCCCCTTTTTTAGGTTTGGTGTGGAATTATATCCAATTTGGCTTTAGGACAATTCTTTTTGTGTTTTATCATTGAAGACAAATTAAATGAAGATAATAATACCAAAGAATTTGTGATTAAAATCATTTTCAGGAAGAAACTGAGTATTATCTGACAGAACTGCAGGGGTGCCAATACTTTTGGCCAGCACTGTAAGTCCCATTATTTGGGAGTGGGTGTCCCATAGTATTTGCTTATGCCTTGCAAGCAAAAGCTGCCAAAAATTAGGACGGAGCAACTTGCAATGCCCCTTACAAGAGCCATGCAGTACAGCATATTACAAACATAAGTCCCATTATTTGGGAGTGGGTGTCCCATAGTATTTGCTTATGCTTTCCAAGCAAAAGCTGCCAAAAATTAGGACGGAGCAACTTGCAATGCCCCTTACAAGAGCCATGCAGTACAGCATATTACAAACATAAGTCCCATTTTTGGGGAGTGGGTGTCCCATAGTATTTGCTTATGCTTTCCAAGAAAAAGCTGCCAAAAATTAGGACGGAGCAACTTGCAATGCCCCTTACAAGAGCCATGCAGTACAGCATATTACAAACATAAGTCCCATTATTGGGGAGAGGGTCTCCCATAGTATTTGCTTATGCTTTCCAAGCAAAAGCTGCCAAAAATTAGGACGGAGCAACTTGCAATGCCCCTTACAAGAGCCATGCAGTACAGCATATTACAAACATAAGTCCCATTATTGGGGAGTGGGTCTCCCTTAGTATTTGCTTATGCCTTGCAAGCAAAAGCTGCCAAAAATTAGGACGGAGCAATTTGCAATGCCCCTTACAAGAGCCATGCAGTACAGCATATTACAAACATAAGTCCCATTATTGGGGAGTGCGTCTCCCATAGTATTTGCATATGCCTTGCAAGCAAAAGCTGCCAAAAATTAGGATGGAGCAACTTGCAATGCCCCTTACAAGAGCCATGCAGTACAGCATATTACAAACGTAAGTCCCATTATTGGGGAGTGGGTGTCCCATAATATTTGCTTATGCCTTGCAAGCAAAAGCTGCCAAAAATAAGGACGGAGGAACTTGCAATGCTGGCACCCTGTGGTATAGTGGTGGTGGAGGCTGAGGATAAGGAGAAGAAGATAAAACAGCCGAAACGAGGAAGCGTAGACCCATGTGTGGGTGTGAAGCGGTGCATGTGAAAACACCTCCCGAAATAACACAGTGGATTTGACTTTATGTTACTCTGCTGTCATTTGTTGGTGGTGAGAAGTCTGGCCCAATCCAGCCCTTGTTCATTTTGATAAGGGTCAGCTTGTCAGCATTGTGATAGTGATCGGACTCAAAGGGTGGTTGTAAATGGCTTCACATCCAGCTGGATGAATGTCTCAAGTGGGGTACCACAGGGCTCCGTCCTGGGACCTGTATTGTTCAACATCTTTATCAATGATTTAGATGAAGGAATTGAGGGTAAACTGATTAAATTTGCTGATGACACAAAGCTAGGAGGGATAGCTAATACTAGAGAAGAGAGAGAGAGGATTCAAAAAGACCTAAATAAACTGGAGCAGTGGGCAGCAACCAACAGAATGGTTTTTAACAGGGAAAAATGCAAAGTACTACATCTGGGCAATAAAAATGAAAAAAGCATATACAGAATGGGAGGAATAGAGCTAAGCAACAGTACATGTGAAAAAGACTTAGGTATACTAATAGATCATAGACTGAACATGAGTCAACAGTGTGATGCAGCAGCAAAAAAGGCAAATACAATTCTGGGATGTATTAACAGAAGCATACAGTCTAGATCACGTGAAGTCATTATCGGTCTTTACTCCTCTTTGGTCAGACCTCATCTGGAATACTGTGTACAGTTTTGGGCACCACATTTTAAAAAAGACATAGACAAACTGGAGCAAGTTCAGAGAAGAGCGACCAGAATGGTGACTGGTCTGCAAACCATGTCCTATGAGGAACGGTTGCAGGATTTGGGAATGTTTAGCTTGCAAAAAAGAAGACTGAGAGGAGACTTAATAGCTGTCTACAAATATGTCAAGGGCTGTCACATTGTAGAAGGATCATCTTTATTCTCATTTGCACAAGGAAAGACTAGAAGCAATGGGATGAAACTAAATGGGAGGAGACACAGATTAGATATTAGAAAAAACTTTTTGACAGTTAGGGTGATTAATGAGTGGAACAGGCTGCCACGAGAGGTGGTGAGTTCCCCTTCAATGGATGTCTTCAAACAGAGGCTGGACAGACATCTGTCTGAGATGATCTAGTGAATCCTGCTTTGAGCAGGGGGTTGGACCAGATGACCCAGGAGGTCCCTTCCAACTCTACCATTCTATGATTCTATGATTCTATGATTCTATGATTCATTGTCAGTTGACAGGCGAGTGCGCTTATCAGTTATAATTCCCCCAGCGGTACTAAAAGCACGCTCCGATAACAAGCTAGCGGCAGGGCAGGCCAGGACCTCCAAAGCGTACAGAGCGAGCTCATTCCAAGTGTCCAGCTTGGATACCCAATAATTAAAAGGCACAGAGGAATCACGGAGGACGCTGGTACGGTCGGCAAAGTACTCCCTCATCATCTTTTGAAACTTTCCACTCCTTGTGAGAGTACCCCGTGCCTCAGGGCCTGTAAGCTGGGCGGGTGTCAGAAAACTGTCCCAGATCGTTGACACTGTTCCCCTGCCTCTGCTGGATTGGAGTTGCATCTCTCTCGCCTGTACGCCTTGGTTGGGCAACAAACTGTGACCTCTGCCACTAGCGTGTTCAGATGGGAATTTTTTTAGGAGATCTGCAGCAAGGGCCTTCTGGTACTGCCCCATTTTTGTAGACCTCTCCACCTCAGGAATAAGAGAGTGAAAGTTCTCCTTGTAGCGGGGGTCTACAAGTGTCACCAACCAGTAATGACTGTCACCCAACATTTTGAAAACGCGAGGGTCACAGTTAAGGCAGCGTAACATAAAGTCAGCCATGCGTGCCAGACTGGTAACAGGCAAGATTTCCGTGTCCTCACCAAGATGACCAAATAAAGTAGCACACTGTAACACTGAGTATATAGATGTGAAATATGAAATATAAATAGCATAACTGCTGTAAAAAATAGAAATAAATGAAAAAAATTTTGAAAATTTTTTTTAGCGCATGAAATATGAAGTATGGAAAATGAATAGCATTACTGCTGTAAATAAATGAGAAATCTTAGCGCATAAATTGGCCAATTCATGTGTACCTGACAGCCGCGGTAAGGCGTTTCTCAATGTCAGGACCTACCAATGTGGATACCTCTCTAAGAGACCTCCGTCTGCTTATGTGTGGGAAAGACAGATCCTGATGCATTTAAAACCACCTGCGGCATGGGGGTGGGGGTGGAGTGCTCAGTCAATGCTAAATCTAGTAACAAAGAAAATGACGGCACTTCCACTACAAAAACTAGGTGTGAACAGGTGCTTACTAAGAGCAGCTACCTCCATATATAATGAAAATTTTTTTCATTTATTTCTATTTTTTACAGCAGTTATGCTATTCATATTTCATATTTCACATCTATATACTCAGTGTTACAGTGTGCTACTTTATTTGTTCATTATATATGGAGGTAGCTGCTCTTAGTAAGCACCTGTTCACACCTAGTTTTTGTAGTGGAAGTGCCGTCATTTTCTTTGTTACTAGATTTAGCGTTGACTGAGCACTCCACCCCCACCCCCATGCCGCAGGTGGTTTTAAATGCATCAGGATCTGTCTTTCCCACACATAAGCAGACGGAGGTCTCTTAGAGAGGTATCCACATTGGTAGGTCCTGACATCGAGAAACGCCTCACCGCGGCTGTCAGGTACACATGAATTGGCCAATTTACGCGCTAAAATTTCTCATTTATTTACAGCAGTAATGCTATTCATTTTCCATACTTCATATTTCATGCGCTAAAAAAAATTTCAAATTTTTTTTCATTTATTTCTATTTTTTACAGCAGTTATGCTATTCATATTTCATATTTCACATCTATATACTCAGTGTTACAGTGTGCTACTTTATTTGTTCATTATATATGGAGGTAGCTGCTCTTAGTAAGCACCTGTTCACACCTAGTTTTTGTAGTGGAAGTGTCGTCATTTTCTTTCTCACCAAGATGACGACTGACCATGCTCTCCTCCTACTCCTCCTCTTCCTCCTCCCCCCTGTCCTCAGGCTACCCAATCTGAACCGACGGTATGACACTTGTACAGGTACTACCGTCTACAACGCATGATGGCAGCTCCTGTTCTTCCTCCTCCTCCTCCTCTCCCTCATTGTCCCCCAATGCACGTTGGGATGAGATGAGGCTGGGCTGTGTGTAATCGCCCGCTACGGCTTCTTGATCCACCTCATCATACTCTGGCTGCAATGCATCCTCTTTAATTCTCTGCAGAGAGCGTTGCAAAAGACAGACAAGTGGGATGCTGACACTAATGATGGCGTCATCGCCACTCACCATCTTGGTGGCCTACTCAAAGTTTGTCAGGATGGTACATATGTCAGATATGAAGGTCCACTCCTGAGGTCTTATGTGTGGAGTCTGACCTGAATATCGACGGCCTTGTTGCAGCTGGTACTCCACAACTGCTCTCTTCAGCTCACAAATCCTTTGCAACATGTGGAGGGTAGAGTTCCAACGTGTGGGGACATCACACACCAGTTGGTGTGCCGGAAGCTGCAAACAATGCTGCAACACAGCAAGGGCGGCGGAAGCTGTAGCCGACTTGCGAAAATGAGCTGACAGGCGCCGTACTTTCACGAGCAGATCTGGCAACTCGGGGTACGATTTAAGAAACCGCTGAACCACGAGGTTAAGCACATGAGCCAGGCATGGTACGTGTGTGATCTCACCTCGCCTCAGAGCCGCCACCAGGTTACGGCCATTGTCACACACGACCATGCCTGGATGTAGGTTCAGCGGTCTCAGCCACAGATCTGCCTGCTCTTTCACAGCTGTCCACAACTCACAAGCAGTGTGAGGTTTATCACCTAAGCTTATGAGTTTCAGCACAGCCTGTTGCCGCTTGGCGGAGGCAATACTGCAATGCTTCCAGCTTGTAACTGATGTGGTGATATCTGAGATGGAGGCTGAACATGAGGAGGAGGATGAGGAGGAGGATGCGCAGGAGCTGTACACTGTGGGGGCAACTCTGACTGACATAGGGCCCGCAATCCTCGTTGTGGGGAGTATGTGTTCCGTCCCAAGGTCCGACTGGGTCCCGACTTCCACTTTGTTTACCCAGTGTGCCGTCAGAAAGATGTACCGTCCCTGGCCACAAGCACTTGTCCACGTGTCGGTTGTCAGGTGGACTCTCCCAGTAACTGCGTTGTTGAGGGCACGGCAGATGCTTTGGGACACGTGCTTGTGTAGTGCGGGGATGGCACACCGGGCAAAATAGTGTCGGCTGGGGACCGAGTACCGAGGGACGGCCACAGCCATAAGATTGTGGAAGGATTCCTTCTCCACCAGCCTAAAAGGCAGCATTTCCAACGCAAGCAGTCGTGAAATGTGCGAATTTAGGACTGTGACCTGTGGGGCGTTAGCTGCGAATTTCCGCTTTCATTCAAAGGTCTGGGATATGGAAAATTGAACGCTGCGGTGTGACGTGGACGTTGATGCTGTTTCTTGAGAAACTGCCATAACAAGTGAAGACTGAGAGGAGGGGGCATCTTTACATGCAGTACTTGCACACACAACATGGGGTTCTAATGCACGCACAACAGTGGAAGAAGCAGTGGTGACACCCGCTGACACTGGTCGCGGACCCTGGGTTTCGCCCCACAAAGTCACGTGCTTTGCTGCCATGTGCCTGATCATGCTGGTGGTGGTCAGGCTGGTAGTTTTGTCACACCTGCTGATGCTGGCATGGCAGGTGGAACATATGGCCTTTTTGGGGTTATCAGCAGAGTCTTTAAAAAAATTCCAGACTCTTAAAGACCTACCGCTTGTACTGGCAACGTCCCTCGTGTTGGTGTTACGGGGAACGGTTGCCTGCCTTCTGTCTGCGGCCACCACACTGCTTCTTCCTGCCTGTTGGGGTACTCTGCCTCCCTCCCCCTGTGTGCTGCTGGCCTCACTCTGCATGTGTTCCTTCCACGTTGGGTCAGTTACTAGATCCTCCACCACCTCCTCCTCTTTCACTTGCGCACCACGATCCTCCTCCTCACTTCCTGGCAATTGTGTCTCGTCATCGTCCATTGCCAACGTCGACTTCCTGTGGCCGTGGCTGTTCAAATATTTGGACATCGCAACATGGGATCTCCTCTTCCACCACTTCAAGCGTATCAGGCGAGGTGCCCAAATATGGAAATGGACCAGTGAACAGCTCTTCAGAGTGTCCAAGTGTGGGATCACTTGCTGTCTGACGACACTCGGCATGATGGGAGGAAGGAGCATCAGGGTGAGGAGGAGTATGCGGTCGAGACTCACGGCTACTAAGAGTTGACCGTGTGGAAGACAGACCGGAGGTGGTGGTGCCCAGGTAACTGGAAGTATTATCTGCTATCCAATTAATAACCTGTTCACACTGATCAGTTCTCAATACTGGTGTTGTTCTGTGCTTTCCTAGTAATTCGGTCAAGAAGTGGGAGCGAGAAGATGTGGCTGTTGGTTGTGGCACATTTTCACCTTGGCCATGGCCCCGTCCTCTGCACGAACCATCACCAGAACGTCCACTTCCACGTCCCTTGCCACGCGCCTTGCCCATTGTAAATGAAGTAAAATAGCTTACACTTGCACTATCAATGGAAAAAGGGTAATAAAGAGTAGATTAGAACCGTGGAAGAGGAAAACCACAGTTATTGTTTACTGGGGTATACCACACTTTTTAAAATAGAGATATTTGCGGCTGAACAGTGAGCGACACACTCAAACTGCTTTTTTTTTAGATACCAAAGGCCCAAAACTGGATAGTACAGCGAGTTGACCCGTGGAACTGCGAAACCACACTGGGATGTCGGGCCTACACAAGACTATTTTCAACAGATATATTTTTGTGTCACAACAGTCAGGAGACACTGCTGTTTTTCTTTACAGAAAAAACTACCAAAAGCTGAATAATAGAGATTTTTTACCGGGGGATGGCAAAACCACAGTTATTGTTTACTGGGGTATACCACACTTTTTTAAATAGAGATATTTGCGGCTGAACAGTGAGCGACACACTCAAACTGCTTTTTTTTTAGATACCAAAGGCCCAAAACTGGATAGTACAGCGATTTGACCCGTGGAACTGCGAAACCACACTGGGATGTCGGGCCTACACAAGACTATTTTCAACAGATATATTTTTGTGTCACAACAGTCAGGAGACACTACTGTTTTAGTTTACGGAAAATATACCAAAACCTGAATAATAGAGATTTTTTACCGTGGGATGGCAAAACCACAGTTATTGTTTACTGGGGTATACCACACTTTTTTAAATAGAGATATTTGCGGCTGAACAGTGAGCGACACACTCAGACTGCTTTTTTTTTAGATACCAAAGCCCCAAAACTGGATAGTACAGCGATTTGACCCATGGAACTGCGAAACCACACTGGGAAGTCGGGCCTACACAAGACTATTTTCAACAGATATATTATTGTGTCACAACAGTCAGGAGACACTACTGTTTTTCTTTACGGAAAAAACTACCAAAAGCTGAATAATAGAGATTTTTTACCGTGGGATGGCAAAATCACAGTTATTGTTTCCTGGGGTATACCACACTTTTTTAAATAGAGATATTTGCAGCTGAACAGTGAGCGACACACTCAAACTGCTTTTTTTTTAGATACCAAAGGCCCAAAACTGGATAGTACAGCGATTTGACCCGTGGAACTGCGAAACCACACTGGGATGTCGGGCCTACACAAGACTATTTTCAACAGATATATTTTTGTGTCACAACAGTCAGGAGACACTACTCTTTTTCTTTACGGAAAAAACTACCAAAAGCTGAATAATAGAGATTTTTTACTCTGGGATGGCAAAACCACAGTTATTGTTTACTGGGGTATACCACAATTTTTTAAATAGAGATATTTGCGGCTGAACAGTGAGCGACACACTCAAACTGCTTTTTTTTAGATACCAAAGGCCCAAAACTGGATAGTACAGCAATTTGACCTGTGGAAATGCGAAACCACACTGGGATGTCAGGCTTACACAAGACTATTTTCAACAGATATGTTTTTGTGTCTCAACAGTCAGGAGACACTACAGTTCTTCTTTACGGAAAAAAACTACCAAAAGCTGAATAATAGAGATTTTTTACCGTGGGATGGCAAAACCACAGTTATTGTTTACTGGGGTATACCACACTTTTTTAAATAGAGATATTTGCAGCTGAACAGTGAGCGACACACTCAAACTGCTTTTTTTTTAGATACCAAAGCCCCAAAACTGGATAGTACAGCGATTTGACCCATGGAACTGCGAAACCACACTGGGAAGTCGGGCCTACACAAGACTATTTTCAACAGATATATTATTGTGTCACAACAGTCAGGAGACACTACTGTTTTTCTTTACGGAAAAAACTACCAAAAGCTGAATAATAGAGATTTTTTACCGTGGGATGGCAAAATCACAGTTACTGTTTCCTGGGGTATACCACACTTTTTTAAATAGAGATATTTGCAGCTGAACAGTGAGCGACACACTCAAACTGCTTTTTTTTTAGATACCAAAGGCCCAAAACTGGATAGTACAGCGATTTGACCCGTGGAACTGCGAAACCACACTGGGATGTCGGGCCTACACAAGACTATTTTCAACAGATATATTTTTGTGTCACAACAGTCAGGAGACACTACTGTTTTTCTTTACGGAAAAAACTACCAAAAGCTGAATAATAGAGATTTTTTACTCTGGGATGGCAAAACCACAGTTATTGTTTACTGGGGTATACCACAATTTTTTAAATAGAGATATTTGCGGCTGAACAGTGAGCGACACACTCAAACTGCTTTTTTTTAGATACCAAAGGCCCAAAACTGGATAGTACAGCGATTTGACCTGTGGAACTGCGAAACCACACTGGGATGTCGAGCTTACACAAGACTATTTTCAACAGATATGTTTTTGTGTCTCAACAGTCAGGAGACACTACTGTTCTTCTTTACGGAAAAAAACTACCAAAAGCTGAATAATAGAGATTTTTTACCATGGGATGGCAAAACCACAGTTATTTTTTACTGGGGTATACCACACTTTTTTAAATAGCGATATTTGCGGCTGAACAGTGAGCGACACACTCAAACTGCTTTTTTTTTAGATACCAAAGGCCCAAAACTGGATAGTACAGCGATTTGACCCGTGGAACTGCGAAACCACACTGTGATGTCGGGCCTACACAAGACTATTTTCAACAGATATATTTTTGTGTCACAACAGTCAGGAGACACTACTCTTTTTCTTTACGGAAAAAAATACCAAATGCTGAATAATAGAGATTTTTTACCGTGGGATGGCAAAACCACAGTTATTGTTTACTGGGGTATACCACACTTTTTTAAATAGAGATATTTGCGGCTGAACAGTGAGCGACACACTCAAAATGCTTTTTTTTTAGATACCAAAGGCCCAAAACTGGATAGTACAGCGATTTGACCCGTGGAACTGCGAAACCACACTGGGATGTCGGGCCTACACAAGACTATTTTCAACAGATATGTATTTGTGTCTCAACAGTCAGGAGACACTACTGTTTTTCTTTACGGAAAAAAACTACCAAAAGCTGAATAATAGAGATTTTTTACCGTGGGATGGCAAAACCACAGTTATTGTTTACTGGGGTATACCACACTTTTTTAAATAGAGATATTTGCGGCTGAACAGTGAGCGACACACTCAAACTGCTTTTTTTTTAGATACCAAAGGCCCAAAACTGAATAGTACAGCGATTTGACCCGTGGAACTGCGAAACCACACTGGGATGTCGGGCCTACACAAGACTATTTTCAACAGATATATTTTTGTGTCACAACAGTCAGGAGACACTACTGTTTTTCTTTACGGAAAATATACCAAAACCTGAATAATAGAGATTTTTTACCGTGGGATGGCAAAACCACAGTTATTGTTTACAGGGGTATACCACACTTTTTTAAATAGAGATGTTTGTGGCTGAACAGTGAGCGACACGCTCAAACTGCTTTTTTTTTAGATACCAAAGGCCCAGAACTGGATAGTACAGCGATTTGACCCGTGGAACTGCGAAACCTCACAGGGATGTCGGGCCTACACAAGACTATTTTCAACAGATATATTTTTGTGTCACAACAGTCATGAGACACTACTGTTTTTCTTTACGGAAAAAACTACCAAAAGCTGAATAATAGAGATTTTTTACTGTGGGATGGCAAAACCACAGTTATTGTTTACTGGGGTATACCACACTTTTTTAAATAGAGATATTTGTGGCTGAACAGTGAGCGACACGCTCAAACTGCTTTTTTTTTAGATACCAAAGGCCAAAGCTGGATAGTACAGCGATTTGACCCGTGGAACTGCGAAACCTCACAGGGATGTCGGGCCTACACAAGACTATTTTCAACAGATATATTTTTGTGTCACAACAGTCAGGAGACACTACTGTTTTTCTTTACGGAAAAAACTACCAAAAGCTGAATAATAGAGATTTTTTACTCTGGGATGGCAAAACCACAGTTATTGTTTACTGGGGTATACCACAATTTTTTAAATAGAGATATTTGCGGCTGAACAGTGAGCGACACACTCAAACTGCTTTTTTTTAGATACCAAAGGCCCAAAACTGGATAGTACAGCGATTTGACCTGTGGAACTGCGAAACCACACTGGGATGTCGAGCTTACACAAGACTATTTTCAACAGATATGTTTTTGTGTCTCAACAGTCAGGAGACACTACTGTTCTTCTTTACGGAAAAAAACTACCAAAAGCTGAATAATAGAGATTTTTTACCATGGGATGGCAAAACCACAGTTATTTTTTACTGGGGTATACCACACTTTTTTAAATAGCGATATTTGCGGCTGAACAGTGAGCGACACACTCAAACTGCTTTTTTTTTAGATACCAAAGGCCCAAAACTGGATAGTACAGCGATTTGACCCGTGGAACTGCGAAACCACACTGTGATGTCGGGCCTACACAAGACTATTTTCAACAGATATATTTTTGTGTCACAACAGTCAGGAGACACTACTCTTTTTCTTTACGGAAAAAAATACCAAATGCTGAATAATAGAGATTTTTTACCGTGGGATGGCAAAACCACAGTTATTGTTTACTGGGGTATACCACACTTTTTTAAATAGAGATATTTGCGGCTGAACAGTGAGCGACACACTCAAAATGCTTTTTTTTTAGATACCAAAGGCCCAAAACTGGATAGTACAGCGATTTGACCCGTGGAACTGCGAAACCACACTGGGATGTCGGGCCTACACAAGACTATTTTCAACAGATATGTATTTGTGTCTCAACAGTCAGGAGACACTACTGTTTTTCTTTACGGAAAAAAACTACCAAAAGCTGAATAATAGAGATTTTTTACCGTGGGATGGCAAAACCACAGTTATTGTTTACTGGGGTATACCACACTTTTTTAAATAGAGATATTTGCGGCTGAACAGTGAGCGACACACTCAAACTGCTTTTTTTTTAGATACCAAAGGCCCAAAACTGAATAGTACAGCGATTTGACCCGTGGAACTGCGAAACCACACTGGGATGTCGGGCCTACACAAGACTATTTTCAACAGATATATTTTTGTGTCACAACAGTCAGGAGACACTACTGTTTTTCTTTACGGAAAATATACCAAAACCTGAATAATAGAGATTTTTTACCGTGGGATGGCAAAACCACAGTTATTGTTTACAGGGGTATACCACACTTTTTTAAATAGAGATGTTTGTGGCTGAACAGTGAGCGACACGCTCAAACTGCTTTTTTTTTAGATACCAAAGGCCCAGAACTGGATAGTACAGCGATTTGACCCGTGGAACTGCGAAACCTCACAGGGATGTCGGGCCTACACAAGACTATTTTCAACAGATATATTTTTGTGTCACAACAGTCATGAGACACTACTGTTTTTCTTTACGGAAAAAACTACCAAAAGCTGAATAATAGAGATTTTTTACTGTGGGATGGCAAAACCACAGTTATTGTTTACTGGGGTATACCACACTTTTTTAAATAGAGATATTTGTGGCTGAACAGTGAGCGACACGCTCAAACTGCTTTTTTTTTAGATACCAAAGGCCAAAGCTGGATAGTACAGCGATTTGACCCGTGGAACTGCGAAACCTCACAGGGATGTCGGGCCTACACAAGACTATTTTCAACAGATATATTTTTGTGTCACAACAGTCAGGAGACACTACTGTTTTTCTTTACGGAAAATATACCAAAACCTGAATAATAGAGATTTTTTACCGTGGGATGGCAAAACCACAGTTATTGTTTACTGTGGTATACCACACTTTTTTAAATAGAGATATTTGCTGCTGAACAGTGAGTGACACACTCAAACTGCTTTTTTTTTAGATACCAAAGGCCCAAAACTGGATAGTACAGCGATTTGACCCGTGGAACTGCGAAACCACACTGGGATGTCGGGCCTACACAAGACTATTTTCAACAGATATATTTTTGTGTCACAACAGTCAGGAGACACTACTCTTTTTCTTTACGGAAAAAACTACCAAATGCTGAATAATAGAGATTTTTTACCGTGGGATGGCAAAACCACAGTTATTGTTTACTGGGGTATACCACACTTTTTTAAATAGAGATATTTGCGGCTGAACAGTGAGCGACACACTCAAAATGCTTTTTTTTTAGATACCAAAGGCCCAAAACTGGATAGTACAGCGATTTGACCCGTGGAACTGCGAAACCACACTGGGATGTCGGGCCTACACAAGACTATTTTCAACAGATATGTTTTTGTGTCTCAACAGTCAGGAGACACTACTGTTTTTCTTTACGGAAAAAAACTACCAAAAGCTGAATAATAGAGATTTTTTACCGTGGGATGGCAAAACCACAGTTATTGTTTACTGGGGTATACCACACTTTTTTAAATAGAGATATTTGCGGCTGAACAGTGAGCGACACACTCAAACTGCTTTTTTTTTAGATACCAAAGGCCCAAAACTGGATAGTACAGCGATTTGACCCGTGGAACTGCGAAACCACACTGGGATGTCGGGCCTACACAAAACTATTTTCAACAGATATATTTTTGTGTCACAACAGTCAGGAGACACTACTGTTTTTCTTTACGGAAAATATACCAAAACCTGAATAATAGAGATTTTTTACCGTGGGATGGCAAAACCACAGTTATTGTTTACTGGGGTATACCACACTTTTTTAAATAGAGATATTTGTGGCTGAACAGTGAGCGACACGCTCAAACTGCTTTTTTTTTAGATACCAAAGGCCCAAAACTGGATAGTACAGCGATTTGACCCGTGGAACTGCGAAACCTCACAGGGATGTCGGGCCTACACAAGACTATTTTCAACAGATATGTTTTTGTGTCACAACAGTCAGGAGACACTACTGTTTTTCTTTACGGAAAAAACTACCAAAAGCTGAATAATAGAGATTTTTTACCGTGGGATGGCAAAACCACAGTTATTGTTTACTGTGGTATACCACACTTTTTTAAATAAAGATATTTGCTGCTGAACAGTGAGCGACACACTCAAACTGCTTTTTTTTTTAGATACCAAAGGCCCAAAACTGGATAGTACAGCGATTTGACCCGTGGAACTGCGAAACCACACTGGGATGTCGGGCCTACACAAGACTATTTTCAACAGATATATTTTTGTGTCACAACAGTCAGGAGACACTACTGTTTTTCTTTACGGAAAATATACCAAAACCTGAATAATAGAGATTTTTTACCGTGGGATGGCAAAACCACAGTTATTGTTTACTGGGGTATACCACACTTTTTTAAATAGAGATATTTGTGGCTGAACAGTGAGCGACACACTCAAACTGATTTTTTTTTAGATACCAAAGGCCCAAAACTGGATAGTACAGCGATTTGACCCATGGAACTGCGAAACCTCACAGGGATGTCGGGCCTACACAAGACTATTTTCAACAGATATATTTTTGTGTCACAACAGTCAGGAGACACTACTGTTTTTCTTTACGGAAAATATACCAAAACCTGAATAATAGAGATTTTTTACCGTGGGATGGCAAAACCACAGTTATTGTTTCCTGGGGTATACCACACTTTTTTAAATAGAGATATTTGCGGCTGAACAGTGAGCGACACACTCAAAATGCTTTTTTTTTAGATACCAAAGGCCCAAAACTGGATAGTACAGCGATTTGACCCGTGGGACTGCGAAACCACACTGGGATGTCGGGCCTACACAAAACTATTTTCAACAGATATATTTTTGTGTCACAACAGTCAGGAGACACTACTGTTTTTCTTTACGGAAAATATACCAAAACCTGAATAATAGAGATTTTTTACCGTGGGATGGCAAAACCACAGTTATTGTTTACTGGGGTATACCACACTTTTTTAAATAGAGATATTTGTGGCTGAACAGTGAGCGACACGCTCAAACTGCTTTTTTTTTAGATACCAAAGGCCCAAAACTGGATAGTACAGCGATTTGACCCGTGGAACTGCGGAACTTCACAGGGATGTCGGGCCTACACAAGACTATTTTCAACAGATGTATTTTTGTGTCACAACAGTCAGGAGACACTACTGTTTTTCTTTACGGAAAAAACTACCAAAAGCTGAATAATAGAGATTTTTTACCGTGGGATGGCAAAACCACAGTTATTGTTTACTGTGGTATACCACACTTTTTTAAATAAAGATATTTGCTGCTGAACAGTGAGCGACACACTCAAACTGCTTTTTTTTTTAGATACCAAAGGCCCAAAACTGGATAGTACAGCGATTTGACCCGTGGAACTGCGAAACCACACTGGGATGTCGGGCCTACACAAGACTATTTTCAACAGATATATTTTTGTGTCACAACAGTCAGGAGACACTACTGTTTTTCTTTACGGAAAATATACCAAAACCTGAATAATAGAGATTTTTTACCGTGGGATGGCAAAACCACAGTTATTGTTTACTGGGGTATACCACACTTTTTTAAATAGAGATATTTGTGGCTGAACAGTGAGCGACACACTCAAACTGATTTTTTTTTAGATACCAAAGGCCCAAAACTGGATAGTACAGCGATTTGACCCATGGAACTGCGAAACCTCACAGGGATGTCGGGCCTACACAAGACTATTTTCAACAGATATATTTTTGTGTCACAACAGTCAGGAGACACTACTGTTTTTCTTTACGGAAAATATACCAAAACCTGAATAATAGAGATTTTTTACCGTGGGATGGCAAAACCACAGTTATTGTTTACTGTGGTATACCACACTTTTTTAAATAGAGATATTTGCTGCTGAACAGTGAGCGACACACTCAAACTGCTTTTTTTTTTAGATACCAAAGGCCCAAAACTGGATAGTACAGCGATTTGACCCGTGGAACTGCGAAACCACACTGGGATGTCGGGCCTACACAAGACTATTTTCAACAGATATATTTTTGTGTCACAACAGTCAGGAGACACTACTCTTTTTCTTTACGGAAAAAAATACCAAATGCTGAATAATAGAGATTTTTTACCGTGGGATGGCAAAACCACAGTTATTGTTTCCTGGGGTATACCACACTTTTTTAAATAGAGATATTTGCGGCTGAACAGTGAGCGACACACTCAAAATGCTTTTTTTTTAGATACCAAAGGCCCAAAACTGGATAGTACAGCGATTTGACCCGTGGGACTGCGAAACCACACTGGGATGTCGGGCCTACACAAAACTATTTTCAACAGATATATTTTTGTGTCACAACAGTCAGGAGACACTACTGTTTTTCTTTACGGAAAATATACCAAAACCTGAATAATAGAGATTTTTTACCGTGGGATGGCAAAACCACAGTTATTGTTTACTGGGGTATACCACACTTTTTTAAATAGAGATATTTGTGGCTGAACAGTGAGCGACACGCTCAAACTGCTTTTTTTTTAGATACCAAAGGCCCAAAACTGGATAGTACAGCGATTTGACCCGTGGAACTGCGGAACCTCACAGGGATGTCGGGCCTACACAAGACTATTTTCAACAGATGTATTTTTGTGTCACAACAGTCAGGAGACACTACTGTTTTTCTTTACGGAAAAAACTACCAAAAGCTGAATAATAGAGATTTTTTACCGTGGGATGGCAAAACCACAGTTATTGTTTACTGTGGTATACCACACTTTTTTAAATAAAGATATTTGCTGCTGAACAGTGAGCGACACACTCAAACTGCTTTTTTTTTTAGATACCAAAGGCCCAAAACTGGATAGTACAGCGATTTGACCCGTGGAACTGCGAAACCACACTGGGATGTCGGGCCTACACAAGACTATTTTCAACAGATATATTTTTGTGTCACAACAGTCAGGAGACACTACTGTTTTTCTTTACGGAAAATATACCAAAACCTGAATAATAGAGATTTTTTACCGTGGGATGGCAAAACCACAGTTATTGTTTACTGGGGTATACCACACTTTTTTAAATAGAGATATTTGTGGCTGAACAGTGAGCGACACACTCAAACTGATTTTTTTTTAGATACCAAAGGCCCAAAACTGGATAGTACTGCGATTTGACCCATGGAACTGCGAAACCTCACAGGGATGTCGGGCCTACACAAGACTATTTTCAACAGATATATTTTTGTGTCACAACAGTCAGGAGACACTACTGTTTTTCTTTACGGAAAATATACCAAAACCTGAATAATAGAGATTTTTTACCGTGGGATGGCAAAACCACAGTTATTGTTTACTGTGGTATACCACACTTTTTTAAATAGAGATATTTGCTGCTGAACAGTGAGCGACACACTCAAACTGCTTTTTTTTTAGATACCAAGGGCCCAAAACTGGATAGTACAGCGATTTGACCCGTGGAACTGCGAAACCACACTGGGATGTCGGGCCTACACAAGACTATTTTCAACAGATATATTTTTGTGTCACAACAGTCAGGAGACACTACTCTTTTTCTTTACGGAAAAAAATACCAAATGCTGAATAATAGAGATTTTTTACCGTGGGATGGCAAAACCACAGTTATTGTTTACTGGGGTATACCACACTTTTTTAAATAGAGATATTTGCGGCTGAACAGTGAGCGACACACTCAAAATGCTTTTTTTTTAGATACCAAAGGCCCAAAACTGGATAGTACAGCGATTTGACCCGTGTAACTGCGAAACCACACTGGGATGTCGGGCCTACACAAGACTATTTTCAACAGATATGTTTTTGTGTCTCAACAGTCAGGAGACACTACTGTTTTTCTTTACGGAAAAAAACTACCAAAAGCTGAATAATAGAGATTTTTTACCGTGGGATGGCAAAACCACAGTTATTGTTTACTGGGGTATACCACACTTTTTTAAATAGAGATATTTGCGGCTGAACAGTGAGCGACACACTCAAACTGCTTTTTTTTTAGATACCAAAGGCCCAAAACTGGATAGTACAGCGATTTGACCCGTGGAACTGCGAAACCACACTGGGATGTCGGGCCTACACAAGACTATTTTCAACAGATATATTTTTGTGTCACAACAGTCAGGAGACACTACTGTTTTTCTTTACGGAAAATATACCAAAACCTGAATAATAGAGATTTTTTACCGTGGGATGGCAAAACCACAGTTATTGTTTACTGGGGTATACCACACTTTTTTAAATAGAGATGTTTGTGGCTGAACAGTGAGCGACACGCTCAAACTGCTTTTTTTTAGATACCAAAGGCCCAAAACTGGATACTACAGCGATTTGACCCGTGGAACTGCGAAACCTCACAGGGATGTCGGGCCTACACAAGACTATTTTAAACAGATATATTTTTGTGTCACAACAGTCAGGAGACACTACTGTTTTTCTTTACGGAAAAAACTACCAAAAGCTGAATAATAGAGATTTTTTACTGTGGGATGGCAAAACCACAGTTATTGTTTACTGGGGTATACCACACTTTTTTATATAGAGATATTTGCAGCTGAACAATGAGCGACACACTCAAACTGCTTTTTTTTTAGATACCAAAGGCCCAAAACTGGATAGTACAGCGATTTGACCCGTGGAACTGCGAAACCTCACAGGGATGTCGGGCCTACACAAGACTATTTTCAACAGATATATTTTTGTGTCACAACAGTCAGGAGACACTATTGTTTTTCTTTACGGAAAATATACCAAAACCTGAATAATAGAGATTTTTTACCGTGGGATGGCAAAACCACAGTTATTGTTTACTGTGGTATACCACACTTTTTTAAATAGAGATATTTGCTGCTGAACAGTGAGCGACACACTCAAACTGCTTTTTTTTTAGATACCAAAGGCCCAATACTGGATAGTACAGCGATTTGACCCGTGGAACTGCGAAACCACACAGGGATGTCGGGCCTACACAAGACTATTTTCAACAGATATATTTTTGTGTCACAACAGTCAGGAGACACTACTCTTTTTCTTTACGGGAAAAAATACCAAATGCTGAATAATAGAGATTTTTTACCGTGGGATGGCAAAACCACAGTTATTGTTTACTGGGGTATACCACACTTTTTTAAATAGAGATATTTGCGGCTGAACAGTGAGCGACACACTCAAAATGCTTTTTTTTTAGATACCAAAGGCCCAAAACTGGATAGTACAGCGATTTGACCCGTGGAACTGCGAAACCACACTGGGATGTCGGGCCTACACAAGACTATTTTCAACAGATATATTTTTGTGTCACAACAGTAAGGAGACACTACTGTTTTTCTTTACGGAAAATATACCAAAACCTGAATAATAGAGATTTTTTACCGTGGGATGGCAAAACCACAGTTATTGTTTACTGGGGTATACCACACTTTTTTAAATAGAGATATTTGTGGCTGAACAGTGAGCGACACGCTCAAACTGCTTTTTTTTTAGATACCAAAGTCCCAAAACTGGATAGTACAGCGATTTGACCCGTGGAACTGCGAAACCTCACAGGGATGTCGGGCCTACACAAGACTATTTTCAACAGATGTATTTTTGTGTCACAACAGTCAGGAGACACTACTGTTTTTCTTTACGGAAAAAACTACCAAAAGCTGAATAATAGAGATTTTTTACCGTGGGATGGCAAAACCACAGTTATTGTTTACTGGGGTATACCACACTTTTTTAAATAGAGATATTTGTGGCTGAACAGTGAGCGACACACTCAAACTGATTTTTTTTTAGATACCAAAGGCCCAAAACTGAATAGTACAGCGATTTGACCCATGGTACTGCGAAACCTCACAGGGATGTCGGGCCTACACAAGACTATTTTCAACAGATATATTTTTGTGTCACAACAGTCAGGAGACACTACTGTTTTTCTTTACGGAAAATATACCAAAACCTGAATAATAGAGATTTTTTACCGTGGGATGGCAAAACCACAGTTATTGTTTACTGTGGTTTACCACACTTTTTTAAATAGAGATATTTGCTGCTGAACAGTGAGCGACACACTCAAACTGCTTTTTTTTTAGATACCAAAGGCCCAAAACTGGATAGTACAGCGATTTGACCCGTGGAACTGCGAAACCACACAGGGATGTCGGGCCTACACAAGACTATTTTCAACAGATATATTTTTGTGTCACAACAGTCAGGAGACACTACTGTTTTTCTTTACGGAAAAAAATACCAAATGCTGAATAATAGAGATTTTTTACCGTGGGATGGCAAAACCACAGTTATTGTTTACTGGGGTATACCACACTTTTTTAAATTGAGATATTTGCGGCTGAACAGTGAGCGACACACTCAAAATGCTTTTTTTTTAGATACCAAAGGCCCAAAACTGGATAGTACAGCGATTTGACCCGTGGAACTGCGAAACCACACTGGGATGTCGGGCCTACACAAGACTATTTTCAACAGATATATTTTTGTGTCACAACAGTCAGGAGACACTACTGTTTTTCTTTACGGAAAATATACCAAAACCTGAATAATAGAGATTTTTTACCGTGGGATGGCAAAACCACAGTTATTGTTTACTGGGGTATACCACACTTTTTTAAATAGAGATATTTGTGGCTGAACAGTGAGCGACACGCTCAAACTGCTTTTTTTTTAGATACCAAAGTCCCAAAACTGGATAGTACAGCGATTTGACCCGTGGAACTGCGAAACCTCACAGGGATGTCGGGCCTACACAAGACTATTTTCAACAGATATATTTTTGTGTCACAACAGTCAGGAGACACTACTGTTTTTCTTTACGGAAAAAACTACCAAAAGCTGAATAATAGAGATTTTTTACCGTGGGATGGCAAAACCACAGTTATTGTTTACTGTGGTATACCACACTTTTTTAAATAAAGATATTTGCTGCTGAACAGTGAGCGACACACTCAAACTGCTTTTTTTTTTAGATACCAAAGGCCCAAAACTGGATAGTACAGCGATTTGACCCGTGGAACTGCGAAACCACACTGGGATGTCGGGCCTACACAAGACTATTTTCAACAGATATATTTTTGTGTCACAACAGTCAGGAGACACTACTGTTTTTCTTTACGGAAAATATACCAAAACCTGAATAATAGAGATTTTTTACAGTGGGATGGCAAAACCACAGTTATTGTTTACTGGGGTATACCACACTTTTTTAAATAGAGATATTTGTGGCTGAACAGTGAGCGACACACTCAAACTGATTTTTTTTTAGATACCAAAGGCCCAAAACTGGATAGTACAGCGATTTGACCCATGGAACTGCGAAACCTCACAGGGATGTCGGGCCTACACAAGACTATTTTCAACAGATATATTTTTGTGTCACAACAGTCAGGAGACACTACTGTTTTTCTTTACGGAAAATATACCAAAACCTGAATAATAGAGATTTTTTACCGTGGGATGGCAAAACCACAGTTATTGTTTACTGTGGTATACCACACTTTTTTAAATAGAGATATTTGCTGCTGAACAGTGAGCGACACACTCAAACTGCTTTTTTTTTAGATACCAAAGGCCCAAAACTGGATAGTACAGCGATTTGACCCGTGGAACTGCGAAACCACACTGGGATGTCGGGCCTACACAAGACTATTTTCAACAGATATATTTTTGTGTCACAACAGTCAGGAGACACTACTCTTTTTCTTTACGGAAAAAAATACCAAATGCTGAATAATAGAGATTTTTTACCGTGGGATGGCAAAACCACAGTTATTGTTTACTGGGGTATACCACACTTTTTTAAATAGAGATATTTGCGGCTGAACAGTGAGCGACACACTCAAAATGCTTTTTTTTTAGATACTAAAGGCCCAAAACTGGATAGTACAGCGATTTGACCCGTGGAACTGCGAAACCACACTGGGATGTCGGGCCTACACAAGACTATTTTCAACAGATATGTTTTTGTGTCTCAACAGTCAGGAGACACTACTGTTTTTCTTTACGGAAAAAAACTACCAAAAGCTGAATAATAGAGATTTTTTACCGTGGGATGGCAAAACCACAGTTATTGTTTACTGGGGTATACCACACTTTTTTAAATAGAGATATTTGCGGCTGAACAGTGAGCGACACACTCAAACTGCTTTTTTTTTAGATACCAAAGGCCCAAAACTGGATAGTACAGCGATTTGACCCGTGGAACTGCGAAACCACACTGGGATGTCGGGCCTACACAAGACTATTTTCAACAGATATATTTTTGTGTCACAACAGTCAGGAGACACTACTGTTTTTCTTTACGGAAAATATACCAAAACCTGAATAATAGAGATTTTTTACCGTGGGATGGCAAAACCACAGTTATTGTTTACTGGGGTATACCACACTTTTTTAAATAGAGATGTTTGTGGCTGAACAGTGAGCGACACGCTCAAACTGCTTTTTTTTTAGATACCAAAGGCCCAAAACTGGATAGTACAGCGATTTGACCCGTGGAACTGCGAAACCTCACAGGGATGTCGGGCCTACACAAGACTATTTTCAACAGATATATTTTTGTGTCACAACAGTCAGGAGACACTACTGTTTTTCTTTACGGAAAAAACTACCAAAAGCTGAATAATAGAGATTTTTTACTGTGGGATGGCAAAACCACAGTTATTGTTTACTGGGGTATACCACACTTTTTTAAATAGAGATATTTGCAGCTGAACAGTGAGCGACACACTCAAACTGCTTTTTTTTTAGATACCAAAGGCCCAAAACTGGATAGTACAGCGATTTGACCCGTGGAACTGCGAAACCTCACAGGGATGTCGGGCCTACACAAGACTATTTTCAACAGATATATTTTTGTGTCACAACAGTCAGGAGACACTACTGTTTTTCTTTACGGAAAATATACCAAAACCTGAATAATAGAGATTTTTTACCGTGGGATGGCAAAACCACAGTTATTGTTTACTGTGGTATACCACACTTTTTTAAATAGAGATATTTGCTGCTGAACAGTGAGCGACACACTCAAACTGCTTTTTTTTAGATACCAAAGGCCCAAAACTGGATAGTACAGCGATTTGACCCATGGAACTGCGAAACCACATAGGGATGTCGGGCCTACACAAGACTATTTTCAACAGATATATTTTTGTGTCACAACAGTCAGGAGACACTACTCTTTTTCTTTACGGAAAAAAATACCAAATGCTGAATAATAGAGATTTTTTACCGTGGGATGGCAAAACCACAGTTATTGTTTACTGGGGTATACCACACTTTTTTAAATAGAGATATTTGCGGCTGAACAGTGAGCGACACACTCAAAATGCTTTTTTTTTAGATACCAAAGGCCCAAAACTGGATAGTACAGCGATTTGACCCGTGGAACTGCGAAACCACACTGGGATGTCGGGCCTACACAAGACTATTTTCAACAGATATATTTTTGTGTCACAACAGTCAGGAGACACTACTGTTTTTCTTTACGGAAAATATACCAAAACCTGAATAATAGAGATTTTTTACCGTGGGATGGCAAAACCACAGTTATTGTTTACTGGGGTATACCACACTTTTTTAAATAGAGATATTTGTGGCTGAACAGTGAGCGACACGCTCAAACTGCTTTTTTTTTAGATACCAAAGTCCCAAAACTGGATAGTACAGCGATTTGACCCGTGGAACTGCGAAACCTCACAGGGATGTCGGGCCTACACAAGACTATTTTCAACAGATATATTTTTGTGTCACAACAGTCAGGAGACACTACTGTTTTTCTTTACGGAAAAAACTACCAAAAGCTGAATAATAGAGATTTTTTACCGTGGGATGGCAAAACCACAGTTATTGTTTACTGTGGTATACCACACTTTTTTAAATAAAGATATTTGCTGCTGAACAGTGAGCGACACACTCAAACTGCTTTTTTTTTTAGATACCAAAGGCCCAAAACTGGATAGTACAGCGATTTGACCCGTGGAACTGCGAAACCACACTGGGATGTCGGGCCTACACAAGACTATTTTCAACAGATATATTTTTGTGTCACAACAGTCAGGAGACACTACTGTTTTTCTTTACGGAAAATATACCAAAACCTGAATAATAGAGATTTTTTACCGTGGGATGGCAAAACCACAGTTATTGTTTACTGGGGTATACCACACTTTTTTAAATAGAGATATTTGTGGCTGAACAGTGAGCGACACACTCAAACTGATTTTTTTTTAGATACCAAAGGCCCAAAACTGGATAGTACAGCGATTTGACCCATGGAACTGCGAAACCTCACAGGGATGTCGGGCCTACACAAGACTATTTTCAACAGATATATTTTTGTGTCACAACAGTCAGGAGACACTACTGTTTTTCTTTACGGAAAATATACCAAAACCTGAATAATAGAGATTTTTTACCGTGGGATGGCAAAACCACAGTTATTGTTTACTGTGGTATACCACACTTTTTTAAATAGAGATATTTGCGGCTGAACAGTGAGCGACACACTCAAACTGCTTTTTGTTTAGATACCAAAGGCCCAAAACTAGTTAGTACAGCGATTTCACCCGTGGAACTGCGAAACCACACTGGGATGTCGGGCCTACACAAGACTATTTTCAACAGATATATTTTTGTGTCACAACAGTCAGGAGACACTACTGTTTTTCTTTACGGAAAAAACTACCAAAAGCTGAATAATAGAGATTTTTTACCGTTGGATGGCAAAACCACAGTTATTGTTTACTGGGGTATACCACACTTTTTTAAATAGAGATATTTGCGGCTGAACAGTGAGCGACACACTCAAACTGCTTTTTTTTTAGATACCAAAGGCCCAAAACTGGATAGTACAGCGATTTGACCCGTGGAACTGCGAAACCACACTGGGATGTCGGGCCTACACAAGACTATTTTCAACAGATATATTTTTGTGTCACAACAGTCAGGAGACACTACTGTTTTTCTTTACGGAAAATATACCAAAACCTGAATTTTAGAGATTTTTTTACCGTGGGATGGCAAAACCACAGGTATTGTTTACTGTGGTATACCACACTTTTTTAAATAGAGATATTTGCGGCTGAACAGTGAGCGACACACTCAAACTGGTTTTTGTTTAGATACCAAAGGCCCAAAACTGGATAGTACAGCGATTTAACCCATGGAACTGTGAAACCACACTGGGATGTCGGGCCTACACAAGACTATTTTCAACAGATATATTTTTGTGTCACAACAGTCAGGAGACACTACTGTTTTTCTTTACGGAAAAAACTACCAAAAGCTGAATAATAGAGATTTTTTACCGTGGGATGGCAAAACCACAGTTATTGTTTACTGGGGTATACCACACTTTTTTAAATAGAGATGTTTGTGGCTGAACAGTGAGCGACACGCTCAAACTGCTTTTTTTTTAGATACCAAAGGCCCAAAACTGGATACTACAGCGATTTGACCCGTGGAACTGCGAAACCTCACAGGGATGTCGGGCCTACACAAGACTATTTTAAACAGATATATTTTTGTGTCACAACAGTCAGGAGACACTACTGTTTTTCTTTACGGAAAAAACTACCAAAAGCTGAATAATAGAGATTTTTTACTGTGGGATGGCAAAACCACAGTTATTGTTTACTGGGGTATACCACACTTTTTTATATAGAGATATTTGCAGCTGAACAGTGAGCGACACACTCAAACTGCTTTTTTTTTAGATACCAAAGGCCCAAAACTGGATAGTACAGCGATTTGACCCGTGGAACTGCGAAACCTCACAGGGATGTCGGGCCTACACAAGACTATTTTCAACAGATATATTTTTGTGTCACAACAGTCAGGAGACACTATTGTTTTTCTTTACGGAAAATATACCAAAACCTGAATAATAGAGATTTTTTACCGTGGGATGGCAAAACCACAGTTATTGTTTACTGTGGTATACCACACTTTTTTAAATAGAGATATTTGCTGCTGAACAGTGAGCGACACACTCAAACTGCTTTTTTTTTAGATACCAAAGGCCCAATACTGGATAGTACAGCGATTTGACCCGTGGAACTGCGAAACCACACAGGGATGTCGGGCCTACACAAGACTATTTTCAACAGATATATTTTTGTGTCACAACAGTCAGGAGACACTACTCTTTTTCTTTACGGAAAAAAATACCAAATGCTGAATAATAGAGATTTTTTACCGTGGGATGGCAAAACCACAGTTATTGTTTACTGGGGTATACCACACTTTTTTAAATAGAGATATTTGCGGCTGAACAGTGAGCGACACACTCAAAATGCTTTTTTTTTAGATACCAAAGGCCCAAAACTGGATAGTACAGCGATTTGACCCGTGGAACTGCGAAACCACACTGGGATGTCGGGCCTACACAAGACTATTTTCAACAGATATATTTTTGTGTCACAACAGTAAGGAGACACTACTGTTTTTCTTTACGGAAAATATACCAAAACCTGAATAATAGAGATTTTTTACCGTGGGATGGCAAAACCACAGTTATTGTTTACTGGGGTATACCACACTTTTTTAAATAGAGATATTTGTGGCTGAACAGTGAGCGACACGCTCAAACTGCTTTTTTTTTAGATACCAAAGTCCCAAAACTGGATAGTACAGCGATTTGACCCGTGGAACTGCGAAACCTCACAGGGATGTCGGGCCTACACAAGACTATTTTCAACAGATGTATTTTTGTGTCACAACAGTCAGGAGACACTACTGTTTTTCTTTACGGAAAAAACTACCAAAAGCTGAATAATAGAGATTTTTTACCGTGGGATGGCAAAACCACAGTCATTGTTTACTGGGGTATACCACACTTTTTTAAATAGAGATATTTGTGGCTGAACAGTGAGCGACACACTCAAACTGATTTTTTTTTAGATACCAAAGGCCCAAAACTGAATAGTACAGCGATTTGACCCATGGTACTGCGAAACCTCACAGGGATGTCGGGCCTACACAAGACTATTTTCAACAGATATATTTTTGTGTCACAACAGTCAGGAGACACTACTGTTTTTCTTTACGGAAAATATACCAAAACCTGAATAATAGAGATTTTTTACCGTGGGATGGCAAAACCACAGTTATTGTTTACTGTGGTTTACCACACTTTTTTAAATAGAGATATTTGCTGCTGAACAGTGAGCGACACACTCAAACTGCTTTTTTTTTAGATACCAAAGGCCCAAAACTGGATAGTACAGCGATTTGACCCGTGGAACTGCGAAACCACACAGGGATGTCGGGCCTACACAAGACTATTTTCAACAGATATATTTTTGTGTCACAACAGTCAGGAGACACTACTGTTTTTCTTTACGGAAAAAAATACCAAATGCTGAATAATAGAGATTTTTTACCGTGGGATGGCAAAACCACAGTTATTGTTTACTGGGGTATACCACACTTTTTTAAATTGAGATATTTGCGGCTGAACAGTGAGCGACACACTCAAAATGCTTTTTTTTTAGATACCAAAGGCCCAAAACTGGATAGTACAGCGATTTGACCCGTGGAACTGCGAAACCACACTGGGATGTCGGGCCTACACAAGACTATTTTCAACAGATATATTTTTGTGTCACAACAGTCAGGAGACACTACTGTTTTTGTTTACGGAAAATATACCAAAACCTGAATAATAGAGATTTTTTACCGTGGGATGGCAAAACCACAGTTATTGTTTACTGGGGTATACCACACTTTTTTAAATAGAGATATTTGTGGCTGAACAGTGAGCGACACGCTCAAACTGCTTTTTTTTTAGATACCAAAGTCCCAAAACTGGATAGTACAGCGATTTGACCCGTGGAACTGCGAAACCTCACAGGGATGTCGGGCCTACACAAGACTATTTTCAACAGATATATTTTTGTGTCACAACAGTCAGGAGACACTACTGTTTTTCTTTACGGAAAAAACTACCAAAAGCTGAATAATAGAGATTTTTTACCGTGGGATGGCAAAACCACAGTTATTGTTTACTGTGGTATACCACACTTTTTTAAATAAAGATACTTGCTGCTGAACAGTGAGCGACACACTCAAACTGCTTTTTTTTTTAGATACCAAAGGCCCAAAACTGGATAGTACAGCGATTTGACCCGTGGAACTGCGAAACCACACTGGGATGTCGGGCCTACACAAGACTATTTTCAACAGATATATTTTTGTGTCACAACAGTCAGGAGACACTACTGTTTTTCTTTACGGAAAATATACCAAAACCTGAATAATAGAGATTTTTTACCGTGGGATGGCAAAACCACAGTTATTGTTTACTGGGGTATACCACACTTTTTTAAATAGAGATATTTGTGGCTGAACAGTGAGCGACACACTCAAACTGATTTTTTTTTAGATACCAAAGGCCCAAAACTGGATAGTACAGCGATTTGACCCATGGAACTGCGAAACCTCACAGGGATGTCGGGCCTACACAAGACTATTTTCAACAGATATATTTTTGTGTCACAACAGTCAGGAGACACTACTGTTTTTCTTTACGGAAAATATACCAAAACCTGAATAATAGAGATTTTTTACCGTGGGATGGCAAAACCACAGTTATTGTTTACTGTGGTATACCACACTTTTTTAAATAGAGATATTTGCTGCTGAACAGTGAGCGACACACTCAAACTGCTTTTTTTTTAGATACCAAAGGCCCAAAACTGGATAGTACAGCGATTTGACCCGTGGAACTGCGAAACCACACTGGGATGTCGGGCCTACACAAGACTATTTTCAACAGATATATTTTTGTGTCACAACAGTCAGGAGACACTACTCTTTTTCTTTACGGAAAAAAATACCAAATGCTGAATAATAGAGATTTTTTACCGTGGGATGGCAAAACCACAGTTATTGTTTACTGGGGTATACCACACTTTTTTAAATAGAGATATTTGCGGCTGAACAGTGAGCGACACACTCAAAATGCTTTTTTTTTAGATACTAAAGGCCCAAAACTGGATAGTACAGCGATTTGACCCGTGGAACTGCGAAACCACACTGGGATGTCGGGCCTACACAAGACTATTTTCAACAGATATGTTTTTGTGTCTCAACAGTCAGGAGACACTACTGTTTTTCTTTACGGAAAAAAACTACCAAAAGCTGAATAATAGAGATTTTTTACCGTGGGATGGCAAAACCACAGTTATTGTTTACTGGGGTATACCACACTTTTTTAAATAGAGATATTTGCGGCTGAACAGTGAGCGACACACTCAAACTGCTTTTTTTTTAGATACCAAAGGCCCAAAACTGGATAGTACAGCGATTTGACCCGTGGAACTGCGAAACCACACTGGGATGTCGGGCCTACACAAGACAATTTTCAACAGATATATTTTTGTGTCACAACAGTCAGGAGACACTACTGTTTTTCTTTACGGAAAATATACCAAAACCTGAATAATAGAGATTTTTTACCGTGGGATGGCAAAACCACAGTTATTGTTTACTGGGGTATACCACACTTTTTTAAATAGAGATGTTTGTGGCTGAACAGTGAGCGACACGCTCAAACTGCTTTTTTTTTAGATACCAAAGGCCCAAAACTGGATAGTACAGCGATTTGACCCGTGGAACTGCGAAACCTCACAGGGATGTCGGGCCTACACAAGACTATTTTCAACAGATATATTTTTGTGTCACAACAGTCAGGAGACACTACTGTTTTTCTTTACGGAAAAAACTACCAAAAGCTGAATAATAGAGATTTTTTACTGTGGGATGGCAAAACCACAGTTATTGTTTACTGGGGTATACCACACTTTTTTAAATAGAGATATTTGCAGCTGAACAGTGAGCGACACACTCAAACTGCTTTTTTTTTAGATACCAAAGGCCCAAAACTGGATAGTACAGCGATTTGACCCGTGGAACTGCGAAACCTCACAGGGATGTCGGGCCTACACAAGACTATTTTCAACAGATATATTTTTGTGTCACAACAGTCAGGAGACACTACTGTTTTTCTTTACGGAAAATATACCAAAACCTGAATAATAGAGATTTTTTACCGTGGGATGGCAAAACCACAGTTATTGTTTACTGTGGTATACCACACTTTTTTAAATAGAGATATTTGCTGCTGAACAGTGAGCGACACACTCAAACTGCTTTTTTTTAGATACCAAAGGCCCAAAACTGGATAGTACAGCGATTTGACCCATGGAACTGCGAAACCACATAGGGATGTCGGGCCTACACAAGACTATTTTCAACAGATATATTTTTGTGTCACAACAGTCAGGAGACACTACTCTTTTTCTTTACGGAAAAAAATACCAAATGCTGAATAATAGAGATTTTTTACCGTGGGATGGCAAAACCACAGTTATTGTTTACTGGGGTATACCACACTTTTTTAAATAGAGATATTTGCGGCTGAACAGTGAGCGACACACTCAAAATGCTTTTTTTTTAGATACCAAAGGCCCAAAACTGGATAGTACAGCGATTTGACCCGTGGAACTGCGAAACCACACTGGGATGTCGGGCCTACACAAGACTATTTTCAACAGATATATTTTTGTGTCACAACAGTCAGGAGACACTACTGTTTTTCTTTACGGAAAATATACCAAAACCTGAATAATAGAGATTTTTTACCGTGGGATGGCAAAACCACAGTTATTGTTTACTGGGGTATACCACACTTTTTTAAATAGAGATATTTGTGGCTGAACAGTGAGCGACACGCTCAAACTGCTTTTTTTTTAGATACCAAAGTCCCAAAACTGGATAGTACAGCGATTTGACCCGTGGAACTGCGAAACCTCACAGGGATGTCGGGCCTACACAAGACTATTTTCAACAGATATATTTTTGTGTCACAACAGTCAGGAGACACTACTGTTTTTCTTTACGGAAAAAACTACCAAAAGCTGAATAATAGAGATTTTTTACCGTGGGATGGCAAAACCACAGTTATTGTTTACTGTGGTATACCACACTTTTTTAAATAAAGATATTTGCTGCTGAACAGTGAGCGACACACTCAAACTGCTTTTTTTTTTAGATACCAAAGGCCCAAAACTGGATAGTACAGCGATTTGACCCGTGGAACTGCGAAACCACACTGGGATGTCGGGCCTACACAAGACTATTTTCAACAGATATATTTTTGTGTCACAACAGTCAGGAGACACTACTGTTTTTCTTTACGGAAAATATACCAAAACCTGAATAATAGAGATTTTTTACCGTGGGATGGCAAAACCACAGTTATTGTTTACTGGGGTATACCACACTTTTTTAAATAGAGATATTTGTGGCTGAACAGTGAGCGACACACTCAAACTGATTTTTTTTTAGATACCAAAGGCCCAAAACTGGATAGTACAGCGATTTGACCCATGGAACTGCGAAACCTCACAGGGATGTCGGGCCTACACAAGACTATTTTCAACAGATATATTTTTGTGTCACAACAGTCAGGAGACACTACTGTTTTTCTTTACGGAAAATATACCAAAACCTGAATAATAGAGATTTTTTACCGTGGGATGGCAAAACCACAGTTATTGTTTACTGTGGTATACCACACTTTTTTAAATAGAGATATTTGCGGCTGAACAGTGAGCGACACACTCAAACTGCTTTTTGTTTAGATACCAAAGGCCCAAAACTAGTTAGTACAGCGATTTCACCCGTGGAACTGCGAAACCACACTGGGATGTCGGGCCTACACAAGACTATTTTCAACAGATATATTTTTGTGTCACAACAGTCAGGAGACACTACTGTTTTTCTTTACGGAAAAAACTACCAAAAGCTGAATAATAGAGATTTTTTACCGTTGGATGGCAAAACCACAGTTATTGTTTACTGGGGTATACCACACTTTTTTAAATAGAGATATTTGCGGCTGAACAGTGAGCGACACACTCAAACTGCTTTTTTTTTAGATACCAAAGGCCCAAAACTGGATAGTACAGCGATTTGACCCGTGGAACTGCGAAACCACACTGGGATGTCGGGCCTACACAAGACTATTTTCAACAGATATATTTTTGTGTCACAACAGTCAGGAGACACTACTGTTTTTCTTTACGGAAAATATACCAAAACCTGAATTTTAGAGATTTTTTTACCGTGGGATGGCAAAACCACAGGTATTGTTTACTGTGGTATACCACACTTTTTTAAATAGAGATATTTGCGGCTGAACAGTGAGCGACACACTCAAACTGGTTTTTGTTTAGATACCAAAGGCCCAAAACTGGATAGTACAGCGATTTAACCCATGGAACTGTGAAACCACACTGGGATGTCGGGCCTACACAAGACTATTTTCAACAGATATATTTTTGTGTCACAACAGTCAGGAGACACTACTGTTTTTCTTTACGGAAAAAACTACCAAAAGCTGAATAATAGAGATTTTTTACCGTGGGATGGCAAAACCACAGTTATTGTTTACTGGGGTATACCACACTTTTTTAAATAGAGATATTTGCGGCTGAACAGTGAGCGACACACTCAAACTCCTTTTTTTTTAGATATCAAAGGCCCAAATCTAGATAGTACAGCGATTTCACCCGTGGAACTGCGAAACCACACTGGGATGTCGGGCCTACACAAGACTATTTTCAACAGATATATTTTTGTGTCACAACAGTCAGGAGACACTACTGTTTTTCTTTACGGAAAAAACTACCAAAAGCTGAATAATAGAGATTTTTTACCGTTGGATGGCAAAACCACAGTTATTGTTTACTGGGGTATACCACACTTTTTTAAATAGAGATATTTGCGGCTGAACAGTGAGCGGCACACTTAAACTGCTTTTTTTTTAGATACCAAAGGCCCAAAACTGGATAGTACAGCGATTTGACCCATGGAACTGCGAAACCACACTGGGATGTCGGGCCTACACAAGACTATTTTCAACAGATATATTTTTGTGTCACAACAGTCAGGAGACACTACTGTTTTTCTTTACGGAAAATATACCAAAACCTGAATAATAGAGATTTTTTACCGTGGGATGGCAAAACCACAGTTATTGTTTACTGGGGTATACCACACTTTTTTAAATAGAGATATTTGCGGCTGAACAGTGAGCGACACACTCAAACTGCTTTTTTTTTACTTACCAAAGGCCCAAAACTGGATAGTACAGCGATTTGACCCGTGGACCTGCGAACCCACACTTGGATGTCGGGCCTACACAAGACTATTTTCAACACATATATTTTTGTGTCACAACAGTCAGGAGACACTACTGTTTTTCTTTACGGAAAATATACCAAAACCTGAATAATAGAGATTTTTTACCGTGGGATGGCAAAATCACACTTATTGTTTACTGGGGTATACCACACTTTTTTAAATAGAGATATTTGCTGCTGAACAGTGAGCGACACACTCAAACTGCTTTTTTTTTAGATACCAAAGGCCCAAAACTGGATAGTACAGCGATTTGACCCGTGGAACTGTGAAACCACACTGGGATGTCGGGCCTACACAAGACTATTTTCAACAGATATATTTTTGTGTCACAACAGTCAGGAGACACTACTCTTTTTCTTTACGGAAAAAAATACCAAATGCTGAATAATAGAGATTTTTTACCGTGGGATGGCAAAACCACAGTTATTGTTTACTGGGGTATACCACACTTTTTTAAATAGAGATATTTACGTCTGAACAGTGAGCGACACACTCAAAATGCTTTTTTTTTAGATACCAAAGGCCCAAAACTGGATAGTACAGCGATTTGACCCATGGAACTGCGAAACCACACTGGGATGTCGGGCCTACACAAGACTATTTTCAACAGATATGTTTTTGTGTCTCAACAGTCAGGAGACACTACTGTTTTTCTTTACGGAAAAAAACTACCAAAAGCTGAATAATAGAGATTTTTTACCGTGGGATGGCAAAACCACAGTTATTGTTTACTGGGGTATACCACACTTTTTTAAATAGAGATATTTGCGGCTGAACAGTGAGCGACACACTCAAACTGCTTTTTTTTTAGATACCAAAGGCCCAAAACTGGATAGTACAGCGATTTGACCCGTGGAACTGCGAAACCACACTGGGATGTCGGGCCTACACAAGACTATTTTCAACAGATATATTTTTGTGTCACAACAGTCAGGAGACACTACTGTTTTTCTTTACGGAAAATATACCAAAACCTGAATAATAGAGATTTTTTACCGTGGGATGGCAAAACCACAGTTATTGTTTACTGGGGTATACCACACTTTTTTAAATAGAGATGTTTGTGGCTGAACAGTGAGCGACACGCTCAAACTGCTTTTTTTTTAGATACCAAAGGCCCAAAACTGGATAGTACAGCGATTTGACCCGTGGAACTGCGAAACCTCACAGGGATGTCGGGCCTACACAAGACTATTTTCAACAGATATATTTTTGTGTCACAACAGTCAGGAGACACTACTGTTTTTCTTTACGGAAAAAACTACCAAAAGCTGAATAATAGAGATTTTTTACTGTGGGATGGCAAAACCACAGTTATTGTTTACTGGGGTATACCACACTTTTTTAAATAGAGATATTTGCAGCTGAACAGTGAGCGACACACTCAAACTGCTTTTTTTTTAGATACCAAAGGCCCAAAACTGGATAGTACAGCGATTTGACCCGTGGAACTGCGAAACCTCACAGGGATGTCGGGCCTACACAAGACTATTTTCAACAGATATATTTTTGTGTCACAACAGTCAGGAGACACTACTGTTTTTCTTTACGGAAAATATACCAAAACCTGAATAATAGAGATTTTTTACCGTGGGATGGCAAAACCACAGTTATTGTTTACTGTGGTATACCACACTTTTTTAAATAGAGATATTTGCTGCTGAACAGTGAGCGACACACTCAAACTGCTTTTTTTTAGATACCAAAGGCCCAAAACTGGATAGTACAGCGATTTGACCCGTGGAACTGCGAAACCACATAGGGATGTCGGGCCTACACAAGACTATTTTCAACAGATATATTTTTGTGTCACAACAGTCAGGAGACACTACTCTTTTTCTTTACGGAAAAAAATACCAAATGCTGAATAATAGAGATTTTTTACCGTGGGATGGCAAAACCACAGTTATTGTTTACTGGGGTATACCACACTTTTTTAAATAGAGATATTTGCGGCTGAACAGTGAGCGACACACTCAAAATGCTTTTTTTTTAGATACCAAAGGCCCAAAACTGGATAGTACAGCGATTTGACCCGTGGAACTGCGAAACCACACTGGGATGTCGGGCCTACACAAGACTATTTTCAACAGATATATTTTTGTGTCACAACAGTCAGGAGACACTACTGTTTTTCTTTACGGAAAATATACCAAAACCTGAATAATAGAGATTTTTTACCGTGGGATGGCAAAACCACAGTTATTGTTTACTCTGGTATACCACACTTTTTTAAATAGAGATATTTGTGGCTGAACAGTGAGCGACACGCTCAAACTGCTTTTTTTTTAGATACCAAAGTCCCAAAACTGGATAGTACAGCGATTTGACCCGTGGAACTGCGAAACCTCACAGGGATGTCGGGCCTACACAAGACTATTTTCAACAGATATATTTTTGTGTCACAACAGTCAGGAGACACTACTGTTTTTCTTTACGGAAAAAACTACCAAAAGCTGAATAATAGAGATTTTTTACCGTGGGATGGCAAAACCACAGTTATTGTTTACTGTGGTATACCACACTTTTTTAAATAAAGATATTTGCTGCTGAACAGTGAGCGACACACTCAAACTGCTTTTTTTTTTAGATACCAAAGGCCCAAAACTGGATAGTACAGCGATTTGACCCGTGGACCTGCGAAACCACACTGGGATGTCGGGCCTACACAAGACTATTTTCAACAGATATATTTTTGTGTCACAACAGTCAGGAGACACTACTGTTTTTCTTTACGGAAAATATACCAAAACCTGAATAATAGAGATTTTTTACCGTGGGATGGCAAAACCACAGTTATTGTTTACTGGGGTATACCACACTTTTTTAAATAGAGATATTTGTGGCTGAACAGTGAGCGACACACTCAAACTGATTTTTTTTTAGATACCAAAGGCCCAAAACTGGATAGTACAGCGATTTGACCCATGGAACTGCGAAACCTCACAGGGATGTCGGGCCTACACAAGACTATTTTCAACAGATATATTTTTGTGTCACAACAGTCAGGAGACACTACTGTTTTTCTTTACGGAAAATATACCAAAACCTGAATAATAGAGATTTTTTACCGTGGGATGGCAAAACCACAGTTATTGTTTACTGTGGTATACCACACTTTTTTAAATAGAGATATTTGCGGCTGAACAGTGAGCGACACACTCAAACTGCTTTTTGTTTAGATACCAAAGGCCCAAAACTAGATAGTACAGTGATTTCACCCGTGGAACTGCGAAACCACACTGGGATGTCGGGCCTACACAAGACTATTTTCAACAGATATATTTTTGTGTCACAACAGTCAGGAGACACTACTGTTTTTCTTTACGGAAAAAACTACCAAAAGCTGAATAATAGAGATTTTTTACCGTTGGATGGCAAAACCACAGTTATTGTTTACTGGGGTATACCACACTTTTTTAAATAGAGATATTTGCGGCTGAACAGTGAGCGACACACTCAAACTGCTTTTTTTTTAGATACCAAAGGCCCAAAACTGGATAGTACAGCGATTTGACCCGTGGAACTGCGAAACCACACTGGGATGTCGGGCCTACACAAGACTATTTTCAACAGATATATTTTTGTGTCACAACAGTCAGGAGACACTACTGTTTTTCTTTACGGAAAATATACCAAAACCTGAATTTTAGAGATTTTTTTACCGTGGGATGGCAAAACCACAGGTATTGTTTACTGTGGTATACCACACTTTTTTAAATAGAGATATTTGCGGCTGAACAGTGAGCGACACACTCAAACTGCTTTTTGTTTAGATACCAAAGGCCCAAAACTGGATAGTACAGCGATTTAACCCATGGAACTGTGAAACCACACTGGGATGTCGGGCCTACACAAGACTATTTTCAACAGATATATTTTTGTGTCACAACAGTCAGGAGACACTACTGTTTTTCTTTACGGAAAAAACTACCAAAAGCTGAATAATAGAGATTTTTTACCGTGGGATGGCAAAACCACAGTTATTGTTTACTGGGGTATACCACACTTTTTTAAATAGAGATATTTGCGGCTGAACAGTGAGCGACACACTCAAACTCCTTTTTTTTTAGATACCAAAGGCCCAAAACTAGATAGTACAGCGATTTCACCCGTGGAACTGCGAAACCACACTGGGATGTCGGGCCTACACAAGACTATTTTCAACAGATATATTTTTGTGTCACAACAGTCAGGAGACACTACTGTTTTTCTTTACGGAAAAAACTACCAAAAGCTGAATAATAGAGATTTTTTACCGTTGGATGGCAAAACCACAGTTATTGTTTACTGGGGTATACCACACTTTTTTAAATAGAGATATTTGCGGCTGAACAGTGAGCGGCACACTTAAACTGCTTTTTTTTTAGATACCAAAGGCCCAAAACTGGATAGTACAGCGATTTGACCCATGGAACTGCGAAACCACACTGGGATGTCGGGCCTACACAAGACTATTTTCAACAGATATATTTTTGTGTCACAACAGTCAGGAGACACTACTGTTTTTCTTTACGGAAAATATACCAAAACCTGAATAATAGAGATTTTTTACCGTGGGATGGCAAAACCACAGTTATTGTTTACTGGGGTATACCACACTTTTTTAAATAGAGATATTTGCGGCTGAACAGTGAGCGACACACTCAAACTGCTTTTTTTTACTTACCAAAGGCCCAAAACTGGATAGTACAGCGATTTGACCCGTGGACCTGCGAAACCACACTGGGATGTCGGGCCTACACAAGACTATTTTCAACAGATATATTTTTGTGTCACAACAGTCAGGAGACACTACTGTTTTTCTTTACGGAAAATATACCAAAACCTGAATAATAGAGATTTTTTACCGTGGGATGGCAAAATCACACTTATTGTTTACTGGGGTATACCACACTTTTTTAATAGAGATATTTGCGGCTGAACAGTGAGCGACACACTCAAAATGCTTTTTTTTTAGATACCAAAGGCCCAAAACTGGATAGTACAGCGATTTGACCCGTGGAACTGCGAAACCACACTGGGATGTCGGGCCTACACAAGACTATTTTCAACAGATATATTTTTGTGTCACAACAGTCAGGAGACACTACTGTTTTTCTTTACGGAAAATATACCAAAACCTGAATAATAGAGATTTTTTACCGTGGGATGGCAAAACCACAGTTATTGTTTACTGGGGTATACCACACTTTTTTAAATAGAGATATTTGTGGCTGAACAGTGAGCGACACGCTCAAACTGCTTTTTTTTTAGATACCAAAGTCCCAAAACTGGATAGTACAGCGATTTGACCCGTGGAACTGCGAAACCTCACAGGGATGTCGGGCCTACACAAGACTATTTTCAACAGATATATTTTTGTGTCACAACAGTCAGGAGACACTACTGTTTTTCTTTACGGAAAAAACTACCAAAAGCTGAATAATAGAGATTTTTTACCGTGGGATGGCAAAACCACAGTTATTGTTTACTGTGGTATACCACACTTTTTTAAATAAAGATATTTGCTGCTGAACAGTGAGCGACACACTCAAACTGCTTTTTTTTTTAGATACCAAAGGCCCAAAACTGGATAGTACAGCGATTTGACCCGTGGACCTGCGAAACCACACTGGGATGTCGGGCCTACACAAGACTATTTTCAACAGATATATTTTTGTGTCACAACAGTCAGGAGACACTACTGTTTTTCTTTACGGAAAATATACCAAAACCTGAATAATAGAGATTTTTTACCGTGGGATGGCAAAACCACAGTTATTGTTTACTGGGGTATACCAAACTTTTTTAAATAGAGATATTTGTGGCTGAACAGTGAGCGACACACTCAAACTGATTTTTTTTTAGATACCAAAGGCCCAAAACTGGATAGTACAGCGATTTGACCCATGGAACTGCGAAACCTCACAGGGATGTCGGGCCTACACAAGACTATTTTCAACAGATATATTTTTGTGTCACAACAGTCAGGAGACACTACTGTTTTTCTTTACGGAAAATATACCAAAACCTGAATAATAGAGATTTTTTACCGTGGGATGGCAAAACCACAGTTATTGTTTACTGTGGTATACCACACTTTTTTAAATAGAGATATTTGCGGCTGAACAGTGAGCGACACACTCAAACTGCTTTTTGTTTAGATACCAAAGGCCCAAAACTAGATAGTACAGCGATTTCACCCGTGGAACTGCGAAACCACACTGGGATGTCGGGCCTACACAAGACTATTTTCAACAGATATATTTTTGTGTCACAACAGTCAGGAGACACTACTGTTTTTCTTTACGGAAAAAACTACCAAAAGCTGAATAATAGAGATTTTTTACCGTTGGATGGCAAAACCACAGTTATTGTTTACTGGGGTATACCACACTTTTTTAAATAGAGATATTTGCGGCTGAACAGTGAGCGACACACTCAAACTGCTTTTTTTTTAGATACCAAAGGCCCAAAACTGGATAGTACAGCGATTTGACCCGTGGAACTGCGAAACCACACTGGGATGTCGGGCCTACACAAGACTATTTTCAACAGATATATTTTTGTGTCACAACAGTCAGGAGACACTACTGTTTTTCTTTACGGAAAATATACCAAAACCTGAATTTTAGAGATTTTTTTACCGTGGGATGGCAAAACCACAGGTATTGTTTACTGTGGTATACCACACTTTTTTAAATAGAGATATTTGCGGCTGAACAGTGAGCGACACACTCAAACTGCTTTTTGTTTAGATACCAAAGGCCCACAACTGGATAGTACAGCGATTTAACCCATGGAACTGTGAAACCACACTGGGATGTCGGGCCTACACAAGACTATTTTCAACAGATATATTTTTGTGTCACAACAGTCAGGAGACACTACTGTTTTTCTTTACGGAAAAAACTACCAAAAGCTGAATAATAGAGATTTTTTACCGTGGGATGGCAAAACCACAGTTATTGTTTACTGGGGTATACCACACTTTTTTAAATAGAGATATTTGCGGCTGAACAGTGAGCGACACACTCAAACTCCTTTTTTTTTAGATACCAAAGGCCCAAAACTAGATAGTACAGCGATTTCACCCGTGGAACTGCGAAACCACACTGGGATGTCGGGCCTACACAAGACTATTTTCAACAGATATATTTTTGTGTCACAACAGTCAGGAGACACTACTGTTTTTCTTTACGGAAAAAACTACCAAAAGCTGAATAATAGAGATTTTTTACCGTTGGATGGCAAAACCACAGTTATTGTTTACTGGGGTATACCACACTTTTTTAAATAGAGATATTTGCGGCTGAACAGTGAGCTCCACACTTAAACTGCTTTTTTTTTAGATACCAAAGGCCCAAAACTGGATAGTACAGCGATTTGACCCATGGAACTGCGAAACCACACTGGGATGTCGGGCCTACACAAGACTATTTTCAACAGATATATTTTTGTGTCACAACAGTCAGGAGACACTACTGTTTTTCTTTACGGAAAATATACCAAAACCTGAATAATAGAGATTTTTTACCGTGGGATGGCAAAACCACAGTTATTGTTTACTGGGGTATACCACACTTTTTTAAATAGAGATATTTGCGGCTGAACAGTGAGCGACACACTCAAACTGCTTTTTTTTTACTTACCAAAGGCCCAAAACTGGATAGTACAGCGATTTGACACGTGGACCTGCGAAACCACACTGGGATGTCGGGCCTACACAAGACTATTTTCAACAGATATATTTTTGTGTCACAACAGTCAGGAGACACTACTGTTTTTCTTTACGGAAAATATACCAAAACCTGAATAATAGAGATTTTTTACCGTGGGATGGCAAAATCACACTTATTGTTTACTGGGGTATACCACACTTTTTTAAATAGAGATATTTGCGGCTGAACAGTGAGCGGCACACTTAAACTGCTTTTTTTTTAGATACCAAAGGCCCAAAACTGGACAGTACAGCGATTTGACCCATGGAACTGCGAAACCACACTGGGATGTCGGGCCTACACAAGACTATTTTCAACAGATATATTTTTGTGTCACAACAGTCAGGAGACACTACTGTTTTTCTTTACGGAAAATATACCAAAACCTGAATAATAGAGATTTTTTACCGTGGGATGGCAAAACCACAGTTGTTGTTTACTGGGGTATACCACACTTTTTTAAATAGAGATATTTGCGGCTGAACAGTGAGCGACACACTCAAACTGCTTTTTTTTTAGATACCAAAGGCCCAAAACTGGATAGTACAGCGATTTGACCCGTGGAACTGCGAAACCACACTGGGATGTCGGGCCTACACAAGACTATTTTCAACAGATATATTTTTGTGTCACAACAGTCAGGAGACACTACTGTTTTTCTTTACGGAAAATATACCAAAACCTGAATAATAGAGATTTTTTACCGTGGGATGGCAAAACCACAGTTATTGTTTACTGGGGTATACCACACTTTTTTAAATAGAGATATTTGTGGCTGAACAGTGAGCGACACACTCAAACTGATTTTTTTTTAGATACCAAAGGCCCAAAACTGGATAGTACAGCGATTTGACCCATGGAACTGCGAAACCTCACAGGGATGTCGGGTCTACACAAGACTATTTTCAACAGATATATTTTTGTGTCACAACAGTCAGGAGACACTACTGTTTTTCTTTACGGAAAATATACCAAAACCTGAATAATAGAGATTTTTTACCGTGGGATGGCAAAACCACAGTTATTGTTTACTGTGGTATACCACACTTTTTTAAATAGAGATATTTGCTGCTGAACAGTGAGCGACACACTCAAACTGCTTTTTTTTTAGATACCAAAGGCCCAAAACTGGATAGTACAGCGATTTGACCCGTGGAACTGCGAAACCACACTGGGATGTCGGGCCTACACAAGACTATTTTCAACAGATATATTTTTGTGTCACAACAGTCAGGAGACACTACTCTTTTTCTTTACGGAAAAAAATACCAAATGCTGAATAATAGAGATTTTTTACCGTGGGATGGCAAAACCACAGTTATTGTTTACTGGGGTATACCACACTTTTTTAAATAGAGATATTTGCGGCTGAACAGTGAGCGACACACTCAAAATGCTTTTTTTTTAGATACCAAAGGCCCAAAACTGGATAGTACAGCGATTTGACCCGTGGAACTTCGAAACCACACTGGGATGTCGGGCCTACACAAGACTATTTTCAACAGATATGTTTTTGTGTCTCAACAGTCAGGAGACACTACTGTTTTTCTTTACGGAAAAAAACTACCAAAAGCTGAATAATAGAGATTTTTTACCGTGGGATGGCAAAACCACAGTTATTGTTTACTGGGGTATACCACACTTTTTTAAATAGAGATATTTGCGGCTGAACAGTGAGCGACACACTCAAACTGCTTTTTTTTTAGATACCAAAGGCCCAAAACTGGATAGTACAGCGATTTGACCCGTGGAACTGCGAAACCACACTGGGATGTCGGGCCTACACAAGACTATTTTCAACAGATATATTTTTGTGTCACAACAGTCAGGAGACACTACTGTTTTTCTTTACGGAAAATATACCAAAACCTGAATAATAGAGATTTTTTACCGTGGGATGGCAAAACCACAGTTATTGTTTACTGGGGTATACCACACTTTTTTAAATAGAGATGTTTGTGGCTGAACAGTGAGCGACACGCTCAAACTGCTTTTTTTTTAGATACCAAAGGCCCAAAACTGGATAGTACAGCGATTTGACCCGTGGAACTGCGAAACCTCACAGGGATGTCGGGCCTACACAAGACTATTTTCAACAGATATATTTTTGTGTCACAACAGTCAGGAGACACTACTGTTTTTCTTTACGGAAAATATACCAAAACCTGAATAATAGAGATTTTTTACCGTGGGATGGCAAAACCACAGTTATTGTTTACTGTGGTATACCACACTTTTTTAAATAGAGATATTTGCTGCTGAACAGTGAGCGACACACTCAAACTGCTTTTTTTTTAGATACCAAAGGCCCAAAACTGGATAGTACAGCGATTTGACCCGTGGAACTGCGAAACCACACAGGGATGTCGGGCCTACACAAGACTATTTTCAACAGATATATTTTTGTGTCACAACAGTCAGGAGACACTACTCTTTTTCTTTACGGAAAAAAATACCAAAACCTGAATAATAGAGATTTTTTACCGTGGGATGGCAAAACCACAGTTATTGTTTACTGGGGTATACCACACTTTTTTAAATAGAGATATTTGTGGCTGAACAGTGAGCGACACGCTCAAACTGCTTTTTTTTTAGATACCAAAGTCCCAAAACTGGATAGTACAGCGATTTGACCCGTGGAACTGCGAAACCTCACAGGGATGTCGGGCCTACACAAGACTATTTTCAACAGATATATTTTTGTGTCACAACAGTCAGGAGACACTACTGTTTTTCTTTACGGAAAAAACTACCAAAAGCTGAATAATAGAGATTTTTTACCATGGGATGGCAAAACCACAGTTATTGTTTACTGTGGTATACCACACTTTTTTAAATAAAGATATTTGCTGCTGAACAGTGAGCGACACACTCAAACTGCTTTTTTTTTAGATACCAAAGGCCCAAAACTGGATAGTACAGCGATTTGACCCGTGGAACTGCGAAACCACACTGGGATGTCGGGCCTACACAAGACTATTTTCAACAGATATATTTTTGTGTCACAACAGTCAGGAGACACTACTGTTTTTCTTTACGGAAAATATACCAAAACCTGAATAATAGAGATTTTTTACCGTGGGATGGCAAAACCACAGTTATTGTTTACTGGGGTATACCCCACTTTTTTAAATAGAGATATTTGTGGCTGAACAGTGAGCGACACACTCAAACTGATTTTTTTTTAGATACCAAAGGCCCAAAACTGGATAGTACAGCGATTTGACCCATGGAACTGCGAAACCACACTGGGATGTCGGGCCTACACAAGACTATTTTCAACAGATATATTTTTGTGTCACAACAGTCAGGAGACACTACTGTTTTTCTTTACGGAAAATATACCAAAACCTGAATAATAGAGATTTTTTACCGTGGGATGGCAAAACCACAGTTATTGTTTACTGGGGTATACCACACTTTTTTAAATAGAGATATTTGCGGCTGAACAGTGAGCGACACACTCAAACTGCTTTTTTTTTACTTACCAAAGGCCCAAAACTGGATAGTACAGCGATTTGACCCGTGGACCTGCGAAACCACACTGGGATGTCGGGCCTACACAAGACTATTTTCAACAGATATATTTTTGTGTCACAACAGTCAGGAGACACTACTGTTTTTCTTTACGGAAAATATACCAAAACCTGAATAATAGAGATTTTTTACCGTGGGATGGCAAAATCACACTTATTGTTTACTGGGGTATACCACACTTTTTTAAATAGAGATATTTGCTGCTGAACAGTGAGCGACACACTCAAACTGCTTTTTTTTTAGATACCAAAGGCCCAAAACTGGATAGTACAGCGATTTGACCCGTGGAACTGTGAAACCACACTGGGATGTCGGGCCTACACAAGACTATTTTCAACAGATATATTTTTGTGTCACAACAGTCAGGAGACACTACTCTTTTTCTTTACGGAAAAAAATACCAAATGCTGAATAATAGAGATTTTTTACCGTGGGATGGCAAAACCACAGTTATTGTTTACTGGGGTATACCACACTTTTTTAAATAGAGATATTTACGGCTGAACAGTGAGCGACACACTCAAAATGCTTTTTTTTTAGATACCAAAGGCCCAAAACTGGATAGTACAGCGATTTGACCCATGGAACTGCGAAACCACACTGGGATGTCGGGCCTACACAAGACTATTTTCAACAGATATGTTTTTGTGTCTCAACAGTCAGGAGACACTACTGTTTTTCTTTACGGAAAAAAACTACCAAAAGCTGAATAATAGAGATTTTTTACCGTGGGATGGCAAAACCACAGTTATTGTTTACTGGGGTATACCACACTTTTTTAAATAGAGATATTTGCGGCTGAACAGTGAGCGACACACTCAAACTGCTTTTTTTTTAGATACCAAAGGCCCAAAACTGGATAGTACAGCGATTTGACCCGTGGAACTACGAAACCACACTGGGATGTCGGGCCTACACAAGACTATTTTCAACAGATATATTTTTGTGTCACAACAGTCAGGAGACACTACTGTTTTTCTTTACGGAAAATATACCAAAACCTGAATAATAGAGATTTTTTACCGTGGGATGGCAAAACCACAGTTATTGTTTACTGGGGTATACCACACTTTTTTAAATAGAGATGTTTGTGGCTGAACAGTGAGCGACACGCTCAAACTGCTTTTTTTTTAGATACCAAAGGCCCAAAACTGGATAGTACAGCGATTTGACCCGTGGAACTGCGAAACCTCACAGGGATGTCGGGCCTACACAAGACTATTTTCAACAGATATATTTTTGTGTCACAACAGTCAGGAGACACTACTGTTTTTCTTTATGGAAAAAACTACCAAAAGCTGAATAATAGAGATTTTTTACTGTGGGATGGCAAAACCACAGTTATTGTTTACTGGGGTATACCACACTTTTTTAAATAGAGATATTTGCAGCTGAACAGTGAGCGACACACTCAAACTGCTTTTTTTTTAGATACCAAAGGCCCAAAACTGGATAGTACAGCGATTTGACCCGTGGAACTGCGAAACCTCACAGGGATGTCGGGCCTACACAAGACTATTTTCAACAGATATATTTTTGTGTCACAACAGTCAGGAGACACTACTGTTTTTCTTTACGGAAAATATACCAAAACCTGAATAATAGAGATTTTTTACCGTGGGATGGCAAAACCACAGTTATTGTTTACTGTGGTATACCACACTTTTTTAAATAGAGATATTTGCTGCTGAACAGTGAGCGACACACTCAAACTGCTTTTTTTTAGATACCAAAGGCCCAAAACTGGATAGTACAGCGATTTGACCCGTGGAACTGCGAAACCACATAGGGATGTCGGGCCTACACAAGACTATTTTCAACAGATATATTTTTGTGTCACAACAGTCAGGAGACACTACTCTTTTTCTTTACGGAAAAAAATACCAAATGCTGAATAATAGAGATTTTTTACCGTGGGATGGCAAAACCACAGTTATTGTTTACTGGGGTATACCACACTTTTTTAAATAGAGATATTTGCGGCTGAACAGTGAGCGACACACTCAAAATGCTTTTTTTTTAGATACCAAAGGCCCAAAACTGGATAGTACAGCGATTTGACCCGTGGAACTGCGAAACCACACTGGGATGTCGGGCCTACACAAGACTATTTTCAACAGATATATTTTTGTGTCACAACAGTCAGGAGACACTACTCTTTTTCTTTACGGAAAAAAATACCAAATGCTGAATAATAGAGATTTTTTACCGTGGGATGGCAAAACCACAGTTATTGTTTACTGGGGTATACCACACTTTTTTAAATAGAGATATTTGCGGCTGAACAGTGAGCGACACACTCAAAATGCTTTTTTTTTAGATACCAAAGGCCCAAAACTGGATAGTACAGCGATTTGACCCGTGGAACTGCGAAACCACACTGGGATGTCGGGCCTACACAAGACTATTTTCAACAGATATATTTTTGTGTCACAACAGTCAGGAGACACTACTGTTTTTCTTTACGGAAAATATACCAAAACCTGAATAATAGAGATTTTTTACCGTGGGATGGCAAAACCACAGTTATTGTTTACTCTGGTATACCACACTTTTTTAAATAGAGATATTTGTGGCTGAACAGTGAGCGACACGCTCAAACTGCTTTTTTTTTAGATACCAAAGTCCCAAAACTGGATAGTACAGCGATTTGACCCGTGGAACTGCGAAACCTCACAGGGATGTCGGGCCTACACAAGACTATTTTCAACAGATATATTTTTGTGTCACAACAGTCAGGAGACACTACTGTTTTTCTTTACGGAAAAAACTACCAAAAGCTGAATAATAGAGATTTTTTACCGTGGGATGGCAAAACCACAGTTATTGTTTACTGTGGTATACCACACTTTTTTAAATAAAGATATTTGCTGCTGAACAGTGAGCGACACACTCAAACTGCTTTTTTTTTTAGATACCAAAGGCCCAAAACTGGATAGTACAGCGATTTGACCCGTGGACCTGCGAAACCACACTGGGATGTCGGGCCTACACAAGACTATTTTCAACAGATATATTTTTGTGTCACAACAGTCAGGAGACACTACTGTTTTTCTTTACGGAAAATATACCAAAACCTGAATAATAGAGATTTTTTACCGTGGGATGGCAAAACCACAGTTATTGTTTACTGGGGTATACCACACTTTTTTAAATAGAGATATTTGTGGCTGAACAGTGAGCGACACACTCAAACTGATTTTTTTTTAGATACCAAAGGCCCAAAACTGGATAGTACAGCGATTTGACCCATGGAACTGCGAAACCTCACAGGGATGTCGGGCCTACACAAGACTATTTTCAACAGATATATTTTTGTGTCACAACAGTCAGGAGACACTACTGTTTTTCTTTACGGAAAATATACCAAAACCTGAATAATAGAGATTTTTTACCGTGGGATGGCAAAACCACAGTTATTGTTTACTGTGGTATACCACACTTTTTTAAATAGAGATATTTGCGGCTGAACAGTGAGCGACACACTCAAACTGCTTTTTGTTTAGATACCAAAGGCCCAAAACTAGATAGTACAGTGATTTCACCCGTGGAACTGCGAAACCACACTGGGATGTCGGGCCTACACAAGACTATTTTCAACAGATATATTTTTGTGTCACAACAGTCAGGAGACACTACTGTTTTTCTTTACGGAAAAAACTACCAAAAGCTGAATAATAGAGATTTTTTACCGTTGGATGGCAAAACCACAGTTATTGTTTACTGGGGTATACCACACTTTTTTAAATAGAGATATTTGCGGCTGAACAGTGAGCGACACACTCAAACTGCTTTTTTTTTAGATACCAAAGGCCCAAAACTGGATAGTACAGCGATTTGACCCGTGGAACTGCGAAACCACACTGGGATGTCGGGCCTACACAAGACTATTTTCAACAGATATATTTTTGTGTCACAACAGTCAGGAGACACTACTGTTTTTCTTTACGGAAAATATACCAAAACCTGAATTTTAGAGATTTTTTTACCGTGGGATGGCAAAACCACAGGTATTGTTTACTGTGGTATACCACACTTTTTTAAATAGAGATATTTGCGGCTGAACAGTGAGCGACACACTCAAACTGCTTTTTGTTTAGATACCAAAGGCCCAAAACTGGATAGTACAGCGATTTAACCCATGGAACTGTGAAACCACACTGGGATGTCGGGCCTACACAAGACTATTTTCAACAGATATATTTTTGTGTCACAACAGTCAGGAGACACTACTGTTTTTCTTTACGGAAAAAACTACCAAAAGCTGAATAATAGAGATTTTTTACCGTGGGATGGCAAAACCACAGTTATTGTTTACTGGGGTATACCACACTTTTTTAAATAGAGATATTTGCGGCTGAACAGTGAGCGACACACTCAAACTCCTTTTTTTTTAGATACCAAAGGCCCAAAACTAGATAGTACAGCGATTTCACCCGTGGAACTGCGAAACCACACTGGGATGTCGGGCCTACACAAGACTATTTTCAACAGATATATTTTTGTGTCACAACAGTCAGGAGACACTACTGTTTTTCTTTACGGAAAAAACTACCAAAAGCTGAATAATAGAGATTTTTTACCGTTGGATGGCAAAACCACAGTTATTGTTTACTGGGGTATACCACACTTTTTTAAATAGAGATATTTGCGGCTGAACAGTGAGCGGCACACTTAAACTGCTTTTTTTTTAGATACCAAAGGCCCAAAACTGGATAGTACAGCGATTTGACCCATGGAACTGCGAAACCACACTGGGATGTCGGGCCTACACAAGACTATTTTCAACAGATATATTTTTGTGTCACAACAGTCAGGAGACACTACTGTTTTTCTTTACGGAAAATATACCAAAACCTGAATAATAGAGATTTTTTACCGTGGGATGGCAAAACCACAGTTATTGTTTACTGGGGTATACCACACTTTTTTAAATAGAGATATTTGCGGCTGAACAGTGAGCGACACACTCAAACTGCTTTTTTTTACTTACCAAAGGCCCAAAACTGGATAGTACAGCGATTTGACCCGTGGACCTGCGAAACCACACTGGGATGTCGGGCCTACACAAGACTATTTTCAACAGATATATTTTTGTGTCACAACAGTCAGGAGACACTACTGTTTTTCTTTACGGAAAATATACCAAAACCTGAATAATAGAGATTTTTTACCGTGGGATGGCAAAATCACACTTATTGTTTACTGGGGTATACCACACTTTTTTAAATAGAGATATTTGCGGCTGAACAGTGAGCGACACACTCAAAATGCTTTTTTTTTAGATACCAAAGGCCCAAAACTGGATAGTACAGCGATTTGACCCGTGGAACTGCGAAACCACACTGGGATGTCGGGCCTACACAAGACTATTTTCAACAGATATATTTTTGTGTCACAACAGTCAGGAGACACTACTGTTTTTCTTTACGGAAAATATACCAAAACCTGAATAATAGAGATTTTTTACCGTGGGATGGCAAAACCACAGTTATTGTTTACTGGGGTATACCACACTTTTTTAAATAGAGATATTTGTGGCTGAACAGTGAGCGACACGCTCAAACTGCTTTTTTTTTAGATACCAAAGTCCCAAAACTGGATAGTACAGCGATTTGACCCGTGGAACTGCGAAACCTCACAGGGATGTCGGGCCTACACAAGACTATTTTCAACAGATATATTTTTGTGTCACAACAGTCAGGAGACACTACTGTTTTTCTTTACGGAAAAAACTACCAAAAGCTGAATAATAGAGATTTTTTACCGTGGGATGGCAAAACCACAGTTATTGTTTACTGTGGTATACCACACTTTTTTAAATAAAGATATTTGCTGCTGAACAGTGAGCGACACACTCAAACTGCTTTTTTTTTTAGATACCAAAGGCCCAAAACTGGATAGTACAGCGATTTGACCCGTGGACCTGCGAAACCACACTGGGATGTCGGGCCTACACAAGACTATTTTCAACAGATATATTTTTGTGTCACAACAGTCAGGAGACACTACTGTTTTTCTTTACGGAAAATATACCAAAACCTGAATTTTAGAGATTTTTTTACCGTGGGATGGCAAAACCACAGGTATTGTTTACTGTGGTATACCACACTTTTTTAAATAGAGATATTTGCGGCTGAACAGTGAGCGACACACTCAAACTGCTTTTTGTTTAGATACCAAAGGCCCACAACTGGATAGTACAGCGATTTAACCCATGGAACTGTGAAACCACACTGGGATGTCGGGCCTACACAAGACTATTTTCAACAGATATATTTTTGTGTCACAACAGTCAGGAGACACTACTGTTTTTCTTTACGGAAAAAACTACCAAAAGCTGAATAATAGAGATTTTTTACCGTGGGATGGCAAAACCACAGTTATTGTTTACTGGGGTATACCACACTTTTTTAAATAGAGATATTTGCGGCTGAACAGTGAGCGACACACTCAAACTCCTTTTTTTTTAGATACCAAAGGCCCAAAACTAGATAGTACAGCGATTTCACCCGTGGAACTGCGAAACCACACTGGGATGTCGGGCCTACACAAGACTATTTTCAACAGATATATTTTTGTGTCACAACAGTCAGGAGACACTACTGTTTTTCTTTACGGAAAAAACTACCAAAAGCTGAATAATAGAGATTTTTTACCGTTGGATGGCAAAACCACAGTTATTGTTTACTGGGGTATACCACACTTTTTTAAATAGAGATATTTGCGGCTGAACAGTGAGCTCCACACTTAAACTGCTTTTTTTTTAGATACCAAAGGCCCAAAACTGGATAGTACAGCGATTTGACCCATGGAACTGCGAAACCACACTGGGATGTCGGGCCTACACAAGACTATTTTCAACAGATATATTTTTGTGTCACAACAGTCAGGAGACACTACTGTTTTTCTTTACGGAAAATATACCAAAACCTGAATAATAGAGATTTTTTACCGTGGGATGGCAAAACCACAGTTATTGTTTACTGGGGTATACCACACTTTTTTAAATAGAGATATTTGCGGCTGAACAGTGAGCGACACACTCAAACTGCTTTTTTTTTACTTACCAAAGGCCCAAAACTGGATAGTACAGCGATTTGACACGTGGACCTGCGAAACCACACTGGGATGTCGGGCCTACACAAGACTATTTTCAACAGATATATTTTTGTGTCACAACAGTCAGGAGACACTACTGTTTTTCTTTACGGAAAATATACCAAAACCTGAATAATAGAGATTTTTTACCGTGGGATGGCAAAATCACACTTATTGTTTACTGGGGTATACCACACTTTTTTAAATAGAGATATTTGCGGCTGAACAGTGAGCGGCACACTTAAACTGCTTTTTTTTTAGATACCAAAGGCCCAAAACTGGACAGTACAGCGATTTGACCCATGGAACTGCGAAACCACACTGGGATGTCGGGCCTACACAAGACTATTTTCAACAGATATATTTTTGTGTCACAACAGTCAGGAGACACTACTGTTTTTCTTTACGGAAAAAACTACCAAAAGCTGAATAATAGAGATTTTTTACCGTTGGATGGCAAAACCACAGTTATTGTTTACTGGGGTATACCACACTTTTTTAAATAGAGATATTTGCGGCTGAACAGTGAGCGACACACTCAAACTGCTTTTTTTTTAGATACCAAAGGCCCAAAACTGGATAGTACAGCGATTTGACCCGTGGAACTGCGAAACCACACTGGGATGTCGGGCCTACACAAGACTATTTTCAACAGATATATTTTTGTGTCACAACAGTCAGGAGACACTACTGTTTTTCTTTACGGAAAATATACCAAAACCTGAATTTTAGAGATTTTTTTACCGTGGGATGGCAAAACCACAGGTATTGTTTACTGTGGTATACCACACTTTTTTAAATAGAGATATTTGCGGCTGAACAGTGAGCGACACACTCAAACTGCTTTTTGTTTAGATACCAAAGGCCCAAAACTGGATAGTACAGCGATTTAACCCATGGAACTGTGAAACCACACTGGGATGTCGGGCCTACACAAGACTATTTTCAACAGATATATTTTTGTGTCACAACAGTCAGGAGACACTACTGTTTTTCTTTACGGAAAAAACTACCAAAAGCTGAATAATAGAGATTTTTTACCGTGGGATGGCAAAACCACAGTTATTGTTTACTGGGGTATACCACACTTTTTTAAATAGAGATATTTGCGGCTGAACAGTGAGCGACACACTCAAACTCCTTTTTTTTTAGATACCAAAGGCCCAAAACTAGATAGTACAGCGATTTCACCCGTGGAACTGCGAAACCACACTGGGATGTCGGGCCTACACAAGACTATTTTCAACAGATATATTTTTGTGTCACAACAGTCAGGAGACACTACTGTTTTTCTTTACGGAAAAAACTACCAAAAGCTGAATAATAGAGATTTTTTACCGTTGGATGGCAAAACCACAGTTATTGTTTACTGGGGTATACCACACTTTTTTAAATAGAGATATTTGCGGCTGAACAGTGAGCGGCACACTTAAACTGCTTTTTTTTTAGATACCAAAGGCCCAAAACTGGATAGTACAGCGATTTGACCCATGGAACTGCGAAACCACACTGGGATGTCGGGCCTACACAAGACTATTTTCAACAGATATATTTTTGTGTCACAACAGTCAGGAGACACTACTGTTTTTCTTTACGGAAAATATACCAAAACCTGAATAATAGAGATTTTTTACCGTGGGATGGCAAAACCACAGTTATTGTTTACTGGGGTATACCACACTTTTTTAAATAGAGATATTTGCGGCTGAACAGTGAGCGACACACTCAAACTGCTTTTTTTTACTTACCAAAGGCCCAAAACTGGATAGTACAGCGATTTGACCCGTGGACCTGCGAAACCACACTGGGATGTCGGGCCTACACAAGACTATTTTCAACAGATATATTTTTGTGTCACAACAGTCAGGAGACACTACTGTTTTTCTTTACGGAAAATATACCAAAACCTGAATAATAGAGATTTTTTACCGTGGGATGGCAAAATCACACTTATTGTTTACTGGGGTATACCACACTTTTTTAAATAGAGATATTTGCGGCTGAACAGTGAGCGACACACTCAAAATGCTTTTTTTTTAGATACCAAAGGCCCAAAACTGGATAGTACAGCGATTTGACCCGTGGAACTGCGAAACCACACTGGGATGTCGGGCCTACACAAGACTATTTTCAACAGATATATTTTTGTGTCACAACAGTCAGGAGACACTACTGTTTTTCTTTACGGAAAATATACCAAAACCTGAATAATAGAGATTTTTTACCGTGGGATGGCAAAACCACAGTTATTGTTTACTGGGGTATACCACACTTTTTTAAATAGAGATATTTGTGGCTGAACAGTGAGCGACACGCTCAAACTGCTTTTTTTTTAGATACCAAAGTCCCAAAACTGGATAGTACAGCGATTTGACCCGTGGAACTGCGAAACCTCACAGGGATGTCGGGCCTACACAAGACTATTTTCAACAGATATATTTTTGTGTCACAACAGTCAGGAGACACTACTGTTTTTCTTTACGGAAAAAACTACCAAAAGCTGAATAATAGAGATTTTTTACCGTGGGATGGCAAAACCACAGTTATTGTTTACTGTGGTATACCACACTTTTTTAAATAAAGATATTTGCTGCTGAACAGTGAGCGACACACTCAAACTGCTTTTTTTTTTAGATACCAAAGGCCCAAAACTGGATAGTACAGCGATTTGACCCGTGGACCTGCGAAACCACACTGGGATGTCGGGCCTACACAAGACTATTTTCAACAGATATATTTTTGTGTCACAACAGTCAGGAGACACTACTGTTTTTCTTTACGGAAAATATACCAAAACCTGAATTTTAGAGATTTTTTTACCGTGGGATGGCAAAACCACAGGTATTGTTTACTGTGGTATACCACACTTTTTTAAATAGAGATATTTGCGGCTGAACAGTGAGCGACACACTCAAACTGCTTTTTGTTTAGATACCAAAGGCCCACAACTGGATAGTACAGCGATTTAACCCATGGAACTGTGAAACCACACTGGGATGTCGGGCCTACACAAGACTATTTTCAACAGATATATTTTTGTGTCACAACAGTCAGGAGACACTACTGTTTTTCTTTACGGAAAAAACTACCAAAAGCTGAATAATAGAGATTTTTTACCGTGGGATGGCAAAACCACAGTTATTGTTTACTGGGGTATACCACACTTTTTTAAATAGAGATATTTGCGGCTGAACAGTGAGCGACACACTCAAACTCCTTTTTTTTTAGATACCAAAGGCCCAAAACTAGATAGTACAGCGATTTCACCCGTGGAACTGCGAAACCACACTGGGATGTCGGGCCTACACAAGACTATTTTCAACAGATATATTTTTGTGTCACAACAGTCAGGAGACACTACTGTTTTTCTTTACGGAAAAAACTACCAAAAGCTGAATAATAGAGATTTTTTACCGTTGGATGGCAAAACCACAGTTATTGTTTACTGGGGTATACCACACTTTTTTAAATAGAGATATTTGCGGCTGAACAGTGAGCTCCACACTTAAACTGCTTTTTTTTTAGATACCAAAGGCCCAAAACTGGATAGTACAGCGATTTGACCCATGGAACTGCGAAACCACACTGGGATGTCGGGCCTACACAAGACTATTTTCAACAGATATATTTTTGTGTCACAACAGTCAGGAGACACTACTGTTTTTCTTTACGGAAAATATACCAAAACCTGAATAATAGAGATTTTTTACCGTGGGATGGCAAAACCACAGTTATTGTTTACTGGGGTATACCACACTTTTTTAAATAGAGATATTTGCGGCTGAACAGTGAGCGACACACTCAAACTGCTTTTTTTTTACTTACCAAAGGCCCAAAACTGGATAGTACAGCGATTTGACACGTGGACCTGCGAAACCACACTGGGATGTCGGGCCTACACAAGACTATTTTCAACAGATATATTTTTGTGTCACAACAGTCAGGAGACACTACTGTTTTTCTTTACGGAAAATATACCAAAACCTGAATAATAGAGATTTTTTACCGTGGGATGGCAAAATCACACTTATTGTTTACTGGGGTATACCACACTTTTTTAAATAGAGATATTTGCGGCTGAACAGTGAGCGGCACACTTAAACTGCTTTTTTTTTAGATACCAAAGGCCCAAAACTGGACAGTACAGCGATTTGACCCATGGAACTGCGAAACCACACTGGGATGTCGGGCCTACACAAGACTATTTTCAACAGATATATTTTTGTGTCACAACAGTCAGGAGACACTACTGTTTTTCTTTACGGAAAATATACCAAAACCTGAATAATAGAGATTTTTTACCGTGGGATGGCAAAACCACAGTTATTGTTTACTGGGGTATACCACACTTTTTTAAATAGAGATATTTGCGGCTGAACAGTGAGCGACACACTCAAACTGCTTTTTTTTTAGATACCAAAGGCCCAAAACTGGATAGTACAGCGATTTGACCCGTGGAACTGCGAAACCACACTGGGATGTCGGGCCTACACAAGACTATTTTCAACAGATATATTTTTGTGTCACAACAGTCAGGAGACACTACTGTTTTTCTTTACGGAAAATATACCAAAACCTGAATAATAGAGATTTTTTACCGTGGGATGGCAAAACCACAGTTATTGTTTACTGGGGTATACCACACTTTTTTAAATAGAGATATTTGTGGCTGAACAGTGAGCGACACACTCAAACTGCTTTTTGTTTAGATACCAAAGGCCCAAAACTGGATAGTACAGCGATTTAACCCATGGAACTGTGAAACCACACTGGGATGTCGGGCCTACACAAGACTATTTTCAACAGATATATTTTTGTGTCACAACAGTCAGGAGACACTACTGTTTTTCTTTACGGAAAAAACTACCAAAAGCTGAATAATAGAGATTTTTTACCGTGGGATGGCAAAACCACAGTTATTGTTTACTGGGGTATACCACACTTTTTTAAATAGAGATATTTGCGGCTGAACAGTGAGCGACACACTCAAACTCCTTTTTTTTTAGATACCAAAGGCCCAAAACTAGATAGTACAGCGATTTCACCCGTGGAACTGCGAAACCACACTGGGATGTCGGGCCTACACAAGACTATTTTCAACAGATATATTTTTGTGTCACAACAGTCAGGAGACACTACTGTTTTTCTTTACGGAAAAAACTACCAAAAGCTGAATAATAGAGATTTTTTACCGTTGGATGGCAAAACCACAGTTATTGTTTACTGGGGTATACCACACTTTTTTAAATAGAGATATTTGCGGCTGAACAGTGAGCGGCACACTTAAACTGCTTTTTTTTTAGATACCAAAGGCCCAAAACTGGATAGTACAGCGATTTGACCCATGGAACTGCGAAACCACACTGGGATGTCGGGCCTACACAAGACTATTTTCAACAGATATATTTTTGTGTCACAACAGTCAGGAGACACTACTGTTTTTCTTTACGGAAAATATACCAAAACCTGAATAATAGAGATTTTTTACCGTGGGATGGCAAAACCACAGTTATTGTTTACTGGGGTATACCACACTTTTTTAAATAGAGATATTTGCGGCTGAACAGTGAGCGACACACTCAAACTGCTTTTTTTTACTTACCAAAGGCCCAAAACTGGATAGTACAGCGATTTGACCCGTGGACCTGCGAAACCACACTGGGATGTCGGGCCTACACAAGACTATTTTCAACAGATATATTTTTGTGTCACAACAGTCAGGAGACACTACTGTTTTTCTTTACGGAAAATATACCAAAACCTGAATAATAGAGATTTTTTACCGTGGGATGGCAAAATCACACTTATTGTTTACTGGGGTATACCACACTTTTTTAAATAGAGATATTTGCGGCTGAACAGTGAGCGACACACTCAAAATGCTTTTTTTTTAGATACCAAAGGCCCAAAACTGGATAGTACAGCGATTTGACCCGTGGAACTGCGAAACCACACTGGGATGTCGGGCCTACACAAGACTATTTTCAACAGATATATTTTTGTGTCACAACAGTCAGGAGACACTACTGTTTTTCTTTACGGAAAATATACCAAAACCTGAATAATAGAGATTTTTTACCGTGGGATGGCAAAACCACAGTTATTGTTTACTGGGGTATACCACACTTTTTTAAATAGAGATATTTGTGGCTGAACAGTGAGCGACACGCTCAAACTGCTTTTTTTTTAGATACCAAAGTCCCAAAACTGGATAGTACAGCGATTTGACCCGTGGAACTGCGAAACCTCACAGGGATGTCGGGCCTACACAAGACTATTTTCAACAGATATATTTTTGTGTCACAACAGTCAGGAGACACTACTGTTTTTCTTTACGGAAAAAACTACCAAAAGCTGAATAATAGAGATTTTTTACCGTGGGATGGCAAAACCACAGTTATTGTTTACTGTGGTATACCACACTTTTTTAAATAAAGATATTTGCTGCTGAACAGTGAGCGACACACTCAAACTGCTTTTTTTTTTAGATACCAAAGGCCCAAAACTGGATAGTACAGCGATTTGACCCGTGGACCTGCGAAACCACACTGGGATGTCGGGCCTACACAAGACTATTTTCAACAGATATATTTTTGTGTCACAACAGTCAGGAGACACTACTGTTTTTCTTTACGGAAAATATACCAAAACCTGAATTTTAGAGATTTTTTTACCGTGGGATGGCAAAACCACAGGTATTGTTTACTGTGGTATACCACACTTTTTTAAATAGAGATATTTGCGGCTGAACAGTGAGCGACACACTCAAACTGCTTTTTGTTTAGATACCAAAGGCCCACAACTGGATAGTACAGCGATTTAACCCATGGAACTGTGAAACCACACTGGGATGTCGGGCCTACACAAGACTATTTTCAACAGATATATTTTTGTGTCACAACAGTCAGGAGACACTACTGTTTTTCTTTACGGAAAAAACTACCAAAAGCTGAATAATAGAGATTTTTTACCGTGGGATGGCAAAACCACAGTTATTGTTTACTGGGGTATACCACACTTTTTTAAATAGAGATATTTGCGGCTGAACAGTGAGCGACACACTCAAACTCCTTTTTTTTTAGATACCAAAGGCCCAAAACTAGATAGTACAGCGATTTCACCCGTGGAACTGCGAAACCACACTGGGATGTCGGGCCTACACAAGACTATTTTCAACAGATATATTTTTGTGTCACAACAGTCAGGAGACACTACTGTTTTTCTTTACGGAAAAAACTACCAAAAGCTGAATAATAGAGATTTTTTACCGTTGGATGGCAAAACCACAGTTATTGTTTACTGGGGTATACCACACTTTTTTAAATAGAGATATTTGCGGCTGAACAGTGAGCTCCACACTTAAACTGCTTTTTTTTTAGATACCAAAGGCCCAAAACTGGATAGTACAGCGATTTGACCCATGGAACTGCGAAACCACACTGGGATGTCGGGCCTACACAAGACTATTTTCAACAGATATATTTTTGTGTCACAACAGTCAGGAGACACTACTGTTTTTCTTTACGGAAAATATACCAAAACCTGAATAATAGAGATTTTTTACCGTGGGATGGCAAAACCACAGTTATTGTTTACTGGGGTATACCACACTTTTTTAAATAGAGATATTTGCGGCTGAACAGTGAGCGACACACTCAAACTGCTTTTTTTTTACTTACCAAAGGCCCAAAACTGGATAGTACAGCGATTTGACACGTGGACCTGCGAAACCACACTGGGATGTCGGGCCTACACAAGACTATTTTCAACAGATATATTTTTGTGTCACAACAGTCAGGAGACACTACTGTTTTTCTTTACGGAAAATATACCAAAACCTGAATAATAGAGATTTTTTACCGTGGGATGGCAAAATCACACTTATTGTTTACTGGGGTATACCACACTTTTTTAAATAGAGATATTTGCGGCTGAACAGTGAGCGGCACACTTAAACTGCTTTTTTTTTAGATACCAAAGGCCCAAAACTGGACAGTACAGCGATTTGACCCATGGAACTGCGAAACCACACTGGGATGTCGGGCCTACACAAGACTATTTTCAACAGATATATTTTTGTGTCACAACAGTCAGGAGACACTACTGTTTTTCTTTACGGAAAATATACCAAAACCTGAATAATAGAGATTTTTTACCGTGGGATGGCAAAACCACAGTTATTGTTTACTGGGGTATACCACACTTTTTTAAATAGAGATATTTGCGGCTGAACAGTGAGCGACACACTCAAACTGCTTTTTTTTTAGATACCAAAGGCCCAAAACTGGATAGTACAGCGATTTGACCCGTGGAACTGCGAAACCACACTGGGATGTCGGGCCTACACAAGACTATTTTCAACAGATATATTTTTGTGTCACAACAGTCAGGAGACACTACTGTTTTTCTTTACGGAAAATATACCAAAACCTGAATAATAGAGATTTTTTACCGTGGGATGGCAAAACCACAGTTATTGTTTACTGGGGTATACCACACTTTTTTAAATAGAGATATTTGTGGCTGAACAGTGAGCGACACACTCAAACTGATTTTTTTTTAGATACCAAAGGCCCAAAACTGGATAGTACAGCGATTTGACCCATGGAACTGCGAAACCTCACAGGGATGTCGGGTCTACACAAGACTATTTTCAACAGATATATTTTTGTGTCACAACAGTCAGGAGACACTACTGTTTTTCTTTACGGAAAATATACCAAAACCTGAATAATAGAGATTTTTTACCGTGGGATGGCAAAACCACAGTTATTGTTTACTGTGGTATACCACACTTTTTTAAATAGAGATATTTGCTGCTGAACAGTGAGCGACACACTCAAACTGCTTTTTTTTTAGATACCAAAGGCCCAAAACTGGATAGTACAGCGATTTGACCCGTGGAACTGCGAAACCACACTGGGATGTCGGGCCTACACAAGACTATTTTCAACAGATATATTTTTGTGTCACAACAGTCAGGAGACACTACTCTTTTTCTTTACGGAAAAAAATACCAAATGCTGAATAATAGAGATTTTTTACCGTGGGATGGCAAAACCACAGTTATTGTTTACTGGGGTATACCACACTTTTTTAAATAGAGATATTTGCGGCTGAACAGTGAGCGACACACTCAAAATGCTTTTTTTTTAGATACCAAAGGCCCAAAACTGGATAGTACAGCGATTTGACCCGTGGAACTTCGAAACCACACTGGGATGTCGGGCCTACACAAGACTATTTTCAACAGATATATTTTTGTGTCACAACAGTCAGGAGACACTACTGTTTTTCTTTACGGAAAAAACTACCAAAAGCTGAATAATAGAGATTTTTTACCGTGGGATGGCAAAACCACAGTTATTGTTTACTGGGGTATACCACACTTTTTTAAATAGAGATATTTGCGGCTGAACAGTGAGCGACACACTCAAACTCCTTTTTTTTTAGATACCAAAGGCCCAAAACTAGATAGTACAGCGATTTCACCCGTGGAACTGCGAAACCACACTGGGATGTCGGGCCTTCACAAGACTATTTTCAACAGATATATTTTTGTGTCACAACAGTCAGGAGACACTACTGTTTTTCTTTACGGAAAAAACTACCAAAAGCTGAATAATAGAGATTTTTTACCGTTGGATGGCAAAACCACAGTTATTGTTTACTGGGGTATACCACACTTTTTTAAATAGAGATATTTGCGGCTGAACAGTGAGCGGCACACTTAAACTGCTTTTTTTTTAGATACCAAAGGCCCAAAACTGGATAGTACAGCGATTTGACCCATGGAACTGCGAAACCACACTGGGATGTCGGGCCTACACAAGACTATTTTCAACAGATATATTTTTGTGTCACAACAGTCAGGAGACACTACTGTTTTTCTTTACGGAAAATATACCAAAACCTGAATAATAGAGATTTTTTACCGTGGGATGGCAAAACCACAGTTATTGTTTACTGGGGTATACCACACTTTTTTAAATAGAGATATTTGCGGCTGAACAGTGAGCGACACACTCAAACTGCTTTTTTTTACTTACCAAAGTCCCAAAACTGGATAGTACAGCGATTTGACCCGTGGACCTGCGAAACCACACTGGGATGTCGGGCCTACACAAGACTATTTTCAACAGATATATTTTTGTGTCACAACAGTCAGGAGACACTACTGTTTTTCTTTACGGAAAATATACCAAAACCTGAATAATAGAGATTTTTTACCGTGGGATGGCAAAATCACACTTATTGTTTACTGGGGTATACCACACTTTTTTAAATAGAGATATTTGCGGCTGAACAGTGAGCGACACACTCAAAATGCTTTTTTTTTAGATACCAAAGGCCCAAAACTGGATAGTACAGCGATTTGACCCGTGGAACTGCGAAACCACACTGGGATGTCGGGCCTACACAAGACTATTTTCAACAGATATATTTTTGTGTCACAACAGTCAGGAGACACTACTGTTTTTCTTTACGGAAAATATACCAAAACCTGAATAATAGAGATTTTTTACCGTGGGATGGCAAAACCACAGTTATTGTTTACTGGGGTATACCACACTTTTTTAAATAGAGATATTTGTGGCTGAACAGTGAGCGACACGCTCAAACTGCTTTTTTTTTAGATACCAAAGTCCCAAAACTGGATAGTACAGCGATTTGACCCGTGGAACTGCGAAACCTCACAGGGATGTCGGGCCTACACAAGACTATTTTCAACAGATATATTTTTGTGTCACAACAGTCAGGAGACACTACTGTTTTTCTTTACGGAAAAAACTACCAAAAGCTGAATAATAGAGATTTTTTACCGTGGGATGGCAAAACCACAGTTATTGTTTACTGTGGTATACCACACTTTTTTAAATAAAGATATTTGCTGCTGAACAGTGAGCGACACACTCAAACTGCTTTTTTTTTTAGATACCAAAGGCCCAAAACTGGATAGTACAGCGATTTGACCCGTGGACCTGCGAAACCACACTGGGATGTCGGGCCTACACAAGACTATTTTCAACAGATATATTTTTGTGTCACAACAGTCAGGAGACACTACTGTTTTTCTTTACGGAAAATATACCAAAACCTGAATTTTAGAGATTTTTTTACCGTGGGATGGCAAAACCACAGGTATTGTTTACTGTGGTATACCACACTTTTTTAAATAGAGATATTTGCGGCTGAACAGTGAGCGACACACTCAAACTGCTTTTTGTTTAGATACCAAAGGCCCACAACTGGATAGTACAGCGATTTAACCCATGGAACTGTGAAACCACACTGGGATGTCGGGCCTACACAAGACTATTTTCAACAGATATATTTTTGTGTCACAACAGTCAGGAGACACTACTGTTTTTCTTTACGGAAAAAACTACCAAAAGCTGAATAATAGAGATTTTTTACCGTGGGATGGCAAAACCACAGTTATTGTTTACTGGGGTATACCACACTTTTTTAAATAGAGATATTTGCGGCTGAACAGTGAGCGACACACTCAAACTCCTTTTTTTTTAGATACCAAAGGCCCAAAACTAGATAGTACAGCGATTTCACCCGTGGAACTGCGAAACCACACTGGGATGTCGGGCCTACACAAGACTATTTTCAACAGATATATTTTTGTGTCACAACAGTCAGGAGACACTACTGTTTTTCTTTACGGAAAAAACTACCAAAAGCTGAATAATAGAGATTTTTTACCGTTGGATGGCAAAACCACAGTTATTGTTTACTGGGGTATACCACACTTTTTTAAATAGAGATATTTGCGGCTGAACAGTGAGCTCCACACTTAAACTGCTTTTTTTTTAGATACCAAAGGCCCAAAACTGGATAGTACAGCGATTTGACCCATGGAACTGCGAAACCACACTGGGATGTCGGGCCTACACAAGACTATTTTCAACAGATATATTTTTGTGTCACAACAGTCAGGAGACACTACTGTTTTTCTTTACGGAAAATATACCAAAACCTGAATAATAGAGATTTTTTACCGTGGGATGGCAAAACCACAGTTATTGTTTACTGGGGTATACCACACTTTTTTAAATAGAGATATTTGCGGCTGAACAGTGAGCGACACACTCAAACTGCTTTTTTTTTACTTACCAAAGGCCCAAAACTGGATAGTACAGCGATTTGACACGTGGACCTGCGAAACCACACTGGGATGTCGGGCCTACACAAGACTATTTTCAACAGATATATTTTTGTGTCACAACAGTCAGGAGACACTACTGTTTTTCTTTACGGAAAATATACCAAAACCTGAATAATAGAGATTTTTTACCGTGGGATGGCAAAATCACACTTATTGTTTACTGGGGTATACCACACTTTTTTAAATAGAGATATTTGCGGCTGAACAGTGAGCGGCACACTTAAACTGCTTTTTTTTTAGATACCAAAGGCCCAAAACTGGACAGTACAGCGATTTGACCCATGGAACTGCGAAACCACACTGGGATGTCGGGCCTACACAAGACTATTTTCAACAGATATATTTTTGTGTCACAACAGTCAGGAGACACTACTGTTTTTCTTTACGGAAAATATACCAAAACCTGAATAATAGAGATTTTTTACCGTGGGATGGCAAAACCACAGTTATTGTTTACTGGGGTATACCACACTTTTTTAAATAGAGATATTTGCGGCTGAACAGTGAGCGACACACTCAAACTGCTTTTTTTTTAGATACCAAAGGCCCAAAACTGGATAGTACAGCGATTTGACCCGTGGAACTGCGAAACCACACTGGGATGTCGGGCCTACACAAGACTATTTTCAACAGATATATTTTTGTGTCACAACAGTCAGGAGACACTACTGTTTTTCTTTACGGAAAATATACCAAAACCTGAATAATAGAGATTTTTTACCGTGGGATGGCAAAACCACAGTTATTGTTTACTGGGGTATACCACACTTTTTTAAATAGAGATATTTGTGGCTGAACAGTGAGCGACACACTCAAACTGATTTTTTTTTAGATACCAAAGGCCCAAAACTGGATAGTACAGCGATTTGACCCATGGAACTGCGAAACCTCACAGGGATGTCGGGTCTACACAAGACTATTTTCAACAGATATATTTTTGTGTCACAACAGTCAGGAGACACTACTGTTTTTCTTTACGGAAAATATACCAAAACCTGAATAATAGAGATTTTTTACCGTGGGATGGCAAAACCACAGTTATTGTTTACTGTGGTATACCACACTTTTTTAAATAGAGATATTTGCTGCTGAACAGTGAGCGACACACTCAAACTGCTTTTTTTTTAGATACCAAAGGCCCAAAACTGGATAGTACAGCGATTTGACCCGTGGAACTGCGAAACCACACTGGGATGTCGGGCCTACACAAGACTATTTTCAACAGATATATTTTTGTGTCACAACAGTCAGGAGACACTACTCTTTTTCTTTACGGAAAAAAATACCAAATGCTGAATAATAGAGATTTTTTACCGTGGGATGGCAAAACCACAGTTATTGTTTACTGGGGTATACCACACTTTTTTAAATAGAGATATTTGCGGCTGAACAGTGAGCGACACACTCAAAATGCTTTTTTTTTAGATACCAAAGGCCCAAAACTGGATAGTACAGCGATTTGACCCGTGGAACTTCGAAACCACACTGGGATGTCGGGCCTACACAAGACTATTTTCAACAGATATGTTTTTGTGTCTCAACAGTCAGGAGACACTACTGTTTTTCTTTACGGAAAAAAACTACCAAAAGCTGAATAATAGAGATTTTTTACCGTGGGATGGCAAAACCACAGTTATTGTTTACTGGGGTATACCACACTTTTTTAAATAGAGATATTTGCGGCTGAACAGTGAGCGACACACTCAAACTGCTTTTTTTTTAGATACCAAAGGCCCAAAACTGGATAGTACAGCGATTTGACCCGTGGAACTGCGAAACCACACTGGGATGTCGGGCCTACACAAGACTATTTTCAACAGATATATTTTTGTGTCACAACAGTCAGGAGACACTACTGTTTTTCTTTACGGAAAATATACCAAAACCTGAATAATAGAGATTTTTTACCGTGGGATGGCAAAACCACAGTTATTGTTTACTGGGGTATACCACACTTTTTTAAATAGAGATGTTTGTGGCTGAACAGTGAGCGACACGCTCAAACTGCTTTTTTTTTAGATACCAAAGGCCCAAAACTGGATAGTACAGCGATTTGACCCGTGGAACTGCGAAACCTCACAGGGATGTCGGGCCTACACAAGACTATTTTCAACAGATATATTTTTGTGTCACAACAGTCAGGAGACACTACTGTTTTTCTTTACGGAAAATATACCAAAACCTGAATAATAGAGATTTTTTACCGTGGGATGGCAAAACCACAGTTATTGTTTACTGTGGTATACCACACTTTTTTAAATAAAGATATTTGCTGCTGAACAGTGAGCGACACACTCAAACTGCTTTTTTTTTAGATACCAAAGGCCCAAAACTGGATAGTACAGCGATTTGACCCGTGGAACTGCGAAACCACACAGGGATGTCGGGCCTACACAAGACTATTTTCAACAGATATATTTTTGTGTCACAACAGTCAGGAGACACTACTCTTTTTCTTTACGGAAAAAAATACCAAAACCTGAATAATAGAGATTTTTTACCGTGGGATGGCAAAACCACAGTTATTGTTTACTGGGGTATACCACACTTTTTTAAATAGAGATATTTGTGGCTGAACAGTGAGCGACACGCTCAAACTGCTTTTTTTTTAGATACCAAAGTCCCAAAACTGGATAGTACAGCGATTTGACCCGTGGAACTGCGAAACCTCACAGGGATGTCGGGCCTACACAAGACTATTTTCAACAGATATATTTTTGTGTCACAACAGTCAGGAGACACTACTGTTTTTCTTTACGGAAAAAACTACCAAAAGCTGAATAATAGAGATTTTTTACCATGGGATGGCAAAACCACAGTTATTGTTTACTGTGGTATACCACACTTTTTTAAATAAAGATATTTGCTGCTGAACAGTGAGCGACACACTCAAACTGCTTTTTTTTTAGATACCAAAGGCCCAAAACTGGATAGTACAGCGATTTGACCCGTGGAACTGCGAAACCACACTGGGATGTCGGGCCTACACAAGACTATTTTCAACAGATATATTTTTGTGTCACAACAGTCAGGAGACACTACTGTTTTTCTTTACGGAAAATATACCAAAACCTGAATAATAGAGATTTTTTACCGTGGGATGGCAAAACCACAGTTATTGTTTACTGGGGTATACCACACTTTTTTAAATAGAGATATTTGTGGCTGAACAGTGAGCGACACACTCAAACTGATTTTTTTTTAGATACCAAAGGCCCAAAACTGGATAGTACAGCGATTTGACCCATGGAACTGCGAAACCTCACAGGGATGTCGGGTCTACACAAGACTATTTTCAACAGATATATTTTTGTGTCACAACAGTCAGGAGACACTACTGTTTTTCTTTACGGAAAATATACCAAAACCTGAATAATAGAGATTTTTTACCGTGGGATGGCAAAACCACAGTTATTGTTTACTGTGGTATACCACACTTTTTTAAATAGAGATATTTGCTGCTGAACAGTGAGCGACACACTCAAACTGCTTTTTTTTTAGATACCAAAGGCCCAAAACTGGATAGTACAGCGATTTGACCCGTGGAACTGCGAAACCACACTGGGATGTCGGGCCTACACAAGACTATTTTCAACAGATATATTTTTGTGTCACAACAGTCAGGAGACACTACTCTTTTTCTTTACGGAAAAAAATACCAAATGCTGAATAATAGAGATTTTTTACCGTGGGATGGCAAAACCACAGTTATTGTTTACTGGGGTATACCACACTTTTTTAAATAGAGATATTTGCGGCTGAACAGTGAGCGACACACTCAAAATGCTTTTTTTTTAGATACCAAAGGCCCAAAACTGGATAGTACAGCGATTTGACCCGTGGAACTTCGAAACCACACTGGGATGTCGGGCCTACACAAGACTATTTTCAACAGATATGTTTTTGTGTCTCAACAGTCAGGAGACACTACTGTTTTTCTTTACGGAAAAAAACTACCAAAAGCTGAATAATAGAGATTTTTTACCGTGGGATGGCAAAACCACAGTTATTGTTTACTGGGGTATACCACACTTTTTTAAATAGAGATATTTGCGGCTGAACAGTGAGCGACACACTCAAACTGCTTTTTTTTTAGATACCAAAGGCCCAAAACTGGATAGTACAGCGATTTGACCCGTGGAACTGCGAAACCACACTGGGATGTCGGGCCTACACAAGACTATTTTCAACAGATATATTTTTGTGTCACAACAGTCAGGAGACACTACTGTTTTTCTTTACGGAAAATATACCAAAACCTGAATAATAAAGATTTTTTACCGTGGGATGGCAAAACCACAGTTATTGTTTACTGGGGTATACCACACTTTTTTAAATAGAGATGTTTGTGGCTGAACAGTGAGCGACACGCTCAAACTGCTTTTTTTTTAGATACCAAAGGCCCAAAACTGGATAGTACAGCGATTTGACCCGTGGAACTGCGAAACCTCACAGGGATGTCGGGCCTACACAAGACTATTTTCAACAGATATATTTTTGTGTCACAACAGTCAGGAGACACTACTGTTTTTCTTTACGGAAAATATACCAAAACCTGAATAATAGAGATTTTTTACCGTGGGATGGCAAAACCACAGTTATTGTTTACTGGGGTATACCACACTTTTTTAAATAGAGATATTTGTGGCTGAACAGTGAGCGACACGCTCAAACTGCTTTTTTTTTAGATACCAAAGTCCCAAAACTGGATAGTACAGCGATTTGACCCGTGGAACTGCGAAACCTCACAGGGATGTCGGGCCTACACAAGACTATTTTCAACAGATATATTTTTGTGTCACAACAGTCAGGAGACACTACTGTTTTTCTTTACGGAAAAAACTACCAAAAGCTGAATAATAGAGATTTTTTACCGTGGGATGGCAAAACCACAGTTATTGTTTACTGTGGTATACCACACTTTTTTAAATAAAGATATTTGCTGCTGAACAGTGAGCGACACACTCAAACTGCTTTTTTTTTAGATACCAAAGGCCCAAAACTGGATAGTACAGCGATTTGACCCGTGGAACTGCGAAACCACACTGGGATGTCGGGCCTACACAAGACTATTTTCAACAGATATATTTTTGTGTCACAACAGTCAGGAGACACTACTGTTTTTCTTTACGGAAAATATACCAAAACCTGAATAATAGAGATTTTTTACCGTGGGATGGCAAAACCACAGTTATTGTTTACTGGGGTATACCACACTTTTTTAAATAGAGATATTTGTGGCTGAACAGTGAGCGACACACTCAAACTGATTTTTTTTTAAATACCAAAGGCCCAAAACTGGATAGTACAGCGATTTGACCCATGGAACTGCGAAACCTCACAGGGATGTCGGGCCTACACAAGACTATTTTCAACAGATATATTTTTGTGTCACAACAGTCAGGAGACACTACTGTTTTTCTTTACGGAAAAAACTACCAAAAGCTGAATAATAGAGATTTTTTACCGTTGGATGGCAAAACCACAGTTATTGTTTACTGGGGTATACCACACTTTTTTAAATAGAGATATTTGCGGCTGAACAGTGAGCTCCACACTTAAACTGCTTTTTTTTTAGATACCAAAGGCCCAAAACTGGATAGTACAGCGATTTGACCCATGGAACTGCGAAACCACACTGGGATGTCGGGCCTACACAAGACTATTTTCAACAGATATATTTTTGTGTCACAACAGTCAGGAGACACTACTGTTTTTCTTTACGGAAAATATACCAAAACCTGAATAATAGAGATTTTTTACCGTGGGATGGCAAAACCACAGTTATTGTTTACTGGGGTATACCACACTTTTTTAAATAGAGATATTTGCGGCTGAACAGTGAGCGACACACTCAAACTGCTTTTTTTTTACTTACCAAAGGCCCAAAACTGGATAGTACAGCGATTTGACACGTGGACCTGCGAAACCACACTGGGATGTCGGGCCTACACAAGACTATTTTCAACAGATATATTTTTGTGTCACAACAGTCAGGAGACACTACTGTTTTTCTTTACGGAAAATATACCAAAACCTGAATAATAGAGATTTTTTACCGTGGGATGGCAAAATCACACTTATTGTTTACTGGGGTATACCACACTTTTTTAAATAGAGATATTTGCGGCTGAACAGTGAGCGGCACACTTAAACTGCTTTTTTTTTAGATACCAAAGGCCCAAAACTGGACAGTACAGCGATTTGACCCATGGAACTGCGAAACCACACTGGGATGTCGGGCCTACACAAGACTATTTTCAACAGATATATTTTTGTGTCACAACAGTCAGGAGACACTACTGTTTTTCTTTACGGAAAATATACCAAAACCTGAATAATAGAGATTTTTTACCGTGGGATGGCAAAACCACAGTTATTGTTTACTGGGGTATACCACACTTTTTTAAATAGAGATATTTGCGGCTGAACAGTGAGCGACACACTCAAACTGCTTTTTTTTTAGATACCAAAGGCCCAAAACTGGATAGTACAGCGATTTGACCCGTGGAACTGCGAAACCACACTGGGATGTCGGGCCTACACAAGACTATTTTCAACAGATATATTTTTGTGTCACAACAGTCAGGAGACACTACTGTTTTTCTTTACGGAAAATATACCAAAACCTGAATAATAGAGATTTTTTACCGTGGGATGGCAAAACCACAGTTATTGTTTACTGGGGTATACCACACTTTTTTAAATAGAGATATTTGTGGCTGAACAGTGAGCGACACACTCAAACTGATTTTTTTTTAGATACCAAAGGCCCAAAACTGGATAGTACAGCGATTTGACCCATGGAACTGCGAAACCTCACAGGGATGTCGGGTCTACACAAGACTATTTTCAACAGATATATTTTTGTGTCACAACAGTCAGGAGACACTACTGTTTTTCTTTACGGAAAATATACCAAAACCTGAATAATAGAGATTTTTTACCGTGGGATGGCAAAACCACAGTTATTGTTTACTGTGGTATACCACACTTTTTTAAATAGAGATATTTGCTGCTGAACAGTGAGCGACACACTCAAACTGCTTTTTTTTTAGATACCAAAGGCCCAAAACTGGATAGTACAGCGATTTGACCCGTGGAACTGCGAAACCACACTGGGATGTCGGGCCTACACAAGACTATTTTCAACAGATATATTTTTGTGTCACAACAGTCAGGAGACACTACTCTTTTTCTTTACGGAAAAAAATACCAAATGCTGAATAATAGAGATTTTTTACCGTGGGATGGCAAAACCACAGTTATTGTTTACTGGGGTATACCACACTTTTTTAAATAGAGATATTTGCGGCTGAACAGTGAGCGACACACTCAAAATGCTTTTTTTTTAGATACCAAAGGCCCAAAACTGGATAGTACAGCGATTTGACCCGTGGAACTTCGAAACCACACTGGGATGTCGGGCCTACACAAGACTATTTTCAACAGATATGTTTTTGTGTCTCAACAGTCAGGAGACACTACTGTTTTTCTTTACGGAAAAAAACTACCAAAAGCTGAATAATAGAGATTTTTTACCGTGGGATGGCAAAACCACAGTTATTGTTTACTGGGGTATACCACACTTTTTTAAATAGAGATATTTGCGGCTGAACAGTGAGCGACACACTCAAACTGCTTTTTTTTTAGATACCAAAGGCCCAAAACTGGATAGTACAGCGATTTGACCCGTGGAACTGCGAAACCACACTGGGATGTCGGGCCTACACAAGACTATTTTCAACAGATATATTTTTGTGTCACAACAGTCAGGAGACACTACTGTTTTTCTTTACGGAAAATATACCAAAACCTGAATAATAGAGATTTTTTACCGTGGGATGGCAAAACCACAGTTATTGTTTACTGGGGTATACCACACTTTTTTAAATAGAGATGTTTGTGGCTGAACAGTGAGCGACACGCTCAAACTGCTTTTTTTTTAGATACCAAAGGCCCAAAACTGGATAGTACAGCGATTTGACCCGTGGAACTGCGAAACCTCACAGGGATGTCGGGCCTACACAAGACTATTTTCAACAGATATATTTTTGTGTCACAACAGTCAGGAGACACTACTGTTTTTCTTTACGGAAAATATACCAAAACCTGAATAATAGAGATTTTTTACCGTGGGATGGCAAAACCACAGTTATTGTTTACTGTGGTATACCACACTTTTTTAAATAGAGATATTTGCTGCTGAACAGTGAGCGACACACTCAAACTGCTTTTTTTTTAGATACCAAAGGCCCAAAACTGGATAGTACAGCGATTTGACCCGTGGAACTGCGAAACCACACAGGGATGTCGGGCCTACACAAGACTATTTTCAACAGATATATTTTTGTGTCACAACAGTCAGGAGACACTACTCTTTTTCTTTACGGAAAAAAATACCAAAACCTGAATAATAGAGATTTTTTACCGTGGGATGGCAAAACCACAGTTATTGTTTACTGGGGTATACCACACTTTTTTAAATAGAGATATTTGTGGCTGAACAGTGAGCGACACGCTCAAACTGCTTTTTTTTTAGATACCAAAGTCCCAAAACTGGATAGTACAGCGATTTGACCCGTGGAACTGCGAAACCTCACAGGGATGTCGGGCCTACACAAGACTATTTTCAACAGATATATTTTTGTGTCACAACAGTCAGGAGACACTACTGTTTTTCTTTACGGAAAAAACTACCAAAAGCTGAATAATAGAGATTTTTTACCATGGGATGGCAAAACCACAGTTATTGTTTACTGTGGTATACCACACTTTTTTAAATAAAGATATTTGCTGCTGAACAGTGAGCGACACACTCAAACTGCTTTTTTTTTAGATACCAAAGGCCCAAAACTGGATAGTACAGCGATTTGACCCGTGGAACTGCGAAACCACACTGGGATGTCGGGCCTACACAAGACTATTTTCAACAGATATATTTTTGTGTCACAACAGTCAGGAGACACTACTGTTTTTCTTTACGGAAAATATACCAAAACCTGAATAATAGAGATTTTTTACCGTGGGATGGCAAAACCACAGTTATTGTTTACTGGGGTATACCACACTTTTTTAAATAGAGATATTTGTGGCTGAACAGTGAGCGACACACTCAAACTGATTTTTTTTTAGATACCAAAGGCCCAAAACTGGATAGTACAGCGATTTGACCCATGGAACTGCGAAACCTCACAGGGATGTCGGGTCTACACAAGACTATTTTCAACAGATATATTTTTGTGTCACAACAGTCAGGAGACACTACTGTTTTTCTTTACGGAAAATATACCAAAACCTGAATAATAGAGATTTTTTACCGTGGGATGGCAAAACCACAGTTATTGTTTACTGTGGTATACCACACTTTTTTAAATAGAGATATTTGCTGCTGAACAGTGAGCGACACACTCAAACTGCTTTTTTTTTAGATACCAAAGGCCCAAAACTGGATAGTACAGCGATTTGACCCGTGGAACTGCGAAACCACACTGGGATGTCGGGCCTACACAAGACTATTTTCAACAGATATATTTTTGTGTCACAACAGTCAGGAGACACTACTCTTTTTCTTTACGGAAAAAAATACCAAATGCTGAATAATAGAGATTTTTTACCGTGGGATGGCAAAACCACAGTTATTGTTTACTGGGGTATACCACACTTTTTTAAATAGAGATATTTGCGGCTGAACAGTGAGCGACACACTCAAAATGCTTTTTTTTTAGATACCAAAGGCCCAAAACTGGATAGTACAGCGATTTGACCCGTGGAACTTCGAAACCACACTGGGATGTCGGGCCTACACAAGACTATTTTCAACAGATATGTTTTTGTGTCTCAACAGTCAGGAGACACTACTGTTTTTCTTTACGGAAAAAAACTACCAAAAGCTGAATAATAGAGATTTTTTACCGTGGGATGGCAAAACCACAGTTATTGTTTACTGGGGTATACCACACTTTTTTAAATAGAGATATTTGCGGCTGAACAGTGAGCGACACACTCAAACTGCTTTTTTTTTAGATACCAAAGGCCCAAAACTGGATAGTACAGCGATTTGACCCGTGGAACTGCGAAACCACACTGGGATGTCGGGCCTACACAAGACTATTTTCAACAGATATATTTTTGTGTCACAACAGTCAGGAGACACTACTGTTTTTCTTTACGGAAAATATACCAAAACCTGAATAATAAAGATTTTTTACCGTGGGATGGCAAAACCACAGTTATTGTTTACTGGGGTATACCACACTTTTTTAAATAGAGATGTTTGTGGCTGAACAGTGAGCGACACGCTCAAACTGCTTTTTTTTTAGATACCAAAGGCCCAAAACTGGATAGTACAGCGATTTGACCCGTGGAACTGCGAAACCTCACAGGGATGTCGGGCCTACACAAGACTATTTTCAACAGATATATTTTTGTGTCACAACAGTCAGGAGACACTACTGTTTTTCTTTACGGAAAATATACCAAAACCTGAATAATAGAGATTTTTTACCGTGGGATGGCAAAACCACAGTTATTGTTTACTGGGGTATACCACACTTTTTTAAATAGAGATATTTGTGGCTGAACAGTGAGCGACACGCTCAAACTGCTTTTTTTTTAGATACCAAAGTCCCAAAACTGGATAGTACAGCGATTTGACCCGTGGAACTGCGAAACCTCACAGGGATGTCGGGCCTACACAAGACTATTTTCAACAGATATATTTTTGTGTCACAACAGTCAGGAGACACTACTGTTTTTCTTTACGGAAAAAACTACCAAAAGCTGAATAATAGAGATTTTTTACCGTGGGATGGCAAAACCACAGTTATTGTTTACTGTGGTATACCACACTTTTTTAAATAAAGATATTTGCTGCTGAACAGTGAGCGACACACTCAAACTGCTTTTTTTTTAGATACCAAAGGCCCAAAACTGGATAGTACAGCGATTTGACCCGTGGAACTGCGAAACCACACTGGGATGTCGGGCCTACACAAGACTATTTTCAACAGATATATTTTTGTGTCACAACAGTCAGGAGACACTACTGTTTTTCTTTACGGAAAATATACCAAAACCTGAATAATAGAGATTTTTTACCGTGGGATGGCAAAACCACAGTTATTGTTTACTGGGGTATACCACACTTTTTTAAATAGAGATATTTGTGGCTGAACAGTGAGCGACACACTCAAACTGATTTTTTTTTAAATACCAAAGGCCCAAAACTGGATAGTACAGCGATTTGACCCATGGAACTGCGAAACCTCACAGGGATGTCGGGCCTACACAAGACTATTTTCAACAGATATATTTTTGTGTCACAACAGTCAGGAGACACTACTGTTTTTCTTTACGGAAAATATACCAAAACCTGAATAATAGAGATTTTTTACCGTGGGATGGCAAAACCACAGTTATTGGTTACTGTGGTATACCACACTTTTTTAAATAGAGATATTTGCGGCTCAACAGTGAGCGACACACTCAAACTGCTTTTTGTTTAGATACCAAAGGCCCAAAACTAGATAGTACAGCGATTTCACCCGTGGAACTGCGAAACCACACTGGGATGTCGGGCCTACACAAGACTATTTTCAACAGATATATTTTTGTGTCACAACAGTCAGGAGACACTACTGTTTTTCTTTACGGAAAAAACTACCAAAAGCTGAATAATAGAGATTTTTTACCGTTGGATGGCAAAACCACAGTTATTGTTTACTGGGGTATACCACACTTTTTTAAATAAAGATATTTGCGGCTGAACAGTGAGCGACACACTCAAACTGCTTTTTTTTTAGATACCAAAGGCCCAAAACTGGATAGTACAGCGATTTGACCCGTGGAACTGCGAAACCACACTGGGATGTCGGGCCTACACAAGACTATTTTCAACAGATATATTTTTGTGTCACAACAGTGAGGAGACACTACTGTTTTTCTTTACGGAAAATATACCAAAACCTGAATTTTAGAGATTTTTTTACCGTGGGATGGCAAAACCACAGGTATTGTTTACTGTGGTATACCACACTTTTTTAAATAGAGATATTTGCGGCTGAACAGTGAGCGACACACTCAAACTGCTTTTTGTTTAGATACCAAAGGCCCAAAACTGGATAGTACAGCGATTTAACCCATGGAACTGTGAAACCACACTGGGATGTCGGGCCTACACAAGACTATTTTCAACAGATATATTTTTGTGTCACAACAGTCA